>NC_091738.1:14557500-15807500 GCF_030179905.1 Drosophila bipectinata | reverse complement strand
AGACAAACAAAGCAGAGCAGCTGAGAGTGATGCTGCTAGAGATGCTACCAGAGAGAGAGGGCGGCCGTCGAAGAGAGAGCCCGTGGTGGGGGAAAAATCGAATCAGAATTTCGAGGATGGCCAATAAAAAGGATGGCAGGATAAACGAGCGTGGAAACTACAGACTGCCGCAAAGGCAACAACACAGCAATGGCCACAAAAACATGTGCGCTGAATGAATTTTTTGTTGTTGTTTCCTCTTTCCTCCTCGAGAGACCGAGAGGGCCAGCCAGACCGAACCGAAAGGCAAAGAAAGAAAATCACGTCCCTCGCCTCATGGCATATATTGTATTTATTTATAACTTTTCATTTCGTTTATCTCGCTAATGTATCTTTTCATTTTCCTAATTTTCTTGCACTTTTCGCGTTTTTTCTAAAAAAAACCAAAATTTTCAATTTTATTTCGTTTTATTTTGCTTTTGCTATACCGTTTTTTTATTTTATTTTGCAATTACATATTTTCCGTTTGGTGCGTTTTGTTTTCACTTTCAGCGGTTAAGCGCGACACCCACGACTTGTTGCGAGAAGAGCGTGCAGGAGAGACGTTCAGTTTCAAGATTCCGGTTGGCTGAGTCTCCGTCCGCGACAACCGTCTATCCCCGACGAAGGTTTCTAATTGAAAATGGTCTGTTTGTTGCTGGCGGTTCGAACAGGCGCCAATTCTGGCTGCGGCTAAATCAGCTGGCCGCTGGTTTTGGCCGGAAAATGGCTATATTTGACGGAGAAATGGCCAAGTTGGCAGCACTACACAACATGTTCGCTGTTCGACATTGTTGCCAACTAGGGTAAATGTGGTAATATTATGAAGGGGAATTATTTAGTTTATTGCTTTTTATTTAATATATTTGTTTTTTATTAAAAATAATTTATTATTAAGACTGTTTTTTGGTTGAGTTCGAGTTCGATGCTGCTGTTCGAACAGGCTCGTATGCTTAGCCAAGTTTCCCACCGCTATTTTTTGCTGGTTACCCTGTTACTTTAACTTTTGACTCATAATTGCGTTTCAAATAAGCCAACACCTCTGTTAACCAGTAACAGTGGCTTGAAATGTTATTTTCTTTTCTAAATTTAAAAAATATTTGTTTCTAAAAGTCAGCTTTAAATTTGAACAAAATTTAAGCTGCTTTTAAACAACCATTTGGATTTTGGATTTAGGGAACCACATGGTTTTATTGCCGCCCCCTCTTCTGAAACTTTTCAACCCGTTTCCAGCCATCAAAAACTCGCCTTCTGGCGGCATTGTCTCCGTTCCGTCAGCTTTCCCCCCTTTTTCCGGCTTTCCCCCCCCCCAGATCACACCCATCTCGTATACTAGGCTGAACAAACAACGTCCGAGGTCCTGACAAATCAAAAATTCGCCATGAGTCGCCAGGACTAGGGTGAATTTTTGCTTTTCGGATTTTTGGACAAAAACGGGATGCGGGTGTTGAAGGGAGAGAGGGGGGGGGACAGTTGGGGCAGTCTAGTGAAACCGAATCAAAAGTGTCAAGCCTCATTTTCGGTTGTCCAGGACAACGATTGTCAAGATTGCATTAGCCGCATGTTCTAGGGATTTTCCTCCCAACAATACACAAGGGGAAAAATATTTAGAAAATATTTAAACAGATTTTATCGATCAAAGTTATCGAAATTATCTGTCATCTCTAACTGTCACAATTATTTGACACGGCAACTTGGCCTTGATTCAATAACCCGACAACCCTATTTTTTAACAGTTATAATATCAGAAAATATTTATAAATATGTTATCGATTTATTATCGAAATTTATGCAGCCCTGTCATCTCTAACAGTCACATTTATAAGAAACTGTACTTGGCATTAATTAAAAGCGTTGACAACCCTATTTTTGAACAGTGTCCTATCACTATTGAGGCTTATTAACCGGACGGGCAGCATCATGAGAGGGGGGCAGGGGGAGACTAGGGCTACGGAATTTGAAATGCAAATGGCGTCACCGCAAGAGTGAAAGAGAAAGGTGTGAACAGACCGAGCGTAACGGCAACCGAGTGTGACCAAAAGTGAGAAATTTCTGCAGTGCATCCAAAGGCAAATACTGCACATGATACTACTCCCCCAACATATTTTCCAACCCTACACCCCCTCTTGAAAAAAAACACCCGCATAAATGCAAGGTATACCCCCTAGCCCACCCCTCCCTCGGCTGACAACTTTTTAATCCCTTTTGGCCGGCAAATTGTGGCCAACACTCTGCAAAACGCCAGTTGGTCAAATGAACCACCGCTTTCCACGCTTTTCCAACATTTTCACGCTAAGCCGCTGGAGGCAGGAAAACGGTAAAGGACGAATCTCAACCGATAAGTTTGAAAAGTATCTTAAATATGGAGGTAGAGTTTGGGTTTTTAGATAAAATATTTGTAGAAACTTTTATCGGAAAGTTGAGAGTTAATGGTTAAGATATTTTTATAAAAACATATACTAAACACCTCCAAGTATTGTCTTAAACCCACCGCGACTTTGGGAAAACTAACCAAGAATCTTTAGCAAGCAACCCCCTCACCCCCCTGGGAGCTGACCTGCCTGCCAAGTGATATATGTAAAGAGGGTAAGAGGAAATGCGGCCAACTAACCGCAAACAATAACAAACGATGGCCAAAAGCGAAACAGAGAAGCTGTTCCTGCCGCCTACAACTAACACACATACCCCTACCCCTCTTAGCCACTCCCAGGGGCGTAGGCGTGGGGGATCTGTCCGTGTGCCATTTACAAGGAGCCGAGGATTTATGATGCCTGTTATCGCGCCCAGGACGCGAAGGACACACAGCAGGCGAAAACGATGACAAAAGGTGCCGAAGGAGCAGTTGGAAAGGAAACTAAAAGAAGGGGGGGCTACGCAAAAGGGGGGGCAGTAGGGAAAATCAGCAATGGCGTGGAAGGAAGATAAAATCTGGCACGCAAGAAATAAAATGTAAACATAGCATACTTTTTGGGGTTTCCTTACAGAGGTGATAAGATTTAGGGTTTTTTTTAATATTTAAATATAATAATAAAATATTTATTTAGGGATTTTATAAACCACAAATATATTTACCAATTCTTAGAATTTTTTAAAATTTTCTAGTCTTGTTATAGCTTTTCTTTCAGAGCATCTCTATGTATCTGATAGTGTACTTCCCCCAAAAATGTAAAAGGTTAAAGGGGAACCCCACAGTATTTTCCAGAAAGGGTTGTTTTCTTTTTCTTATTTTTTTTTTTGGGTAAAACCAAAGCCATAAACACATGTGTTCACTCACTTGTAGAACAAATTTGTTGGCCCTCGGGGTGCGAACTTTGCTCGCTCCAATTAATGGGAGTTTTATGATCTTATTAAGGCAACTTCCCCCCCTTGAATGACCTTGAGCTCCACCCTGAAATCTGCACTAATTAAATTAAATTTTCTTTGCCAAACATACAGTCTAATTAAAAAGGCAAAAAACCATTTGGCCATTTAGCAGAGCCTAAAAGTATCTATTACTGAAGAGGCGCTTTGTAGAGGCCTCTCCTAAATTAGTCAATAAATTAAAGCAGCCAGAGTGTTGCTTTCCATCCCCAAACGAGCCAAAGAACATTGCATTAAAAAAACCATTCATTAAAATGGCAAAATGTGGCGTACGAATTTATGGCCCAAAAGGAGGGTCCTGGGAGGGGAAAAACAAGGCCAAAACGAGAAAAACCTGAACGTCTCAAGTGGCAAACGTTGAAAGAAACAGAATCATGAGTTGGAGTCTTAAAGCAGGATCTTGAAAATCTTAAAAATTTGGCCACAGAAAGTGGGTGTAGTTGAGATTTTGTTTCAAGAAGTTCTTTAAAAGAATTCAAAATATATAAAATTAACATAAGTATAAGATAATGACTAGAACTAAATAAATATCTAGTAGCTTGGATAATCCTATTTAAGAATCTAATAAAAAATATCCTTCTACAGGCTTTAATAATTTATATTATGGCCTGTTGAATTTATCATTTGGTTGGTGGTGTGTCTAAAAACTGGGTGGTGGGTGGTGGCTGAGGGTTGCCTTTTGGGGCCTTTGGTCCCACAGTTCAATGTGCTCGCCATGCACTCAATTATAATTTGCGAAAGACTCGCAGACAGAGGCCGCCCAGGGGACGACGGTGACGCGTCATCAGGCCATTAGCAAAGAGCAACTCAGGCATATACCAGCCCTGGCAGGGAAAACTACACCTAAAAAAATTAGAGAACTCCAGAAACAAAAATACAAAAGATTACACAAGGATAAAATTCATGCTCATTATTTTAGCTTAAAAATTTTACTCTTATTTTATTATAAAACCCTTATAGTTTAGTTGAATTTTTTCTCAGTGTCTTACAAACCCCGAAAGTATGCAACATTTGCGAAATGTTAAAAGCATTCTGTAGGTTCAGTTCTGTTTAGGTTTTGGGTTCAACTCCCACATCCTTCTCATCTCATTTCATTTCATTTGGTTTCCAGCATATGTGTGTATTTAGATGTGGTTTCTTTTTGGGGTTTTCTTTGCTGATTTGCGTAATATTTCTTGATTTGACTTTAGTCTTTAGATAAAACAAGCCCCAAGGACAAAGGAGGAGTCTGTGGTCTGTGTGTAGGGTTTTGGTCATTTGGGGCGCCAAAAATAAGGCTAAATAGCATGCGGGCTCTAACAATTTTCTTAAACTCAACTCAGGTAAGAGCCATAAAAATAAATAAGCACACATTAAACTTAATTCGATTGGGGGTCGAGAATCGACATAAAAACCGCAAACCGCACTTTTTTAAATGCAGCCACTAAAAGGCCTCTGCAAAATGGGTCTTAAGTACTTTATTTTTATTTTTTTTTCTGGCACTACTAGGCACTATAAAAATCTATTTCAAGAGACGAGATAAAGAAGAGTATTATTTTTTGACTAAATTCCAAAGAGATACAATAAAATTCAATTGAAAACTTCGCTCTCGGGGTTGCTGGGGGAAAATGAAAACAAAATAATGAATATACTTTTGGCCAACACAGAGCTTAGAGACGCCGAAAAACTTGGCAAGTTCTTAGCCACACGGCTTATGTGGGGAGTCTGGCGAGGAGGTCCTGAGAGCTGAGGTCCTGCAGCAAACACATGTCAAATACCCGATCCCCCCACCCCTCCTCTCCCTTCTGCCGGCTTTTCTTTTTGGGCAGAAAACAAGTTTTTACTTCTAGGAAAGCTTTTTGGGAAAAAGTTGCACGGACAAATGGCAAAACTGCTTATCTCAACAAAAAGCCAAAGACGAAGAAAGGCTGGGGCAGGACTATGGCTTGGGTAGGGGGCGTGGCAGTGAGCTGCACTAATGGTGCCAAGCAACCGGAAATGCCGCCATGCATGTCTGCCTCCATTTCAGAGGCTGTGTATCGCGGTACTCGCCCTTTTTAAAATCCTGATTGGCTTCAAGCTGCAGGCCATCCTACAAAAAATCCTACAAGTCTTCCAACCATCTGATATATATCCTCTCCTTTTTTTTGCTATGATAATTTCCGCAGTATTTTATATATTTTCCCAAAAACAAATGCCCAGCCTGTCAGTTTGATTTTAAAAATCAAAAGAGGTCCAGTTCTAGAGCCAGAAAAAATACGTGATGAGCTTATTGGAATCGACATTTTGGCCACTGGCCAAGATGGCCTTAAAACTAAGATGTCCGATACCTCTTTTTGCCACTCCAGTTGATTTCCAGGAAGTTCATGGCAGCCGATTTGTTTTCATTTATATGGACTGTGGCCAGGGTTAAGTAAATTTAAGAAAAAACGAGGATTTCGTTGCCAAAAGTGGGTTACTTGAGGTAAGTATTTAAGCTTAAAAGTCCATACTTTTTAGGCAAAAACTAGTAACTAGTATTAGTAAGCTTGGTTTAAATTAGTTCACTTTTAAGGCCAATATAGAAGCCTTTTATCTGCAGAGCCACGCCCCATATTACCAAAAACTCTTCAAAAAAAAGTCTAAAACTCCGAAAACGGTAATTGAATTTCGGACATGGCCAACAAATTTTGGTGCATGTTTTGTGGTTGTTTTTGTTGTGGTGCTGCTTATCCAATTAAATAAAAAATTGTATTTTAAATTTTTTTATTTTCGGCAATTCCTGCTGGCAGGCTTAGTCCAAAAGTTGGCCCATTAATGGCAAAACCAAATTCACTTTGGCGTTTTCGAAATTTTCGTCTATTAGGTGAGAGGCACTGGGAAAAAATCGATTGTCGAACTAATTTTTAAATTAAATAAAAAATAACCTCTAAAAATTAACCTCTAGAAAATTTCTTTTAATTTTTAAGCCTCTAATAATTTAAATTATTATTATTATAATTATTTATATTAAATCTTTTTTTTTGCAGTGTTTATGTGTATTTTTAGTGGCTCCTATTGTTGTTGCTTTCTTGTGGCTCCACCTGGCGGAAAACTGCCAAAGCAACAAAACAACGCGGACTCCCGTTGCTGTTGATTTTGATTTGGATGCTGGGCCACCACTCGATGTTTGTTTTTGGCCAGCTCCTGTCGTCTACCTGGCCTTATCCAGGGGCATCCCTTCCCCCTCCCCCCTCCCCCGGCCTACCATCCATCTTCTGTTTGTGATTGCGTTAGGGTGGCATCCTGTGGGTGGCATGGGGGCGAGGCATAGGTCCTGCGAGTCGACAGAAGTTTGCACTTTGCCTGTGCAGTGTGCCTGGGAGCTGCGGCGGAAGTCAATAAAAGTTGGCCTATTCTGTGGAACGGTAAAACGGTGAAGCGCGACTGTCTGAGTGAATTACCACCATCCACCAGCTAAGCAAATTAGCCAGGATCGGGATCAGCTTAAAGCCAATAGATGGCAGAGGAGTCCTTGCCAAAGAACCCTGCCATCTCAATATTAAAACTTTAAAAATCTACCTATTTTTAATTTTTAAGACTAATATTTTAAATATATAGCTAATGTTTTACTTTGTTTTCTGAAGACTTTTTATTTCCTTAAAAGTTAAAATTTAATTCTTAAAAATTACCAAAAAATTCTATGGAAATAGGAGAAAAATTTCAATAAAATGTAAAAAACTAAAAAAAAAACGAACTTTTTTTACCATAAAAATTATAGTTCGTTATCCTGCAACACGCCACCTACCGTTGAGTAACGTCAAAGCCAAACTCAAGCTTCTATAAACGCCACCTAGCGGCCAACGGCCGAAAAGGACTCACTCTGTACAAGCACCAGGAGCTTCAAAGTCCATCCCAGCAACAGGTCCCCGAAAGTTCTCTCTCACCCACATGACCATATAAGGAAATGTGTCTCAAATGCACTATTTGATCGTTTTGTAAACAAAAAAATAAATAAAAAAATAATAACGCACCCAAATATCCTCGTTGAGAAGGCTCCACTCGTCATTTAATTCACAGTTTAATTGGCAGCAACGATAGAAAATTCCCCAATTTCCAGTGATGGAAATTCCACAAACATCACCGATGTCACCGCACTGAGTCTCTATCTCTAAAGGCCAATCAGAATCCATTTTCTGTTATTGGCACTCTCTTGGTTTCACAAAATTAAATTTTTAAAAATTGTTTAAATAATTTCACAGGCACAAATAAAAAATTGGATATTAAAAACAAGACCGAGAGAACAAACTCAACCGTGTAGCTAATATTTTGTTCTGTCTCTTCATTCCTTGGACGCTTGCCTATTCTGTCTTTTCATCCTTTACTGTTTCCTACGGCACCTTAACCGGTTTATAACCGATCCGAAAAAAGGAAAAGAGAATACGTACAAAAAGTAAAAACCACTTTGGGTCAAAGCGGATAAAAAAAAATTTAAAAACAGGAAGGACAATTTTTCCAAATTTTTCTGATAGACCCCCTTCAAAAATGGGGAAAATCAAGGTATGTGAAAAAGTAGACCTAACGAAGAGTATATCTTGGCCAATATCCAACCGATTCTTGAACGGAGTACCTTTAACGATTTGTAGGAAAATTTTCTTTAAATCAGCATCAAAACCCTGAAACATTTTTCCAAATTTTTCTGATGAACCCCTTCAAAAATGGGGAAAATCAAGGTATATGAAAAAGTGGACCTTGCGAAGAGTATATCTTGGCCAATATCCATCCGATCCTTGCACGGAGCACCTTTATCGATTTGTAGGACAATTCTCTATAAATCTGCATCAAAATCCTGAAACAAAATTTCGGACCCCATTTTTCCTAATTTTTTTGATGGACCCCCTTCAAAAGTGGGGAAAATCCATATATGTAAAAAAGTGGACCTTGCGAAGGGTATATATTGGCCAATATCCATCCGATCCTTGCACGGAGTACCTTTATCGGTTTGTAGGACAATTCTCTATAAATCTGCATCAAAATCCCGAAACTAAATTTCGGACCCCATTTTTCCAAATTTTTCTGATGGACCCCCTACAAAAAAGGGCAAAATCCAGATATGTAAAAAAGTGGACCTTGCGAAGGGTATATCTTGGCCAATATCCATCCGATCCTTGAACGAAGTACCTTTATCGATTTGTAGGACAATTCTCTATAAATCTGCATCAAAATCCTGAAAAAAAATTTCGGACCCCATTTTTCCAAATTTTTCTGATGGACCCCCCTTCAAAAATGGGGAAAATCCAGATATGTAAAAAAGTGCACCTTGCGAAGGGTATATCGTGGCCAATATCCATCCGATCCTTGCACGGAGTACCTTTATCGATTTGTAGGACAATTCTCTATAAATCTGCATCAAAATCCTGAAAAAAAATTTCGGACCCCATTTTTCCAAATTTTTCTGATGGACCCCCTACAAAAAAGGGCAAAATCCAGATATGTAAAAAAAATTTCGGACCCCATTTTTCCAAATTTTTCTGATGGACCCCCTACAAAAAAGGGCAAGATCCAGATATGTAAAAAAGTGCACCTTGCGAAGGGTATATCTTGGCCAATATCCATCCGATCCTTGCACGGAGTACCTTTATCGATTTGTAGGACAATTCTCTATAAATCTGCATCAAAATCCCAAAACAAAATTTTGGACGCCATTTTTCCAAATTTTTCTGGTGGACCCCCTACAAAAAAAGGGCAAAATCCAGATATGTAAAAAAGTGGACCTTGCGAAGGGTATATCTTGGCCAATATCCATCCGATCCTTGAACGGAGTCCCTTTATCGATTTGTAGGACAATTCTCTATAAATCTGCATCAAAATCCTGAAACAAAATTTCGGACACCAATTTTCCAAATTTTTTTGATGGACCCCCTTCAAAAATGGCCAAAATCCAGATATGAAAAAAGTGGACCTTGCGAAGGGTATATCTTGGCCAATATCCATCCGATCCTTGAACGGAGTACCTTTATCGATTTGTAGGTCAATTCCCTATATATCTGCATCAAAATCCTGAAACAAAATTTCGGACCCCATTTTTCCAAATTTTTCTGATGGACCCCCTTCAAAAATGGGGAAAATCCAGACATGTGAAAAGTGGACCTTGCCAAGAGTAAATCTTTGCCAATAGCCCTCCGGTACTTGAACGGAGTACCTTTAACGATTTGTGGGACTCTACCTTCTGTATCATACTCTGTATCATAATATAAATAAGAAAATTTATTTTTATTTATAATTAAGTTAATTTTTCTTACCTGTCTCTGAAGAAATTCCGCCGAAGGACCATTTCCATTCACTTCAACTGCCGGCGCAGACATTTGTTAAGATTTGTCGTCAATTTTGTTAAAGTATAGTTGTTCTTTAAGGAAATTGTTCTCCAATAACACACAATCAGACACGTAGATACCAAAACACTATAGACACTTTATTGTATTATTTGTGACTTGACATTTGTCCGATTTTTGTAGGCTGTCGCCTATTTTTGTGCCTAATTGAATTCGCGTTGGTATTTTCCAGATTTTCCGTGAGGAACTCTGTTGTTTTTGGGGCTTTAGATGTAGTAGAGATTGTTGTGGTGGTCAGTGAAACGTGTCGCCACTACAAATGCCGACGTGACGGTGTCCAATAGGGCGGAATCAGAGTGAACTGGGCGTGGTTGACCTCTGGATTTTAGCAGTTTATTAGGGGATTTTGATTTGGCATCATTTCTTGTTTATGTTTGTTACCTGCATAGGAAAATAAAAAGAAAATAGAATGAGATTTGTAGGAAGGACCTTGTTTAACAAACTCTAGTTGGGGTGTCCTTAAATTGAATTAAATTGTACCCTTGTTAATTATTTTAATGTTATCATAGAAACTTTTTATATTTAGAACAGAATTTCAAAGCCCACGTCTTTCAATTTCCGGCCAACTTGACAGGAATTGGCATCTGAGTCATTCTCGATTGATTGTTTCGATATTTTTAGATTTTTTTCACATTGACGGATGGTTTGGAATTGGTTTTTAGAAGAGTGGATGGAGAAGAGGTTTGGTTACAGGACACAAGGACAAGGACACAGATTCAAATGTGGAAAGGAAAAAATCTCTATTTGTGGCGCACTTTTGTGTAAACTTTTGTAAGTATAATTTATTTTATGGAACTCTCATTGTAACCATAAAAACCAACCACATTTTTTGCCAAGTCCCTTTTGAGACTCCAGCTCTGGCTAATTTCCTGCACTTTCATATAATTTATTTCAATTTATGTTTCTGCTGTTTCCACTTTGTTTTAAATATGGCTTTTTCGGTGTTGCCTTGTTTTCGTATTTCAATCGGAATAAATAACAGCCACATAAAAATTCATTTGGCGACAGCAGCAGAAAGGAATTTGCCACAAAAATACTAATTAAATGCAATGGGAAATTCAGAGGTTTTCCAAACTAAATTCCATGGTTTGAAATTCCCTTAAATATTAAAAATTGGAAAATATTTTATCTATAATATCTAATACTAAAGAACACTTTTTAAAGTTATGAGAGTATCGAAAGTTTCTATGATGGAAGTGGAAAGATTTGGAACTAAGCTCCTCGAAACTGCTGCTGACACTTTTGGCACATGCCTGGGAGTGGGTGGTGTCTGGTGGTGGGAGTTTTTGCAGAAGTGTGTAAAACAAACTCATCTCCACCTTTGCCCCACAACCCCGTTTTCCAGTTTCTCCTCACTGAACATGCTACATTGCTAATGTGTCCCATTTGCCATGGCGAACCACTGAAGCTTAACACGTTGTCTACGCAGGCAGGCAGCCCTGCAGCCACGCCCCTTTTAGGACCTCACCCCCAGGCCCCAGACCCCCCAAGAAGCAGGAAACTTTGTTGCCTGCAATGTGTGCACAATACAGTGGAGACTAGTAATAATGAAACTTGTGGTTATATATTTTTAAGAATTTCTATCATTTTACTATTTTTATTTTCGGTTAATTCTATTGGGACTTTAATAATTCCTTTATAAATAATATATTGAATATCAATGTTGAATTAATCCAATAGCCACAGTAGGCTCCTGCTGGCACACATTCGAAGCTAAAAATCGGTATGGGAGTATGTAAACCCATTCAATGTTGCATCCGACTTGAATCCGAAGGGAGACAGGCTCGAAGTGGGTGGCCTGGGCAGTGGTGAAGCAATACCCTGTGGTAATTGTCTCGTTACTGACTGCTTGTTGGCAAACAAGCCAACACTCCTGCCCCACAGCCAGGCTTTACTGTACCAAGCCAAACGGAAGTAGGTTCCACGGCCCAAAGCCCCCTTCTATCGCCTGTATAGTATCTCACTGTAGTCGTTCACCCCATCGAATCAGACCCTCCAGTTGGCTAATAATTTATTTACCGTTAACATTTTATAAGCTCAGGACAGTCACCTACACACACCGGCACACAGACACACACACACACATCGAGAGCGATTGAGACCCGAGGCTGCCATTTGATTTCACAAATATTTGCAGTCAGCTTTTGCACTTTCATTTTCCACCTTAAATGGTGAGGTATATCAACATTATGAAGAAATATGTTAGGGGGGATTACCATTGGGAATAAATTAAATATATTTATAAATAATTTTGTGTTGGTAGATGCCAAAAAGTTCTAAATACTTCCTGTTTGAATTTGTCATGAAGTAGGGCCATTTTTAACCTTCAATAGTGAGGTATATCCTAGTTTTTAAGGAAGTTATCCTGGGAATTTATTCAACATAATATTTTTTAAATAATTAAGTGTTGGTTAATGCCAAAATGTTCTAAATACTTCCTGTTTCAACATTTTAACACTAAAAAAGCACCATTACATAACCTTTAATTTAGGGAATTTGTTATTCGTTTTAATTAACTTGTCTCTAGCACCTGGCTTCCTTGAATTCCTACCTCCAACCATATACCATATACCATCAACCATCAACCTCCCACCGGTATCCTTTTCGCACCCCTTCCACCAACAATCGGTGCTGACAACTCCAGTGCACCATTTGCCATTTCAGCGCTGATGGTAAGTGAAATATGCACAATTTCCGTTTGCCATTTCATTGGTGGTGTGAGCGTCGAGGATATGAGGTAGCAATGTTGTTAGCAAATGTAAAATACATTTAACTTGGGATCTGGGTGCTTGTGTGCCGTACCGTCCATAAATGAATAAAAAGGGCATTTGGTTAACAGGATGTAAACCGAATGGGAAAAGGGCTAAAAACGCTGGCAAGCCAAGAAGTAAGGCAATGCAAAAGTAAGAGTTTCCATCAGTACTTCCCATTCAATAGCCATTATAGAGCTTTTCCATACACTAACGTCCGCTTTTCATTGCCTGTTCAACCTCTAAATGGAAATGCACTTCTAATGGTCATTTCAAGTAGACAAACTTGTGTTTATTGTGGAGAAATATATTAATTTGTGAGCTCGAGTTTATTTAGTTTATTTAGTAAAAGTGTGTATCCTTTTCCTGTGTAATGGCATACCACTTCTGACTTGCATTTATCCTTTTTTTCACTTTCCTGTTCAACAAGCTCGGCACTGGTATTTTCCACGTGTCCGTGTGGGAAAGTGAATCTGATTTGCATGGGTTTTACAAATTGAAGTTGTTGCGGTTGGGGTTTTACATTCTTGGCTTGTTTATTGAGTTATATCAGTAGCTTTTCTTTTACCAAGGAAATGGAATATGAACTGGTTAGACTGAGTTTCTTTAAAACTATCCAAAGTAGCTCCTTAAAACCAAGTATTGGATAACAAAGTAACTTCTAAGCTTTAAGCAGGCACCCCTTAAATAATTATTTCGATAAAAATCAACAACTATGGAACCAAGAAACTAAGCCAAAGTTTTTCCTGAGGTTTTCCACTCCCCCTTTTAATAGTTGGCCAAACTTGTCGTTGTGGCTTAAAGTCGTGTCCTTTTATTGGTCGAAGCCTTAAATGGCCCAGAATTTCATTGAATTGCTGCAAATGTAATGTGGAAACTTTGAAGGATTTCGCCTTCGGTGGCAAAGTTGCAAGTAAATTTTTGCTTTTATGATGAACTTTCAACTGGGCTGCCTTCACTGGGTGGCTTTATTTGTTTGTTTCTTTTGGGTTTTTTTTTATTTTTTGTTATATATTTTGCGCAGGGAGAGAAAACTTTTGTATTCGCTGGTTGTTTGCATTGTACTGTTTGTTTTGTTTGTTCTGCACTGTTCCGTTTTGCTTTTTTGTTGTTTGTTCTGTTGGGCGAATAACTCTTAAGCGTATAACCCAGGGCAACCGAAACGCATCCCTGTCACGCGTAAAATATTTCCATATATTTTCGCCCCGCCCCTATTCACCCACTCATTGCATGCAACGTGAGCCAAAGGACAAGGAATCCTTTTACGTCCAGCATGAAACCTTAAACCTTTTCTGTTTCTGTTGCACACAAACGTAATCAATTTGTTTTATTAATTCCAGGCCATAAACGTAATCTCCTTTTAATTTATTCAGTTTTAATGGACTTTGATTAGAACTAGGATTATGATTTTGTGTGCAATTAGTGAGGCACTTAATTAATTTGCAAAGCTGACTAATGAAATAGAAATATTTAATTTTCCTTCTTTAAATCCTTCTGTCACTCAGCCAAAACCACCATTTGTTTAAAAAAGAAAACAATTTTTGGCAACAAGTTTATGTTTTGTTGTGCTTTCGGTTTGTTTTATGCTTTTTAATATGGCGACTGCGGCGATCGTAAATTTTTGCTGCAAAATGGCTGAGAATGATGGCTGAAGGGTGCAAGGATAGGGAGATGTTTTGGTGCTTAGGGGGAACCCAATGGGGCTGCCTGCTAGCAGTTTTATGACAATTTTTCCCTCTGCGGCTGGGAAATTGTTGCTTGTCGCACATTGTTTGCCGTTCTTGTTGCTGTTTAATGTTTGCCCAACCTTTGACATTGAAGGAAAAATTCTTCTATTCAAACAGAATATAATGGAGAAAATTGTGTGAATTTCTTTGGCATTTTATGTCCTCATAACCACACAAGCGGCAAAATGTTTCCCCCAAAAATTTATTTTCAAAAATAAATTCTCACAGGGAACAAAGGCAATTTAATTTGCCAATTTCTCACCCAAATTTATGCCCAATTGAATGTTATATCCCCAATGAAACTTGTGACTTTTTTTAGTTTGATTTTCCCTGATTCACATTTGACTATAAACGGAATGAATCTTTTATTTTAACGCAGCTGATGCTGCAGGATTCGTCTCCTTGTGCCAGAGCTCATTGTTCAGCTTGGCTTGATTTTTCAAGCCGGCTGCCCGGCTCTTCCTGATTAGGAGGAGGACGAGGTGGTTAGGTCTTCACCCATGGGACTTGCAGTTGATTGGTTCTGTGCGAGGTTTGTTTTTCAGATTTTTTTCAGATTCCCTCGGTTTGTTTATCTGAGGAACGAGGAGGAAATCGAAAAGCAAACGAACGAACAGTAGCTATAAAATAACGAGGCTAGTGTAATTTGGGAATGCAAACCAAATAAAATAGGCAAACTAAAGCAATTTTCTTGGAAAATTCTTGGCACCTGGCAGCCGGGAAAATTTTCGTTTCCCCAATTTAGCCGCAAATATTTACGCCAAGGAAAAACGCGCGCGAATTTTCTTTTTTGGTTTTCCATTTCCGTTTTGTTTTGTTCTTAAACTTTGGCCATTAAAAACATTTGTTTGCGCATCAAATTAAACGCGTTGGTGAGCCGAGAAACGTTTGGGGATTCTTCATTTTTTTTTTTCTTGTGGGCCCCTTATAATTGACATTCAGATGGTATTTTTTCGGTTAGGATGGGTTTTTTTTGGGAGGGTGGAGGTTGTGTTTTTGGGGGTGTTTGTGGAGCTCCCGTTTTCCGACGGCACTTACTCACACCGTTGAAGTCTGCGGGCTAACTAAACCCACGAAAAGTGGCTTGCGTCTGAAGCTGAGAGCCAGTATAACAGTTTTCCACACACACACACTTTCCCTCTCTCAGAGCCGGGAAAACCCTCTCTCTGGCTGGCTTTATCGTTAGCTTTGTTTACATTTACAAATTGCTGCGCAGGATTGAAACATAAAAGGATGAAACATCAGGACATGGACTTGAAATACTCTAAAAGTTTAAAAATTTAAATACAAAACAAGAAAAAGGATATATACAAGAAAAGGATAAATATCTAAAAAGCAAAAAGAGTTATATTTTGAAAAATTCTATAAAGTACAAGGATACTCTCCCAATAAGAGTATCAGAAACCTTTCCATGTTTCCTCGCCAATATCCTTGTTATTTTTGTTGGTTTTTTTTTTTAGGTTTATCGCTTGCCACATAAATCGTTTGTTGCCTGCAGCCGGCTATTTTTCCTTTTGTTGTATTTATGTCAATTGCTTGACCTTCAATTAATAGCCGCACTCTGCTGGCTGACATTGAAACAATTAACAGTCTCGTACCCACCGTCGCAATTTCTGCAAACCATTGACTTGATTTTTTGTTGTTGCCCGTTGATTGAGATGGGAAACTGCATTCGACATGGTGCAAGCAATTAGTCTTTGTTGAGTGGATTGTTGCACTGACACCATTCGAATACTGATTTATATTGTTCTGAATGCCAAAGAACTCACAAAGCCAGAGTGCAATTGGTGTAGCATACTTTTTAGGGTCAGTCGGTGTCGTGAATGGAAACTGGATGAAAGCAATTAAAAGTCATTGTAATTTGTGAATGAAAGAGTGCTCTTTGTACAATTCGACTATCTTTTTATCTACAAAAAGGATTTGGAGGGAATATAAAAATATCTTTTAATTATAAAAATAACTCAAGCTTCTCTTGTTAAACTATATATTCTTCTGACTGATGTCTAACAAACTGAATGCGGTTGGTTTTAACATGCCCCAAAAACAAGGTGGACAGCTAACAGGAATGGCAACAAAAATTTTAAACGAACACCAAGGATAACAAGAGGGTGGATGTGGCACTGGAAATAACAAGAGGACCAACACATGTCACAATTTTGTGTAAAAAGACTTCTTAAAAATGTCCAAGCTGCGTTTTGTGATAAATTTTTCGACAACGCAAAATGTACAAACACATTCGTTCTTGTTCGTAAAAATATGCAAATATCCATTTACATGGAAAAAGGACAGGGAAAAAAATGACATAAGTGACGACAATTTGGCAAACATGAGTGGGAATAACAAGCAAGTTTAAATTTACATATATATTCGGTGCATAAGTTTGAATAAATTCAAGTTAAAATTTAGCTATTCCCCAGCGGCTGTTTCTTATAATTGTGGAGCTGTTTGTTGTGAGAGTTCTCATAAAGTCAACAAACTCTAAACCGAAATCGATCGATATAGAAACGCGAAACCGCAACGAATAATTATACGAAAAGCCACTTGAAAGTCCTTTTTAATTGAGTTGGCTGCAGCAGCGGCAGTCCATCATTAGAGTATTAAAAAAAACGACTAGACTGGAGAGAGGATAAAGAAATTTTGAGCCGGATTAAGTGGATGTGCCATGAATATTTCGATTTTCTTTTACTTTGCCCACAGCTCGAGGAGAAAAATGGGAAAAATGTATAGGATAAATTTCGATAAGCTAGCAAAAAGTGTTCTTCTTCTAAATTACATTTCTATTCATTCCTGACATAATTCAATTTATTTATAAAACTGAAGAATTAAAGAGTTAAATATAGCATTTAAGACTATTGGGCAACGTTTATGGCGGCTACCAGATGTGGAAAGCTTTCCTGATGAGCAGCACTTATAAGCACTGATATTATAATGATATCTATAATTATAGCCATACCGATAGTCAAGCAGAAAGCAATGCAACACTTTATAAAACATTTAAACAAAGTTTAACTCCTAAATAAATATTTTCAAAGAATAAATATCATAAAGCTATCAAATTCAAATTGGCAATCATTTACACCCACAGTTTAACAATTTATTCGCCTCAAATTTATTCTTTAAATAAATTCTCTCTTCTGTTACAAGAAATTACAAATTTGTGTACAAGCCAATTCAAAGGAAACCAGGTTTAGACAATTTTTGTTTTTCTAGCTACTAAAGCAATATTTGCATATCCGAGACAAGTGGAGGTCGTCTAACAAGAGCCAGATATAAAATCAAATTATTGTTTTGTGTGGCAAAGATTTGGTTTCATATTTCAGCCGGGTGGCACCAGAGACAATATTTGGAAACAAAATTTCGAGGATGTCAGGAATGGCCGCAAGCGCAAAATTTTAATTGGATCATCTGGAACAAAGGCAACGAGCTTGGTTGGAATATTCAGGGCGATCTGGTTTTTTTTTTTGTGGCTGGTTTTTGTATATCTTCTCTTGTGTGCTGAAGCCTGCCACATAATGAGGCACATCAAGCTAACGACTTTTCCTCTGGCCGACAATAGATAACCAGAGCGGGGGACGTGTGGCAACTTTGAAGTGTCATAAATGGCACGGCAGCAACTGCGGCAAAAGCAACGAACACCGAACAACACCACAAAACACAACGAAACACCACGGATATCTCCCTCTGGGCAATCCACGTTACTGTTTACACTGAGATGCCTCTAATTTCCACTAAGCCAACAACGACAAAAACAAGAACACACCAGCAGTCTGCCGGGAAAGTGTAATGGAAAAGATGAACAAAGGTCCTCCTCCTAGTGCGTCACCTCGACAAAATGAAGGCAATGGAAAGCTGAGTAGAGTGGGGAAAATGGTGAAAAATCAAACAAAGTTTTCATTTTCATTAAAAATGTGAAGAGCACTAAGGTTTTTAAAGATGCTTGAGGAAACTAGATCTTTTCATTGTAAGTTATAGTTTTTATAAAAGGAATCTTCAATAAATATGTAGTCAGTATTCATCAGTCGACACTATAATTAAAATAAAATGTAAAAATGTACATAGATCAAGTAACATTAAAGTGTCTTAGATTTTAATAAAATATGTAAAAGCCCAAAAATCCCCAAACTAGTCAAACGAGATAAATTTATGGTCCATTGTTGGTGAAAAACTTCAATTTGGTCTCCTAGAGTCGGGTGGGGGAGGACAAGTTTTTATGTCAAATTTAGCATGCCGGGTGACTGGAAACTTTTTGTGCGATGGCATCCTGTCTGGTCCTTGGACCAAGGAAGAGTCCGGCTAGAAGCAGAGCTGCATCCGGCGGAAACAAGTACGACATTTTTGCCAACTGCCACAAAATGGAACATCCTCGAGACCTGCTTCAATTATGCAAAGAGATTTGCCAGGATCTCTCTCACAGAGAGGACTTGTAGGTGGGTCATCTTTTTGGCAAAATTTACATTTAATTTTCATTATTAATTATGCAATTATTCAAGGGCCAAGCAAATGTTGACTCTAGGCCAGATGTTTGCTCATTATGCCTTCGGTGTGTGGGGGTAGACATTGGTAGTCTATCTTTTTACTGGAGCTATTATGTCAATAAGTTAAATTAGACAAAGGAGAAGGGCATAGCACTCTAAACAATGAGCTATTTCACATGAAAACATTAATCACTTGCATGGGCCTCTTCCGACTATCGCCCCGACAATGTTTGCAAACAATAGCTTCAAGCCAAACGGAGCCAAGGAAGAAATTCCCGGAGAGATTTGATTTGCTTATCTCTGCTCCAAAGCGGAATTTTCTTTCCACTCGGATGATAAATTCAAAAGGCATAAGCCTACAAATTGATGAGTCTATGGATAAGCCAAACAAAAGGCCAATACCACGTGCCAAACTATTTCCTATGTGTTTCCAGGACTTTTAACGCAGACATATGCCGACGAAATCAGTTAGGAAACAGGACTTTTATTTATACGCCAATCAGTATCAGAGGCTGATAAGTTGATATTGCCCCCCAGCTAAGAATAGTGGAGGGAATCAGGGCAATTCCGAGGGCGAAAATAATTCACAGACGTCGCTAAAGTCAGTAGTTATAAATTTGGGCAGAATCATGCTTAGTTGGGGTATAAAATTTTTTTTTCGGATTAAAGCACTTCACTATAACGAAACAAAACTCAAAGAACGAAACTAATTTAATTTAAATTCCATAGCGTAAAAAATTAATATTAAAGCTTAGCTGAATCGATTGTTCCACAACAGACTGGTGGGGGTATATAAAGGGCGAACATTTGGTTTGTTTTAATTTTACTAAGAACTAGACTAAAATGAAGATCTTTATTCTGCTCTTGGCTATTTTGGGCCTTACTCTGGCTGAACCCATGCCCTCTTCACAGAATAAGATTCCAACAAATAATGTCAATGCTCCGCCCCAAGCACCGGAGGGTTAATGAATTACTTATACAAGTAAATGATTAAAAAATGTTTCTTATTTACAATTGTAATTAATCAATGAAACAATAAAATAGTCAAGTTTCTTTTATTTGATACCTGATACTAATCCTTTCCACCCACTCCCGTTCTTTCTAAACAGATTATTTTTAAATAAATTAACCTTTTAAGATATAGATTATAACCAACAAGAAAGGAAAGCTAACTTCGGGCGGAGCCGAAGTTTATATACCCTTGCAGTTAAAACCGGATATATATCGCAAACATCGGATATAGTTGGCCGATCCTTATGGGAATAGGAATATATAATCCAATTTATTACAATACAAAATCTAAAAAAAGTCCCAAACTTCTATCTTCAAAAATACGAAAGTTGATATTTCTACCAAATACCATTTCCGATCGTTCAGTTATATGGCAGCTATGGGATATAGTCGGCCGATCCTAATGAAATTTGGTAGGTTGGATCAACTGACCAAGAATTAAATCTGTACTAAGTTCCAGCTTTCTATCTTCAAAAACACGAAAGTTGGGTCATTTCCGATCGTTCAGTTATATGGCAGCTATAGGATATAGTCGGCCGATCCTTATGAAATTTGGCATGACGTAATGTTTTGCCAAAAATAGCTCACATGTCAAATTTGAACTCTCTAACTCTAAAAACACCAAAGTTATACCATTTCCGATCAATCAGTTATATGGCAGCTATAGGATATAGTCGGCCGATCCGGGCCGTTCCGACTTATATACTGCGTGCAAAGGAAAGAAGGGTGTGTGCAAAGTTTCAAGACGATAGCTTTAAAACTGAGAGACTAGTTCGCGTAGAAACAGACAGACGGACAGACAGACGGACAGACGGACAGACGGACAGACGGACAGACGGACATGCTCATATCAACTCAGGAGGTGATCCTGATCAAGAATATATATACTTTATAGGGTCGGAGATGTCTCCTTCACTGCGTTGCACACTTTTGACCAAAATTATAATACCCTCTGCAAGGGTATAAAAATTGTGTAGCCTACATTCGTTTTGTTTTCCAGAAGTATAGTAACCAACTGCCAGTTACTTAGAAAAGAAAGTTATAATGCGACATTTACTGAAACTCCAACAGTTGATTCACCTTTGATCCTTTACAAAATTTTAAGGTTAGAATAATATGTAAAAAGAACTTTATTTTTATTATGGCGACAGTCAAGAGAGCAAATTAAAATATAGGGTAAAGAAAAATATAAAATAAAAAGTAATATTAAAAAAAATAAGAATAATCAAGAAGAAACCAAGTCAAGGTCCTAAACACAATTTCCAAAGAATTATGATG
Source organism: Drosophila bipectinata (assembly GCF_030179905.1). NCBI lineage: Eukaryota > Metazoa > Arthropoda > Insecta > Diptera > Drosophilidae > Drosophila > Drosophila bipectinata. Next base: position 15,786,552 of record NC_091738.1, on the reverse strand, counting down.
CATAAAAAAAATGTGTTTTCAATTACGACATGCTCCAAAAGATGAATACCAAACACATATATATGGTACAAAAAAATATAAAATAAAAAATTATATAAAAAAAAGAAATAAGAAAAATCAGATGTCAAATGCACACAATTGATCCAACTAAATATATGGTACAAATAAAATATTAAAAAGTTTTTAAAAAAAAAGAAATAAGAAAAATCAGAATCCAAACAATCATAGTAAAAATAGTATATTGATGATACTACTAATACTACTACTTTATACTACGATACTACTTTATACATTCAGAAATTCAGAGAAAAACAATTGTCAAAAAAAATGTTGAGCCAACAGAATAAACTCTGAGACTGACTGTCTCATGGGCTGGGAAACTCTTTTTATATGTTAGGTTGGCCTATCTATTCCGATATTTCTATTTCTATTCCGATTTATTCCGGTAAAAATAATAGATTATACTTGCATACCGTTTGGTCACACTACTTTTAATATGCGAAAATCCCAAGCGCATTCAAAAAGCTTTAAGAACATTTATTTGGGCGGCCAACCTTTGTTTACTTTAAAACTGTTTACAAAAATTGAAATCTATCAATTGTTCTGCGAATTTGTTTACGAATAAAGAAGGGTTCTTAAATAGCCTGTGCTGTATTCTTGTCAGAATTTCTTATTTTCTCAGGCATTTTTCCCATAAGACACCCGACCTAACATTCATGCAACATATAGAATGATATGTAAGTCCCAAAGAATGTCAGATCCCTTCGTACATCCCACAAAAAGCCTCAAACGAATTGGGGAAAGCGAAAAAAAGCCCTTAGAGATGGGAAATGGAGAAGCAAGCTTGGCGCGCACGATGATAAATAACAGATGAGCAAAGGGTGTCATCGTTGGCTCCAGGGAAAATGTGGGGGAAATTGGGTTTGTTGGTTATTGAATGTACGACATTGGAGGCAACACTTTCTAAGGAAGTCAACACAAGATGCCGGTACAGGCGACAAACAAAATAATTCAGTTTGAGATATTTATAGGTTAAAAATATTATGGTTTTGTGTTTTATTTTTTATTCTATTACCATAACTCTTAACGTAATGGAATTTTCCAGAAAATATGAAAGTTGAACCCTTTTTATATGTATTCATAAAATTGTCTATAAGCTTTTGCCGTGTGGCGAAAATAATAAAAGTAAAGTGAATAAAAAAGTACTCATGCTGAAATGTCTGTGGGAGCTTCTTTTCTTTCTCCGTCGACAGTTGCAGCTCCTGGTGAAATTTCCCAAATACATTGACTGCGAGAACGTCATGAATATTAAATTGCAATTATTGCCACTGGCAATGTGTTGTCATCGTTCCCGTCGTCGTCTTCTGACTTGGCAGAGTCTGATGTCGGTGGGTCCGATTGTGAGATTGTGAGTCTGCCAGTGGGTTGTTTGGCCAGATGTTTCACTTGGCTACCTGCATCGTATCTCGATTTAGTTGAAGACTCTTTGAGCTTAATTAAGTGCACTTTAATTAAGTGAGGAATCAAGCCAGAGCCTTAAACTCCGAGATGCCCATGTGGGGCGAGAAGAGTTTCCGTTTGTCCCAATTTCAGCCTCAAACTCATTGATTGATTAATGGCCCAGAGATAGTCGGGAGGAAAAAAGTGGGTGGCGAAGACTACGAAATGGCAAAGTTAAAAATTGGCCCGATGCTCTCAGCTTGATGTGATTGAGAATTTGATTTATTGGCAGCAAACTAATTTTGCCCAACGTCAGAAGCAGTCATCTGGTTGCAAGTTGACACGTTTCGTTTTTGGTATGCAAAAATCGACAAAAAAAAATCAGTCAAATATTGATTTTCAAAAAAAATTGTAAAATATATAAAAATTTGAAGTGAGCAAAGATTTTATGAAAAGTAGGCTGTGGATTCTAAAAATTATCAAACTGTATAAAAATAGAGCTACATTCCTCAGTTTCAGTTTTGTAGCTAACGTGTTCGAACGTCTTAAAATTTCCCTCTATATTTTTTGTACCTCTGGTTTTCTTAAAACTTTCTTAAGTTTTAAAAATTTTTTGTAAACCAAAACAATGTTTCGGAATCTTTGTTTTGCCGTGCCGGTTATTGGTATTAATATAGCATAATATAATAAATTAATTTTTCATAAATTTCTCTTATTTAAAGGTAATAGATTGAGATCTGCTTGTAATATTTCTGGGATAGTTCGAAAAGTAAGCAAGCCATCTTTATTGAGTCTGCCATTAGTGACAAGTGTTGAGCAAAAAACCCACTTGGATCCCCGGACCCAGTTTGAGAAACCGGAGACTTCGAATTGGAACTTCGCTAGACAGTACAGCACAGCTGATATTAAATTCAGCAAATATATCGAGAATCAATGGGAACCAAAGACCCCTCCCCAGGGATTGCTGCAGCCGGATGAAGCCATCTTTTTATTAAAAAAATGCCAATCTGCCAATATTCATTAACCATATACCATATGTCAAAACTCTATGCATGGATTTATAAATTTTGTTCTAAATAACTTTTAGTAAAGACAAAATTATCCATCAAGGCCATACGATTTGTTTCTATTAATGGTATTGGGGTTTTTATTTATGGTTATTTTACGGGAAAATAAAATCTATTTCGCTGTGATATATTGATATTGCAAATCAATATGCCTATACATTTTTATAAAAATGGTATAAGGATATAATAACCGATTATCTTTATATTGCAATTGAAATATTGTAACATATATTGTGAATATATATTACATTCTTAAAAATTCAATAAAAATATAAAAATTGAATGAATTTTAAATGTCATGCCCATTCCAATTGACATTTTTGTTAAAACAGGACTAGGGTGTAACGAAGCATGAAAGTTTTTATAAAGACGGCATGAATTATTTTTTTTTAAGACTAGGATGTGTGAAAAAAGTTATGCCATGCGGCAGCCCGCATCGTAATTAAAAGTAGAAAGTAAGAAATTAAACATCTATGAAAAAGAAATGGAAAGAGCAAATCAAATTAAAAAGTTGCATAACCCCCCTATTGTGGCTTTATAACCTTGGGCTGGCACATCACATCATTTTTCTCTCGATTTTTCCTTTTTCCCCCAAGAAACGCATACATGTGATGGCGAATACACATCCTAAGCCTATTGTGTTAGGTTTTGGCTTTTGTGGCTCAGCTTCTAAGGAAGCTTGGTCGAGGGAGAAACTGTAATTGAATTTGGCCTTTGTTGACAAACAAATTATTGTTGACTTAACCAACGAGGCCGTAAAAGAGTAAGAACCCGAATTATGTTAATTTTTTTGTTCTGCCCAAGAAATTGGAATTTAATTTAGTTAAGGTACAATTCAATAAATATACCCTGTAGTACTGAAATTTCGTTTACCGAATTTTCAAGGCATGTAAAAACAAATTTTATTTTGAAATTTAGAAAAAAAATTACAAGTATAGACATTTGTGTGTCAAGTCAAATATAAATTTTCAGCCTAAATTATATTTTGGAGGTCTAAATAATGAATAAAATATACATAGATAATAACTTTTTGGGACTGTTCGAGAACTATCAAAGAAAAGTCACGTATGTATGTTTCGGCTGGTAAAATCATATGAAATCCTTCAAGAGCTTTCTGAACAGTTCCATGAAAGTTTATACTCCAGGGTAGTTAATAGCAGCTTCAACACGCCCACGCAACATGGAAAATGAAATAAATTGAAAGCCCTGTTGGTCTGGACGTGCCGTCAGAAGCCAAAGGACCAAAAAGCAGCTGAAAGCCTTTTTCCATAAACGAGTATCTATAGATAAGTATCATCCGATGGTCACGTTGGAGTTCTTCGGCAGTAGCCCCACTGGATAATAATGAAAATGCTTAATATTCCTTCCGTAAATAAAATACGTATAACCGGATGGCCCTAGGATGGCGAGTGTCGTCCGTTTATTGTGGAAAAGATATTCTTACGTAAATGGAAAATATTTTAATGAAATTTTAAATGCCAATCAATGGAAAATCGGAATAAGCTGGAACTTTTCCGCGGCTCCCCCATTGTAATACTTTGGGGGCGAAGAAATACTTTTAATTGGAGGATCGAGATGCACATTAACCGATTGCCGCAATCCATTTAGCTGCGAAGAGTCTCAACTTTACGGCAACTTGGAAACTTATTTGTGGCTTGCGGTTTTAAATTGGCTTGAATACCTTTTGTGATATTAAGGAGAAGCTATTTACACTTTACAAAATAGGATCTGGGACTTGAAACGAAATAAATTCCAAAGTCATTGGCGTTTGTATAAATGTATCATTATTTATCTCAATGAGCTCAACTGGCTCATTGGAAGGAGGTCCAGACTGAAGCAAAGAGTCAAGCTCCTTATATATAAGGCCATTGTAAAGCCAGTCTGGACCTATGGTATCCAGCTATGGGGGACGGCGTGTCTAAGCAACCGAAGGATCATCCAGATCGCCCAAAACAAGGCCCTAAGAACTTTAACTGGAGCTCATCCGTTCCACGACAATGCGATAATCCACGCCCAACTGAGAGTCCCATATGTGAGCGAAGAAGTTCAGCGATTCGCCAATAGGTACGTGGAAAGGCTGGACCGACATCCTAACCCTGAGGCCATCAATCTTTTGGACAACAGCTACACCACAAGGAGGCTGAAACGGACCCACCCATTGGACCTCTGCCACTCGGGCGAAATAACTTGAATTCTATCGCTAAGGTTTACTGTTAAAATTAGTTTCCTAGGATAAGCAAACATTGTACTACTCAATATTTCATTAAGTTAAGGTCCCATTATAAAAATTAATTATTGTCCATATCTCCGGACAGATTTTAAATATAACTATTGATTGATTGATAATAAAAAAAAAAAAAAAATTTATCTCAAGTGTAGGGTGGGAGGGCCAGGGCCAGGTTAATAGCCAACCCTTGAATATTTTGGGGCAGAGACCACCTGATCCTTTTACCCACCGCAGGATACACAAGCATTGGCAATGGCATTGCCTTGCCGGGTTATTTATGATAATTCAAAGTAATATCCTGCAGCAATTTCATCAACAAAGACACGGCGGCTGTGGGTAAGGCGACGAGCTCATGTGTAAATGCAAATATCCTACCACCGAGGACGAGGACGAGGACGAGCCACAGCCCCATATGCCTAACCTGGAAAGTACTAAAGGACCTCGTCAAAATGGCTAAAACGTGTCAAATGTGTGAAAATTGGGAAAATTTGTTTGTCTAATTGGGAGGGAAAACGTGATGGCAGGCAACATTTTCACTTCAAGGTCTTTAATTTATCTACAGGTGTGAGCTTTCGACTTTCATTAAACGAGAGAGCCATTGAATTTGAATGTCTGAATGGTATTTGAATTTAATTTCAAGGCATAAAGTGACATTTATGCCATGTGTACCTTTTATGTGTACCTCCCACAAGGACTGAGTCAAGGTAAATTTATTCAAACTGTTAAAGCCACCTCTAGGAGTTGAAATAAAAACGTTTAAGGATTTTCTTATTTTATTAAACAAGCTCGCATCTTTCGATGAGTGTGCGTGAACATCTACAATTTATGATTTCACACTGAATTTCACTGACGGGCAACATGCTATTCAATTATGTCGACAAACACACATTGAACACTAATAACAGACTCCACGTCGTTCAGATCCTTATAGATGTGCTCCCAATATTGGCCGTTTTAAGATCAATTGAGACTACTTTTGATCTGCGGGACAGGCCATTTGGTAGAGGAACTGGACCAGGGTACGGGTGGGTCTTCCTGTCATACGTTTTACGGTAAGATATGGTATCAGACCGTGTTTGGTGAGGAGCCCGGTACCTCTGGTATCTAAATGGGCCCAGTCCACGCAGGGCACAAGCTCATGGAGGACGGCAGCGGCCAGACAAGAGCAGGCCAGACCGCGGCCATCGTTGCTCAGGTCGTAGCCCATCTCATCGGTGATTTGCTTCCTATAATAGTGCCACAGTGGCAGACGCCAGACACGATCGCCAGTGAGGGCGCCCGCCGACTGGAACTGCTTCCAGATGTAGTGAGAATTCGAAAAGATGCCGGTAGCACCGCCGCCAAAAGCCTTCTTCACGCCCTCGCCCAAGGTTGCTACATCCACAACCAGGCGGGGCTTGTAGGACGACTGTCCGTAAAGCAGAGGATCGGACATCACGACTACACCGGCCTTGTCCAGATCCCTGACTGCCATTGACCTGCCGTTGAGCAGGGTGACCACATCGCCTGGCTTGCAGGCCATGCCCGAGGGCATGTTCTCGCACAGGGGAATGATGCAGCACACATTAATGGGGAGGGACAATGCTGCGACGCACCGCATCATGGCGACGCAGGCGGCGGCTCCCGACATGCAGGCTCGGTACTCGTCCATGCCCTTACAAGGCCGCAGGTTAAGCGCGCCAGAGTTGAAGGTGACGCCCTTGCCCAAGAACAGGATGGGCTTGTCCTCGGGATTGGTGCCGCAGTAGCTGATCTCCATCAGCACGGGCGGCTCACAACTGCCCTTGGCTATCATGAGGAACGAGTTGAGGCGCTGCTGCTCGATCCACTCCATGGTGCGTATCTCCACTGTGATGCCGCACGGGCACAGGGCATCCACAGTTGCCTGGGCGAACAGGGTGGGGGTCATGCAATTCGCCGGAGCGTCGCTTAACCTTCGCGCCAGGTTCTGTGCTTCCGCCTTGAAGATACCTCGCGTCCAACTGTCCACATCCGGCGAGTCGTAGAGGTCCAGTTTCGGAATGTTGGGACGTTCGCGCTTCGACATGGTGTCGGAGTAACGCCACACGGCCAAGGCAGCGCCTTCGGCCGCCTGTTCGGCATAGTCCATGCCATCTACAAATACTTCAGTGCATCCGATCTCCTAGAGGTTTACATTGAAGAAAATTTAATTGAAGGAGCCCTGAGGCCCATCTAATCTTACCTGCAGGGAACGGGCACCAATGCCGGCTGCCACCCGGACATTCTCCATTCCCTCGTCCAGCATCTCCAGCTCGTTAAAGCCGATCCCCTCAAGGCCGACACCCACGATCGCCAGGCTGCGGAACTCAGGATCGATGTTGTTGAAGACCTTACCGCGCCCCAGGCGACCAGTGAGCTTTGTCTCGCATATTAATTCGGTTAGCTTGCCTTGGACCCGGTCGTTGACCTTCTCACCGGAGGGCGTTAGCTTGGGGTCCTTGTCGCCCTCCTTTTGATAGACACCGATCACGAGGCCACGCCCGCTTCGCCCCTCGCCACAGGCATGACGAACACTGTGTAGATGGGGCAGGCGACGGTGGACGACCGTCTTGAGGAGGAAATTCCGCATCTTGTTCATCTTGTTGATACCTTTGCCAATAATTTTTAATATCCTAAAGCTAAATTTTAGATATCCAAATCAAATGGGTCAAACCGATTTAGTAAGACTGCGAAATTTCGTATGTGCGCCGAAGAAAGCTTAATCACAATGCTAAAGTGGGACCACTCAACTCATGGATCAGAATTATTTGGAATTGAACATGTATGTCTCTTCAACAAAAAAGTTCACGAACATAAAATACAGCCACAAAGCCACAAAATACAACAATTAATTTTGATGAAAAAAATAATTTTTTTTTCGATATTTTCGAAACCGAACTAGGCACACGACACTTTCGATGCAAGATGAAGACTGAGACTTTTACTCAGCCCAAGGCTCAGTGGAAAACAATACCCATTCAAAGTTTATTTCCTGGCCTGCTTTTTTACTTTAAAATTTATTAGAATATTACATGGCCTACTCCTTCAGCTATCATTATTCCTTTAATTTTAGTCCCTTTTTTTGCAGAATATTCATTTAATATTTAAGCAATAAATTGCGGTTTATCCAAGCGAAAGAAATAATTTCTACTGGCAGCTGTTTTCTCTCGCATAATTGGAGTCGACCGAATGAGTTAAGCGGCTAATTAAACGCTAAACTAAGCTCAGTAATCTCATTAATTAATGTAAATACCTGGCATTAATTATATTGGCTAATAAAGAGAATGCCATGACATCAGAGTTTATTAGCGTTTACGCTAGAACTATCAGCTTGATTAACTTTCGTCAGAAAAATCATTGATGTTTATTATACATTGATTGGCAAAAGTTAAAGCTTTTAAAAGGATTGGTTATCCTACATCTGAAGATCTCCTTAAAACCAATAAATTAACTCACTTAACATCGAATTCCTTGCCAATTTTTCCCCCATAATCGAATGGAAATGTGATTTTCAAAGCGCTTTTAACGCTTCCCCGGAATCCTTGGCGTTTCACGTAACTGAAACCCAAACAAGTGGCTAAAACATTATGTATCTGTTGTATTTCTAAGCCTAAAGACAGCACCAACTTAACACAGTTTTCACTTAAAGTTGCACGAATAGTTGTTGCCTGTTGTGTGTTTTGGTTCATAATGTTGCTGCTGGCTGATTTTTACCCTCTTCGCCACACTTGAGTTGGCATTTTGAAGAACTTTTCGGCTTTGGCGAATCTGCAGGATGCCGCTCCGCCGGAATCATGCCATAAAATGGTGTTGATGTTGGCTGAGTGTTTGTGGGTTTTTAGATGTGTGTCTGTATGTGGGGGGGAAACACGGCGGGGGGGCTTTTTCTGTATTAGTGTTGACAACATTTTCTGCCAACAATTTCATTACCGCCACATTTAAAGTTTTGCCAAGCTCACATTGAAAATGAGACAGCACAAGATACATGGCTGCAGATGGAAGTACTGAGAAAAAATGCTTAGTATTTGTTTAGAATTTAATATAAAATATTATTATGAAACGTTTTAGATTAGCTATTTTGAAGATTTTATTTCTTCTAAGTACAAGTTTAGATAGGATAAGTTTTTAGTGATTTTACTTATTTGTTTCAGTGATAATGAATGAATGTCGGCCATAAAAATCGCGTTGAACTCTCGCTTATGACTAAGCCAGGCAGTCGCTGCTGTTTCTATTTGTTCAACAGTCAGGCTGTAAGGCAGGACATCCATCCTGCATCCTTCTGTGCCTTCTGTGTCCTCCATAGAAACCTACTATCCACTGGAGAGCTAGAGCTCGTTATAAATGGAAAACTTTTCCCGCTTTCTCAAGTGGTTTTTCTGTATTTTTACTTTTCCGTTTTTGGCTGTTGCTTTTAGCTTTTTTATTTCACATTTGATTCGAAAAAGTTTTTTGCGCTTGTTTATTTTACTTTTTAATGAGAAAGACATGTTGGGATATATATCGAGATCGCATGTTTCTGGTATTTGACGATTAGCCATGTGAAATGGTTGGTCAAGTTTCCCTCGAAAAACGGAGCAACTTTTCTGGCCCCCATTTTCCAGCCGGACCAAGTTCCGGAAAAAGTTTCCCAACGCCAAGGGAACCAACGTAAAGGGGTAGGGAAATTTGTCAAGTGGCAATTTCAGGCGGTGGCAAGCGCCTGTGCAACAGTTGAACTCACATTCCAAAAATTCTTGCAGCCCAAAGAGAGGTGGAATGATGTCTGTCTGCATAATATTGATTTCCCCATCAGGGATTTTTTTTGCTTGCATTCTGCATGACTTCTGTCAGGACTTATCCTTTTAGCCTTTGGCCGTTTCTAGTCCAATCTCGATTTCTAGTGGCTGACTGGATAACACACAGTTGGAGTGTTTTTAATTTCAACTTTCCTTTGCAATGCATCCGCACATCAATGGGGGATCAGATCCAAAGGATGAAAAGTCACTGAAGAACCGAAGGACTGATATACTGAAGGACCCATCAACCGGCATTTGTGCACTCGTCTTATCCTATTTTAGCCTTGTGCCTCCCCGCTGGCTACTATTTGCATTCATTTGTTTACCCTTTGAATGTAGGGCCATTTTTTTTTGTTTGCCATTTTATTGAAAGTTGCAATCAAATGATTGCAGTATATGTCAGTTCAATCGACCCGTATTTTATTTTTATGTATATCTTGTTTATACGTTTTCCCTCGAGGTTTTCAATGTTTTTATTTTTTTGGGCCAGGAGGAAACTTTGACAATTTCGTTAACTAATTGTCAAAAAAAAAGTTATTGTTTTCTAGTTATGCAATGCACTTTTTATATTAAAACTTTGTGTTTGCTTTTCTATTTAAAAGTTTAAATTACCTATTTTCCGTTTCTTCATTGCAATGCAAACATGTAGTTTCATTTAAATTCCTTTGCCCTTTATCCCTTCTAATTGCTTAATAAAATAGTTAGGCAAACTCACTGTTGAGCTGCTTAGCCAAAGTTTGTTCAACCTCTTTCCTTAGCCTGCTATTCACGCTGAACAAATTCCGAGCAAATAAATAAATAATTGAGTTACTTTCGTACCCAGGGCTAGGGAGAGAGTGTGTCCGGGCCAAAATTGGCAAAAACTAGATTTTCTCATCATTTAAATTGAAGGCAAATATGTATGTAGTTGAATTTCCCCTCTGATTTTTCCATCAGCGTCAAATTGAAAAGTTGCTACACTCGAATGAAATTCGTAAAAAAAGTGCACAAAAAATCAGGACGAGGCAAAGGGAACTCATGTGTGGAAGTGTTGGTATTAGCCCAGTAAACTTTATCTAAGCCAGAAAGGATACACTTTCCAGTCGCCTCTTCGTCCTGTTCACTGCATTTCTTAATTGGCGATTAAAGTTAATTGAAAACCATCTTTATACTGATTGATTGAGACAAAGGCTTAAGTCCATATTTTCCTTTAATTTCCGTAACATTTCTCCATTCTCACTGGTCTAGCATAAGCCGATTATTATGGCCAAGAACGATATGAAAGCTTGAGGGGAAAATATGCCTTGCTCCAGGATATATTCTCAAGAAAAATGGCCCATGACGAAAATCTTCTTGTCAGCAAACTTATCAAAAAGAGACGGACAAGGCAAAGATTGAAAGAGACAAAAAATGGGACTAATTAATTTAAAGTGCTTTGACAATCAGCATCTGTCCGACTTTCTGGCTGAGGTTTGGGGAAGATGTGGCAAATTATTGTGAAACGTAAATACAACTTATTTAATATTCAGGAAAACAAGCTATAATGAGTTTAAAAGTACCGGGAATCATGAACTTTAATAACCTCATTATTCTGTCGCCATTTAAAAATGCTTCTTATGTATATTTTTTCAGTGTATTTTATCCTCCAATCACCCTCATCTTTCTTGCTCTCTATCTTGTCTGGCTGCCTAATGAACGCCCAAAAGTATGCAATATGTAAAACTTAGTGGCTGTGAGCGGAAGTCTCTCACTGCACTGGCAATAAGCGCTGACATTTATTAATGTTAACGCATCAACAACCATCGTTCCGCCCAAAAACCAAATGGTGTGGGCGTGGCAGGAGCTATAGAAGTGGAATTAAATACGCATTTGCCCTGTCAGCTTCTCAGTGAGCGAAAACGACTTTGAAGAGCGCGCGTCATAAAAGTTCCTGAAAGCCGAAAGCGGAGTTTAAGAGATTTACTTTGGCCAGCCACCCCTGAAGATAATAAAAATGTTAAGGTGCCGGTGCTTATTATAAAAATGGCATTAAAACGACAAAAAAGGATCATCAGAAGAGATAGAAGAAAAAAGGCAAAAGAGTCCTTTCTCAGTTATTAAAGTGGATTGAAGAGGCAATTGTCAACGCGTCGAGAAGGGATTTAGACAGTTCTCTCCTGTCTAACTGACAATGGCTCTAAAATAAGGCAGAAAATGGCAATTATTGTTGAGCATTTATCTTTAGAAACCACTTTGGATATCTCTGCTCATAATTGGGTAGAGATTTTCAAGTGAGAATTAAAGGGGGTTGAACATGAGTTAAGGGTGGTAGAAAGCATAAGTATTTCCATGGAAGACGGCCCTCGTATAAACTTAAAACGCATTTATAAACTATAAATGCGTATAAATTTAACACCTACGGTTTTCAATTATTTTTTATAGAAATTTATGTAGTTTGTTTTTCGTCTAAGCCCCAAACTTTTTCCACAATAATTCCTTTGCGTCATTTTTGCCATTTCCCTTACAAGGCCAAACAATATTTCAACCTGTTCGTTCGTTAGTCTTCCGTTTCTCACTTTTTTCGACACAATATTACAGAACTTTTAACTTTGCCCTGCAGGCCAACGCTTAATCCCATGCATGTAGATCCAGCTAACATAACTCATACGTATAATTTTATTTGTGGCTTTCTCGTTGGTTTTTCCCCATTTGGCGCCAGTGGCAATTTGACGCGCAAATAGCTAAATAAAAAAAAAAATAAAAGTTTATAAAAAAAAGGGGAAAAGTGTAACAAAGGTTTATTTTTTCCTGCACTCGTTGGTGGCCACAGAACTTATGAAAATAAAATAAACTAAAAACACACACACACACAGATGCAGCAGCGCCCAAAAGTCTGCAATTGTTAAACTGTTATATGGCCAAGACAGCATCCCAGAAACTGTTATACAATCGTAAGGACAATGCGCATGTTCGGAGAGAAAAAGGAGAGAAATCTAAGATGAAGGGCGGATGCAGTGGCAGAAACAACAATTTTATATGTGAAACACCAAAAGCAGCAAAAGGCCACAGGCTTAGGCCAAAAAACGTAACAACGGCCTGACCTTCACCATTACCGCATTTCTTTTTTTCCCCCTCGTTTTTTTTTGTGTGTGTGTATGTGTGTGTGGAAGTGGGTATGCTACTTAGTGGGGGTGCAAGTGGGGGTGTTTGGGTTGGTAGTATCTGCTTTTGTTGTGCTTAAATGTTTTTACGCTAAATGGAGCAGCAGCAGTAGCAGGCACGTCATTGTAACGGCATTGATACGCGGAAGTGGTACCACACGGCGCATACTTAATGGGTGCGTACATATGCACTTAAAAAAAGGTGTAGGGGGATGGAAAGTGTTGTATTGACAAGCTCAAAATACTTAGACCGGGCTTTCAAACTGAATTTTCAAGGATTCTCCAAAAAGCACTGAAAAGTCTGATACCACATGGAGCATACTTAATGCATCCAAACATGCACAGTTGGTAAAAGTTTTGGCAAAAGCATAGTTGAGATATTTGTTTATAAAACTGAAAATACTTCAGGTATGGAATCTAAATATTAAACATTTTCCCCAGTGCACATAATGATGGAAAATTCCTAATGAGTTTGTTAACCCAAAAACTCAACATGGAAAGCATATTCATCTCACATTCGTGCACACTCTCTAATCGTAGTCGCAGAACTGATTGAAATTTTCGCAGAATTTCTGCATTGATTTGCCTGATTTTCCTTTTGCAATTCGTCTGTGGCAAGTGGCAAGTCGCTTATGCGACATTTACGATGTGTTGGTTCAACAATTTTCGTTGTCATTCGCATTGGCAGGGCTAGGAATATGCGCGACATGATTGATGATGCCTCTGATTGAATGGGGTTGTGTCGAAGTGCCTGATAGATTGTTTTCCATAGCGCTAGCACTAGCATTTGTCGAAGGACTGTGGCTGCAGGTTGCCAGGACACGCAAGTATCCTTTGCTAAGCGGATTACGGAACAGGACCAGCACCAGAACCAGCATAAATAGCACAAAAAGGAGTTTTTTTTCTTTGTTTTTTGCATGTGGTCTGCGTGTGCGGAAAGTTTTTTTGATATATTCTTAAAAAGAAAGAACTTAAGTGGGATTTTCATCCTTTCCCCCATTTCTGGTATGCTAATGCAATGTTGAAAGTGGAAACGAGAAGCATTTAATCAACTTTATGCGGAATAAAGTGTATGTATAAGCTCTTTTAGAAATAATGGTTTCAGTAATGCCATTAGGCTTATTACAAAGATGCGAATAAGATGGATGAACGTATAAAAATAAATTTATAAAATACGTTCTGATAAATAATGAATTTCAATAAATACCGCATCTTTTGAAATCAGAAACTTTTATCTAAATTTCTTGGGCAATTCTGTTTGCTATAAATTTAAACCTCACTCGACATAAATTACTGCCTCATAGAATCTCTGAAAAATGTCCTGTTCCTGCACAAATTCCTTTTCTATTTTATTGAAATTCTGTGAAAAACTTATGCTTTACAAGTTCCCCTCAGAGGGATGCTGGGTTGAGTGTATGGCAAATATCATTTTGCATATTGTCCGAAATAAATTTTACAAATCTTTTGCAAAAGTATGTTGTCCCCGAGTATGCAGAAAATAACAAAGCATATGCCCCCTCAGTGTGCCTGGTACCCTAAACATGGTACACATATCCTCTCGTAAATAACTGAAAATGGAGATGTTGAGAAATAGTTGACAATAAAGTTTTCCATTTTTGTAGTTGTTGAATGGCTAAACAAGTCAAGGTTCGGTTCTTTTTCTTTTTTAAGTAATTGCTGTTTATGCCAAATTATTGTGCAAGTTTTCCTTTTGTTGTTTTTTTTTTATTTTTATAGAGTGTATGTGTGCAGGCGGCACGTTTACGCCCTCTGATTTATGGCGCACAATTTTCGAGGCTCGTTGTCAAAAAAATAAAATATAAACTTTTAGCTGGGTCAGAGTAAGAAAAAACTTTTATTTTGTGTGCCATTTGTTCATTGTTCTCATTTGTTGGCGGGTGCCCGAGCTTCTTGTTATTTCTTTTGACAGTTTTATATTTTTTTTGGTGGAAATGAGATCTCAGGTGGTTTGTTTAATTGGTGTCTTTTTGTTGGCTGCTAGTTTGACGTTTTAATTATTTGGAAATAACCTCCTTTACGTTAACTCGCTATTTGTGAAAGCTACTTGTGATTCATAAAGAAGTAAAATGTTTCCACAGGACTCTCATATTTCTTCCCTTAACCGTCTGATGATGAAAGTCTCAATGTGACTGACAATGTACACAACAATTTTTTGTACTTTACAAGGAAGTATCCTGCAGTAGATCCTTCTGCTTCCTTCTGACTCTCCCTTGTAGCTTTAGTAAGCATTGTAATGAATTAAAGCAGGCAACTGAAGAAATCCCGGCTACAATCCATGCCATCATCTGGCAGGAACATCAGACATCAGGCACCAGGCTACCTATGCTAACACTCTCTGAGCACTCTTTTAGCCAACTTGCTATGCTTTGTTGGCTGGAACAATTTTACAATTGACTGTTTCTACAGTTCCTGCAGTTTCCTCAGTTAGTGAAAAGTGGGGTGGATTCCCTGCCAGGAAGTGGAGATTCACCAGACGGGAAGAGAAATAGGTGGGTTCGTAAAACGCTTGACTTGTTTTACGCATTATTTACTTAACCGGGAAGCTGCCTGGTACTTTCCACGTACGCAAGCACGTGTCTATTCAAGTGCACTGAGAAAAACTATATATTTAATAATAAAAATATTATTCAAGTAATGGTTTAAGATCTTAGTGATTTGAAGATCAATATAAGGATCTGTTTTCCGAGTCACTAAGAGCCACTGACAGGACCCTTGTAGGCCTGAATTTTTTCCAGTGCCAAGTGCCTGTCTATCTCTGTGTTTGTACAATCCGTGGGGGATAGGGGCGTGGCAAATGAACTAGCATAAAAGCAAGTTTGCGGCAAGCAGCCAAACGTTTGGTTACAATTAATTTCGTACTTTACTCTCGGCCAGTAGTGAAGAAAGTTGCCAAGGGGATGTAGATTGCTAAAAGGGTCTAAAGAGGGGCTACCAGGCAGGCAAGACAGTGGGTCGGAGGATAATAGCCAGCCCGGGGTGGCTCTTTAATGTGAGCAATTTGAAATGAAAACCGGCCCTGGAGTCTTGTACCCGTAAAAGTATTTTGCGGGCATTTCCCACAACATTCCCCGTCCATGGTCTTCATCTCCAAATGTTTGCTGAAAGCAAATCGAAATTCCCTGACAGGCCATCAACAAAGGAATTCGCTGAAATTACAACAATATCAAATCAAAATTATCTACCTGTCATAAGATTTTTGAATGCCGGACATAAAGCCCATTAATGGGCAATAAAAAATGTTTTAAATGCGTTCGGGAAACACGAAAATGCTCCTCGAAATTCTCAAGATATCTGAACGGAAGAGTGGCCCAATAAAAGATGGAAAATTGAGCAACCTGATACATAAAATACACCCAATCCCCTTCTTACTTAATGTTACTTGTATGTGTGAAATTTAATACTTAAAACTTACTTGATACGTTTGTTGGCGAATCCTTAGACTAAAGTTCAAATATCTTGTGGCAAAGTCGGAAAAACACACACACAATTTGTTTGGCACAAGATGCTAAATGACAGGCGTCTTATGCAACATTTATTTGATATTGTATTAAATATTTAACGCACGACACGATAAAACACTTTCCCCTCATTAATCAGACGCACACACTGAAGATTCTGGCT
The DNA here is from genome assembly GCF_030179905.1 of Drosophila bipectinata. Taxonomy (NCBI): domain Eukaryota; kingdom Metazoa; phylum Arthropoda; class Insecta; order Diptera; family Drosophilidae; genus Drosophila; species Drosophila bipectinata. The sequence continues at coordinate 15,770,282 of NC_091738.1, read as the reverse complement.
GCAAAAGCTGCTAATTAAAGCCGGCTGGTACACACAAATAAGAAAGGACTTGCTGGCAAGCCTTTAGTCGATGATTGATACGGATAGCCCTGGAATGTAAGGGCTTTCCCAGAGGGAGAGGATTTTCGGGTATTTTTCTTTTTTTTTTGTGACGAAACTTTACGCGACTTGTTCGCCAAGCGAAGAGCTGTGCGATGAGCAAAAGTTTTTCCGTCCACACGTGAGCACTGACAGAGGGAAACTGAAATTTTCCGCCAAGCGCCTGTAAGTATGCAGCACACTCCCCGTCGTATAACAGTATAACAGACTGTGCGTGAGAGCAAATGTGGGCGAGAAGTTGCCTCAAATGGTTGACTAGCCATTTCGCATTACCTGGTAAAAGGTAAAATAAAATTTGGCCTAATGGATACTATAGCATCACGACCTTGATGTGTTCAGCATCATCAGCATAAACTTGGCCAACAAAAACAAAAAAAAACTAGCATATGTGTTAAATTCAGACGCGTAAAACGAGTGAAAAAAAATCTACCAAATTGGGCGAGACAAGTCGCACAATTTATTTTTATTGGCCCTATAGAGGTTTATGGCCACGGACGATTATGATTATTTACTCAGGCCGTTTTATGTGTGGGCGTTTGGTTACATAATTAGGCCATTAAATATAAGTGCCTGTCTCTCGGATTTGCCTCATCCCATTTGAGATTCAAATCGATCAGCATGGCAAACAAAATTTCACTTGACAAAGCTGATTCCCATTTCCATTTCAATTCAAATGGAAACAGAATGCCATAAAGAAAAGTATTTCTCAGTAGCAACTTTTCTCCGCTTTCTCCGGAAAGCGTAATTGAATTTTTATTGACATTCTAAAGGAGCGGAGGTGAAGACAGCTGTCACAGGAGCATCTTGGTTGGCTGGAAATAAAGCGCAACTATTTTGCAAAAATGACCAAGACTGTAAACTGGCGGAAAGAAGGCAAAAGTCAGAGCAGAATAAGATAGACAGTCTGTGGAAGGAGTCTGTGGACAAAACAGACCGAAAGCCATGGAAAAATCCAGGAAAAATACAAAATTCGCAAAATTAATTTTCTATGGCGTCTTTAAAAAGGGGAGGATTGTGGCAGAGCCAGGGATTGCTTATGCCAGGCTAAGAATAACTTAATTAGGGTTGTCTAAGGAAAACGCAAACGGAATTTGAGTGGCTTAGTCTGGAACATGGCCAGAAGTGGTTTTATAGAAAACGAACAAATTTAAAAAGGAGTAAAATTTGCATAAGCCCGGGCAACTTTACTTTTATTTTACTTTGTAAAAATAGTTTTATTTTATTTTGACCAATTTGATGTGGTTAATTGACTTCCAAACTAACCGAATTCAGTTTGCCAATTTAATTGCGTCTGGGGCAACACTTTGTCATGGCTATCTGGCCTGTAACATGCAACTATTATCGTTTACAGTCGCTCGCTTTAGTGCCCCCAAACGTTTTCCTCATTACCGGGAGACGCCCCCGCAAACAGCTCTCCCTTCCTGGACCCTTTGGTCTCCGGCTGGTCATTAAATTATTTTATATGGCGCATTAAAAGCGAGCATAAGTACCCCACACACACACTCCCCCTTCTATATATATATCACCCTATATGTATATATATGTAATAAGTGAAATGCATTTGCAGTGAGGGTCATAAGCCAGAGGCTTCGTGGTTGTGGATAGAGAAGCTTCTGCTGTCCGAGTGGCAGGTTCTATTTGCTATTATTATCATAGCCGGACGGACTTCGGCGGTGTGTGTGTGGCAGGAGTGTGTGCCTGGCTTCTAAGCAATTATTTAAAGCACCACAAGAGCCATGGAGAAGTGGCATGGAGAAATGGAGACACACTTTCGTGCTGCATTATTTGCATGCAACTCTCCCTTTCTCACTATCTCTGGCCACGGGGAACGGCCCACCGCAGGCTGCTGAGATTTCAATTTAAAAACGAGGCCAAACTGGTGGACAAAAGGGGAATTGGGTAACACACATGCACCACAATCTTTTTTTTTTGTATTTTGCCAACACAGCAGGTTTTCCCGGGCACACATTTTGGCCCTGACACAAAGATGGTCAAGACAAGGAATTTTTGTCGGTTTTCAGTTGCATTCATTTGAATTAGAACGAAAAATTAGATGGAAATGAAACCTACTGTTAAATGTTATGTTATATTCAAAAATATAAAATAATACTAACCAACAGTTATTTAGTTAAAGAGATCTATAGAATATTTCTGAAAGTTTTGTTTCATTTAAGGGGTAGGGCCAATCGGATAGATTTCCTAATTGTAATATATATTTATAAAACTTCTAGCTTGTAGATTTATATTATAAGGATTTTATTCTTTTTAAAATAAAGCAATAATTAAGAAGTACTTTTTTGCCCAGTGCCTTTAGTCAGCGATTCTCTGATTGCATTGTAGCCCCAGGATTTTGGTTGCTAGCCATTGTCCTGCCCTGCTGTTTGCATATTTATTTACAATTTAAATTCAGACCATTCGCCCCTTCGTCCACCTGTCGCATCTGTCACTTTTGTGCCGCCTTAATTGTCGCAATCAATTGGGCCAACAAAGGTTAAACGCTTAAATGATTACTAGCGTTCCGAACGGCTTTGGCCACTAGGCAGCGAAACTGTTGAAAAGGTGATTCTTGTTTGGTGGAGAACTGAATGCGTTTCAGATGCTCTTTCGGTTGATTGGGATCATCGGGTACGGGGTATAAATTAACATGATTCCATGGCCATTTAAAGAGTGTGTCCTCTTGGCCATTAAACAGATTAAACCATTCAAGCTTTCGACGGATGGCTTGGACTATTTGACGTTTTCGATGGCAATCACGATCGGCTGCATTTCCGTGTATAAACAAAACATCATCTATATCTTTATAAATAGAGGGCTTGTCGTTTTCAGAAATAAGATGATCCAATTGTCGTTCTATTTGATCCATTTGTTGCATAACTTCATCGAAAAGAGCTGTGGTGTTGACGTATTCTACCAGACATTCCAAGACATAATGCAGTCTTGTGTCGATTTTTTTGTACCTGGCATCACACATCTCCAGAGTAATATTTTTCTAGAATATTTAAAAGTGGGAGATTGTGTTAATAAAACAAGAAAGGCAATCTAACTTCGGGCAGGGCCGAAGTGATATACCCTTGCGGTTAAGATTGGATATTATATCGCAGCTATAGGATATAGCCCCCGATATGGTCCACAGTGACAGCTATTCTTTCCACAATTCTCACTCTATTCTCAAGCGGAGAACCTTAACCGATTTCTAGATCGATTCTGCATCATTCTGCATCGAAACCCTGAGAAAAAATATTTTTTAGATATTTTGTCCATTTTTCGTGACGGGATCCCTTGAAAGTGGGGTTTTCCCCTATAGGTTCCAAAGTGATGGCTATATCTTCCCCAATTCCCATCCGATTCTCAAGCGGAGTACCTTAAACGATTTCTAGATCGATTCTCCACCATTCTGCATCAAAATCCTGAGACAAAATACTTTTAAGATTTTTTGTCCATTTTTCGATGAGATTCCTTGAAAATGGGTTTTTCCCCTATAGGGTCCACAGTGATGTCTATATCTTTCCCAATTCTCATCCGATTCTCGAGCGGAGTACCGCTTGAGTACGGAGTACGATTTCTAGATCGATTCTCCACCATTCTGCATCAAAATCCTGTGACAAAATATTTTTTAGATTTTTTGTCCATTTTTCGATGGAATCCCTTGAAAATAGGGTTTTCCCCTATAGGGTCCACAGTGATGGCTATATAGTGATGGCAGACAGACATGCTTATATCAACTCAGGAGGGAATCCTGATCAAGAATATGTTTACTTTATATTGTCGGAGATGTCTTCTTCACTGCGTTGCACACTTATGTCCTAAATTATAATACCCTCTATAATAGGGTGTAATAAAATACAATCATTACCTTTCCATCAATAAAACTTATAAATTGCAGCATCACAAATAGAAGGAACATTTTCGAAGCAAAGTGGAAACGAAACTGATATCAACTTAATGTTCCACATGGGGGCACAGTCTTGATTTCTTTTTAATTGATTTTATACAGCCAAAGAAATTAAATGTACATGGGAGAACAGAACGTCAGCGAAGCTACTGGCAAGTTTCAAAACAGAGCCATAAATTATAGTTGGCACTTGTGAGGCTACAAACTTTCGGAAAACTTGCAGCTCATCCGGTTTTCACCCAACTCTGAGCGGTTCGCAGCTTCACTTCCTTTGTGGCCTCATTGCTGCCAATGCCAGTGGCAGAAACAGCGGCATCAGGCCCCATAAATAATCCATACAAATTAACGCAACCGTGCACGTCTATCCACCCAAAAACCCCAACACGGAAACCCAACTCCTTTCCCCAAAAACTGAAAGCCGAAAACCGAAAAACCGCGAAATCCCAACAAAAACGAAAAATGTATAACAGTTTAATCGACACCAGTGTGCCACGGGCTAGAAGCCAAAAAGATTAAAATAAATGAAAAAAAAGGCAATTTTGGAATAAAAAATTGCGCTTAAGCTCTTAGGAGGACCCATCGCATCCATTTGGAGCTCGTTGAGGGAGCCAGCTTCTTTAGCAAAATTTATTGTTTGCGGAAGTTGTCTTTAATGGCGCTCAACTGCCACGCCCACTAGCCCATCGAAGCACAGCCACCATCCCCATCCACCCACCGAAGTTCTAGAGTCCGTATTTAGTTGACCTTCAGCTGCAAATAATTTCAACTCATTGAGTTTAATGTCCTGCGCCTTATGGGCGTGTCCAGGCCATTTGTAGAGACTTGGCTTTTTCTGGCACGTGGAGACAGTGCGTTTCGATTGTATAAAGAGGTTAATGGAGGGGGAAAATATGAGTTTCATCTTATGGATACAGATAGAAATCTATAGAAAACTTGTTGTTTACCTTGTCGTGTTATTCCCTGTTTGAAAAATGAACTTTTCTTTTGAAAAGTTAAGGACAGCTTTATATTTGTGAAATACACCGTATATTAGCTTTATCTGGCCACGTGTTCTCGCTCAATAATCGCATGATTTATGGCGGACAATGGTCAGGAAGGTCCCCTGCTCTTGGCTCATAAATATTTTGGCCGAATTTGTGTTTTTTTTTGTCGGTCCCCACGAGCTTGTTTTCATTTTCTTGTTTGCAATTCTTCTGTCGTTCAGCTTGAAAATTGTTTTTTGATATGGGAAACAACCCATATTCGCATATATAATATTTGACCCGTTTTCTCGTTATACAGGATACAGGATGTAGGATGTAGGATGCTGGCTGAACTCTAATGCGTTTATAAAGTGTTAACATTGCGTATACGCTATATTTAAGAACAGCTGTGCAGTTTATGTATGTGATTTGATTTATGCTTATAAAGGCCCCGGCCACGCCCAGTTTTATGGCTTTGTTCAGGTCGGGGGATTTCGGGAAAGCAATGGGTAATAAAAATTTCAAGCTCACTCGAGCGTTTTGTTCTGCCTTCCTGGAAAGGAGGTCGTAAATTTAATTGCGGCGGTTATTGTCGGGAAATTATCACAGATCGGAGATAATCGCCGTGCTAAAGCCAAAGACATATCCTGGAAGACGAAGCTTTATGAGCTGCGTAAGTTTTATGGCTAATTTAGTTAACACTCTTCGAGTATATCTAAAAGTTAATTGGTTAAATGGTATGTGATTTTTAAACATTTGCTTTAAGAATTCCTGTGAAATCAACCTCACGTACGTATCAATATTCATTTGTTGCCACAAAAAAACAAGATTAAATTTCCATTTAGGCCAATTGTACAAGCTGGCTCAAAGCGTGGCCAATTTCCCTGCGGCTGGGGCAATAATTTATGCTAATTCACTCGACTGCCGGGCAGACGGCATCAGGCCACAAAAAACCCCCCAATGACAATGGCAATGACTTCCTGTAATCGAGTATCACAGACACACATACATACATGCTACTATACAGTTGGCAAAAATTAAATCGAGTCGCTTGTAATTTAGCCAATTGCACAAAAGTGCCCGACTAATTGCCCAGGGAGCGAAGGAGAGTGGTAGTGGCTTTGCATTTTGGCCAGCACACTCTTGAATATTAAAATTTAAATGCGTGTCACTGGCAGAAGTAGCAAAAGCCAGCTAGTTAACATTATGAAATAAAGTAAAAGCCATGGTCGGAAATATAATTTATTTAAAACAAACAGAAGCCTGACGAAAAGTAAAAGTTGGACAAGGATAAGCTGTGTGAAAAATGCACAAACGGAATCACAACGGGCGGTCGTGTGGATATGTGGGTTTTTAAGGATATAGTTGTGGTTGACATACAAGGATTCTTTTAAATTTTAAATAAGTTTTAAATAAATCATATTTTTTTTTTTTTAAATTGAAAAAAATGTAAAAGAGATACCTAACTTTTAAAGGATTATTTGCAAGTAAATTTTAATGTTAAATAGAAAGTATATCAAATATACTTTAGAGCTATTTATCAAATAATCCTTTTCGTGTTAAAAATACATAGTTTATATTATTTATTTGAAGTTACAATTCAAAGCTTTTCATTTGTCCTTTTTATTTTTCTTGCACTGATATTATTTTAACCACAACTGTTGGCGCGTGTGATTTCCATTTGCTTTTCTCATTATTATGCTCAACACTTGGTGGGCAATTTTTTTTTTTTCCAGCTTGACGTCGTTGCCACGCCCACGACCTTCACACAGTGACAAAAACAAACAAGAAAGGGGCGGAATAGAACCCCCACGCCCCATTGCGTACCAGAAGAATGAGTAGACTAAGCGTTTCTACAGCCTGGCATTCTTTACCCCGTTTTATCCTGTTGTTCATTTCACTATATATGTTTATATGTATATACATGTAGGATATATACTGTATTGTTGTAGCCCTGTAGTCACTTAGGGATTCATGCTGCAACAGCAGCCGGAGGCAAACAGTCAGCAGCACCTTGTCCGTGTAGTTAGTCAGTTGTGGGGTGGCATGGGTGGTTGCTGGGAGGCTGTGGGGTTGACTGGCTCTGGCAGACGCCTTTGGGCATGCCCTGAATTTTAAAGTAGTCGGCATCACCAGTGAAAAAAAAAAAAATAGCAGCAGCCTTGAGACAAAGCCTGGGGTTTGTTCCACCTTATTTATTCATCCATCCATCAACCGCGTATTTGTTCGCACCGATTTTATTTTAATTTCATTAAAATGATGTGACAAAACTTAATTGGTTTCCATTGTGAGTGGGACAGCAGTCGGTGGAGATTAAATCCGTTTAAATTATGGGAATAATAAACTGCCAGACGAGATAGCCGCAATCTGTATGTCTGTGGGGGAGTGATAAAGTGAATAGTCTGGCGGCGGGGATGGCGGGGAAAAGTTTAAAGTTATGCCTTGTGACACAAAAGGCGATAAATTCATGTTTTCATATTTTTCATTTTACAAAAGTTTTCGATTTAATATTTGTGAATCCAAGCAACGAATTTCGATTATCCTCTGTCAACAGGGAGTGGACAAAGACCACTGTCCGAGCAAACAAAATGCAATTTCCATTAGCATATTTAATTTTTCAATTATGCCACACTCTCTCTCTCCTACGGCACTGTTTCAGTTTCGAAAGGATTTATTCATGGCATTTTTCACTCGTAATTAGCATAGACTCTTTGGCACTCGGGTGGCAGTGCATTATAAACAGTTAACCGTAATCTGGTCTATATATACGTACGTATATATGTATATGGGTCTTGCACCACATCTCATCCTCAACAGACGTTGCCAAGGCGGCCTTCGCCACTTGCAACATTCAAATTGAGTTGCATAACTCGCCCCACCGTGAGGTGAGCCACTCCAGATCGAAGTCATTCAAATGCAAATTCCATTTCCATATACAACACACAGCCACTGGAATTGCAACTGCAACAGCACGGCAATTGCAGCTAAGGACAAATAGAAATGTCGAGCACAGTCGTCATCAGAGTCTGAGGGCGTGACCCTATTCGAGTTATGACTGCCTCGGGTTCCTTTGTACTCGCCTCAGGGGTAAATAATTAACAATAATGCGGTCCATTCGGAAGCGACACCTGATCGTAAATTAAAATCCGGAAACGGAAATTAGGGATTATAAAGGGCTTACTTAGCTTAGGAAGCCAAAATTAGGAATTCGGCCTCAGGGTCAATGGTAGTAGCTCTAAGCTTATTTCAAGCTTAAGAGATTATATTCCATTCCATTAAAATTACAAAAATATTATTAGGTAGAATAGAACAGTAATATAATTTTACACTTCCTTAACCCCAAAGAATTTAACACTTCACATTCTAGAGTCTAGATCTTTCTTACTTAAAAACTATTTAAACTATTTAGAAGATACTTTTCGGCAAAATGACCCTTTTCCTTGCGAATAAATTGTAGCCACAGATATCTGGAAAAGGAAGCTGAACATTAGAGCAACCAACATGCCACAGACCATGCCACAACAACGGTCATGTGTGTTTAAAGAGCAACCGCTCCAACGCCCATCATTCCATTTAGATGTAAATTACCAAGCTGGAAACGCGAACTGAAAGCAGGAAATAAAAGGAAATAAGTAACAAGCCAACAATGGCGGAGAATGGTAAAAAGAAACCGGGGAAACCAGGACTTGGTTGGTCTTTCCTTTCATTTCATTGTTTGACTAGCGTCCTTTGGCTGGAGTTTGTTTAGGACACCGACAGGACGACAGAACGACAGGACAGGACACTTTAACCCATATTAGCTCAGCGTGGAGACCGACAAAAACTTTGCATACATTAGGCCAAATGTTTGGCCATGCTTTAAGCCAGTGAGTTTTTGCCATTTTAGCCAATGCCATGTGATGCGATGCAATGTCAGGCCAGAGATGCGACTGCAGAATCAGGATACTGGATACAAATCCTGTGGGTACGTGTGAGAGGATATTGGGATAATGAGCCTGCAATCAGCATTCCCCATACAGCACAATATCCACACAAAACACTGAAGAAAAGGGATTCATATTGAATGAAGTGTTACTGAACTAGAGGTTTTGTTTAGAAACTGAAAGAGCTTTTTTAATACTAAACAACTTCTTAAAGAGCTTATAAGCTTTGTTGATTTTGAATTATTATTTTTAACATTTTTTTTTACTGCACTGGCAAATACTACACTGTCCCTGCACCATTCCCAGAGCAGTATTTGTGCTTCCTGCTCTGACTGGTTTTGCATCTTGCAGAGCGCCTGCCATCCTGCCTTCCTGAATGTCTCTCTGCTTTCTGTCCTGACTTTTGGCCACAGATCCACGACTCCGGCTCCAAGGAGATCGTTCTAGTCGGTACGTGCTGGGCCATTGCCATTGCCATGCCATTTGGTACATAAATTAATGCAGTCGTAATACAATACAGCCGACTCACACACTCACGGTGCCTCAGTCAGTCATGCACCGAATTTCGGCACCGAAATGCTGCAGTGTAATTTCTCTTTTGGCGTTATTAAATAGAAATTTCTGTTCCATGACTCTGGCCAAAGTTTCCTTTCATTCTTCCTTTATTATTTTGGTGTTCTTGCCCCTTTCTTTTTTTGTTGGCAAATGTATGCACTGCAGATTTTTGGCTTATCTGGCGGGACTTTTGTCTGTTTAAAGCATGATGGCCAGCATTCACATTCCCGCCAAAGTTATTCAAATGGAAACTTGGGAAACAAGAATATCCAATGATATGCTACTTGACTAGATTATGGTTAAATGTTTTTCGGCTTCAACAATGCGAAACTTAAAGCAGTTTACATAAACAAACTTTAAACGTGCTCTTTGGTTGGCCGGAAAAAGGCTCTGTCCATTCGACCGTGTAAAATCAATTTTAATCTTTCGTTGGGATTCCTTGGCTCAACCTCCAAATAAAAAATAAAAATATATTTTGGCAAGTCACTTGGTATAACCGTAAAAGCCCAAAGACGGCAATAAAATTTAACGCAAGCCAAACTAAAAGGAGGCTGGCTGGCTGTAATGGCACCCAACGTGTTCCATTCGTATAACAGTTTCAGCTGTTGGCCCGAAAGAGAGAAAAGGGTAGAAAAAGTTGGGGCAACTTCCCATTGAAAATTCATTAAACAGGAACTCCATGGTATCGACTAATTAAACAGATTTATTGCCAAAGTTTCGTCAGAGAAAATATTGAATTTTTAATGATGATTGTGGGGGGTAACACAAGCCAAAACATTTTTGGGAAAAGCCAAGTTCAACCCAAAAGAAAATTGCCCCCAAAAAGGAGCTTGGCCAATGCCTGAGTGAGCATTTTGGCCTTCGCTCTTACCTGGATCAATTGGCTGACAGGTCTGGGACCGGCTCAGAATGCTTGGCAACATAATTCAATTGGATTGCCAAAGGACTTTGAGCCAAGGATATTTTGATAGCCCATGTGTGTGCTTGTTGTTTTTTTGGACTTGTTTTCTTTGGGGGATATTTTCCTTTTGGATTTTTCCCGGGTGAATGAGATCAAGTTGTCGGTGCATTTGATTTGGGTTTTCCGCCGGATAACGAAACGAGCTTATCATTGTGTTAAGCTTTGTGTTACACAAAAAACACTTCCAAGCGGTAATATTTTTCTTTTTCCGTTTTTTTGTTTGTTTATTTTATCAAGGAAATGGAACGGCTGCCTCATAAAATTTATAATCAAACTCCATTATGTCACGAACTGACAAATTTCGGTGCCATTATCCAATTCGGTTTGTCAAAATATCAATTTTCATATAAACAAAATTATTTTTCATAAAATCAGCCGACACAAAAAAATACAAACAAATGTATATTGGCAAGTTGCCTGTCCAATAAATCAAATGCATCTGAAAACAACATCGAGCACCATTAATATACATTGCTAAATACAATCAGTTTGTGGCATAGAATTACATAATCCATTTCACATAATTGAAAATTCAATTTCAGCAGATTTCCCCACATTTCCGATAAGCAGACCAAATTTTTGTAGAGTGGAGGGGGAAATGTTTTTGTGCGAAAATGCATATAATTTTAATTCATATGGGGAGCCATAATAAAAGCGTGGAAAATGTCAAGCTTTAAAGCCTTTATGTAAGCCGCGAACATATGAATTAAATATTTTGCAATCTATTATGCAGATGTCATGCAATTCTGCTTTTATTTAGAATTTATTGTGATTTTGCTTTAATGAGTTGGGAGGTTTTCATAGTTGTATAATTTTCTTTTCAACCTTATTTTAACCTTGGCCCAAATGCACTTCAACTGACTTCTTTAGTTTCTGGTCTTTGATTAAAAACACTTCAGAGTTGTGTTGCCTTGACTTTTGACCATCGTCGCCGTCGTTCTGTTTTTCATTTACGTCTGTGAATTGAATCAAGTTTGGCCCGTTTCCGGTGAATGCGAATCATTCCGCTTTCGCTTCCTTCTTTTTCAGATTTTTTAAGTTTCCCTGGCATGACGGTAGCCAAGTTTTTTCCGCCGGAAAACACAACATCCTCTTTTTATAAATTTTCAATTGTGCGCGAAAAAGCCAGCACAAAAGCAATAGTAGAAGAGAAAAAAGTTTTTGAAGAAGCCAGCGAAAAAAAAAGAAATGAAAGAAAAGTGACAATTGGGTTCTAGCACTGCCATTTTCACGATTGTTGCTCCATTTTCGGAGCTTTCCCTGGTTCGGAGGTAGACGCCGTTTTTGGCCGCCTCGGGGCTCGAACAGGTGACACTTTGACAGTTGGCAGTCATTTTAAGTGGATTTGCTGTGACAGGTATGCGTGTGCGGCTGTCTATCCTTTTTTTCCTACAGACCAACTGCGCGCTGAAAAGTATGCTATGAATGGCAATATGCTACGAATTGCTTGAAATTGACGGGATTTTCGTGTGTTGAGGCAGGAAATAAGGAGGAGATTGCATTATTCTACAAATGTCAATTGCTTGTTCAAAAATTCAGAAAATTATTTTAATGTTTAAGTCCCTATTTAGGGTATTTTCTGTCATTTAAACCTTCATTTTGTAAATTACATTTCTGAATCTATTTTTAATTAAAATCAGTCCCTAATTGTTTGTATTCCTGTTTGTGGTTACCTAACATTTTTCCCAGACTTCACCGAATTTAAATGAATTTAATTAAACACAAACAACAGGATCAAGAGCAATTAAAATTAAAAGCACAGTCAAAACATTTGGACAAAAAAACTAAATTTTGCCCAACACTTTCAAGGACTGATTTGAGGAGAAAATTTCATTTAAAGCAGACCACCCACAAATAGTCCCCAAAACTGCATTCACAACTGAATGGAAAATGAGAGGGAAATTTAATTTCACGGCTGCTATTCAAAACGTTTCTATTTTTCGGGGTAAGCAAAAATGTATGCTCCCCAAATATGCTGCGGCATTAATTAAAAGCGACTTCATTCCGTCGCTCGGTCATTTTGCGGTTTGGATGCCAAGCGGAGGGAGTTCGGTGCTTAGGGGGGCGTTGAACAGGAAGCTGACCAGAGGTCAGGGTGTTGGCTGCATTGACCACAACATTTATGGGCATTACGCATAGTGCAGCATCCCCAGGCCCCAAAAACAAACAAGGGCGACCACACGAAACACGTACTTACAGCCGGTGTGCTTAATATGGTCTTTAAATGGACTTGTGTTATGGCTGTTTATACTTTGTACTGACTTGGCCGCAGATGTGGCCAAGGAAATGGCTTTAATGTGCACTAGATGTTGTGATACAGTAGATTTAGTTGGATAGAGTATTCATTAAAAAATCAGTTCATCTGCTCTTTGAACTTTTAAAACTCAAAATAATCCCATAATCAATTAACCTTTAAGCTTATTTATACAAGACCATTTTACTTTCCATTTGCGCAACACATGTGATATTACATTGCCCCAACCATTTTTATGCCACTTCAACCTTTGACCTTATCGACAGCATCGCCCTTCCCATCCTGACCTTTCCGACAGTCACCTATCACAACAGGCGAACTGCATCCATCAAATTGTGGGTGGTTCGATTGGGTTGTTTCCTTGTTAAATGTGGAAATGTGTTTAGGGAATGGGAATGGGAATTGGAATGGTTCTGGGACTGAGACTGGATCTGGGACTGGACCTGGACATTGCTGTAGACATGGTCGAAACGATTTGTCTGCTGGCCAACTCGCTTGGCCGAATGCCAATGCATCGTGGACACACCCCATAACCACACCCACAGCGCAACAGCCACATCCACATACTCGGCTGGCTATGACACGTTGACGTCCAAGCACGCATATCCGTTTCCTGCCAATGCCCGTCATAAATAACAATACCCAGAAGCAGGTGGAGGCGCAGAGGAAGGAATTCATATTGGTTTGGGATGGAGATAGCCCTGAGATCAAATCAAAGAGCCGGACAAATGACAGTCAGAGGTCGGGCCGAGTTGGAATTTAATTTTCTGAAAATTAATATATTCTCGTTATGAAATGCTATTTAAGTTTAAAGGAATAAGCCCCAGTTGACCTTTATGAAGTATTATTATTTATGACTGGCCGGGAATTAATCCAACATAAGTGCGGCAACTATATTTAACCAAGTGACACTTTAATAGTTTCAAGCCAGGAAGAGCGTGCTGCAAAGAGTGGCAGGTCTCTTGGCAGGCAACCAACTTGCTGACAACACTGCCAAAAAACCGACGGAGAGTACAGTGTGCAGAATTAAGCCATAAAAGTTTTTACACCTCTCACACAGAACAGGTTGTCGGCACCACCCACTCTCACACCCACTCCCACTCCATGCTGAACCGTAAGCCACCTCATTTTCCATATTTTCCTCATTTTCCGGCCCCCTTTGCCACTTTTTTGTGGGGCACTTTGCTGTCAGCAGTTTTGCACGATTTCCATACAAGCGAGGTGGCATTCTCATAATGAAACACTTTATCATTACCAAAGTTGACAGGACAAGGAATGAGTTGCACTGCAGATTCTAAAATATTAATTATATTAAAGTTTCAAAACGAAAGACTAATTGGTTTATTTTAGGAGGAAATAATCAATTAGTTACAAGAACAAACAAAGTTTATATAGCCTTGCAGTTCAGTGGCAATTTATGTTTTAATATAATATCGGATGGTGATATTGATATACATATGTATATTGCAAAAAATTGACGAAAAATGAATACGTTTTTTTGGGCCTGCTTAGGTGCAACCTATGAGAATCGAGGAGGAGGGCGTTATTTTTAAATTAATTTTTTTTTTTTTAATATTTCTTAAAATTAAAGATGCTTCTGGAAAGTTATCATACCCAAACAATCCATGCAATATATAAAAATGTACAAAGAGACTGTGATGGAGAATGCATGGACACTGAATGATCGGATTTATTTTTATTTTTTAAAAGATATAGCTCGACCAAAAGCCCCAAATCCCTCTTACCCCAAATTTTAAAAATATCTATTGACAGTGACAGATTAGCTCGTCCATTCACTCATTAACAGGCGACACAATTAGCAGTTTATGACAAAAAAGTTTTAAATTCGGAGCCTCAATCGAAACGAAAATGATAAACGATGTGGTGTCATTTGCAGGCCATTTTCTGATGAATTGTTTAAAATGGGAAAGAGGAGATGCCAGTGCTCGGTTTTGGCAAGCTCATCATGGCCGAGTGTTATTAATCTAAAGCACTTTTACATCGACCAATTGAATTAGTCGACAAATAGAGTGCAATGACGGGCTAGTGCTGGAGAAGGAGGCGGTGCAGCCTTTCAATTGTCCTTGCACGTCCTTTGTGCCGGCAAAAGTTTGAAATTTACCCCGGGCTGAGCCGAGCATCAATAACGTGCTAAAAACTTTGCCACAAACTCTGGGATATCCTGTCACTCTCGGCTCCGACTTGGTCTCGTTCCTCATTGATATGCCAAAAGTCGAATTAGTTGCCAGAGTGAGTGGGCGGCGGAGGGGGAAGTTTGCTGGCGTCACTCCTTTGTGTTTGTCCGACTTTGACGGAGGCCATCGAGGCTGCACTCCAAGGACCTGCCGAACTGCGGAAGGTCCTACGTGCTCTTTGGACCCAAAAACGCATAAAATTGCTTGAATCTGTGGCTAATAGCTGCCCCGAATTGCAGTTAATGTCAGTCCGGCAGAGGATGGATAAAGGCAATCGATTTGGCTTAGAAGCTGGAGGACCCTCTTAGAGAAAATTAAAAACACATCATTTAACTATCCTACAATTTTATTACATTACATCAGGACCGAATTTAATATTTCAAGATACATTTACAATGATTTATCGAGGTGAATTTGGAAATATTTTTTTATGGATTATGGCATTTATACACTCGCTTATCGGACCTCTTGGCCCCAGGTTGTGGCCGAGTCAGTAACATAAACTAAAACATTGAACACGATTTGATTGCCCTAGTGCAGGGCTTGCAGTCAATTCGCTAAAACTACGATCGCTGTTGCGACTGGTCCTGGATATAGACATATACGTACAACATTGAAGCCAAACATTTGAGATCCGGGGCCAAGAGCGAGGTAAAATAGCCAACAAAAACGTAATCGTATATGTATATAGAAAAGCGGGCTTATCCGTAACTATTTAGGCTGCTCCGGACATGCCATCTGGTAAAGGAATTGCACTATTGTTCTGGTAGGTCTCCCAGTCATCCGTCCGGCTGTTAAATAGGGCACCAGTCCATAGGTGCTCAGCAAGCCGGTGCCGTAGGTGTCCAAATGGGCCCAATCGCTGCAGGGTACCAGTTCGTGGAGGACGGCAGCCGCCAGGCAGGATGAGGCATGACCATCTCCATCATTCAACAGATCGAAGCTCAGGTTCTCGGCCACACGGTCCTTGTAGTAGCGCCACAGGGGGAATCGCCAGAGCCGGTCCCCGGTCAGGGATCCAGCCCGCTGGAACTGCTTCCAAATGTAGTGCGAATTCGACCAGATGCCGGTGGCGCCACCGCCGACGGCCTTCTTGACGCCCGTGCACATGGACCCAATGTCCACCACCAACCGGGGCTTGTACGTAATCTGGCCATAGAGCATGGGATCGGATATGACCACGACACCGGTGCGGCTGATGTTACGGACGGCTAGAGACTTACTGTTCAGCAGGGTGACCACATCACCCGGCTTGCAGGACATGCCGGAGGGCAGGTTCTCGCACAACGGTATCACGGCTGTGATATTGATTGGCAGAGAGAGGGCAGCTGCTGCCCGCATCGCGGCCAGGATTGAAGCTGCTCCGGTAAGGTCACCACGGAACTCGTCCATGCCCTTGCAAGCGCGCAGGTTGATGCCTCCGGAATTGAACGTTATGCCCTGGCCGACCAGCAGAATGGGCTTGTCCTCGGGTGAGGTGCCGCAATAGGCCACCTCCAGGAGAACGGGCGGCTCGCAGCTGCCCTTGGCAATCATAAGGAAGGAGTTGAGGTGCTGCTGTTCTATCCACTCCATGGTGCGCACCTCGACAGTGATGCCGCAGGGGCACAGAGCGTCCACAGCGGTCTGGGCTACGATGGTGGGGGTCATGCAGTTGGCTGGGGCGTCGCAGATGCGCCGCGCCAAGTTCTGGGCCTCGGCCTTGAACAGACCCCTCGTCCACGACTCGACGTCTGGCGAACCGTAGAGCTCCAGCTTGGGTATGGTGCTGCGGTACTTCTTGGCCAGGTTCTCTTCGTAGCGCCATATCGCCAAGGCCGCGCCCTCCGCCGCCTGCTCTGCATAGTCCATGTTGTCTATATGGACCTCGTTGCAGCCGATGGTTTGCAGGGATCTGGCACCGATCCCCGCTGCCACTCGGACATTCTCCATGCCCTCGTCGAGCATCTCGAGTTCGTTGAAGGCAATGCCCTCCAGGCCCACGCCCACCACGCATATGGACCGAAAGTCGGGGTCTATGTTGTTGAAGACCTTGCCGCGACCGAGTCGCCCCGTCAGCTTCGTCTCGCACACCAGCTCCGACAGCTTGCCCTGGACCCGGTCGTCGAACTTTTCTCCGGCGGGCGTGAGGCGCGGACCCTTGCCCGACTCCTTCTCGTAAAGACCGAGTACGAGGCCCTTGCCCCCCTTGACATCGCCTGCCCCGCAACCGGCAGTCGCAAAACGGACCTGCTCGATGCGGAAGGACGCGGGCGAAAGGATCAGTTGCTTTGCCAAGGCGGGGCCACGTCGCATCAGTTGTCCACGCATTATGCTCCTTAAAATACTTGCAATGATTCCTAATGACGATTCAACAACTTACGCTGCCACTTGATATCAAAGCACCACGCTGAATGATTTAGATCTCGGCGATTACGCGTCGGTTAAAATGAATCTCAGAGACTATATACGATTTTGAGTTTTCCCAAATAAAAATTCACAAAATTCACCAACAAAAAATGTGTTGAAAAAAAATATTAAAATAAAAACGGACTGTGCTTTCCTTATGGGGTTTTCCGAAAGACTGAAAAAAAACTGGACGAGAACAAACCATATTTAACATATTTTTTCCCGGTTACTAGATGGCTTCAAAAATGTTTTTACGAATGGGTTAGTTTGCCACAAAAACCAATAGAATGGGGTCTTGAATATACTTTAGGAAATAGATGGCTTAAATGATTTTAATGGGTAATATTGATAGCTTATGGTGGTCAGATAATGGGCCTAACTGAAGAGAGCTTGCTACTGGTTTTATTTCTAATTTTAGATGGATTACCATATACATATAGCCTACTTTATTTTACATTACTGTATTTTAATACCAATTGTAGTGGTCTAGCTTAATAATGGAAAATATGGTTAAGATTTCTTGAACTATTATAAAATAGTTTTTATAGTTAAAAAGTCGGATAAGATACTTCTTAATACTGGTACAAAAACATACTGAAACCCTATATTAAACCTCCTCTTTGGAGCTCTTAAATGACAAGGACTCGATAAATCGTTCTACCCAAGTCTCAAGAGGTCCTCAGGCATAAGTCCTGAAGCCACCTTAAATCACCTTGAGCCACCCACAATCTATTGGCTTTTGTCGAGAGCTGGATTGGGTTTTTTTGGGATTGTCTTTTATGTTTTTCTTACCATAAAATCGAAACAGTGGACCGAAAGGGGGCTCGAGTAACAACTAAGAGCCGTGTACGTTGCCAATGAAAAACAAAATAAACGAGTCCTAAAGTTTGTGTGTTCCAAGGTCTTCCAGCTGCCGAAAATCCTTTGTATTCCTGGATAGATCCTGCCAATGACACTACGAAGACCTGGAAACTTTGATATTTTGAATAACCGATACGTGATTAATGTTTCGGCCAATTGCAATTTACTGAAAGTTTTGTTGGGTTAAATTTAGAAATATGTTTGGAGAGTTCTCTTTTTTGAACTGAACTGAAATTCAAGTGACTGATCTGTCAGGGGCTGGCAGATCGTCCTCAAAAACCTAATCCCTAATGGCCAAAGAAAACTTTTGCCCATTTTCATGGAAACCGCACTTCCCAAAACCATAATAGAGACCCTGAACTTAATAAACTTCGGTCACTTGATATTCGCTTATTCGCGATTTTTATTTATATTGTTTTATTCTCTGTTTTATGGCACGTTGGCAGAAGTGAGCAAGAAAACGTGATTGCCGCATATTTCCCACGTGAAGGAAAAGTTTTCCCAACAACAAACTCCCGAGAGTGACGAGAAAGTTCAGGGAAAAGTTTACATTTCTTTTGTTGATGGGAAATACCATTTATTGCCGCTAGAAAATTAAAGGATAGGAAATCAGAAAACGACAGCTAAGGATGGTAAAGTTACTATAGTTTATTTAACAATATTTTTAAAAATTGTTATAAATTAAAAACTCAAATATAGATAAACAATAAATAAAAATTTATGGTAGTAGTTTCTATGAAAATAACTCTTTAGAAGAGGACTTTGCTTCTCAATTTTGAAATGCCCCTCCTTCATTAAAAGATTCACTTTTTTTAAACTTTTTATTTATAAAATTAAATTTAATTTATTTTACATAATTAATTTTAAATGTAATGCTTCTTAATCTAAATTGTACACCATGTAACCAACTTTATTTCTTGCAGCCATAAAACATTCATCCGATTGGGTTCAGTCCAGGAGATGGGTCTCGTAGCTGATATAGTTGGCGGGCATGGAGGTGGCCGAATTTTCAAGGGAGTCTCCTCCGACGAATTGCGACCAGTAGGGAATCAGAGTCGCGGCCAGCAGGCGGCGCAGGAAGAGCACTTGAAGCTCCCCATATATCTGGATAGCCCGCCAGTTGGAGACGCAAAAGTGCTGGATGACCATATAAAGTCGGACGTAGTTGATCAGCCCGCTGCCCAGGAAACTGAGTAGCCAGGGTGCAGCGAAGAAGAGGAACTTGCTCGTCGGAAAGGCATCCTGTTGCTTTCTGCTCAGCCATTGCTCTTTCACATCGTCGGCGGTTAGCTGCTGTGCATCCTTCAGGATGCCTCGTTTCTCCTCCGTTTCCAGCCTCTTTGCTTGCTGCAGATGGCGACTGTACCAGAGCCCGAACACCACCAGAAGGGAGTACATCATGGATTTGACCAGCATCCAGTGGCTGTACTGGTAGCCCACTTGGAGCATCAGTCTTCGATCCACCACTGGGTAGACTGTCTTGACGTTCGCCTGGGCCTCCACCACGGGCTGCAGGACGGAGCACACGTGCAGGGCAGTCAATGCCACAAAGGACCCCAAATCTCTAGGCTTAATCTTCAACATGGTTAATTTTGAGGAGCAAAAAAAAGCAGCCAATTGGAAATTTAAATTTTAAAGTTAATACCGGTTCTGACCTACGGAAAACTGCTGTCTGACATTGTCGGCTTAACGAAAGTGGACGAAGACTGAAAGGTGAAAAAACTGTTGCTACGCTGGGAAGAGTTTTTAACAAAAATTTGTATTTCCACTACTATGGTTTCCAACAATTCGTTGGACTTAATTTATTTTGGATTTAAAAAGCGCGCCATATCTTACAGTTTGAGAGCCTCTATGCAGGTTAACAGTGTTGGGAACTGGTTTTTCGAACGATTGGCCACTCCATTCATGAAGAAAATTAAAACAGGAAAACTTAAAATAAATCAAGAAAGTCCTTTTAAAAAAGATAAAAATACATCCTTTTCATAATTACTTTTTATAGCACACCTTTGTCGCTACTTTTTAAAGTTTCCCGCATTAGATTAATATTAATTGGCAACACTGTTTGGCTTCACAAAGTATATCGATATATTGATATATTCAACCACCTTACAGCACTACCAAACTTTAAGAAACCGGCAGCAGAAAACCGAAGTCTTCTAAAGTGCATAAACGTGTAAATCTTTGACAAAATGCAGCGCTCCTTAGCGCACAACTTGGAAAACGGCGGCAAGCGCACCAGCGATGTGGAGCCAGGCCGGGTTCTATCCTTCTCGCAGCTAAACCTGAAGCGCGACGTTCTGCGCGGTCTAATGCGCAATAAATTTACGACGCCGACTCGCATTCAGGCGGCGGCAATTCCGCTCGTTCTCGCCGACAATGGTAAGTACTGAATGAAGACATCCTTAAGATTGCACCTTAAACGCTGGCCACCTTAGATCTGCTGATTCAGTCGAAGAGCGGCACTGGGAAAACTCTGATCTATGTCCTGGGTGCCATGAATAGTTACAAGTCGACATTGCGCTGGCCGCATGCATTGATTGTGGTGCCCACGCGGGAACTGGCCATACAGGTGATGGACACCTTCTTTTACCTATCGTTCTTTATGAGCAGCTGCCGGGCCCATGCCTTTATTGGCGGCACAGATGTTGCCAAAGATCGCAAACGGATGAGCGAAAGCAACGTGATTATCGGAACTCCGGGACGCTTGCTGCATCTCTACCGCAATCGTGTCTTCGACATGTCCAAGATACGGCTTTTGGTGCTAGACGAGGCGGATCAACTGTTTGAGACTAAGGGCATGCAGGACACGGTCCATGAGCTAATCAGTGCGCTGCCCGAGAAACGCCAGGTTGTAGCCTGTAGCGCCACCTACGAGAATAACCTCGACGAGCGTCTGGCCAAAACCATGAAGCAGCCCCTATTGATTTCAAACAGTGAGCGCGCCACTGTCCTCTTGGGAATACGGCAGTTCGTCTATGATCTGCCCCAGAAGATCAACAGCCTCGAGGAGATGCGCTCCAAGCTCGATGCCCTTTTGAAAATATTCGCTCAGTTGCCCTACGAGCAGGCTATTCTCTTCGCCAGCAGCAAAATGCGAGCCGACTCGTATCGCAACTACCTCGAGGCCAGTGGCATCCAGTGCAGCCTCCTCACCGGTGCCATGGATCAGGCCGATCGCTTGAATGTTTTCAAGAGCTACACGTCTTTCACTACGCGCATCATAGTGGCCACTGACGTGATGGCTCGCGGCGTAGACTCCAAGCATGCCAATCTGGTCATAAATCTCGATCCGCCCAAGGATCATGTAACCTATCTGCATCGCATCGGAAGAGCCGGTCGCTTTGGCTCCCAGGGCATAGCCATAACCTTTGTCACGCCCAAGGAAACCGAGAAATTCCATAAGATTCTATCCGCCTGCACAACGGGAATGTCGGTACTGGAGTTCCCCAAAGATCTAACCGAGTCCGAGAACTTCAGCTTTTGGGATTTCGACAAATACAACTTCCCTTACTACGTCAAGACCGAGAGTTCTCCCCTTGCCGAAATGCCAGTGAAAGGTCCAAAAGTCGCTGAAAAGAGTGACAAAGTTGCAGAGAAGGATGCAGAAGCTATAAATAACAAGATTATGGATAGTAATGAAAGCATAGATAAGGATTTTGTTAAACTAGAAGCCATGGAGGCAGCTATGGGTGATCCCCAGCAGGAAATAATGAAAGAATCTAGTGTTGAGGTTGTAGAAAACGGTAGCAATGCTCCGAATACTGATTTGAATACGGCCAGTGAGCCAAAAGATGACATTTCCAAGGTGGAGACTTCCAATGAAGATGAAAAACTGGAGTTGCTCCTGAAGAAAACTGATCCCATGCAGGGCAGCACTGAGAGCCTCGAAAATGCTTTGTTTAAAATAGCAAACCTCGAAAAAGAAATGGCTGAGCTTCAGTCTACAGTTCATGAGAAGATTCTAGGTAGTGCCCCAACTAAGTCCACTGAGGAACCTCCCCAGCTCGAAGACAAAGGAGTTTCCACTGGGGAAGACTTCAAGCTATCACCAGATGTGGAAAATCCAAAGTTGATCATCACAGCAGATCCTGGAACTTCAAACAGTATCGAGTCATCTAAAAATCAGGAGGAAGTTGAAAAAATGTCTGCTCCAGAAAAGAACTCTCCAAACCCTGATGAATTATTTTCACCCGAGTTGACACCATCGTTGACTCCCCTTGAGATATCGCAGGAGCCGTCACCAACCACAACGACACCACCGGCGCCGCCAGCCAATTCGATCAACACCAAGACCTATTGCTTGGTGGCTCCGTATAATTTTAGCTCCTCGACTACGCTCCAGCCGTTGGCCATTTCGAACACTGTGGACGACGCCAGCAGCATCAGCTCCGATAGCTTGGAAAGTGGGCTATCCGCCAGCCAGAAGACCTATTCGTACGAAAGCATCTTCACCATCAGCGATGAGAAGGAGATTTGGAAGCGGTATAAGATGAAGGTGAAGAAGCATACTTGCCGCATTTCCATTCGCCGTCCTTTGCTCTACCATTGGATAAAGAGATCCTCCAATGGGGCTAAGCGTACCAAGATAATTTACAAGAAAAAGGTAAGTTCGTCCTGGTTATAGGATCTTTACATTAACTATTATATACATTTCGTTTCGCTTTACAGATTTATGGAATGTACTCCCCTTATCCGGAGTCCAACTACTTCATTATGCTCACGAAATTCCAAAATCGAAAGCGCATTATTGAAAGACTGGACAAGAATATAGCGGATCAAAATTTAGGGGGTGCAGCGGTGCAGAGACTAATGGGAACTCTGTACGACTCTCTTGTTGAACTTTACGATCCAAAGTTGGAGAAATCCAGTTTCTACAAGCCTGAAGTTCAGCCGGAAAACGATACAAAAGAGAAAGTTCCTTTGCCGGAGATGCCGACTAATAAATCCTCCTCGGAAATTCAAGCTCAGGAGAAAGAGTTGGATGAAATAATCATTGTTTGGCAGGATTCGGAGACTGAGAAACCGTCCCTTACACTCGACTATACTGCATCCGAGGGCCAGACTGATGAAGTGAGAGGACGACAGGAAGCGGAGACTGACAACCCATCCGTGGAACAGGAAGGCCCGCAGGAAAACAATGAAAATGTAGAGACTGTTGCGCCGGAGGTAGAGGGAGAAGAATCGTCACAAGATCCAGATGTGGCCGGCGAACCTCTTGTCAAACTGAGCATCCATGTGACCAACAACATAGACATTGCTCCTAACCAGACTGATAAATTGTCCTTGGAACTGGAAGCCCAGAAGAAGGACGGCAATGGAACTGACAACCCGTCCGTGGAACTCGTAGGCCAGCAGGAAAAGAATGAAACAGTAGATGCTATTTTGCCGAAAGTCGAGACTGCAAACTCGTCCCAAGGTCCAGATGGGGAAGGCGAACCTCCTGTCAAACTTAGTATCCATGTGACCAACAACATGGACATTGCTCCTAACCAGACTGATAAATCCTCGTTGGAAGTGGAAGCCCAGGAGAAGAACGACAATGGAACTGACAAACCGTCCTTGAAACTAA
The DNA here is from genome assembly GCF_030179905.1 of Drosophila bipectinata. Taxonomy (NCBI): domain Eukaryota; kingdom Metazoa; phylum Arthropoda; class Insecta; order Diptera; family Drosophilidae; genus Drosophila; species Drosophila bipectinata. Next base: position 15,746,623 of record NC_091738.1, on the reverse strand, counting down.
AAGCGAAGAAAGAAGAGAATGAAACAGTAGATGCTATTTTGCCGGAGGTCGAGACTGCAAACTCGTCCCAAAATCCAGATGGGGAAGGCGAACCTCCTGTCAAACTTAGTATCCATGTGACCCATAACATGAACATTGCCCCCATCCAGCCACTTGTGGTGGAATCTGATTCAGACGGCACTGCATCCAGCCAAGCTGGAGACAATGAGTCCAGTTTGGATGACTTGAGCGCGAGTGACGATCATAATTCATCAAGTGGCTTTGTGGAGAGCAACGATAGTGGCTCATCCGGCATAGATACCTCCGAGTACGATGCCAGCGACACTACCGTTAACGATGAGAGCGATTATGAAGACGATGAAGATGAAGATGACTACGACCCTTACTACGATCTGGAACTGACAGCTGAAGAGTTTGAATTCGAAGAAGAGGAGGACGAGGGTGAAACTTTGGATGACGATAAGGACGAAAATGAGATAATGGAAGTGCCCAATGTTAGCAATGTTAGCCTGGCTGGAACCAGCTCTGAGGGAGAGCAGGCGATGGAGCAAGATTCGGATGATGATTCGGAGGAGAATGGAAAGATCATAGAATTGTGGCAGAATACATTTGCAACGCAGTATCAGTTTATTGCCTCGTGTGTGGCTAATTACATGGCACAGGCCGGAAAAAATGAAAACTAAACCTACTAACTAGATATCCAAAATGGCTATGAAAGCCAACTAGTCGAAGCTCAGGCAGTACGATTAATATATTACTTTGTTCTCGATAAGAAACGGATTAGTTCCCAAGAGGCTGCATCAGTCTCTCTTTATAACTATATAAAATTTTTACTTTTCTACATTTTTGAATACTCATCAATATCAAGCTAGTTGATACAATGTTATGGACTATTGAATTTAAACTAAAAAAATGTTTTACATGCAAACAGAAAAATGCAGCATGCTTTATTTTCTAATTTGATACGAACTTGAAGAATACGAGGTATATGCGTTTACAATCCAAAACCAAGGTTGTAAGCCCAGTTGTTAGAAATGAAATGGAAAGTAAGAAGTTGATATACGATCTATGCCTTAGTTATAGAAATTATAGCAAACAGCTATGTGATACATAGAACTAAAATTTCATATGGATGGTAAAGTAGGGTTTTTCGAATATAAACTCCAGAATTTAATTAGAAATTAAAAGAAAATCCAGTTAAAGTTTAATTTTTTTAGATATAAGTGATACTTGAAGATGATCATTTGAAAGATATTTCGTTGGATATCCTTTTTTGTTCTTTTTCTTAATAAATAAATAAAATATATATTATTCTTTTGAAACAGCAATAATGTTTTAAATGGAAATGTATACAAAATTCGAAAGTTAAGACCCTTCCACGGCCTGCCATGATTTATCTAAGAGATGGAATAAACCCAACACTTTGTGGATTTTAAGCCAACAAATGAAGGTAAAGAAGCGGCGCCACCAGAGTGCCGGGACATAAATCATATAGCCAGTGGGATCGGCAACATCAGCTGTGTGGCAGCCAACAACATTGTTGCTCGGCCGCCGCTCACTTTGCATTGATTGCAACGGTCTTAACCCTATAATTTATTGACGATTTTTGGATTAATTTTCTGTCTTTTTTAATACTATGATTTTTAGAAAAAGTTTAAATAATGAAGAGAAAGCTAGTGACGAAAATGTGGAAATAGTTGGGGAATTCCAAGTGAATAATAGATAAAAAATAATTTTTTTTAGGCTCCCAATTTTGAAGTTAGGATGCACATAAAATGTTTATTAACTTTTTAATTGCTAGTAAAAAATGCATTTTTTTTAATGATGGTTTTGAAAAAGTTTAGTTTTAGTTTTAAATGTGTCTTTTTTTCTTTAAAATTATAACTTTAATGGTTTGCTATTGTAAGCAAAAGGATACTATTAAAATTTAAGTGATAATAACTTTTATAAAAATACGATATATTTTTAAAAATGACTACTTCATTGGGTTAAGACTGCAAGCAGCGTCGGTGGCAAAGTCAAAACATTCGCCCTGTGGTCGAGCACGCCAAGAGCCGGCATCTGGATGGTACTGCTCAGTGGTCTCCAAGATCGACAGTCCCCACAGTCTCTGGACCGATCGCGAAAGCCCCCCCGCATGCTGCTCGCGTGCACTTGCCTTCCAAATCCAATAAGGAGCGTGAGAAAACGCGGCGCACAAATGCAAAGTAGTGACTTGGTGGAAGCGACAACATTTTATAGATGCTAGCCGAGGAGATGGCGAGTTGCAGTGCCATAGTGCCACAGTTCCTCTGCGGCAGTGGCAGTGGCAGCAAACTCAATTCGATTAGCGATAAATGCTCGGCGAGATGCGAAAAATGCTCGGACCAGCTGTTATCTGCAGCCTGCAGGTGTTAAAGTCTTATAATGATGTTAACATTTTTATGGCCTACAACAAAATAAACTAAAAATTTGTTCAGCGCAATAATATTTTGCGGTCTTTGGGTCCATATATGGGGGCACAGCCAATTGCCGCCGCTTTTTTTTTCCTCTACCAGCTATGATGGGGCTAAGTGGAACGCTCCAGGGGCCAGGGCAAGACATAGATACAGATACGGATACTAAGATACAGAGCCGCACAAAACTAATTAAAATTACTGAACGTCGTAAAAACAATTATGGTCAAATTACTGGAAAATTAAAGAAAATATTACATGGGTGGGGATGTCTAAAAAGAAACATATGTGTTAAAATGTTTTAAAATGTCAAGTTAGTAGTACTAATATAACTAAAAACTTACGTAAATATGTAGATAAATAATTATAAGTAAGCCTAGTAATTGATTACCCATGGAATGGTAGAATCCATAACCCCTAATTAGAATTTATGACTCTGGCAATTATGATAAATGGCAGTGAGATTTCAATTAAGATCTAAAGGTAGCTAATCAATTCATCGCTTGTGGCTGATCCTGTTCCTTGGACGACTAGCCGACGACTTGGTAAACATTAAGATAGTGCAGCTCCCTCCTTCCGGCAATTTTGATTTTATTTCTTTTTCCTTTTTTTTATTTGTAGGAGTGGCCCAGAACCGATTTATGTGACCGAATGCCTGACGCCAGGCCACGCATTCATAAATAAAAGTCATCATTAATTAAATTTAGTATAAACAACATGGCATGCCTGCAATTATTCACTCACTCATTCACTTGCTGCCGTTGCGACGACATGCCAAACAAAATAAAAAAATACAAAATATAAGAAACTTAAAATAAAAAATAAATGAAGAAAAAACTTAAAAAAAGAAAAGGAAAACACACGCAACGCCATGCCAAGCAAACAAAACGGAAAAAAATCGGTTGACAAAAATGATCTGTGGGCAATTATAATGAATTATTTTGACACTTAGGGCCTGTGCAAATGCATAACTAAAATGCATAAACGTAATTTATGCTCGCCACCGCACCACCGCGCCCCTTGTGGCACTAGGAAGTGCTTTTTATTGCACTTTAAATGTGATAAATAAATGTGGTGTTTTTTTGGGCCAAACTTGCCACACAAATAGAGTCCTACGCATAAGAAATATGGTCTCCCTTGATGGAGGAGATCTGCGGAAGAGAGTGAATAGCGTGCATTTTCTCTGCCCCTTGGGGCATTTGGTATTTTTCACTTAACTACAAGCGCAACAACAACTTGCAACACACGGCATGGAAAATTGCACAGAATCCGTTTTTAATTGGTGAAAAATAGCAAAAATTTTCCACGCTGATCGCTGGCACGGTGTCGGCGTCGCATTGCCCCCAAAGGGTTACCAAGTAGCCCGGCTACCACACCCCCCTTTCGTCGCCCCCCCTCCTTGGTTGCTAGACAGCCGTTGTTGACCATGGCCAAGCTACGACACGAGTGCGATTAACATCGCCCCAAAGATTCGCAATGCTAATAAATTCTGCACATTATGGCGGCCAAGAGGTTGGTCTGCAGTTGAAGAGATCACGGGCCGTAAGCACAATTTTATTAGGCACTGTTTGAAAGTCACGGATGGGGGAAAAGCATATGGTCATGATTCATAAAAATATAAATATTTTTGAATCTGTTTTCAGAGGCATTTAAAAATGTGCCTTATAATTGTTATTGCAAGCTAGATTGGATTTTTTAAGCTTTTTGATTTAATAAAATGTATGCTTTATTGGTGGCATTATTAAATATTTAATATCGTTTTGGGTTTCAATTAAAATCCTTTTCTTTATGGAACTTAATCTTAAAAACTAAGACCAAAGACTTAGACCATTAAAAAAGCCTTTACGTTGGTGGCCAATGGGCAGCAATATTTTTTGGCTTTTGTGGTTCCCAGGCGGCTTGAAGCGAAACGTGCAAGCTGCTGCGACTTTAATTGTTGCCGCTGCTGCCAAGTGGATTTTCTAATGCAATTTTCCAAGAGAGCTTACGCAATGCCCGCTAACAGTCACCAACTGCAGCGGCAGCAGCACCAGCACCAGCAGTGGCAACAACAATGGCACCATGTTGCAATGAGCTGTAGCTGCTGCTGCTGCTGCTGTTGCCACTGCCGCCTTGAACGTGTTGCTCGCATAATTACTAAACGCAGTCGGCTGGTGAGTAACTGCGGCTTTTCAATTCCCCCGCTAGGTTCTTTTGCTTTATGCCGATCTACTCCAAAGTCCCAGTGCCAGTCCCAGATTCAGGCTCTCAAGACCCGACAGTAATCATTCCTCACATACGCGCATATTTAGCATTTTTAAATTGTTGCATTTCGCGCATTTTTTTATGAGAGCGCACAAGAGCCAGAGACTTTAAAGCTGACGGTTGGCCGACCACCAACTTTTTAGCCAGTCCAGGTGGATTCCGATTCCGTGATTTTCTGGCCAGCTGTCCTCTGGTACATTGTGCCCCGCCGCACACTTGCGAGCCCATAATTAAAATACATATTGCAAATCACACTAAATAGTTGCTGTTGCCCAGGTATTTCGGCAGTGATTGTTGTGGTGATCCGGGGGGAGTTACTATATTGTATACTACACAGGAATCTTAATGAGTTCCTCGGGAATTAGCAGCCTTTCGATGAGATTCATACAGGAATGGGGAAAAAACTGGAAAAAGAAAGAATTTGCATTTAAATTATAAGCTTTATTAAACAACAAAAATTTTAATAGAAATTGCCTTAATTAAGCGTAGTATAATAAAATCTATAGGCCAATAACAATAATCTTAATAATCCCAAGAAAATGTTTACATTTCGTGTTTGGCACGCTAACCAATTAGTTTTCATACCCACAAGCATTTTTCACAAATTAATCTTGTTGGTTTTGTAGATTTTTTGTAAATAACTGAAAGTCTTATGTGATATTTTAATGCCACTCAGTATAAATTTTATATATCTTGCACAATAAACGGCCCGAAGGTGAAATAAAATCTGGAAAAGTAATTACTAAAATCAAAAAACGCAAACAAGAGTGTTAACTGGACAACGCATCTAAAATTTGTGAACAAGTGGCAAGGATTTCCTGTATGGCTTTAGTGATTGAGGCGACAGCAACAGGAAATGCAAAATAATTGAATTTCGAATATGAATTTGAATTTGAATTTGAAGTAGTGTGTAGTTGATTTTGAGCGGAAATTATAAATGATGTGCCATTTATTATTGTTAAGATATAATGCGAAAGTCTAGGCACATATATGCAAGTAATATTTTGCAATTTGCTGGCAAGCTTTTGCCTTTTGCTTTTCGCTTATTTTGCCAATCTCCAGTGGGCCACAATCCGGCGGCTAAGACCCCAGTCCAAAAGCTCTCTTGGCGGCAGCTTTCAAGGTTGCCTTTCCAATAAGAACGCCGGCTTTGAGCCAAATGCCCAATGATTGATTTATATTGTCAGTTGGAAAGCCGCGGCAAAGGGGGCCATGGGGGAGTCGGGCTTTGGTCACATGTGTGAGCATAAATGTGCAATTTGCTAATTGTAACACATAACGGTCGGTTAACCTCTCCTACCAACAGTTGAGGGCAAAATATTGATATATTTTTTAAAATAATAATTATTACTTTGAAACTTAATCCTTAGGACTGAAATATATGACTGCCAACCTTAAGAATTTTACCATTTTTCAGACTTTAATTTTATTTCAAAATTATAATATTTAAAAAAAGATATATATTTTAAAAAGTACTATATCCCCATTAGATTTTTAAACTTTGCTGTGCTACTTTCTGTCCCTTTCCTTCATCCAAAGCTTGGCCTTTTGATGTCCGCTCCATTCGTTAAGCGTTTTGTCATTGTTGTTGGTAGTGGTTCTTGGCCTTCAGCAATATGTTGGTGATGCATGTTGTTGCTGCAGTTGTTGCTATTGGTGTTGTTACCATTGCTGTTAGCTGTTCTTTCGCTCGTTTTTCACATTGATGTTTCAAGGTTGCCCAATTAAAAGTGACATTTTGCAACATAATGCGACTGCACTTAACATGTTTTCTTGTTCTTACACAATCCAGTTGTTATTTCAGTGTTGTTTTTGTTGTTACCTCTATTCCTCTATTGACTCTATGTCTATTGCTAATTCACGCTTAAATTATATAATTGAAGTACATTTTTCTGCACAAAAATGGCTCATTAAAGTGCAATTTACAATTCCATCAAGGTACCAGGCCATAACAAAAATTTGACCCTGATGGGATCTATTTTTTAGCCAAAGATAGATATTTTTTTTATACTAAATTAAAGCCTATTGCATTCCTATTTCCCCGTAGCTTATTGTCAATTTATTTCTTATACCATTTAGCTGCAAGCCAGAATTTGTCATTGGCAATTTTCCAGTGCCCATCTCTGGCAGCGATAAACTGCCAACTAGCAACTGCCAATGACAAGCCAGCATTTTGCAATTGGCCATTTTCTGGGCCCGCTCTAAAGTGTTGAATTCCAAATTATACGAGCCGAACCATCGCAGCTCTATAATCTGGTTACATATATCAATGCGAACCGTTTGCTGCGGCAACGTTGATTAAAAACGAATTAAAAATGCAAGCAAAAGCCCCCGGAGGGCTTTCAACGCTCCACGCTCGCTGACCACCCATAAACTAAGCGAATTACTTGGGGCGCGTTAAATGGAAATCGAAGTGGGGCCTTCAAAGTGTGCTCCCCACCCTAGCCCCCTTTGCAATTACCCCCCCGCTCCAGTGTCCAGACTCCGGACTACAGACTCTTCCGCCGGTGGACACCACCCCCCCTTCTCGACACATTAAATACGCATTTGTTATATGTCGCAAGTTGGAATGGATAACTTAACCGAGAGCTAAAAACTAACTGCAGAGCAGGCGTAGCCTTGTCCATTATTCAATTGAGTAATTTTTTATTTAGTCAGTTTCTTATAGATCTTTTTTTTCTTTTAGTTGTAATGCACTGAAGTAAAATGGTATACAATATTAAAAAATAAAGCTTGATTAAATAATTCAGATAATTTGGATGGTAAAATATTTCTTTGATTATAGGATTTAGTTTACTCTGAATAAGATTTCTTTCACAGTGTAGAATTTCTTTTTGGCCCAGGGCAATTGTACCGAAAACTCGTAATTGTAATTGTTGGCATTGCAAAATGTTGCTTTTTAAATGGCTCTCTGGCTGGCTGGACGGCTAAGTCGGTCACTTGGCTCTTGGCTACCGTTGTGGCCCAATCTTGGCACGACCCATGTCGGTGATCTCTCTTTCTTGGAGTGACGCACACGACATGACCGACTGACGGACCACCAACGCCCCCCCAACACGTCCCCCGGGGACTTATCCCCCAAAATCAAAGCCAAAAAAAAATAAATAAAAATTGTTTCATTCTATTTGGCGCACGTGCCACACGAAGCAAATTGATTTTGCCAGTAGGTGGAAAATAAAATTAACTTTGTGGCTAGATATATATATAAAAATATATATGTTTCTATTTTTTTGTTGTCCCACTCGGTCGGGCCAGTTAAATGAGTTTCGGTTTGGGCTTTTGGAAATTAGCTAGATTTTGAATTTGTATTTGATTTGCTAAGGCCTGGCGTGGGACAACATCGATCTGTCTGTCCCTCCAGCTGTCCGTCTGTCCCTGTCCATTTCTGCTGGTCAAGATCTCGGTTCGTACGGCTGTCAGTCACAGTCACTGTGACTGGAACGAGCCGGTGACTGGGACTCGCTTACAAGGCGCCTGCGGTCATTTCTACGGCTTGATTTATGGCAAGAGATTGGCCAGCAACGGCAACTAGCCACGGCAATTGTAGATACATTTTTCAAATGCATTTTCCTTTGGTAAATATATTTTTTTCCTAAATATACTTTCTGGCTATTTTTTAATGAAAAATGTTGGGTATTTTTGTTTGATTTCCAATGCTGTTGGCTAATTCAATTTGCATTTGTAATTGGTTTTTTTACTACGCGAAACTAACAGCGGAGCTTAAATATAAAAACTTAAAAAAATGTATTTCTCATTAAAGAAGTTACAAGATACAATACGAGTACAATAAAAATCAAAAGAAATAAAATGTCCATAACAAATTATAAAACAAATACATTGACTTAGGAAACGAACTAAACTTTAAGACAGAGAATTACATTTATATTCATTTAAGTTTGACATTTACGTTCATAGATTTTATATCTGACATTTAATTTTACTATTATTTACAAATTAAAATGTATGCTTGTAAAGTTTTTATTTCAAGCGGGACTGATCGGAGGGAATCGGGTAATTCCCATGACTATATCTCCGCCAATTCTCATTGAATTGCAGAATGTTATACCTTCTCGATCTTGTTTTTTTGAATACTAACAATTGACATTAAAAATTGACAACAAAATTTTTGAACCGATTTTCAAAATTTTTTATAGGGGTAACATCATAAAAAATGCAAAAAATGGGATAATTTTTAATGTTTTAATTCTGTGACCTTTTGAAGCAAAACAATGAGGATTTAAATGCAGATTCCTAAATGGTACTTTGTTTGGGCATAGGATTTAAAATGATAAAAATATGCGATAAAATGTTTCAAAGTATTCACATGCAAATCAAAAGACTTAGGCAACGAACTTGCCTGAGAACACAACCAAAGTCTTCCGCATGGGTTCTGTAATTGGCTGTTGGTCTATTGCATCGTTTTCGTGTCTCTGCACAATTATCAATTACTCCAATCACTTTTATGTCACATGCAAATGCCACCGCCTGAAATAATAATAATAGTTAATAATAAATACCGTGCATAAAAGTTGACGTTGCGCCCACATTCGAGTGTATTGAAGTGTTTGGATATTTTTTGTTTTTTTTTTTCCACACTATAGCCATCGGCCAATTGGCATTAATTAGCCAGCAATTTTCTATTGGCGGCTTTTAATTTTACCAAACGAAACTGCCAACTAACAGCGCACCAGCAATCCAACAATGTAACAATCGAAAAGCCACCTTGCCAAGTTGCCACCCACAAGTCCGCCAGTTGGTCAGAAGGGGAGGTGTTGAAAAACAGAAACAAACAAATGCCAAGGCAGCGATTTATATTCCATATTCAAATTGAATTAAATTTCTTGTTAAGATATGTTTTTTTTTTGTTAAAATGTTTATTTAATATTTAATAAAGGGTTTCCTTATCTTGCTGGAAATATCTTTCCCATATTATCTGTAATTCTCCAAGTGGTATTGAAACAATCTAAGGCTTTGTATTTGTTCGAAGGGAAATTCATGGATTTCCATTATTCAAACTCTGACTGCCCCTTCCCCTATAATGGGTCTAATAATTTTTGAATTATGCAGTTTGTAAGGTTTCCTTCTTTGTATTTCGCTGGTCTGACAATACATAAATTTGTCTTTGAAGTGGGCCCGACCGACGAGTACAATCGGAAAACGAAATTATTGTTGCCGTTCGGTGTGCAACGTGGCAAGTGTTACCCGGCAATGCAACTGTGTCTTTGAATGTTTTTCGATTCAATGTTTTTTGTTCGGTATTTTTAAGCCTTGTGTCACCGCTTGATTAGTTTTTAATTGTATGATTTATGGCATTGCACAAAAGCGTTTCGCGTTATGTTAATGTTAATTGAGAAATTAACATTTTATATATTTGTGCTATTGCCCGCTCCGTCGCCGACGAGATCGACGACGAGACAACTTGTCAGATCGTTAATGCTCATCAATCGTTTGGGCATTTGATAATTCGCTGATTTATTGGCCAGCCTTTGGCACGAAGCGACATTTTGCTTTTAGCCAATATTAGCATAAGACGGAATTTATTTCTTATCTCGGGCCCCCATGGGCGATTCGTTGCAGCCGAGCTCCGAACTCCGGAGCATTTTTTGGCATTTGGCTTGAGATTTTTCTCACAACGCCCACCACCACAAAAAAAAACAGAGCTCATAAGCCCGATCTGTTGCTGAGTTGAGTGCCACAAAAAGGCCACAAAATGCTCAGCCGGCCTCTGACTTTCGGTAATTTGAAAATTAATAAAGTCGTTTGTTATGCAAAGTGGCAAGCGGGTGGCGGATGTGGGCGGTTTTCGGGGGCCACGGTGGTATGGTGGTTCGCCCAATGCTGTGGTGCAGTGGTGCGGGCTTGGTCGACTTGGCAGCTGTTTGCTTATTTGTTTGTTGTTTACTGCGGTCTCGGGTGTGAATTGGCCCAGCAAAATGTGGGCCACGGCATCAACAAAGTTGCAGCGCTCACGCATGTGTTGACTCTTTTGATTTCCGATTTGTTAAATTTAAATTCAAATAAGGGGTTATCATAAAAAAGGCGAGGAATAAGGTATGAGCGGAGGCTGTATTGTGGTATCTACTATGTTGACGCTTAAGTGGCAAAGAAACTTTTGGAGGAACCAGTATTCTGCAATATTCCTACACCTAACTTCATGCATAATATTTTCATAAACCAACTGCAATTAATTCTCAGACATCTGCAAACACAAATCTTAATAAGCCTCCGAAATGCCAGAGCAAACAAAAGGTGTCTCCGTCGGTGTTTCAGCCCGCGGCTAGTGCTACTGCCACTCGACTACTGCAACATTGGCATCAAGTACAGCATCTGAAAATAGCGGCAGCCGCAGGGGCTGCATACCAGCTTGTTTCGGCTACACCTTTCCCCATTAACCCGCTTAGGGAGCCAACTGGGTCAAAGTGCCACAAACCCCACTGCGATCATTAGGCGACCAGCGACAAAATAACAAAAAAAAAAAGCATTTGAAACCATGACAATCTTCAGCCCACAGGCCAAAACGTTGACAACCAAGTGCAGGCAAATGTATCATAAATTTTCATATAATTTTCCAGCCGTGTCGCCGGCGAGCAGGAGAAACCGCAGCATAGTTGGGCCTTTTTCAGTTTTCGGTTTTGAGTTTTCTGCGGCAATGCAAGTGCCGCCAAACACTTGCAGCTGTTGCAAACAAAAGCAACAGCAACAATGATCACTTGTAGTTAATTTTTCACAAGTGACTGCAAGTTTTGTGCAATATGCGAAGCGGGTTTTCTGCCAAAACGTTGTTGTTTGATTTTTCCTTCTTACGATTTTCGGGGGGCTTTTCATAGCCTGACCTGTCGCGACCGTTGCCAGGTGCAGGCTGGAAAATACTTTGAGTCTTTGACTTTTCTCGCTTTTATGTTGCCAGTATTTTTTTCTTCTGATTTTGTATTTTTTTGTTTTCGCAGGCTTTCGGCAGTCACTTAAGTTGCTGCAGCTGAGACGATAATTAATTCGGAGCACACTAATATATATTTATATATCCATGTGTCTAGATCCGAAACGATCCGGTTCAATTATGTCTCCGCCGGCCAAGGAATTTTGTTGCGGTGGTCTGAGATTTTTTGGCAAATTGGAGCAGCCGTTCCATTTCCATGAAGGCAGCTGTGTTTGCCGGTAAAAACAAAAACCAAAAAAAATCGATAGGAAAAATATATAGGAACGAGGCGTACGGGGTCCGTGGAAACTAGATCCGACTTTGACATGCCAATGCCGTTAAAAAATTCTCAGGCTTGTTAATTGCCGTTGTCAGCTTGCGGGCTATTTATAAATTTTACAACAAAATAAATGCTGCCAAATGGAAATAGAGTTGCATATTTGTGGCCAACATTTAGATTAAGGTTTTGGCCAAGCGATGAAAGAAAACAGCTGCGATGACGGCAATGCAACATTGTAATCAAAGAGGTTGCATCTAAAAACCACAAATCTCCCTCTCTGCTGACTCCTTTGGTGTGAAACTTATCAATGAAAAACTCTCTTCCTCTCGTAAACAAAGTCCTCAATGGCATTATGCAAGCCACACTTTACAATCGCAAAATGTCACCATTTAATTACGCACACAAAACAGTTTAAAGTTGCAACTTGCAGCAGCTGTCAACTGACAGTGACAACAGCAACAGCAGCAGCAGCAACATCAGTGGCAGCAACTTGCCGCAGCCAAAGGCATTGCACAAATCTCGTCAGAAATTAACATAAATCCAATCACAAAAGCCCGCGCAAAACTTTGCCAGAAGGAAAAGTGGGGATAGGTTGGGTATTTCTTTGGATAGGATCGGTTTTGGATCGGATCGGATCTGTCTGGCTGTCCGCCTTGGTCTTTGCATCTCAAACAGTGTCTCTGTGTGTTGGCCGTCATGTTGCGCCTGCGCCTTTGCCTGCAACTGCAACTGCCACAGTCGCAGCCTCCGAATTGGTATCTGAATGCGAACGCGAGTCTAAAAATGAAACTGAATCTCATGCAGACTCCCAGGCTATGGATGTGGATGTGGATCAGCGCCCACGCGACTAATCGCGCAACTGTGCAACGCCAACTGCAGTTACGTATGTTGCGTTGTCTTGCCTCCTAGTTGCCGCATTTTTTTAGCCGTCTTGTGATGGCTTTTCTAAGCCAAGTCTAGGGTATCAGGTGGATCAAGCTTAATGAAGAATATGAAATATTGATTAACATTTTGGAACACACTTTTTCTAAAAACTATTTTTTTATAATTTACGATGATTCCTTGTTTTTAAATATTTGGCAAAATAACAGGAAATTCATACTTCGAGTCTTTTTATTTAAAAAATATCCTTACTCCATTTCCTAAGCGCCCTCACATGCAATCCAGCTGCCAGGTTTTCAAGCCAATATTTGACATCTGCTGGGATGTGTTTTGCATGTTGGCTAACTGCCTGTCCCACAACCCGCTTCACGATCCTGAGATACTTTGCGTTCCTTTTATTTTTATTACAGGAATTGTCATTTTTGGATTGCACGGGTGCGGGATTGGCTACTCATGCCACATAAATGTTGCATTCAAGCCAACTGGAAAACAATTCAATTATCAGAAAATGCAAATGCCAAATGGTGTCTTAAAGGAATGCCCGCAACCTGCAGAAAATGAGAGAAAATTGGGAGGTTACAATTCACGCAAAAAATGGTTAATATTAAATTTAGAGTAGAAAATATTTGCAAGTAAAATACAGTAAAAGTTATAGAGAACTTTAGTTCACAATCTATTCTTAACTTCTGATTGAAAATATTAATGCAGAATTGTTTTCTGTGTGGGCGAAAATTGCACTCGTGACACATTGGGCCGTGTATCTTGATTTCATTTTTCAATTTCCACAACGACCTAAAGGAGGAGCAGAAGCTGCAAACGCAAATTATATGGCGAGCTTGTAAGCTTGCAACAAGTTGACAAGGCGCAGCAGCGACTGCAATAGCAACAACCATGCTGCCAGCATTTCCGTTTCACAATTAACGTTCTACGTGACAAGTGACACCAATTTTACCACCTTTAGTTGCGGTGCACTGAGCTTTTGCTTTTGTTTTACTTGTTGTTTTTTTTTTTTTAACTTTTGGCACGGCAATGTGGATGTTGCTTTTGTTTCTGTTATGCTCCATGTTGTTTTTATGCTTTTTTATGGGGACCACCATCAGGGCCGAAGTTAGAGCGTGCTGCAGATGCACGTTCAGCGATTGTGTGCGCAGTTTTGTTTTGGGTTAATGGAGATGATTTGTTGCCCTATTCTAATGCTGCCACTCTCTCCGTTGCCTCGCCACCGAATGCCCCACACCTCTATGCCCCGACCAAGTTACATACTTGCCCATAGAATTCTTAAAGCTTCGATTTCTCAAAACATTTTAATTTTATGCCTTTTTTAATTTCATACTTTAGTATCTCCGTTTCACTTAAAAAGCCGTTTGCAGCCCATAAAAAATATTCATTTTTTTTTAATGTAAAACTCTACCTTTTGCTATTGACAAATGGCTACAGCAGCCGTTTGACCTTTAGCTAGCCGAATGCCGCATGCTGCATGTTGCACACTTCCTGACCCTTCCTGACGCCTCACCAAGTTAGCTTCACTTCTTTTTCCTTTTATATATTTTTTGTTTGGGGTCAGTGTGTGGGTCGTGGGCCTGACAATGAGCTGAGTTATGGCCTTGCAGATGGAAATTGTTTTCCACCGACCAGCCAGGGAGTCAGGTTGCACATGTGGGCCATAATCGTAACCGCCATAACCACCGGCAAGTTATTTTTCCTCGGAAGGGGAGTTCACGGAGTTCACTTACCAAAGAGATGACTGGTGGCAAGGTGATAGAATGTTTCAATTAGTTAATGTCCGATGGTGAAAGAACGAAAGGAATTTTCTATTGAAGTCCGCAATAGCATGGGAGTATCTTCAAATAAAAAGTATGGCAAATTTTAGTTCCCACACTTGTGTATTAACATTTGTGTATTTAAATTTATCTTCAACAAAATTGATCAGCACACATTTGTGCGGAAACATTAATTAACACTTATCTGAAAATATGGTGTAAAAGACTATGTGTGGCCAATAAGGTGTGAAAGTGTGGCACTTTAAATTGGGTGCAGCTTTTGAATAGGAAATGATTCATCATCATCTATTAAGCAAACAAAATTATCACTGCACCACATCAGTGTAAAATCGACACAATATTCATCTCATCGGTCTCATCGGTGGCAAGGTGCTATCCTTATTTTTTATCCAAACACGAATATCGGCTGCCACATCAGCAACACATCTGCAACACATCGACAAGATCAGCAGCCTGCCAGCGATTTTAGATGCTTAATTTATGCTGTGACTACGCTTAGGCATTTGCATAGCGTTGATTACAAAATACCAATCCGCAGCCCCACCTCTTTTTGGATCTCATACGTGTTTTATTTTTTGTTCGTTTTTTGAACTGGGTGGCAAACATGTCGCCGGTTGCCACCAAGCAGCATTCAAGTGTTAGAGAAAAACGATTTTTGACAGGCGGAAATTGTGGCTAGTGGCGTGGTGGTGTTGCTGTTGCTTTTGCCTGTTTGTTATGGCAAATTCAATCAGCCAAGAGTGCAAGGCAGGTCAAATGCCACTAATGAGTTGCCCCACACGCAGCTAGACGGCCAAAGATGGGGCAGAAACGATGGGACTGAAGTCAAGCCCCTTTTAAAACTGAGAAAAAAGGAGGAACATCATTAAAATGTTTATTAATTCTTTCTTAAAAGCAAGTGCCAGATATATAAAGAGGAATTTTTAACAAACTAAAAGCCACATTGTTATATTATATATTTATTCTCCTTGATATATTTCTTCCAGTGGATTTGCATCAACACTCAAGGCTATTTTATCAGTGCGTTGATGTTGTTGCTGTTCTGCGGTAATTGCAGCATCATCTTGAAACTTATTACATGCCAAGTCAGCGGCAGCAACAACAATGATAAAGCCGTTGCTGATGACAATCGCGTCGCGTCGTATAGACCTGGACATGGACATGGTCTGGGATTCAAGATGGTCTTTTTTCTTGGCCGCGCCGATGAGTTGAAAAGTGCAGCAGCATCAGCAGCAGCCGGAGCAACATCAACAGCACCAGCAACAACATCCACTAGCAACACCAAAAGCCACCAGCAACATCAGCAACTTAGTGCAGCTGCTTAGATTTATTGGTCTTAAGTAGCAGCAAAATGCGTCTTTTGTCGTAGTTAAAGTTTATTGGCCACATTACCCTCTCGCAACAATCTGCCCCCCCTTAACGCCTCCCCCTTGGGGGCCCATCATCTTGGGATATTTCTGCTGAGTTGTGCCGCAGATAAGCATCGTTCATTTGAGTACGAGCCGGGCTTATTTATGCCAACAAAAACACCAACAACAACAGCAGCAGCGATGACGACAACATAAGCGTTTATTACAATGCATTAAAATATCAGATAATCGGCAATTATTGCATATAGAAGCCCATAAGGACCTGGACCGGGGTTGAGCGACAAAAAAAATGATCAACAATAAAGATGATTATGATTAGGTGAAGATGATTGAAAAGGTGGTAAGAAAATTGAGATAAGGATACGTTGTTCTACATAATTAAGCAACAAAAAAAACAGACGAGTAAGACCTTAAGCCAAACTAAATGCCAATTGAAAAATCATCTTCAAAACTTAATCAAATGCAAGGCATGATCAGTGATCAGAGCTTTTGGCAATTACACTAACGAAACCCATAAAGTTGCAATTTCAATTTGGGTCGCCACTTTTCGTGACAGCAACAGCATTGCTCTAAATTTTTCCAAAAAAAATAATAAATAAATAAATGTATATAAATTTTGTTATAATGCTTAACAGAAAATGTTTCCATTTTTGTGGTTGACCTTTAGAGGCGAATGCATTTAAATAAATATGCCATAATTTATGCATAGCATAAGGCGAGGAAAAAAATCCAAATCCAAATATTTTGTGGCCATAATCAAATAAGCCAGAAAAACTATGGTGCTGGCAACACCAGTTGCTGGAGGCTATAGTAGCTGACGTTGCCATGGCTGTAGCTCTATGGTCTATGCCTGTTGCTGTTGTCATAAGCTATGAAAATAAACTACATTTACCACAGAAGCCAAACGAATGACAAGCCACCTAAAAGCTAACCCCTCGCAACTTATTCGGCAGCCTCGACTCAATCGTCAACTCATTGAGATATTGATCTGGCACCCAATCGCCCCCCTCTGCCACAGCTTAGCCCCGGAATCAGGCATTATTATTATTATTTTTTTTTTTTTGGCCAAAACAGACTTTGAGTCTCTGATCATCCAGCCGCCGGGGCCGATACTGAACTATTGTTATTTCACGAACTGTGACACGTTTGCCTTTTTTTGATGTTTTGCCATAAGTTTTTGCCAGGCAGTTTTTTATTTTCTTCGTGTTTGGGCTTTTTGTTTTTCAGTTTTTGGTGGTTTGTGGTGTTTTTGGTTTTTCTCCCTATAACCCGGCTTGCTAGTTTTTGTGCTATTATTTATTTCTTGATTGTACAATGAGTAAATAAATTCACTGCTACTGTTGCCTGTGTACCCACCCTCGACCTTTTGTGGCAGTAGCCAACATCCAACCTGGCTAAATGTTTGTGCTGCGATTTATCATTATCGTGACTTGTGATCTCCGTTTCGTTTAGACCTTTTTTGGCTGCCATTGTTGTCTTGGGGGTATTTAAAGTTGTGTTTCTCTGTTTTTGTTTTTTGTTTTGTTTTTTTTTCGAGTTAAATTAACATGTTTTTTGCTTTGAGTGACATTTGTAGGTGTACAATGTGGCACAAATGAAGTGAAGTGTGCAACAAATATGGCCGGATTGGATCAGTTGTCAGTGGGTCAAAAGGTTAGCCAGCGGTATGGGAAAGTCCATGCCGTCCATGCCAAGCCACCTACTTCTAAGAGGGGTTTCTGCTGTGCTGTCAATCCGTTACCAACGCCCACCAAACAATTCGTCACCCAATTCGAGCCAGAAAGGCATGACCATAACATTAAAATAACAATCGTCTACCACTTACTTATCTCAGTCCTTATACTTCTGGGAACGCCTCCTCCAATCTCGGGCCAACGATCTGTTTAAAGTCTAAGTATGCCCCATGGCGACACTTGAGTTATTCGCCCCCACCTCCTCGGTTGGCTTGAAAATCCGTAAAATCAATTTGCCAAAACATCTACAGCTTTATCAGCGGGGCAGAGGGCTGCCTTTGAACCCGCATCTCGGCCCAGACAACTCCATCTGCTTGGCCATCAATCTCGTGTTGCATTTCGTAGCCCCAGGGCCAAACAAAAACCTTACCAAAAACAGAAATAGACAACGTTTGCTGTTATCGCCTGGGCCATATCAATTGACTTTTCGGGCCAAAACATAAATTACAATCCACGAAAAGAAAAGAAAAAAAAAACGAAAGAGTGCCAAATATAATAATTCAGTTTCGGCCAAGAGGAGAACTGCAATTTTCGCATCAAACGCTTTCAACTAATGTCAGAGATTAGATAAATGGGTGGGCTGAAAAAATAAAACAAAACATCAACTGTATAGCAGGAAAGGCTGCTATTGCACTTGTTATATGGTTACGGTTACGGTTATGGTTTTGGGTCAGTGGTCAGTTCGATAATGGTTTCATTGCCGTGGCAGGGTTAATCAAAAATTGCTGACCCCCGACTTTACGGATATCTCCGTATATCAGCAACGCATGCCTCAAACATAATTGGTAAAATGGCCATCATAGGAGTTGCCGAAAAAAAAAGCGACGGTGGATAGTGGTCAGTCGGCGCTGGAATAAAATTGCTTAATCAAGGCGTTGGCTATGCCGATACAAAGTTAATGGGCCATAAACGTGGCCAGAGTCAAGCGATTGCCAGCCTAATTTGTCGCTTGCCAGGCCAATCAGGCTGCTACATGTTGCAGGAACAAGTGCAACATAGTCTGGACACTTAAAGAAACACCATAGACTAGAATAACCATGAAGAAAAATGTCATAGAGAAATAAAATTATAAAAGAAGTTGCATATACCATTTTTTGAAGTGCATCTTGTATGTGTTATTGGCGTTGTTTGTGTTGTTGTCTTCTGTCAAATGCTGACATTTGCAACGGTCGCTCCAATATGTTTGACATTCATTTGGCGATTCCAGCCCCATGTTGCCCAGGTGCCTGACATTTTGCGTTTGCATAACACAACACCAGCGACTGAATGCAACTGCAACGGGCAGAGAAAATCAAATGCAGTACATCACCTGATTGCACTTGTTGTTGCCAATTGGAAATCGATCGAGGCAGATCGGGTTTTGCAACACCATGCAAATACCATGCAGCGCAGCCTGCAGTTACTCTCCGGAGCGTTGCAGATCCTCAAAGAGTATCTCCAGTTCGTGGATCGAAATCAAATACTTTCGTGTACCAATGGTTATTTCTCTTCTGGTTTTTTTCCTTTCAAGCTTTTTTTCTATTTCTAGTTTATGGAGGGGAAATGCGTTTGCAATAAAAAATCAGCCACATAAACGGGCACTTAACAACAATAGTTGATTGATTGTCGACAATTGGCAGACTGACTCTGTGTTTGTTGCTTTTTTGACAGCTCACCATGTGTGACTTGGGCTGCAGGTGTTGCCTGGGTTATTGATTTGCTTTTTTTTTTTTGAGCTCTCCACCATTTCTGGTAATTTTTTTTCTTTGTGTCTACCTGTTGGCCAAGTCTCGGGTCACAGTGGGGCTTTACAGTCTGAGGCCATAGGGCTTAGAGCCAACTTACACGAGCTTAGGACCACACATGATATTTCGGTTATACGATATTTTTTCCCAATTGAAATCGCGTCTGTGAAATTATAATCTATACCTATTTCTGTACCATTTCAGGAGATTACAGAGTCTTTGGTGGCAACACCAGATCAAATAAAATATTTTATTTCACATTTTTACGATTAGATCGGTATTTTGTAATGGTTATTTTTCATCATTTCTTGTGGCGCATGTCTTTTATTTAGTGTTTCATAAATTCTCAACATTAAAATGCAGACTTATCTTGAGCGCTTTGTGTTGTCTTGACTTTTAGCAGGTAATTATCTTGAAGTTTGCGCCCACAACGACAACCGACAACAACGGGAACAACTAACAACCAAACAGCTAACACATGAGGGCCAAAAAGAAAAAAAAATGAATAAGAAAATGAGGGACAGCTTGCGGCTTTAGTAACCATAAAAATGGCAGTCAATGCAGCTTTAAGCCAAAATGCCAGGCCAGCCAAGGAGGAAAACAAAAATGGATGTTGGGCGCACAAAGTAAGCCATAAAAAATATTTAACACACCCTCGGACAAAGCTGTTAACAGCATTGAAAATGCGTAGGATAAGGCCATAAAATGCTATAAGAGTGTGTATGTGTGTGGAGAGTGTGTGTTGCATTTGCTGCGACAACTGGCGACGAGTTGTTAGCAATTTTTCTTTTCCAACGCTTTGGCGACAAACGACAATTAAAATGCAAACAAATTGAATTTGTGTGCGAAAGGTTTGGCTCTCTTGGCTAAGTGTTTTGTGCCATAAACTCACGGCTAACAGCCAACAAACAACAGCAACAAAAAGAGCGTTTTTTTTTATTTGTTATTTGTTGTCGCACGCGCGCTCGCAACATTTTTGCCGCTGCGATCGATTTGCGGGGAAAGTTGGCGTGCCGTTATTTTAATTGCAACATGTTGCCCGGTAATTTGTCTGGCACTCGTAAATGTTGCGAAGCTAATTGCCCCACCGACTACAATAATAGTAACAAAACCAGCCTGCCACACGGCCAACAACACCACCCGAACGACAACAACCCAAAACAAAACAACAACATTGTTGCCGACACGTGTAGGTTGCCCGTTTCCCTCTTTTTCTATGGCTCTAAATAAATTGATTTGGTTAGTTAAGCGTTAACGCCCTAAGCCACAGAATCTCATACCTTTAACAACACCTGTCCCTTTAAAGCTGCCACCCCCGCCACACCACTGCTGGTCATGGACATTAACCCCTCAACGTGGCCAAGTTTGCAACACATTTAGTGGAGGCCCAAAGGCGCAAGTTCAATTCGAGGTAACAACTACACTGGGAGAAGGAAGCACTATGCTTATTAGTGTCTCTACTTATTGTTAAGATATAGTGTCCCTTAGCCCCATTATTTTGTTACAGTGCTTTCTAATGTGGAGCCACCATCCACCGTCATTCGCGTCTCTAATCTATAAGCAGTAATCAAATTTCAGCTCGCAGCTACCAACTTGCAGCGTACGTGGCTGACACAGCCCGTAATTATTCAACACATGTTCAGTGCAACAATTGGCCATAATTTAGTCAAAGGTAATTGAGAAAGCCCCGTCTCAAAGACTCGCGGAGACTAACGCCAGGCCCGCGGTCCGCTCTATCATTATGCGGTCCCCAAGTCCGCCAAAGGAAAAAATACAGAAGAGAGATACTAAAAAGACCCACCCATCGGTAGTACGCACAGTAGTCCAACTACCAGTACTCTCAACTACCTGTAGTACAGGCCAACCTTGATTGACGACCACAATGAGGATAGAGATTGAGTGATGGCGCTGGTCTTGGCCAGGAGGGTGGTGCGGCAGGGTGGCAGAGAGGTGGTTGGTAGTTGCCACTGGGCGCCTGCCTGCCTGCCAGCCTGCCTGCCTTGTTTATTTATTTCTAGTTAGTCGCATTAACTTGCTGGACTGTTATTTAATTGTATGGCTCGATTGGATGAGCATCAACCATCCACTTTACTTAATGTACACTAAGAGAAACTAGGTACAACAGAAAACTTAAATAGAAGATATAATACCTTTGCTCATCATGAAGCTCGTTTGGTCAACTGGTGTACCTTTGTGAAAATTGTTTGTGAAAATTCCTGCTGCTCTTCTGTTTTCCTTGGTATATAATAGCCACAGTTAATAGTCTTGGCCAGTATGAACCAGGCACTTGACTAGCTGGCATCAAGGCAGATAGAAATTGTTGTTTAATTTGCGGAAATTGTTGCCAAAGTGCCAGCACAAAAGAATCTTGAAAAGCTAAACCATTTTTCATGCTAGATCTGTAGCACATTTCCGCCTGACGATCGAACAATTCCATTGGAATTTATCCCACAAATCGCAGCCCAACAAAAAAAAAAAAAGTTTTAAAGCCACCCACACGTAAAACCGCCGGGGGCCGGCCCACAGCCCGCCTTCGAATAGCTCCCCAGTATCTAGAATCTGTAACCTTGCGCCGATTTCTCAAGCAAACACACAGCTCAATGGGGAATATAAAACATTGCTCAGCAATTTGGTTGCAATTTTTGCGCCACAAAAATTATAAATTAAGTACTAATTACATGGAAAAAACAACAACCATAAAAAGCCAACGAGAAATCCGAGGAAAAATCAAACGGAGCCGCATTTAATGTTCGCTGTTGCCACGCCCACCGTCATGCTCAATGTGTGGGCGTTGCACTAATGAACAGACACAAATCGAGAAAAAATCGAAAGATATTTTTTTGTTGCCAACAAATGAAAATGGAGACAGGCACGGTAAAGACCATAAAGTGGAAAATATTTTAAAGTTTTTCAAGAAAAAATCTTTAAATTAAATAATATACTTGTTAAAGTTAAATCACATCTTAATTTAGACTCGAAAGAATTTCCACTGCAATGTTTCGGATGCCACATTTGATTGGTCGTTGCCAGTTGCTGTCTCGAATGGGTGATAAATTATTTCCCGCCATTTACATAAATGCTTTGAATGCATTAATTAAAGTCGAAATGCCCTGGCACCCTCCCGAGTGACGCCCCCTTTTAATCTTTCAAATACTGCAGTTGTCGATCTAATCAATTGTTGTTTATTATTGGGCCAGGCCCATAGAGAAGCCATTACCAATGCGATTAGCGAAACGGCGGCCTTATACGTATCCAACTATCCAAGTATCTGGGTATTTGAGTATCTTTTGTTTCGGTGCTGCGTATCTGCATCTGGGGAATACGAATACATACTCACTTATGCATGCACCATGGGTTTGTTGGCCATTTTAAGTGGCTGCCGCCTAATTGTTCATAAAAGTCAACAGTCAATAGCTCTTTATGTTTGCGCTTGAAATTTATATTTATTTATTGTTATTTGTATCGTTTCTGCAGCTTCATAATTTTAGCCCAGCTTGTTTGTTGTCTCTGGCATTCTGGCATGCAGAAGCAGTAGCAGTATTGGAAATACATTTTTTTACTTTTGAGCTCCAAGGTCTGCCATTCTTTACAATTAGCAACTGAATTTATGAGCGATTTCAATTTCAATGCGGTTTGTTTGTAGCCTTTGTGGGCTAACGAGTTTCTGGCCAACACACAAACTGCAGCCACAAATTCCAGAACTCGTAAATAATCAAGTCCAAGTCAGTGACAGCATTTGGTCTTAATCGGAGCAAAGGGTCAAGCGTGTAATATTTTCTTAAGCAATTATGCAATCTAGAAAGTGTACAATGATAACCCAAATTCCATTCATTCTTCCTAGAAACCTCCATTTGGCCAACAAGCAGCGGCTTTGTTTGATTGCCTCGATCATCTCGCATGTGAACAAAATGCTTTTATCAGCACTTTAGATTACACTTGGAATCACTCACCGACAAAAATACCATTGGGCTGACATAATTTTCTTAGATCACCGCCCAGTTTAGCGCCCATTTATGCAATCATGTAATTTTATTAACAATATCTATGACATTTAGCAATTGTTCGGTCACGTTAGAACAAACCATAGCCCGACCGCAAACAATTACGTTAACGTGGTCGTGGTCAAAGGGGCAATTTGGTAGATGCTGCGATAAGCAAAACACTGAAAGAAAATATGACTAAACATTCTTAACAATTTCGCTGTAATAAGGAAGGATCTTAAGCTATATATAAGCTATTAGTTTTTAACATGTTCTTATACTTAAGTTATTTCATTTTTAAGATTAAAATTTCTCTTTGTGTCTTCACCCGCGCACGACTTGCTCTTCGACTTCAACTTCCACCTTAACTCAAAGTTATTGACAATGCAGTGTAATTGTTTCCGATTGAGATCTTTCTGGCCAGGCCTTAAAAATTCACTGTCATTGTTTCGAGGGTCACAGTATCCTTTTTCCTAGCTCGGCAGAAGCATGTGCCGCACTTTAAGTTTCATAGTAATTATCCTGTTACTCAACACCGCCACAGGATGGACAGTTCCAGAAGTTATACGACAGCTCAATCGTGATTGGGATAGACAGCTCAATGTATATTTCGACTGTCAAGATCAGGAACTATCCTTCGATCAGAGTGTGTCAGTTTTGCATCTGAATACATACTTTCCCATGCAAAGACTGATGGGAAGGTTTAGTGAGAATGCCTTGGTTATAGCCTGTTTATCGGAAGCCACAGAAAACCGAACTCTGGAAGGAGTCAAGGAGTTTCTTTGGGCTTCACAGCACCTGCCTATTTTTTACATCACAAATAATAATATGAATGTGGATTTCAGCAAGGCTTTGAAAAGAGGATTCCTGCATGTCTTGGCTTTTGATTTGAAAAATGGAAGTCTGTACACCTATAAGCCCTATCCAAAAATAAAAGTACATCAAGTCAAAGATATCAAAGATTTTATGTTACTAACCAAGTTGACAAACCTGCATGGAGAGCCCGTGAGGATTAGTGTTGAAACTATGTCACCTCGTTGTTTTCACTACAAAAACCGCCATGGAAAGGTAGTATATGCTGGCTATATGTACAAGTTGATCCAGGGATTTATTGAAACCTATAATGGCAATGAGACTTATGTTCTGAAAGATCAAGATCCCATACCCTACAGTGTGGGTTTCCAAATTTTACAAAACGGCGACGTTGATATTGTTCCCAGGATACTGTTCAACTTTAATTGGAATTACTTTTATCGCAGCTATGTTCTTTATAATGTCAATAGCTATTTCATAGTGCCTTGGGCAGAACCACTCCCGAAGAGTCTATATTTCATAAGGACCTTTAAGTGCAATGTTTGGATAGCGTTTATTCTAAGTATCATTTACGCCTCAATTGCCATTTGGTGGATAAAATTCAGAAAGCAAAGTGCGGAATCAAATTCTTTGGCATCCACTTTCCTGGATGTCCTCCAATTAATGGTGCAACTACCTAATCCCATTCAGTGGCATTTCAACTTAGGCTTTCACCATTTGATTTCTCTTCTGGTACTTCTTCCAGTGGGGTTTGTATTGACCAATATGTACACGGCCCAGTTGTCAAGCTCGTTAACCACTGGCCTGTATAAGCAACAAATCGACAGTTTCGACGATATGGTGGATGGGAAATTTAAGTTACTTCTCGAGAGTCTCGATAAGGAAGTTCTGCAGAACATGTCGAAGAGGAATTACATTCAGCCGGGTCTCCAAAACATTATTCTAGAAACATCATTGAAGGAGGTTCTTTATTTCCGGAAAAATCTTAATACAAGCTATTTGTATCTGGCCTTCGGAGATCGTATTGAATTTGAGTTGAGCCAACAGAAATATCTTCGAGTACCGCTCTTCAAAATACTTCCGGAGATCTTTGTCCAAAGTCTTTTTTTCATACCGCTCCGACATGGATTGCCGTATGTGGAATTATTCAACAATTACCTCCAGAGGATCTGGGAATCAGGAATCTATGAAAAGCTTAGGTTGAATGCCTATTTCGAAGGAATTGCCAGTGGAGAGATAACCTTTCGAAAATCCACAACCTGGGAAACACAGGTCTTCAATATGGAGTTCTATTACTTTGCCTATATACTCTTGGCTGTGGGTTGGTTCTTAGGGGGTGTTATTTTTTTGGTTGAGAAATGGAGGGGCTAATTCGGATAACTCTTATACTAAACTCACAAATTATACTTTCTTTTATCCGTAAATTGATGTTACTGTCACTAAATAATACCTTAAGTTTTGATTGACAGAATAATGACTTTTGTAAGAAGGCTTATAAAAGAAGATTGAAGGCAGAAGTACAAACTTAGTCCCAAAAATGGCTCTGCTTTACCTCAACACAATTCAGAACCTTTCGCTTTTCGGAGAAAATCGTTTGTTTGAAGCCATTCAGGAATGGAATACATTTTATCCATCTGAGCTTATTGTATATCTGGAGTTTGGAGATGGCGCTGATATCCTGGAATCATCAATACAGCCTTTAACACCAACTATCCGGTTAAAAAACCCACCTTTTCAAGCATTTCTTGAAAGAAACTTTAGCAGTTGCTCACTCACAGTTCTGTATCTAGATGATAAACATCTAGAAAACGGTATAAACTACCTTACAAATTGGCTATGGAAGTACCAACATTTGCACGTAATAATATTTTACAAAGACGGAACAATAGAAAGGTTGAATGATATCTTTCGAAAGTGCTTTAACCAAGGATTGCTAAATATTCTCGTTATACTCCCGGAGTTTCAAGGATTTTATACCATGCAACCATACCCAGAGGTGGGAATCTCACACTTAAATAGTATCCAAGAATATTACGATCGATTACTTTTGAAGTGGAACTTTTTCGGATACAATGTCACCATTGGCCTTGTCACTGCTGGAGCACCTCGATGGTTTTCCTTCAGGGATCGTCATAACCGATTAATACTAACCGGATACATGCTCAGAACCGCCGTGGATTTTACCAATAATTTTAATGGCACTATAGACCTGATGGATATAAAAACAGTAAACGAAGGTCTTGAACTCTTGGGTAATCGATCCATTGACTTTTTTCCATTTCTTATAAGACCCTTGGACACATTTGCAATGACTAGTATCTTGTATCTGGAGAATTGCGGTCTTATTGTGCCCTCATCGAGACTTTTGCCAAACTTTGTTTATCTGAGCAGACCTTACACATTCGGTACATGGGTAACCTGGATAATAATGTTGGGCTACTGCTCGTTGGCTCTGAGGATTTTATACAAGGGCCAGGCCACTTTAAGTGAAACATTTCTGCAAGTTCTGCGACTGGCTTTGTATCTATCGGGAGGAAAAGAAATGGGAGCTCGGCCTTCGCATCATCGTTTTTTGCTTTTTTTCATACTTACACATTCTGGATTCATTCTCACAAATCTGTATTTGGCAAAACTTTCAAGCAATTTGGCAGCAGGACTCTACGAAAAACAAATAAATACCTGGGATGATTTGGACAAAAGCGACAGCATTTGGCCCTTGATTGATGTGGATGTGGAAACTATGCAAAAGCTTATTCCCGATCGTAGAAATCTCATAAATCGAATTGTGACTACTTCAGAATTGGATGTGGATGAGTATCGAAGAAATTTGAACACGAGCTGCATTCATTCTGGGTTTTTTGATCGCATAGAGTTCGCCCTCTACCAGCAACAGTATCTTCGCTTTCCCATTTTCCGTAAATTTCCACACATCCTATACCAGCAACCTATGCAGATTTCCACTCATTATGGTCAACCTTATTTGCAATTGTTCAACGTCTTTGTCACAAGGATATTCGAGAGTGGAATTTTTCAAAAAATCAAGGACGACGCCTATCGCCACGGCATTGAAAGTGGGCTTTTAAATTTTGGTTTTCATGATCGGAACTTGCAAGTGAAATCCAACGATGTGGAATATTATTATTTAATTGGCGGCTTGTGGCTGGGAGGCTTGCTTTTGGCCACAATTTGTTTCTGCTTTGAATTACTCACCAAAAGAATGGAAATCAGAGTTAAAATAGTTTGTAAAATATAGATTTGTTGGTAAGAATTGAATGTACACCCTTAATCATCAAATAAATCGCTGTTGCTTGTTTATTACAAATTTTCTATCTACCATTTCTGGTGTCATATTTTCATTTCCCAGCGGGGCTTTTAAGGTAACATTTTCGGGGCATAACCAACGATCTCTTCCCATAACTCTCCACCCAGCTGTAATTACAACGAAAATACGCTAAAATATTTTTGTGTTGGCCAGGCGACGCCTCCCTTGCGGCCTCATTTGCATGGCCGTTGGCGAGTGCAACAAGTGGACAGCCATAGCATTGCAAATGGCAAACAGGCAACTAGCAAGCAGCAAATGTGCAACCTGCAACTTGCAACCTGCAACTGGTGACTGCCTCCGAAGGTGTCTTCGATTATTGCCAAACATTAATTATTTGCGCGCGATTTGGCGCCCGCCTCCTTTAAATTTTTGCTTCGTGTTTTTTTTATGTTTTTCCGTTTCTATTTTTTTTTTTTATTTGTGAAAGGCCTGGGCTAGTAGTTCAAATGTTTATTTTTCTGCTCTCCCGGTGTATCTTTGATTGCTGGCCAGCGCTGCAATTTTTTTTCTTTTTTTTAGATTTGCGCAACAATTGGGAGACGAGGTCGGGTCTCCGTCTCAGACTCAGTCTGGCTTATTTATTTTTGGCCAAAATTGCACATTTTCCCATGCTGCTGTTGCCGGTTGTTGTTAGTGCAGATGTTGCTGTTGTTTTTGTTGTTGTTATTGTTGTTGTCGCGTTTAATTAAGGAGCGGAGTTAAGAGTCGCCGGTTTGGTCGCCCCATTGCCATTTAGCCCGAAGCGGCTGCCGCAGCCAAAACGATGAATATTGATTTAATTGAAAGTCATTGAGAGCCGCACACGTACTTCATAGACACGAGTTGTGATGACCTGTAATTTAATGGGTTTATTTGGCTAAGAGGAGCAAAATATCTAATTAAATATCTTAGGCAAAGTATGTGGTTAAAATGTATTTAAGAAAATGGCTTACATTTTTGTATTGTAAGTAGGAGTCTGGGATATTACGCATACGCCACGTGCTCCTTTCTTGAAATGACAATCCTGACAGTCATCTGTCATAATTTTATTTTTATTCAATTAACTGTCGCCTTTTGTAAAAGAAAATATAAGATAGTGTTGTTTTGTAAAAATTTTACCTTATATTCCAATTATTTCTTATAATTTATTAATAGGTATTTCTGAGTTCTGTCCCATTTAGTTGTAGCTGCGGCTTTCCATTTGGCTTGCCACCAAACCGACCGCCGATCACAGCTTGCGCCCTCCCACATGCCAACATCTTCACACAGATACTCGACTCGCACACACGCCCAAATGTGAAGAACCGACGCCCCGGCAACGTTTTTTTTTTTTTGTTGGCACATTGACACAGTTTTCCATGGCAGATGTGCCCAAGCCCTGCTCCTCCTGCCCCGCTTTCCCTGCGGCGATTCTGTCTCTTTATATTGGAATTTTGTCGACTTGTATTTTTCCTTTTTTTTTTTGAGGCTGTGCCTCGTCGTTGGCGATGCTGCCAAATGTCAAAAGGTTAATACGTGAATTAACAGCAAATTTCTTTGACTTGTGTGCGACTGCAAGCTAGTGCACTACAAAAAACGAAAGAAACTAAATAAAGAAATTTATTAAGAATGCTTTAAGTTATTATCATCATACTAGAGAGGGTAATGAATAGATTTCCTTGTAGTTTTAAATAGTTTGCATTACATTTATTTATAATATATTTTAAATATTGTTGCAAGTTTCTTGTGGGTTGTTGTACTTGCAGCTGCCGCCTGGCGCTTTCATTGGAATGCGGGCGTTTCTATGTTTGTTTATTTTCTTTTCGGCGGCTACGCTTTTCCGTGCTTTTCCGTGGGTTCCCCTAATGCATTTGGGACACCAACCAGCGGGAGGGATGTGCCGGCATTCGTGTGCCGGCTTTACAACATATTACATTAAAATGCTTCTCTTTTTGTGTTCCCTCAGTTTCTGGGCTTCTATGCTAATAAATCAATGGGTGTTTTAGTTCGCCGAATTCCAAACATTTTCCCATGGATCTAAGTGCGGGATTAACTAGGGAAATCTAAAGTATGTTGTAAAGTTTCCCACATGTGTTTTAAAAGTGTTTTACCAGGGAAATACTTTCCGAGGAATTTTTCACTTGGCTGCATAAATTCTTTTCCTAATTAATGGAAAATATACTTTAAAATATAAAAATGAATGTTTTTTCTAATGCGAAATTAATTAATATAATAATTTTTACTACAATTAATTTGAAATTCTACAGTAATATTCTTTTGAACTAAAAGTATCCTTACGTATACTTGTTATTATAACACACTTGTTAGTATAACACATTATCCTTGAGACTAGCAAAGACAACAACCGTTGACCCAAAACATATCCTTTGGCAGTTCGGAATGGGCCTAACAGATGGCGCCTGTATTTAAATAAAAGACATTTTTCAATTAGTTATAAAAAAGGCATTTGGCATAAAAATTTAACTGCCAAACACAAAAAACAGATAAATCACCCGGTGGCCACGGAAATAGACTTGTACGTCCATGCAAATTTTTTGCGCAGTGGCAAGTGCATAATTTTTATTATTATTATTTCTCTGGCGCTACTAAAAGTGCCAATCTAGAGTAGATCAAAAAGCGCAATGCCTACGGAGCACAGAGCGCCGGCCCACTTGGCTGCTGCCCACTTGGCTTGGAAAAAATTCAATTCAATTCATTAACCGGGCACTGGCAGCGATTATATCGCCCAGCATACATATACTATATCTATATTATTTGCACACCCGTATGTATATCTATGCATATATATTTTTTATTTCTTTTTTAATGGAGCTAGCCAACTTCGGCTTCGGCAGCCTAATCCCCTCAGAATTTATTGGCATTTCGTGTAAACTATGCTATTTCAATGAAAATTCATTTTTCTTTTATTGCCACACTTTATGAGAAGAGGGCTGTGGAATGACTTTATCTATATCTTGTGTGAAAAGTGGTTCAATCGCGATAACTTCATCTCGACACCACAGACAGCACTGATCTCGGGTATTATTATTTTTAGTATTTTTTTTCCCGCCCGTTTCTTTTTGCATTTTAATTGATTCTTAATGGAAAAAAAAAAATATCCCTTATCGTGATGGCAAAATTTATGAAATGTTAATTACAAATTGCCAGAGTAATTTGAGTCCAAGAATTTGTTTCGGCTAGTCTTTATTTTATTGTTGCGAAAAGTGTCAAAGATTGGCGTAAATTCAATATGTATATGATATTAATGGTTCGATAAATGGAAAATAATCACAGCAGGGAACCGAAAAGTTGCAAGACTTGCAATTAAAATCAAAGATCGTAAACTGAAACCAATTTCACGTTGGGGCAATTGGCTTTGAGTAATTGCTGAATTTGCATAGCCTTGGGCATGGTCTATTGATTTAGATTAATTGTTTGTCTTCTGTAGCATATGGTAGCCCAAGAATTGCTTAATCCACTTATTGTTTTATGACTTAAGAGGAAGTTGCACTCTAATGCCCAGGTTTTTTTTTTATTAAAGTTTATGGCCTACTCCCTCTGAGACGGGTAGAGTAATTATCATTTAACGAAGCTTAACCTAAACCAATATAACTAAAAATATACAATCCTTTATGGGTCTATAAAGTCGTGGTCTGTATGTTCCAGCAATTACTTCACATGTTGTTCGCCTCCTACATATATCCATTTTGTTCCCTATCTTATCTATAATTATTTTCCTTTCTTTCCTGGCGTTTAAATTCTTCTTTAACGATCAATAAAGTCTGGTTCTCGTAATAAAATCTGGATCATTTTATAGCGATCTAAGCTTGAACTGATCAACTTTTATCAAGATATTTCCCTTGTTTTCCTTCTTTATTATTTTTTTTGTTGTTCATTTAACGATCCCCCATTTGTAGAAATTTATATTTATTAGTTCCCATTTCGTGCATCTGGCTTTCATTTGCAGCTCTAAGGCATCCACTTGACTAAATTTAATATCATAATTTGACTTTACAACATTTTAATGCACTTTGCTTTCGCCTCCCCCGCCATTTTAGCCGCCTTTCTGTAATTTACATTTCATGGCTATTGCTTTGGCTAACAGCTGTCCCATATGGGCGACCATTTACATTCCCCAGCTGGGTGTTGTTGCTGTGGTTGTTGGATGCTCTTGTTGGTTGTTTGTTGTTGCTTGTTTGCTATTTGCTGTCGGTGTCCGCGCATATTTGCCGCTGCTTTGACGCCATTGTTGCATGCAACGCGTCGGCGGCAGTCTGAAAAATGCAATTTCATATTTTTTTATTTTACAAAAAAAATTATCATTTGTTTCTACACCTAAAAAAAAAACAATATAGTAAAAAGCTTAAACTTTTTATAACAAATACTTTGACACTCTTTTTTATTTGAAAATACTAAACTGAGAAGAATTATTCATATTTTATCCGAAAGAACTATTTTTTGTAGTGCCTGATTTTGTCTGGGACTCTTGCGGACTGAGTCTTCATTTAATGTACTAACCAGAAAGGACTTCTCCCTCGATCCATCCTAGTCCCCTGAAGGGCTAGACAGCCGCATTTAGCAATTGCAGACCAAACTGAGCCATGGCCAAAAGCAAATGTCGTCGCATCCTTTTTGGAGGCCTGCCGAGGGATAAGAATCCTTTTTGTCTGCGCGGCGTCGCTTTTCATTTCGCCAGGCGTTAATATTAAAATGCATGCAAAAATGCAGAGAGCCTTGTAGGATGGGGGTTTTGACGTAAAAAAGTGCTTAAAAAATGCAGTGTTCAGAGGGCTCCTTGGGGAGGGAAGCAAAGCTCACATGTGAAATAATAAGTAAGAGCTGGCGAGAGCAGTGTGCGATTGTTTGGTATAAGGAATTATGATACGTTTAATTACCAAGCGAAGCACGTGACTGGCGGACAAGTGTTGGCCTGGCCCATACTCTTAGCACTTACCTCGTTCATTAACAGCTGTCAGCACATTCGGCATCCCACGGATTCCCCAGGCGCCTTTCACAATTTGCACCTTTTTAATTAACGTGATTGCAGTTGGCACCTCAGCTCACCTTCCTCCTTGGCATTTCATGTGTTTTTTTCACCTTTCCTCTCTCCCCATATATGCAAACGCGTTGATCTATGCTCTACGTGCTGAATGCATCTTTCAGCACCTCCGCCCCCAATTTCGCCCCTTCCCGGGGGCTTCCCTCACTCATCGCCATCGCCATCATCATCATCATGATTGCCGCTGTCTCAAGTGTGCACTTGCAAGTGACGAAAAAAAAACGAGCCAGAGAAAGAATCCACGAAAAATCCCTAAACTTGGAATGGATTCTGGGAAAGACCTGGAGAAGCCACTGGCTTTGTCTTTCTCCACAGCGGCATGAAGCGAAAGTGGTTGTTCTCGTGGGTTTTCGGCGTTTTCCAGCTCAATGATGTCACACAATGTCACGTGCTAGCCGTGCAAGGATTTTCTGGCGGGACAGGTTCATGTGAGCCTTGGAAATTCCCAGGTCTCCTGCGCCAGGATACTCCAGTATTTATGCACTTCAGCGCGCACCCACATTCGGGAGTTGGGCGGATGGCTGATGACTTAGGACTTTCGACAGATGTTCAGGCTTTAAGAACGTTCAGAATTATATATTTAAATTATTACTATTGTGACTTGAATAAAGCCCATTAAAGATCCAGCTCTTTTGTGCAGCCCAAAGAATATTTATTATCTATACAAAATTTGTGGCAATATTTCGTGTGAACCCTTGACTGAACCCTTTCACACTTTCGGCAAAAACCTAAACGACGATCAGCAGGCGATGTCTTGTATCTTTTTTGTTTTCTTATTATTATTTCTTTGGAAACTCGCGTGGGGCTAGCACTCAAAACAATTTATAATTTCAACGCCTTGAGATAACAAATAGCCCCAGTGGTGTGCACGATTCGACAATTAATCAAATGCCGCGGCGCGTCGCGTCGTTGCTCGTGTTACTTTTTCGGCATAATTACGGTAAAATGTGGCACGGAAAATAGTTGCAGGCCAGCCAGGCTAAGGCTCAGACCCAGACTCTGGCTCTGGCTCTGGCTCAGAGACACCAAGATAGACAGTTAAAAATGACAGCAGGCCAACAAACGAACCGAAGCCAAATGACAAAAGCCCCCTCACCACAACAAAACGAGAATAACCAAAAAACACCAAAGCCCGTTCAAAAAGCCAAAATGCAGCCAAAAACATGGCCCGATGATCGATTAGCCAATGCAGTCGCTCAGTCTCGCAGTTTCAAACTTTTCGAGTCTCGATCGAGTCATGCAAAACAATTGCGGTCACAAATATTGGGACAGTGTCGTATATTGGCCATGGTTATTGCTATTGCTATTTCTACTTCTGTTTCTATTTTTATTACAATTTTTTTATTTTATTTTCATTTTTTTTCATTTCGGTCTCTGTTACCACTTCCATTTAGATCTCCTAGGTTTGGCATAATTTGGCAATTGAATTGATTCGGTTTGTGCGCCGCCGTCTTTGGGCCAAGCCCTGTGGCAAAATTTGGTTACGCTCACGTTCACGGCAGCAGGAAATCGAGGGAAATCCAACAGTTAAAGCCAAAAAACCTTAGCCAAAAAGTTTTCGGTCTCATAAAAAGGGTTTGGCTGTGCGATAATTCATGTTCGCCGCCAACGCCAAACTTTGGCTGCTGTGCATTGATTGATCGAACCTGGCGGGTTCTCAAAATGAATATGTATTTTTACAATATTTTTGCCTATTTCGGGATGCTTATGAATCATAAAGGCTCATAAATAAAAGGTTCTTTATTGAAAGTTGTGACTGGACTGAGAGGTTAAACCATGTTATATAAAATTCCTGATCTAAAATCAGTAGCTTTGGTAAATTTATTTTTAAAAGCCCATTCAAGCATTATATTTGAATTTTTGTTTCCAACCCTGATAGCCATAGATTGATAATGAAACCACAAAAAAAATGTACATAATAATACCCCAAAATCAATGAAAATCTGTCGCTAAACTTAAAGCAGTGAAAACATTGAATTGTTCCGCTTTATTGTTGAGCAGATGAGCCCGTTTTTTTTATACATATACAGGGATTTTTTGTTCCTCCTGTGCTCCGTGTTCCATGTGCAATTTTTTGCATACTTCAGCAAACGCGTCATATTTTCGAGTGGTTTCGCTAACATGCAAAGGACACTCGAGAGCCCAAGCACACAAGTGGATCCTTAAAGAGCATTTCTTCAGCTCTGGCTCGGGCTAGGGCTGTGGCTGTGGCCCGGTGCTGTTGCCTTTATCCTGGCAGGGCTTGAGAGTATAGCTACATTCTGAATGGGACCAGATGAGTAGAAGGAGCTGAGGCCGATCTGGGGGAAAGGGCTTGCGATGACGATGATGGATCTCTGAATGCTGAACCAGCAAATATGTGGCCAGTATATGAGGCAGGATTCCCAGCACAACCACAAAACAAATCAATGCAGCAGCAAACCTTCCCCTGAGCGTATGTAGTTACACATTTAAGGTATTAATCGCCTCATCAGGCTTTAAACTTGCCATTTGCCAAACAAAAACAAAAACAGAAACAACAATGAAATTTATGGCAATCTCAGTGGCTGAATAAATAACAAATATGCAATATGCAGATGCAGATGGTTGTCCCAGTGGAAAGTTTCGAGCGAACTGCACACAATGCTTGTTGCCATTTCCGTTTCCTGTTTAACCATCACACACACACACACACACACTCTTGCACTCTCAAAGTGGACAGCAACACATCCTGTGCATAATGTGAATATCATTTACCGTGTCAATCACAGCACTCATCCACACACACACATCCAGGCCATGGCCAGTCAACCATCACAGCCAGGCCACAACAAAAAATCAACCACACCCCGCGGCCCAGAAGGGCAAGAGGACGCTTTCAACCGGCTATGGACATATATCCCCATGGCCCATTGTGGATATCCTCGGTCCCACTCGAGTGTAAAATGTTTTGCGGTCATTTTAATATAAAATAATTAATTTCAACGTAAATATTTATAACAGCAAAAATATGCCGCATAATTGAATCGTTTGCCGAAAGCAAACAGTGAAAATAAATATGGCAATGGAAGTCAAATCGTTATGAAAAACGATTAGAACAAAGCGCATTTACAAAACGAATACCTATAATATTACAAGCTAATAATTTATTTAACTTTTAATTAACTTTTAAGAATATATTTCTCTGCATTTCAAATGGAATTAAAGCTAAACCCCAAAAATATCCACAGTGCATCCACAAGTTGGGAACAACTGAAACCAAAAGCCTCATATCTCTGTTTGATTTGTCCAATTGTCCATCGTTATTGGCAGTCATCATTGGAGCCGTTGCAATTCAATCATTACGAAATGAAATAAGCATAATGAAATGCAATATAAATGCATTAAATGCATCTGCTGTCGAGCCAAATCAATTTCACCCAAGCAATTTCTCCATGCGAAATTATTGAAATTATTGAAGCCCATCGTGGCCATATATTCATTGAAACCCCAATGTACGTTCATATTTTCAAGGGAAATGCCTGTTCTTGTGTGTGTATTTTTCGGTGGCTCTCTGTTTGGGGAATTGTGCGGTCATTTTTTGCAATTAAAAGCTTTACACATTTTGCAATCAATATATATGAAATAATTAAATAAAATGTCGCTTAATTAAATTGGCACGACCTTTTTCGCGTAAAACCAACACTGAAATGTTCACTGTTGTTATTGCTCTTTGCGGCTCTCTGAGGAATGAGACAATGATGAGGATAGCGATGACGATGATGGCGATGATGCAAGTTGATAACCAGAAAAAAAAGACAGAAGCCAGAGCAGCTGGAGCCTGAGGAATGCGTTTAATTTGTGGGATGAGTTAAGTCTTACAATACTCTAAGGTAAAGAGTTGTTTTCATATTTAAATGGGTTTATATTTAATGGACTTAAATATGAAAAATGGTCAAGGTGGTCAGGAATTGAAGAATTCTTAAAAATATTAAACAACATATTTTTATAAGAGTTTTTCGTAGAATGCTTTCTATCAGTTTTTCTCTCTCCCTTATTTGTTGTTAAGGTTAATTTTATCCCCCATATATTTAATGAATTCTAAACAATTTTCTCTATTAAAGAGTAACTTCCAGTTCGTTTACACATCAAGTATAGAATTTCCTTGCTTATTTACGCATCTGAGTTCCAATTCACGCGCATCACAGAAATGTGACAGCTAGTTAGTGTCAAAAGAGCCATCCCTTCCCCTGGTGCTGGCCCCTCGCCGTTTGCCAATTAAATTCAATTGAAATATTCTTTTTCTGTTTTAATTTTTTGTTGGATTGTTTGTTTCTGTAGCCACTTCTGTTTATTTGTTTACTCTTGAACGCCTGCGCGCGTGCCTCAATTTAGTGGCAGTCCGAAAGTCGGAACATTTTCAATGCACTTTGCCACATCTGAGGCAGGCAGCAGGCAGCAGGCGGCAAGTGGCAGACATCGGCGATAGGCAAATGAGTCTGCGCATTAGATGGAATAGGGGGGGTTTATTTTATTTATTTAATTTGTTTTCCTTCCTTTTTTTTACCCGCTGTGCGCCGCCTGTCAGCATATCAACGCAATTTGTGCACTCGCCAATAGAAGAGCCAGAAACTAAGACGAAGACGCCAGGCTGGGGCAAATTATGGCCAACGATGCTCGGCGACTGCGCAAAGTGCCTCATAAATTCACGTCGCTGATGAAGTGATAGTGGCAAGAGTCGGAGAAGTCGGTGGAGCTTTGGATACAGATCCAGCCAAGGCTATATAGTGCTCTATCCGTCTGAGGCAGATTGTTTATGGCAGCGTGGAAAAAAATTGGAGGGGCAGGAAAAACATAAAACAAAACAACATTGTTGCTCAATGGCCCAACTAATGTGTTGCAGATATGAATTAAAGGGGGGGAGCTATTAGAAAGTGCAACTAACAAATTGCCAAAAATCTTTAAATTACGCTGGGTTTTCTTTCAAAGAAAAAAACATAGAACACATTGTATGCTGAAGCTCTTCCATTGTCTTCAAGCCTAGTTGATTGATTTATCCAAGCCATTGACACAGTTTCCGCTAATCTCGACTGGGCCCAGTCGCGGATTACAACACTTCCTGGTCCATTGTTAGCCGGGGCTGAGACTATTAACCGACCTTCGTCTCCGTGTTCAAAGGCCAAGGACAATGGCGGAACAAGAGCGCGTAATTGAAAGTACGCGACCAAGTTGTAAAGCAGATGTAAGGACATCAAGTGTCTGCCGCTTCAAGTCCTCGAAGAAAAAAAATAAGTGAAGAGGAATTTGCCATAATAAAAATAGCTAACGCCCGGGACAAGATTCAAGATTCAGTGAGAGGCCATAAGCACAAAAGCAAACTGTAGATAAAAATTCAATAAGCCATTCCAAAGGCCCAGAAGCAGGACACGACCCGACAACTGAGCACTGGGTTCTGGGGGATGGTCTGCGGTTGGGATTTTGTGGCCAATAAATAAAATTAATACGAACGCGCTTGAGCCCAAGTTGACCAAGGAGCACGGCCTCCTCCTTCGTCGGCAGGACCTGGTTGAATTTTTTCCCTACTGGCCATCATAACTTTTTTTCTCCACTTTCTTCGGTGTGTTTTGTTTGTTGACTTGTTGAATGGGCCAAGACCGAGAGCCAAGGACCATGGCCAGGCCAACTGTTGACTGGCACTTGCAGCCTTATGGCCAAGCCGATACTGTAGGTAAATAGAGATGAGATGAGTGGAGCTTAAAGTCTGGGCTCGTAATAAAATTAAAGTATCTGATAAAAGTTTAGTTTTGTGTTTATAGAAAAGGAGACATAATAGGAAAAAGCCTGTTTTCTCAACATCTTATATAAACTCTACGTGGAAAACCTATGCCATTGCTATAACTTTAAACTTTCGCCTCGTTCAAGAATATTGACTGTCAATGGCACATCGTATTTTGTACATTTCCTCGACAGCCAAATTCTAAGGCGTTCCGACAATGCAATCATAAATTAGTCAATTCCATGAGGCAATTCAAATGCTGACACGTTGATGACCCCGCTATTGAACTGCTATAAGAAATCACTCTGCGAGGGAGATGATTATTTTTGGTGGAAAGGTGGCGGGTGAGGGAAAGAGTTGAGCTAACATTGCACCGCCCACTTTCAACACTTGCCACAACAATGGTGCGCAAATATTTACCAGCAAAGTCTGCCAGCAGTTTGGTCGGTTCGATCAGAGTCTTGAGCCTCAGCCTCAGCCTCAATTTGAAATCCAATAAAATTTAATTGGAAACTTCATCACGGGTGCGAAAATTCACACTCTAGGCCCAGGCAAGCCAAGGCACGACTTGGCTGCCGTTTGCCGTAAATCTATTGGCCAAGGCTTTTCCAGTACCAGTACCAGTTACAGTGCTGCCTCCCTCCATTCCACCGCCGATTTCCACCCATTATCCCCAATCCGCCAAATCCACCATACTCTATCCACTCTATATCCATATCCACACGTTTCGCTTTGCACCTGGCGGCGTTTCTCTGGGGGGAAGCATCGCGATAAGGAAATATTTTTCGTTTCTTACCATTCCGTTATTGGCAATATATGGCTTATTTATGATTTTCCTTTTGCCATGCCATATCTCTGGTCCATTGTCGACATTAATCGCTTTGCTGCGCTGAAAAGTATAACACGAAATTGGATTGATTTATGTTATAATTACAAAAGTTAGACGCATTTTAAAGGGGGAAACTAGTGGAAAAACAATGAAGGCAACGCAAAGCCAGCACAGAGAGGAAATATAGGCTATAAAGGTGGATTTTCACTCCTAATGAGTACCTCTTAAAAATAATCAACTTTCATAAATGTCCCCCTCTGAAAGGACATCAAAGAAAATTTGCAAAAAATTTAAAAAATATTTCACTTCTAGGTTTTGATGCAGTTTGATGGAGAATCAGTCCACAAATCATTTAAGGTATTCCGCTTTGGAATCAGATGCGTATTGGCAAAGATATAACCATCGCTGGGCTCAAATTGTCATTTCCACACATTTTCTATTTTGAAGGGGACCCCCTAGAAATTTTTGAATAAAACATTTCCAATTTTGCCGGAACAGAAAAAATATTTTTATAACATTTGTTCTACTTTATTTCCCCCCAATCAAACAATTTTTTAAAAAATAGCTCATAATCTGGTATGAGATTATATTTTTGAGTTTTCTTCTATTGCTGTGTAATACTGTAGAATTTTGACGGGCTCGTGTCCGAATCGATTTAGTCATCAATTCAGGCAGAGTGGAGCCCAGACCGAATTATGTAATATATGTTGATTTGAAGTCTTCAGAGAAATGTTAGTCACTCAATCTTTTTCAGAATGTGCTACAGATGCCAGATTAAGAATGATACGTAGTTTTTACTTTGGGGCGACTTAGGAGGAAGTTTCGTCGATGTATTCCCACCAGTCCTTTTCATAACCCTCACGCACGTGGCAGAGAAGGACATTCCGTCGCTTCTGGCAGTAGTGGGAAAGATCTAGTACCTTTTGTTTAACCTCATACAGATTCTTCACTGTGATCTCCCGCTCTAGGCACTCGGAAATTTTCTCGGTGGCCATCTCCATGTCGCGCTGGTTATCCTCAAAGATGATCTTCTGGTTGTTGTTCCTCAGGTAGAAGGCAAACACGTAGCTGTACATCAAGGTGGTTCGGCACTGGCAAAGGACATCCACGGCGTCGCGCAGGAACTGTACCTCGATCCAGCTCATCTCCTCCTGCATATCATCCATTTTTGACTGTACATTGGCATACAACTTGTTCTCCATCCGCATGCTCTGCATGTGGTTCATGTAGCGGTTGTAATAATGCAGATACCTGGCCATGGAGGAGCGATAAATCTCCTGGGCCAAGCGTGCCTGCTTGGCCTCCTCCTCATCGAAGCGGTTGCAACTGTACCAGGACGACCCATGCGGCTCCCAGGAGCCCAAGCACACCCAACAGAAGTCGTAGCGGCAGGAGGGATTCTTGCAGACCATGTGGTTACAGCCACCGTCCTTCTCGATCGTCACATTGCACTTGGGGCACTCCTTGGTGTGTTGTGCAATCCAGTTGGAGGTCTCCGAGTCCTCGAGGCACTTCTTTAGCCACTTCTTCAGCCAACTACAGCTGGCCGGCTCGTGCCAGTTCTCGCCGCATCCGAAACAGAACTGATGCCCGCATTTGCACATGACGGCTCGGGGCTCTGCGTAATTGGCCTTGATCGCATGGGTGCAGTTGGGGGCCGGGCACCAGCGCATCAGCATGTTGCACTCCACAAAGGTGTTGGTAATCAAATGCTGGTAACGCTCCACGACCTCGGCATCGTCGGCCAGCTTCAGGAAAGACACGTAGTCCACCAGGATATCACAGTCGGTGGCCGGACAGGTGATGGTGTGGGCCAGGCCTTCGGAGCAGGTCTTATTGGCCAGATACTGCTTCCAGCAGTCGACACAGAAGCTGTGACCGCAGCCCAAGCCTTTCAGCTCCTCGCAGGGACAGTAGCAGATGCCACAGAGCTGCTCCTCACAGGTGCAGGACGTGGAGGTACAAGCGGCACCGCTTGGATCCTCCTCAAGCTCCTGCTTCTGCTCGAAAGGATTCACCACGTGGGCCCGATGAAAAAAATCCTCCGGACTGCTCTCGAAATAGTTCTCAAAGAGGCGCTCCTTGTCCCACCTGAAGTGATTGAGAATGATCCTGGTCACCTGGGGCGACAGGTTGAGAACGTTGTTCACCTCGTCGATGATGTTACGCTGATCCTGGACGATCTGGTCCACGGAGAGGACATTGTAGACAAAATCATCGGCATCTTGGTTGCGTTTATTGCGCTCTGGCAACACGATTTCGGTGCACGTGTCTTCGTCGCTATCACAGTTGGAGCAGCTCATTAGGGAGGATGGACTATGGCTGTGCATCGAACGATGCGAGTCACCGTGATCCTCGTCGCTATACTCCTCTTCACTATTCATTTTGTTGCATCAAGAATAGGGCTCGCTTTTTTCACTAAGATGGTTACGGATTGTAAGTCACCTATCGATTGGCGCTGAAACATCGGACGATAACTAAAATTCTTGACAACGCAACAACAATGAATGACAGCACCAACTAGTACCAGAGCACTTTTACGTATCCCTTGTGTGAAATCGATTGGAATATTGAACACTCTCGATGTGATGAAATGTTGTGTGTTCTTCGTATTTCTACTGAAGACTGACCTGTACCCTAACACTGGACAATTTTTCTACTTTCAGTGTCTCTGACGTTCTTTTCACAGCATTCTGCTAAACATTTCTGGGTGACAATTTTACAAACTTCTACAAACTTGATAGGTGAATAAATATGCATTTCTAGCAGCATTCTTTAATTAATACTCCTTGGTCACACTTGAAGAATAACCATAATACTAATCCTATTGTTCACTCTATAAATATCTTGTCTGGTAATTAGAAAATGGTAACACTTACAATGAAGTGGCTATTTCTTTTGAAAAAGATTGGTATTCTAACCACACTTTTGTTTTAGCAAACATTTTAGTTTCTATCCCGCAAATTGTTAGATTTATGCATTTTTAGTTGAGAGACTATCCAAATGCATTTGGCCTGCGCTTTCAGCTTTCAACGCGCTCTCACATTCACTAAAAGCTTTTCGGGATGTGTATTCCATAACCCCTTCATGGCGTAAAACAGAACAAAGCAATGTCTCAAGTGGCAAGGGTAAGGCTTGCAAAAAAAAACATAAAATAAAAATAAAAATCCTGGCAAAAAAAACGCATACATGCAGCTCGCATATACAAAACACATGCGATATGTGAAATGAAAGTGAACGAGCGCACAAGGATAATGGCGTGAACGGGAGGAGAGCGAGGGCCAGAAGCAGAAAGGGTAATGAGTGTGCATAATGCAGATGCAGGAGTCCTGGTCCAGGATACGAGGAGCAGCCCAATCCAGCCCATCTCCAGCATTCATTGAACAAACGGACTCAATCTGCCATGCCAGGAAATGCACTTGGGTAGATGGTATATGTACACTCGGAGAAAATAACTTCATAAGGAAAAACTACTTATTAAATAAACAGATACCTTATTACAAAAGTAGCATGAGAAACACTAAGATTAAAATGCTTTCAAAAATTTCTTTTTAATTGTGTTTATTGAGTATTTTTTTTTCTTCATGTTCCAATGAATGTATATAGAGGCGGAACACACATCATTTTCATGAAGCTGCTTTTATTTCTTTCCTTCCTTTCGATTTTTTATTTTTTTGCTTAAAACAAAAGCCGCACAACAAACCGCCAAAAGCAGACCCCTGTTTCAGGGATGGGAAAACGAAGCAAACACAAAAAAATCTTGGCAAAAAATCATTACAAATAAAAATGCAAAGTCGCCAAAACAGGCAAAGCCAACCACAAAATCCCTTTCATCAGGAAGAAGAATTCCTCCCCCCTTTTATTTTTGCTCAAACCGAGAATCTTTACAAGTCTGGAGCCAAATTACAAGAAATCCTTTCGTGCGCGTGAATGCTTTGGCGGAAAATGCAGGAAAAGGAAATAATTTGACCATTTTTAGCAGAGCAGATAGGAGGCTGTGATAGGGGTCTGGGCCCTGGGAGTGACCACGCCTACTTTGTGTGTGTGTCATATGTAAAAAAATGTTTGGAATTTTTGCGAAACCGCACAAAGGAATCAACAAAAGTATCGTAGAATCGCAAGCAAGATGCGCCACTTGTTGGCCACGACTCGTTATCATTACCGATCTGGAGGGGGGAGAGCGAGAAGAAAGGCCAATAGAAATGGCCAGAACGCCGGTGATGGTCAACAGCGATGGCCCTGTGTGACGTGACCACGCCGTGGCCAAAACCAAGAGACTGCCCGTTGACGATGATGATGCCAAATGGCAGATAGGCCAAGCCAAGTCTAAGCCAGGCCAACGCGCATTTTTCTGTGCCTACTTTGAGTATTTGCACTGGAAAAAATTAAGATTTATTTAGACTTTATATTTAAATAATATTTTATTTTTATTAATTTTTTTAAATAATCTACAAGTAGAAATTTTTAACTAAAACCATTTCTTTTGAAGCTCCATTGGCCTTTTTTTTTTTTACCATGCATTACATAGGTTTAAGCCAACAATTTGAAGAAAAGTATTCCTGGGAAAGTTTCCCCAAACGATTTCCAAGTAACGATTTTGGGGATCGTCATCCCGAATGCCTCCGCCGGTTGAACCCAAACAGCAAAAAGGATGTTCGCTTAGAAATTCATGTAAATTAGCAAGGTAATTACCAGGTTTATATCAACGGCAAACGGATGTGTGCTGATCATGGCGATAAATGCGTTCGCATTATAATTACTACTTCCCAGTCTGGGTATTGTGTGGCAGTGGATGGGATTTGAAAAGCAAAAATTAGCTGGAAACCAGCGAGCATGAAGCGCCGACGCCGTAGAACACTGGCCTGGCGCACTTTGGAGGAAAATCAACGCTCGGAACTAATTTGATTTTGATGCGACCGGCAAGAGAAATGATATAGAAGTCTAAACCAACATTCGTATGTGTGTCTAAAGGCCCCCGGATTCAACTCATAATCAAGTCGCGGCCAGGCATGAGTTATTACATTAACGGTTGGCATGGACAGCTGGATTTATGTTTTCTCTGCGCCATTGATTGACCTTGACTAGCAGTATCTAACAGTAGCCAATTCTCCACTGAATTCGTATATAATTAAAA
This sequence comes from Drosophila bipectinata, assembly GCF_030179905.1. NCBI lineage: Eukaryota > Metazoa > Arthropoda > Insecta > Diptera > Drosophilidae > Drosophila > Drosophila bipectinata. The sequence continues at coordinate 15,702,429 of NC_091738.1, read as the reverse complement.
CGAAAATTAATTTCGAGTTTCAAGTCTGTCAGAGATTTATGAGAATTTCGTTTTGGTCTAGACTCTAGGCTCGAGACATTATATTCGTTTTAAATGCGGTCTGGGCGATCATTCATCAAGAAATGGGTTAGGGGGGCGCTCATACATCATGGAGTCTCGGGGCGAAGATTGATTAAAAATGTCTAATATTTCACGTTTTTCCAACTTTAATAATTCCCAAAAACCCTTTTTTTGTTGTTTGTGATTTGTCATTTGCCTTTAGGAATTGTCACTGCACATTTCTTTCATCTCCATGTCAAAGAGAAATCATTGCCAAAAATTCGCTTTGAAACGATTGTATTCCATTGCAACCCCAGGGCATATCCTTATCATTTTCCCACCCTCTAGGACTCTCATTCTTTTCTTTTTTTTGCGCCAACACTTCCAATCAGAAAAGGTCTGCGAAAAGGGAAAAAAATATGTATCCTTGTGACAGGAGTGCGAAAACTTTGAGAAAGCCAAGAAAGTAAAAGTGATTCAACCCCCAAAAAAAAAAAAGCAAGGACCTGAAGTGGAAAACTTTTCCACCACATGAGGTCACATATGCAGCTATCTTTCTCCCTCGTTTGGCGGCTTTCCTCCTTTGAAATTGAAGCGTTTCCGCCATCTTTTCTGGGGATGGTTGGATGGGGTCCGTTGCCGTTTGTAGGATTTTGGAAGAAAGTGCGTTAAGAGGCAAAACTATTCCACTTCAAAGTGACAGTTTAGTGGGCCGCCAAAAGGGAAATCAGTGAGCTCAGACTTCAAAGCGGGTTTTGCATTTCGTTTGCCAATATTCTCGCGCTTTTGCGGCTTCACTTGCCATACCTCCCCTCACCACTCTGTTTTTTTTTAGCCATTTCCTTAGTTGTGGCCCACAAAGAGCGTTGACTTGCTGTGAATGAAAAATACATTTTTTTTCCAGAGTCCTGGGACATGATTCAACCAAAACTACTCGATGGCCAGTGAAAGTCCTGCTGTGGAATTTCGCGTGCTTGGTTGACATTTAGTGGACATGACGGGTTCACACTCGTCTAAGTGAGGGGCGGTACTGTTTTTATACTTAATTAATGGGTTCAAAATGGGTAGATTAGTGAAAAGTCTAGACCCTGTAAGTCTACAGATTTTCGAAAAATATATATTTAAAGAAGGGTTTTATGGTGGCTCTTCCCAACCTTTAATATTAATTTTATTAGAGTTATTTTCCACTACAGGTCACATTTAAGATCATCATCTCCGGCTCAGTAACTTTCTTTGTAATATACTTAGATTTTCTGTCGGCCTTTAATTGTTTGTTTCGTTTCGTGTTTTTTCTACTTCTACATGGCTTTGTGTTTGGACTGGCGCTGTCTAGCACGTCTTGGCCATATCTTGGTTTGTGAGTGACTGGGTTTCCTAATGCATGTCACGTGACAAAATTGTATAATTTCCAAAACGGGCAGCGGGCCGCACGCCGCCCATTGCCATTGTGACATTTCCGGTTAATTTGGCGCCAGCTCAGCCGGTCTCCCAGTCCCAAATATGCCCCTTTCCGCCTTTAACCAGGCCCATTCAACTAGGCATTGTTGTTGCTGCGGTGGCTGCCGCATTTTTGACACTTGGCCAAGCAAAAATCACAGCAGCACACAACACACAGCGCGCACGGCGCAGGAAACATTTCCTTTCCCTTTTTTTTTTTTGGTCAAAATCGCAATTACCTTTCCCTCTGGTTAACGTTAACGTAATCGTAACTTACTTTTCCTTTCATTTTGCGGCCGCCGGCGGACAAACGGACAGGCGGACACACGGACGGGCGGACGGACATCGCAAAGATCAATGCCAGTCGGAGTCAGAAATTAGTAAGTGCAACTAAGGCGAACTAAAAACCAGGGCGCCCACTCACCAAAGTGGGTAATGAAAAAGTCAACCCCCTAATACCCCCAGCACCCACCTGGTACTCCTGCTCCTCCTGTTCCCCACCAATCCCTTAACCACTCTCCAGATCCGGAGCAGCAGCCATGCCATGAGTAACTGACATTAATTCAGATTGTTAATTCATGCCTGTCACGCTTTGGTACAGCGGTGTCCCCACAATATTTCCTAGCTTAGGTCCAAGGCACTGGAAAAAATCTATAGATTAATCTAAGGTATGTAAAAGGATCCTTCCTTAAATCCTTCCTTCCTTCCTGTATCCTTCCCAAAAAATATATCTTAAGAAGCAAGACGATAAAGTCTTTAATTGGCTTAAAGTCCTTAACCCTTTTTTTCTCTATTAGAGAGATTACCTAGCTTACTTTCTTTTTCTTTCAGTGCAAGATTGAAGTCTTTGTGTGGTGATTGTGTTGACGTCTACTTGGCTGGTTGTTGTTATTGCCGCTAATCCAGATCAGTGACCAGTTCCACTTAGTAAATACAATGCAACGGTGGGTGCTGCCTGGCAGTTGTTGCGTGTGCTCCACCACAAATATCACCAATACCCCCAATCCCACCGTTTCCCAGTTCGCTAAGTCTTTAATTGAATTATGCGAATTCAACTTAATTACAAACGTGGTACTCTCAATCACACTCCCAATCCCTTTCCCCCAGCCGATGGCCCGCGGGGCGAATTTCATTCTCGATGGGAAATTAAAACCATTCGAAATCATTTGAAGTTTCTGACTGTCCAGCTTTTATTTATTTATTTTTTTCGTCTAACGTATAGCGTCTAGCGTCTAGAGTTGTTATTTTTTGTGCAGCATTAAAGTACTTTAAGCTCGACGGCGTTCTCGAGTACAAAATGAAAGTTGTTTTTAGAAGTTGTTTCTGGTTTATGGTTCTGATTTAGCTGTGATCTCTGTGGCTGGCACCACTCGGCTCTTGGCTTGGTATTTTGGACAACTGACGTCATAGCCAGACCACCGCTATTATTGGTTTACCGTATATATAAATATATAATATATGTTTGTATATATTTCTTATATTTATTTATTCCTTTATGCAGGCCGTGCAATTTATATGCACAGCCAGACTTCTCTCTCTCTAGACGGCTTGTTTCTTTTTTCTTCAGCAGCATTTTTTCATAACATTTTCAAATGCCATGGCATTTATTACCATACTTTGCCATTTTTTTTATTTTTTTGCTTACTCTTTTTATAACTCTATAAAGCGCAATCAGAAATATTTATATAGCAGGCGGCAAAGCTTGGCCTGCAAAAAAAAAAGAAAAAATAATAAAAAATAACACGTTAACTATGCCATAGCTTAGATACTTAGATACAGGCACTTATAAAGTCGTAACAATGGCAACAACTCAATTGTGAATGAAACCGAAACTGATACAGTTGTAATGCTGTGACAAAGGTGTGGAATTTAGTTTTTTAATCAAGTCTTGTGATTGGGATGGAAGCCACGAATTTATTTCGATGCAATTATATGTCATGTCCTTAAGCTTTATTGCATTTTATTCACGGATTTCCTTGTACCACTCGAACATAATTATTGTGCGAGTCCTTTGTTTCAGCCCCTTGGGCTAATTAGCGACGAACATCGTGAGTAAAAATACCTACAACGAAATGCAATCAATGAAGAAAATGCATGAACACTTGAGCTTCTGGGGGGATGGGAGAAAAAAAATGCAAAGGAAAACACTTGAACAAATAAATGCAAACGGGGTCTATACAGCTGGCTAAATGAAGTGTAGGCTCAAGTAAAATGAAAATAAAAATTGCAGGCTGCAAAAACAAAATGAGAAACAAAAAATATGGAAAGAGAAAAGCCAACAAAAAGGATAACTCATGATGGGGGCCTGCAGGTTCTGCAGATTCTGAGGTGCACTTGAAAATGGAATTTATGCTTCATGCATGATACATCATCATCATCAACTCCTGTACCAGCTCCTCTGGCATTTTGGTAATGGAATCGTACGCAGAAACTCCAACATAGCACCAGCAGAAGCAGCAGGCACAGCAGCACAGGACTCCATACTCATTGTGCTCGTCATTGTCGTTTGCCGTTGTCCTCGGTGTACTCGTCCTGCTGATTGTCGTGATATATCCTATCCTATGTCCTATGCCAGGATGGCTGACTGAGGGCCCATAAGTGTTCCTACGTGCTCAAAAGCGTTTCATATTAATACGTCAGACAGAAGACCAGCAACCAGCCACCAGCAACCAGCAGCCTGCCATATTCCATATACCATATACACCATACACCATATTCCGTGTTCTATGGCGGCTGTGTAAGCAATCAAGTCATGTGATCCCTCTATTTGAGCGAGAGGGTAGAAAGTGACTCAACTCCGTAACTCATCCCCCATGAATCCTTTATACTCACACCACCAACGACTGCCACCCACCCGAACATAGAACATATTCAGAATCCTGTCAGAGTCAGGACATCATCTTGGCCGTGCATTCATTGCATATTCATATGCTAGGCAAGTTTGTTGACTTTTCATTTTGTTTGCCTTGTTTACTTTTAGCGCTTGGCGTGCTCAAAACAAAACGCCTTTCGTCGGCATCCACGGCGTATGAATAATTTAGTGAGTCATTAAAACTCTCGGCTCTCTACTGCATCTGTTAGCTGCATCTCGCAGTTATTCATTCGTTCCTCGCCTTGTTATGACACTTTTCACTTTTAGCCAGCTTTACAATTAATATGGCTAACATTTGACTCGCCTTTCAGATATTTTCACTAATTGCTGTTGACTACCTATTAAAGAGTACTATATTTTCAATTTTTTAAAACTTTGCGAGCGGCTACGCCTTCAAACTCATATAAAGACCATTAAAATCTTATTTGATGGCCACGCTTGAAATAATCAAAAGACCGTTAGGAGCCATAAATTAATGAACTTTTTTCTAAAGCCAGTTTAATGGCATATGAAAAAATAAAAAAACTACCCTGATTTCAATTGAATTTAACGAATTTATTCTTCTTATGACACATTGAAAGCATCTCACTTGTCTAAAGCATCGGCATTGAATATCCTTTCGGTTTAAGCGAAATTCCATAAATTGTTGTTGAGCTCTCAAAACCAGGCAATATCAGAGATTCTCGTGCGACTATTCTAAAATTCCATTCCACAAACTGCCAGTTCACAGTTCGGGCAATCAAAATTTTATCTGTCCACCTGGCCGCCTCCCAGTTCATTTTGGGGCAACTCCCAAAAGGAGTTTGTCGGCTAAGTCGGCACAAATTGCTGCTTTGGTCAGACGATGATGATGACGATGATGATGGCTACAAGGCAAGGTGTTGCTTTTGTTGGAAAATTTCATTATTTTGGCTTAAGCCACACTCACACACACCCACACACACAGAGCCGACAAATTTATGGGCCAGGTACTCGTATATATGCACACATGCCATTTATAGCCAGGGATTAAAAGTCAAATCCTTTTGTTTAAGTGCCAAAATTAATTTTCATTTGACATGCAATGGGCCAAAGAAAAACATGTTTTCCGTCTGGGCTTGGCTTGGGCCAAGTCATGGCCCATCTTGGGTGGAGTTTTTCGGCAGACGATGGCATATCTTCACTATTGCCAAAAAAAAAAATACAAAAAAAAAAAGATATTATGGAGAAAATACGATACACCGACAGGCTTACCAGAAATGCAGCTGGCTGAATGCTAAAGTCTCGCCAATACATTGATTGCGCTTAATTGAGTTGGCCATAAACGGTCGTCCAAATATAATCAAATACCAATTTAAATTAACTCAACAGCAATTTAAGCCGGCAAAAAATTTCAACTAACCGACAGCATCAACAACAGCTAAATGCAAAAAAATTAAATTAGTGCAAAAATGTAAACATGTTGTCGTATAGAGGGGAGACTGGGAGACTAGGCGGCTGGGATGGGAGGCACGGTAGGCCTGGGAGGAGAGACACACGGACACGGACATGTAAATGACGCCCGGCACCAGCCTCAAACATGTTAACCGCTTGTAAACTGGGTCCAGATCGGATTCGGGGAGTGACCGGCGCAGATTGAGCCGGCCAATTGAGCGTAGGCATTTTAACGATCAATGGCCAACTGAATCTGGCCAATTTGCCAGTGTCTTTTAACGGATTACCCGGGTAGAAGTCCGCTATAGACGTGGACTGGACAGGAAAAAACAGCTTAGAAAAAATTTAAATGGCCCAAGAATTTATCGGCATATTCAATTAATAGGAGCACTTCTTATTGAATGTTGATAGCAGGCTTTGAGATAAAAAAAAACGCTGAAAGAAAGTCTCTATTCGATGGCTTTATATTCTATATGAGAACTCTTTAAGTTTTATCCCTAAACTGCCTCGAACCTGTTTATAATTTTTTGTTTATAACCAAAGCTTACACACTCGATCGATTCCCACATCTGAGATGAGCTCTGGTAGGCTCCACTGGGGAAATTGAGGTTGAGGCCATGTCAGAATTTTTGCGGTCGACCCGAACCGTCCCATAAAAATCCTGGCTGGAAAAGTATCGCATTTCAATGGAAAGAAAACAATGTTGCTGGCGATTTTGTAGGTACGTTAGTTCCATGGAATTATGATATTTTCTGCGAAATTTGAAACGATTTTAATTGGCGCCTACTCTCCAGCCGCCCACTCAAAAAACTCAGAACATGTTCGTAATTTGATGCCAAAGTGAATTTGAAATTTTATACAAAAATATGTTGGCTCACCGAGCCACTCTAAGGGCGCAGTACAGTGAAATACCTGTTAAACTTGACACGAATTTTGAGAACTTAAATCCTTTATAAGTAAGTGTCTACTGTGTTTGTATGTATGACATTTTTAGGTTAGTCGATGCCGCCTAAAAATTGACTAAAAAGAGGGCCAAGCCGTTGCCTAAAAACTTGGCAGACAGGAAGCCAAAGTTTTTTGTTACCTGACTGACTTCTGACTAACGGCAAATAACATATTTTTGTTTACCCTTTCGAACTGCCTGGATTAGCCTCTCGTGCCCCGTGCCCCGTGCCCCCTACTCCCTATCTCTGACTCCCACTCCTTGTTTTAGCGGATCCACTGGGGGCCATCACCGCACTCTTATCGCTCCAAATTAATCAGCTTAATCCGTCGAAAACTTGGCTAGTTGAATGGAGTTCCCATCCCAGAGATTTTCGGCTAACCAGAGATAAGCGGTTCTTGTATGTGCAACATGCAACGTTAACATGTTACCTGCCCCCAAAGTACAGGTAATTGTAATTGCAAGGCGAGGGAGTGTACTGCTCCCGGCTCCCGACTGGCGTGTTTCAGTCTCCTGGATTAATGCTCACAGCCGGAGGGTGTAATGCATATAATCTAATAAGCGGCAGCTGAACCCTGGCCAAAAGGGTTGATGGCTATAATTCAAGAAGCCAAAGCGGGGTGATGGGGAGTGTGGCTTAAATGGGAGTTCTGCCAACGTTAAAGTTGCATTAGAAGGCAGCATAAATAACCAGATAAATAGAAATAACCATTAAGTCAACAAGGTATAGGGGGATAGACTTTAAAAGCCCTCTTGGAAACCATCTTAAACTGAAATTTAAAATACTGTTCTTCCAAAAACACTTTTCTTTATCATATTTTTGTTTTGTTGGCAACAATTTTGGGGGGAAATCAATTTTCCAGCTAGCAAACTTCCGTTTAAACATTTTCGTTGGCCATAAAATGCATTTTGCGTTTTTCTACCCAAAACCAATTGAACAAACGAGAGGCTGTCTGTGGTCTCCGGGGCAGTTCTATTCAGAGGCACTGTCACTCCACTTGGGTAACCACCCACTGACCATTAGGCAGACCAATCGGGCGGACAACCCGGCGGAACACACACTGCCCATCCGTATGTATATATGTAAGTCTATGGATGGCAGAGTATATATATCGGTCCACATCGGCTGTGAAACTACTCAGCATAATGGCCCATGGAGTGCCATTCAGACGCACCCGGGTGGGCTGACAATAAACAAAACATTAAACTAATAGCGGAAGAGTGAGTTTGCTATTATTATTCCCTCCACCTTGTTTTTTTTGTTTTCAATTTTTTTTTTTTGCTGGCTTACCCACTTGTTTTGTAATATTTTAAACAAGTAACGGTTGTATGCGTGTGTGTGAGTGTGGGGCAACCACAGAGGCTGCCACACCACTGTGGTCAGAACAGAACCCACGGCCCAGAGCCCGGAGTCCGGACAGAGGGACTATGGCCAAAAGAGCTGGCAAAGCCGTCAACAGCCGACAGCCGCCTCATCAATAGAGGCAAAATAAATAATGCAAACGGCAATTTGAGCCTGCTCTCTGCTCCCTGGCCAAAGCCAAAGCCAAAGCAAAAGCCAAAGACCATGGTCCATGGACACCGGACGAGGGACACTGGACATTGGAAAACGGCAACGATGATGAGGAAGATCACAATCCCAGTCCTGCTGGTAGCAGCAGCCTCCACATCAGTAGGCAGCATGTGGCACACTTGGAAAAATTATAACTTAATATTTCAAAATATTACTAAATAATTAAATAAGTATATAAATTTTTAAAAAGATAATCTTTTTTTGGATGAAGTTTTTAAAGGAGTAAGATTGAAAAGTTGTCTGTGATGAAAGTTTCTTCTTGATGGCCTTTAAATATAACCCTTGGATGCAGCCACTAATAGAGGCTAATATAGAACCAACACAACTCTACAATGTATCTTAAAATTGTATTTTAAGCCCTTCTTTTTCTCAGTGCACTTACAACCGCATTTGCCTGCATCTTTTGAGTCAAAAGGAATGTGTTTCATGAATTTTAAATTGCATACGAAATTGCAAAAAGATTGATATCCAATCTCACGCAAGCTCCCTGCTGCAGGTGGGCGTGGATGAGTTGGGTGGCTCACAAAATGGGCGTGTGCACGAGGGGGGAGGGGAAAGGAGGGTTTGCTGTGGGTTTCAAGGGGGGAGAAGACATCCATTGGCGAGGACGATGCGACATCGCGTCTGGACCAGACGACATTGCATTGATTGGTGCCGTTGGTTGGCCGGCAATCGCCGCGGGCTATTTACTAGCCGATCGGGTCTGGAATGGAATGGATACTGGTCTTGGCCAAGGAGCAGAAAAAAAAAGCTCAGCTCAGACACTCGCACATGGCGTATTTTAAAATGTATGCCTTCCGTTTGCTCATTTCAAGCATCGGAAAATTGTGATTTGTGACTTAATGTATTTATATAAGTCAATGGCAGTTGGACAGTTGGCAGGCAGGCAAGCAGCCAGGCCGGCAGACTGGCAAGTTGGCTGAAAGAGGCTCCCGAGGACCGAAACGGGGCAGCTGTCGTTTGCTCCGCACTTGTACAAACTAATTTTATATGTAAGTGGTGTAAATATCATTTTCTGCATCACTCCCCTTGCCGCACTTGACTTGAATGGCTGTTGCCATTGGCATTAATTTGTAAAGATTTCTTGCCATTTTCTTGGCCAACTCCTCTCTTTTTGTACATTTCAAATGGACAAATGCCAATATGTTGGCGTTGATGGCTGGCGTGTTCGAATGTGATGATTGTGGGAAAATTGCATGGTTAGGGATTGGTCGGAGATGGCTGCATTGGGATTGGGTCTGGGTGTGGATTAAAGTTGATTGAAGGTCTTTTTCATGGGTGGGTTGAAGAATAGAAGAGAGTATGGTAAATGCTAGAAGACTTTAAAGGTTAATTGAATTTAAATTGAGATAGGTACTACTACGCTCTTGGCTTCAAAAATATTTCTAAAAATCTATTTAACCAACATTTTCCACTCTATCTTCATCGATCGCTAAGTGAACAGTTTGCTTAGTCGATGCAATAAATTTGGAAACCGTTATATAGACATTTTATAGTGATTTATCTGGCAAATGGCAAAAGCCAGTCGCCAGCTCATCTCGGCTTTATGACTCCAGTTCCAGACTCACCGGCTCATCTGCATAATTGTGTCTTACAGGCATTTCTAATTGATGTCCAGAGTCTTGACCACGTCCAGAGTGCAAACAAAACGCAAATCAATCAGCTAACAAGCCAAACCAGAGGCAGTTGTTGGCCAGACCAGGCCAGGCTGTGCCGTACCATGCCAGGCCAGGCCAAACCAAGCAAGAAACCTCAAGCCGAAAGCAAACACTATCGCTAAAATTAATCGCACACCTACCCCAACCCTGCGGCTCCCCAGCCATGTGCGAGTGTGGCCCACCGTATTAATTATGTTTATAATTTGCACAACGGTTAACACGCTCTATTAATTCGGCTTTTTGCAGTTTAAGCAGTACAGGGGAAAATGTTTGTTGATTTTTGGAAACGCTTAAAGAGTTGATGAAATCTATATCTTAATAAGCTTGATATATTATAATAATATATTTTAGGAAGTTTTGGTAAGTTTTTTCTATAGGTCTTAAATTTTTTCCTAGCATTAACAGGTCCCTGAGTAGACATATTTTTCTTTTGGTGTAGAGTTAAAGATGGTTATTGGTTATAGCCTTTTTTATAAATATTTTTTTGTTGTGCGCTTGATGGCATTCTGGCCGCGTGTCCCGGCGATAAGCCACTGCCGCAATTTACACACTTTATTAACGTATTAACGCATCGATTGCAATAACACAAAAAAAAAACAACAACATTGTGAGCTGGTGAGCTGGTTTCCAGGCGGATGTTTGAGGGAAAGTTTTCACCTCCTGAACGGTGAACGGCAAACGACGAACCGCAAACGGCGAACACGCTCAACTGCACTCCGAGTGCACTTCCTTTTGGGCGATTGTAATTGCATTGTAATTGCCAAGCTAACGGTGCAAACATCCCGCCCCCTCAGCGATCGATTCAGATGCATCTCCCATGATAGATATATAGTAGAGACTTTTCGACTTTTTGGGGCGCCGTGTAATATACACATTTGTTTGCTAATATATTGTAATCGTGATTAGGTATGCATTGCCCGCTAAATCTGCCGCGCCATAAATCGCACCCAAATCGGAATATCCACCTCCCACTGCCGTTGTTCAGTATTTTTTTTTATATCTCGACATGCATAATTCATGGCAGATCAAGCTGTTGCAGATTTAGCGTTTTACTTCTAAGCTCTCCGGTGCATTTCGGCCACACAAAATGCTTGGCAAATATGTGTTTCGGCCTTCGGGCCATAGTTGCAACTTGCAACAACCTGGCTACTGCCGACACTCGATGTGCTGCTTGGTGTTTGCGAGGCAAGATCAAAAACCGCAGCGAGAATGAAAAACGTGGCAAGAACTATGCAAAATTATGGTCTATAAGAGCTCTTTGAATATTGGCCAGAGGATGAACACCAACCGTTGCATCGCATCATCCTCTTGGCCCAGCCATTTAGCCACACTAAAGAGGTTTCAATTACGAACACGGCTACTGCAAACGCCCCGAATGGGAAGTACAAAGGGGGTCGGGCGGGGGAAAGCGGAAAAAAAACGGAAAAAATCCACTAAAGGCCCAAAGTCAGAGCTGGTCAGCTAGTAGCCTATCTGGCCTAGGTTGCTGTGAAATTACAGTAATTCCCATCACTTAGAGCGCATATTAATGGCCATCGAACGGCGGCGGATGGCGGTCGGCACTTGGCGTTCGACGGTTTGGCGGTCTGAGGCATTCAATCAGTATTTGCCCCTCGTCCCTCTCAATGTTTTTTTTCCACATTTTTCTCCTCTTTGCATATGGCACCCCGCGGCTGCTTCAACTTAAAGTTCATCAACATTAGGCAGCCAGCATGCACTTGCAAAAATCCATCCAAAGTCACGTACTGCATTTATTTCAGAAGGTTACAAAAAATGGCAAAAACAATGTTCTTTTATCCAATATATTTTTTAAGGCATACCGATGCATATTACGAAAAGGCAAGTGTCTAATTTTAATTATAGGAATGGGAATCTAATCAATATAGCATTATGGGTGTGACTTTTTAAAAATTATATATTCTTTGATATGAATTATTAGTTAGGCCTTATCAATCTTAAATATTAAATGTTTATTGGGCTTTGATTATTCCTTTCTAAAAAAAAGTCATATACTGTTTGATTACCTTTCTTTCTAAAAAGCCTTGAATAGAAAAATTATAATTATAATTATAATAATTATAATTATAATTGTATAATTACATATAATAAAATTTATAAACAGCTAATAAAGACTTGATATTTTCTTATCAATAGAATTTTAAGGAATTTAAAGGAATGGCAATAAACTCTTTTCAGCTGGAAATTATCTTCAGAAAGATTTTTGACTAATATCTAGCTCATTAAATTATAAAAAACACTATATCCTATATTGGCCACTACCATAGCAATAGTAATATTAAGCTTCATCCCACTCCTAAGTCAGCTATCCTTTCTTGGTTTTCAGTGTAGTCTGACAAATAAGTTAGGAAATCTCTATACGGAATATCTATTGATCTCTAATTATGCCAAAGAACGCAATCGTATAAGAAATGGCCAGACTAGCCAGGCTTTAAACAAAAAAAAAAGGAAAAATTTAAATCAATGCCTCTTGCTGCATGGCCGGCATTTTAGCATGTTGACATGCCACGGCTGTCAACAGCTGACAGTTTCAGCCCGGCTCTGGCTCTGGATGCTCTGGACTCATTATGGCCCGATGACCAACTTGGGCAAACGGAATGAGCCCCAATCCGCGGCTGCTGGTGTTTTGCAGTTTTCAGTTTGTTGGCTTTGCAATTGCAGATGGCAGTTGGCAGTCTTCGACGGCGCTGTAAATTCCTAGAAAATGTGCGCATTTCATCATCATTTTGAGACATGTGCTCCATTTCGCGTTGCCTTAACTGACTGACATAACTAAGTGAAGATGAATGCTCGATGCAGCTAACCATCAACTGGCCAACTGGCAAACTGGCAAACTGGCAAACTAGCAACTTGCAACTTCCAGCAGCAGCATCAACAGATATCAATCATATTTTAGATGCAACAAGCTAACTACAAAGAGAGAGTAGAGTTTCAGTTTGGCAGAGTGGGACGTGGCGGGGAACGACGACCACTGCCATGGCCGTGCCTTGCTGTCTGGCCCGGTTCGCACCATAATTATATTATGTGGCATGAATTATTAGACCATATTGGAGCGACTCTAATGCGTTTCTCGGAAATACGGAATCCATACGAGAGAGAGCCAGAGAGCCTGAAAATGATATTGCCTTAATGATGGTAATGACTGGCACTGTACCGCACCGCCATCGTCTCTTGCATGGCCGCCAATAGGCCCGCCACCGTTTTGGGCCCGTTGCACCGTGTTGCACCCAAAATTGGTCAATGTAACGTTAATTAAATCAAAGTCTGCTGCTGCTGTTGGCCAGCAAACCAAAGCCAAAACGCAGCCTGACAAATAGATACAAATGGTTATTGGCACGTACGTGTCGTTTGCCATTAGACAGACACTCACTCTGGCCGATTTGTGATGCCAAAGTGGCCAAACATTATGTCCTGGTTTAGTGGGACAGTGGGCGTGGCAATGCCTGTAACTGGAGAGGCACGTAGGGCATATTTGCATGCACTTTGCAAAAATTAAGCTTCTGACATTTTCAATAAATATTTATAAGGTGTAAGAATGCTTGACAATGATACCAAAAATATTAAGTATACGCTATGGTGACTCTTTCTATTTTTCGTTGGCCTAACCTTAAATCATTTCTTCCAGTGCTTTGAAACTTTGACTTTGCTTGGCTGGTTGGCTTGTTGGCTATTACCTTTGCACTTGGTAGTGGGTAGCGCACTGCCACGCCCCCTTCCCCTGCATAATTAGACGCGTGCTGCAATTATGCATTTACATATGGCCTGGCGGTAAGCGCGTCAGTGTGTGTCGGTGTGTCTGTGCCTTTTTTGTGGGCGTGGCCCGAATGGTGTTGCGTATTTAGCTGTCGACGACTGCAAGACGATAGAGGAGCGATAGCCGAGGCAATCAAAGACGCATGAGCGATGAACGTTGCAAACTGTTGCAACACCGCACGCCAAATGGCATTATAATTATAGTGCCGTGGGAGGCAGAGGGGCCATCAGGGGCAGGGGGGCGAGCGTGAAGCGGGAGTCCTATAATTATGGCCAACGGTGTAAAGACACCAGAGGAGGGAATCGGATGGCAAATGGGAAAATAAGAGCTCAGGTTGCATCCTCGTTACAAGAAGGAGGATAATCTGGTTGTTAAAGCCAAGGTGGGATGCGGCACTGGGCCAAAAAGAATAAGCCAAGCTGAAAAATATTTAAAGACGTTCTTAAGGTTGTTACTTTCGTTTTATTAAAATTAATTTCTTGAAAAATGCTCCAGATTGTTTTCAATAAATCTTTTCCAGGCTATCAGCATAAATCAAGCCTAGTCTTTATTTTCACCTGTCCATCTGTCGTCCCCTCGGTATCCTGCTATCCGGCTATCTTCTATCTTGGCCAAGGCAAATATTTATAAAATCCAACAATGCATTATCAGGCGGAAGTGCAATTATTCAACGTGCAACATTTTGCAGCAACTGGTAAGTTGCCACGCTGCTGATGTTGTTGCTGCTACTGCTGCGTACTAAACCAGCAATTTCTAGTAGTAGCAGTAGCAGTAGCAGAAAAAACAACAAATGCAGCCACTTGGGCCAAAGGCTCTAATTAGTTTCTGCAATTTCCACGCGTTCCACCGCCTGTCGCTACTTAGTGTCAGTGCAACAGTTGACCCCTCTGCATGCCCCTTTTTGGCCATCGACCGTAGACAAATATGCAATTAGCAGTAACTCAGCTCGGTGCTGCCTTTGTTTTCGCCATGCTTTCCTCACTTTTTTGTATCGATGAAAATGATAGAAAAGCAGCAGCGAGCCAGCAACGAGAATCCAGTGTACTTGCCGCAATCGGGGCTGCCACTTTGCCACTTTACTGATTTGGTATTTGGCATTCGAGCGGGCCAAAGCCACTCTTTTGATTGCCGGTTACCAAAAGTGCCGGGCAAATATTTAGCCATATAATTTGTGGGGCGGTACACTGAACTCCCCGCTGTGCGAGTCAATGAACGCCAAGAGCCCTGCTGCACTCTAAAGAAAATACACATTTTATGAATTTATGATTTCTGCCATAAAGAAAGAATCATTTTAGGCAAAGGTAATGATGGAATAAATTCTGATGAAACCCAGAGGTCGTTAAAGACTTTATTGTTCTTTAATTTGGCTGAGGTTTTTTTCTGTGTACTCTCCCAGTTAACTGCTCGATTATAACTCACAACAATAGCAGCTGAGGCAGCACAACGAAGGTGCGTTTGCATTTCTAATGAACATGCTACGCACTTCCGCTCGCCGCAATGAATGATGGGAAGCCCCACCCCGGGCCAGCTCCTCTGTCCCATTTCCATTCCTCCGCTATATATTCCACCGATCCGATTCGACTCGATCCAACAGGCCTCGCCCTTACTACTTCATATTTTGCAATGCCATAATTTCTGAGCCGCCCCCTGCATTTGGTTATGCGTGGCTTGGTTCATATACATACTCGTATATCTGTTTTTAAGACACCCAGCCATCAACCATCCCCTTCCTGGACATAAATCTCCTTTCTATACAGTAAGTATTTCCCAATCGGTTTTCAAGCTGCCCGAAATAATAATAAATTATTGGAATAATTGAAGCAACAGCTACCAGGGACTGGAACAATTTCTGGTCCACCCTCATCCACAAATTAATAAGTCTTAATGGCCCAGAAGTCGAGCATGTTTGCGATTACAAAGGCAATTTACAAATTAGTGCCACATGGGGCAATAGTTTATGTTTTTTTTTCCCCGCTCATTTTGGTAGGGTGAGGGTGGGCAATTAGGCTCCCACTCAAATGCTTGTCGCTGACCTTCCCTCCCCCTAGTCCAAAGGCTGACTTGACCCCTTTTAGCGCCCCATTGAATCTGTTTGGGATCATCGAATTCGGTAGGCACTTGAGTTGTTATTAGAGGGGCGGGCAATATTCTCTAATAAATATTCCATAAATTATAAATATTAAGGAAGCTGAACAAATGGAAAATATTTTCTAATAAATACGCCAAAAATAAACTTTGATGACCTCTGTTTGTGATGAGGATACACACTCCCGATAAAGAGTATTTCCACGTTTACTTTGGGGCATTACTCAGAAAAGTTCTCAGTCATTAAAAGCGACTCGAGCGTTTTAACGATGACACACTTGAAAGATACACACACCCAGAGTAACAACAATCCATATTCAAATTGCCAACAGAATCCGAACGATAAGCGGAGGAGTTCAAGCCGAAGGGGAAACTGTTGTAAAATGCTTTCAACACTTTCATAAAATATTTTTACACATTGTCATTGGCAATGGAGGAAGGCCCGCCCGCCCGTTCGGGGAGCCTTACAATAATTTTTAATAGCTCATAAAATGCTACAGTTTAAAATAGACAACTTCTGAAACAAAAGCTGGAAACGTCAGAAGCGATAGAGCCAAAAGCAATTTGTTCTCGTAATTCATTTGTCTGCTGGGATTCGACCCGCATTTTAAGAAATGGTATTCTATATATTATCGTGGGTAAAAATTTGAGGGTTTTCTTTAGAGCCATATAGCCTCTTGTAGTAGGCGGCTGCTACTACTACTGCTGCTGCTGTTTTAATTGCAGGTTCAGTAACCTTTTAGCGACCTAGGGTTCGCTTGACCAAAGTTAAAGCCAACCCTCATGATTCCAAGCGAGACATGCGAAATCCCAAACAAAAGTCATGCCATGTGTAGGGAGTCCAACGGCAATATTGCTGCTGGTGTTGCTGCTGTTATTGCTGTTGCTGCTGACCAACGGGCCGCGTCTAATGCGGAATGTCAAATGTCAAAATATATGGTGAAAATGTGTCAACTTTCTTATCTGATTTGGTCACGCTGCTACTTTATAACGCCAAATGTATATATAGAGTTGCTGTAGCTGTGCGTGCTTCACCGCACAGTGTCCGGGGGTGACCGGGGGTGGCCGGGGGCAGTGACGCCCGAGGAGGGGCGTTGGCGTTGGCGGTCGAGACCTGTTTAGAATTCAATTTTCATACAAACGAACCCCCGTCCCACTGACATTCCCATTTCCACAACCACTCCTCTAATCCCCGATTCCCCTATTATTGCACTTACACCTGCGGTCAAAAAAATATTACTTAGTAACCTTAGTTCTCAGGAAGAACAAAGAAAAGAGTTCTCGCCCCTATAATTATGTCTTCAACTGTAGACATTGCACTTACACAGCTTTTGGACATAAACAGCTTTTGAGTTAATAACACAAAAGGCTCTTAAGGTCCAACAAAAAAAAAAGCTATAATAGAAATATTCAAAACTTACGAAGAACCCCCGATATGTATTTAGGGTCTGGTGTCTGCAAATTAGAATATATTTTCTTTTAATTTATGCAGTTGGGGGAAAAGAGCGGAAAGCCAACCAACTTTTCAAAGGCAATGGGAAAAAAATTACAATTAAATAGTGTCGGCTGTCAGAGCTTTGATGTTGCATTTTAATGTTGGCATTACCGTTAGCAAGGGCCATTAACTATTTAACAGCCGAATAATTAATTTATGATCTATCGGCGGCTTTCCATAAAACAAAAATCAAGCAAGAGCCTGGCTGCCAAATTATGTGGTAAGAACAACGATTTCCACAACTGCAATCTGGTAGATAAAGTATCTTTTGGGCCAGGGGTTCAAGTCACTTGGCCATGCGCAACACGCGTCGTGGGCCAAAATCTCAAAAGCCGAAACGGGAGGCACGTCACCACCGGCAACGACCCAAATGAACTTTGCTTTGACCCCAAAAACGTTTGACAAACTCTGCAGCAGCAGCCAAAGCAAAAAATAAGCCCAACATCTAGCGGAGATCGTCTGACAAGAGCCAGCTACTTGGCTAAAATGATGTGAACCAGTTAAAAGAAATAGAAATAGGAAGAAAAAGAGCCAACACAAACCAAACCGCTAGATGCACTGGAAGGTAAAATAGATATACCTTCAAGAAAGTAATATTTTTAAGATGAATCTTTATCAACAAATGGCTTGTTAGCTGGTCTGGTTTAATGCCATTACTAATAACTATTTTATCTTTTTAGCACTCTAGACCCACTTAAGAACATAATTCTTTTTCAAAGTGCATCCAGCTAGACAGACAAGAGTCGAAACGACCATTTAAAGTATATTTTATCATTCATTCAGCTGCATCTGACTTGGACTAGCTCATTATCATACAATGACATTTTCCTGTGGCAAACTGTAAACTTCGGACTGCCATTTGTTGCAGCAGCCTGGTAGCCTGGTAGCAGCAACTAAATTCCTTTTCGACTCGTTTCCTAGTTGGTTTCGTTTTGACTGCTTTTAAGTATCTATCTCTCCCGCTCTTGGCCGGCGAGCAGAAAGAAAACAATTTTGTATGCATCTGATGGACAGCAACAACATTGGTAACTTAACGTAACAAACGGGGCCAAGCAAAAGATCACTAGTCTTCCTATTGCAGCTTAGAAACTGGCCAAGATGCGGGCCAAGATCTGAGCCTCTCACACACTCGAATGTGTGGGTCGAAAGCCTTCGAGGGGCCCTTTTCAACCTTTGCATTGGCACGTAAGTAGCCGGCTAACAATCGCATACGGAACGGCCCACAAATCGATTGTCATGTCCCTTGGATTGCAGCTGGCATTATGGCATCGTGTGCATTTTTTGGCTAGGAGAGGTTGTGCGGTCTGGTTAGGAAATAGGTCTTGAGAAAAAATACCCAAGAGTCGTAGAATAAAAGTGCTGGTACCACTTTATATCTATTATGAATTCTGAACAACATCCCTCTTTTAATTACTACATGATACCCGGTACATCAATAATCCTCATCTCTATATTTACCTTAAAGAGCATTTTCTATTCTATACAATCCTCTGCAATCTGTCGCATTTCGTCTTACAAATGATAAACATAGATACTTGAAACAAAACCAAAGTTAGCTGAACTAACTGAGCCCGGGGGCTGCCTTAACCTTACAAGCAACAACTGTTGCTACTGCAACTGCAACTTCTAGGAGCAACAGCAATCGCAGTACGTGTGCAATATGCCCGTTGTTGCTGCAAGCAGTTGCAGTTGCAATCGCTTTCCCAGCGTCGCATTGTCGCTTCTTTTTGCCGTCGCTTTGCACTCGAGTCTTAAGTAGTTCGTGAGTTGAATAACTTTCAATTGAATTGTAAAGTAAACATTGTGTGTCGCGGACACACCCCGGCCAAAGCAGCAACAGCCCCAGCAATATCAATCCATTGGCCTTTGTTTTCATAGAAAGAGACCTGTCCCATGACAGAGATGCCACCGTATCGTATCGTGCTGGGGCAAACATTTAAAGGATTGTCCCTCGCCGTTTAATTGTCATGCATTTGGTGCATTTTTGTGTGTCGACCCAGGCTCAAAACGGATCGGATCAGATGGGATGAGATCGGAACGGTATGGACCGGGATAGGTTTTTAGATTGGTATGGATTTGGATTTAGATTCGGTATTCGGTATTCGGTTGGCCCGCATGCAAGTTGTGCGTGAAACTTAATACGGACTTGAACAATTTTGATAAGCATAAAATGCAAAACCTGCTGCATAAATATCGAATTTCACAGCCGCCGTACCGACACACAGCGGATCCCCTCCGGCTCCTGAGATTGTCAATTGAACACAGCCAGTTGCATAAACATGGCAAAGAAATTGTCATGATCAAAATGTGATATTAAACGTGGCGGCTTGCCACAGAGCCAAAAGCAAAGTGCCAGGTTTTACACTTAAATAAATCAAAAAGAATAATACTAAAAGTGAATGGATTTCTAAGATCAACTTAAACTATTTCCCTGACAATAAAAAAATACTGTTCCGAAATTCTTTTTTGTTTTTCTATGAAAATTATTAAAAATGTCTTCTTATTTTTACCACTGCAGTTTCTGTTTGTATTTGGATTTCTATTTGATTTTATTTCCCTAGAAATTATCGAAGTTGGACTTGCACGGGGGAATTGTTGCTGCTGCTGCTGCTGTTGCTGCCGTCAATGTTGCTGTTGTGATTGTCCACTGGCTCGGGTTCGTCGCATAAATAGCAATTTTCTGGCATTTCATTTGACATTTAATTGAGATCGTAAAATTTTGTAAAGCTTTTCCCTGGACATTTAGAGTTCCCCCGGCTAATGTGAGATCTTTTGCTGCTTATCAGCCAACGACAATAACAAATTTGACTCGAACCGGTACTAAAGACTTTGGTTTTTCTTCGTTTTTTGTTTTCTTTCCTCTTTTTTTTTGCCTGGCATGCCAATCCAATCTTTTCGCCCCATTAGGGCGCCTCCCGGTCAACGTTTTCAATATTAAACGGCTGTCAGACGATCGGCTGGATGCAGCAAACTAAGTGGCCCACAGTAGCGACCACGCAGCAGCGGTAATGGATGTTGCGGGGATGCACTCGACAAAAAATTATATACTTTTCTTGAATATATACTTTTCTTTCTTATTTTGAGATACCCGCACAACAAATCTTTATGGTAGACTGCAGAGTAGTATTTTCTTTCAATATTGTATTTTGAATATCTTTATGATTAATATCCCTATAATTTTTTATAAAAAATACTCTCCATTCAAGGTAAAATTTTATTAAAGTGAACTTTTTCTTGACTGGCTGCTGACTTTGCCCACACATCCGATCCATTCAGAACGCCACAAGGCAAGGGGCATAAACGTTTTGTTGTTTTTAATAGAGCCAAGCGATTACAGGCAGCAACAGCAGCAGCAGCAGCAACAACAATTGCTGTTGGCTTCGCGACGAGCGACGAACGCGTAATCAATAAATCTAAAAATAATTCCACCAATACATGTCAAAGCCGTAATAGGGAAACCATAAATTTTTTTGTGTTCTGTCCAGCGAAATGTCTAAGGCACGGTAGCAACTCTTGTTGCATGTTGCTGCTGTTGCGGCTGCTGCTGCTGCTGCACTGGACAACGGCTGTAAGCCATTAGCAATTGTTGTTGCTTTTGCTGGCAACATGCTACGTATTGGCAATAAGTAACGCTGATTTGGCAGTTAAATGCCGCGCGATCGTTGGCCGGCAATTGTTGTGGGCAGCCGGATATGCAACAGCAGTAATGCAGCAACGACAACATGTTGCTCGCAGCCAAATCTGTTGGATGTGACACTAATATCCGGGCTGGGCCAACTCGAGGCCACTCATAATGAGCAGCAGTTGGTGTATATCTATCTATAATAAGTTCCCAACTAGCGATCTGATCATTTCCTCTCCGATTGTTGGAAACAACCATTATTGCTATTACAGAAGCCACAGCAGCAGCAGCACCAGCACCAGTACCAGCAGCATGTGCAACATGTGCTTTGTGTTTATTTATCATGGCGACGTGCAGCGCGAATCTAGTTGCAACTACATGCAACCCTTACTGCTGCAATGATTCACTTATCAGACCCTTATGCGGCGGCAATATCTGGCCCTTACCAGCAGCAACATCGACACAAACAACAGCAACATGTGTCCCCCAGCAGCATAAGCTTTAACTAGCCCATAGCTATGCTTAGTTCTTAACTATCTGTATGATCTCGAGATCGTTATACACTACGGGAAAATATAAGAGAGTATTATTGAAACTTAACCCATGAAAATATATTTATTGAAAATGTTTTCAATTTCTTGAAGAGAATATAGTATCAATGAATAAATTATTTTAATCCTTTAAAATACTTTCTTCAAGTGCAATTTCTGCCACATGTGGTAACTGCAACTGCATCGGCAGCAACAATCATTTGTCCCTTTGTTTGTCCTTTAACAACTGCTCCACATAGTCCACCCAGGGCTGTCTTGGCATGGCAGTTGCAGCACAATGACATTATTGGCAACTCCTACCCACTAGCAAGTTGCAAGCAACAATCGGCAACATTCTCCAGTCGCCGCCAGTGGTCAATGCTGTGGCATGCAAAAGCGCCGCACGGCGCTTGGCACAGCAGCAGTCGCCGAAGTCGCCGCAACAACATGCAACATCCAAGACCAGGTCTTTGCGTCGTCGTCGTCGTCCGATCTTGATACTGTGCCATGATTTATTTTTAATAGTTTGCGCTTAATATGCGCCAGCATCCGCCAGGGTCCAACTTGGAGTCTAGGCTAAGGCTGTCTAGTTGTAAACAACAACTGCCGGAGTTGCCGTAGTTGCTTGAGTTGCTGCAGTAAGCTGGAGTCGGAGTTGCTGCTGGAGCTGCTCTTTTTGTTTTGTCTTCATCTGCGAGGGAGCAGCCAGTCAGCCAGTCAGCCAGTCAGCCAGCCGTGTGCAAAGTAATTGTTGGTAACACCTGCTTCTTCGCGTCGGCGTTGGTGGCAAAGTATCTCTGAGGCTGCCTTCTGAGCCAGTTGGAGTTGCAACCTTGGCACAGACAGGATGCATGTTTAATGTGCCGTCTGTTTTTTTGTTTGTGTTTTTTTTTCTTCATGATTGTCTCTCTTTCCTTTTGGCCAACTTTGAATCGAGCCAAGTCGACTAGAGCGGAGTGTGGAGTAGATCCGATTGGATTGGATTGGATTGGAGTGAAGTGGAGTGGAGTGGAGTGCTGTGGAGTCTTAACTTAGCCTGGTAGTTACATTGATTCGTTGTCAGCATTGGCATTGTTTTTATGAAAGGTTTTGCTCGATTGTTGCCTGTTTACCCGTTGCCTGTTGCCTGATGCCCGATGCCGTTGTGTGTAATTCGTTGCAATCATTTTGAAAACGTCAAAGACCAGCAACGTGTCGGCCAAGTCAGCAATCACCGTCATCAATACTCATACACTGAAGCAAATGAAAGATTATTAAGAAAAGAAAATAATATAGGCCAACACATCAAAGATGAAAGGAAATACCTCGGTTATTTATTGAAAGAAATTCAAAAGAAAAATTATTGAGATTTGTTTGGTTTCTTTGATATTTTAGTCTGTTTGATATTAAATCCGATTTCTAAATCTATTACCTTTCTATTAGAAGTACTACAATAAACTACAAATTTAAATTCGTATTTGGTTTCATTTATACTTTGATTGGGAAAATAAAATGAGAGACCTAATTGGGTTTTTGTGAACTACAGGCACCTGCAACATGTTTGCGCTCAGTGTGTTCTTCGGTAACGATCACTGGTCCGGTGAAGTGGGAAAGATATAGTGAAGCTATGCCATTATTTTGCCATTATATTGACATCAATTTCAGTTGTTGTTTTTGATGTTGTTGCTAGCTGGTGGTGCAGCATTTCGTTAATTGTTTCATAGACGTTAAGTTATGTTTAGTAGCTAAAGAACTGACGCTGCTGTTGCTGCCGCTTTTACTGCTGCTGCTGTTGCTGATGATGTTGCTGTTGCTGTTGTTGTTACTGGTAATTTTAATAATAAAACTACAAAACGAAAAGCAGCAACATCAGCTATAGCAACAACAATCGCTACGACAATTGCCTTGCATGGAGTGAAAGGCTTCAATCAAAGCGACCAGCAACACAATCAGACAGAGACGTAGACGGAGCGATTGTTGTTGTTTGTTTAGCCGTTTTAGTTGTTGTTGCTGTTGCTGCCGGACGAAGCTGTGCCAGCTTTTATTTTTTTTTTTTTTCCTCAAACATTTATTTTTCTTTATTTTTAACAGCCAGAGTTGGAACTGGAGAGCTGTTTTGTTGCTGTTTCTGCTGCTTTTTTCGGCAGACAATGGCAATCAGCAATAGCAACTAGAACGGGCAAAGCCAGCAAACGGCAATTGCAAATAATAATGCCCAAGCGGGCAACAGCAACACCAACAACAAAACTAGCAACAACAACAACAACAATAAAAACAACAACCATCGCGTCATGTCATAGTCACGTCAATTTTGTTTGTTGTTGGCCAAAGCTGAGGCTGAGCCTGAGTCTGAGGCCGAGGCTGACTCCGCGTCTAAAGCTGTGGCAAAAGATTTTCGTTTTGGATTTTATTATTATTTTTTTTGTATTTTTATTTTGCAGGAAATCACAGCATGAATCATTCGTTCAGTCTCAGCTGAGGAAAAATCCAAAAAAAAAAATTGGAACAAATATACAAAAGTTCACATAAAGAAAAACAAATGGGAAATATTTGGGGTTTAGTTTTATAAAGATTGGAAATCAACTTAACTTTTACAAAGACTAGGGGTTTTATAGGAATATCTTAAAGTTTTTTTGAAAACAAAATATATTATAGCTTTATTTCATGAATTTTTGTACATTTATGGCTATATTTCTAAACATTTTTATATTTATTCGAAAGCTTCATAAGAGGTAAGTTATTTTTTCAAATAAATGATATCATATTATCGTGTATAAAGTTACCAGCAATCTTCACCAATTAAAATATACCTATAAAGTTTAAGTTTTTCCCTCTGTGCATCTAAATAAATATATGTGAGTATAAAATAAAAAATTCAAAATAATCACACGATGCGAGTGAGTTGTGTGTGCCTGAAAACTGTGCAAACTGTGTGCTAAGCTCCGAGCTGACTGGATGTCTGGGAGGAGAGTGGGTCTACCTATAAAGTATATATAGAGTGGGAACTAGAGGGTAGCTTAGAGGTTTAAAAGGCGGGAGGCGGCTGGCGGTAGGCGGGGCCATTGTGGTTTATTTCAATTTTATTTTTTATTTTTTTTTGTATGTGCCCGACTTACTTTATTTTTTTGGAGTTTTTGTTTGCGGCGGCGCGCGCAGAGACCAAAAGTCAGGCGCATGTCACGCGTATTCAAATCAATTTTTTTTCTTATCCAAATATATTCAACTCCTATTTAGTAGTTTGAAAGCTTACACTTTTAATATTAAATTTAAATTATATTTTCCATAAATTTTCTTTAAAAAAAACATCAGAACTGCCAAGATTTCGATTTTAACGATTTATAAACTTTTTCTTTGTGTTTTATTTAATTAATCTATTTTTTACCTCTTGTGTTTTTATTCCTACCATGTGGAACTTCATGTTGAATTAATCAAAATAATGTGTCTTGTATACCGGGTTTAAGTTTTTTGCCCCAAAACCCCAAAAGTTTTTGTTCCGAAAGCCAGTTTGCAACGGTTTTGTTTTGCCAAACGGGTGCTGGTGTTGTTTTGCAAAATTAAAACAGCAATTAAATGGCCAGAAGCCAACAACCAACAACAACGGGCAATCAAAGAGGCCCGCCCCCTTTTTGGGGAATCCCCTCAATCCCCCCCGCCACAACCGTCAGCACCTCAACTTGGACAGTGCATGGCAAATGAGTTGCAACTGAAATTCAATTAGCTAACAAAATTCCATTTCAGACCACAGTCCCAGCCGCAACAACAACAAGAGCCGGTTGGTCAAATGGCCAAAAACTTATAAACACTTTACTTAGGCGGGGAGAGAGGATAAGGGCTGTTTGTTGGGGTAATTTTCCGAAGGGATGAGCAACCCTTCAACAACGCTGTTGGATCAACAGAATTTTCGGGGTTTGGAAAATTGAATTAGATTCAGTAGACCGTGTGTTTGCCAGAGCAACATAGAGACAGTGTATCTGTCCATCCTTTGCCCCCGATTATCCCCCTCTCGGTCACTCCCTGCCACCCATCTCACTCACTCTATCACCCTATCTCTTTAGATGCTGTCAATATTAACTGCATTATTGAGCATTGCGGCCTGCCACAAACATGTAATTGAATTTCACCCTTCGCTCTGAATCTTTGCCCATCAACAGCCATCCACGCTGTCCACTCCAGGCAGTCTCCACTGTCCCTCCACCGCTCATCAGTCATCATTGGACTGGTCTACTCCCTGCATCCTGGTTCTGTTTTCCCTGGTGGTTCTGTTTCTGTGGCATAAAAGCCATGATAGGTCGTTGAGAGTTGTGGGTTTTATAAATATCCAAGCCTCCGCATACGCAGTATTTAATTGTTCATTGCAAATTTCTGCGGTTATAACGCTAAATTTAGAATATTCTTCATTGAGAATCCACTCCAATGAAATTTAATTTGAGGAATGCGAGTAGGAGTTTGAAACTTTATTTGGAAAACAAATAGTTACACTAATGGTCTAAATAAACTTAATTAGGGTTTTAATTGTATTTTTACAACCCTTTTTGAATCATAAAATATGCTAATTACTGTTTTTTGAAGAGAAACTAACATTTTAATTGGCTTTGAAAACATTCAAATTACTTATTATCAGCCATCTAACATAAATCTCACAGAGTGCATTTGACAATAATTATAAATTTTCCACAGTGACCTAATAAAAGCACAAATTTTGCACAAAAATTATTCATTTGCTGATTTATTGTTTTAATGGGTGGTTTCAAGCGGCCTCATTTATGAAAAAATCGCTTATCAACTGCGTTGCCATTGTTGACTTTGTTATAATGATTGCAATTGCAGTTGTGACAACAATGAAAACGCTTGAGTTTTTCGCCATTAAGTCATCAATTAAAATAAATAGAAAATTATAATGAATAAATATTGTAAATTGGTAATGGTCATTGTTGTTTTTTTTCTTCGCAAAATGTGTCACTGGCTGGCCACCACAGAGAATTGATAAGCACGTGTTTCGAGTTCAAATTGAGGGGTCAATGAGGAAGCCAGTGGCGCATTCTATTGTTTCATCTAACGATGAGGCGGCAGCTGCAAATTCAAATGAGCGCAATATAATTGATAAGACTCGGATGGGGCAAGGCGAAACCAGATTTTCATACCCTTGCAGATGGTATTGTGATTCTTTAAAAAAGCCGATTGTACTCATATAGGCTGTACGCTGCATAATACATTTTAATGAACAATTTTGTTAAAACGCTTCAACTAGGGATAAGGGATTCCCTGAGTATGGAATTGATCTAAAAATTTCGACAAATATAAAAAAATTCTAGAAAAAGGATATGTTCTTAATCGAGATCACCTCATGAGTCGATATAAGCATTTCCTCTACGCAAACTAGTCTTCCACTTTTGAAGCTATCGAGTACCTTAAACGGTTGCTGGATCGATTCTGCACCATTCTGCATCAAAATCCTGAGACAAAATATTTTTTAGATTTTTTGTCCATTTTTCGTGAAAAATATTTATTTTGGTGGACCTCTTGAAAGTGGGGTTTTCCCCTATAGGATCCATTGTGATGGCCATATCTTGCCCAAATCTCATCAGATTCTCAAGCGGAGTACCTTAAAAGATTTCTGGATCGATTCTCCACCATTCTGCATTAAAATCCTGAAACAAAATATTTTATAGATTTTTTGTCCATTTTTTATGATCCTTTTGGGATCCTTTGAAAATGGGGTTTTTTCTTTTAGGACACACAGTGATGCCAATATCTTGCACAATTCTCATCCGATTTTCAAGCGGAGTACCTTAAAAGATTTCTGGATCAATTCTCCATCATTCTGCATCAAAATCCTGCAAAATTCTGCAAAATCCTGAAAATGTTTTTTAGATTTTTTTTCTAGTGTTCATGTTGGGATCCCTTGGAAATGGGGTTTTCATTTTAAAAGCTATGGCATTATAACTTAAATGGGCCTTCTTTTAAATTATAGTTTTTAATTATTTTATGTATCTCTCCCATGTTCAAGTTCCATCCAAAGAACTAAAACCCGCCCAACACAGTCCACTTTCAAAGTTAATTAACACATTCGAAAAACCCCTTGGTCTTTCCAACGATCATCGTGATGCATCCTCTCAGTTTTCTTTACTGTGCTTGTCCATTTGACAGACTTAATGACTTAATTTTAATTTGCAGCGGCAAATAATCAATTTGAAACTGTTTGTGCAAAGTCTGACGCTTGATGACATGACATGATGTGGACCGGACTGCTGGATGTTGTCCACATGTGTCCACATATCAACGCAGACAGCGACTCCCGACATTTTCCGACTATTTGTCGACGGCAAAAAGCAAAAAAAGCTCCAAAGGAAAAAAAACAAGAAAGTATTGATGGTTTTGAGAAATTTTTTTTAAATACCCTGGAATGCTTTTTAATTTTTAAAATATTAACTAATATAAGGGTAACACTTGTATGGGTAAAAAATGGCAGTAGTTGTTTTACTTGGAGAAAAGTTATTTTACTTCATGGTTGGACCCCTTTTTGGCTATTATTATTTTTTTATTTTATACGTCATATTTAAGCCCTTATTAGGGTATTAGAAAAACTATCAAAATTTAACTAGAATGACAATAAAAGACAAAACTGGTAGGCAATGTCAGTGACAGCATTAAAAAAAAATTTGCTCAAGTAAAATGTTTGCTTTGGCCCCTTTCTAAGTGCAACCAGGGGCAAGTGGAGGAAGTGGGGGATTTGTTAGTGGGGTGTGTCCGGAGGCCAGAGACCGAACTGTACTGATAGCAGGCGTAGGTCGCATCGATAACAGCCGAGGCCATTGGACCGTCCACTCGCAAAAGAAATGATTATGATGGTAATGCACTGAAATATGCATATTTGTAGAAAAGAGATTTTAAAAGCTTTATTAGAATATTAAATTAGGTACTTTGTTATTATTAAAAAACCTAAAAGATAGTCTTGGAATGGAAGTATTCTCTAATTTTTGTACAGTGTAATTACGATGATTTCCCTGCCTCGACTGATAACATTTGGCAAATGCAAACGCATACGCAAACGGCAACGCCAGTCGAAACGCAAACGCGTATTAAAAATGCCCAAAGAGCATTGGCGAAGGCAAATGCCAATGGCCCGATGTCCGATGCTCCGATGGACGATGTACGATGTTTGCCGGGTGCAATGGCCGATCTCAGTTAGCCTGCTGGTGGCCATTGCACCAATGTCCACTGTACGGGTGTACGACTGCCCATTCATTTGGCCGGCAAACATTTGCATTGGCCATTCTCGGTCAATATAGACAGATTTCCATGCAAATTTAATACGCAAACATTTCGGGCCTGGCCCTAGCCAAATTGAAAATCTCATCTGTGTAAAGTGACTTGCAACGCGGAGAGGTGGGTGGGTAGTTAGATGGGTGCAACGACAGGTGGAAAACGACGAATAAGGGGATGATGGGGGGGGGCGGGTGTAGCTTTTGGGCCCGACTCCACCTGCCATGGCTTGCGCATTTGAGCTGTCGCTGGAGCTGCAGCCCAATCGGTTAGGCAATCAATTATTGGCCCCTAAGCGGGATGCTCCACCACCAGCACCAGCCTCCCCCCACTAATCTTGCATCTAACTAACGGATGTGCAAAAGCGCGCTGCCAATTTAAAATACAAACAACTTCAGCTACAGCTTTGGCTTTGACTTCTCGAATGCATCCGCTTCCGTTGGCTGGCAGTGGAGAACACGGAGTGGGTTTCGGCCTGGGTAGGGGGCGCCAAGTGATTGGCAATGCCCTTGGGCCAATGCAGCGTTAAGTAGGCCTAAGGCCATGGACTGCAAATTTGCGAAATAGAGGAAATTAGCTGTAGTTCGTGGCAAGGTGGGAAATGGAAGATAAATTCGTTGTTTAAGCTGTTAGATAGCGGGCACTGATACAGATAAATGGTAGATAGGCAATAGCGAACCAACAAATATCTAACTATAGTTGGATATTAGAAATACATTCTATATACTTCTACCCTTTGGCAACCAATCGGCCATAACTCCGCGACCGTCATAATCGAACCCCAACAACTGCTGGCCACTTAAAGGACTATTAGCCAACTGTTACCCGGGAAAAAAACTCCTTTCACAATCGATACCTCGGAAGCGACAAAACATAACGACATAAAAATCAATTAACGCATTTCATTTGGCTCGCATCCTTAACGAGGATGTCCCGGTGGTCCTTGCTGCCAACTCAAGCGCTCTCTAGACGGCCATTTAAATAATGTTTCGTGTGAACACCAAAAAAAAAAATATATAAAATTTTTATCAAAAAGGGGCATAAAAATAAAACCCAAAAGAAAGGAGCAAAAGGGACCAGCCCCTACTTGACACCAGACGATGAAACGGAACGATCCCCGGCTTGCCCAACTTCCGGAGGACTCACAGTCGGAGAGTCCTGGGCCGAGACCGAGTTTCTCGTCCTAGCCTGGTCTCGGCATACTCCGCAAATTAAATGCAATGACAAATGCACTCCGTCAAATTGAAAAGGGATTTCTCTTATTAATTATGACGCCGCCACAGCCGCAGAGCGAAAGGGTTGATGACAACATGTCAGGGAATGGACAAGGGCATGGAAGTGGAAATGGTAATGGTAATGGTAGTAGGGGGCATGTTGCAGGGGGCATAAGGCATGAGGCATCAACCAGGAGGCATGGTTCAGGGGGCAGGAAAACGACAGCCAACTGTCGATTTTTACTGCAATGCACATTTAAATAATAACTCTGCGGTTGGCCGCAACATGGCCGCCTTTTGTTTTCTGTCTCTCCTTTTTTTTTATTTCCCATCTTTTTATGCATTTTATTATAAAAATTTTTTTTCCTCATTTTTAAGCACAATAAATGTCATCGGCTCAGCGGCAAGCGCCTGCGCAAATTGCTTACACAGAGTTGACTCTTTTAATGGATCGACCAACGCCCTTTGTCCCTTTATTTTTTAGCAATTAATTTTACGGTGTTATAAAGCTTGACATACATACTTTATTAATTCAAGGTTTTAAGATTTTAATATTTTCATTCCTAAACATTTCTTTCCATCTCTAATCTAACAGAGAATTTATCACAGGAAAAAGTTGTTATTATAATTGTTCCAACGGCTGCTGGTCTTTAATGCCACTTGATCTTGTATCCACACACTCGCAATCAAGCAACAACAGCATTTTATTCGCCACTCCGTCAACATGTCATGTCAAATGTAATTAAGCGATTATAAATTCGAATTTATTTTCGTTTTTCCTCAACTTGGCTCGGCCGGGGAACCTTGGCCGGGAGCCTCTTCGAAGCACAGTCTTTTCTGCTGGTCTGCTGGTCGGCTGGTCTTCTGGTGAAAGATGAAAGTCTTTTTTAAGCCACTTTGACAGCATAATTAAAGTCTCTCTCTCACTTTTCGTGATGTATTTTTGTGTGTTTGTTGAGGAAAATGCTTTTGAAATTTCTTTTTTTTTTAAATTATACCGATAAGTAAAAGTGGAACTAAATTTGGGGCTTCTTCTTTAGCCCCCAAGGAGAGTTTATGGCCAAAAAAATATTCTTACCTTGTTTGAGCCAACGTGAGCACTCCTTTCAGCCAATTTCGGTGTTTGGGTGTCAAATTGATAATCGCTTGAGTTGTTATCAGAGGGGCACATTATGTGGTAACATGGACCCATTAGCTACCCGTTGGCACTTTTGGTGAAAGTCGACAGGACTATTCATTCTGGGCACAGTCCGGGGTTGCTGACCAGGACCAGGTCCTGCCATGCCGTCATGTAACCCAAATATAGTTTCCAAAGAGTGCTTTTACCGTTTGTTCGCATAATTTAACCATCGACTGATGTAAATCGACCATTGAAGCGCACCCTGAAAATGCAGTTTGCAGTTTGCAGTTTGCCAATTTTTGATGTTTTCAAGTTGAAGGTGCAAACAAGCCAAAAGGGTTGGACAAAATAAAGTACTACAGCTATAGCTTTCAGAGCTCAGTGTGTTTACTCACATGTCGTCAGCGCGGGGATGGTAAGGTGTAGATAAAACGCAATTACATGCGATTATCATGAAATATGTTGCGAAAATTATGAAAAGTATAATTTACAGTTAGCCCATCGAACAACCAACAACCATCAGAACCAAGAACATTGTGTGTATTAGCCCGGTTCTGTTCCTTTTGTTTGCCCCGTGTATCTTGGGGTGTGTGCCAAACCATAAAAATGTTGTTAAACACACGACGATGCACCGAACTCGGCCCAAACTGAGGTGAACTGAATTGCACTCTACAAAAAAAAACCAGAGGGGTGGAGGGGATTGGGGCAGAGGTTGGTGCAACGAAAAGTGGCCGTGCGTGTTTGTCGCTTCAGTGTTCGCTGCATAAAAAGTAAACAAAATTGATTTGAAAATTGCACGAGACAGGGCACACACAAACAGTGCCCGCTTTTCAGCTCTAAACGCAAGACCACTTAAAGAAAAGTGTCGCTTTTTTAGTTTATTAAAGTGTTTCATTGTATCTATTGAATTAAACTAGTTATTTTAGTTTCTTGCAGTGCATTGTAGAGCACACATAATGACAACGACAGGCGACAACAGCAACAAACAACTTTTGGCAGAGCAACCACCTAAAACTATGAAACATGCGCGAAAATCACTAGTTGCAATTACCTCCTCTGCCTCTCCACTCTCTCCTGCACCACTTGCTGCCCCGCCCACTTGCCAACTGCATCCCTCCGTGAAACCACCGCCCCCTTTTCCCTCGGCCTGCACTCACCTTTCTTCGGTTGGCGCTGCGTTTTCTTGGCTGTTTTATGACTCTGTCGTCGCTGGCATGTTGATTTTGGCTTAAATGTTTTGGCCGTTGTAAAAATGTGAAGTAAAGTGCAAATAACGGTGCCCTCAGCCGGCAGCAATCTATCATGTGCTAATAAGTGGGTACGCTATACAAAGTCCCGGGATTTTAAACCGATTGTTACATGTTTATAGAAGGGGGCAAGTACATGGCCATTGGTCACTAGTTTCGTTTGACAATTTGGCTTTTATGACGGGCGGTTCTTAAAAATAAGTGCAACACATTTGCAACATTTAGTTATTAAAAAAAAACCAGGATATATATTTAAGATAAAGAATTGTAAATATTAACTACTTGACTTAAACTTAACCTTAAGTGTAGTCTTACTTTCCATGAGCTAGCTATCTGTTCTCTAGAGAATTATAAATAGATCCAGTAAACATATAATATAATATACATAGAATATTAATATTTATCTAAAAAATATCATATGACCTAATTATATTTTAGATAAGATTGCAATAAAAATAAACAGATGATCACTTCGTTACAAATATTAGTCATTTTGTAGGTCTTATCTTGGTCTAAATAAAATTGCATCACTTAAATCCAGTAGTGGACGTCAACTCTTCCCCTGTCGGTTTAGCTCCCCAGCTCGCGACCTCTTACGATCCGTTAATCTGTTGGCGATTTGCAACAATGTTGCACAGCCCTAGCTATTTATAGCCCAGGAATGGGATCTTCTTCTGGTCGTATTGCACTCATTTTATTGATATTTGATAACATTGTCATGCCTAGGCCCCTTCCCGATCTACCAGTCCCTGCCTCGGTGTGTCATCCGACTTGACTTGGAATTCGATGCGCTAATCGGCTTAAGGGGCAGCTTGGAAGGGGCACCCCTCTCCCTGGATCCCCTCACGGCACTGAAGAGCCTCTCGAACTGCTAAATGGATTTGAGTGTTTTAATTAGCAAAGAAAATGTTGCAAATTGCCGAGGCATTCGGCGCGGCACTCACTCAACCTACAAACATTCGACGACAGTTTAATGGTCGTCGCCGTTGTCGGGCAGTTTTAGTTTCAAGTTTCCAGTTACCAGTTAAGCTTGAAAAACTCATTTGAAACATTTTTTGGCAACTGAAATTCCTTGTACAATGTGCATGTATTGTATCTCCCGCCTCTATCTGATTTTTTAATGCATTCTCCTTTTGGCATTGGCCTGGCAAATAAATCAAGTTTATGCTTTGGCAAAAACTATTTCAAAATAAGAGAAAAATGCTTGGGAAATAAACCAAAAACATTTATGAGGGCCAGACAGCAATGACCTCTGCCAAATAAATCATTTTGATTATTATAAATATGTTTTAAAAAAAAAATTATTAAGTAAAGCTATGTTTGTCACTCGCTCGTTATCAACAGCTGCAAGTGGCACGTTTCCATATACACATTTGTTATTTAGTTTTCGCAAAAAAAATGTCATATTATTTGAATTTTTTACTTTTTATATTTAAAGCTTGCGGAATATTGTATATGCACCATAAAGAATCGGATATGTATTCTATATACGTGACATTTCCCAGAAAACTAAGGGGTAACAGCTGCAGTCCATGGCAAGAAATACGTTGGAGACAGTTCAAAACTGGTCTAGTTCTGGCCTTTACAATTATTTTAAGAGTATTTTAATATTTCGCAAGGAAGAAGTCTCATTTATATTTATTTTATGACTTTGGCCTGAGGTTACTCATGCGATGGCCTAAATTTCCTATCTGCGAATATATATGTATCTCCATTATATTTTCTAAATTTTCTATGTCAAATTATTTGAACCTGACCTTGATGATTTCAGCGTCTCATTTGTAGTTGGCTTGTAAAATGGTCTATTAAATACACATTATAAAGCTATAGATGCGGGGGCTGGTTGAGAAGTTTGCCAAAAGTAGCCAAGGCGAATGCCTTGAACTCGCCAAACCGTCCAAACAAATCGACCAAAAAAAGAGTGACTAATTTTTGGTCTAATGATTGATGGCAGTTGCTCTTCGTTTCGTTGTTGATTAAGTTTGCTTAGTAGACACAGAAATAAAATTAACAAAATGCTGGCAAACTTTTCGAGCTATTTTCAACGTTTTTATTAGTTACGCAAAGATCTAGTCCGCAAATACATATAGGTTTCTGCGATTCTGTGCGAACATGTCAAGGTATCTCATCCTCATTATACACACATACTCACCGCCATAAATCATAATTGTTTGAATCTTAAATAGTTGTCAGTCAGCTGGCAGCGTCATAATTTATAATCAATTTGCCTTTCAAAAATATATAAAATACAACAACCAGTCGGCAAATATAACTCTCTTGTCGCCGCTGCACATGTGTGAATAAAAAATATACGTATTTATTAATTTCAGCTCATTTTATTTTATATAATTCTCCTATATGTGTGGCTCTTTTTTCGCCTGTCTTATAGACATTCAATGAATAATGTTTTTGTTTGTTAGCGAATTTATTTCACTATATTATTGTTGTTCTTGGTTTATATTTTTTTTGCTCGGCTATATTTCTTTCTTGGTAAATTTTGTTGAAGTATTCATTTTGTTGTCATGTTGTTTCCAAGCGCCTTGGCAAAGTGATTTACTGCGTTCATACCATATGCCAAATCTTCCGGTTATATTCTGTGAGGTGGCACGATAAACCAAAAAGAGGTTAGAAACTCGATAGGATAGTTGTTGCTTTCAGAATGCCATAAAGTCCAAAAATTAGCATGTGGCACAGTTTTTTTTTTATCATACTCTCCAAGCTAAGAAACTAAATAAAATTAAATATTAAATTATTTAGATAAGCCTCATTCGACGCTGTTACCATGGTGGCTGCCAAAATTAGCCAGCCACAGCCATAAATTAGCCACAAACCACAAATTAAGGCCCAGCAACAATATTAATTGTTTCTGCTATTAATTTTTTTTTTCTTTTTTTAAATATCTCCAAATGTCTTTATATCAAAAGTCAAGTGTTATCTGATTGAACAATTAATTAGTATGGATTTTTGGTGTTTGCTTAGTCAGAGCCTCCTTAGTCACATTTATGGTTTGCGTTGCTATTGTTTTTTCTCTTTTTTTATAATTTTGCATAGATAAGGATCTTGCGCCAAAACAAAATATAAACTGAAAATTAATTCAACGTTTAAAATTAAATCGTGAACATTTTTTATGGGAATCGGTGTGCTTTTTGGGGTGCGATGATGCAGACAGGCGGTGCTATGTCATCGCCAGAACTTTCCCGGACACGTGTTTGCCAAACCATAAACTACCAACAAACAAAGGTCTAAAAGTCCAAATCGAAATCGAAAACTCTAAACTCTAAACTGGAAACATTAAAGCATTCAAATATCTGCGTATAACCGTTTCCTCTATTCCGCTAAGTGGTCCGGCAACTTGTCAGCGTGATAACAAATTCAATAAAATCAAATTAAATACTCAACAAATATGCTAATCACTATTTAGCTTCTCCGTCTCCCATATTTTTTTTCAAGGAGAGAGTGAACTTGACAGAGAAATTGGACACAAAAAAATAACACATTTTGGATAGTGAAATGATATAAGCCAAGTTTATACATAGTTTAGTAACTTGGTTGTACACTTTATTATCACCCAGTATATATAAAAAGCCGATTGTATTCTGTTTGATTTTAGATTTAAGACTATTATGGTACCAATGGGAGGTCTGAGTAAACAACAAACTTGGTAGTAGGCGCAAAATAAGACGAACAAAAAATACCAAAATTTTACTTAGGTGTGGCATTTCAAATGGTTCGACGCCTCTCAAAAGTGACGCGGCCCCTGGTTATTTTTCTTCATTTTTTTCGTATTTTTCTCTGAAGTTTTTGCTGCTTGGCTGATTTCCCCTTAAGGTCTCCGATCCCGTCCCCATCCCCATCCCCATTCCCAGACTCAAACCTCAACTTAAGGAAAGACTTGGATTATGAACGACTGAAATATGCAAATTTATCTACAAGTCACCACATATGAACTTCTACATGCATGCCCCACACACATTATATATATATATACTTTTGTATAAA
Organism: Drosophila bipectinata; assembly: GCF_030179905.1. Taxonomy (NCBI): domain Eukaryota; kingdom Metazoa; phylum Arthropoda; class Insecta; order Diptera; family Drosophilidae; genus Drosophila; species Drosophila bipectinata. Next base: position 15,666,168 of record NC_091738.1, on the reverse strand, counting down.
TTTATACAATACTTTTTGTTGTTACTATATTTTTCACTTATATGTATATATATATTTTTTCGAATTTGCATAAAAAGGGTTGAGGTTGAGTGTCTGAAGATTAACTGGCAGTGGGATGACGGTACCGATGACCAAGCCTATGTCATGGGATCACCATTAACTTATCTAAAGTGTAAAAAAAACTTTTATCGCGAATATTAATTATTAATGGGATAAATAATTATACAGAAACGAGCGGAGATAAGACCTAATTGAAATTTTAGACTTGAAGAATGAAATTAAATTGATGTTTGAAAGATTTTATTCGATTTAAGTTTACCTTTCTTTTTCAAGCGCTCCATATCTCTGCATCTGAATAATATAGTCGGGCGATTAAGAATTATCTAATTTATGCAAATTCCATTATGGATATTACTTTGTAGATTGCAGATTATGGCGATCGTTTACTTATCTAAATGCCATTTGACAGGGCGGGCGGAAGGAGCGGTGGAGTCCATTTGCTGACGCAGTTATAGTCGGGCTCATACTTATCTCAATGGAAATGGAAAATCAAGGGACAGGTACGAGGAGGGGGACACAGGTAAAATCTACACCTGTTGCCAGTGCGTTTGATGATGTAGGAAGCAGAACTTTACTTCCTGGTTGCTTGTCGTTCATTTGGGTTCATTGGCATTTGAGCATTTGAGTCACATGTGGCTCACGTCCTGCGACTGGGAGTGTCAGTGTGTGTGTGTATGTCCTGCTCCTGCGAAACCGGAGGAACCTCGAGTTCCTCGACTAAGCCTGTCATCTGGGCCTGTTCCGTTTTTGTATTAATTTTGCCTTTTTTTTTTTTTTTTGCGAGAGCCAAAGACAAAAGACGTTTGAGGTTGATGACACCCAGTGGCAACTACAAAAAAAATAAGCGGCGAAGCCCATAGAGGTTGGCTTTTACAGTTGCTTGAACTAGTTCTGCCTCCCTCTTGTGCCACTAGCCCTTGCCCTCCCTCTTTTCCATAAAGGCACGTGGCCAGAACCATCAGTAGTTCGAAAAAAGGGGCGCAACTTTTTTGGCCAACTGACTGGATTGCATAAGAGCTACTGAAGTTATTACACTCGAAGGAAATGTGGCTTAAAAGGTTTGAAGAGTAAAAATTTAAAGCGAAGATAAGGTTAGGATATGACAGCTTTAAGACAGAAAAATATATCATTCCAAATATTAAGTATACGCATATTAAGTATACGTAGTACATATATTAGCTTCTGTATATTTTTAAAAATTAAAATGGTTGTTTAGTTCGAAATACTTTTCAAAATACCAAAAAATTAAGCCAAATTTTATTCAAGTGTAAGCCTAAATGGCAGCTGGCCAGGTTGATTTCGCTGTCCCTCGTTTTGTTGGCAAATCATAAAAATATTTATGTAAATTAATCATTTAAACTCAATGGGATGGACCCAAAGGCTGCTGCCTGCTTGGGACGCCGTACACGCGCTCACTTTGCTAAAATTCATCAGGCTGGGGCTACACTGCCCAACAAAATACAAATTATGGCACTGGCCGGAGATTAGCATAAATTGTGAGCCCGGCTCGGACCAATTCGACTATATTCATGCCCATAAGCATACGCGTATAGCCATAGCTTTGACCATGCCCGGAGTGTGGTTTTATTTTCTGGCCTGCCGTCAGTTTGGCTGCCAATCCGTCGATCGATCGATCGGCTTGAGCATTTTTTCGAGTTTTCGATGGATTGCTCCGATCGAGGCGATCGCTTATATGGGGGTTGGTGGTTGGGGGGTTGTCTCTCTCTCTTGCCGGCTGATAAGCCCTGCCATTTGGGTTGCCAAACATGGCCGAGCTCGCACAAAATTCCAACTCATATTTATGTCAAAATCTATCAAAGCTTATGTCGCCGCACAACAATCCGTTAGGGGCAATGCCAATCCAGCGTATCTAGTTGGAAATCGGCTTTTGGTTTTCGGTTTTCAGTTTTTGGTTTTCGGTTTTTGTATCTCGAAACTAGCTGCTAGTCAAACCGAACAATGCTACGCAAATCCGACAGTGAAATAATGTGGGGACACCGGCGATAACTCAAATAAATAAGAGCCCAAAAAATAAGCAGGGGGAAAAAAAGCCAAACCGCACCAAACAAGATACAATACGACAACAAACACACACATTGTATCTGTAAGCCGCATACAATGTTGAATGCTCGACTGAATGTTGAATTCAAAATTAATACATTTCAATGAATAACAAATGATCTAAATGATTTGTTTAGATCGTTCTCCCAGCGTTCACAGATCGGACGTCAGTATAATACTGGTGGAGTATATAGACAGTATGTGGGTTGTCTGGCCAACGAAACAAGTTTCGTGGAGAGCTGAGATCGTGGCCCAGCATTTCCTGCTGCTGCTGTCATTAAATCCATAGTAGAATAATAATCCACTTTTTCCACACTGGAGAAAACGGCAAAAACAGGTAGACTTACTAGGTGATAATATGAGATGATTTTAATTCGCAGAAAATAGTTTATTTAAGCCAAGAGATAGAAGCCATTTTTACTGACTGGCCATATCTTGGGGCTGACTCAACTTCCGACGTGACAACAGTCAGTCAGGCCAGTCAGTTGAGTCGAGATTGCCCCGGGCTGCAACTTAACTTAATCGATTGAAAATTGATTCTTGTAAATAATTTCAGTTGACGTCAGCGTTAATTACATGAGCGAATCAACCAGAAAAAAAAAATACAAAACAAAATCAAACTGAAAATAAAAAAAAAAAATACAAATCTTTTGCACGACTCTCTCGAGCTGAATCACTCGAATGCACGTGGCTGATTTATTACATATCTATATAGCCACCTCCACACACTAGTTTTGTCTATATTTCTACCTTGATGTGTATGTATGTACTATATGGGAATGCGGTAATATGGGGGTTTCAAACCTTTTCGCCCATTAGACCAGCCTTGACCGCCGGCGGTGTCGAGAGTAGTGCCCCTCAACTGGTTGACAGACTGACTAGAGATAGTCGTATATCTGCAAAACAACGACAGTGTTCGCCTCCCCCAGATAATTAGCATATTCTGCGCCGATATGGGTCAGCCTTAGCTGTGCCTTACTGTGCTGGCTCTGGACTGGCTCTGGGCTGAAAACTGGGTTGGGCCAACGAACAAAGCTCTTTGGGGAGTGGGAAAACTAAAACAGACTGATAAATTCCCTCGGGGACTAGTAGATCATATTATATAAAGCCAAACTGATTCCAAAATGGTATTTATTGAAGTACTACTAATTCAAATAACACCTAATCTATTCAAAAACTAGCCCCCGTTAACTCGTTTTGTTTGTTTGTCCAACAAAGAATGTCTAATTTGTACTTTTTGTTAGATAAGATTTATGAATCTTATCCAAAGTGTTTTTAACAAATATTTTTCAATTTGTTTATAACAGATTAAACTATTAACTATCCGTTAAACATTCAGCTATCGTTAGATCATTTCATATGCAAATTACTTTGAAACTGATTTTAATTTCTTTCTCACAAAAGTGCTATAAACTCGAAACATTTTGTAGAGTATCCACCGCCTACTTTTAGATACTTTTTTTACCTTTTATAGATGCTGGACATTGGCCGCCAGAATAGTGAAATAGTTTACGTGTTTTCTCCCCCAGTTTAGTCAGCATTTTGGGTCGTGTCAATGCGATTGGCATTTAACGAGCTTCATTGCTTATAGGGTTAACATTTTGGCATAAGTACACACCCAGTTTGAATTTTTTTTTTTCTATACTTTTTGTGGCAGCACGTGTATCTGTGTCGCCCATCTCTCTGCTCTGGACTGGTCTGGGCCCAAACTATCCCCGGCTATCTATCTAACTATTGTGAGTACTTGTCATTTAGTTTACTATTTACTGTCACGCTTTTGAGTGCCCCTCAACCGGGAATGGAAATGGGTCTGCGGCTGACGGGGCTTGGTTAACTGGGAAGGGCCCACTGATGAAGATAGAGGACCGGACTGGATCGGGCCGGAGTGACCTCCGATATGCCAGTAGTGAGAGGTTTGTGTATGCCCAGTGAATCACAGAGTAAATTTTCCCATTAGCTCATGAGCCAAAAGCCATTTGTAAATATTTGTTCAATAAAGTTCAATAAATAGAATTGAAATTTCTTGATAAATATATTTGAGTTTATTTGTTTACCACAGTTATGTACACAGATATGTCAATAAAAACTAGCTTTGATATTCAACTTGGCAATAGAAAAGTATAAAGAAATCGAACTTAAGTTTACTTAATAATAATTTTGTACATTTTATCTAGATCTTTTTATATATTTATTTTATGTAACTTTTAGTCCAATGTTTGCCACTCCACCTCCATAGCCTGTTCCGCCTCCAGCCTCCAGCTACACCTCCAGGTGCCTCCGGGGCTCCTCCAGCTCCTGGCATGTCAGTTCCAGTTGTCCAGTGTCCACCGTCTGGCGACAAAAACGACGCGTCAAAAGCAAACATTTTGCGCGGCACAGTTTTGATTTATGAGCTGAAATTAAATTAACTGCTGCAACAGCAGCACAACACCAATGGAATTTAAAGCGTTGAAATGAACATCGAAATAATGTTGCCTGTTGTTGGCCTGTGTCCTGTGTGTTGCCATTATTTGTCCATGTCTGTCTCTTATTTTTTTGCGAAAATTGGCAGCCACAAGGAAGCCGTTTGGTCGTTTCATTCCCATTTCGCACGATAAAGTAAATATATATATATGTATTTAATTTTGTCCTCACTTCTTTTTGCAGTTGATAAAATTATCATTGTGGCCTGCCATTCTGTTTTTATTTCGCTGCTTATCGGGCACAGCGAAAAAATAAAATAAAATTGTACTATATGCACTTTTCCCATCAGTCTCGCATTTAATGATTTTCGTGAACCATTTTTCCCAACTGCATTCCAGACTATAAAAAAACACAAGAATGCCTCTTGGTAATAAATACAAACAAAGGGTAAAAATAGGTTCTATTTTTAGGGTTTTTTATTTTAGGTTTTGTGGAATTTTTATGGTCTCTGTTTTTAAAGCCCTGCTTTAACCTTATCTAACCTATAGTCATTTCCAGGCAATCTCCTCCTCAAATTACAATTAAGCAATTGTCCCGGTACACTAACCAATCAACAACAAACATTTTCCATTAGCCGAGACAACTTTAGCAATTAGCAAAACCCAAAGTGGAAGCCATTTAGCCGATGAAAGAGAGGGCTATATGCACATTAGAGAGAGATGGAGCTCCCTGCTGGGTTGACAATTAATTGAAATTGATAATTTGATTAGTTTTAATGTTTGTTAATTTATGGAAAATACTGAAATACACCTTCATCTTGGGGGGGACCAACCCTGGCCGTATCTTATCGGTTTCCCATTTAGTATCTTTGTATCTTATGGGTTGCTACTTCTGTTTTTCTTTCTGAAAGGGTTATTTTTCTTCTTTTTTAAGAAAACATTAAACACAACCTATTTCATGGCACTATTATACGTCTTACTATCAAATCACACACTTAACATAGTCCTTTTTTGATAAAAAAAAAATAGGGTTTAACTTGATGAATATTTTTGTATATTCTTGGGGATCGTTTCTACTGACATTCCACACTGTCCTCTCCAAAAAGACTTAAACTGCAAACGTTGTTATTTCAAGTTGAACAATTTGCTTCATCATTTCCTCTCCAGAATGTGTAACTTTTTCTTGTTTTTGTCTGTTTGGAGTATTTTAACTGCGTTTTACCAGACGATTCGTTGCATTTTTAAATCACTGTCTTTAGGTTTTTTTTTCTGTTTTCTGTTTTTTGAAGGGGAGAACAACTTTGGTTTATGTTCGTTGATTTTAGGTCTTCCAAGAGCACGGTATGAAGTTCCTACGAGTTTATAATGTTAACGTAGGAACTCTATACCTCGCTGATGGCAAAAACCAGGTAAAAAATATCTTGGCAGCGGCAAGCGTGTTCTTTCCCCTTTTCTTCCACATTACCGACATCACAGAACTTGAACCTTTGTAGCAAGCAGCACCAGAAGCAGCAACAGCAGCAGCAATGGACAGAAACGAAAACGAGGCAGCAACAAATACGCCTCACATACCAGCTTACAAAAATTCCAACATTTTTTTTATTTAGTAATTCGGTTGTGTTGTTGTTATTTGGACTTCTCTTCATGGGATTTTTTTTTTTTTATTTTAAACAATTTATTTTACTGGGGGGAATTCTAGCTTTCCGATGTTGTTGATGTTGTTTTGATGATGATGGGTCCTCAGTTTCTCGCTTGGCAGCTTTTCAGTTATTTCAGTAGAGTTTTTGGCAGTTTTTTTTTTTTTGTGAATTAACTTGTTTTTGTTCAAATTTAAATAAGTTCCAAATGATTATTAACAATCGGAGAATTATCATAATTTCATAGATTTTTAGTGGAAAGTTTTCAATGGTTTTCTTTAGAAGCTTTAAACTTTTATTATTTATTTATTTGAAGGATTGTTTTTTTTTTATTGATATATTTGTTCAGTTTAGTTTAGTTTTGGCCGTCAATTATTTTCAATTTATCGCAATTTCTCGTTTTGATTTTAAATTTATTTTGCAATCACGAAACCCGCTTTCCGCTTTGGGGCATGCACCACAAGGAAAAGTTTACGAATTGTTGTCAAGTCACGCGAGTTCGGGTACCGGAGCGACTCGATGCGCGACGCTGGAGCTCTGAAATCGAAGTGAATTACACTTTTTTTATATATTTCTATATATCTTGGTGTATTTGAAATTTACTAGAAATCTGGCAACGCCAACCCAACGTTAGGTGGCAACACTGCGCGCAGCCTGTCGAACAAGATGGTGAGAGGGGTATAGAATCTCTCGCTCGCACGCATTAGCGGTACATAGGAAGAGAGCAGCGACGTCAACAGCGGCAGCGACAGCGACCGAGACTGCGACTCCGACAGCGACTGCGACTGCAGCAGAGCTGAGGGGGCGGAGCGCGCGCGACGGAAGCATCTGATCGCGCGACTTTTGCCGAAGTTTCTGCGCCGGCAGAGTTTTGTATCTCTGAGTGCTGGTTTTTTTGTATCTCTGAGTTGGCTTATCTGAACACTGGAACTTGACTTGGCGGGCGCTATCAATCGATAATCGCCAGATTAGAAAACGCCGACGACCGACGACGACGTTCACTTGAGCACGTAAGCAGCGGAAAAGCAGCAGCGCTACAAGTGCACCTCACTCACACACGATCTTCCAGTAATTCCAGTTCCAGGGCAACTGCATTTTCTTTGGGGGGCCCGAGCCCCACCGAACAACGAACACCGAACGTTATACCGTTAGCACATGTATCTGAAAGATACATTCGAATAGAGTATCTATCCGAACGAACCACTCAGTCGACGAGTCGCTGTGCGACTGTTTGGTTTTCAATATTTCATATCATGTTTTACTCGTTTTTTTCCGAGTGTTTCGCAGTCGAACGAGTCGCAACAGAGGTTCGAACATGTTTGTTTCGAAGTTCGCTGCAGCGCTGCCGACTGCGCTGTCCTGGTTGGCTGCTGCCGTGGTGAAACTCTTCGACGGTGGTGCTTTTCCATCGAGTGGTGGGTTGCCACACTCGAAAAATACAAAATATTCTGCTTCTGGAGAATAAAATCAAGGGGTGGTTTCTAACTAAATACAATTTCAAATTTTATAAAGAATTCTAAGCTAAAATTTGCATATCTTGTACCCCTTTTTTTCTAAGTGTAGCCACACACAGTTCTTGTGGCGCGATGCAAGTTTTGTCGCTTTGTCGCTTAGGCGAAAGCTGCGCTGCCTCTGCTGCGGCTGACGTTGCAGTTGACTGCGTGGGCGCCGCACGCGTTGCCAACTCAATTAATATCTCACGAAAAGCGGCTTTTAATTAATGAAACAATTAAAAAGTTAGCTCCAAAAACAGGCATACGAATATTTTCGAAAAAATACTAAACATTTCAAGGCCAACAGCAGCAGTAGCAGCAGCAGCACAAAAGCAGCAACATCGCCTGGAGTTCGATGATCTGTTTACGATTGTTGTGCGGCTTCGTCATCATTGTTGTTGTTTTTGTTATTGTTTCTGTTGCTGCTTCTTGGTCGTTGCCTTCTCTGGAAAAATATAAAAAAAATAGCAAGCCGAGAGATATAACCGGGGCAACAGCGGTCATAAATATAGCAGATACAGACGATTCTACACATCAGATAAGGGCGAGGTACTATATAGAATTCTTCCAAGAGAAGAAATTCAGAAATTACGCAATCAAGAAAAAGAAGAAGAAAAGCTACAAGTAAAAGATACTTTTTAAACCTTATAATTCTCTAATCTTAATCTGAAACCTTTAAAGAATATCCTTATAGAGTTAATTTTGTACCCTTTACTGTGGGGTTCGTAGGCCTATCGCTGCCAACGTCTCTGCCAGCGTTCGCAGTCGCCGTGCGTACATACAGTAGCTGGCGGCCTCAAGTGTATTTCACAGATATTTATCTAGATACGCGCGACGAGCGTACTTTTTGTTGTTGTTGTTCTTGTTGTTGGTTTTTGTATTTACCGTAAGACTCACGAAGGCCGACGAAGCCCCCGAAAAAGTAAACAACCAATATAGTACAACAACTCGCACACGACTTTTGAAGTGCCCTGCCCCCCAGCAACAACAACATCGATAACCCGGAGAGCCTAAAGCTCCAACAATATCTATAGTATACATACTCCTAGAATACTAGAATAAGCAAATTCTTCGTCATCGCCCCGCGAACCTACATTTATGATTACAAAAGTTTTTGGCGCCATTTCTAGGGGCTTTTTTTTGGCAGAGTTTTTGTGTAGTTTTTTTTATATGGCCCAAAAGTGTGATTAACACCTGAAAACGCTTTGCGATTCCACAAGCTCTCTTTCATTATCAATTTCTGGCACGTGTTAAGTGCAGCGGTACAAGGTCAAAAACTCACCGCAAAACTCACTTTTGATCGTAAATAATCGTAAAAAAATGCAATCGCAATCGCAAAGTTTCGACTTTACATATTTTTCGACTCACAATCAGAGTTTTTTAGTTGTTTGTTTTGGGCGGGCTTTTGTTGCTTTCCGCTTGAAAAAAGCATAATAAAATGTTAACAATAGAGAGAGCGATTCCAACAACCTGTTTCTAAGCAGTTCTGACTTTTGTTGGGTTTATTATTTATTTTTTTTTTTAGAGATTTTCGCTTGGTTGAGTTGCCATTTGAATTCGGTTCGTTTTTGAAGGTCAACTTTTGGCTTTTATTTTTTTGTATTTCACTCTTTCTGTTTAATGAGCTCTAAAGAGTTGATTTTTATGTTTAACGGTTTGGGTATACAAGTATTTTTTTTTTTTTTGTTCTGCACTTGTGTAGTGCCCAAAAACCGCCCAAAGTACAAAAACATGTCCAACAAATGCTCGACAAGCAATTTTGGCGGCCAGAACAAACATGCCACAAAATAAAGAAAACCAAAAAAGAAAAAAAAAATGTTTGAGAGGAACAACTGGGGGAAAAATACAGAAAATTCATAAGAAAAATGTGTCAAAGCCGGCAAAGCCGAAAAAAGACAAAGACAAATGCGCCATGTCTTAAGGTACATGAGCAGCGATTAGCGACAATTTCTGCCCAGTCATAGCTTGATAAAAAAAAAAAAATCCGAATAGAGATACAGATGGACGGGTAGACAGATGGATGATGCGATGATGCAATCGCATTTAATTAACAAGCAAGGAAAGAGCTTCGTTTCTTCGTTTCTTTTTTTTTATTGTGGGGCAGGTTCTCTTTACCAAAAACGTAAAAATGGAAAAAAAAACTATGGCATTCGAAATCCAAACGAGAGATGAACATAAATTTCAAATTTATGACTGCCACTTGAAAACACACACATATATACACACACGAATAATAGTATTCGGACACCTTGACAGGGCCCCTAGATTTATGAGAGGGCCATACAATTCATACATCAACAGCTCTTTTCATAATCTCCCCACAGAAATGTATTTATTATTATTTCTTTTATACATGTATTTCTGGTTATGGTTCTCCATAATAGAAATTTGGAAAATATTAAAATTTCCCTTCGTTCCATTCAAATAAATCTTGAACATTGCGTAGGCGCAGCTAACACACACACACACGCGTTTGGGCCACGCCCAGCACTTTTTTTTTTGGTGCCCATCCAAAAGCCTCATGAATTTCAATGAAATTTATAACAATAAATCAGCTGGGCCTAAACGAACCCAAAAATTTTTCAAATTTGAGAAAAAAAAAAAAAGGGTTCATAGCACTTTGCTTTTAAGCTTCATATTAGGCCTAAGCCATCATAAAAGTGTTAAAATTATTAAAGGTAGGAAACGTGGTAGGTCCAAAATTTGCTCATTCATGCCGCTTATCTCGCTCGTTCCCACGCCGATCTGTGTCAGCAGTGAAACTTTTTTTTTGTTTTTTGGCCAAAACAAAAGTTTGTGGCACACTTTTTCCCTACACTTTGTCTCTCTTTTTTTTCGGGGGTGCCACATGGTGACGCCTACAATCATGTGTGTGGGTGAGGGAGAGGGTGTGAGTGTGTGTGTGGTAAGGACAAACATGGCTGTCAAACGCCGGAAGTCCTGCGAGGAGCGGGCTAAAGAAAACCACCACACACACATGGGCCATCAAGAGAGAAAAGTTATGAACTACCCACAAGTCGAGCTACAAAATTGTAACACATATGACAGAGAGAGACAGTGTGTGGGAGGGCGGGGAAATGAGGGAAAAACGAGGGTGACTTTCTTTTAGTTTCCTTTTTTTTGCGGGGTATTACTTATTGATTATTGTTTTCCCCCTGGGTCCAAGAAAATGGGGGGAAAAGTGGGAGCCAGTTGACGCATTTTCAGGCCTTCTCCCTTGCACATTGCGTGCCTATTTAACATTCACATGTTTTATTTTATTTCCAGCAAAAGGGAAATGTCTCATAAATATGATTTATATATGTATGTAAGTATACCCACACACCTTACAAATGTACACTTTTAAGGGGAATTATATTACATACAATATTGCGTGTACAAATCTGATATAAAAAGTATTTCTCCGTTTTTTTTAAGCTTATTAAAGCGTTGAAGATCCGCCACTTGGCTGTTGAAGTTGAGGTGTTTCGGGGCAGCTTCGAGTGCAGTATTAACAAAACTGCAAATCGAAGGCAAACACTTGCCGCCAAAAATAAACGATATGTGTATCGCTGCTCCCCAAAAAGCCCGCCCTCAGACCCTCTCCCCATTCCTCGTACGTACTACCCGTTCAATCGAGCATGTCAATCATATGACGGACAAAAAGCAGATTGAAAATAAAACTGAAAATAAATTCATTTGGGTTGGCCTTTTGTCTTGGACAAGGAGCACTGAGAGAAAATATTAAGTATTTAATATTTAATATCAATATTATAACATTCACTTTTAAGAGAATTAAAAGGGTGCTTTATGGTCAAAAGGGTTTCTTAAAAAAGCCTGTTAGCTTTATTAAAATGAATTTAAAATTGTGATTAAGGAAAATATAGTAAGAATATAATGAATTTCTTATTTCGATACTTGAAAAAAATTATTAAAAAAATTATATTCGAAAAGTTGATGTTGTAAAAGCATAGGACTTTAAGAACAAAAATAGTTTCTTTCCCCTTTTTTTAGGAATATTAATCCTTAATAATTGTCTTGGATTAAAAATTAAAAAAATAGAGAAAAGCCCTTCTAATTTTTCTAGTCCACCTAAAAGACCTCTATATATTTCTCTAAGTGTACTCTGTTTATTTTGCAATTGAAAGTCAATTGAGCAGAGTTCTCCTTTTTTTTTTTTTGTTTGGTATTTCTGAAGCTGAATTTGGATAACTTTTTGTGGTCCTTTCCTGTCCTGCGGTTCCTTCATGTAAATGCAAATTCACGCAGCTGCCCAGCCTTGCCCCCCCTGTGCCCCTACCCCTCCCCCCTTGGCCAGTTGCCTTTGTTCCTGTCATGCATTTTAGCAATTTGCAAATTTACAAGTTCCACACATAAGAGCAAGAGAGACAGAGTCTGTAGTGCGATAGAGAGGGAGACGCGTGCATGTTTAATATCAAATTATGAAGCGGCTTTTACCCTTTTCCGCCTGCAACGGCCGCCCGCTGCAACCAGGCGCCCCCCGTTCACCATCACCACCACCGTGATTGTGCAGTATGTGAAGTGCCTTGGCAACATTTGTATGCAAATTGGTTTTGGGGCGAGTGCATGTGCAACATGTTGCCATTGCCGGGGGATCTCCGCCATGCCATCCTGAAGTACGGGTCCGACGGTACGGTTTTACTTCCACTTTCGACAACTGACGACGGCCTGCAAATAAAGAACGCATTGAGTTTTTATTAGTTTTTGATGATGCTCATAAAACGACGCGACGGCAGCGATGATAAAAATCAGTTTGCTTAAGTAAAGTGAGGCATTTAGAGAGGGTATAGTATAGGCGATGGCCCGGCGAAGAGTTGAATGGATTGTTCGAAAGTAAGCGTTGCTAAAATGCAATAAAAATAAAGTGAGCTCACCACCTTTTTTTGCCTTTTGCCATTTGATGGCTCAAAAGAAGGGGATGGGTGTTGACAAGTGGTAGAAAGTGTTTTCAGTATGATATGTCCAAGGTTTATGGTATTCCTATGGATGTCGATGAACCTGTATTGTCTCCCACTTGGTATTAAAAATCTCGTATTACTCCAGGGGCGTGTGAGCGATCACCCATAAAATGATCTTAAATGCCCCAAGATTTTATGGGCCATCTATTAAAAAAATTCATGGACTGAGAAATTTTATTTCGAAGGCTGGATTATTTTATTTGATCTTGGGATTAAGGTCGAGATACTAAAATCTTCGTATAGCTGTGTGCCAATTTTATGTCCATACTAAACTCGGGTAAAAGGCATAAAATATTTCCCTTAAGATTCCTCCCCAAGATCGAGAACCTCAACTTGGGGAAAATCTGTTTTGCCCCATCATCATTATCATCATCATCAAGGACAGTTCTCTGTCCCTGGACATAATGATAATGACCTGGCCGGCTGCATGTCACACATCATAATAATTACGGCTATTGATGGGGCTGCCATAAGGTGTAAAAAGGAGAGGTCCCCGGTTGCCTTATAAACAATTACGTTAATAGACCCCAGCACCCAGTACCACTCTGCCAGTAGTACAAGTAACCAGTAACCAGTAACAGCAACGTCCATAAGAACTATAACGTTTAATGGACTTTTAGCTAAATTAACAAAACCAACAATGGGCAGGAGAGACCTAATCGCTGACCAGACGCGCCCCTCTTTAGTATTTTTGTATTTCTGTATTTCAGTGCTCGTGTATAGTATACTCGTGCCCTGCCTGCCCTGCCTGCCTGCCGACTAATGACACAACATTTCATTAAAAATAATTTCACAAAACATTTGACGTATTACGTGCAATTGGCATTTCTAATGACAAAACCCCACACAGACGACCGAGCAGATGTAGGCTATCGTTATCTATCTCTATCGGTCTATCTATTTCCATCTCTATCTCGGGCATGTAATAATTTTGTTTGTTTTGTTGTCGCGCTTGTTACACATTTAGTTAGTTATTTAGCAGGTTTAAGCAGATAGTTTTAGTCTCGTTTTTCCTTTAGCCCATGTCGATCATCTTATCGCTGAAAAATCGCTGTTAAAACGTTTTTAATTTCCCAATCGCCGCGGCATAATCGCTTAATTATAGTACCTGAAAGCGAGGCCACCAACAAAAATAAAAAGCTAAGAAAAATATTGATTTACTTGTAGATCTCTTATCAGCCTCTCTGATTGAGCTTGAAACTACATATTTTCCCAGCATTTTGGCAAGAAACCAGTTTCTGGCTAAACAAATCTGTGAACTCCATTAGGCATTTTGGTTTTTATTTTTTTTTGCCATTTGCTGTCAATCAAGTGTCAGATGCAAAGCCATCAACAATATCGAATTTCTGGCCTCAGCAAGTTAATTAAATTACGAGGAAAACGTATTCCATTTGCTGCAGATATCTCCCAGCTAATCGTGTTGTTTTCTGCATTTGCAGTGGCTAATTTTAAAACAGAGTGCCCCGCTGGTAATATATTGTAATTTATGCTCGGTTGGCAATACTTTTGGCCAGGCCCGTCGCTGGCACTCTGTAAAATGGCGCGTAAATGCACATTAATTTTAATTTAATGAATCAAATTCCAACATCAACATCAGTTGAAAGTCATGAAGACATCAGCTTTTGTGGACTCTAATACACCAGAGTGAGTCACTACGCCGTCGCCAGAGGCATTTAGTTTCCCTCGTTTGCCGGCAAGTCAGTCGCCTTGGCACAATAAATAAATATGTAAGAGGTTTCCTTGGTCGATTATGCGCATAGTGCAAGTGTTTGCCACACATTGTCCATACAAACACCCGACTGTTCTTCTATATAGATATACATATACTACAAAATTGCAAATGGCACAGAAAGTTTTTGTCATTCATAGAGTGAGAGTGTCATTGCAGTTCATTGAGGAGCTGAGTAATCGAAACGTTCTTTTAAAGACTAATAATAATCAATTTGATAAACCTCTCCCCCAGTGGACGTGCCACTTGATTGGCTTCGTCTATAAATTAGCCAGAGACTGGCTCATTAAATCAAAGCCACCACAGCACTGCAACATTGCCGCAGCATAATTAAATATGCAACCAAAAACTATGTACAATTAAATTAATCCAAGCTTTGTTGCTGATGCAGCCAGCTACTGTTGATGTTTATGGTACAATATAGTATACTACAGTATAGTATAGTGTGTGTTGCTGTTTTGGTTGTGGGCTTATCAAGCCATGCATCGCCTGTTGCAGGTTGCTGGTTGCAGGTTGCTGGCTGGCTCATTCGCTGCTCACTGCCAGTTGCCAGGTATTTCCTGTCAGAGATTTTGCATAAATAATTTTTGATAATCAAAGTTTGCGACGGGCACATAAATTTAATTAGCGGCATATGTTGCATTTAATTAAGCAGTAAGCTCACTGAGCGATGATGAGGCAAGAGTGTTACAGTGTGAGGGGATTGTATTTTAGCCGACTTAGTGCGTCTAACTTGGGTTGCAATTGTTGTTGCAGTTGCAGTTGCAGTCGCTGATGTTGGGGATGTTGCTTTTGTTGGCGGCGTTGCTTTAATTAAAATTCACACGATGTGAAATGCTCATTTCGTAGGCCAACTGCGTGCCTCGGTTCGTTTGCCATTATTGCAACTTTCGTATTTGTATCTTTTTTTTCCTTGGTGGCCTGGCCTCCCCATCCTGCCTCTTCTTGAATTGGTTGCCTCTATTGCTGTTGCTGTTGCTGCATTATTATTATAATTTTTTCCTTGTTGTTTTGTATTTTATTTTTTTTATTTTTTCCTCTTCTTGTCGGTTTGCATTGCATTGGATTGCATAAGCAGCCAGCCTGTTGCTGCCGTTTTTCTAATGCAAACGCATCGTGAGCGCGCTGCATATGCGGCATGCATAATTAGCAGCCTCACAGATATACACACAGCCCCCGGTTGGATTTTCATTTTTATTCATATTACCAACAATAAATTTGTAATAAAAAAAAACAAGAGAGGGGGAAAAAAAGATACTTATGAGGGAAGAAAGATAGAAACAGTCGCCCCAACCTCCCAGTGCGCTCTTCTCGCTTTAATGAGCCATTAAGCTTTAGATTTCTGGGTTTAGATACACTCCAATGTGGGCTGAGAACGCTGGCCGCCCATTTCCTCGAATCGAATTAAGTTATTAGTTATGCTTCAGCTGGATAACTGTGTGCCAGCTCATACAAAAATATGGATCAGATATGAGAGAAGTTACACTCCCAAGCCCAATGCATTTTCCTAAATAAAAAAAAAAAACCATTCAAAATATTGTTTGTCGGAAGACTGACAGCCATTTAATCAAAAGCAATCAACTCGACAGCCCAGAGAACTTCATTAAATGTTTCGCCACAATTACCAGGTCGAGGAAAAAAGTCAAAAATGAAATTGTGGCAAATATTTTAGCGCTTGATTTGCAACTGTCAAAGTTTGTTTATTTATTTCTGTTTGCTTTAGTTAATTTTAGACGTGAAAAGTTTTCGTTGCATGTGAAGATTTTTGGCCCAAACAAAAAATAATAATAAAATAATCAACAGCAAAACATGAATTGTATTACAAATAGCAGTTAGACAAAGTAAACAGACCAGACCCGGCCCCGGCAGACGGCCTGACGACAACTGACGCTGCCTGGCATATGAGTGTAAAAAGTATCTCTATCTCTATCTGTATCTGTATCTGTAGCTGTTGGTGTGGGCATGAGTGCGAGTATCTGTGAAAAGTCATGCAAACTAACTGTCAGACTGATAGATAGACATACGGAACCAGAGCAGATAGGTTTAGTGGCGGAAAAGAGAAAGAGAGCCCTCTCGCCATAGAGATAGCGATAGGGAATTTTCAGACAACAGACAAACAAATAATAATAAAATAATAATTGTTTGTCAACATTCGTTTAGCATGTGGTCTGGTCGCTGGCCCACAAGTTCCTCCACATAGTATCTACCATACAATATTGTGAAAAAAGAAAAAGAAAGAGTAAAGTAAAGCTAGAACATGTGGAAAAAAGGGGTGTAGTTGTTACAATTGACAATTGTCTGCATTTTGGCATGAAATGTCATATAGAGTGAGTCGAAATGGAATGGTTTCTCCATTTAAACTGCGTTTTGTGGTTAGAGAGACCTGGACTCGGAAACTTTAGCGTTTACTTTCAACTGGCAGTCAGCACGTCATTTGCTTATTCAATTTCATGACACGATGTCGCCGGCGAGCATGTTGCGTGTGCCTCGGCCCTACAATAATCATTCTCCCACCAAAAAACAACACCAACAACTCTGCGATAATTGATGATAAATGTTGTATAATTTGACAAACCCAGCTAACGAAAAATAAAAAACCGAAAGAACTCCATACATATACCCAGTGAGGCAAAAAGAAAGCCAGAAACGGAGAACGTATGGTGCCACCGGCAATTATCGCTTAAAAAGCATTTCCAAATAATTACACCACCAAGCGGGACATATTCTAACACAAAACGAGGGAATGGTTTACAAAAAATACGGAATGACAGAAAAAATTATTATAATAATATGCAGTTTAAAGCATATTCCACCTTGGCCATTTAAGACGGAGGGAGTGGTAATGATGGGAATAATATGCATATGCGTTATGGCGCCAACAGTCCGTTTCATTATACTCAGAATACCGTCTAAAATGAAAGCTAGTTTAGTGTGAAAATAGTGGTATGACCACCACTGTACTAGTAACCATTAGAAATTGCTGGGGCAGTTGTGTCACTCGACCTCCTTTAGTCGGGTTAGAGGGGGTTCTTACCCTCTATGAATGAGCTATTATTAAAATTACGCATACGCCATGTTTCATTGATTTATTTTTGCTCTGTCTTGCTACGATTTTGTATCGCATTTTATAAATAACTTTTTTTTTGAGGAAGAAACGAGAGCAGAGAGTGTCGATGAGTAATTGCCTCATAAAAATTATGTGGAAATTAATTTTTAGTGTTTTGCCTCTGCATAGTATGACTATTTCTTTTCATATATGTAGTATCCCAGTCTCTCTCCCTCTGTTCTATTTTTGTCAAAAAAGAAACAACAAAAATATTGAAATATGAATGCACTCGCTGCATCTTCAGCAGGTTCATTCCACCTGCCAACAAAAATTCAGGAAAAAAAAAAAACACAAAACCTGAAAACTCGCCTGACACTTTTCGGCCCTTTCCCCCCATCTGAAAAATATGTATACTTTTCGATATTTTTGGCTACCTTCAAAGTCGTCCGCGTGTTATGTATTAAAATTAGTATGCAATATTTTTGTTTCAAATGAGGGACAGAGACAGCGAGTACTTTCCCCTTTCTCCAATCCCTCTATATGTGCGTTTATTTTTGAAGTGTTGAAAATAAACCGTAAATAATCGCGTCGCTCGGTCGGTCGGTCGGGCAGCTTTACAATCAATTCACTTGCACACATGCTCGTGCATACGTATCTATATATATAAATATATATATATATGTATATATATTCCGATGGATATGAGTATGCACATCTATATGCGCGTTCATAAGTATCTGTGTGTTTATATTTATAACAAGTTGCTTGCACCCGTCCAACGAAGCAGAAGCTGAAGCTGAAGCAGAAGCAGCCTCAGAAGCAAGGCAACAAATTTTAAAATTATTGGTAATAAAAATCCACCTTCACTCCCTCCGCTCTCGCATTATGCATCGTAAAATCTTGATATTTAATATATGTTTTGAGTGCGCCTCGCTTTTGTGTGACTTGGAAAATATTTAAAAATGAATTATATAAATATGGATGCGTTAGCGTTTAAGTGATCACAAAACTGACATTTGAATGCCCAACCTCCGCCTCCACCGCAGGTGATTCGGTTATTTTTAATTCGAATATCGCCACAGGAGGTGCTGTTGACCCCCCAATATGGTTCGGATGATTAACCCCCAGAAATGCCTTTTATATTCATGCAATTAGCTTCTTATTGGTCCGATTAATGGGGGAGCAAGTTGTTAGAATCGAATATATTTCGAATAAGTGCCAGATGGCCACACCGATTAGAGCTAATCACACCGGCTTACTCCCTACATTTTTGGCTTTAACTTGTATGAATGTTGTTTCCCTCATTCTGCTGACCAGTTGGCCATTCTGTTTATTTTTTTTTTATGACAAATTGTCACGAGTGCATTGATGCAAAAAACTTAAATGAAGCGACATGCTGTTGAAATGTCTGAACCGCCTTTTTGGCCCTAGAAATGGATACAGAAGATACCACCACACCGAGTTGCGTGCACTTGCAGATACAGATACTCGAGTAGATACTTTCGAGTGTGCTGTGGTGTGGTGTTGCTTTTGTTTGCATTTTGTATCTTTTGGGTAGCTCGTCATATCAGCAAGAGACCGCTCACCGCACAACAATGTGAGTATCGTGGCTGCTCGTTCTGGGGACTTGAAAACTAATATGGTTCGAGGACATTACCCAAAAGTGACTAAGCCCGCAGCTTGGCCTAATATCCCCCCACTCCCTCTACTCAAACAGTCTGGGACATATACTCTCGGATTACAAGGCCCAAAGCAATTGAAAACTGAGCTTGACAGTTTTTCAGTATTCTGTTGTGTATTTTATTTTCGGTTTATGAATTGCCCCCAAAAAACGAGAAGAAATTGAACTTGGGTCTTGTTTTATGCAGTGAGAGAAACAATTATACCAAAAATTTCCAAAATATATATATTATTTTCTTCAAGAATCAGATATCTTTTCCTGTGTACCTCCCCCATTCCATTGATGGATTTTTTCGGGGTATTTTGGGTTTGGTTATAACTGCTTACCGTTAGAATGGAGTCTGGCTTTGTCTGGGCATTTGAGGGTCTTCCTGGAAACGAAAGCAATATGCTCGAAAGGGTTTGTCGGTCGGTGTGGCAGGAAGGGGGGGAGCACATGAAGCTCCCGATGGGGAGTGGCGCAATTAAATGTGCAACCAGAAATGGCAACACACGAAACAAACTAACTTTTTTGCTGCAATAATTCAATTAGCACTCTTTCGGTTTCGTTTCGTTTCATAAATATATTAGCTTGGATCTGTAATTTTCCCCCGCACGTTCGGGCTCTTTCTTTCTTTATTTTTTTTAATTAATGTGCAGTTATCATGCAACCCGATTAACAGTCGAGTGCTGTTGCTGTAGCTGCTGCCGTTGCCTGCTGCTGCTGTAATTGCAACTTGTTTGTTATTTGTAGTCCAAGTCAGCAGTCAGCAGCAGTCAACGTTCAGCCACCGCCTGTCACTGACTCTGTTCTTGTTGTTGTTATCTGCCAGGAATGCTAATTATAAGATTAGCGCCGTAGCCCAATCTATGCTCCACTCGCCAGGCATATATTATAAGTGTATACATATATGGATGGCTTGTGTATCTCTGTATCTTTGTATCTCCATCAGCGGCACTTGGGCGATAGCCAACACGCACACCCAACACTTGACAATGTCGCTCGGAGGATCTGTTGGTGAAGGTTGTTGGTGAGATACATACATAGTTGGTGTGATTTTAGTTTCAGTTCGAGCCATTAAAAGGGTTTAGGCCTGGTTTTTTTAAGGCCTTAGTTCTTCTAAAATTTCCTATTCATTGCGGTTTGATGTTTTACTGACTCTGGGGTGACCCTGGCCTATCACTGCAAAGATTTCCCATCATCGACCACAGCCACTCGGTTAGTCATCATAATGATGATATTTTTCAGAATTCCTCGCTCGGCAATTGTTTTTCGTTTGTGGCTTTTGTTATCAGCATCAGAAGCAGAAGTTGCTCAAGCCGCAGAAGGAAAAAAAAATCACTATGCATCGAGAATATGCATTCCAGCATACATATATAGCTCATAGATTCAGATACATGGGTACACAACTCGTATGTATGTATGTATTCAAGTATGGGGAAGTATCTGTGTATCTGTGGGCTCGGCTACTCTCCCTGGGCCTCGTATCTGTCGTGTGCATCTCTTGAACTATCAATTTAAATGTCAGTTTAAATTGTAGAATTTTTCATTTCGTGGACTTCGTGCATGAAAACTATAAAAATGTTTTCATTGTTTTTTTCACTGCCTCTCTCTTGTTTTTTAGAGGAAGAAGGTTAAGGAACACGGTTGTACCACAAGGTGTGCATCAGTACACCTGCGGTTCAAATAGTAGCATACGTAATGTATGCAAAGGTGGATATTCTATTAGGTTGACCGCTGCTGTTGGTGCCCCATATGTAAGTATGTGCGGTGCTATAGAGATGTTTTGGCGATAGGCCCTGGGCCCAAACGACCGAGACTGAAGCCTGGTTCTGATTCCACTCCGACTCGCCTCGACTCTTTTCGTGTGTGACTTGTTTTAGATTTCTACCAGAACGGGAAGCCCCCAAGAGCTGGGGCTGCCTTTCAGCATTTGACAGCAGCTGTCAAAAAACGAAACTTGAAAGCGGACCGACCTCGGGCTCTCCGAAGCCCAGCCAGACCCTAGAGCCCTCCTCTCAGATCCAAAGTAAAAGTTGCAATATGTGTGTTTGTTTTGTTTTGTAAGTTTTATGCTTGGCCTTTTTTGGCCAAGTTTCTTACCTTCGGGGCCACAGAATTCATAGTTTTGCCACCCAGTCCCATTCCATCAGCCCTCGCACCGCCTGTAAATAGAAAAATAGAGAAATACATTGTTGGGGAATTTTTTGTGGGAATATACTTAATTTCTACTCTTTACTGATTGTGAGATATCTTTTCTATACAATATCTGGTGTGAAAAGGCACATTCATCAATCGCCAGACAAATATTTTTATCGACCTCGGGACAGCTCAAAGATTGTTCAAAGTTTAAACAAATCGAAAACATTTGCCCGTCAGACATGGCCCATTAATATCTCATCTCGGCAAAGAAACGAGGAGTTCGTCTTTGAATTTATGAGCCCCCAATCTGGTTTCCATTGCGATATAATAATTATAATTCAGCTTTGTTTTGGCAATTTTAATATCTGACACTAATTGCTGCCACCGTTTTCGGCTCGAATCGATGCGATAATTGGTTGTGACTGGCCATCAAAGGCTCGAATTAACTTGTTTACAATTAAAGTGTCATTAAGTCATTATCTATTGTGCGAAGACTCGTTTTGTTATTATTATTTTCATTGTTTTTTTTTTTTGCCCGAATTTTGCAATGCGCCCTTGACACGAGCCAGGGTCTTTAGAGGGTCCTGAATCCGGGGGTCCTTTTCGCGTCTCTCTCTTCAATGTGCCAAAGTCAATAATTTATATGGGCTGGGTTTGTTTTTCGATGTGTCGAAAGTCGAAAGCAACCCCTGTGTCTGCCCTGGCCTGGCACTGTTGTTGCCATTTCAAATTGCCAATTATCGATGAATTTGCAAAAACACAAACAGACAGCCGAGAAGGGCGCGCCGATTGTATTGCAGCTTAAGCGGCTTGGTGTCTCTTTCTTTACTTAAACCCTAACCCTAACCCTAGCCCGGTCTCTGTCTCTGTCTTGTGGCCGAAACCCTAGTCCTGTCAATATGTCTTTTTTTTTACCAACACGGGTGGGGTCTTCTTCTGTTTCTGTTTGTGTGCAGAATTATGCAAATCAAATGGCATATATCGATGTCGGTTGCAGTATTATTGCTGCAATTCAGCACTTTCTATTCCCTTTCAAAATGCAATCAACGTTTTCTAAGCGATTTGAGGCAGGGGCTGGGCTGTCTATTCAATTCAAAGAACTCAAATATAAAAGAGGTAATAATTCTTGCCAAAAGGATTTGGGCTTGGCTTACTGAAACTTTCTGTCTCTGTGAGGGTTTTGTAAAGGATTCAAATTATTATTTACTGACTCTCGTTCTCTCTACAATGTTTTTAAATTGAAATTTTAGAAACATCTTTGAATTTAAATGCATATTTTATTCATTATTCTCCCTAAAATATTCACATTTATTTTGGGTTATTTATTCTATTATTTTTCTAGCCCATTTCCATAATGTCTTTCCCATGTTTTTCCCGAAAACAGAAGACCGTTAAATAATAAAGAAAAACATGTTTTTCCTTAGGGAGTTTTAATTGCGCCCTTGGCTTCTTCAGTGAATCTGAAATCGGAGACCAGTAACCGGCAGCTGGTGGCACTGCGATACTGCCACACCCTGAGATTTACATATGACTGCTCCTGTCAATTGCCATTACGCAGCGAGCGAAACTTTAAAGAAGAAATCGAAGGAATAAAAAAACGAAATCGTTTTCTTAATAGACTTTTTTCTATAGATTATACCAGAGACTTGAAAGGCGGCGCGCAACGAATTGAATTGAATGGCCATGCCATGGAAATGGAAAGGAGACCCTAACCAAACAGGCAAATCCTTTCGCGTTTTAAGAAAAAGTAAAAATTAATTCAGCAGTAAATACAATTTAGAGAACTGGGGATGGAATGAGAGCTGAGGCTGCTGCTATTTAACATTCAAATTACAAATCCTTTTTTTTTTGGTTTTGTGTGAGAAGAAAGGGTTTGGGCTCTTGGCTGAACAAATCGTTTTTATTTTTCATTTTTTTTCGGAAGAAACCCTTCTCCTTGTTGACTTCAGCCGCTCGAGCTGATGTCAGCATCATGATGTAGCTAAAAACGGCTCAGATGATGATGATGATAAACCCTCGTCCTGGGTCCTTGTCTCTTTTTGGGATGCAACTCATTTGAATATCTATCTCTGTGTGTATCTGCCGAGTCTTGCGAATGCGTGAGAAAATTGTCAGCATATTGATTCGATGATTATCAACAGTTATGCGCATATTTAATTGTCCTGTCCTGTCCAATCCAGTCCTGCGAGCCTGTTTGCCGCTGAATTTATTTGAATTCGTTGCATTTGCATTCACAGTCTAAGCTAAGTTGAAGTGCAAATACGCGATGCTGAGAGCGAGGCTGGGTTTTGTTTAAATATTTGAACAGCTTTCGGCTGATTGACAAGCCGCAAGTTTTCACTAACTCTGCCAGATGTTTCCTCTTTCTCTTCCTCGGAAATTGGTGAGGTCATGGGGAAAAAAACGGCGTGTCGGGGTCACCACTCTTCTGATTAGATGCGTAATTAGGCGTGGCATGGTTGTAGCCTTCGTTTTTGGTCCGACCTGGCCATTAAAAAAAGGATCAAATGGCTGCCCTGCACATGCTGCTATCTAATTTGCGTTTCCCCCCACTTTTTCTTGCCTCTTTTTTCCGCCTTTCTTTTTTGGTTTTTCACCCGCTGAGCTCTTTTTGGCACCAAACAAATTGGGGAGTTCTGCCTCCCAACGAGGCAACGTTGATGAATACTGTCCCTGCCAGAGAACATGGAAGAACCTCAGTGCAAGACACTTGAAACAATATTCTAAACTTAGCGATTAGTTTTGGTATTAGGTATAAATACATTTCCAAAGATGTTTTTTAGTTATCTTAATATCCCATTTTTTCAAGTGCATTTCTAAAAGTTTTCCATAGTGCTGCCTGGTTGTGGCTTGTTTGCTCGTTTGGCTCTACTAGCCCGACATTAATCAGACGGTGGTGCGTCTGACATTGCCCGAGAAATGACTGAGTATCGGGGGAAACTTGCTCATGACGGTGGTGGAGAAAGGCAAGGGTGCACGTTGGAGGGATCTACTTATTATTTCACTGTAATTAATAAAGATTAAACGTTGTGACATGGCTAGACTGACTAAAATGCTCCCTCCCGCGGTTGAGAGACTTTGTAGTAGATGCTCTGTAATTTTCAGCATTTTCTTCTCGCCGTTGGTGTTAGTATAGTATTTGCCTGATTTGTCCTTGTCGTGACAGTTGCCATATTTAAGCGAATAACAAGCGTCTAAAGATTAATGATTTGTCTTAGCAGGGCCCGGAGTCTGCTGAACTTATAAGGAATTCATTAAGATGCTGACGATGCAGAGTTTCTAAAAAAAACAGTTCCCTTAAAAAACCCCAAAATAAATGGCATTTAAAGTTTTGGATTCAACCATAAATATCCCAGTGATCCCATAAAAGCAACATAAAATCGTATTAAGTTGATCATAAATTGTGGTCCGAAGATCACAGCTCAGATCTTTTATTTTTCGGGAAAGAGATCAGTTTTCAGTTTCAGTTTCGGTTTTATGTTTTTTTTTCAGTTTGCATAAAATTTGATAAACAAACTAATAAACATAAACTAAGATTAATGCATTCATATATCACTCAATAAATTCAGAATTTGGGTCATCAAGTGCAGGCGTTGGATCTGTTTTCCATGCCTGTCTGTGTCTCTATTGATGATGGTACGACGAGGGTGCTCCGTACTCTCGTACTTATGCTTAATTGCAATGGTAATTAATAATGTTATTTATTAGACAAACATGGCTTGCTCTTCTTCCCCTCGATGACCTCATCCGCATAATTCTGTGAGTGTGAATGCACTTGGAGAATTTTCATACACTTCTTGTTATATAGTTTTGACTTTAACTAGCTGCTTGGGATAATTTTTCTTTAAAATCTTCATCCCAAAACCTTAATTATTGGTTTCAGGCATTTTTAAAAATAACATCTGGAACCTCTTAATAATTGTTCTCTGTGTTTGACTCGTGCTCCCTACTAGATGTGTGTCATTAAGTAAATTAAGTAAATAAACATATGCCTGCTATCTAAAGGGGCGGGGGCGGCCGGGTCTGGGCAGAGGAGCGAGTGAGAATGAGCGACTTTGGGCATAATTAATTGCCAGTCAGCCGTTGGCCTCGTTGAAGTCCAAGTTGTATTTACCCCCGTTAAGACCATCAGACAGACAGCTGCCACTGACCCTACCCACTCTCCCTGCCCCATGCCACTGGCCAGTAGCTTTATCTTTGCGAAGCGCGTTAGGTTTTGCGCCCTTTAACTTTTTCGGCTTTTTGGCTAAGTGAAGTGTCGACCAGCCCCGAATACTCCTTTTTGGCCTTTTGCGCATTTCAACGCCTTCATTTGCATGCGTTTTATGGCTTAATAGTGCACCGCCTTATCTGTTGCAAATTTCCAGTCAATAGATTTCCGATAAGACGCCATGCAACATTTGCATTTCATTTGCGCCTCCAAAGCAACAAAACATGGAAGAAGGGTCCCCCAAAAACCAAAAAAACCAGTTGGAAATTTTTCATGTTGGGCCCCCGAGGGCTTCGCCAAAAAATAAGAAGGTAGAAAGTTGGGTTTTCTTGTTGCTTCTTCAGTTTTTTGGCCTTTCTTATGTTTTTTTGTTGGGCTTCGAGACAGCTTCCGCGTAGCCTTTCCTTAACCTTTCCTCGGGCCATGTCTGTGGCACCTCATCAGGGGCAGCTGGAATCTTATGGGATCCACTGGCAGATTCCAGTTTTCAGAGTCCGCAAATTGAGACACAAGCGGGCAATAGCCTCCGAAAGAGTTTAATTTACTTTTATTGCACTAGCACGATTTATTAAAATTATTTCTGGATGGCTCTTGTGCCATTCTTTATGTCTCTGGCTTTTAGAAAGGGATTGCTGCTATTCTACTTTTTTTCGAATCTGAAATAACTTTAGTGCCCCCCACTTATAGATTCATATTTTTATAGATTTTTGGAAACTTGTTTGAGCGTTTATAAAATAATAAGGTAATCTTTACCATTTCCAATCCAGTCCATAGTCCATAAACCATGAGATTTGAATCTAAGAACCCCACACTTAAATAATCCGACTAGTTCTGGTTGCATTCAACAGGCTTTTGGTTTTTATGGCCTCAGTGGCATTTCACAAAATGAAAACTCATTACCGATTATGCAAATAGAAGTCAGTAGAACTGAAATCGGAATTGGACTAGTGGAGGGGCCTGGACAAATGCAAAATGTTTGCCGCTCGTGCCGCCGAGTAAAGCCATAAAACCCTCTTGCGATCGATCAAGTACCAAGTGAAACTATTCGCGTTACTTAGATATATCGATAGTACGGCTGATATGTATCTTGATCTGCAATGGCAAACTCAACGCGATGGAGAAGGAGTTTGTTTGTTGTAATCGAAACTGTTTTGCATATTTATAAGCCTTTTTCTATATGACCACGTTCGCTTTTGGCCGGACTGAGATCTGTTTCCCTGTCCACTTTATGTTAATTGCAAGGGGTCTATGAAATTAATACTTTTTATCGCTTGCTCAATCGCCGCGAACTTGTAGCTCACATGTTAGCTGTAAATTAAGTTGACAACTTGGCGCTGCTGCTGCCTGGCCAGCCAACTTGGCTAAAAAAAAAAAAAATTCAAATCAACCGGCTCTGGCCCACAATTGAAGTTGACTCGATCAATTGAAAGTGTTCAAGAAATATGTAGTTTCTAGTCTAAAGCTAAAAATTAAAGTGTCTTTTAAAAGTGTCATAAAACATTTATTTTATGAAATTAAATATAGAACTTGGTTTCTCTATTTGACATAAAAATTAAAGCTAGAAATCCTTTTCTTATACGTACAGCTGTGGTAGCTCACAAAGGCCAAGCCAACCCATCAACCCATCATCAATGTCCGTCAAGAGCTTCCCTCTTTCCCATACTTTTAAAGACTTGCATGAATGTGTATACCTATAGGCATATATCTATATGGATGTATACTATCCGTACACTTTACTACGCAAATAGCCGTGGCTATTCAAAGCAACTGCCATTAGCTTTGGCCGGCGACTTGGCTCCGTTTGTTCGACGGTTTCACCAATGTTTGTCTACGCCTCACTGCCTACACACTAAAGACAAGTCACTGTGCCGACTAGTCAGTCGATGCGATACGGGCCTGTCTCCTCTATTATTTAGCAAATATTTAGAATATTTGAGGAAAAGCTAACGGAGACGGCAATGGTGGTGGCGGTGGCGGTGGCAGTCACTCCATCCTCTTGGCCACTCGGGCTACTGGCTACTGCACGCGCTTGGGCAAACAAATCATGTTTGAAAAGGGTTGGGGGAGGAGGCTTGGCTATTTGGCTATTTGGCATGGCCGGGAACTGCATGTCAAAGTTTTGGCCTCTCTGTGTGTGCCAAACTTTCTATAAATATGGACATGACTTTGGCTATGTAGTTTTAGCCAACAAAATCGCCATCATCCTGCACTGACTTGAAGTTTATTTTCAATAGAATTTAGGCATATTGAATCCTTGGCTTTAAGCCAAGCTTTTCTCCCAGTGTGGCCAACATCATCATCATTATCAACATCACATGGGCACATTCAGCATGATTGCGGTCGTTAAAGCCACCTGCTGTCTGGTATTTTGTGTCTAGCTGCTGTATTTTGGCCTTTAACCTCTTAGTCTTTCGTGTTTTTTTTCGTTTTGGCCTGGCCAAAAAGCTCATGGCTCATAGCTTATTACTGGCCATCTGCATATTGGCCGCTGCGGCGGCTGCGACTGCGTCTGGGAGTTTTTGGGCTCGGGTCCGGCCCACAGGCCGATGCGCAGAGCGGACTGTTGTTAACAAGCTTGTTAATAAATTACCAACAAAATGGCCATAAAATGTGCCAAGCATAAATCATGGCGCGCAATCTGTTCCTCCACTGCCACTCCTCCGCCCTGGCACACCATCTCTCTCTGCATACATAAATAAATAATAGCAAGTGTGGACACAACAACGAGACAACAGGCGACAATCCGACAGCCCGACCAGGCAAAATTAGCGACAAGAAATACTATATATTCTCCTACCTACCTCTACACATACTCGAATATATATATTAATTCGAAACTGAAATTGATAGCGAAAACCCGACAAAGCCCGCCAACAAAAACAAAGACCCCCGAAAGCAAAAAATCCGCTGAAATTATGAAAAACTAAATAAATTCAAATGAATCAAATCGAATGGGTTAAAGCAACTGCGGCAGCTGCATAAATCAACTCAATTAGTGGGTATTATAAGCTGATCACAGATTCATAAATAAATGGAAGCCAGAAGTCAAAAGGAGTTGTCTGAGAAGTCTGGGAGAAGTTTAAACTCAGTTTCTTAAAACTTTATTGGCCTTATAATAGTTTAATATATTCAGATTACCTTAATGGTTGGTATATAACCATTGCATTCGCGGAAAAATGCACTAAAGAAGTCATTATGTTTTTGAGAAAATGAAGGCTTAATTAGCCGACTTCTTAATATTACAAATAATTCATAAATTTAATAGTTTATTGCTTTATTTTTATACTATACTCCCCTTCTATTTATTTTCTAAAGTGCAGTCGTATTTTAAGCCGCCTGGGAAATCACCTAACCAAGAACTCGAAAAGGCGTTGCACCTCTTGGATTTGATGGCCAGGTGGTAAGATGGCTAGAAGGCATCCATCTAAATATTATGGCTTGGATGCTTTGGGTTTTGGCTTTAGTTTATGACTGCGGCTCATTTTGCGTCATAAAAAAGCATTTTCAACACATTTTTTAACGACAAGTGCCGGGCCAGGCGTCCACAACAATGGATACTGTGGCCAACATTTGCAGCTTTTGTGGCCCAGAGGCGTTGGCGTTCGGCATGGCAACTGCAGCAGCCATAAACCCCGAATGAGTCGTCTTATGGGGCGAAGACAGAGAAAGGGTACAAATTATAATAATGATATGGCTATGGGGTTATGCACACATATGTCACTGAGTATCGGGTATCGGGCGCCAACCATTCAAATGTCAGCCAGTCAACGCTCTTGGCCAAAATAAAAAAAATCCGCTTATAGATACATCTGATTTGGTTAGTTGGCCGCGCTTAAATTAGTGGAAATTACTTTGAATTTATAATGCGCGATGTGAGGCAACCGGGAGATATACACAAAACAGACGCCATGTCATGTCAGATCATTAAGAAAATATGGTCAAAAATGTTTCAATTAAAAACAGGGTGGAAAAAAAATAACACAAACACACATAGTAGACAAACTCAAACTGAAAGGAAACTCAGAAATTGTAGGCGGACAAGTTTCGTTTTATTTCATTATACTTTTTTCTGTATTATGTATTTTTTGTATATTTTTTTTTTTGCCATAAATTGTGTAGGCTACTTTACTGTCAAGTCATTAACAGCAACAAAAACTCACATCGCACGACGGCAAGTGAATCATTAGGAACAAAAGCCAAGGGTATAAACTATAAACGATAAACTATAGAAAATGTGAATTCTTAACAGCTTTTTGTAGGTTTTTTTTATGGCTCTAGATCGGTCTAGCTTTGGATTGATCGGTTGGGAAATTTGTTCCACGACTTTCCATCATAAACTTTTTTCCATTTGGCATATTTTTATGGTGTGTCGTTAATTAGCCCAATTTAATACAAAATATATACGTATTTAGCTCTCAAACAAATTAGAATATCTTGTATTTAATTAATTCGCTTTTTCGTTTCGATCGTGTCTGTTTATGCAATAATTTAAAAGCGCATCAGAATTTATTATTGCTTTTAAAACTATAACATTTTAATGAGGCTTATATATAGTTTATAGTTTTGTGGTCGTTGGGGGCTGGAGTCGCGGTAAAAGTCGCTTTGGCTTGGGTTCATTCAAGGCCAAAACTGTAATTGACTTATCAACCCACACATTCCAATTTTTCAATTTTATAAGCGCTTTTAAAACCGCTTAAGCCAAACTTAGAAGCGTTATAAAATTGCTAAACTATCGTATGAATTCTGTCCAGCCATTTTAGAGCTTTTTTTTGTTAGTTTTTTGAGGCAAACTGAAAACCGACTAAGCCCAAAAATGCTGTGCTGTTAAAACCGCCAAAAAGTCTGCTCATCGCGCGGTTTAAACCGCTTTGCTGAGCTGCTGCTGGCTGTTTAAACCGCTTAAAGCCCCCGAAACTTTTTCGGGTTTTGTTTGGCTTTGTATTTTGTATACATAGTTTTTTTGTTTTTTCTTCTTTTTTTTTTGGCCCGTCATGCCCCAATGGCTTGTGTCAGGGCATCCGACACCCACAACGATGCCGGCATGCCATAATGGAAAAATAAATCTCCGATATGTGTTGGTACACTAACAACCCAGCAGAAGTTAAAAGCCATGTATCTCAAAAAAAAATAATACAAAATGAATAACAACAATGCGGCTGAGAACCGAGTTTGAAAAGGCGTTAGATTCGTTGCGGGCGCGCGCGTTCGTTGCTTTTTTTTTTTGTTTTTTTTGGTAGTGTAACCCCTCATCTCTCGTATATGTATAGATAGTCTTTTTTCACTTGCTCACATCAAAGCGGCAAAAGCCGCTAAACAAAATGCCCACACTTGGCCAGAGCCACATAACAAATGCCTAATTGTCTTGGCGGCACTCGTAAAACCTACAAAATTATTACGGCTGCAAGGGAACACGGCGGAAAAGACTGTAGGAGATCTTAAGACCGACACAACAAAAAAAAAAAGTACACACATAAAATAACATAAAACTGGCAGAAACAAACGCGCCACTTCACATGTTCTGGCCTGGCCCAAAGCCACCTTTAAGTCAACTGGTCATGACGGCGACAAAAAAATGCCAAAGGGTAAACTAATGACAGTTTAATTTACTCCCATTGCGATGAAGTGTAACAACGGCTCTCAAAACTCAATTAGGCCGAAACCGTCTTCATCTCTATTCCAGTTACTAATGTACACCTGAGGTACTCCCAATAGGTGCCATCTAGTTTTTGTGTATTTCTATCATACTCAATACTCATCGTTTCTTTAGAAAACCTATTTTGATAACCGCATTTGTTGGTATCTCAGGTAGTGCTACCACTTATTGGCCAAATGCTGGTCTAATGCGAGCAAACCTGGGTACGTGGTCCGGTTTCGAGCTGGGCAGGTGCAAGCCCCTGGGGATGGGTCATGACTTAAAAACGCATAATTTTTAGGCTTTATGAGCCGCTCTATCGATATCTCCCAACCATCCCGGCAATCTCTCTCTAGTTCGCTGCACCTCTCTCTGTCTCAATTAATTCGCCTAGTTTATGTTTATGACATTTTGGCTCTACGCATATTTCTGGGCCATAATTTATGATAAGCGCGCGGGTTGGCAAACTCCGGAGCCCGGACTCCAGAGCCCACTACTCCGTATAGCCTTTTCGAA
The DNA here is from genome assembly GCF_030179905.1 of Drosophila bipectinata. Lineage (NCBI taxonomy): Eukaryota > Metazoa > Arthropoda > Insecta > Diptera > Drosophilidae > Drosophila > Drosophila bipectinata. Next base: position 15,634,622 of record NC_091738.1, on the reverse strand, counting down.
GCCGCATTCTTTATTATAATGAACTTTTACGCAGTGCGTATCTCATAGATATAAAACTGCATAAAGGTTAGGCCATCCAGCCATCCCCCCTGCCTTTGCCATTCGCCTTTGTCTGAATTTATGTTATTAGCCTCGTAATTTTGTTGGATATTATTGCCGCATTTATGTACGTTTCGTAGGCGCTGCGCCTAATGAGTTTTTCTGTGGCTCGCTCTGCTCTTCATCTTTTGGCCAAAAGTTGGCCTGTTTGGCTCTGGTTGTTGTTCCTGAAATTTATGCATTGCCATTGTTTTCCCTTTTTGCCAAAGTTGCTGTCGGTGGGCGGTGGTTGTGGCTTGCCCCCCCTCCCTGTTGGCTGGTTTTCGTGGCTCCAAACCGCCAACAACAACTTGCAACACGCCCATCATCACACAGTTTGTCAATTGTGTGGGCTGTCCGAGCAAGTGGCTCAGCCTCAACTTCTTGGTTTTAGTAGTTGGCTTGGCACATCTGAAGGATGCCTCTTGGTTGCAAGCGGGCTAATTGGGCGCTGCGGTTAAAAGATACAGTTTTAGATGCAGCTTGGGATGGAGTTTGAATGACTAGTGTTTCAGGTAGATACTTTTTTTAGGAGGGGGTACAAACTAGACTTATAAAGTAGTTTATGTCAGACTTACGTTGTTTACAAAGAAGTCAATTCAAGGCTTAATCTGTAAATAAAAAGAAAAAAATTAATTAGTCTTTGTATGTTAATTGAATTTCCATTCCTTAAAGATTAAAGTGTCTGATAGAAAAAACCCATTGGAGCTGAAGATGATACCCATCCCCACACGACATCCCATACCCATACCCTTACCCATTTCCATTTTAATTTCCAGCAATCCCTAACTATCCTTTCACTATCCATCACTCATCAAAGTCAAGCAGCCAAAAGGCAACAGCAATCCATCAAGCCCCTGAAACTTGTCATGCTCCAATTTGGAATGCTTTTCAATGGCACCTTTTGAGCAGTCAGCGGTTTGGTCAGGAAATTCAATTAGAAGACACAAAGAGGCCCGAAAACCCGATGCATTGCGATACGATCCGCTGGCATTCTAACTAAATAGCATTCACCTGTCCGACGAAATAACTTCACACAGAGATACAAAGATACACCATGAGCAGCTGTCAATATGTTGGCGCCAAACAAGAATGTTTTTTCTCTTTGGGTTTTTTCTATTATATAGTAGTGGAGTAGGGTAGAGAGGACTGGAGTAGAGCCAAAGATCCATGGCCATCCATTAAATGCCTACCGTCAAATCATAATTCATTTTTCCCCGTCTAGGCTGATATTCTTCAGCTATTAGGCACCGGCCACTCCTAGACACGCAGCCTCGGGGCACAGACCATGAAACGGCCTGGCGAGGGACAGGCTGAGGGATGGGGGATGGGGGATGGGGGACCTGTGAAGGAAGCACCATGCCGAAGAACAGGTATGGGCCGACTGGAAACCCAAGATCCGGCTAGAAAATAATAATTCTACCTTCGATGCTGCGGCACAATCTGGGCTTGGGAATTTGCACCTTGCACAACGAGCAAGGGAATCTTCTTCATTTTATTTTTCTGCTCTGCCTTTTTTTTTGTGAAGAAGGGGATCCTCACTTATTCGGTTGCATAGCCCGCGGCGATGGGAAACTCTGGAGTTCATTGATACCCGGTCCCGGCTCAGGTGCTCAATCAAATGCAATTAACAGCGACTAGATGGCAAGGTAGCAGCTGATTGGAGGCACTGTCTGGAGAACGGAAGTTCGCCTCTCGAATGGTTCCAAGTTTTGCTATTGAAATGTCATATCGAGTTAGTCATACGTTTCAGAACCAAGTGCCTCCTATAATTTACAAGGCGGGATTGGCCAACCGGGCAAGAAAACAAGAAACACTGAAAAACACATCTCCCCACTTTGTAATTTACTTTTTTTACATCAAGAGATATTTTTAAAATAGTACCTGTCACCATTTTGGCCAAGTACACAGATGCCGAAATGGCCAATAAACAGATATAGCTACGGAAACTTTGTCGTGTTTCTGCCAAATACCAAAATCAAAAATTACAAAAAATATACAGAAACAAGAAAGGAAAGATAACGTCGGGTGAAGCCGATGTTGATATACCCTTACGGTTAGGATTATATTTTTTTTTTTTTACAAATACCAACAACTTTACCGATTGTACCCTTTAGCCCCACAATTAGGGCTATATATTCCCCAATCCTGATCCGATTTCCAAGCGGAGTATCTTAAACGATTTCCGACGATCTGCATCAAAATCCTGAGAAAAAATATTTTTTAGATTTTTTTTAAATTTTTCATTATAATCCTGAGACAAAATATTTTTTAAGTTTTTTGTACATTTTTCATTATGGGATCCCTTGAAAATGGGGTTTTCCCCTATAGGGTCCACAGTAATGGCTATATCTTCCTGTCGGAGATGCCTCCTTCACTGCGTTGCAAACTTTTGACCAAAATTATTATTCCCTCTGCAAGGGTATAAAAAGCTAAACACACAAATGCCAAAACTTTATTAGCCCGTTGACGCAAATTAACGGCGACCGCTTCCATTTCGCATTTCAAAGCGTCAAATCGCTCGTCGCCGCGCCGGCCCGGCCCGGCCCAGAGTGGTTTGGTGGTGCAGCCAGCCAGCCTCATAGCACCACTGGCTGCACACAGGACCGACCCGTTGGCTGCCAGCAAAATAATTTGTAAATGTCAGAGCATTTTGACAGTTTGCGGTGATGTTTTTCAAATTACAATTTACAACAGCAACGACAACGACATCAGGCCAAAGCAAAAAAAGTTAAGCCCCAAAAATAAAAGCAGCAAAATTTCAGTTTTCCAACTTTTTTTTTAATTTGTTTCACTTTGTAAGGATAACATGATGATTTTTGAAAAGGGTATAAAACATAGTAGTTAAAGCTCATGGATATTTGTCAACTGGTTGATTTTTATTTTGGTTTTACGGCTTACACAGACCAGAGTATGGACGGGTTTTAATTAAAACGGAATTGTTTCTTTTTTTAGCACAAATCCTCCATAAAAAAATAAACAAAAAGCACTTCATACATAACAGAACATCTCAATTTTTTTTAAAGCGATTTTGACCAAATCCCGCGAAAATCTCGCAGGTCAACTTTAATTTATGTTTTATGAGCCAGCCCCAGAGTATCGAAGTGCCAGCCCCACTCACCATTGATGGATAGTCTTTTCATAGTTATAAACAAAACGTCGAACTGTTAACGACTTTCAGGCCCATAACTCGGCACATAAATTTGATGTTTGATTTTCATGGCCCGGTCAACAACTTGGAAAAAAGTTGAAGTCTCAGGCGGGGCCTTAACGACTTTCCATGGAGCAAAAAAAAAAAAAAGATATATATCTGCTGCTAATCTGTTAATGTGAGAAGAGAGCACCAAGTCTGGGCAGTGAAAGGAGATTCTGTACCGGGGCACTTTCACCTAAAAAGTGCTGGTGCTCTCAGGGTCCCAGGGCTTTTAATTTAATTAGCCAGACAGCCATGGCCATGTGACCCAAAACTAATCAAACTATAGTTAGCCCCGAGGAAAGTACCCGACATGGGGCATGGGAATGGGTGTGGTCAGGGCCCAAACTGTAAACTAGACTAGACTTGGCCCCGGGAAATTGACTTCCAGGCGGATTAAGGGCAACGGGAGAAGGGTTGGCAAATGGCAAACAAATGCGATAATAGTTGGCAAAGTCAATGGCTAGACGGCCAACAAAAAACCAACAAACACAACATACTACAACTACTGCCAGGAACACTGACAACAACAACAGTAAAAGAAATTGAAGAAAATTACACTAAATTGGCTTCAATTATTGTATTAATTTGGGTTCCGTGTTGCTTTCCGGCTTATCCCTTTTTGCTGTTCCTCTTCTGGCCAAGTTGCAGTCTCGTTTTGGTCTTCTTCCTATCTGTTGTTAGCCCTTTGGTGTGTGGCCCTGATCTGCGAGTAAACATTTTGTTTTTCTAACTCGACTCTGGCATCTTGATGAGCCACTTCTGGCGCTTTGCTTAGTTGAGTTATTCCACAACCAAATTATTTTAGACAGTCTACAAACTTGGAATGGGTTTTTTTTATTTTGAATACGAGAATATGGGATCTTGAAATTCTTTCAAGACTTTCCTCAGAAAAAAAAACCCAAGTATACCTCCATGTATAGTATACCTCCTCCCAATTTCATTTTTTTTGCCTGTGTAATTTCGCCCTGGCATTTGCTGTCGTGCAGGAAGCCTCGTCTTGACTTGGCCAAGAGGAAACTGACGATTATAGTTCGTAAGCCCGTAGATACGAGCATGTTACTTGCTGGACCAGGTTTTTTTTTTCTTGAGCGTTCTTGAGTTTAGAAAATGCAGCCGGAAGAACGTCATTGCTTGACATTCATCTGCCAGACAGCTGCCAGGATTGGGTTTTATGGCCACTGCCTTTTTAGACTTTTCCTCTATCATTTTAAATATTTAAACACTGCACAGTTGTTATGCAAGAATATTTTATCAACTCTTGGATGAAATTCTATCAAAGTGCCAGAGGAAAATTTTCAATTAAAAATCAACAACTCACCAAGAAATTGAATCTGAGAGGCGGCAGAAATAGCGTCAGCGTCAGAAATCAAACACAAACACAAGCACGAAAGTTCACTGCCGGAAAATGTGTTTTTTTCCAGCGTTTTGCACAGAAAATCGAAATGCAATTTCCTCTTGAACTCAAAAATGTTTGTTTTTTTTTTGTTGTTCGTTGTTTGGATGGTTGGCACACAAACAAAACAATTTTTGCCATTAAAAAAGTTCTCATTATGTGGGTTAGAGCACGGCAAAGTTCTTAATTCTATTTTTTTCCAAACAGGACACGTGGGGAGTCAAGTTCGAGTCTCTTTTTGGAGATTCTTGTGGAGATTCTCCAGTGATCGATGGTTCTTTTGGCCGCCCGAGCGCCTTCAAAGCCGAATAGCGAATGCGGCAATTGGCAACCGGCGGCCAAGAAAGCCACTCGCACTCGCAAATCAGCAGAAACGGCAACGCCAGCGTCGGCAGCAACTTTGGTCGGCTCTTGTAGGCCGGCAGAAAAATAAAAGCCAAGAAATACAAAAACATATATCTACACATATAGGCCTTCTCCCTCCGATAGCTGCCCTCTCGCTCTGGCCGGTTGCAAATTGCAATTTTGCCAGCAGCTGCAGTCAACATGTTGCTGGCTGGCGTGCTTTTGTGGCTTTGTCGCCCACCACACACACTGGCCCCAGAACTCACCACAGTCTTTTGCCAATGTATCTGTATCTTGCGGATACATGTATCCGTGTGTATCTGTGTATCTGTATGCGTGTGGGCTTGCACGTGTTTCGCCAAAAGGATTCCGGCTCAGCTGTTGTTGCTGTTGCAGTTTGTGGGCTTGTCGCCTGACTGACATTTCCTTTTGATGCGCCTACGTGCCCGATTTGGCATATGCATTAGTTTGGAGCCAAGGGGTTATGTGTAGACAGGCGGCCAAGGGGGGGAATTCAGGGGGGGACCAACCATCAACGATCGAACGTGACATTTTAGCCAGCACCGCGTCTATACAGAGAACTCAGAACTTTGGCTCAAGTTGGGTTCTTGCGCATGACTGAGTCGTCGGGAAAACGACTTGAGTGAGTTTTCCCGCCGCGAGTCTGCCTTTTCTCACAGTCAATGGCATTGTTTTTGTTCAGCTAATTGTGGGTGTCGTACTGCTATATATATTTCTTTCTGGTGATGCAATCGTGGGGGCTTGAAAATGACTGACACTCGACACTCACAAGTGAATATTACAAGACATTTGTATGAAAACTGAAATGAAGCATTCAGGTCAACCTCAAGTAACTTCAAAAACTTGAAGAAAATCAAAAAAATAATTACCTCACAGCTGGAAACGTAAAATCTACACACTGTTTAATCCTCAATAGTAACCGGCTGAGGACAAAAGGAACGCCCTTTTAAGTGAAACTGAAAGAAAGAAATTCCCTGCTAATTGGGATGCCTACACCTTGGCCAACAAAGGCAACACTTGTTGTTAGCTGGTTATCTTTATGACATAATCTAGCCAACCTGCTGACCGCAAAGTGCAGGAGAAGAATTCTATTCTTTGCCGCTCAACGGATTCCTTTTTCGATTTTTCCCACTAATCAACAGATTTTCGTCTTCTCAACCCCGCAATTTATGGCCAACGAGGGGCACAAGCACATGTTCCAATGGGCCCAGACAAAGGGCAAGTGGCAGACAAAGACGACAGACAGATGCAGATACAAGCCGAAGATACGAGAATACCAGATACAGATACAGATAGAGACTGAGAATGAGAATGAGATACAGATACGGATACGGTTTGAGGATCGCAGCATATTTATTACATCACAGACGACGAGTCGAGTCGAGCAAAGGGGTGAAGTAATCACAGAAGTCGGTGGTTGCCGGTAAAACCGAAAGTGCCATGAGGTAGCCTATAGACCTACATAACGCAGGGTCACCAATAACAATGTGGGGATAACAAAAAAACACACACAGAATAAAATTTTCAACAAAAAAACAAGAAGGGGGAAAAAGAAGAAGGAAAGAAGGGCTCGTCATTGTTTCGCTTTCATTGAGATCCAGCTTGAGAATCTGATTCAGATTCAGATTCGGATTCGGATTCGGACGTTCAGGTCCCCCGAGAAAGGAAGCCAGGGGCAGGAGCAATAAATCAAAGACCCAAGTTGAATGCACCATACTATACAACCGGCACTCCGGCATGGCAAGGGCGGATGCAAAAGTCGTCACCAGCTCTTATGTAGGGAATCGAGAGTCGCGGGTTCAGGTCGCCGTGAACCTTGAGAACCTACCTCAACTACAATCTTGAAAAAAAAATATTAAAAAAAATAAAATAAAAAGCAAATCTGAATGCGTAAAAAATCCAAGTATCTGGGAAGAAGGAAGTGGACCATGTGACGTTTGTTTTGAGAAACGTCAGCTGAGTAGCAAAAGGGTTTGTAAATATATGTATATATACCTATATTTTTCCTTTTTGTATAAAAACCAGACAAGAAAGACAAACGATAATACCGCTTTAAGTTTGAGCTCTTTGCCAATCAGGGTTAGTACCCTTACCTTTGCTTTCTTACCCTTTTCTTTGTGTATTTTCTCAGAGACCAATTCCCAAAAAAGGGTTCGAGATGGAACGAATTGTTTTTAAGGGGGCAAAAGACTGGGAAAAAATGGCATAATTTGCTTAAGGAAACTTTTCCAATTTATAAATGACAAACACAAAGTGCTAGCGAAGAGCAGAGCCAGCCAGCCATCCAGGGGATAATGAGGAAAACTTGGAAATGAACGGCATTTTTCCCTTTACTCTGGCAAAGATATTTTCCCTCTTTTCTAATTAAAGTGCTGGGGATTTGCATAAAAGGAGTTGCGAGTCCGAGTCCGAACAGAAAAAAGGAGCAAACGCTTAAGCATTAATCAAAAAATCAGCTGAAAATTAAAAAAAGCGAAAGACAAAGTAGAGGGTGGACGGAAGTAGGAGGTATCTGTGGTATCCCCAGCACAAAGTAAAAGGTACAACAGCAAAGGATGGCAAAGGATGAATATCTGCTGATGAGGCAATGGTTGAAAAAAAAGATGCAGAAAAAAAGAAAGGATTGTCTGGCAGTGTTGAGAGTTTTTAAATTACAAAAAAAAATACGGGCGATGAGTATCTCTGGGGAAGTTTTAAAAACTCCACCAGAGAAGTTAAAAGCTATTAAGATTTAATAGAATATTTTAAAAGACTACAAGACTTCTTTTAGTTAGTTCTTAAAAATAAAAATTTCATGCTTGTTCTGAAAAGAAATTTTTTTGTAATTTGGGTCACCTCTTTCGGCAACATGCATTGTCCCTTTGGTGGACTGCAAAAGATACAGATACGGTTACGGATACAGATACATGGGATGCAGCCACAACAGCTCCGCCCAGACACGTGTAAGCCTCCGTTTCCAGCCCCCCATGGATGCCCTCTGGCAACGCTCTCATATAAATATATAAAACATTTCACTTGCTATTATTTTGGCTTATTTCTGGGGTATTCTTGTTGCTGCTGTCGCTGTTGTTTATGTTCGAAATGAATGCTTCGTTTTTCTTCTTATTTTCGGTTGTTTTTAATGACGAGACTGGGAGTGGGTTTTTCGGTTCCCGTCAGTCCAGTTCTGAATCAACAGCGATGAAGCTGCCAATCTGCACTTCAGTGTGCTCCACATCGTTCCAACAACATCGTTCCCGACCCAGCCCAGTCCAGTCTCCCCGGATTTTCCTCCCAAGCCAACCGCATCAGCACTGGGAGAAATGGGGCTTGAACCGCCAGGATGGATTCGAGAGTAAGAGGATGGAAAGTATTTCTCAGATTTTAGTGAAATGTATCTTATTTTTTTCTGTGTTTTTAGCAGACGATGCTGATGTGAATGTGAATGCGAATACGAAATTCTCGCAGTGGGTCGGCGGTTGTTTAAGTGGTCCTTGATAAGCGGCTGCCAGCTTAAAACCGTAATGCGCTTTACAAACTTCACTTCGCTCCAGCCTCCTTCTCTATACATGTATACAATATATATATTTAAAGTAAACTCTTCACAGGCCCCACTGATGAAATATCAATATTGAAGCAGTGGCAGTGGAAATTTTAATTCGATAGTCGTGAGACACAGGCCAGCCAGGAGAAATAAAAAAAGAGATTGCATTCGCTGTTGTTCAGTTAGTGGAAGCGTTAAAAATGCCACTGATTTCGCTGATTTTTGTTGCTGTCTTTTCATTATTTATTTAATGGCGGACAGGTGCAGACTCAGCTCGATTGGACTGTTTTCCCATTAAGAAATGAAACGAAGTGAAGGGGAGACAGGACACGAGGTGGCGGCCCGAGGCAGTGATATATATATATATGTAAGTGCTTAAAAATACGACTTTTGCCAATGTAAATTGATATAGTATTCGAAACAGGCAATGGAAAGCTTATTTCGTGTTCTATTTGTTCGAGATAAAACATTATGATTCAATTAACCACCAAACCAGGGCCATAAATGCAATGTAGATTTAATTAAAATCTATGAAACTGAATTGGAAATACAAGTCCACATAAAAAGATTTTAATTATTGTAATGGCATGTTTTACAACTCATTTTAGATAAAATAAAAACGCCATTTATTTGATACACTTTAATGAAGTTGGTAATTTAATAATTGATTTAATACTTTGCATAAATAAATAAAGTTTATATATAGTTTGGGGATTTAAGGAACAAAAGCTTGAATCTTTTAATAAATAAACTGTTTTGTGAAAAGTTTAGTTTTGTTATATTTATAAACGTAATGCTTTAAACTTACTTGTCGACCCAAACAAACTTTGTCCAGCTTATTTTTGGGATCCAAAGCGAAAGTTGTTTCAGTTGTTTGAGTTAATATTTATGTTTTTTTATTTTTATAATATAATTTATACACAAAGTTGCACACACCGTGTGTGCATATGGGATATGGATATGGAAAACTTTATCAAAAGTCAATGTCACAGCAGCAGTAGCAGCAGCACCGTCAGCAGCAACATATATTGCAGCTACAGCGGCAACAGCAACATCAACAACCAACAGCAACACATGACACGCGCACGATTCACCAACACAGAGACACTTTCGTCTTTTTACAGTTAGAGTGGCTAACAAGTTGGTCTGGTCAACTGTTTTACTGTCCAGACAATAAAATTTGCGCCATAAATCAAATTGGATTCCAAGTTGCTGTTGTTGTCGTTCCGCTGGAAATGCTGCAAATGCCGCACTTGGCCAAAGCTGGAAGCTGGACTTTGGCCAACTGATCTTGGCCAGCAGCCTGCTGCTGATGACTAAGATTTATTTGTCCCAACTGGTAACAGCTAACTGGCAACTGGTAACTGGCAACTGGTAACTGGCAACTGGCGACTGGCGACATCGGCTGCTGGCGGGTAACTGCACAAGGACGACTGGCAGGATGAACCACGGAGCCTGTCCCGGCGATTTTTACATTTTCCAGAAATTCAGCACAAAATCACAAGCACAAGGGGTGGCATTGGCCATGGCCGTGGTTAAGCAAATACAAAAACAAGCCAACAAAAAAGGACGAAAAGAAATAAAAAAATCAGCAGGACTATATATATGTAGGTATATGTGTGTGTGTGTGTACCATATACCGCACTTATACGTATGCAAATTAAAGGGAGTTGGAAATAAAAATGGAGCAGCAACCATCAACCGCAGACGTTGGCAGCGCTGCCAACTGCAATTTTTTCTAATGAAGCGCGATTTTCCACTCAAAAAAAAAAAGAAATATGTAATAGAGGGGAAATGCTTTCCAACCATTTCTTTTACTACCTATTTTTTTTTTCATTTGTTTGAGCGGATTTTTCGAGTGGCGGAAACAGATTGTTGTTGTTGCGTTCCACCTAGCAACAAAACTCACCAATACCAACCACCCACCCTCCGCCAGGATCCACCGTCTATTTTATATACAATTTATGTGCGCGGAAAAAAATCCTTGCAAGGATAGCAGGGAAAAATAGAGAAATCAACTTTTAGCCACCCTGCAAAATGAGGGTGAATCCCCCGCCCGGCCGAAACCGCCGGCATTTGGAAAAAAAAGAAGCAGTGGCAGCGGAAAAAAGTGCTAAAAATCCAATATGGCTACAATTTGCCAGGCGAGTGAAAGAGAGCAAAGTATCAGCGGCAACAAAAAATTGTACATGAAAATGTTTTTCATTTTTTTTCCCCATTTTTGTTGTTTTTTTAATATTTGCCCTGGCAACGCAGCGAGACGAACTAAGTAAGCGGGTGGCTGGGTGACTGGGTGGTTAAGTGGTTGGGGGGCGGTATGGCGGATGTGGGTGTGGGGGTCGCACGCTGCCAAGAAAGTGAATAAAAAAAAACTCCGCCCCCTTTTCAAGACAAGCGTCTGCGCGAAGGTGAAGCCGAGTTGCTGGCAGAACGCCAGCAGAACTGGCAAAGGCACTGGCAGAGAGAGCTCTCACTCACACAAAGCCGCCACCGTGGAGACCACACACAGATACAGATACGAATACAAATACAGATGCAGATACAGATGCGAAAACGCAGATACAGATACGGTTAGTCCATCCCTGTCGCACTTGCGCCATTCGAATGAGTAATTAAATGCTTATTAACGGCTCGCTGAGTTTTTTCGCTAGTCGCGCGCTATAATTAAACTCAGTTTTGTGAGTGAGTAAGTGTAATTGCAACCCCTGGAGGTATTCAGCTCAAGCCAACCCCCTCTCCAGTCAGACCTCGACCTCAGCCCGGATGCAGTTCCAGTAGTTTGCGGCTTTTTTGCAGTTTTTCCGCCTTCATCTTGGTTGCATTTTTGCGACGCCATTTTGAAAATGTAATTGAGTCAAAAGTAACTAAATGAAAAATGGTTAGTGGGTGTATTGGTTATGTATTTACTATTAATTGGCTTACTGGCTGCCTGGCTGGGAAAACAGTTAACCAGACAGAGAGTTCAACAAACCCCTCACTTTCGTCATCAATCCGAAACTAATCGAATCTTTTTTTGGGGGTTTTATTGTCACAGGCCTAATAATTATCCAGCCCATCAACTCTAAACAGTTTTTATTATTTATTTGTATTCTTCGACCAGCACTAGCAATTAAAATCGGCTTATAATGGATAGGTATAAATGAATGCATAAAATGTATTTAATTAAGTTAATTGATTTTGGCCGAAATTGAACGCCTATTTTGCGGCTCATTAAAATGCCATTAAAATTTCGTTTTGTTTAGTTTTGACTTTGGTATTCAGATGAAATTAGTTTTAGTATTTAGTCCGGAAGGGTTAAAGGGGAAAAAATAGTTGATTGTATGATGGTTTAAATTGCATTAAAATGAAATCAATATTTTATTTTGCGGAAAGTAATATCCTCGTTGAATCAATTTTCACACTCACCTCCACACATTCCAGTTTGAAAACCCGAAAAAATTCTCGTTTCTCAATTAAGCCAGCAACATGAGCACTTCATTTTCTTTTTGGCCCTTTGCCATCGAAATGCCATTTGAATTCCTCTTCCGAATGACTCATTTTCAATTGTTCTTTTTGGCCCGAAATGACATTACACAGATTTGCATAAAAACTTTGCATAGAAACTCTCAAGGCGCACAAAACACAAAACGATGATGATGTGATACCAGGAATTAGGAGGGAAAATTCATACTTTTCGGTCAGGAAAAGCCCATTTCTTGAGCACGCAGAAAAGGGGTTATATGCCTCTCAGATGTCCGTTCTCGGCCGAGTTTTCTCTCACTGTTCGCGAGACGAGCGACGCGGGCCAACTGGCATTGTAAATGTGAAAACTTGCCATCAATTTTCGGAGGAAAAACAAGACAAAGGCCGAAAGCTGCGTGCCATAATTACACACCCCGCCAGCGTCCTTGTCTCTAGAAAAACTTGTTCAATTTGGTTAGACGAAAGGGTTGAGAAATCGAGTGAGCGGCAAAGAGTTTTGTGTTTGCGGGGGGTTGGCAATAGCTGTGGCAGTGGCAGTGGCAGGGGCAGCCACTTCCAAACACCGAAGGCGAAAAACAAAAACACACACAAAATGCGTCACGCACAACAAAAACAGGAGCAAAGGACTCCAGGACGTTGAGCCTGTTTTTGTTTTTTTGCTTGAAAAGTGCGTCATTCATAGTGGCTCTCTATGGTTTCAATGGCTGTGAGCAGCGAGTATGTGGTCAGCGGAGAAGTGTCAAGCGTTTAAAGGGTTAGGAGGCAAGGGTTGTCATTCCGGTTGGTTGGGGGTGAAGTCCTGCCGCAGGAAGCAGCTAAGTGCCAGGCAGATGCACAAAGTTATGGTGGGGTGGCAAAACAATTCCATTTTCATTTTCATTTTCCAACGAGACTAGACTCTCTGACTCTAATTTAATAATAAATTTGGATTTTAATTTCATTTTTCAGATAGGAGAGCTTAAAGAATTAGAAATATAAATTAGAATAGAAACGAAGAAAATATATACTTAGAATGTAGAAAGAATTGATCAAAATTAACCGTATATTTTGTATTCTTTTTTTATTTGCCATCTCAGGAAAATTCTAAGTGGTTCACAAATGGTAATTTAATAACAAATTTGGATTTTAATTTCATTTTTTAGACAGGAGAGCTTCAAGAATTAGAAATATAAATTAGAATAGAAAAGAAGAAAATATATACTTAGAATGTAGAAAGAATTGATAAAAATTAGCCGTATATTTTGTATTCTTTTCTTTTGGGCATCTCAGGAAAATTCTAAATGGTTCCAAGGTGGTTTAAGTGGCTTTAGCTTTAAAACAAAACTTTCTTTAGATATATTGTTGATTTATAAGAAACCAATATACCATTAGAAAACTTCCCAAAACATGGTTCTAAAAGACACTATATTGATAAAATCGCTGTTTTAATATAAGATCTTATATATAACTCATAACTTTATTATTTAAACTTCCTCAAATAACAAACAAGCTTATTTAAAAACATTTAGTCTAAACCAAAGCATATTTTCGAGGGATTCAATTTAAGGATCATAGATCATCTGCTGCATTTTTTTTTAGAAAAACCAGTTTGACACTCGTAACTAATGTTTAGATATATAACGGATACATATACACAAAACACCACTAAAGGGTTAACTAGGGGGTTGGATATAGGCATTGAAATAGAAACGTGGTCGCGGTCAGATCACATATTTCAATTTATACTTTGAAAAATAAAAAAACCCCTGATAAAAAGTCACTCACGCGAAGAAATGGAGGGGTATTTCACTCGGCGATGTTTTCGCTGTACTCGACTCGACTCGTTTCTCAGGCTCCGCCCTCTTTTTGTATTGTTTGCGATGTTTAGTCTTGAGTGAAAAAGCACTGATGCGATGTTTTGAGCGAAATCTCTCAAAAGATACGAAAGAGGGTAATTCTCAGATTTTTCTATGTTATTCTTTTTTGTTCCTGTTCCCAGTAAAGGGGAGCTGTTCTCAGGTCCTTCGTCCTGTTAGAAAACATAGCCTAAAGGAAAGAAATCTGAAGGCACTGATTTCAGTTCCCTTGGGGTTGCTGTCCAGACTAAAGTAACTCTAGTAATTGAAAAATATAAACGTTTTAGGTTTATTGTTTTAATTTAGATAGTGGTCTGGCCAAGCTAATTTTCTTTGAAGAACCTTTTAAATTAACATAATTTATTCGCCTTTGTCTCCTTAAAGATATCATGTCCTGCAGATACTGAAATGCTAATCCAACTGCCCCTCCTCCTTGCCATTTCCCTCCAGTTGTTGGCCCACAAAAGCCCAGCAGGTGGCTAAGTAAAAGTCGCAGAACAGCAGGAGCAATCGCATTGATTCTCATTTGCTTGTTTTAACCCCGACTGGCGCCAAATCCAATAAGCATCGGACAAATTCGCAATATGCGAATCTGCACCATCACTCTCGGTTAATTGATTTTTATTTGGCGCGTGTTCGGAGCCAGTCCCTCAGGAAATTGCCAGCAAATTGTGGTCCGGGCGGGGGAATGGAAATTGATTTTGTCTTTCGGCCATCAACCCTTGGGCAAGGACATTTTCTAGTCCTGATTTGCGGTACGACCTCTATTGGCAGTTAGGGAGAGTCTGAAAGACTCGCCGTCTAGCGGCGTGAAATGAGTTCCATTTGAAGGATAATAGAAATTGGTGAGAATCTTGGCTAAGGACAGTGGTACAAAATAAAGTAGAGATTTTTTTCATTTTTATACATTTTTTATTTGGATTCTTTTAATAAAGTCAGCAGTTATAATATTTGATTACAATTTTATCATTTTTACAATTTAAATGTTAGTTTAGTTCTATTTCATTTTATACACAAGCATAACTTAAATACTTTTTTAAACTTAAATCAAACTTAAATACTAGACATTGCTTTATTTTAAAAATATTTATTTTAAAATTTAATTATTTTTTAATAAAATTATTTATAATAATATATCAACGCTACATAGACCTATAACTTTACATCCCTCTAGTTTTCTTATCGAATATTAACCCCAGCGGTCTTTACCTTTACCGTTAATCATGTAGATAGGAAAATCCACATAAAAAAAAAACAACTGAACCGTTATCAATTACGTAACATAACGGTTGCTCGTCCTTGCACAATTTTTGCAATTAAATGTGGCCATGCAAATGCCAGGATATAGATAAAGAGCCAGCGATAGTCCACAAAGAGGGTTGAAGGTCCTTTCGAAGTGCGTATTTCTAAGATCCAGAAAGAGGTTGTTGAACTCCATGGGTTGTAATATATTGCCAACGGTTAATTTCTTCAGGAAAAGTGTCCGATTCGATCCTATCTTAACCCTTTTCAAAGTCCTTCGAAGGGGGTTAAAAACCTAAAAGGTGTCCTTTTATGGCTAGGGGTGAAGATGATACTGGAAAGATCAGCAGATACTTGAAACTATTTAAAGGGATATTATTTCTCTTATTCTTAATATTACAAAGTTATGGAAAGACTTTTTTCGATGGGCGACAGCCCTCCAAGAGCACGGTATTAAGTTCCTACGACTAGTTAAAGTGGCACGTAGGAACTCTATACCTCGCTGATGGTAAATAGGCTTCGGTTTCTTATAGAATTGAACACAAATCACCGCACTTCATGTGTCTACTTAGCTGTTCGTTTGGGCCATGTTTGACTTGCCAGACTTAAGCTGCAATTAGAGTCATAAACGGATTATGTTTGCCAGATATTGGTTTTGGTTTGGCCAATAACCAAATTGACTGCCAATACTTTCGGCAAATATCAAAGTCGTCCCAAAAGCGTCTGCCAGACTCTCCATCTTGCCTCCCGGCCATCCTTGATTCGCTTCCCTTTCGGCGGCGTCTTAAAATTTTATGTTTGCACATTAGCTGGCGCCGTTGGCTGCAAAAAAAGTTAAAACCAAAAAAGAAACAAGAAAATTCAAAAGGGAAAGAGCCAAAGTAAGTAATGGAAAGTTATAGATACTTAGCCAATGCATTAGCCCCCTCGAAAAAAAAGGAGTGTGTACGGATGCTTCATACATGGCCACGATTTTAGACTTGAGGGCTGGCACTTATTTGATTTGTACTCGAAGCTCGAGCCGATGGGAATCTGATATTAAGACTAGAGCCGTTTCAATGGCTGTCTTAACCTTGATTTATCCAAAGAATTTCCTCCCCGCCAATGTAGTTGTTAAGTCACACCCCACACACGCTAATTACCGGCTGCAGAGCTGAAAAAACTAATCAACTTGATTGATTTATCTGACAGAACTGCACAAGTTGACATTTGGAGAAGGCGACTCTTTAACGCCCACAACAACTACAAAGACAACCACAAAAGCACTTGACTGCACACAAATTATCATTTGAATTATATGCAAAATAAATGCATTTGATTGCCAAGCCAAGCCAGTCAGTGAGCCAGCCAGCCAGGCAGCCAGCCAGTCAGTCAGCCAGTTGTATCTGATGTAGCTGTTACGGTATCCGCTGGATACATTCGCCTCAC
Organism: Drosophila bipectinata; assembly: GCF_030179905.1. Lineage (NCBI taxonomy): Eukaryota > Metazoa > Arthropoda > Insecta > Diptera > Drosophilidae > Drosophila > Drosophila bipectinata. The sequence goes on along the minus strand of NC_091738.1, from coordinate 15,618,099 downwards.
AGTGCGAAAGCTAACCACCATGATTTGCATTTAGTTGCTGCCATTTCAGATTTGACTGTTTGCTTCTTTGCCCCTCTGCCATTTGTCTGCCAGCGACGTAAATCAATTTGGTTTTGGCTTTGCCTTTGACTTCAAATACAGAAAGCATATTCGCCTTCAGATCCAGCTTCAGCTTCAGTTTCAGATTCAGATTCGGTGTATGTCTGAGGTAGCCAAGCAAATGTTTAACCGCCCGCTGAGCCAACACACACCAGATATCGAATATTTTCCCCCTGGGATGTCAGGGGCCTGCCAGGCGAAAGGCTCACTGTCACAAAACTGACACATAGAATCATAGAATTATGTTATCTGAAATGAAATAAATAAATTAAAGTTTCTAAAACATTTAGATACAAATCTGAGAATAATATTTTATCTATTATTTTTTTATATAGTTTTTTTCTTACAAATAATTGATGGCAGATGCTACCGTTTTATTGTGGGCCTTAACGGCGCCATAACATCACCCTGGCCAGTACATAAACTGCCAAAGTCTGAGCTGATTAGCATCTCAAGAGCTTCTGCTGGCTTCTGTAGCCTTTGATTGACAGTTTGCATACAAAAAGCATACAAAAAGCCACGACAGGCAAACAAAACTCGCACATAAATCGCCTCGAATGGCTGGCAAGCTTACGGATGCATCTGCAGGACCCAGCAACTGACACCGACGTACTAACTGAATGGCTCTGAGGTTTATATGAGCGGATGGAATTGACATTTTTATGGCCGGGCCTGAAGTGTTGACGTTTGCTTCGCCTAATGATCAGTGATCTTGATTAGTCGACTGGTTTATGAGCTGTACAAACAGCGAGAGGTTAAGCCGATAAGTTTCACCTAATGAGCCTGAGAAAAGTAATCGAATGATGCAAGGATTTTGGATTATAAAAGTCACAGACCACAGTCTTGAAAGCCACTTTCAACAATCACTTTGATTGATGCCAGCGGGCGAACAGGCAACCTCCCACCCACCTCATGTCAGGCTATTTCTCACTTAGCAAAGAATTAATTAAACCACCAAAAGGTACATATCTGGCGGAAAAAATCGCCAGCTAAAAAATTAATTAAAGCAACTAAATTAAAATGTATCAAGTCGGCTACACGCCCAGACATCCACAAATGTGTCACGCCCACTGGGCAGGGGTCTACAGAAACGTGCAGTGAAATTTTGATGGAATTTTATGGCCAAGAGATCCCACTGAACGGTAAGCTTAAAAATCAAGCTTAATAAAATAATTTCTTATAAAGAAAGATACATTATTTTAACGGAAAGACAAAGGTGTCTGTGGACCAGTTTTATGCCCAATTTGTCCAGTTTCCTTTAACCATTTTCTGTGCCATTTTTTATGGTGAGGAAGTTCTGCCCACATCGGACCAGAAACTGGAACTGGAACTCTGAAACTGGACGGGATGATTGATGTGCCCGAGTGGAGCGAGACAGATAAGCTTAGATACTCGTTCGGGAAAAGGGGGACTGGCACATATACTAACTGCAAACGTAATTAATTCATATGCATTGAACTTTAATCAAGCGCCAGGCTGTGGAAAAGTGAAGGCCTGACCATGGCGACGACTTCGGCGCCAGTCCAGTCCAGTCCAGCTTCAGATACAGATACGGGGAATACAGATACAGATACAGATACAAGCGCTCACCTGCTGCGCGTTTCAGATACTTGTGCTATTAGTGTAAACGTGCAGTTTTATGTTATGGCAAATTGCCGTTGACAGGGCCAGAATGCCAGAGAATGCCATAACTCTCGGCTTGGTTTTTGAGTGTCTACCAATACACATGTGTGCATGAACCTGCAGATACAATCCAATCTGCAATCTGCGAGATACATTCTATAATTGTTTCTTTTTTATTTTTTCGGTGTCGGTGCCCGCTCTCTGATGCAATCTGCATCTAGCAGATACATTGCACAATCCAACAGCTGCATCCGCGTACGTCAGCATACCACCGCGTGTATTGCATGCATCTTTCAGCTCGCACATCTCTCAAAATCGTAGACATTTTCATTACGTGGTCATTAACCGTAGCCGCTATTACTATTATGCTGCATTTTATTGCTTTATAAGCGCATTTTAATTTTTGCCTTTCGCCGGGCCACAAAATTTATGTAGCTCAGCTTTGGATCCCAGATACCAGACACCATATCCCCATATATCCACAGATCCCAGATCCAAGTCCAAGGCGCATCTGCGGCCACAAAAGCGAGGCAAATGCTCGTAAAAAATGCACAGCACATACGTACCGATGATGACCAACTGTCGGCAAACGACAGCAGCAACAACAACAACAACTAAAATGCAACAAAATCAACAACAACAACAACATCGTATCATGTGCCATGTCCGTTGTCAACGCCGTCGACGTCGATGTGTCTTGTGAGTCTGTCCGTCTGTCTGTCTTACTGTCTGACTGCATCTTGGCCACGTCAAGTGTCTTTTGTGAAAGGCAACCAAATTACGAGAACACACATAGCCACCATATACGATGCAGAGAGAGAAAAAAAGGGCTTACCTGAAAAAATATAAATAATTTAAATTAGTTAAGATATGATATAAGCTTAAGGTTAATTGGTATATAAGGTTTAATATTAGTGAAGCTTTCTTGTAAAGATTTTTAAAGTTTTTCTCTTTGTGTAATGATCAGTAAAGTGCCACGTATGCCTATTTGTTGAATTGAAAGGCTGGCTTTTGGTTTGTTTTTGTTGCAATTATTAGCAAGTCTGACAATTTAGTGCGGCTCGCCTTTGACGCTGATTGATTGCGTCTGTAACTAATCTGTACATTTATTGAGTTATCTGCCGGGAATTTTTAATTTGGCTCGATCCCCCCGCAATCCTTACCCCTTCTTCGAGATGACCACCAATTAAAAGCAAACGGTTCTTGCAACGCAACTAAACAGCATCAACCGGACAGATCGGCAAAATCACTTTGGCCACAAAATCGACAAAATCGCTTCCTCATGGGCAGCGGCAGAGGCGCCCATTAAAATTCCCCAGCTCCCAATCCTAAAGAAACATAAATATTCGCACTGATTTCGAGGACCAGTTTCCGCAGTGAGAAACATGTTGTGGCAGCATTCGGGCACCGAACATGGCCACGCAGCACGCAGCTTATCAATCGTGCCACTGCATTCAGGTCCTACAAGTTTCCTATTAATTTGTGCGAGTTGCAAGTAATGCAACTCCTCCTCCTCCTCCTCCTCGTTTCTGCCCCATCTGCTTTGCATTTCAGCAGCTGCCTTGTTGAGCTGTCAGCCTGTCCAAAAGAAAGCACTGAAAGAAAATCCCAAGCTTTTGAAACTTAAGCCTAGGATATGGCTTAGTCTTCTCCAATAACTTTACTAAAAGTTACTTCAAGTGGAGGTAGCCTGAGTATTTCTGTTGCCTGGGCGCGTGGTTATTAATGAAGTCAATCAGCAATTTTGACAGAAATTTATCTATAAGCGTCGCCATTCTGCCACGCCACATGTTGCACGGTCCCCTCGGTCTCTGCTAATTTTGTGCGGCACCCAAACATGTTTGCCACGGTCACTAACTGTAGTTGCTTATCTTTATTTATTTAATTTTTGTTTAATGTTAATTTGGAACCAGTTTAATTACCAATGCTGGCTGGCTGCCAAGTCAGCGCAAAAATAAGGCCTTTTTAGCCATTTCAATTAAAGTCTATAACAGGTGCATGACGTCTTTTATGGCTACTTAAATAATAAATTCATATTTTGTTCTTCTAGCTGAAAATGAATTAATTTTCCTACGAGTATCTCCTACTACTTTCATGTGGTTTGTATCTCAAGATTCGTATCTCGTTGCAACCTGTAGCTACTTCTTCCTACTAACGGTTCTCTTAACTACAGCCATTTGTTTGCTCGCACCACCTAATGAGCCAAATCAATTTACAGTTCAGTTTTTTTTTGTGGCTTGTTGGCCAAATTAATTCTGATATCTTGGGAGGAAGTTGTTTGGCCAACGAATCGAGTTTGAATAATTAATGGTGACTCGCTTACAAAGTCGCCGCCAATAACAAAAAACTGTATAAATTGGTATTATCTGCCGTTAATTGATGGCAAAATGGATCCAAATGGAGTTCTCTGATAAGTGTGATGGTTCAATAAAGCAATTAAGACACATTTCGGTTGTCTGCCCGAAATATACAGAATTTATGGGATTAGGTTTACTTAAAGTATTTAAGCTTAGTTCTGTCTGGTCTTATGACTTTGACCTTGGCTCTTGCCACTAATTTGCACTGCACTCCCTGCAAGTTCCTGGAAAAGTTTCCAACTTCTTTTCCTTTTTTTATTTTAATTTCACTTTTCACGGTAGTGATTTTCTTTGCATTTTCTTTTCATTTTTTTTCTGGAGCTACCAAGGGAGTCCCGGCAAACTTTTTAATGTCGCGCGGCTGTTGCAGCTAATTTAGCAGCCAGAGGAGGAGGTGGGCCAGGAGGGGGCGTGAAAACTTGGCGCTCAGACTCCGGGTGGCAGTGTCTTTGGCTTCATTTTCGCGCTCCTTGAGGTTTTTCTCTCGTTCCTCTCGGTTCGTCGTTCATTTCCCTTTGCAATGAAATTAAAAACAGCAAGGAGTCGTCCTTGCACACACATACAACCATAAAATACTCACCCACACCAGCGGCAGGGGCAGCACACACATAGATACTCACGGAGGGTTGCCGGAAAAGTTTTCCGGAGACCGAGAACCTAAATGAAAATGAGTAAAGTTCGCACCCACTGCGAATTTTCCTCTCTTGTTGATTATGCACTTCGTTGCCATTTTCCATCGTCATCATCGTCGTCTGAGTTTTGCTTATTAACCCACTTCTGGTAGCTCCCGTCTCTGTCTTTCTTCCTTATTTTTTTTTTCATCTTGGCCTGGCCCACAGCTGCCGGCTGTTGGCTGTTGGATCCCCTCTTTCTCTCTGTCCCCTGGTGTTGTGGCGTCTCTAGCTTGTGTGCGGGTGGGGACCAAGGAGCCTTCTTCATTTTTTTTGTGTCCTTGTTTTAATTTTAATTTTTGTTTGGTTCGCTTTTCTTTTCTTCGTGTCCTGGCCTTTTTGGTGACGTCGTCGTTGGTGGGGGAATACCCTGTCTGGTGTCGTCATCGTTTTGTGCCTGGTGCTGCCTGGTTCTGCCTTTGTTTCTAGGTCAAGAACAAATTTTTCTTTTCCGTTGGCTGCCCGAGATTTGTTGCCTGCCCCCATCCAGTATAGGCAGTGCTAGAAGTTGACATTGAAATTTTAATTGACTGGGGAAATGAAAGTGAAAGATATGAAAGGGTATATCAAGTACTTGGTAGTGGGTTTTAATTAATTCTTATGATTATTATATTGAAGTTTTTGATTGACTTAGACTTTGTATCTTCACTTTAAGTACATCTACAAGAAAATCTATATCTACCAGCTTAAGCTTAGCTACCTCGAATATCTCCTAGATGTAGATACTTTTCGTTTAAATTCTTCGGCTCCTGGGCCCCCCTTTTTCCTGCCCAGCTCCTAGCTGCTATTCTGCGGATGCTCAACTGTCATGCAAATGACATCACGCACTATAGTCATCAATTTTGCCGAGCATCAGCAGAATGGCAGAAAGCTGAAAGCAAATCCCCAAGCCAAAAAAGAGGAAAACCGGAGAAAGCTCGAGCCGGGAATAGTAGAGGGATGTGTCGTCGTGTGTTTGAGTTTGAAATATTTGCAATTGCGAATCCTGTCGTATTTGTCACAGGATGTACATATACACAAATACATATACTGTATACTGTATATATTCCTGTATATATATATATTTAAATATATATTGAGCTAAGGGTAAGGCAGTCAGAACATTATTATGATGGAATCCTATTTGTTACAAAGCGTGCTGCCTTCAGTGCCAATGACAGACCGTCAGGATGTCTAAGGATGAGTCCCAGGATACGGCTCTTCATCCTTCCCAGCCTCTGGAGAGCGCGACATTTTGCCGCAGAGTAAATTATGCTAATGTCAAAATAATGCATATTCGATGATGTGGGTGTGTGCCCTCGTTGTCCTCACAGAAAACTTTATCGCCTTGCCGTGTATTTGAAATATCCTGTACTCTGTACATACTCTGGATTGATTTTTTGCGGTGTGTGGTGTGTGTATGGGGCGAGAAATGGAAAAATCTTTATAAATCACATTTATGTTCAGCTTCAAGTGCCAAAACTAATGATGGAAATAAATTCACGAGAGCGCAGGACCAGAACAAGGACAATGCTGACTGCCAGAACCAGTCGCAGCCAGAAATTCTCTACACAGTCCACCCAAAAAAAAATACAAGAATGGAAAGTGGGTGGCAAATGGCAAGGAAAATGGGAAGTGGGAAAGTGGGAGTGGAAGTGGTGGGGATGGGGGGTCCTTTTGGGGATAGCGTGGCAACGCACTCAACTGTGCGCCCGTCTCGTCGCCTCGTCGCGCAATTTTTGGCTGCTTTTGACGCCGGGCCAATATGCAGTAAATCTGCCAGAATGTGCCTCTAGATTTGGCATCGCCCAAGCATCAGTCCAATGTAGCCGGGACCATCCCCTCCTTCGAGTCCTGCCTCGCCCAGGTCCTTTGAAATGGGTTACATATTTTATGCTTAATATTTTGCATTTTATTCAGGAAGAGCCAAACTGTTAACTGTACTTGAGCTTGACTTGGCCGGGCTCGTAACGTTTGCTTTGTGAAGAAATTGAAAATGCTTTCCTTTCCACAGCACAATTGTTTGTTATAGTTTCCTTTCTTGGCCATAAGAATGCGCCAAGTTGTTTGTGCAAAGCTTTCATGGCTAAATATGAAAACAGAGCTGAGATTTTGGAGAGGTTATTGTACTGCCTCAAAGGACTTCCCGAGCAGGATTATTGTTATTTTAGTTATATCATATATCAGTAAGCTTTAAGGCAAATATATTGCCAACTTTATATTAGTATTAGAAAATCAATAAGATTTCCCAGTCACTATCCAACCGATCAACCCTCAAACCACCAAAACGGCAACATGCAACAACCCTAACAACTTGAGCTTCATTTGCATATTTTGTGCCAACTCGCTTCGCTTAAATCGCGGAATCCTCCCTTCTGCCATCCTCCCTCTGAATGCAAAAAATTGCAAAATTGCAGAATGTAAAAATTGTAAAATGTCGAATGAGAACGAGAACGAGAATGCGTTCGTTGCAAAACTAATAAAGGCAAAAAAAAGGGAAAGCCAAAGTGGGGGAATCTGGTTGCAAAAATTTATGCAAATTTACTTTTCGCCTAACACTCCGAGCTGACTCGATGCTTGTTATTGATTTGCAAAAAAAAGAAAATAGAAACTTGTTCGTCGCTAATTTGCATAATCTGCCCAGTCCGTCTCGTTAAAGGATTTAACCAAAAAGGAGAAACCTTTCACTCTCTCTAGGTAACAGCATCATCCTATGGCCAAAATTGATTTGCCAACAATGCATTGTTGACTTTGACAGTCCTGGCTGACTGTCTGCCTGCCAGTCTGTCTATTTATTTGCAAGCCAGTCTGCCGAATAGGAGTGTGTGAGTGTGTATCTGTGTTTAGTCAAGCAAATATTTTGCCAATGAGTGGCCTGACAGCGAGGAAAAACCAAGTGAAAATATTTGAAAATTGGTTTTGTCGGCGCACCTGACAAAGGCAAATATTCAACGAACTCAAGGATGAAAATGGTCCAGAGACCAGAGTCGAATAGGAAATGCTCTTAAAGGAAGGTCCTTCTATCTCTTCATGTGCGTCTGGCTATAATTCAATTCGCGTCAAAAGCCCGCGACAGTTGGACAGAGAAATGGATGGCGCCGCAGTTACAGGGAAAGGATGAAGGTATCCTTGATGATGGAGTGGGTCTAAGGGGGATGTGCTTGTCGTCCTGTCAGTTATTTTCAACATTTTGATATGTATTTTGCTGTGGTAGTTTCTTTTCCCATCCAGCACTTCGTTTTTGCTAAAAAGGATTACGCTAACACAAAGCAGAGAGCAAGCAAGGAGCTTCTAAAGGATGTGGAAGTGGGAGGCCTGGAGGCAGCCGCAGATAAAATATTTGGTTTATTTCGCTGGCGCTGTCTCTCATTTTTTTTTTCCACCGATTTTGTATCTTTTTTTTTCGCACATGCCAATATGGAAACATGAAGCACTTAACCACCCCCAGGACTGGATGTGTGTGTCGCCTTTTTCTATATTTCTTTATTTATTTTTTTCTTTGTTCACCCTCAACCAGGACTCGTGTTTGTATTTGTATTGGTACAGCAACCATCAAACATTTCCAAAGAAGAAAATGCGAGCATGTGTGCGTGTGTGTGAAAGTCAAAAGAAAATGGCAGTTGCCTGTCTGAGAAAGGGCATGTGTGTGTGGGAGGGTGTGTGGTGTGCTTTTCTCAATTTCCCATTTAGTTTCGGCGGGTGGAAAGCGTTTTAGATTTGAACTATGGATGCGCGATGTCATAAATGGCCAACGCTGTTTCGGGGTCTTATCTAAAGCGATTTCGCGTCTCGATTGATGGCAAAATAAAAATAAACGTATCAGACAAAGCCGCCCATAAAGAAATCGATTTGTGGGTGGTTTAAGGGGATACAGGGGTTTTTTATTAGGGCGAGGAAAAAGTAAGAAAAATATGGATATGTATGAGAAAATTACTAAAAAACATACTAGGCGTATACGTAATAAACAAAATTGTTTAGATTTCAAAGGAATGGATTTCTTTTACAGAAAATTTAACTCAAAGTAAATTATTGAATAATCTCTGATTGTAGTACCCACCTCTGTTTATACCCCCAAGCAATTTCTTGTTAGTGATTCTGAACTAAGCTCATAATTGGCAAAGTAGACAACCCCCATCGCCAGCAATTCGCCCCTTTTATCCCAGTCCACACCCTTCACAAGTCCCAGAATCGATCCAACAACTAAGCGACAAGCACTCAAGCCATATCTCGGAAAAGTCCGCTGTCAGACGAAATCAATTCGGTAATTGACAGCGGAGTTGCCCGCGGAACATGATTTGCAAATAATGCACTTGAATTTGCATAAAAAATTTGCACAACTCGAACGAAATTGCAAAAATTTATGCAAATTAGCTGACGGTGTGTGAGCTAGATTGTGTGTTGTGATCGATGTATTGCAATTAAATCCTGGCCAGCTGCAGTAGACCCTCAACAAAAAAATATAAAAAACGAGGCCCTCAGGTAAGGACCAAAAAAAAGCTCATTTGCATAAAAAAAGAGGCACAAAAAAAAAACTAAACAGGAGACGCGAGATCATAGAAAGGGAAAGGGGTTGCATCCTCGAAAACTCATTAACATAAAAAGTACAAAAAAAAGGAAGCGAATTCTGATGCTGTCCAACAGCTGCTTTCGTCCTGATTTCCTTCCTGAAGTTCAATGCCCGTTTGTCTCACTAACCCAAATTAAAATTATGTTAATGAATGGCGGCGAGGAGATGCCGGGAACCGGAGCAAAATCACGGCCAAGGACAACGAGTCCTGCGCTTCTCATTTGAGTAATGAGCAGAGCCCGGGCCGAGCCTGTGGCAGAGGCAGCGACTGCGACCGTGGCAGAGACAGAGCCTGTGGCAGAGAGATCCTTGCTGTTTTTACTCCTGTTACTGCTCATTAATTTTGCCGTCGCATTTTTGCATATTTTCCGCAGCGTCGTCCTCATTTCCGCAAACAAATTTCTCCTCTTGTTTAATTTTTCGTCCTGTCTCTCTCTCTCTGTCTCTCACTCTCTTCGTGTTTCATTTTTCATTTTGTACCCCGCTCATTTAGTGACGTCACAAGCTGGCAAAAGGACATTTGAGAGTATGAGAGATATTTGGTGGAGAGAAAGAGCTCTCGGCGAGAGACTCTCTGTTGTGAGTGTCCTGGCATAATTAAGATTTTAATTTATGCAATTATTTTGCCGGCTGTCTGGAGTTCTGGTGGCCTTGTTTTGGTTTTTTCGTCCTGATTCCGCAGGATGTGAAGTTATTTTGGCGCGTTGGCTCGTTGGGTGCGGTTGTCGGATTTTATTGCGTTGCTGATTGTAACGCAATAGACATTTTATTTGGAAATTAATTAATTTTGAAGCTTGATTATAAAATTTAATATATTCGAAGTGTAAAAAAAAAACTAAAGTGCAGTGAAGACAAAAGTTATGGAACATTTTTGGAAGAAAACTATAAGAACTTTATTCGAAAAATGTTGTTAAAAATTGTTGAAAATATTTTTTAAAAAGTTTTTTAAGCTGGCTTTGTCGTTATATATTATTTTGAGTTTAATGAAATACCATTTTAATAAAAGCTTTTTTAATTTTTGTATTTTACAAACAAGTAATGAAATTATTTGCTTAAAGGACGATATTCGAAGCTCTATAATTTAATGTTTGGAAAATATTTTCTTTTTACTTCTCACTAATATTTTTTCAACATAAAAGCATACAAGTTTTAACAATAATTTTAAAATTAAATGAAGAAAAGATTCTTTTTATATCTTGAGTTATCTGTTTTATAAATTATAACAATTTTCACAGATTAAAATATCATAAAAACTTGAAAACAGAATATTATTTTTCAATAAATTTCTTCTACTTATTTTTTATGCAAAAATCGTGATAATATTTGAAACCCAAAGTAATTTCAAAAACTTAACCTATTAAAATTTGAATTAAAAAATCACTTTGAAAAACTTAGAAACCGAAATTCGAAAAACGCACTTTCAAAAACACTCATCTTCTATTTCACTTAAACACTTACCTAAAACTAGATCTTAAAAATTATTAAAACCTATTTCTAGTTTATAAATTTTTTCAAAATTGTTTTTCAATTATAAAGATGATAATTGTCGATCCAAAATCTTATGGCCCAAATAAACTTGATGTCACAATGTATTTAATCCACTGAGTTTCTAAACTTGAGAATTGGACCAGTTCTACGGAACACAACCGCACCGAGACGCGTCGCGTTAAGGAATGATTCCGGCGGTGACTCCAATAAGATACTTTGGCTGTTGGTCCTTCTCGAGTTCGAGACTTTGACTTCGTCTTTCTTATCGCACGCACACGAATTGGAGTAGTCGGAGAAAGGACTCCGGTGGAGAAGACCGTCCTGGGGAGAGTTCTTAGCCGAAGACCGAAGAACGAAGAAGACTTGCCGGGCGCAAGGCCCAGAAGCTACTGCCCACAGAACTTCTGGCTGGCATTTGTTTTTGTGGTCCGTTCGCACACACCCTCACAATGGCGCACAGCTCGCACACAGATACGGGTACGGATACGGATACACGTACTGCTGGATGGCCGAATGCCACCCCCAAAAGCGTTTTGAGGGAAACGTCAAGTGCGGCGTCGGCAGCGCTGCCTCTGAAGTTCAACAACTGCGCCGGCGCACTTGCTTTCTTCTCTCTCGGCCAGAGAGTAGGCCCTCCCTGTCGCACCATTCGCCTGCTGTCTCTTTCGCTTACTACCCTCAGGTGTTGGACCTTTCTCCTATGCTGAAAAAAAAAATTGCAAAAAAAGAAAAGCAGACACACTGCAGTGAAAGAAATTGTTTCCGAGGAAAGTGCGTGAGAAACTTGGATCCAGTGAGAGAAAAATTTATGGGCTTTAAGGACATGTTTGTGGCCATTTGTTGAGCCTGCCTTACAAAGTACGAGTGCGACCTTATCAGGACTTTGCCAGCCGCGTATTTTGTCAAATTCAAAGGCAAACACATCGCCAGAGAGAGTTTTGGGGGAAAAGCGGAAAAATGTTGCAAGAAGATGGGCCACGCGGAGGGGCTGGGATGGGTAGCCTGCTAAACTGAGCAGCGACTGAAGTAGAAATGCTTATACGCTGGGGATTTGAGCTTTACAAGCGTAACAAAATATGTAAAAAGAAATAAAGAAAAGCCCCGGTATGAGAGGCCCTCATGATGTTGCTGCTGTTGCTCAACCGCCCCCAAATCTCCCCATTCCCCCACCCCGTACATATCCGCATTAGATAGCTCTCTGATGTATCTGTATCTGGGCGTGTAGGTTGGCGTATCTATGAAGTTCCTTCCGTTCCCGTTCGCGGCAAGTGTTCGCCTTCTGATGAATGATAGATGGATTATGATTTTGTTTGCCGTAAATTGAATTTCGTTTATTCTGCATAGCCTCTCTACATAGCCAAATATTTAAACTTAAAGCCCCTGGTAGCCGGCGTTGTTCGATCGCTTGAAGCTGTCAACTTTTGCGATTCGGAACATTCGATGCATTCATTTGGCAGCGGAAATCAAGTTAACGAAGTAAAAATGTAAAATGCAACAGCAACATGCCAACAGCATTCGCCAACAAGGAAATGTCCTCGGGTTTTACGGGTTGCAGGATGTCGAGAAGGGGTTGGATTCACAGAGTGGGTGGACTACTTCCCGATAAAAAAATATATATATATGTATATATATACTCTAGGAGGAGGAAGATTCGTAAGCCTGAATCGATAATGAAGGCTTTTAAGCAGAACCAATAACAAACAAGGCAATCGAACAGGCCAGCCAAAGAGTTGAATGCTTTAAGGAGTGATTGGTTCAAGGATAAGAGTTACTTTGGGTTAAATGTCCTAACAGGAAGGCTTGACAAGTAGTTGAGTAGTAGAAAACCACAGAATTTTATAAATGCATGAATTAAAAATAATAAAATTCACATTCTCAAAATGAAAGCCTTTTCCAGCTCTGATAAAAGCCAGTTTCACTTTAACCTAATCCAAATTGCATTCCTGGGCAAATATTTTGCCAGCTTCTCTTGGCTGGCTCTTCAATTTTCTGTACATTTTTATAGATTTTATGTTAGTTGTATATTTGCCAGGATTTCTTTCATTTTTTTTGTACTTCTTGTATTTTTTTTTATGAGCCACAAGCAGTAAGTAGCAGTACTCGAGATATTGTTGTTGCCTGGCTGCATGCAACATATTTTCATGGATCAGCTGCAACTTCAATTCAAAGGGATGCCAGTGGCGGGAACATGGAAACGGAGGGGCGTACATTGAGGATTGAGGAGGAGCGGGGGGGCTGGATGGCTGGCTGGCTGGCTGGCTGTGATTTTCTCGAGCCATGCCTGTCAGGCTCGGCTGCCATGCTTATTGCCAAAGCTTTTGTTATGCCATCTCGCACAAACACACATCCAACTAGGGTACTTCCATAGCCACTATGCTATATAAAACTTGAAATCTTCCCGGATATATATTTGTGTGTATGTGTGTGATGGCTATAGTTACCGACTTTTAAAAGCAGCAAATTTTTATTTCGCCCCACCCCTTCCCTGCCATAAGCCCACCATTCGCATGCGTCATAACTCAATAACCAGCTCGAGATATGGTATAGGGGGTTGAGGGATGCCAAAGGCAGGGGGGTTGGCAAAACTGTAAGCTAACTGTAATCCTAATGAAACTACAACCCACACTCACCCACACACACACACTGAATTTGCATGCAACAATTTGGCAGAAAAAAAATAAAAATAAAATCGCCTTTTAGGGAGTGGGTAAAGTTTTTCAGCAATCCTTGTCGCTCCTCGTCATCCTCAACTCTCGTCTGTCCGTAGTGGAATTTATTATAAGATCCCTTTCTTCATATATGAATGCGAGAAACTTGTAGTTTGTTTGTTGGCTGCTGCTGCTGCTGCATGAATATTTTCAAGAACATCAAAAAGGCATTTCGAGTTATTTTTTATTATAATTCCCCTAGTTAGCTGACATATGTGTGCGGGCTAGTACACCCAAAGTCAAAAAAGAAAAGACTCTATGGGAGATTTTGTCTTGAAAATATGTGTATAATATTTCAAGTCATTTACTAAACTATTTCATATGAATAAATTATTGACCTTTGCTATTATTTTGACCCAAAGTGTCTGGTTATTTGCCTGGATGTGTTTGCCAATTTCGGAATTTCATAAGGCAAAATTCCTCCTCAGCAGCAACTAATGACCATCAAAGAAACCTAATCAGCCTGGCATGGGGTTTTTGGGGGTTAGCCTCCACTCCGATTTCCTTTCTATTTCAGGTTTTCTGGAATCATTAATCTGCCACACTCGCTCAGACATCAACCGTCAGTGGCAGGCATCTCCAGATGCCCCTTCCCAAAAAAGGAACATTAATTTCCTCTGCTGCGCTGCTTAGCTGTGACATTATTCTATATAGAATCTAGGCTTGACTAGATCGACTCGACAGATAGCTTTACCTGATTCAGTCGATGCACACCGGACCAAAAACCGCGCCCCAAAAATGGCAGCAAATGATTTGTGCGACCAAAAAAAAAGGTAAAAGCATTTTGGTTCCTTTGAGGCACTCACTTTCTGCATTACGCATACGCCGCGTGGGGCAGCGATGGCCTGTTTGATGTTTCCAACTCAACTGTCAACCGTACGTGGGCTTATATGTGTATTTATATATTTATGTCGTAGTATATGTGGGCTAATGTGTGTGTTAAGTGAGTGTGTGCGTGCTCGTGGTGCTTTATGATGACATGCCAAACATTTATGCAAAATGCTAATTTAAATCCAAGTCTCGAGTTAAGGAAGTTGTTCAAGTTGTAGAGACAGTGGTTTTGCTGTATGATAGATTAAAAAAGTAAGACATCTCTTCAGAAATTAATATTTAAAATCCTTAAAGGATAGAAAGTTGGGATAAGCCTAGAAAATATATTTTATTTAATATCTTAAAACCTTAAGTATCCCACCACTGTGCCTCTGTCTTAAGCGTAAACGCCTCTTCATCAGCATAACTCTTCAGGCATGACATTCCAGCTCCTGTACTTGGAGTTCTAGTAATGTCGGTTCTCTTGAGGATGGATAACTGAATGACCAGGTGAACGAAATGATGAACTTGTGGCCACACCTTCAATGCATTTTGGCCATCTTCGTCGTTCCAGTTCGCTCCATTGACATGAAATATGAAAATGAAGCGAACAACGAGGCGACCAAAATGGCTGCGACAGGAAATTACAGAAGAGATCTCAATCCGTATCTCGAATGGGATATCTGTGGGACATCGGGCGGGTAACTGGTGCAAATCTTGAGGGGAAATTAGCTGCGAAAATGCTTAATGAAATGCCTGGATGAAAATGGAAATTGAAATGTGAGCAGTAGTTGTTGCTATTGCTAATGTTTATTGTAATTTGGTTAAGTATTTGTGGAATATGAATTGCGAGCATTTGCATAAATGAAATGTGTATGTAAATGTCGGGGTACGTAATGCCAATCAATCACCCCAAAAAAAGGAGCTCCTCCCACACACACATAGACGCAAATATACCAATACACCCATACTCACACACACGCATGCAAAACCAATAAACTAAATTCGCAAGAAGCGCAAAAAAAGAAAAAAATACGAAAGCGAAAAACTCCAACAGAAATCGTCAACAGCGTACATGATGTTGAACGGAAAGTAGCAGGGGAGGGTCCTCTTTGTGTGACAGTGTGTGTGTATGTGTGTTCGCCTTCCAACCCTTATCCTTGGCAGGATATTACATGCTTCAACAATGTTGTAGCATTCCCAATAACAACAACTCTGCTCAGAGCATTCCTGCCGAAAATGAAATTCTGTTTTGCATTTTATGTCGACATCTCCTGAACCCAAAATGTGAAAAAAGGACGAACCAGCTAAAGAATAAAGCAGTAGAAGGAGCTTGAGCTGAAGCAGGAGCTGCGGCAACAAGGACATACAACACACACAAAAAAATGAAATCTAAACAAAATGCGTTCGAGCGTGTGTGTTCAATTACAATGTGTGTGATTGCTTGGCTCGCTAGGCAGCAGAAGGGGGGGTCCGCCGGGGGGTGTGGCAGGGACAGCAGGACCTCCCACACACACATACACACACCAATACACACTCGCTTTAGCATAAAAATTTACAATGCGAAATAAGCAAGCGAAACGAACACAAAACGCTTTTTATTTTACTTTTTTTTTCCCGGCTGCTGGTTTTCAGGACCTCCGCGGCAGGACCTTTAGGACCGCGAACAGGGCATCCTTATGCAAATAACATCAGCCAGCGTCCTCGACACTGGCACATAAAAATAAAATAATAACAATACAATATTTTTTGATGACAGCCGCCGCCCCAGAAAACGCAGCGTACCACGAACACAATGAGGGCGAATCCCCTCGATTCGCTTTTCTATATCCTCCGCCTCCTATATCCTGCTTTATTTTCCCGTGTCTCAGAAGACCGATTTCTGTTCAAGGTTTGGCCATCAAAGAAAGGTTTAATCGATAGCCCGGCCCATGAAATGTTCTTTTATTCAGCCAGCCTGTTTTTTTAGTGCAAATTGTTAAGATATTTTGGTCCTTCGAGACCATGAATCATGATGGGGATGTCATCAATTTTTGTTTTACTTTTTAATGCTGTCTGAAGTTATGAAGTGAAATAATATGAAGGTTTATTGCAATGGGGCTCTAATTTATTTTATCAGTTGACAAAATCAATAACTTGTTGAAGAAATGTGAGTTGCCTTCATGAAATTCAAATGCTTCCAAGAATTATGTCAGTTTCGGTTTCAATCGTTAGGAATGGAATAATTAAAAATTCTAAAAATTCCTTAAAAATACATTTTCATCCATCCTGCCTCAGCCTGCATGCAACAATATAAATAATTATTTTTGCATACACAATGTAAAGCAAACAACACGACACGATAAGCACAAGGATGCACGGGAATGCGATGCGAGGAGAATAAGAAGCGAAATCACATTTGAATAACAATCATCATGCGAGTTATTTCAATTGACTAGAGGGTGCTGAAGGGGAGGACCAAGGGCTTTGGCAGGAGATATTGAAAATATGAAAAAGACACGAGAGCGGCAAAAAAAAAAACACTGGCGAAATCACAAAGAATTCATAATAAGCGTCATTGTCGATGGGAGCAAGCGGGAAATGAATATAAAAATCAAAGTACAGAGCTCCGAGCCGTCCGTCCCTATATTGTTTGACAAAGGTGAACGGGGTAAGGATGAGACGGTGGCTATGGCATCTGAAGGGTTGGGGGTGTACGAGGATGTGCCACTAAAGGCACACACGTATAGGAATGTAAAATTGAATGTGTCGTACAGGATGCGTGTTTATTTTGTATGCGATGGCTACAGAGAGAGATTTTCCTAAGAGGTTCCCTCAAATCTATTTTAAAAATCTAAAAAAGCTATAAACTCTATACGTTTTTAAGAAAACTTTTCACTCTAGAAATATTAAATTTTTTTTAAGAATTTTTGTATACTTCCTTGGTTTAAATCCTTCATGTGTGCTTCGCCTTGTAAAAGGATGTAGCTGCCTGATGCCTGCTGGCTGGGTGGGTTGCATGAATTTTGAATGACAATTTCCAGGCACTGGCAGCAGAAATAGCGGCAGCAGAAACCAATCTCAGACTTCAGTCATTGTGCGTTTATTGAAATTTCAGTCAAAAGGAAAACGGAACGCGCCACTTGAGCAGCAGGATGTGCCAGTACGACCCATCGACAAGGACATGCCGGTGCTGTTGTGATGTGCCCGGTGACAAATTGTGGCAGCCAGCCAGCCAGGCAGTGGCATTTCATTTTCATAACCACCAGTTGCTGCTTGCCTCGCTCATAATTGATTTCATTAAATGGCAGAGTCAGCAACAAGTGGCCAAAAAGGAAAACGCCACCCAACGCCGATCCCACACCCACACTTTCAAAGCTAAAGTAAAAACAAATTAAGCTCTTGCCGGCGAGGACGACGACGACGACGGCGATGTCGGCGAAATAATTGGGGGAATTCCCACAAAACGCCCCAGACAAGAAGCCGAGGAGGAAGAAAAAGAAAAGCCAGACACTTTGACATAATTTCCCGGCAGCAGACGTCGCCACCCGCACAAGGACACAAGGACACGACCATAACCAACCCCAACAAAGTTTTAATTAATTGCGCCCGAAACACACACACACACACCACCCACACATCCCTCACCCAAAAAACCCGGGAAAACCCGAAAACAAGTGGGCCAGAGGGGAAAATGCAAAATGAAAATGAGTCAAGCTGGGAAAAGTTGTGTTCATTTTCACGTACACAAATTTCTCTTGGGTTTCCTGACTTTTCCTAAAAGACACAAGCCGCAGGACGCTGGGAGTCTGAAGGGGGGAGCCACCCAATGTGGCTTAATTTCATTATGTTGCCCCAAGATGTTGCTACTCGGGTCTTATTGTTGCCATAAAGCCACTGTTGCTGATGCTCCTCAAACAAGTTGCTGTTGTTTTTGTGGCACAAGTTTCAGTTTCAGTTGCGGTTTTTCGTAATGTTGCTGTGTCGCACCTCAGGATTACCATGAGGTAACTATTTGTTGAGACCCAGGTTGTAGTTTCCAAATTCATTAATTATATTTACTTTTCTATACTTATGCTTTGATTTCAAAGCCATCAAAAGAACTTAATCAGGATTTATTCAGACTCGAAACTTTCTAAACCCAAGTGACTGTCGACCGAACTTTGAACTTTTTCCACTTTCACTTTTACGCAGAAAAAGTAAAACTCTCTTGAGAAAGATTTCTGCTGGGCAACTTCCTGGGGCTGTGTGTTAAAATTATCGCATGCAAAGCATAAAATCCTCAATCAAATTCATGATGCGTGAAGACAAAAGACAAAAGCGTTTCGAATTCGCTCCAGGTAGTCAAGGAAACGATACGGCATGCGGGCCTAGATTTTATATGCAGATGTGATACCAGATATGAAGCGATGCGTACCCATCCCATATCAGCAATTTGAGCATGAAATGTGTATTGAAAACTTTGGCATAAAAGTCTAATTAAGTGCAGCCGAAATGCCGAAAATGTAGAAACCAACCGCAAACACTCCAGGCTGAGTTCAATGTTTGTGCGTGGCGAGCAATGGAAAGTCAGGTATGATATCTTTGCTGCGTGTATGTTGTTTTTTTTTCCTACCCCTATTGTCAATAAAAAATAGAGTATAGGATGCTCTTGAAACCCTTTTCCATACCCCATTGTCTGTCGTGGCATCCGAAGGCGATTTATTGCCGATTTGCCTGCCCCTCCGCGAAAACCCAAAAGTAGAAAAGTGTTTTCTGGCCAGGGCATTTATCTGATCAGCTCAGTCAGGGTCTTAGGGGGTGCGGTTACCCCTTTGTGATCCTCTGGCATTATTATAAATTTGCCTTTTAATTTACGTTACGCCGATTTCAAACAATGCCAACCTATGAATATTCATAATGCCGAATCACAACCGAACTGACAATCGCATGTTAATGGGCTGGCATATGTTATGCAGAGGATATGCCACCCCACCTCATCGGATCAAAGGGGATAGTGCTCTGCTATCTGCTATCTCTCCGGCAATTGCATAAAAATTGCTGATTTATGTCCTACGACTTGGATTTTCTGCCAATGCCAATATTTTATTATGTCGTGTAGCATTTAACAGCACATTTACATGCTGTTTTATAGTTCATAGTATGTGGAAAGTAGAAAGGGGTTCCATCATTGAATTGCCCATGAAATTTCAAGTGCTGTCGATGTCACCAAGTGGTTGGAGGACTCTATGGTTTGGTTTATGTACAAAAGGGTACAAAATAAAACAAACAATAAAACGGAAGTCAATCGAACAATAAAGAATTTTGATCTCAAGAGTATCTTAAGTTGTTAATTGTGTTGCTCATTAGGATCCTAAGGATCTTTATATTATAGTCCCCTTCCTTTATTTTGTTCATTTTGTTCCCCCCTTCATTTAACTACCTCCTAAGACTTAAGCCTCCAAAAAAAAATTCAGACGCCAGCTCATCAATCAAACGACAGAAAGCATTCAGCGAATTTGTCAGTTTATAAGCCGAATAAAATAAGCAAAGGCCTGGCCAAAATCCCATCCACAACGCCTTCCAAAAAACAAAACAAAAAGGCAGAATGGCATAAAAAATGGGAAGACGGCGGACAGATTGATGTGGGCCTTACGTGACCAGTTCTCTAAAGGGGTTTGATCTCTCGATCTGGCTTCGAATACCTCGTGCTGGGTAATTTATGCGCCGTCGCAAACGCCTCGGCCAGGAGGCGTCTCCTCGTGTCTACCTGGGATATTATAAAACACAGGAGTAGCAGCACATCCCTGGCAACCCCCGGCCACAGCCAGAGCCAGGGTCCTGTCGATCCGCGCTGAATAAATTAGAATTTATAGGCGATTTGCATGACTGAGACGGCAGAAAACCCTTCACATCTGTTTGGCAACCTCGGGATATATCACTCAACCGGATTCAGTTTGTGCGTGAAGCTCGAGCGTGTTGGTTGCTAGATCGAGATGGCTTACAGGCAGATACTCACATATATACACTGGCCAAAACCGATCTAAATAAAGAAACTAAAAGTGAAATAACATTTTACACTCTTAATGAACTAATCAACATTTTTCCTCTAGTGCATAATCCGCCCTGAAAATGACATTGGCCGGCACGCATGCGTGACTTCTTTACGGTCAAGTGCCAGTCGAAAAAATAGCAAAAAAAAAAGGGTTCTGAGTTCCTGTAAAAGTTCCAGATGCAGCAGCTCCTCCACTGGTGGCCACTTCACATGAGCTGCTTCTTGAAGCTGAAGTTAATAATATATGAAAGAAATCACTTGGCAGCTTTGGTGCATTGTTAAAAGTTTTTAAGCCGCGCCTCAAACATACAAAAAAAAAATGCAAAAAAAAAAAATCGAGAAAAAAGGGGAAGCCGCCTCATATGTGGCAAACAAAGTTATTTGTGGTAGCGCTTTTGTGGCGGCCCCTTTTGTAACGCCCAGGACCACGTCGCGGTCCCCTCTGACAGGCGCAAGGTAGTTCTCATCGGGCGCCAGCAAACTTTTCTGTTTGCGAAACTTTTTTTTTTTATTTTTCTCGGCGCTTTTCCTGCATTTTTTACTCAATTTCTTTGTTGGAAAATACGCAGCAGCAGCAGCACCAGTAGCAGCCGCTGCGTAAAACTTTTCACTTTGACTCGACTTTATTGTATTTCTAATACTTTGCCTTTCAGCCAAGTTAGTGGCTTCTGCTACTTTGGCGGCGGCAGCATGTGAACAATGTAAGCGGCCAACGGTTGCCAAACTGTAAGCGTCCATAAAAATGTTTGGTTTGGTCTGCGGCTACTTGAGTCCCAGAATCCCCGCCCAGAATCGTGGGGCGGGTTATAAGTGTATATATATGTATGCCAGGCGGTGGTTCAATGGAGTTCAAGTTGGGAAGTCGTCAGTCCTCATACACTCTTTCGCACACAGATTGTAGACAATTGAAAATTTTACATTTTATGACGCTGCGCAATTTGCGGCCGAAGCCAAGAAGCCAAGAGTTTGGCAAATTCTTGAGCGCTAAAAAATGTAGTCAGGGGGGCTAGTTGGATAGAGGGAAGCTAGGAACCATGACAGGCAAGTTCTACCAAGGTAAAAATGATAGTTGTATGGTTATTGAACTGGAATTTGTTAACACTTTTCAAATATGCAAGGTTGGAGGTATTTCTTTATGGTATGAGGTAATATATGCAGGTTTTTTAGAGTATCAGTCGAACATCCTAAAGACTAGGTATTCCACTTCAGATTTTATAATATTTGTAAAGATATAGACTTCTCTGGGCTTTAAGGGACATCCTGTCTAGAATTTTAATCTTTGTTTGATTATTTTTGATAGAGATTGAAATCATATATTCGAATAAGAATCAAATATTTATAGCCCTGACTCCTTTCAGAACTAAAGCATATACCTAAAAATTTAAGGAAGCCACTGCCTTATTTTCATGGTTTTGGTAAAAAATCAACTGCAATAGCTTTCGTAACCATTCCCCCATTTGAATTGACATCCTTCGTGTGCGGTAAACTTACCTTATTTATATGTACACATATCAAGCAATTGGATTTGGAAGGCAAATTGGACAGACAAAGCCAGAGACACATGCTGGAGATTTTGTGGGGCTGCCAGTATTCCTGTGTGGCACAAAGCTCGTTTGAAAGCCTTTGTCGCAAAGCCCATTAAACACGGGCCAGGACCAATTTGCCAGGACCTCCAAACTGAAACAGAAACAGAAACCGAACACTAATACGTATACGCCAGTCGATACAGAAATAGAAAAAAGAGATATATGTTTTTGGGAGGAGACTGTGTAAGGGAGGAGACTCTGACTCCGGGATCGACTCTGCCAAATGAAATGTGATGAATTGTATGTAATTTGGTTGGGCGAAATTTTCATGGGGAAACTCCCATCCCATCCCACTTCGGTCTTCGCCATCAACACACTTTTCCCGCTTTTCCGGCAAAATGGCAAACTGTCAGTTTGGAGTTCTTCGTTCGGTCGGAGCTACAGAAACTGTGCGGCACTCACATCTCATTAATTTGTGATTGATACGCTGGCTCTGAGCTCTCATCTCGCCAACCACCCACCCCAGGTCCTTGTGAGGCAGGATACCGCCTCCCCGACTCCTCCTTTCGGCAGTGTGTTTGTGCGTAAAGCGTCACAAATGAAATTGAAGTGTGTTTGTGATCCCATTACAAATAAGTAAAGGGAGCTTCTTTTTGGATGGATCGGATCGGTGAGAGCGGCGGGAGGGAGGCGGTGGCAGCACATTTGATGGATTTGCATGCGCTGTGACACAAGTCACTAAAATATCTTATTACACAGTCACACACCAGCACGCAGACACACACATGAGTGTTTCTGCCTTTGGCAGCCATTTTTTATTTGGAACCCATATAGGCCGCATAAACAAACAGGACCTGCCATTGGACTTAACTGAGCCATAGCTATGGAAAATGCAGGTTAAGAAAAAATTAGGGGTTTTTTGAAGATTCGATTAAGAATTAATATTTGAAGATAATCAGAGGTTATAAAAGTTTAAATGGCTAAGATCAAGCTATACTTTTTAATGAAAAGCCTTTATAAGTAGTTATGGACTTTAAAGTCCCTCAGACTTGATGGCTTAGCTTATAACTCTCTTGTTAGATATTTTTTAAAACTTTTTCTAATTTAACTCTATTTATTTCTCTGTGAAGTGCCCTCTCTTTTCTGGCTTGACAAAATTGTCTTCCATTTATTTTTCAACTTCGATTTTTGCCCGTCGCGCTTTGCGTATTTTCCAAATTTTTTTTTTTTTTTTGTCGTTTTTTTTGCAAATTGACACCCTCACACGCACGTACAAACATACCCACCCACACACACATACTCTTGCCAGGAAAGCTTGTTAGTATCGTTGTTGTTGTTGTTGTTATGTCTATCTGGCTGTCAAGCTGCGGCTGCCGCTGGTTTTTCAGCGTTTTCCGCTACTGCCGCCGCTGCTGGGACTGACTCCTTCAGCAGCTTCATCAATGCCGGAAGCGTGAAAATCTACAACCGAAAGAAAGGGAAAAGTTCACAAATGGAAAATTACGGGTGCACACGTGCACACACACATATACGCATATGTATCAGCCACCCCCTGACCCCTGACACAATAGCAACAACAACACATACTTCCCAACCCCCTCTGCCATCAACAATTCGGTCTCGTTTGTCATTTCAGGTTGTTTTATTCAATTTCGAGGCAAGCGAAATCCTTGCAAAAAAAAAAAGAAAAGTAGTCCTGGCCAGGACACTAAGGGAGGTGGCTGCCTACCCCCACAAAAAAAAAACTCTTTGAATATATAACGCGCTGAATGTCATGTGATATGTCACACATGTAGCCCGCCCGAGTGCCACACCCCCATCCCTTGGAAAACCGCTGCCTTATCGGCTGCCATATTAATGTACTGGAAATTTGCCATTTTTTTCCTTCTGCAAAAAAAAAGAAAACTGGGAAAAACACCCCAAAAAAGTAGGATGGGAAAAAAGGACTCTTTTTTCATTTAGTTGTCAATTTTCTTTAATCTCATTTGGGCCCAGAGATCAGAAATAAAAACCATTAAGCATAAATGTCCTTGTATGTGAAAATAAATATAGATACAGTTGGGCTTAGATATTATTACTTTTTAACAGGAATTCCTAAGATATCTCTCGATGGGAAGATGCTGATTTTCTTTTCTAATCTATCTAATTTGTTGTCCTTTTTGAAAAGCCCTATTTTCTTATTGACCACTGTATGGTTCACTTCTGTATGCTGACACTTTGGCAACCTTAAGCCATTCAATGCCAGCGATGCGTATCCGCCAGTCGATTCTAATCAGGGAATGCCAATCGGGCAGCAAAAGGCAACCGAATGGATAGAAGACCCCAAGTTTCTATTCTTTTTCTCGGTTGCACTCCAATGAATTTCATTCGCTGTCCCCAGCCCTCAGAAATGAAAAAGGGTCAGTATTGTTAAGAGGGAGGTCCAGGCCTGATCCTTTTGTTGGTAGCTCCAATGACTTTTGGCTTGGCAAGATTGAATGATATTGTCCTTATTGGGTAAGGCGATTGATTGTCCTTGTTACGGTTGGCAGAATGGATGTTTCTCCATGAGTGATTGTCATTGGAACCTTGAGATATCTGAGTAATTAAATGAGCATCGAGGGGAGATGATGAGATCGAAAAGGATAATAAAATTTATTTGCCATTTAATGATATAATATTATTCAATTTTAAAAGGTGACTTTTCAAAGAAAGAAGACTTTTTTTCTTTTAAAGAACTTAGCCCATTAATTTCTAGTTTCATTTTAATTTCGCTTTCATTTTTCGGTAGACGTTGCAAGGCCGCAGCATGCAACAGCAATGGTGGCAACAAATAAGTCTGCGTCTGGGGAAGCCCCGTGGAAATGAGTTCACAAAAAGAAAAGCTTTGACTGGGCCAGGAGGCAGCGTGGGTGGCAAGCTGGAAAAAAAAACGTAACTGTTGCATTAAAAGCGAGGCAGCTATGGCGATGACGTAGCTGCTGGTGGTGCTACTGTGAAAATGAGGCAAGTTCGTAGTTAGTCAGCGTTCGCTTTTCAGCTTTTCCGCTTTTCCTTGCTGCTGGGCTCCGCTTGTTTCATTTCATTTATTTCAGCCTGGTGCCGGCAAGAGTTTCCCCAGCCTTGTTGCTGCTGCTGTTGGCCCTCTCTTGGGGGCTATAATTTCATTCGCCCATTAAAAATTTACTTTGCAACCCACTCGGCAGAGTTTTTTGCAACTGCTGTTGCTGCTACTGCTGTTTTTTCTTGCCACAACAGCCGAGTCGACTCCAGTGAGCCACTCCATGACTCTGGCCTTAGTTTGTTTTCGGGGGCGAAAGCCGCAAGAGAGTGTGGCACCTACATATTTTCCCCTTCCAGCCGGCAAATGAATGGAAATGAATATAATCAGTTAGAAAAAAATTGATAATAACATTGATCTAAAAACTATAGCATATTATTTATTATCCTAGATCCTTGAAGGACTCTTATCTTCTACATCCTTGTTTATTTTATTTCTCATCTTACAAATAATTAACTTTGTAACCCCTGTTTTTGTCTCCGTGTGATAATGAGAGCTTTCTCTGCCACTGAAAGCAGAGTCGCTGGCTGCTCTGCCGCTGCCATCGTCGACGTCGACGCTGCTGTGGGTGTACGGGGAGGGGTGCTGCGCTCATTTTCATTTTCATTTTCGTTGATGAGATAATGGCCTCGGTGTCTCTGTTTTTACTTTGGCTCTGCATTTTCCAGCTTTTCCTTTTCCTCTCCCTCGGCGGCGTGATGATGATGAAGCTGCCGCGAGTGAATTATTTTAAATGTAGGTCTCAAGGTCAAGGTGACGATGCTGCCACAGCTCCGCGGTTTTTGTTTTGCTTTCTTCACTGCCTGCGTCGCAGCAGCCGCCTCTGCCGCTTTCATTAAGCGCCGGCAGCGGTACTTTTTTTTTTTTTTTGTTGATTAGCATAATGAGGAGGTGAATGAACTCAATATGCCAGCAACAGGTGGTTTTCCTGGTTTCCTTTTAATTACGATTTGTTTCTGGGGCTTTTTGGGATTTTTCTGAGAGCGAAATAAAAGTGTTGCCTACTTGGAGGCGCCATTTCCGGGGCAATTCTCGGAGGGCGTATTCGATAAAATTGCGAAAATTGCTGAGGGGCGAAAAGGAAGCGACGGACGTGAAATGCGAGAGAAGTTGCCAGCGGGTGAGTAGGTGGAACCGTCGAACGTCGACGACGCACATCAAAATATGCAAATTGGAATTTCAAAAATACAGCAATATTGCTGAAGCCTTCGAGCTTCCACTCCACATCTCCGTGAAATCTCCCCCTCGATGCCACACCACCCGTCCAGCCAGAGTCCACCCACTCGTGGCACATACTCTTGTATGTATGTGTTCGGTAGATATCTTTGTACAGTAGATACTCGATTTTATTTTGAAATTTTTTAAAATATATTTATATAATTTTCAAG
Source organism: Drosophila bipectinata (assembly GCF_030179905.1). Classification (NCBI taxonomy): domain Eukaryota; kingdom Metazoa; phylum Arthropoda; class Insecta; order Diptera; family Drosophilidae; genus Drosophila; species Drosophila bipectinata. The sequence continues at coordinate 15,591,830 of NC_091738.1, read as the reverse complement.
GTCCTTACAGATAGGTTTTTATGCCTCCCAAGCTTCAATAATTTTTTATAGTTTTGAAATACGTTTTCAAATTTTTACTGTACAGTATATATCTATATAGTTAACCCGATTTTTTGGGCGCATGCAAATTTCGTCGCCCTGCGGCTGCGACTTCGCTGCCAGCGTCGCTAACCAAGGAAAGAGACAGGACGTTTGGCCAGAAAGTGAGAGACAGAGCAGAGAGTGGGTGGCCATTATTCGCCTTTGGCCTTCTGCCCGCTGCTTCTGTTTTCCCGCAGCAGGGGAAAACTCTGCCAGGCAGCGACGCCAGCTGAGGCGTCGGCGTTGCTGGCCAGTGCGCTTGCGTGCTGTTCCTCTGTCTCACTCTTTTCCGAGTCCTTTCACTCGCACTGACTTGCAACCCCCGAAAAACGTTCCATTTCCAAATTGTTTTCCCGGAGAAAATCGTTTGGCGAGGGGAATGGTTTGGTACTCGATACGAGGAAATTAACGCCGTGTAATGAATGAAAATGAAAATGAAAAACAAAGACAGGCAGAAATTACCCAAAATGAAGTTTTCCAGCAGCAGCAGCGGCAGCGGCAGTGGCAAGGCAGCAGCGGAAAATGCAGCAGAGTAGCAGGAAAATCAGCAGGTTGGGGTTCATTGGCAGTGGAATATTTAATGACGTAATGCGGCGTCGACGGCGCAGCCTCGGCTTCTGCTGCTGCTTCTGCCAGCAATTAAGCAACAGTTAAATTAAACGGGTTTCTAGTTCAAGGACACGACCCAGCGAGGACGTGCCGGCACAACAACAGTCACAACAAGGGTCGACAAAATGGGTGGTGTGGGCGGCTGGAGATGAGTGAGTGTGGCTCTGATTTTAATTGTGCAGCTACAATGGGAGTTTTAAAATATATCTAGTTGGAAAATTAGAGTAAACTAAGAGTTAATAATCTAAAATATTAGTTTTTGTAAGGTAGCTTTTCCTTACAAAACTGGCAAGGTGGTAGTCTTAAATAGCCACTATTAAGCCCTTTATAAGCTTGGTTCTAAAAGTGTTAATTACTTAACTAGCTTTTCAAAATAAATTACATGTTTCTTTCAAAATCATTATAAATTAATAAAACTAACATATTTTTACTCATTTTCCAGCCCCATCCATTGTAGGAAAAGGCTTTTATTAATTTTACCAGCCGGCAACACGTGCTTTTGGCCAAAACACCGGCAACGTCACGACGCTCATTTTCATTTGTGCGATTTTCATTTTCATTCATTTCGCCCACACCAGGCCACAGCTGTTCCTCCTGCCCCCCAAACTCCGTACTCATTTTCCATTTTCCACTCTCTCTCTCTCCACCACGTTGGGGCTAATGACGATGCCAGCAACAGCTGATGACGTCGCGGCTCTGCCGCTGTTCATTTTCTTTTAATTTTCCGCGACTTGTTTGGCGCGCTCTCCTTGGCTTTATTTTTATCGTGAGATTCGCGGCCGGCGGAAAAAACAGCTGTTCATTAGAGGGAAAAGCTGGATAAATTAAAGCTCAAAGAGTTGAGGAGAGATTTTTCCCGCCACAGAAAAACCCAGGAGGTAAAACGCCAAAGAAGGTAAACTAAGGACACTCATTAGATAATCTTTATTTTAATTTAAATGTATTGCATGGCTTTATGAAATAAAATAAAAACAAATTAAATGCTTAAATGGCTTAAATTATTGTGTGTACTTTATTATTGGAATATGGATTTTGGAAAAGCTGCCAAAGTTGAGGACTGACTTTGAGCTAAGGACGGCCAACAATCGCAACATAAAAATGTACAAGTATGCATAAAAGAATTTTCCTTTTCTTATACTTTTCCTCATTTGCCCCGAGCCCTTCCTTTAACTTGGATGTTGGCTGCCTCATCGTTGGAGGACGTTTTACATATATTTTTATGAGATAAAATAGAAAATTTTGTTATCAGGCAGCAGCGGCAGAAAAGGATATAAAGCAGCACACACACTAAGCCAAACACAGAAACACACACACACATGGGGTACAAAGGGCCCCACTTGAAATGGGTGTAGAAGCCAGGAACACCCACCCTAACATCAACCACACTGAGTTGCCAGTGCCAACGGAAAATGTCTTCGGGTTGAGTGCTTTTCCGGGGAAAATGTAATTTTCTCATGGCAGCCAACCTTGGCTGTTCGTTGTCGGTACGCTTTTCCCAAGCTTTTCCTGAGTTTTGAGCGTCGAACGTGGCGCGATTGAAGTGTCGGTTGGGTACCTAGGCGAGAAAGGAAACTTAAAGGATGCTCCTTCCAGCTCCTTGCCGCTTGCTCCCCCTTGTAGCTGTTCTCCTTCTTGACAGTTTCCTGTTGCCCTTTTTCGCCAGCGCCTTGCAAATTGCTCACGCTTGCCAAGTGTGTGCCTCTAGCTTGGTGTGTGTGTGTGTGTGCACTTGAAGAAAATATTCCAACCAAAAATATTTGTATTAAAAAAATTAAAAAAAAGGTCACTTTGATGTTTCGCAGTGTACCTAACATCGTCCTGACTGCTGCTGATGTTGCTGCCACTGTCTTTGTCATTATCCTTTTGGGGTATTGCGACGTGTCAAAGCAACAACGCCATGTCCTGGTCCTCGTCCTCCACCCAATTCTTGTCTCCCCACCATGTCGCCCCCACCACTTTCTTCCAACCCCGCCCATTGTGCTGTGTATGCAGTAGCATCCATCAATTTGATGGATAAATATATGCAAATTGTGTATTAGCTGTCGTTGTTGCTGCTATTGCTGATGCTGCTGCTGCTGTTGTTATCCTTTAGCAAACATACACACACAAACACACACAGATACAGGACCCACAGCTACATCAATAGTCGCCCACAAGGATGGCATGGAAATGAATTTGGCACACGTGTAGTTGAGCACTTCTCTAGCTTTCACCCATTTTCTCTCCGGTATCTTGCTTTGTGTGCATTTGGCTTGAAACTCCACCGCCCCTCCATTGCCCCCCTTGCTCCGTCGGTTGTTGGCCCAGGGAATACTGGTTCAATAAATCATCCTAACTGCCTGTCGAAATGGAATTTCTCAAGAGCAACTTGAGGCAGCATATGCAAAGGAATTGTCAACCTTCCCGGCGAACTCCACTAATTGAATTACCCACGAATTTCACACGCTGCAGCCCTTTCACTTTTCATTATCCTTTATGATTTTATTCCCAACAAGGAAGAGGGAAACTTAGTCCACCAGGCCTCAGATGCAAATTCCTTGAGAGGGTTGCTACAAAACCCCTACGTCTCGAAAGGAAACTTGATTTATATGCAAAATCATCAGAGGACAATGACGAGAGGAGGATCGACACGAAAACTAAAAAAACGATCAAATGTCGGCTCGATTGTTGCCTCATTTGCATGCGAATGCCACTGCATGGGATGATGCTGGAAAGCTGCCACAAAAATATTGTATATGTAAAAAACCTGAGACCTGAGGGAAACTCCGAGGCAGATGCGAACACCGCGCGACATGTCAAACTGTGAAAATTAATATTTTTGCTTGTTCTGGTTTTATTCGCGCAGTTTCGCAATTTCCCAATTTGATGATGCTGCGCAAAAATTATGCAAATTTATTCTGCCACCGCACGGCATACACACACAAAAGAAGTTGTAACAGTTTTCCCTGCAAGGTCTGTAAGGTGTGAAAGGGTTTTCCTTTCTTTTGTTTAATTAGCACACAAAAGGTTAAGGGGCAGGACAATTTACGAGGGGCGAGGTGCCACACCAAGGGGTGCTAATTTTTATTTTGCGTAACATAAATGAAAGTTACTTGCTATGATACTAATTTTCTAATCATTTTTAGGTTTTTGATCAATAAAATAAATGTTTAGATAAGTACTACCACTAAGTACTACGTACTTGATGTTCCCTGAATTCTTGATTTTTGTAGGCATCTTTTAATTATATTTATTATAATAGTATTTATTTAATATGTTTATATATATTTCTTTCGTACCTTTAATTTAAAATTTTTAATTAATTTTTAAGGAATATATTCTTTTACTTGAACTATTTCAAAAGAAATAGTCTAAAGAGTAGAGTCTTGTTGAATACAGCCTTTTTATTTGCTTTCCATTTCATTATCCCCTCTATAGTTTATTAAGGGATCTGGATAACAAACCTTGCAAAAAAATACTCTCAAAAGCTGCTGGCTATGCCACTTATCCAACTCTAATATCCTTTTGAAAATCAAATCATAGTTACAACAATAGATTTAGTTTTTCAATTTCGAATAAAAAAAAGGTTTTAATAATTAATTTTCAAAAATGCTAAGCCAAATCATAAAATCTTAAGTTTAATAAATGATAAAGAACTTTTTCTATAAACTTTTTATAATTTTTCAAAACTAAAACCATCCAGGATTACTAATTTCTAATGCCAATAAACCAACCCTTAGAGGATTTTGCAAATTTGCCACCGTGGACTGGCGCCATCTGCTGTGCGAAGAGCGAAACCAGGCAAGCAGTTCAAAGGATGCTGTTCCGGCGCAAGCAGTGTGCCAGGACAATCCCTCAAAGAAGGCTCTCTGCAAAAATGCCAAGGCAAATATTAATAAAATAACCCTCCCAGGCAATTATCATTTTGCGTTTTTAAAAACGCAAATATGTGCGGCGAGATAATGCGAAAATTAATTTCAATAAATTGCAACAAGCCTGAAACGAGAGAAGAACGTGGAACTGCCTTGATAAATTGTGCGAATATTTAGCCGGCATATTTCAATGCTGTAGTTGCAGCAATTATTAAAAAGCAATTAATAAACAGAAGATGGAAACAAGTTGCAAGCTTGCGAGTTGCAACTTTGCAATTATGGGGACGTGGCCAGGCACTCTGGCTACGAAATGAATTATGTTGTAAATGCCGGACATTGCCAGCTGACCGTTGGCCTGTTGTAATTTCAATGTTTAATGAGAGAATACCGCAACCGAAGAAAAATACTCGCTACCACAAACAACAACAAATACAAAAAAGGCAGCTGCTGCTCCCTGAGCTGCGCATTAATTTTAAAATAAACGCTCTGGCTGCCTTTTTGGCCCAGAACCCAGCCCAAAACCATCCATCGAATATTGGCTTCGATTTGATGATTGGTCGTTAATTTGCGTTAACGATCCGGTTAAAGGGATATTCCGTTCGGTGGCCAAAACAAACAAGCTAGCCAACCAAATTATATCCTCTTTTATGGCTCCGATCGTACTGGATCGCATCGGATCGGATCTGAACTGAACGGATCGAAGGGCCAACGGGATAATCGTTCAAAGGTAAGCACGCACCGTATTGCGTGCCACAAGCACGTAGCAGGAGTCCAAGTTCCTCTCGCTAATCGTCGATCAACTGACCAACTGGCTGACTTTCAAACTGCACAGAAAGAAATACATTTATTCACTTCAGAGTGGATAAATGCCCATATGTTTACCTTTCCATTTTAAGCAAGACTTTGTTCTCTGTGTTCCTTTAAGTCGGCGTTAGGATTCGCACTGTTGGCTTAACAAAGTGGCGGACTTTCGACTAAAAAAAGGGTCCCAGTTGAATGAGGAATGTTGTTGCAGTTATAAAAGAACAACAACCTCTCCCCTCGGCATTCATTCCTTGCAAATTAAGTGCAATTAGGCTTGAAGTCGTTGTCTTCGACTGGTGAGAAACCAGATCGCAACTTTGGCTTTTATGTACTTGGCGCTTCTTGCGGAAAACAAAAAAAAAGTTGCAAAGCCAAAAAAAGTGAAAGTACTTCAAAACAAGTATGAAAAGGTAGCTTTGAGCAGGACTTAAATACTCTTTAAGTTAATTGTCTGCATATATTTTTTTTGATTTGTTATGTTTAGATTGTGATGTATTTGTAAACAGTTTAGATTTTACACAAATAAAAATATTTGGCCAATTTTTGCATTTTAATGACGGAAAAATGTGCATAAGTCGGCTAATACTTGGCCGATCCAGAAATGTAATACCTTCCCGATCTTAGAACTTCGAGTACCATCATTTTCTATCGAATTCAGGCATAAAAAATGTTGACCCTTTTTCGAAATTTTTTAAAGGGTTAACATCACAATTTTGGCAAAAATTTGATAAAATTCTTTTGATGAAGATCGATACGGATTAGAACTCTGATTCATAGGTGGTATTTCGTTTTCCGATCGGTTGCGGAATATTCAAGATTTTCACTAAAATGTGTATAAAAAGCTAAGATTTTTAAAAACAAAAATTTTAAAAAACGTTGCCCGTTTTATTTTATTTTTGTGGTGGTAATTTGTCTATAACTCGGCTAATACTTAAGATATCTAAAAATGTCACACCTTCTCGAATTTGGAACTTTATAAACCATCTTTTTCAATCAAAAACTGGTATACAAAATTTTTACCCTTTTTTCGACTTTTTTTTTAAAGTAGAGAATTTTTTTTTTGAATTTTTTCAAATATCTTAATTTTGAACAAAAAATCGATCAAATTTTTTTCTTTTATTTTTTGTAATCTTTTAATGAAGATAGATAGATGAGAAGATTAGAACTCTGATCCATACATGGTACTCAGTTTTTTGATCGGTTGCGAAATATTTTACATATTTGCAAAAAAGTCTATCAAAAGTTAAGATTTTAGACAACAAAACTTTACCCAAAATTTGAACCAATTTTTGATTTTTGTGAAAGGGAATATATATAAAGCTCCTCCGATATTTGTCACATCTAGGCAGGTTCTACTTTGCTGATTCTAAAACTTTGAGTACCAGTATTCCCAAAAAAAAACCGTCAGATCCCAGATGCATTTTATTTAAAAGAGATCCCTAGACATAGTTTTTATGATAATTGCTTTAAACTTTATGCCTTCAAAAAGGAGTAGTTCATTCTTTCAAGACTTATCATATAAGGAAATCGCCGCCTGGAATTAGCTTCGTAATAAAAACCATGAGGAAAACTTGTACTTAGTTGTACAAGTGCTCGTGTTCTAATTACAATGTTTGGAGTTATGGCTACACACACGCAACGCCCCTCCCCACCGTCCGCCCATGCAAATTCCCGCATCGTTATGTCTTCATAAAGATGGCAATCAGCCTAAAAGCGGCAGAGAGCCCATGTAAACTGGGCCAAAAACACCCGACCATTAACTACCAATAATAACAGGCCATGGGATCAAAGACGGGTGGCAGGGTGTGTGTGCTGTAATGCATGTTATTAAAATTATTTTTAAATATATTGTGCACTGGCGACACTTTGCATGATTTTCTGCTCGACTGAATGGCTAAGTGGGAAAGTGGGAAGGAATGGGGAACGCAGCGCTCAGAGGGTTAAGGGTCCTCGATGCAGCCGTCGCTTGGCCAAACGATCTGTTAATAAACACCTTCCTTTAGCATCGCCCTGTACCTTCGAATGCATTCAGTCGAGAGCTGCTGCAGCTCTGCCCACATACTTCAGATATATGTGCATTATTTTAATGACAGACCAGCTTTCGGCCTGTGACGCACGCCTCAGACATTAAGAAGCTATGGGTATATGAGGTTGAGGAACGAGGCAAGCAACAACGAGGCAAGAACATCAACAGCGACAACCATGATGACAGCTCCAAACTTCGCCGAAAATGCGAAGGACAAGACAACATTGCTGCTGGGGCACTCAATTTTTTCGTGTTTTTTTTTTTTTGTTTTCTGGGTAATTGCAGGGGGACATTCACCGCCAAAAGGAGGAGCCTGATAAAGGAAGCCCCTTCGCCAAAGGCGTTGCACAACCTCAATGAGCCGTGTGTTGTGTGTGTCACTCGATCGAAAGTTGTTGCAACGATGCCACCGAAAATTAAGTACTCTGCATGCACGCGCTCTCATTAATGGGTCGACAAACTGGCTCGATGATGGATCGAACATTAAGTATATTTACAATCTAGTACAAGATTGTAAGGTATAATATTAATAAGGTATTTGAAATTCATTAAATGTACAAGAAATAATATAAAATATATATCCAAAGTCAAAACAGGAGTTACCTAGCCTAATGTTTCATAAACTAATTCTTAAACTCTCTAAGCTATCAGCCTTAGTAATAGCTTAGTTTTAGGAAGTTCTAAAATTATTTGAATATTTAAAAAAGTTATACAAAATACTATTATTTCTCCCCAAACTGTTTCAATATCATCCACTGAAATTGTAAAAACAAGACATGCAAATGGCAATTGCAAAGTATCAGTTGTTGATTTTGGCTTAATGAGTTTGTAGTTGAATGTAATCATGGGTTGTTGGCCGAGCTGTCCTACATATGAGCCTCAAAATTATTGGATGTGCTGGCCCTAGGGAGTACGGAGCAGTTTGTGAAGCACTGGAATGGGCTGCCACTAGCCGCCAGAGGGCGCTGAAAAACTATTGATTGAGGGGTTGCTCGATACCCATTGGAAGATCAATTAAGATGGTAGAGACTGAAAATCGAATGACAACCTCTCACCTTGTGTCCGACCCGTGACCCGTGACCTCACACAATTTCATGGCTCAGTACGCAGAGCAACAGACAGGCGGATAAATAGAGTTGCAAAAACACACATTAACTCGGCTCAGCTCCAATTTCGTTTCAAAAAGCCATTAAAATGCCCCAGGCGGAAGGACAAAAAACAACAACCAGTCATGGACCTGAAACAAGAAAACAAACAGAAACTAAGCGAACCTGAATCCGAACCTAAACCTGAACCCAAACCCCTCGGGCCAATGCCGCTCTACGTCTATGCGGACAACCCTTTCCTACGCCCCTGGCCAAGCATCCCCGTCCCGTCCCATCCCTGTCCTGTCTTCCTGTCAAATCGTCATGATTTAATGAAAAAATCAAGTGAAAAAAACTTATTTGCATAGGGATATAATTTGGCATTAAACGGGCATGGAAAAAAAGGATTTTGTTTTGTCGGTTTTTTTTCAGGATTTTTTTTTTTGTACCATATATCCTTCTGATAGGAAATGGTCCGTTGCTATCTGTTTGTCTGAGATTAATATGCCGTGCATCTGTCGGGGTTTGTCCCATAGATCTTTGCCCTGTCAGTTTGTTTTTCAGTTTTTGGTTTCTATTTTTTTTTTTTTAATTTTTTCTTTGAATCATGGTTGAAAATTAGCATGGATACGATTTCACTTTTTCGGAGTTCTTCCCTTTTTTTATGGGTTGTTTGAGTTGGCTGTTTGCTGTAATCGATAGGATAGAGTTTCGGCGGCTAAGTGAAGCGCAAAATGTTCACATCAAGATTTCACCTTCGGATGTGAGCATTAAAGCTTAGATAGTTTCATTTTGGGACTTAAGGTATTAAGTGACAAGATTTATCATAGAAATTGCCTTAAATTAGCATCTTTGTTACCTTGACGGCATTTTTTTAATTTCTTTCCAATCTCGATGGCCACAAATCTTACCACAAAAAAATATCCCATCTTATCCGTAAGCTTGCATACCATTTTTTGGACTAAGCTGCCAGCTGAAATATTTATTAGAACTTAAATTGCCTTCTAATTACAGTCGACGCCTTTGAATTAGCATTTCCATCGCGTTTTCCTCACCTGCCCAGCCCCCGGCATCCGAAAACATTGTTCATCCCCACGAACTGGCCATTCTGGGGGTAAAAATAACATGCAATGGCTGGCCATTTACATAAGAAATTGGCTTGTAGAATTAATCCGCAATAAGCCCGCTGCCGAGACGTTGGCGGAGAGTTGAAATTACCGTATTAGAAAGCAATTAGCATTTGAGTCTCAGTACCTCGCGCCCACTCAAAAACAATGGCCTTCACCAAGGGGGGCGTGGCTGACCAGAATTCCAAAGCTAACACCGTGGTATACCTTCATATATCTTAAAGATTTTGTTTTTTTTTTTATCTTCTTGGTCTGGGCGGCATGGAAATTAAATTTCCGTTAAGGTTGACGCTGACGTTTGGCGGCGATTGGAAATTAAATTTACCAAGAGGTGGCTGTGTACAGAGAAAAAAATATTTAAGAAAATTTAACAAGTTTGTTAAGATTTAAAAAGAACTAAAATATAGCTCAAAAAACCCTAAAAACCTTATAGTTTAGCCACAAATTTTCTATAAAGCTTACTAGCCTTTAAGCCATTATTAGCCTGATTTTCTCCCACTGCTTTTGGCCAAATCAGCAATGTTGGCCTGCCTGGATGGTAAACAAACGCGCTCGGAAGCCATTAAAAATTATCATTTGCGCATATTGATTAGGACGACGAAGCTCCTGAGACATTGGATTAGGCGGGCATCGATGGTGGGCAAGCCGATGGGTGGGTGGGGTAGTTGTATCTCCTGGGTGTCCTGGCAGTTGCTGTTTCTGTTTTGCTGGCAGGGAAAACAAATATCGATTCCATCCCTTAAGCTCTTGGCACCCACATCGGCCCACACCCTCAATGGCTGCCAAACAAAGGAAGTGAACTGTGGAGAAAAAAAGTAGAAAAAAATATAAAAATCCGGAGAGGAAAGAAAAAAAAAAACTACCCACCCATGGGCCAAGGAATCCACCCCTCGCGGGCAAAAAAATTTCTCCCCCGCCTGACAAAACCAGACGACGACGCTGACGAAGTTGACTCCGGGACTACCCAGGGCTACCCAGGAGTTGCAGGACTCACAGGACTCTGGAATCATCCAAGCAGCGAAAGCAACCATTAAAATTTCGAAAATCCATCATTGGAAAAATGGTCGAAAAAAAAGCTGAGTAACAACAAGAAGAACAAAAAGCGACGCACCACTTCCGAGGCCATGTTTTTTTGCTCTCTTTGGGCTTGATATATATTTTTTTTTTTTTGCAGGATCTGTTGAGGGTGTGTGAGATTTTTCGCAAGAGAAAATGTCGATTTAATTTTTCAATATTCATAAATTTGTGTGTGTGGGTGGGCTTTGCCGTCGGCGTGTGAGTCCGGCCAAAAGTGATTTTATTTTCTAATTTGCAACGAATTTCGGCTCGGTCCTCTAACAAGTCATCCCACCCATCCACATGTCTGGTCCGTCTGCCACCCACCAGCACACCCATCCTGCCCTCCTTTTACTTACAACTCGAAAAACGGGAGAAAACGAGAGGCAGCCATGTAAACACAAATCCAATCAAATAAACGAAATTAAGTGCCACGTTGATTGGAGGCAAATCTGTTTTTCAGCCTCAATGATGACAATCAAGCAAATGCAAAGGCAAACCCAAACGCAACTCAAAATCAAAATCCAAATCCAAATCAGAAACTGAAGGCTCAGAAAGGAAAAATAATACTCGTCCAAAAAAAAATCCGCGAATTCAGCATAATGTGTTTTATTTTTATTTGGAGGCACAGGCAGCGAGAAATATGCCACACAAATTTGCATTAGGCACCTGTAATTTCCACACAGCCTTTGGGGAGATCCTAGGACTTGGCCAGGACTTGCGGCAATTTCCCACAGGCCAGCCATCCCCAGTGGCAACCAGTAGCTTGTGGCATGTGGGTGTGGCAGGGATATTTTGATTGTTATTTGTGGGGACAGTAAAAAGCCAACAATGTGCGGTTCCTTTTTACTTGCCCGTTGTTGTGGCTTTTCTCTGCGGCTCACCTTTACGTTTACCTGTTCCTGGGGCCTGGTGCCTGGTCGTCCTGTAAACGCGCCCACAGGAGGCAGGACACTGCCACGATTTTATTATAAGTTTTCTGGCCAAGGTGCTCCGTAGAGAGATAGAAAGCAACGTGGCACGGCGCATTGGGGGAGATTGAAATGTGAAATATTTTTAAAAACCAATTTCGTTGAGCCTGGACTCCCAGCAACGCCAAAAAAAAAAAAGGAATTGGGAAGGGGCTGCTGCCATAAAGGAAATTGTTTTTATGAATTTCATTGAAATGGACGGAAAACAAAGGCCGCCGACAGCTGAAGTCCAAGTTAAAGAGATTCCTTTGAAATACAATAAAATACACAAAATTATTGTTGTTTTCTAGAAAGAGAAATTCCCATTTTTCTATTAATTCTTCCAATATTAATTTCCTTACTTTTCACCGCCAACCTTCACCCTTAATTAATAAAAGAAAGCCACTGAAGTGTTTTTGTTTACTCGTGTAATCCCGGCCTGTCATAACTTCACCTCATAATTAGTAAAGTCAACCCGAAATTGGCACACTTTTAACCCTCGACCCTCGAGAAAGAAAGAAAGAAATTGGCAAACAAAGCGAAAGGTGAAAGTGAAATGGCAAACAGGACAAACAGGGCCAACAACAAAGAGGGAATTAGCAAACATAACAACGATAATGTCAGTGACAAAAGGGGATTGCGACCCCTTGAAAATCGATTCGATTTTGCGACTTAATTGCTTTGACATTTGACTCTGGTAATTTTTGGCAAATGGCACTGCGAAAGCGATAAGTCCCCGGCAAATCGATCGGGGTTGATCGGTTAGGGGCGGGGATTAAGGACTATTTACCAGAGGACTTTAGGGATTTGGCAAATGGTTTGGGCGTCATTGGATTGATTGGTAATACCCCAGTACCTGTTGAGGTTGTCTCAACAGTGTTTTTACTAGTTTTGTAGTCAGGTTTTCGAGGTTCTAAGAGGAGCAGCTGGCAGGAAAAGCATCCTTGTCTGTGGCAGGACTATAATTTTCGTCCTGGGAGTTTCTCACGCGCCTTTTGCACTTGCATTATGCATGAGATTTGGTCCTGGAGAGCAGCCTCGGTCGCCAGACCCTTCGCCCTGCCTCCTTTGAACGTGCCTGTCGCCTCTTTTGTGTCCTCTTCGTGACAGGAAGCAAATGTCCTGTTGTGTCACTCATATGCAAATTGCCGGCTCCGCACTCCTTTTCATCCTTTCTTCTCGGAGTTTTTTTTCCATCTTGCTTACATCTGCGTCTTATTAATTAGAATAATAATTAATGAGGCAACTCCTCGACGGCGATGCACGTGCAGCCCAAGAAAGAAGTGGCCGTACCCTCCAGGACGATGGCATAAATTAGTTGCCTCATTGCCAGGACCTCTTGCAAGGATGCCAAGGCGTCGCAGCGCCGAAGGCCGAAAGCCAAACCAATTAAATTACAAGCAGGCGGCCAAATGATGCGTACTTAAACACGTCGACGTGATGTGGATATGAAACCAGGGGTGAAAGGGGTTAATGGGAAATTCGATTCGAATTTGCATATAATTTCTATTTAATTTAGGACCATATCCCATCCCACCTTTTTTTTGTTCGCCCAGCATCCCTTTCTTGCCAGCCAATTAATACCGAACATTTTTACTTTGGCTACAATATTTTTTCCACCAAAAAAAAAGAGCGAGGAAAAAAATCAGAGGACCTAGACGTGGCGATAAAAAAAATATGGGAAAACCTTTCAATGTGCACACTTCCTGCACAGACAACCACAACACCAACAATAACGGAAAAAAGGACGCATCCTGTTTCAGCTGCTGTGTATGCAAATTTTTTGGTTCTAACCTTTTTTTCCTGTGATTTTATTTTTTTTTTCTTCCACGTCCTGCTGGCTGTTGTTGTTCTGCTGACTGTGATGGAAAGTGAAGCGTTTTGTTGTCCCGACAATATGTAACTGACACTTGAAGGGGTGTTAGAGCAACATCGTGATGTTGCGATGTTGTTGCCATGATAAAAACAACAAAATCAGCATCCTCCAGTCAACGGGAAGCAATCTCTAATGTAAAAACTCCATTAGCAGTTCCTGTTCCATACTCCCAGCCACCCAGACACACACTTTCCTGCCCATGTCGGCCCTTGAAGGATGTCGCCTGTTTGATGATTCTGTGCAATGTAAGCCTGATTTATGATCTTCCAACAACATCCAAATAAAAAAGCCTAGGACCCCACCAAATTCACTTTTAGGCCGCAAAAATATACTCTACAAGCTCTTCAAAATATAGGCAATCCACAACAAAATAAATACAAAAAAATTTTGAGAAAAAGTAAGGAAAAGAAATCATCAGCACGTGGCTGAGCCAAATTGATATGCGCCATTAGGGTGGCTGGGAAAGTGATTATGGGTGGAGAAAATAGCGAACTTTTGGGACAAGGTGGTCAGGGGAGTCCGGCGTGTTGCAGGACACGTTTTTTTGTGGATTTTTTTCGAACAGGACACGTGTGTATAGATTTTCTACAAGCCTCAAAATTTCTCACAAATTCTATCAAATAAAAAAATATTTTATTATTTTCTTTTTTTCAAATGTAGTGAAAATCTAGAGAAACTTCTTCCTCCATTAAATTAAATTTAGTTATAATTCTTTAAAGGATACCACCAATGCAACCTCCAAACTGCCGCCGAACCCCTCAAGAATATGGCAACTCATGAGGTTTTTCTTAAGAAGTTTTCCCTCTCCTGGGGATGAAGTGGGGTTTCCAGAGCTGGCCAGGCGGCACCTTATCCATAAGCAATGATGAATAACGGTGCTTACGCTTCGGACATTTGATTAATGATGCGTTTACCGACCCCACAACACTCCCTCCCAATCAACCATCCAAAGATTTCGTCCTGCGCCCGCGCACTCAATTTTCAACGCCATTTTTTTGTGGATTTCGGTGGATATTATTATTATTTTTTTGTTGGTTCCCTTCTGAGGTGGTGTGGCACACTATTTTGGTGTGCGGGCTTTCTGTTCTTTATGCCCGGACATAACTTTATTTTATTAGCACTACGTGGCAATCTGCTGGATTTGCGCGGCATTAAAAGACAATTTTTACAACTTACCAACGATGCTTTTTCATACTTTTCCCTCATTTACATTGACCGCTTTTTTTTCCTCTAGTACTACTTTCCATGGTCTGTGGCCGAACAGACATTATAATTTTTTGTGTTTGCCCATAAAAAGTGCCGGGCTGTTTATTAAATTCTTTGCGGGCAAGTTCATTAGACAAAGAGCTAAAATTAATCAACAGTCTCCTTGCCCCTTAGCAAGATCATCAGGGCTGTGTACGTGGTCTTAGATAGTTGCAAGGCGGTCTGCATGTTGAGGGGCAACATCTTTCCCACCGAGAGTCCGGCGGTCGCCTGGGTTCGCCGTAGCATGTAGAGCATGGTCCGCTGCTCCGTAAGAGGTAAATCGTACCAACGGAAATTATAAACGATATCCGTGAGGTCAGAGTTCTAAGGAGACCTCAAATGTAATCAAAAAAGTCCCCCAACAAAGTCAAAACTTACCGAATTGTCGACAATGGTCCCGAGGGTGCAGTACATCATGAAAGTACTGATTGAGAAAAAAATGTACACCTTTCCCGACGGCCAGTCACCTCTTAGAATGCAGTACAGAATCGATAGATTGCTCACACAACATGCCGAAATCTCCACGAAAATAATCACAAAGAAAACGCGTTCCGAGCATTCAAGGACTCTAAAGGAAGCTAATCATAAAATGATGTCTCTAAAGACTTAATAATCTTTTACCTCAAATACTTCTGATGCCAGGACACGATGTGGACCATATCCTGTCGGATTTCTTGGGAACTGATCTTGTTGTGGGATCGGAAAGCTTCTAGCTTGACATCTAGATCATGTAGCTTGCAGCGCAGGATATTCTTTGCGACTGGAGCCGATGAAATAAAGAACAACAAATACATATCGGCGGCATAGTTTCCCACGCCTCCGACCACCATGCACACGGTATGAAAGGCGGTTAGGAGATAGAATCCGTATTTGGTTTCCGGATTCATCCCCGGCACTAGAAATGTCATCATCATGAGCTTTATCTTATACTTGATATAGTAGAAAAAAGGAAACAATATGCATAATGATACCACAATGAAGTAAAGCACTCCGAATCCTTTCATCCAAAACTTGATGCGTTGGAAGTCCTCTTGCAAGCATTTTTTATAATGGTCACCGCGGCTCTCGTGCTCGAAGGTGACATCCATTATGTCCAAAATCACCCAAAGAAATCGCCGATCCTTTATGTAAAAGATTAGCTTGGCGATGGATTGGGCTCCGGCTCCGGCCTGGCACGTACACTGCAAAAGTACCATCCAATCCCCATCGATGATCAATCCCTTGTAAACGGTGTAAACTGCTCCAACAGCAAAGCTTATGGCAATGAAAATAACTAAGTAACCCCTCCAGCTCAACACAAAGGTTGGAATGGTGACCTCCAGGCCCACAAACCGAGCGCAAGCATCCAGTTTTTGCCTTAGATCCTTAAAATCCTTATAAACTCCTTCGTTTTCTTCCTTTTCCGGGGAGATATCCTTGTTAGCCATCTTCCTTGCAGCTTACCAGTATGAGACTTTGAAAATCTAGACCCAGTTTTGTGGCTTTTATAGGCGACTCGTAGTTGTCGTCTTAATTGGCGTGGGACTTATGAATTGGCCAGCTCAATGAATTAAGCCCCAAAGAGCACGTGTTTCTTCAGTGACAATTGCTTAATTGATTAGGTTAATAATCTGAGAACTTGGACTGGACTTGCAAAGAACTAAAAGGAGGGACTACAAAATCAATATCTTTGTTAGTATGATTTATAATCTTTATTGAGAATATTGACTTTCTAATACATTTGGTGCTTTTCTAATACATATTACAATTTTTCATGGTTTCTTGTAATTATTTTTCCATTCCCAAGTAGGTCAGCATCATCATGGTGAAACTATACATGCCCTTGGTCAGCTGGAGGGCTGTGTTCATGGACAAGGGCCACATGTTGGCGGCGGTTAGATATGACTCCGTTTGGGCCTTGGCCAGCATCAGGACAATGATCTTCTCCTCCTTCACGGGCAGCTCGTACCACAGACAACCGGAGTAGATCTCTCTCATCAAGGCGTCATTCTAAGTATAAAATAGGATGTATTTATCATATTTTATTTGGATTAAAGAAGCTCCAGCCTACCGAAATTTCTACTGCAGTTCCAAGACCACAAAAGGCGTACAACATGGTGCCAGCATAAAGAAGATAAATGGGAGCTGCTGGCCAGACGTGTAAGAAAACACAGGCGATGGTGCACAACATACTCATGCAGGTGGTAGAAAGTTGCACAAAAAGCACAATGCTATAGATCCTCCTCGTTGTTAAAAGAATGCTTAAAAAAATATTAGATTATAAAGTGTCATATTTAATTCAAAATCCATACAAACTTTTGATATTTTTGGTGCCAGGCCACCAAATCGAATAGCAATAGTCTCATCTGCTCGTACTCGGTTCTCTTGAGCACCACTTCATTGAGTTCCTTTATTTTTATGCAAAATATATCCTTGATTAGAGTAAGATTAGTCACAAACAGAAAGAGGTACATGTCGCCTCCGTAGTTGCCGAAACCACCGAAAGCTATGAGACCCACATGCACCGCCGAGAGAATCATGTAGCCGCCGTCGGTATTTTCATCGATTAGTGGCATCAAGAATTGCATGACCATGATTTTCTTTTTATAAACCACCAGATAAAATATGGGAAAGCTCACAATGCAGACCATGCTCATCAAACAAGGACACAAAAAACTCAGCATGAGTCGCCAGGTGATCCTAATTCTGCGCTCTAGACACTCGGTGTATTCCCCGCCCTTGGCGCCATACTCTCTGGAAATATAAAAAATAATACATATAATTTAAATGACCCTTAAATTTTATTAGTCCCACCGGTAGATATCCTCGTAGCTATACTGTATGTGACGCAACAAAGGTGCCAAGTTGGCAGTAACCAATAGCTTAGTTAGTCCTTGAGTAGCAGATCCCACCATGGCCATGGCCTGCAGAATGATCGTGAGGTCTCCATCTATCACCACTCCTCGGTATATTGTGTATCCTGTACAGGCATAAAATAGTCCAATGGCGCTCAGTACCAAATAGGTCAGCCACCACATCTTAAAGTTCGGATTGGCCACATCATTGCCACAGAATCCAACAAAAAACCGAATAACCTTAATTATTCTCAAATATCGGTCAACGGGTGTTAATTTTGTATTTAATTTGGACATTATAGAAAGCACACGAAACTAATGTTGGGACTTGAATGTTTTGGCTTGGTGGAAAATCGTGGCTTTTATTGAAAAGTCTTACCAGGTATAGCTGTCATAATATTGACAACTTAATGGGAGTGTATAGCAAAACAATCAAGGCAGTGGTAATTAAAAGAAGGTATCAAGGGTCTATATGGAAATATGGGAGCTACGAGTCTTCAGAAATATATATGAAGAGTACTAGAAAGTGTGTTTAACCTTCGACTTTGTTGGAAAATAACTTTACCATTGCTTTTTAAAAATTCATTAGGGTTATGGTATATTAATTGTCATTACAACTACTTTCTTAATCCAACCCGTCTGTTAATACCTTTTGTAGTATTTTGTATAAAGTTTTCTTTTAGTTCTTAAATGTTAAACGACTTCCAACCAAATAATTTTTTGTATTTGCCTGCCCCTCCCAGGCGTACCCACTTTATGCATGAACACATCTGACACCCCAACCAAAAAATACGGAATATAAGGAGAAAATCTCCACGCAATTGATTTAATATAAAAATTTTTAATAAAATTTGCTGCCGGAACTCAAAAAAAGTAAACTCCAAACGAATGGAAAACAAAGAATGTAAACGAGGCTAAAGGAAACGAAAAAAAACAAAAACCATTTTATATATTTGCAGAGCGCACGAGTCCTGCCATCCTCGCCTCCAAGGACATTCGTGAGGGGGGCAAGGAGGAGGGCGAGTTCGTAAGCGTAAGCGCCTAAGCTTTGGGCCAACAACTAATAAAGGCTATCAACAACAGTTCAAACAGCAGCCAGGCAGTAGCAACAACAACAGCACTCACATCCTTGGTGGCAGGACAATGGAAACACAAAATCATCTAACAGGCTGGGATGTGACGTCGGCAGCGACGTCGACGTCGACGGCGACAGCGCATACGCACTCAAGTGAATATTTTCTCATTTTCTTGCATTTCAGTTGAGTTCGCTTTGAAGTTTTGACATTTCATAAAGCAGATTTTTGCCTTGGCACTGCCAGCGTACAAATTTCGTTCATCCCAATTTCGCTTTTATTTTATTTCATTTTATTCCCATTTTTTTCCTGTATATTTTATTTATATTTATTTTTTTCTTTTTTTTTTATCGAAAATCCAGGCAAGCAAAAAAGTGAAAGCGAACGCTCGGCGCACGCAGCCGGCAACAAAATTTCAGTTGTTAGTCACCCCTGCGAGTGTGGAAGGTGTGGCCTGCAAAAAAAATCCAAGAAAAAACGACCCTCACAGGCCCACCCCCTGACAGAAACCACCCCACGCCTCTGGCCACGGTGGCGTATACTTGATATGGGAAAAGGCCAAGACAGAGGCGGCTTAAAGTAGTCAAGGAAACATTAAAGACGCTGGTCGTTCGGCTCAGTTGGCCCACAAAATTACTTGCTCGTTAGTTGCCCTCCCACCGCCCCTCCTCATCCCACCTGCCTCAGGTATTTCTGCTGTCTTCGATCTGGGCTCTCCGTCCTGCTTTGTAGCTCCGTCTCGCTTCCACTTTCAACCCTCGGAAAAAAAAAATAGGAGGGCTGTCTCACGCTAATTTCCAGCCACACACAAAACTTCTTCCATTGGAAAGTGCGTGGCATTTCGCGGCTACCACACACCAGTGGGCGCCACTGTATACACTGTAATTTTGAAGAAAACGGGAGTGGGTTTATTGATAGGGGATTTTGGTGAATCGTGATTATTAGAAGAAAGAAAGTGGTACTAATTTTGGTTGTATATATAAAGGATCCTTTATTCTTACAGGAAATGTACCTCAAATTTCTCCAAGTGTCTGCAATTTCTTAATAGCAGTCTCTGCTTGGCGTCTTGTTTGTCTCTAATTATATTTTAATTTGCACAATCTGCCTGTTATTATTTCTGTGCACGGCAATTGCCTCAAAGTGTTTGCACTTCCCGGCGAACATTTTAATTGCAATTATGCCACACCAGACCCGGCCAGACAGGACAGTCCTCGAAGGAGCGTTCGTCCTTGCCGCAGGGCGTTGTGTCTGGCACGTAGCACCACAGTGGGCCGTCCCCTTCAATGGACACTAATTATTCCGGCAGGAGACGAGGGCGGAGGACCGTTGAAATTCGTGTCAAATCAGAAAGATTTTCACTCGCTTTTTTGGGTAATTACATTCTGGGGAATGGAAGGAAATTGAGCGAATGCACAAATTTGGAATTTTAAACAGTGCCTTGCCTTGGGGTCAACTTAAAGAGTTTCCTCGAAGGCTGGAGCTGACCCTTTTGAGCTAACAAACAATCGGCCCTGAGCGACCAAATATTTTACATTTCCAACTTGCTGGAAACATTGAAAACAAGTCACGTACGGACAGCTCATTTCCGGCGCCATTTTGGGCCGACAAAAGGTGTCAAACGGATGCACACAACGTGCCGCGTATGCTCAATGTCCTGGACTTACCTCAAAGGATCCTGCGTGTCCTGCCAGCCAGGCTGCCTGCCATCCACCAGACTTGTAATCAAAGAAGAGCCGCGCCCCAAACTTTTTTTTTTGGCCAACTTTAAACGTTTCTTAATTGTTAAACAGCCGTTGGCCAACTTTCCCAAACCCACAATTCTTTTCTGTCTTTTTTAAGGATACCCTCAAGGACTGGACAAGACTGTTCACAATTAAGTCTGAGAAGGAAAAAAACTGCCAAAAAAAACAACAGTATATTGAAGGAAATTATTCGAAAAATGCACAAGGAAAATTTTTAGGATGTGAATGAAATTTTACATATAAATTTTATATGGGAAAGTAACATTAAATTAAAGAAATTGTTATAAGTATTACAAGAGTAAGAATTGTAATATTATTATTTTCATTCTTGACTTCTTTATCTTGTGTTATCTTATTCTATTACCATTTCCAAATCCCACAATAACATAATTGTAATTATTAAATCCCCATGTTTTGAGTGTGAAAATGGCTGGCAGCCATGGAGCGCCATGTTAATTAATTTGCCAGGACATCCGGCTGGTGGGCTGATAGGAAGACGGGGCGGCAGACCGCGTGTTTATTTTATGCCGACGCGCTTAAGTGGTAAGCCCCATTAACAACTGCCTGTCGTTTGGCTGGGAAATAATGGCGTTAGATCATCATCGTCGCCTTGAAGGAGATGAAGAAGTTGAGCGGAGAAAAGAACAGGACACTGGTGTCCTGCAGCCGTCTGTGCGTCATTTGAGCGCGGAAAGCTTTCAGCGTAAATTGTTGGAAATTAAGAAATGTTTGCCCCAACCACCCAAAACTCAAGACCAGAGCCCTGGCCAGGACGGTGTTTTCCTTTCGTTTCCTGCTCATATTTCATGGGTCCTGTGCTCACTGTTCACTGTTGTTTTATAGCCGCCATTTGCCTTCACTGTTCCTGCTTCTGTTTTTCGTCCTGCTCATTGTTAATGTCCTGGCAACCGCAAATGGCGCCACCCATGTCCTGGCCTCGGTGTTTTTCTTTAATTTAGTCGGCAAGACGCCCGCCCGCCTGCCCAGTGGCTTCCTTTTGGCCATCTTACAATAATTAGATGTAACGGATATTGTAATTGGTGTTAAATTGCGTCAGAGGCCGTGTTAATGTTTGTCATGCCTGTGGTTTCTCTACCGATGTCCATCTCTACCGCCACTCAGCCCCAAACCACAGAGCCACCAGCTCATTTTTTGTGGGTGGGCTTTATTTGTTTTCCATGGCTGATTGCTTGTTTTATGGTTTATTTAACAACTGGCTACCGTCGAGCACTTTACGCGACAATGTCTAGGGAGAAACTAAGCTCTACGGCGTCTTCTACCTGGTCGAAGGAGTCCTGGGAATCCTTCTTTTTGCTTGAGCCTCAATTAGCATGACAATCGTCGGGTGGAACAATGTGCGACAGGAAGAAAGAGTTGAGAAGAACCAGTTTCCTGGTGGCAAGATGACAGGACATGATTGAATTGTATAAATTCCAAATTTGAATTTGAATTCTAGCTAGGGTTAGGCAGCTTTAAAAAGGACTTTAAAAGAGCAGCTTCCGCTTCATTATTTTGTGTGTGAAATTATTTTTATGGATATGTGGATATTATGGATATCAAATATATGCTGTAGAAATACAAAGTATTCCCTTTCACAGTTGAAAACTTTTGCTCTATAAACTTGCAGTGTATTTTATGAAATTCAATTTACGGCCAACACCCCAAGGAGCAAAGTTTCTGCTCCTCTGGCGAGCGAGAAAATTCTGGGCATAAATCACACAAGATAATTTGCATAAGTTGGCAGGCCAAAGCGAAATCGGCGGCAGCTAAAAATGTTTATGGCCTTTTCGCTTGCCACGCCCCTTTCTGAAGTCCACACCCCTGCTCCCTGCCTACTGAAAATTCCCTAATCAAATTAGCAACAGTTAACCGGAAGTGCGAAAATCCACAAGCACTCTTCCTCGCCGGCCGCGTCGTTGTGTTGCATTGTTTGTGGCATGTTTATTTTTGGCGGCTTTGTTGCAGTTTCGGTTAGTGGGGTGCGGTGCATTTATTTTGATTTGATTGTTGCCCTCACAGCGGGATTTTCCTAGCCGCACCCCTTTGGAAAATTTTCGCACTCGAAATATTTGCATTTTTGGATAATTTCGCATTTTGCATTCGGCCATTATTTGCATTTGAATGTTGCATGTTGCTCGCGTGCGTTGCATGAATCATTCATGTTCAAGTTTCTGGTGCTGCTGCGATTGCTGTGACTGCTGCTGCGACTGGGTGATGATGATTCAAGTATCGATTTGCATGGATTTGCATTTCAATTGCACTTTTTCGACACTTACAATGGATTATGCGGCAGTGTGATTTATTTACGACCAGCCAGCATTACATATCAAGTGATTTGGCTTTCAATCCCATAATGAGGCTTTGTTTGCCATTGTTCCCGTCTAACAGCAGCCTTGACAATTGACACAAATACCCATCCATGTATAGCCATATATGTATATTCGCGGATGTTTCTGATCGGCTGTTAAAGCCGTTAAAGACTTTTTGGCCCGACAACCATAAATCATGCCCGAAATTACAAAACAATATGCAGCACAAAATTCGCTTCTGCGGGTTGTCCTGTCACCAGTTTTTTCCCATTTTGTGTTTTTCATTTTGCATTCGACTTTACTTTTTATCTCGTTTGGGTGGCCAGAAAAGTGAGTTGCCGGTCTCGACATATTGCCAGAGCTAGGGAGAATTCCGAGGTTCCAAAGTCTGCCAGCATATTCGGGCGATTCCACTAAAAATTGAGTTAAAAAAATATAACTAAATGCAGGACCGCCGGGTAGTCGTACCTCGCCATGCCCTAGACACTACAAGAAATGAATTTATTAAATATGTCACAAATGTAGCTTTTATTACTTTTCGAATAAATCATTGAACTATAGACCCTATTACCCCATGAAAATAATTAATTCCTCTTCCAGGGTATCACATAACAAGAATCCCTCATGGTAGGCATGGGAAACCTTGATTCAGCAGCAAATCCGTTGAATATTGGGTATGCAAATTAATTTTTTTGTCTTACCTATCGACCAACCCGCTCATTTCCCTATCCCGAGGTTTTTTTTATGTAGCTCTATCCGGGTTCTGGCGCCCTCATGTGATGCGGTGTCATTATTTTGTTTTAAATCAGAATACAAAAAATAACAAGAAATGAAAGCTAACTTTGGTCGGAGTTGCAATAATATATCGTTTCGGTTAAGATTGGATATTTATCGCAAATATCGCATATAAGGATCGGCCAACTGATCCTTATTCGAATTTTATTATAGACGAAGCACTATTAAGAATTTCTAGATGGACTCCTTACCATTATTCATCAAAATCCTGAGACAAAATATTTTTTTAGATTTTTTGTCCATTTTTCATGATGGGACCCCTTGAAAATGGGGTTTTTTCCTATAGGGTCCACGGTGATGACCATATCTTCCTCAATTCTCATCCGATTCTCAAGCGGAGTGTCTTAAACGATTCTCCACCAGTCTGCATCAAAATCCTGAGACAAAATATTTTTTAGATTTTTTGTCCATTTTTCATGACGGACCCCTTGAAAATGGGGTTTTCCCCTATAGGGTCCACAGTGATGGCCATATCTTGCCCAATTCTCATCCGATTCTCAAGCGGAGTATCTTAAACGATTTCTAGATCGATTCTCCATCATTCTGCATCAAAACCTTTAGACAAAATATTTTTTAAATTTTTTGTCCATTTTTCATGATGGGACCCCTTGAAAATGGGGTTTTCCCCTATAGGGTCCACAGTGATGGCCATATCTTGCCCAATTCTCATCCGATTCTCAAGCGGAGTGTCTTAAACGATTTCTGGATCGATTCTCCATCATTCTGCATCAAAACCCTGAGACAAAATATTTTTTAAATTTTTTGTCCATTTTTCATGATGGGACCCCTTGAAAATGGGGTTTTCCCCTATAGGGTCCACAGTGATGGCCATATCATGCCCAATTCTCATCCGATTCTCAAGCGGAGTGTCTTAAACAATTTCTGGATCGATTCTCCATCATTCTGCATCAAAACCCTGAGACAAAATATTTTTTAGATTTTTTGTCCATTTTTCATGATGGGACCCCTTGAAAATGGGGTTTTCCCCTATAGGGCCCACAGTGATGGCTATATCTTCCACAATCCTCATCCGATTCTCAAGCGGAGTATCTTAAACGATTTCTGGATCGATTCTCCATCATTCTGCATCAAAACCCTGAGACAAAATATTTTTTAGATTTTTTGTCCATTTTTCATGATGGGACCCCTTGAAAATAAGGTTTTCCCCTATAGGGTCCACAGTGATGGCCATATCTTGCCCAATTCTTATCCGATTCTCAAGCGGAGTATCTTTAACGATTTCTGGATCGATTCTCCATTATTCTGCATCAAAACCCTTAGACAAAATATTTTTAAGTTTTTTTTGTCCATTTTTCATGATGGGACCCCTTGAAAATGGGGTTTTCCCCTATAGGGCCCACAGTGATGGCTATATCTTCCACAATCCTCATCCGATTCTCAAGCGGAGTACCTTAAACGATTTCTGGATCGATTCCCCGCCATTCTGCATAAAAATCCGGAGGCAAAATATTTTTTAGATTTTTTTCGATTTTCGAGAATATATTTACATTTTAGGGTCAAAGATGTCTCCTCCACAGCGTTGGTATGAAAGTGTAAATAAAGGAAAATAAATATTTTCAAATTTGAATTTCAATATTTTTTCAACCGCAAAGTTGAAGAGCTGATGCCAACAAATTCTAAAGTATGGCAACCTTACAACTTATCGAAATTGCAACCTTGTCTTATGGGAAATGTCAAAACAGAAAAGTTTTCTTTGCATTGGTAGCTAAAAAACGGGTTAAAAGCGTTTTAAGTAAATATGGATCGCGATCACACAGAAGACGATAAAGAGGCGCAGCTGCGGACATTGCTGGAAGAAAGATCCCATCCCATCATCGCTTTGGATGATGATAGCGACAATGAAGTTACCTTAGACGAAAACACGGATCCATTAGGTGTCCAAGACTCGCAAGTTATTGTAAATCAATACGGTGAGCCAATATACATCGACAACCCTAATGCTATGTTAGAGCTTTTAAACCTAAACAATGAAAGTGGAAGTGTGTACATCCAACAATTTGGTGAACCTTTGAATGAAAATGGTGTCATAATTGACGATAACGACGGAGAGCCAATATACATAGACGACTCTGAACCAAAAAAGGATTATTATATCCAGGGTTCTGGTCCCGAGGAGGTAATTTGCATAAAGGATGATGCTGATGATGCTGAAGAGGAAAACACTCCAATTTGCATCGAAGACTCTGATGATGATTCAAATAGTTTGACTGAAAATAAGGAGCCTGAGAAAGAATCTGAAGAAAAGTCAAAATCTATAGAAGATTCAGATAATGAAGAGTCGTCAAGTCCAATATCTGATGGGAGTCATAAATCTGATGAAAGTCATGAATCTGACGCCTCAGAATCTTCTGACTCTTCAAGTGACTCAAGTAGTAGCGAAGAGTCAACTGACACCGAATCGGAATCTGATGAAAGCTCAAATGATGAACAAGAACCAAATAAATCTTCAAACAAACTAAAAGAAACTTTACCTGAAATTAATATGACATCATCCGAATCGGATTCTAACGAACCACAACATAAGAAGCTCAAGAAAAAAAAGAAAAAGGACAACAGGGATAAGCAGGATTTCATCCAATCAAAACTGAATAAATGGTTCTTAGCGGAGTTCGAGTCACATATGGGCCTGAAACTTGGTGAATCTGATGATAGTCCTAGTATCAGTAAGCCTTTGGAAGAGAGCGATTCGGAAAAGTCAACCAGTTCCAGTATTCGGCGGAATAGGTATTCCGATGATAGCAGTTCTGATGGTCAGCTTGATAGGAAATATACTCAAAGTAGGGGTATTTAATGATATATCTGTATATTATAGAATCGTTAGGCCGGTGGTATTCTAAGACAAAATGGTCGTCCTCAGATGAGGATAATGAATATGATCAGACTCAAGAAATGCAGATTGAGGAAGGGTAAGAAAAATATGTAAGTATTTCTTTTAGATTTTTTTTTATTGTTTTTTTTTCATTCTGTCTTCTAGAATTGAAGATGAAGATTCGCGGAATGACAATAATGAAGAATATGGTTCTGACACTGGTGCAAGGAACTTTGAAGGTCAGGCCTATAGGAAATATATGTAAAGTAGGAATATATCTGTATGATTTTAAATTCCATAGGCCGGTGGTATACTAAGCAAACAAACTCTAAAAGTTCGTCCATGGATATGCATAAAAAATATGAAAACACTCAAGAAATAAAGAATAAGAAAGGGTAGGAAAAATATTATATTATCCATCATTGAATTGTTTTTAATGGTTTTCCGTTTCTTTCATTTAGAAGTGAAGATGCCAATTCTGTTATTAACAATACTGTAGAATATGGTTCTATGCCCATTATAACTAGTCCCATGCCATCGATGCCCTTTTATGAAGCGGAATCACCTCAGTTTCAAATGATGGAGACTCCTA
The DNA here is from genome assembly GCF_030179905.1 of Drosophila bipectinata. NCBI lineage: Eukaryota > Metazoa > Arthropoda > Insecta > Diptera > Drosophilidae > Drosophila > Drosophila bipectinata. The sequence continues at coordinate 15,564,942 of NC_091738.1, read as the reverse complement.
AGCCACTGGACGTTATACAATCCCCAAAAAGGTAAGTTTAGTACAAATTTAAGGCATCCTTAACATTAAAACAAACTTTTAGTGAGGAAGCTACGGAAAATAAAACCGACCCACGGTTGGACTCGGAGAACGAGGAGGATCTTTCAGATATCGAAACAAGTTCTTATTTTAGCTCCAGCCAATCCTCCGATGATTCTGATTCGGAAGTTATTCCCAAGCGCAAGAAGAAGTTTACCTACTGGGATGACATGTCCGAGCTGCCAGTCGACACAGGTGAAATCAGCCAGGAGCAACTCCAGGGCATTTTTGAAGATGAGGAGATGCTTACGAGGAGCGAAAGGGACTCTGATTCGGCCAGTGATCAGTCCGAGGACGAGGAGTCCATCAAAGAATTGGACAATGATGGTTACGATTTCTACGAGGATCCCATTCCGTTGCAGGATAACAGTGAGTCCTTTTCCTTCATGGTGATCAAGGATGACAATATATTCGACGAGTACGAGCAGTCTGTGCTTCGGCTCTTCACGATGGTTTCCAAGATACCCAGTCAGCACAGGTTCGAGATTCACCTAATGGTGTATCCCATGTTGGCCATAACCTACCTGCAAATGGTTGCCAGCGACAATATGTCACGGGCCATTGATTTTTTGGAGAACAAGAGTTGCCAGCTTGATGAGTCCTACTCCTTCAGACTGACCAAGTTGGCAGACATTTGCCGACTGGAGGACATACCAAACAAGGCTCGCAAGCAGTTGGCTGGCTATGAGAAGCTGGAGCTCCAGATGTCCAGGGGCGCCTACCGGCAACTGCTCTTTCACCTGGAGGAGTGGCCCAGAGGCCAACAGGAAAAAGTTCTCACCCATTTCGGTGTTCTTAGCTACAGCGAGGACGAGGAGCCGCAGCAGCGACCCATTTTGGGGAAGCAACACCTTGAGACGCTCTACTGGGCCGCCCCGGAACCCATCCACCAAAGGGACTTCACCATTAGGCCCTTACTGCGGGGACGTCGCAGGAAGTGGAACGAGTCGCCACAGCGAAAGAATATAAACATTCCTCCTAGCGATAGGATCTACAGTCCGACTATAGAAAGGATGGGCTTGGTGCGTCGCAAAAACGACGAAAATCATCGTGTGAAACTGGATCGGGATAACTTGCCTTCGGCCTATCTCTACTCAGCTCCTGGCACTGATAATGTGGTCCTGTGTGCCACCTTTTCCGAAGCCAACACAATTATAGCCTTGGGGACTCTGTCCTCTACCATCTATGTCTTCTCCCTGAAGCCCACAAAGTTGGTTCAACTCAAGTCCGCCAGTTTGCTGGAAAAGCTGGACACCGGAATGGCGGGGATCGACAAGGGAATGCTGGATCCCCTGAGAAAGTACACGAGACGCACTCTCGTGGGCCATCAAGGACCGGTTTACTCGTGCTGTTTTAACCCGGAGGATCGCTATTTACTCAGTTCCTCAGAGGACCATAGTGTGAGGTTATGGTGCCTGTTGACCTGGAGCTGTCTAGTCATATATCCTGGAAGCTTGTCTCCCATTTGCCATGTGATTTTCGCCCCACGAGGCTATTATTTCGCAACCGCCTCGGATGATGGTATGGCCAGGATTTGGGCGCAGGACTGTAGGAAGCCGTGTCGCATCCTGGAGGGTCACCAAGCAGAGCTGACAATGTGCCTCTTCCATCCGAATCGCCATTACCTGGCCACAGCATCCGCCGATTGTACTGTAAGGATGTGGGATGTGATCAATGGCAGTCAGATCCGCCTCTTCAGAGGCCACAAACGCCGAGTCTCTATTTTAACCTTCTCCATTTGTGGTCGCTACTTGGTTAGCGGTGGCGATGACAACCTCATCATGATTTGGGACATGCCTCTTGGGCGATTGATTCGTTACTTGGACTACCACACTGGCCACATCAACACCATAGAGTTCTGTTTGGACAACAATCTCCTGGTGGTGGGTGGCCAGGACTGTCGACTGTCCATCTGGGACTTTCAACGCCTCCTCCTGGACTACGAACCGGCAAAAGTTGCCAAGAAGGAAAGTAATAACAAGGATCAGCTGCCATTTGCCACTCAGGAGGAGCTTCTGATCAATGCTTATTCCACCAAGAATGCTCCCTTTTACTTGATTCGATTCACTCGCCGCAACTTGCTTCTAGCCTTTTGTGTGACTCCTGAAAAATCTAAGATGCGGAATCGTCACAAGATCAGGCCCTTGGATGAGGATAAAAGGGAGTCCCGCACATGGTTCGATTATCTGGATACGGCCAAGTTTGAAGGTATTTGTCAATCGGACTTTGATTTGCATTTTCCGGGAGTGGACGAGAAAGCTCAACTCAAAGTGAGTTTTTTAATATTTATTATTAATCATTAAAGCATTTTTTATTTAATTTTCAAGGGTAAAACTAAGAAGAATCGCTCCGGTTGAAAACCAAAACTGATACATTAGAACATATTAGTAATGAGTTTTAAAATCTATAAAAAATACAAACCTATATGTATATATATTTTCTATATTAAAACAAAATTTTTTAAAAACAAACTAAATTTCTTTAAGTGCACCTTAGTCCTGGCTGTTTATGAAAAGATATTGGGGATAAACATTTCGCATGACAAATATACAAGACTTTCGTAAACAGAGACAAACCCCCAAAGCGGACAATTTGACAGTTTCTGGAGGGAAAACGAAAAAACCCGGGGAGAGAAAAACGGTTTTGGCCACGTGTACAGCTGCCCACGACTCACTCACCCCTCCTCCCCCCTTCTCCAATAAAAAATCGCCTTAGCCTCCTTTTATTTTTTTGGACCTCGCATTTACAAAAGGCGTGCAAAATTTATAGAGGCACGCATTAAAAAATCCGCCAGGCACGCTCGACTAACTGCGTCCAAACGCCCACGGCGCTGGCAGGAGAGTTTCGAATTGGTCCCAACCGACCGCAGTCCGGAGTCCTGCGAAGTCCTTTTCCCGTATCCATCCACCCCCCAACCCCCATCCATGAATAAGCGACAGGACAATATATTTACGCAACTTCTTATGGTGCTGCTGCTGCTTTTGGTGGGGCGGGTGGTTGTTGTTCTTGGACAGCTTCGAAAACAGAACTCAAGTGCTGTCGTTGTCCTTGCTGCTGTTGCTCCTGCCCACTCCCACTCCCACCCGCGCCCGCCACCTGGCCACTGCAGCATCTTGTGTCTCGTTTGTAGCAGTTATCTTGTGGGTCCTGCTGCGCGAAATGAAATTGTTTACTCCACTGTCATATGCACGTGAGCCGGGCGATGTGGCTGCCACATTCTAGCCATCACTGAGAGAAAATATTACTTAAAAAATAAGTACTAAATAAGATTAATGAGGGTTGGAAGCTTAAGGATCTCTAGAACTTCTAAGAAACATATTTTGTAATAAAAGCTTTCTTCAGAAACAAAACATTTCTTTCTCTGCATCCTTGCGGCATCGTCCTGGCCGGCTATCAAAAAAATGAGAATTCTTTTGCTTCGTTTTCTTTTCCATTGCTTTCCATATATATATATTTTTTGGGAAAATTCAACGTAATAATTCTTTTCCGCTTGGATAAGACGCAAGGGGGGAGTTTTGTGGCAGAGTCGGAGGGATATATTCGGTTTCTGCCCCATAATTCTGCGCAATTTCACCAGGACATGTTTTCTGGCCTGTACTTTTGCGACTCTGGCTTTATCTCTGTTGCTCCATCTTCAGAATTCGCCATTTTCTTGTTCACATACCTTGCCACACACATGCCACTGCGAATGTCCTTACAGGGAAGATCCACCCTCAAGCGTCTTCTTCTCTTTTTTGCGACCATTATTTTTCGTGGAGCTTATTAAGGACTAAAAAAATAAACAGCACAGTCCATTTAACCGATTTCCAAGTTCTCAGAAGGTGGAGTGAAAACAAAAGCCTCGAGCCGGCCAGAACGGCGCATAAAACAAATATTTATAATCATAACAATGTCCTGTGTCCTGGCTGGTTTCGAACCAATCTCAGGCTGATGATGAGCAAACAGACTCAAAGTGAAAAGGAAAACATCCTCGAACGGATAAAATATTTAACGATGCTTTAAATGGAATAAAAATATTTATAATGTTAGCTCAGTTCTTTTTGCAACAATTGTTGCACTTTTATTGTTTTTTTTAGGGAATATCCCTGGCTGCACTCATTAAACTTAAACCGTGTATTAGCAGGCCATAAATACAGGATGTGTGTGCGTTTCAGAGTCGGTTGTTAAATATGATAAATGCCGAGTATTGTATTACAATTGGATTTAGGGCAGCGCCAATAACAATAAATTAAAATGCGGACACACAACGATAATTGCGATGCCGCCAAAAAGCAGCAGCTCTGGTCTAAAGCCTTAGCGTTTTGCCGTCAAAACCCATAATTATATAGAGGGTCTGGATGGCCTGGATGGCCTCTTGGATGGTGTGTTGGTTGGCCTGGACCGATGTTTGCCAAATTTATACAAATTCCAACTCCAGTAGTTCGCTTTCGATTGGGGAGTGTGTGCCGCCAGTGGAACGTGTTTCCAGACCAATTACCCCACGATCCGCACTCTGCATTATTATGGCCAACGTGGCCCGCAATTATGTCGTCCAATTAATATCAACGCAGCGGGAGTTGAGAGCCAGGCCGAAATACAGTGGCCACGAGAGTGGTGGTGGTAGTGGAACGGCAGCGGGAACTGCACATTTTATGCATAAGCTATTTATGAAATTTATTGTCTTAAATGGCCAACGGTAGTCGCCGGACGAATCTTAATGTCCAGCCACTTGACGGCCGACCACCCGTGGCAATAAATGCACTTAAATAAAAATATGTAGCTTTGTTTTAAATATAATTATTAAATGATTATAAATAAAGTAAGCTTGCAGCAAAGTTTTTGTTACTAAGTAGTGTTTAAAAAAGGTAACTTATAAACCCAAAACTCCCAAGAAGTAGGTTTTCTTTCAGTGCCTTCATCACAGTCTCCTGCTGCCGAATCGATTTCGATTCGACGTAAAACTGCTTGAGAGGCAAACATCGATCATGCTGTCAATATGACAGTATATGCAATATGCAGTATACAATATATACACAATATGCAATTGCATGGCAAGGTGTCTGCATAATTGCGGCAAGGCAACAGAAACTGCGGGCCAAACTCAGCTAAAATTTATTATAATTTCCACACTTTCGGGCGATGGCCAGATCACGTTTGTGCCAGTGTCATTACATTGATAGACGTGGCTGGCATCGAACTGTGGCAGCAGCTGCTTTGGCCTGTCAAAAGGCCTATGGGGCCAGGCCAGGTCCTGTGCTGCCTTTTAATTAACAATAAACTGGGCATTTTATTACGCAAATGCCAGCAAAAGCAGCCAGAAACCACTCTTTTAATCCCCGACTAGTTTCGGCCGAATTGCTGGCAGGCGTTGTGGCAAATGTCCCAAACCTGCTCCTCCTAGTTGCCACGTGAGTTTATTAAATTACGCATTCGGCTCGTTTCGCACACAATGAATCTGCAGGTGCAGGTGCAGATCCTGGCCACAGGATAAGCTAGGATATAGGCCTCCGTCTGCGGCTTTTGTGGCAGCCACTTATCGCACATGACTGTCTCAGCTCCGGCCGCCTAATTGAATTTGCCAGTCCCGGTCAGTTCGGCCAAGTCCTGGTGCAAGCCGAAAGTGCATATTCACATACTTCATCTTATTAATATGTTGGGGCGCACATTGTAATTCATATTTGCAATATATGTATATTGTTCATATTGTATAAGTATTAAGTGTATAAAATTACCGGTAAAGTGAAGGGGCCCTCGGGTGTCAATGGCGACGGCGACACGCTGATGGATTACAGCCAAATTACACGGCCTCTGCTGATACATTTTGATGCATTTTTAATGAATTTAATGACTTTCTGTTGGGATAAACCGCGAACGAGGGTCCATCGTCAGGACCTTCCAAGGCGCGTTGAAAGGATCACCGATCGCAGATCTCCTTTCACAGCGAAAGCTGGTTAACGAGATGAAAACTTGCAGTTAAGATATCAAATTTATGGTTAAGTCTTAACTTAATTTGGTCCGCGAATGCATGTACTTGGGCTTAAAGTTTTATAAAAAGGGTTACCTTGCTAGAAAACTAAAGCCACAAAGACAATATGATATATTATTATGTAAATGAAATATATAAAAGTTCCCAGAAAGCAGATAACAAAAGTTTATTTCAATTTCAATTGGCATTTCCGAGTGAAAAACGCGGCCATTAAAAATTATAGATTTCAGCACTTAGCTCCCTGGAAGTTTCGCATTTAAAAATTGTAAACAACTGGCAGTGAGTGGCAATTATGCCGGGGCCGACAATTTGAAAATGAATTTTGCATTAACTTAATTATTTTCCATTCCAGAACAGGTTCGGGTTGTGAGCTCCGTTTATTACCGGGTCGCACGCACTTGGCCAAGTTGCGCCTTTGAGCCCGGAGATAGTGGCCGCTGATAAGAGGGCCAGAGTGTGCTCTATACCCGTATCTGGGTATCTAGCCAGATAGCCCGATAGCACTTGCCACACAGTTGCACGCACATGTCAGAGTGAGTTCAGGTGGTGGTAGCGCCTAATTATGGGCGGGCAATCGCTCATCAAATATGTATGTGCCACCAGGAAATATACGACTTAAAATCATGAGATCCTGAGAATCATGAGCCATTTATCACGTTTCTCAAATTGCATTTTCCATGCATATATTTTAGGATTATAATTTTCAAGAAATGAACTCAACACGAGGTGGAGTTGGCCAAGGCATCACCTGAGTCACTTTCCACTGTGTCTCAACAAATCGATATGCGTCCTGGCCATGTTCTCTTGCATCCCCATAGCCCGGTATCCTTGTATCCTTGCGTTCTCATACCCACATTTCCCTTCCCGGATTTCCAAGCTCTGATAGCATGACGACATGGCAGGGCGCACAGGAAACCGAACATGGGGCATGCGACGAATAATGCCAGACGCGACACCGACACTGAATCCTGTCCAGGACCTCTGCCCACTCCGCCCCCTTGCCACACACACACCGATACCGACTGGAAGCGAACTGCTGACTGGCAACGTTAAAACCGTTAAATCTTCATAGGGCCCACTGCGTGTGTTGCCCTGAAATGTTTTTCCTCAACGTCCTGAAGCAGGAACTAAAAGGACATGAAGGTAAAAGTATGGGGATAAGTGAAAAGTTTGCCAAATAAGATTGCAGAATATTTGTACCTTTTTTTTTGAACTTTTAAAATCAATAAAATAATTGAGTTATAAGAACATGAATCATTCCGAAAATAATTATATTTCCTTTAAGATTTTCCCCCAAATGCCTCATAGGTAGAGCATATCTAATTTTCATTGGGGCTTTTCCTGCAGTTTTTCCCCAAGTTGACTGCTTGTTTGCCCTGCGTGGACGATGAGGGTTTATTTCATGCTTACTCCGGCTTTCTAGCCAGCCCCCCCAAACACTAATCCCGCCCGGCTAGTCCACTCCCCCTCTGACTTGCTACTTTTGCACATTCTTTTCAATTTCAACAGCAAGAGGGGAAAAAAAAAGAAAATGGAAAAGGAAAAGAGAAATGGAAACGAGCGGGGTTGGCTTGGCTCAACTGACTTGGCTGAGGCATTTTCTTTTGCAAAACTTTTGCAATTTTCTATTAAAGCAATACACACATGCATGTGGTGGTGGTGATGGTGGTGGTGCGGTGGTAGATTTGTCTGTATCTATGCGTGTGTGTGTGGGTGAGTGAGGGTTTTCCTATTTTCCATATAAAATGGAAAATTTTCTTTATGTGGCCTTTGTTAGTTTTTCCACCCATGTGAAATGGTTTTTCGCCAGCACCCCCACTCCTTCACAAACACATCCTTTTCAGCTCATTCGCATTTATTCAGCAAATTGTGCAAATGTATTTACAAGCAACTCTGTTTTCGGGCCGCCATGTTTGTTCGTTCGCAACCTCAAAACTTTTCACGCATTTCCCCCCAATTGCGTGGCATTTTCATCTCCTTGCTAAACTTTCTGCCTTTGAATATAGTTTTTTGAACTGGTTCTCCTCCGGTCCTGACTGTGGTATTTGCTTTTAGCAGAATTCGCCACAAATGCCCTTAGTTTTGTGGAAACTCTTTTTAAAGCTTAAAGCCGGTGATGGGACCACATGGCGTATGCTTAATCAGGCAGTGTGTCCAAAGCTCGTTCATGCCTCAGTGATGACATAAGCTAAACACGCAGTAGAGGAGACGGCTCCAGATGGCTATTTCCAATCGATGGACTCACAGATCTCAGTCTCCCCCACCAAGTGTTCAATGGTTTATGCAAAATGTTTTCTATTTAAAAAATTGGATGTCGTGGGAGTTTATGGGTTTTTTGCTCTAATTTTTAATTTTTGAAAAATGTATTTATCCAAATGAAAAAGAACCCCATTGGCTTATATCAATAGACACCATCGATTCTATCCTCCTCGCCCAGGATCGTCAAAAATTCCTCTTTATTTTGCCATCAGCTATTGTCTTTGTCTCTGCTTGCCATGAAATTTCCGTTGCCCGTTTTTTTCTTTTTTTGTCTTTGGACCAACAACATTTGGCCCAAAACAGGTGGACAGTGGACACTAACTGGGCAATGGCATGAGATCCAGGAGCAGTGGCAGGACTCTAATGTGCTCGTGTCCATGCGACCGGCAGTGCTTCTGGCCATTTTCTATTTTTATGTGCGCACAAACTGTAAAACAGGAGTCTGGGTGCATAAAGGCACACCCGGCAAAAAAAGGGAACTAGGATGGAGGACGCTATAAAACGGCAGTTCTGCCACCGTGGCCATAACAACATGGCCAGAACCAGGGACAGCAGAAACGACCAAGTTAACTGCATTTTAACGCGCATTTCAATTTGGAACGGATATAATTTATAGACGACTGACTGGCGCTTCTCGCTTATGAGTCCGGCGTTCTTCGAGCAAAATGTTTGCCTCAATATTGAACCTTGCGCTTGACTGCCTTTGCCGTCCTGCGCCCAGTGCACCTCCTATCTGGCCGGGCATATTTATCTAGATTTTGTTTTGGCCCTAGCCCTGCCAGTTGCCGCCACTAACGTTGTTAATGTGCAAAATTTAATAATCAAGCGTTACGAGGCGATTGCAGTGGCGGCACCTAAAGAGTTGTTTAATGCAAAAAGGTACTTTCTTGGTGCATTTTTCCTTGAAGCTACACCTGAGTCAGGACATCGTAATATCCCTCAAAGTACTCACAACTCTATTCCTTTTTTTAAAGAGTTGACTTTAACAGTTTTCTATTTTTGGCCAAAATTTGTCTATGACTGCAAGTGACTGTCCTGACCGTCCTTGTGTCCTTTTGTCCCGCCTGTCTTCTCATCAGACATGCCACTCGTGCTCGGCCAGGACCTCTTGTCCCGCTCTTATCCTGCTGATGGTGAACTTTTCCGAGCTTTTCGTTCTTTTTTTTTTCGGCTGTCCCGTCCAGTGACGTGAAATTTTTCCACTCTTTTGCAGCCACTGTCTGCGTGCTTAAATTGAACAATAACCCTAAGTTGTCGTCTTCGGAATAATATTTTCAGTGCCCTCCAATGTTGATTTCTCATGCGCCCCTCCTCACCATCTTTCTCTTTCTAAGGACACGTCCTGTCTCTCTCAGCGTACCTTTCTTATTCACTCGCCGAACAACAGCGAAAATCGCAAAGCAATCAAATAAAATTTGAATAAAAGATTTTTGTCTGCCGCTGATTTGCGAAAATGTACAACAAAAACAAGAGTTTGTTGGAAATGGGAATGGGGCGCCAGTACAACAGAAAATGGTGGGCGGAAACTTGTGAGTTTTCTGGGGGAAAATGTGCGTTTTCTGCACACACATAGGCAGTGGAAAAATATGTATAAGCAAGTCTCTTCAAGGAGGCAAATGTGAGTACAGTTTTGGTTAAGTTATTCCCAAATAAGACGAAGTATAGTCCTTCAATAGGGGAGAGCTTAAAATTGAAAGCGTTTCAAGTGGTTCAGATGCAAAAAAAGAAAAGGGAACAAGTCAGACAAAAGTTTCTTTTCAAATACGAAAATAAAAGAATAATTGGGGTTGTTCAAGAAAATATTATATGTGTATCTTGGATAAGGGTTTTTTAAAAGAAATCCTATCAAAATCGTAATGTATTTACTTTATTTTACTCAAAAAACACCCTTTATTTCAACTGATATTCAAACACTTTTAAAAGCCACTGACCCTCATTAAAGTGAGCTCGCCTTTTTCCTCATTTTTTTCCCGCTGACCCCGATCCGTCTGTGAATTTATGTCGACATTGACCTTGACCAGAATACGGGAAATGCAAATTAGTAGAACCCAGAGACACCCGGACCCAAACAAAATAAAAACAAAAACTCATTATAAAGCTTTGCCCGACCCAGGACCCGCGTCCACCCATCACCCACCACCCTCTAATTTCATTTTACACCGAATTACGCCCAAAACGGTGACGTCACCAAGGAAGCTCGGGCCAAAAACCTAATTAGCCATTTGCCTTGTCCTTTTCCTTGCTATCATTTTCACTGTCACGGGCCAAAAGCGAGGAAGAAAAGAAGATGGCCAAGGACGGTCGGAAAACTGCGACAACATTCCAGAGGCTTGGGCAGAAGGGGGTTTCTTAAATTTGTAAATATTTGTTAATTTAATTTATAGAATTTAGGGAGTCTAATATATTTAAAGAATTTATGAAACCTATTATTTATTAAAATAAATATATTGCTAATATTATAATTATTTTTTAAAATTTTTAACTCAAATATTTTATTTTTTTCCCCTTTTTCATTTAAAAATAAAAGTTTATTAACATTTATTTATGGCCAGTGGGTGGGCCCATGTGCCGCGCAAAATGGCCAGCAGATGGCGCTTGTCTGTTCTCGTTATGAAAGTGTTCAAAAATGTCGCTGACCGCAAATTGGAGCTTGGGGGTCAAAGTTCTCGGCCGCTAATGCAATTAACACTCTCTGAAAGGACTTTTTATCCCTCACTCTCTCTCTCTTTATTTCACTATCTCCAGCTCTCTCTGGCACTTTCTCACCTACTCTCTTTGGCGCCTGCCGGTGGAGCAATTTTCCGTCACTTGTAACAGGTTCTCAGCAATTCGAGGCAAAGTTTTTAATTAATTTAACTCTGGAAATGGGGGGCGTGGCTGAAAAGTTTTCTGTGTATCCTTCAGGGCCTGAGTGTTGGTGTGTCCTTGATATTGGATCGAAAGGACAACAAGTTGGCTGCCAAAAAGGAACTGGGCTAACAGGAATAACTAAGAAGTAGAGAAAATGAATAGTGTTTTAAAGAAGGGGCTTGGATTAATAGGATTTTTATTTATTTTATAGTTGTTCTAAGTGAGTTTGTTTAGAGATTATTATGCAGGTTGATAAATATAATAACTAAATCCTGGATAGATTATTTAAAGAATTATTTCTAACGTAGGAGCTCCTAAAGTAGGAGAATTATTATTCGTTGGAGTTCAACCAGTAATAAGCATATTTGGGTCAATCTTTAATAGTTATATTACTTAATCGTTTAGATAGATTTTTTTTTTTTAGTTACCAAAATTTCTCCAAGATTAGGAATTCCAGAACGCATTCAATGATGTCAGTTGCTGCCACGCAGTTCATTTTGTGGTGCAAAAAGTTTAAATGCTTCGGCAAGTTGTTGCAACTTGTGGCGGCTGCCGTGGCGGCAAATCAGCGTAACACAAAACGCCAAATGATTCGCTAACTTTTCCCGCTTTTCCACTTTTCTTCTATTGCCCCGGCTTTTTAGTTTTTTTCATGGGGTTTATTTTTTTCCCCTCTACGTTTTATTGTTTTAAGCTGTCGCAGCATGAAAACTTTGGCCAGGGAACAGTTTTTCCGCGGGCCTGTCAATGCAGGGCCGGAATATTTATAGACTGCAGTGAAAACAGAGAAGAGGAGTCTTCTATTCTATATCCAAGGTGCGAAGTATCAACAGCATCAAAGGTATGGACAAAAAAAAATTATAACTAAAACCTGGCAGGAGCAGCTGCCTTGACTCTGTAAGCGGCATAGTATTTTCACACGCCGCAGCCGCCAGAAATTTGCATAGAGATATATTCCCTGTTTTGCGATCGAAGCGAAACCCTTTCCCTTTGTTGTTCGATGTTATTTTTCCAAACGGGCGACAGAGAATTATATGGAAATTATGCAAATGCAGTCACAGGGATAATACACTCAGAGGAATCTATATCCTGGGAGACTGGGCTGCAGACACCCAGAGATCTATTCGGCTTAATTGCAACGTTCAGAGGCTGTTGCCTCTTTTGTTCATTTTGCAACAGGACATCGGTTTGTTTGCCTTTGTTGTGGCACTCTCTGCCTCCTTTTTTGTGTTACCCCCTGAATGGCAATCGTTTTATTATCCCTTTTGGTCTCAGAGAGTGAGACGGAATCGATTGGCAATTGGCAATAATCAATGGGATAAGTGCTAATTTGCATTGTCAGTTTGTCAGCCTGCCGGAGGGTTTGCCATTTTAATTGTTTCTGCAATTGACTCTCATGAATCGTAATTATATGTTACAAGGAGTCAGTCAAGTGGTGGATTATTACAGGGTAGGATAGCTCTTCTTGCCATTGAGACAGCTTTTCTAAACAAACATGTTAATTTTGGTGCTCCTTTGTTCAAATAGCTACTCATCTCGTTAACCAAATGGCCTCGAATGCAACCTGCGCTTTTAAGCCAAAATCAATTTCAAGCATCATAAACTCGCCTCAAAAATTCACCGAAATCGAAATGAGCCGGGTCAGAGAACACACAAAAAAAAGTTATTTATAGTAGAAAAGAAACAAAGCCTCCTGACTTTCGAGTGGTGGAGCTCAATTAGCAGGCAATAAACCGGAGCGACGGCAAACGGTAGCGCCTTGCAATTAGCCAGGCTAATTAAGTCGCACCCATGAATAGGAGCCGAAAACGTGGCTAATAATGAGCCAATTTGCATGTTTAGAGCGCATTAAGCATTAAGCCCTGGCTGCAGAAAAAAAAACATGGAAAAAATAAACGACTTCCAAGCAGCTAATCCAAAAACAAGCCCAACAAATGATTGAATTTTTGTGATGCATTTGATAAGGAATTTTAAGCAAAAAATAGCTTACTTTTTTATCAATGTATGGCCTATAAAAAAGTTCGTTTACTTGGTTATTTCTAAAAACTAAAGCTACCTATTCTCGTTCCATATCACGAGCACATTTCTTGCCAAAGCCAGCAGGGCCAGAGCTGCAAAATAAAAACTGGAACTGCAGTTGGCAGTCACATTGGCCCATTGGCCATTTAGCCATTTGGCCAACCATTTGTCTGCGCCAGACACCGATGACGATCCGCATGACGACGGGGCGTGCATTTTGTTTACATTTTCGGGCCAAAAAAAAAGGAACCGAGTCCCCATCCCAAAAGCGGAACAGTTTTTTTGTTTGGTTCTGTTGTTTTTTTGGGAGGGGAAGCTTATGATTAATTGCCCCTTGCAGGCGCCGGTTCAACCTCCTTAAAGAGTAACCATTTGAAAGTCCCGGCCAGCAGAGACAGTGCCAAAAAAAAAAAAAGAAGTTACTTGGTAATACCAAAAAATTAACGCAAATTATTTCAACGCACGCTGCAAGTGATGGCCAAGATAATTCGGAAGGGCGTAGCTAAGAATGGCGAAGGGACGTCTTAAGATGGTAATTAAAATTGATGTAAGCTCATTTCAAATAAAAGCCACGAGGGGAGAAAAAGTCAGAAAACAGATGGACTAATTGAAATTGGCAACAAAGTAGATTGGGAAGGAAAATATTTATTCTTGTAAATGAAATTGTAACTCAGAGATACAAGACAACTTTATTAACCATTTAAGCCATCTTATTAGTGTTTAATAAATACTCTCCCCCCCAATTCATTTTGATTAATTTGCTCATTAGGTTCGTAATTGTGTTTGCCATGAACTCTTCAATATTCTCACTTCATAGTACAATTTTTGCTATTGACTCGTTTATTGGCTTCATTCAGCCTCTACTTGGCCACTGTGAGCCACTTCAGATCCGATCAGTGCCATTGTGGCCGTAACTCAATGGATGTCCACTTCAGCCGGTAAGTTGGTTACTAATTTTTTGCAATTGTATCTGAGGGATCCACGGCATCCGCATCCAACCATCTATCTATCTATCTATCCATCTATCTACTTGGAATTGTATTTATCTGTATGCAGGCAGTAGTCGGCGTTTCAATAAACCGCACTAATGAAGCCCATTCAAAGTGCAATGATGTTACCTCTCCCATCTATCTATCTGCCCTTTGGGGGCTTTTCCGCTTGGCGTCGATTTTAATGGGCGCGAATATTAATGACATTTCCATTGCACTGGGCCTTGGCAAGAAGTCGGGGCCAGAAAGCTCTTGTCAGCATAATTATGAGCCCTCCACCCCCTCTGTTACTCTAGCTCTTTGAAAATTGAATGTCTAGGACTAGGTTTCCCAGGGAATATACTTTCCATATGATATTCTTGAAATGAAACTTTGAATTAAGAAATTAAAGTGCCAGACTTTGTTTTTTTGTTAAAATTTGTTAAAAATATTTCGAGTTTAAATTCCCAGGGTGTATTCTTCATTAATTCTAGAATATGGACTTGGGGGCGTGGCAGCGGCGGCCATGCGAAGTACATTTCTTATTCGTTTTATATTATATGCAGGAGTGTAGAGCCCCCTCTTCTTGGATTGCGCGGCAATGTTAAAGTGCATGGGGCAGTGGCAATGGCAGTGGCAGCGGCAGCTGTAAGAGTGGATGTGGCAATGTGGCAGTGCCGCTTCTGTTCTGTTCCGTTGCATGCCTCAATGCACTTCCACTTGCCGAGCAGCCAACCAAGAGCTCGAGGGGCAGTGGCAAAAAAAATGGAGTTGTTGCTACCTTGCTACCTTCAAGTACGAGAGTTATTTTCGCTTTTCTTTATTTGCATGTTGCCATAATTGCGTCGTCGCTGCAATTCTTTCATCAAAGTGCGCCTCATCAGAGAAAAGAAAAAAAAATGGAAAAGCGCGGAAAACAGCCCCCACACCAGCCCCCAACTCCTTCTATCCCACTCTCTTTTCATTCTGTCTCGCTTTTCGCGCGGTAATTAAAGCAAACTGCGAATTTTTTTCGGCGCTTTTCAGAGCTGTAATTAAAAATGGCAAAAGTTTTGTTTTTGTTTTCCACGCTTTTGTTGCATGCAGCAGTGTGTGGGAAAAACCGCGTCAAAAGCAACGGAAATGCAATGGAACGAACCGGCCAGCCCACCACCTCCTCTCTCAGTTTTCCTCTATTTTTCCCCAATTTTCCGCCCCAGCCCTTTACCTCTTCGAGGGGCCTTGGCTTGCTGTTTCCTCTTTTGATTTTATTTTTTCATTTTTTTTCGTTTATTTTTTTTTTGTTGGCCTGGCATTGATATGGAAAAGTTGGTGGATTGCTGTTGTTTCGAGACCTTGGGTTTCACAGGGGCTGGAGGCAGAGCAGGGTTTCCCAGTTATGACCGCAAAATCAGCTTAAAGTTGATGAAGCTGAAAAAGGCAGAAAAGGGGATATATTCTTTTAAAAGAAAAGTGACTTAAAAGTAGAGTTTAAAGTAGAGTTATAGCTTATGATTTATTATATTAATTTTAATAATAAAATCCTAATTAGTAAAAAGCTCTCTAAAATCCAAGTCTTAAGCTCCATCTCAATCACAATTAACTTTACAATAATTTACATTCATATTGTCATTTTTGTACTCCTGACACTTGCCACCTTTTGCTGCCAATCCTGCCAAGAGACCAAAACCAAAACCGTCAATCAGAAAAGACAAAAAAAAAAACCAATGAAGAAAATCAAGTCGAGACCGCCAACTAACCATAAATACGCCTGGGCCGAAATACAAATTAAATTAAGCAACGAGACAAAAGGCAGACTTGCAGCAATTTACAGAAAAACTGCCAACAAATCAAATTGCCACAAAAAGGGGGGGAATGGCAGGAATAAGGGGGGCGGGATACGACATACGAGAAGGCGATCTCAGTGCTGGCCAATTCCCGGGTTGACAATTGCGGTGGCGGCTGGTTTGCTGAGTAAATAATTTCGTCTTGGCCATAAAAAGGCTGTCACAGTGATGGCCAAGTGGGGGAGGGGGTACCACCTGGGTGAGGTGGAGGGTGAGTGGAGCAGGCCTGTCAATTGGCGGGAGATTGATGCCCCTGGATAATAGCGACGCGAACAATTTGCAGACGACAACACGCCGCAGACCGAACGACAAACTTGGAGACGGAGTCGGAGTCCCCATCGGCCTGACAAGAACAGGAGACATCGATGGAGACCGATGAGATGGTGTGCGACAGAGAGGTCTTCTCCGGTGAGCTGAAATCTCCAGCGGTGGTCTGCCGCGACAACTGAATGACAACTCTTTAGGCCATCGTCGATAACGGGATTTCCTGAGCAAGTTATTTGCCCAAAAATGGGTTTTTTTTTGTTCACCGAACAGGCAAAGTGTTGACATGGCTTCGACGGGTGACAAAGGCGCATGCGTGACACCCCCGAGAGAACGGGGGTCCGGACTCCATTTGAGCCACAGATGGCCTGGGCTACAACCTCTCCGGTATGGTAAACAATTCTCCGGTTAAAGCGCATCGGGGACAAATCTTTTTTTCCCCTCCCAGATGGCCCAGCTCAATTAGCCATCAAGATCATCGCGATTTGGCCGTCTTTGAGTTTGCGTTGTGATGGGAATTGTTCTTGGCCAAACAACAACAGCTGCCACTGGGTATGCGTTTATCTATATAGACGGGGGCCTAGACAAAGGGGCATTGTTTGCTTTTCCGGCAGGATGCAATAAAATGCAGGTGCATATCCCGCATCCATCTCTAGGTTCCCAGCTTTCCAGAGACTGAAGATGCACTTGAAAAAAATTCAGAGCTTATAAAGGACTTGAGGCTGGCTCTACTTGTATGTTAGTTCTAGAATTTATTTCAGTGCATATCCTTTTGGCACTGCATCCGAGTTGTCCTCTCGGCTCTCGTTGCGTTCTCAACATGTTGCCAAGTCATTAACTTGAGCCTGTTTTTGGCTTTTGTTGCATGTTTGTGATTACACGACTGTGGGGGCATACCACATGTAGTCTGGATGGGGGTCAGAACTGCAACAAAAGCGGCCAGGACATGGACATGAAGCTGCTGTTGTTGCGCCTTGAGCGTTTGAGCCATTTGAAAATTGCAGGCAGGGGTTGCAAGCAACCACTCTGTTGCAACTCCACCCCCCCACATTCTGGCCAACGCCATTGTCTAGTTTTTTATGTGTGTATTTGTGTCGTGCTCATGTGCGAATTTTTTATGGCTTGAAGAAAACAACCCCCAAGTGGCAGCCGGCGGTGGCATTCGTGTGCGTGTGGCAACGTCAACTGGGGCGTCTACAAGCTGCTAAGTGCACTTGCCCACCGTTTCTTGGCACCGCCCCGGCCCCGGTCCTCCCGCTCACATGTAGCTTTTCTTTTAGCCATGAATACATAATGCCCTGCACTTGAGGCGTACTCTTTTCTTTGCCTTCGTCCTGCCGGCGACAAAGGCGAGCGGCTAATTCAGATGGCAGATTCCAGGATCCAAGGGTCCGTCAGATAAATGCATTCTCTAAATGTTGCAAAAAGGATGTTACCCCATCTCCCAGCCCAGTCCAAGTCCAAAACAAATGGAAACCCTTTTCGCAAGGATCCTTGCCAGAGTGTGTGCGCCTTCCGTTGCCAGTAGGCCGGAAAGTAATTAAAATCTGCGCTTAAGTGCAGCTCTTCAGAGGCTTGCAACAAAAAACACAAAATTGTGGATGGTAAGCAGCTCAAAGGACGGTGATTTGGGAAAAAGGGATTTGAGGTCCTTTGTGAAAGGACATCTAGTGTGAGAAGCGCTAAACTAACGACATAAAAATAAACTAATAGAGCAAATAAAAAATCATAGAAAACAAATATCCTTAAAGGGGTATACGAGCGCCCTCTACGGGCATAAAAAGTGTTCCCGCTTTATTAGCAGAGACACACCACCGCTGAGAACACTCATGAAGAGGAGAAAGTGCAATTTTTTAAAGGGGCGAGCTGGAAACATAGAGTCCCAAAAAAACATAGACTGCTCACCAAAAGTTCTCCTGGAAATTAAGGGGAGACTGAGTGGAATATTGTTTGAGTGGAAATGAAAATTCCAAATTAAATAAATAAACTAATTTATAGACATTTTCATGTGGAATTCATCGAAAATTAAAAAAAAGGGTTCGTCCATTACAAAGTTGAGATTGCTCTCAAGGATGGTGAACCCCTCTCGAAGATTGGCTTTTCCTTTTTCTATCCATGTTTGAAAATCTTTTGATAAATTGAATTCTATTTTTTGCAATGATTTTAAATACTCCATTTTGGTCACAAAAAATTTGCAAAACAATACGTACTAAAATTTGCATGTATTAGTAACATGTGTTGCCAAGTAAGTATTTACGCCATATTTAGTATAGAGTTGCCAATATTAGACCCTATTTTAATATTCTAATTTTCTAATATTGATTATAATTCCATTTTTATATATTTATATGCATATACATATTTAAGATCAATTTACATTTTTCATAAATTAGTACTAACAAGAATAATAAGAATAAGAATAACAAGAATAATTAGATCAAATTAATTAGTCTTTTAGACACTAAAAGAATCAAAGAATTTTTCGTTCGATAAAAGGTTCATTGCAATTGAATAAAAAAATTGATAAAATTTGCAACATTTTCATTTTCAGTTCATTTTTATTTTCATTTTTTTTTCATTTTCATTTTTCATTAAAAATAATTATTAATATGTTTAATATAAGCAACTGCGTAAGTATTTAATGTTTATTTTGTAATTATTGCCATTAATTTGTTTTTTTTTCTAGAATGTTACTATCGTTACCACCGACAAGCTAAAGACGCCAAAGAATCTGAAGAAGCTAAAGAAACCGAAGACACCCATGACCTGGGAGGAATTAATTGGTGAGGAGGACGACGTAGTGGAAAAAAAAAATAAAAACGGATTAAAAAAAAAAATATAAATAAATATAAATAAGCAAATCAGAACCCAATTAAAAAACCAAAGAAGATTCTTTGGGAGTTGTTGAAGGCCCCAAGGCCCGCAAACAACTGACCATAATAGGGACAGTCTTGTCTTTTTATATAAAAAAAATTCCTCATCAAAATGTTACCAATGCTTAACACGTTTTGTCGAAAGTGTTTGTATGCTAATTGGTCACACTTTTAAAGCCATTTAAAATTTTTTTTAAATGAAATAGGGTCTAATACATTGGCAACTCTATACTTAATGTGGCGTAAATACTTACTTGGCAACCCATGTTACTAATACATGCAAATTTTAGTACGTATTAATTGTTTTTAAAATTTTTGTGATCCAAATGGAGTATTTAAAATCATTGCAAAATGATTGCCATTTCTGGCAGCTTT
The DNA here is from genome assembly GCF_030179905.1 of Drosophila bipectinata. Lineage (NCBI taxonomy): Eukaryota > Metazoa > Arthropoda > Insecta > Diptera > Drosophilidae > Drosophila > Drosophila bipectinata. The sequence goes on along the minus strand of NC_091738.1, from coordinate 15,545,465 downwards.
GCTAATTAATCGAAGTAATTTAAAAGGCGAGTTGGAAAAGCAAAAGCTATTTGTTTTTGTTTTTATTTTATTGTTACTAATACTAAATTAAATTCACTTAAAGAAAGATTATATTTGGTTCTAAGCTTATAAAAATCTCCAAGAAACATGTCACCTATCAACGCATATTTTGTAATCTTTTCAAATGCGACAGACCATAACACTCCTCCCGAAAATATCCCCCTCACCATCCGGTGCTTTATTAAATCCAGGGACTAGCCTAAAAGTTTCCCGGGGCAACAACGGTGAAGAATGCAACGAGTTTTCAATATGTTGCAAACATTTTCTACATTTTCCAACAAACTTTTTCTTGCCACACGCAGCTGCCGGAATAAAGTTGCCCCTTCGAAGATGCCAACAAAACTAAAAAAAAAAAATAATCACAAAAAAAAGTAAAGTTGAAATCCTACTCCATCATCATCTGAAAAACATCATTGTTCGCTTGGGGCACAAGTTCAATTCTCAAATGCAAACTGCAAATGAGCAAAAAATTGTCAGCTCAAAAGAGGAGTAGTGGGTTGGAGGGGAAAACTGTGAAAATTGAAATGAAAATTACCCATTGTGGCATCGGCAGCATTTCAATTTGAGTTGCCATTTTGCACGTGCCCGGAGAGAAGGAAACCTTCTGACCACCCCACCCAGAGCAGCCTCATCCTTGACAGCCTGATGGTCCATGGCTGGTTGCCTTCGACTCGTTCGGCTCCTTTATGCCACCATCCTAGAGCTCCTCCTTCGGACCACCTTCTCTTCCGTAATCTTGGCAAATGCCTGGGAGTCTTGCATTTTATTCATGGCCTTGGTCCACGTCCGACTTTATTAGTTATTTTCCGCTCAATTTGTGTCCCGGGGAGGCAGGATAACAAGAAAAATTATTTTCATTTCATTCAACACATTCATTATGGCCCAAAGCAGTCCTTGTCCAGGGCCACACCTTTAGCTTCCTTTGTTGGCACGGCCCGAGGGGGATATAAAAGGTTTATTAGGATTGTATTTAATGGGATATCTTTTAAGGCAATAATGCCTAGGGTTTAAAAGAGGAGCTATTTCGTATATTTAAAACTTTTCCTAGTTTAATGAGAACAGGTGCCAAGATGGCCAAATCTTTTGTTGCAATTCACGTTGATTAGCCGCCGATGAAGGCCGTGTCCGGTTTCCAGTTCTTTGGGAAACTTTTCAGCCGGTAAATCCTACACACTGAGTGGGAAAAGTTCACAGCTAATTACATTGGTTAGTTAAAAGTTTAGGCACAATTATCAACACTTTCCAAGGCGCAACATGATGGGGCACAAAAACTTGCCAGACACGCCCACCAAGCGCCCACTCTATATAAGCCAAATGCCGTGAATCGACCACAAACAGTTCCTGCCCGAAAACTCAGTGGAAAAGTTACCGAAAATATGGAAAAGTCAGAGGATAATACAGCCAGGACATTTGAGGACATGATGAGAGTGCCAGTACAGTTCTACAGGAGCATTGGCGAGGACATCTACGCGCATCGATCGAAGAATCCTTTAAGATCCCTTCTGCTGAAGATCTATCTTTATGCAGGGTTTATAAACTTCAACTTGCTGGTGATCGGAGAGCTCGTGTTCTTCTACAACTCCATCCAGGACTTTGAAACCATTCGGTTGGCCATTGCCGTGGCTCCTTGCATCGGCTTCTCCCTGGTGGCCGACTTTAAGCAGTTCGCCATGGTCTATCACAAGCAGACCCTGATCCAGCTCCTGGACGAACTGGAGGACATGCATCCCAAGACCCTCAAAAAGCAAAAGGAGTACAAGATGTCTAGGTTTGAGCAGACCATGAAGAGGGTCATTAACATATTCACGTTCCTCTGCTTGGCTTATACCACTACTTTTTCATTTTATCCTGCGATCAAGGCCACAGTAAAGTTTCAATTCCTTGGCTACGAGACCTTCGATCGAAATTTCGGATTTCTAATCTGGTTTCCCTTCGACGCCACCAGTAGCAACGTGGTCTACTGGATCATGTATTGGGACATCGCCCATGGAGCCTACTTGGCGGGAATAGCTTTCCTGTGTGCTGATCTCCTTCTGGTGGTGGTCATCACCCAGATTTGCATGCACTTTGAATACATATCCATGCGTCTGGAGGAGCACCCTTGCCACCCAGGAGCTATTAAGGAGAACAAGGAGTTTCTCATTTCCATGATAAGATATCATGACAAGTGTTTGAGGTAACGTGGGTTTATTTTATGGAATTTAAGAATAAATATTTGTACACGTACAGGCTCTGTGAACACGTCAATGACTTGTATAGCTTCTCCCTGCTCCTGAACTTCCTGATGGCCTCCATGCAAATCTGCTTCATAGCATTTCAGGTCACCGAGTCCACCGTGGAAGTAATCATTATTTATTGCATATTCCTAATGACTTCAATGGTTCAAGTCTTTCTGGTGTGCTACTATGGAGATAGTTTAATAGCAGCGGTGACTTGAATATTTATTAAGTCTGAGGCTGTTTTTTTTTAATTTTTTCTGCAATTTTCAGAGCCTTAAAGTAGGAGATGCAGCTTATAATCAAAAATGGTTCCAGTGCGACAAAAACTACTGCGGAATGCTGAAGCTCTTGATTAAACGCAGCCAAAAACCAGCTTCTATAAGGCCACCTACATTTCCGCCCATTTCCCTAGTTACCTACATGAAGGTTAAACCAATCTTTTTTTATTTTAATAATAAGAAAATATATATTTTTGTATTACAGGTCATTAGCATGTCGTATCAATTCTTTGCCCTTTTGAGAACCACCTACAAGGATAATTAAAAAAACCTTTCTGGTAGCTGATTAGTGATGACTTTAACGACCTCTTAAAAGAAATCCTCATCCTTCCCGCTCCTGCAGTATTTTTGCCAATTGCTACCATGCTTAATGACGCCCTCGACACGCTTTGATAATATTTAATTAAAAATCGCATTTAAAATTAATAAGCTTAAATGGAGACCAATAGCGCCTGGCCGAGCACAAAAATCCGTCCAAAGCTGGCGCAGAGGAGCACACGAGGCAAACAAAATAATATTTTTTTCGAAAGGAATATTACAGCACCGCAGTTCACAAAAAAAAATAAGAGCAGTTTGAAAAAAATCGCTATACAAAGAGGGGGAGGCAAGCCACCTCAAACCCCCATGTCCCCCATAATTTCTGCCATTTTCCTACACTCTCCCCGCTCTGACCTGGTAATAAAAGGAACAACATGAAACGCAATCACAATCATCGACAATAATCTGGCAGCAACAACCAAAAAAGAGAGAAAAACCATCAAAAAAAAAAAAGAAAAATGCTTATTATAAAATTTCACAGTTTTTCAATGAGCAAAAAAGTGAAGCCGTGGCCGGGGTGGGTGGATGGGGTGGCTGGGGTGGAATGGCATTGCCAATGGCTTTTCAAAATCATAATGGCAGCTAGTAACAAGAGTTTTGTGTGCAAATAAGTGGGTGGGGGGAAGTCAGTACGGGCCGGGCTGGCGTGGGGTGGGGTATAAAAATTTGTTTTGCCATGGCGGGCAACCGATCAGAGTCGGAGCTGGCAAATACCACGTCAGCAGGAGCAGTTTTCCCCAGTCCTTAGATACACTTGAAAAATAATGTCCTTTAAGAGTGGCAAGAGTCTAAAAGCAACTAAAAATTTTTAAACAAGTTAGAGACTATTTTTTTTTTATTTTTATTGCATCTCTAACTCCTTTAACACTTATTCTAAAAAGCTTTAGCTAATGATTATAATCTGAAGAGGTTTTTAAAAATTAGTACACTTTTATTACTTAGTATTTAAATGTTTATTATATTTCTTTACAAAATCCAAATCCAAAATTTTCATAAATTGAATATAAAACATTAAATCGCATTTCTTCCTATGTACATCTCCGTTGGGCACGTCACGCGCTACCACTTAAAAAACCTTGGCCATCCGACCCCCACTGCCCACCACTGAGAGTCCTGCCCCACCACATCCCAGCCTCTGCTATTTTACCCAAACCCCCCCTGCCAGCTCGTTGCATTTTCCCTTAACAGGCCGTTAGTCGTTATTATTTTGGTCCATTGACGCTGCGGGCCACTGCTATATAGTGTATACACAAGGCGAAGAAGCGATTGTATATATATACAACGAGTCCTGCATATATAAAGGAGAGGGGGTGTCAGAGGAAGGGCATTATGTACCACCCTCAGGAACAGGATATGGACTCGAACTCAAACTCAAATACAAAATCGGACCAGCCACCCCCGGGTGACGTTGATGTCCCGTATTGGAATCGCGTTCGTTTCGTTTCGTTTCGTTTTGGTCCTTGGTCCTTGGCCCTCATCACCATCTCACCATCATCATCATCATTGCCGTTGCCGTCAGTGGAAAAAGTTGGAGTGGGCTGGAAAAAAAGTGGATTCTCCACAGGCACCACCAGGAGGGCAATTTTTATAATTTTAGTCTCGTTTGCTTTGAATTTATTTTTTATTTTTCTTTTTCTCCAGCGCAGCTTCTTTTCAAGCTTCCCTTGGCTTGACTCCTCCCACAATATTATTCAGGATTTCGTCCTGTGGCGGCGGGTGGAAGGTTTTTTTTATTTTTTTCCTCCTGGCTTGTTTCTTTTCTAACATTTCTTGTGTCAGTCACTGGAGGCGGTGATGGAGACAGAGACAGTCGCCTGGTGGGAACGAGACGGAGATGGAGAGAACCAGCCCGGGCTCACACAGATTCACTTATGGCCTTTGTATTGGTTTTCAGTTGTCGCTTTCACCTCCAACCGCCCACCTCCCCCACTAAAGCAAATGCAAAATGGCGTTGACTGTATTGATTTTTGATTTATTGCCGATTTGCTTGACGGTTCACTGTTGAGGGCCAACAAGGCGGCTAATGTCAGGCTAATAATTAGTCATCAGTGGGGTTACTGTACCTGGCTATAATATTTTATATTTTTGTACCATGTATCTAAAGGATGTATATGAGTACTATATGGTCTATATTAGTACTAATGCTTCATTTTGATATTAAGTTCAAAAACCATTAAGATATTTTATAAAAGAAACCTTATCTTAGTACTATATGGTCTATATTAGTACTAATATTAGCTCCCTATTGATTTTAAGGTGTATTATTTAGTTCTACCACCATTAAGTTATTTTATAAAAGAAACCTCATATAAGACATACCACAATTTAGCATCAACATACTTAATATTCTCAATATCTTCCCATTTCTTAAAGCCTACACAACCACCTTAAAATTCACTTAATTAATCTAATTATCCATTCTGTTTTCTGTCACTGTATGTTGTATCTATGTATCTGCTAAGTGCACATCAACTAGTGACCATCATCAGCTTTTATCGAAGGTCCTTTTTCCCTGCCATCCACTCCATTTGCTGCTCATATTTCCTGTCGCATTTTCCTTCCAATGCTAATGGGAAGGTAAGGAGGAGCAAAAAAATGCCAGGCACAAACTACGCAAATACGTGAAGAAATCTTTTTATTTTGCCCAACATTCACGCTCATCAGCTTTTAATTTTGTGCCTTGGCCGGGTCCTGGGTTGCGGGTCCGGGGACCTGCCTCCTTAGAAGTGTCCTGGACGAAGTCTCAGGCTTTGGTTGCCTCAGTCCCGTGGCAACCAGCGCTAATGAGACCCGAGCGGAGAGCTGCCCGGGCAACTTTCCATTACGTCGACTTTTTCCAGAGTTTTTCCCTCATTTTTTTCCTTCGACTCTTGTTGTGTTTCGTTGGGAGCCTTTGTGCAAGGACTCGTCTCGCTCCCTGCTCTCGTTGGCTCCTCGGGGGACAGCAAATGTCCTTTTGGCTTGTTAAGAAAATGTCGCTCTCTAATGCCCCAAAGTGGGCGGGGCCGGGGGCCACGACCGGCTAGTTGGAAATGCTGTTGTTTTTCCTTCGTCGCGCTCTTAAATTAGAAAAATGTAAATTTATTTTAATTAAGATAAATAAGTAACAAAATGTTTTATGGAAATTACGTTAAAAACGCGTAGACAAGAGGGTGACGGGTGGGTGGGCCACTCCATCGTGGCCAGGCACCGCAGGACAACTGCTTTAGCATGCAAATACACATAATCAGCAGGCAGCAGGCAAACAGCTAACAAACAGCAAAAAAAAAAAGCCAAGCGATTGTTAAAGGACCTCCATCTCCTTCAGATTTTTTCCTCCCTCGCCATTGAAATGGAATTATTTTTCCCATTTGTATATTCCGCCATTTTTTTACTGCTTTGTTGGAAAGTTTTGTTGCCTCGCACTTTTATTCAGATTTTTATTTTTTATTAACATCGATCGATGAGTGATTCCCGTTTATTTGCATTGATTACCCATGTACACAGACTTTCGACCGCCACTGTTATCGACACTCCCAACATCGTCTGATGGTCGATGTTGAAACTTTTAATTGAGTGCCCCAGACCCCGAGTGGAACAATTAATATTATATTTCTCCCTGGCTCCTGTACAAATAATCACAGAATTAATAAAGTAATGAAAAATACAAAAATACATGCGGAAAGTTCCCGAATTCGCATTGATATTCGATTGAATATTCATATATTTGTTAAAGCCTCTACAGTTGCATTCATTTAATTAATAGTTCGTTGTTTGCCTCTAGAGAGTACAGATTACAGAAATTCTCTTCATATCTTGATGCATGAAAGCCCGCTCAAGCTTCCTTCGTCTTCCGAAACCCAGCAATCCAATTAAGTAATTACTGGGTGGAGTGTTCGGTTCCATTTTACAGATTGTCAACTTCTGGTCACGATCCGCCATAAGCCATATAATTATGTTTCCAAATTCGTTCCCTCCTGCATCCTGCTACTCATCCTCGAGTGCGTTCTAATTTCTTCGCTTAGGACATTAACTACTTGGCGCCCAGAAAACCCAGCTCTCCTCTGAGTGGCCCCTTTCCCCAGCTATACAGTTGTTTTCCGGCGACTTTTGCTTAGCCTGCAGCATACTTTTCGAGCTTAATGGTTTAAATATTTACTCGTAATTAAAATTCAGCTTTATGCACATCACATCAAGTGCATAATCACAGACCAAACCAGACCAGACCAGCGCCGAACGAGCGGGCAAGGCCATTGAGACAATTTTTTTATTTTCGAGGGCCAAGAGAGAAGGAGCTGCCTTAGCCATCAGCCAACGCCCAATGCGGCTGACACTGCCGCCAGGAGTGGCGGAGGATGCACAAGGATCTGGCTATGAATGGGCCGAAGGATATGGGCCAGGCGGTGGCAGGAGCCAGTCGACATTAGCCGTGGGGCCGGAGTAAGCAACTGAAGATTATGTCGCCCCCAAAGTAAATGAAACTTATGCACAAATTACACAAGTCAGTTGCTTGGTATCAACATTAAAGCACTGCAAAAAAAAATAGGTAATAAATAGTATTTAGAATATATAAGAGACTTAAAAGAGACTGAATCTAAAGGATTCACAGGGTTAACATTTTTTTTAGACTTGTGGTAAAAGCTCAAAGATAAGGTCAATGAAACTATGTTTCTTAAAAATCTCTAGAAAATTATTAAAATATTTTTTGTAGTGCCTGCCCCCCTATTTGACCTGCCCCTGTCCCATGAACCTCAGCTCCTCTGCGGCCGACTATCCACTCCACTCCAGGCGGCGTCAGCACTGGTCTCTCTGCTCATAATTAAAACCCAAGCTGAATGAAATCGCATAAAATGAATTAAACATTTTAGGGCTATTTAGGGGCGGTGTAGGTGTAAGCCAGGAGCAGTGGAACAGAGCGGAGGAGTGGGTGGCGACTGGATGTATTGCTCTTGGGACAATTGCAGCGTTAAATGAAATATTAATGGCATGGATGTCGGCAAGGAGGCGGCTTGGTTCTTTGGCTCTAATAAAGCGATGTTCCACGAGCAGGGTAAGCTTTTAATGATATATACCTACAATTTTTTTTTTTTTTGCAACTTCTACCACTGTTGTTGTGTATACACACCCACCCACACTCACGGATAAGTTTTTCAAGTGCATCATTATTTGTTGCGAAAAAAGGGGGTAAAAAAAAGGGGCTAGAAGGTGGAACATCAGGAGCATGGGGCATGGGGGTTGGGCAAATTCAATGCACTGCATTTTTAATACCAACGCAAGGTTTTTCTCTTCTTTTCAATGCCTCGGCTCAAGTGCATGCCACACCCACTGCCACTCCGCCCTGCAGCACTTCATATGCAAACATTTATGATGACGCTGAAAAAAGGGGCCGGCTGTGGGCTGTGAGTGGGCTGGGGTGGCGGTGGGTAGGGCCGGGCACAAAGGTAGCCCGTACCGCCTTTGTTTTCCACGGGGCCTGCATGTGAGCTTACGTGTGTCTGTGTCGGCTGCAGGCCGCATAATGGGATGTCTGATGAAGCTCTTAGTCGGCATAATTACTTTTTTTTTGCAACCTTTTCCATTCGCTTCTAGTGCGTCGGCAAAGCAAATGATATTCTCCAGGACCTCCACTCTGTCCCAGACCCACAAGTGCATTTCAAATCAATCGTCGGCACTTGCAAATCAAAGGACTAGGTCAAACGTATCAGTCTGGATGCTAAAAAGGATCTAAATGAGGAAACAAAGGGTTTGGATCTTCTTTTAGAAATATTTTCTAACTAATTTTAAAGTTAGAGGGAACCGGTTTAATTTTAAATATTTTGAAAAAAGGATAGGACGTCATATAAGATCCAGAGTTCGAGTAGTGACCCCTTCGAGTAACTTCGATGTTCGTTTGTCGCTGAATAGGATGCTTTAGGTTTTGATTTAAAATTCGAAACCAGCAGGAGGTGCCCAACCACTTGAGTGCCAATTAAAAACGTGTAAATAATTTCTTCGACAATTACGGGCCAGACAAAAGGCCTCATTCGAATATGAATATGAAGGGGGAATCGAGTCGGTAGTCCCAAGAAAGGCGAACCTGTAGCCGGGACCACCGAGGGAAGCGAATTTATGGCAACTGCATTAGCATAGCGGGGTTAAGGATTGTCGAGTGCCGAAGAAACCGATGAAGACTCCTGGAAGTCCTAAAAGGAGGTCCTTTTTCGCTCGCTGCCAAATCATAAACATAAATCGTGGGAAACGACGAAGCCGGCGGTGGCAATATTTAAATTAGATGAAATGTCACTTCACGTACACAGGACACCATCCGGGCTCGAAGGATAATGCGGCATTAGAATCTAAGGCAACAGTTTTGTCAACGCGGTTCGGTGAAAGGGTGAAAGGATGAATGCCGTTTAATGAATGGAGATCGTTTTTTGGTGACTGCCGTTTTCTGATTCTGATTGTGTGTTCTCACAATGCTTGCGATCATCTCTGCTTTTCTGTTTTTGTGTGTTTCCGTGTTTGGGATTCTGATTGCGATTGTGTCAAGGGTCCTGGTCCAGGACTATCCGATCCACTCTCACCCTGGCCTATTATTCCCTATTTGCACCAATTTTAATTGAATTCCTACCTGAATATGCCCGAAACTTGGCCAGCTGCATCATGAAAGGGTTTTAATTTATTCCCATTCACCGGAGATATTCATATGCGAAATGGATCAAATATTTTCATAAAAAATACCACAATATTTCGTCAAGGAGACGACCGGTCTAACCGGTTTTGTATCATTTACTTTGATCCTTTTTATTTCGAAAAGAAAATGATTATCCTTCCTTCTTGGGTTTACAGTTCTTACGGTGAATATTTAATTATTTAGAAACCAAACTATAAAAATGTAGTTTTGTCCAAAACTTAACCAAAAATGTATATATTTAAGTCTTTATATTTCTGTTAAAATGTAATATTTTTCCGTAAAAAAAACTTAGACAGCAGCTGTGTGTTTTGGGTGGAAATTCTCCATTTTTCTGGCAACTTAATTTACGCTGAAATCCATTTGACTTTATCTGACATTCCAATCAAGTCGTCTAAAAATTTGTAAAAAGAAAAAAAATTATAATAGGATGTGAAATAAAAAACTTGCCAACAGTCACGTCGTACAACTTTTGCTACAAATTTTTTTTTTTTTTCAGAATCCATTCCATTTATTCGTTTTTTTACAGGATTTTTTTTTTAGCTAGGCGTTGATGAGGAGGGAACTCCCTTCTGAGTCCTGGTGATGATCGTGGGGTGGCACTCGGCTAATGGCAAAGGACCACCCCTTGCAGCTTCCACGTACCGAAATAATTCAATTGTTCGTGCCACACAGAAAACGACGCGGAAAAATTAAAATAGTGTGGCAGAGTGAGCGTAAAAAAACAGGAAAAAATGCCCAAAAAAAAACAGTATCCTGACAACAATATTGCTGCGTACTTATGGTCTATATAGGTGAATATATATACCCCATGGCAGACGCAGAGGTTTCGTCCTGTTTGCCGCTTTTTCTTACTTACGCACATAATTTCCGGTGGGTTTTTATTAAATTTTTTTCAGACGCTTTTTTTTTTTGCCTCTTTGAAATCACATGCTGAAATATTCTCTTTCAACAATAAAGGACCCAGGAAAAAAAAAATATAACAAAAAATTTGTAATTTTATAGCCAAACTGTAACAATTTTTTGTGTCCTGCTTATGGGGTGTTGTTCACTGGAAACGAAATGAAATAAAATAAAAAAAAGGAGCTCACTTTATGCTCTATAAATTTTAATGTAAATGGATTTCCCTCTGTTGTGTTTTCGTTTCGCTTTGCAAACGCTTGTTAGCTTAAAAGCGCATTGCCACTGACAAGCTGTCTTTTGCATTTAGTGTTATAAATTCAGACTCAACTCGACAGGAAAAAAGAGCGTTTTTAATATCCCAACGTGTTTACGATAAGTTCGAATCGACTGAATCGAATTTAGAGACAAACCATGATAGTATTGGTATTTATGAGAAGACATTTTCGTTGAGTCTAAATCATAAGAAATAATATTATATATATTATTAAGTAAATAAAATTAACTAACATACTTGCACTACTACCTATGTTGTATTATACCTATGTCGTTGTATTACCTTTAAAACCTCTTTATTATTAATTTAAAAACACATACATCTCATTCCCCAAAATTTATCTGATTAATGAAACCTGGTCCACCAATTACACATTAATTTTCCAGTAGATTTCCACGTTGGGACAACTGCATCAACATTCATCAAAGTTTTCACTAACTTAAAACCACATTAATCTGCCTTGAAATGCGAGAGCATCAATCAACCAGAGCCAACAAAAAATAGCCCAGCAACAGGCAGGATATCTCCCTCATTTTTTTTTTGCAAATTTATTGACAAACAAATGGGTTTCTGACGCGACTTCCAGCGAGTCAATAAAGCAGAGTCACTGGAATTGTCAGTTTCAAGTGCTTGAGCAAATTTCACAATGAACCAAAAGTAAGCCTATTAACCTTTTTCATCTCAGTCACAAATAGAAAAAAATGAGGGGTTGCACCCCTGACGGATCTCACCCCTCGTTGAAAGGTCAGGGGTTAGGGGTTCGATCAATGCTCACTTAGCTGGCAATGTTTCTGCTACAATTTCGGCTTATTGATCGATTGTGCGGTTGTCATTGATTTCTGTATCGATTGTTGATACTCCTATTAGGAAAATAAAAAAAAAGGAAATTCGTAATGAGAGGGGTAAGTTGCTACCCCCAGGGGCTGCCACAAATTGCTGCTTATAATTGCATTGTCTGTGGCAGCCGAGTAATTATTTTAATACTTTAATTTGCCACCTGAGTTCATTGGCGCCTCCCTGGGGTAAGCTCCCATCCGCCCTGCACCTCAGGCTGACCCTTTTGTGCGACTCGGATGCCAAATGGAAATGCCGCAGACTCAGGCAAACCAGTCAGAAGAAGTTCCTCTTTTGGTCGAAAAGCTTTCCCCTCGGAACCGTCAAAAAAAGAAGAAATTAAGTGTACAGTCACCAGAATCAGTCTTGGTACTGCCAAGGTACTTCAGGAAATAAAGTTTCCTTTTAAAAATATTGTTATCCTTCAGTTCAAATAAAAGCATATTGAAAATATAAAAGTTAAACTTTCTACGAATGGTTTTCCATTTATTTCGTGAAATAACTCATCTATTAGTCTTTCTGGCCGAGTCCTTTTCAGGGATTTCATTAAAAAATGCCTCAGCTTTTCCGTTTGCCATTGCCACATTTGCAAACCGCAGAAAGTTAGAGGAAAGCCATAGAGACAACCATAAAAAAAGGAAGGCGGAAAGCTAAATGCTTAATGAAAATGCCTTTAAGCTGAAAGCTAAATTCCATTTGGTTTCGCCTCACTAATATTTCTTCATTAAGTCGCATATTTTGGAGGGCATTTTGGGCTGACGCCTTGGAAAGTATCTTCCGGTTAATAAAATTATTTTCAGCTCTTCGTTTGCCGCTGGCCAATTCAGTCTGGTTAGAAAACTATTATTTTTCACACAAAGTACAATATAAACTCGCCGCGGGTGTCCTTATTAAATTCGTTGATTTTCTTTTTTTTTTTTTGGTTGGCTGGCAGGAGCGGAGGCTATACAGGAAAACTGGGAGGGATCCTCGCCACGCTCTTGTAATTCCTTCAAGGGAAATCTTTTCAATTACAATTCGTGCAGATGGCTGCATTTCCTTGGCGTTTCTTTTTCTACATTTTCCCCGGCTTTCCTTTGGCTTTTTATCTGAATTTTCCTCCTTTTACTTGCTTATTTTTTTTAACCAGTTTCCCCGTTTTTCTCTTTTTTTTTTTTTGTTGATGCTGCTGCCAGGCGTGTAAAAAGCAAACCAGAGGCAGACAGTGGCAATTTCTTTTCATTTCGCGTGTCTCCTGTTGACAAACTGCTGTGCCCTGCCCCTGGGAAATCCTCGAGTGGCGCTGCGACATTGTAAGGATGCTCGAGACCACGCCTCCATGCCCGTTCCTCCTTTAGCCGCTTCAAAAGGTGAGCCAGAGCCGGTCCAAAGGGGCGGCGGTGCCTTGCAGTTAATTAGTGTGTGGTGCGCACTTCTAATTGCATGTGACAGATGCTGATGCTGCCAGCTCGACTGCACTTGGGTCCAGATAAAAGACCCCATCACCCAGCAGGCTAAAAATGCTGACAATAAGGGGGCCAAGACTTTACGACTTCATAAACCAAGTCCAAACGGGTCGATATTTCTGCAGTCATTCATTATTTGATTGCAAGCTACTAAGAGGTATGACAACGTGGCTTGGACAGTGGCAGAAAAACAAAGCTGGTCTTACCATTAACCAATTTCGAATTTAATTCAAAATAGAAAAATGTCTTAGAATTTATACTTTTAATAGTTTCATACAATTCTACGTACATACAAAGTATATATTTTATATTTTTCTCTTTGTATTATTATTTTATTTACCCTCTGGGGCCTGGGGTGGAACTCCTAATTTTGGTTTTGCCGTTTTAAAAGCATTGGGAGACATGGGTGCTGCCAAAGTAACGCCCAAAACGGCCAAAAGCAGAATAAAAATCTTCATTTCGGTTTGAGTTCTTCGTCCAAATAAAATTAAACGAATGTTCCCCTGACTTTATATACCTTGTCCAGCCTCAGTGTGGAAAAATCGATTTTGCTAAGCTTTTTTATACCCTTGCAGAGGGTATTATAATTTTGTCCAAAAGTGTGCAACGCAGTGAAGGAGACATCTCCGACCCTATAAAGTATATATATTCTTGATCAGGATCACCTCCTGAGTTGATATGAGCATGTCCGTCTGTCCGTCTGTCCGTCTGTCCGTCTGTCTGTCTGTCTGTTTCTACGCGAACTAGTCTCTCAGTTTTAAAGCTATCGACTTGAAACTTTGCACACACCCTTCTTTCCTTTGCACGCAGTATATAAGTCGGAACGACCGGGATCGGCCGACTATATCCTATAGCTGCCATATAACTGATTGATCGGAAATGGTATAACTTTGGTGTTTTTAGAGTTAGAGAGTTCAAATTTGACACGAGAGCTATTTTTAGCAAAACATTACGACATGCCAAATTTCATAAGGATCGGACGACTATATCCTATAGCTGCCATATAACTGAACGATCGGAAATGACCCAACTTTCGTGTTTTTGAAGATAGAAAGCTGGAATTGAATACAGATTCTATTTTTGGTCAGTTGACCCAACCTACCAAATTTCATTAGGATCGGCCGACTATATCCCATAGCTGCCATATAACTGAACGATCGGAAATGGTATTTGGTAGAAATATCAACTTTCGTATTTTTGAAGATAGAAGTTTGGGACTCTTTTTAGATTTTGTATTGTAATAAATTGGATTATATTTTCCTATTTCCATAAGGATCGGCCAACTATATCCGATGTTTGCGATATATATCCGGTTTTAACTGCAAGGGTATATAAACTTCGGCTCCGCCCGAAGTTAGCTTTCCTTTCTTGTTTTTTTTTTGAATTTCATGCTATTTGTTTTAAAATTAATTAGTTTCATTTCCTTTCTATTTTAAATGTCATATTTGTTTCCTTTAAATTGTAGTTTTTTATTTGGGAAAATGTGTATTTCCAGTAATTGTGGAGTATAGTAAAGGGTATAGTTCATCCCCTGTATGTATGTAAATATGTACCAGGGAGAAGAAACTATATTCGATTCCATAAAGTTGGATCAGCTTCAACAGTCGAGCTATGTCCATGTGTCTTCGAGAATCTTAGACAGAGCAGACACTATCAGTATTTGTCCAAAAAACAATGAATTATTTATTAATACAACACAATTTTTATTCTTTAATCTGTAAACATATTTTTTTCCATTATATATTTACATAATTTTATCATTTACCCTCCGGTGCTTGAGGAGGAGCATTGACATCTTGTTTTGGAAGCCTAAATATAACAGATGGCATGGGCTCAGCCAAAGTAACACCCAATATGGCCAAAAGCAGAATAGCGATCTTCATTTTAGTTGAGTTTTAACCACAATTTAAATAAAACAACTATTCATCTGGTTTATATATGTATTTCAGTTCCAGTGAGGAACAATCGATTTCGTTAAGCTTTAATTTGTATAAAAAATTTCAAAAATTTAATTATTTTTATAATGTGTTCAAGATATTTTGATCTTTTAATCTGTAAAATTTTCAGGGTAGTTTCAGACTACTTCATCTAGTTATTTGTAATCAGAAAGCTCAAAAGCGACTTTCCTCAGTCGAAACATTGCTTAAGAATCGTTTTTAAATTTGTCCAATTTTTACAAAGGGGTACCCCTACGAAATTAAGGCATTTTACGATTTTCCCACTTTTGCTCCTTCCGGTGGCCATAGCTCTGCCAAATTGTATCCGATCAGGAAATAAAGTACCATTCAGTAATCTGCAAACCCAGGAGCGACTTTCCTTATTCAAAACATTCCGTACATATGGTTTTGAAATTTTTCGAATTTTTTCCAACGAAATTGAGGCATTTTGCGACTTTTACCAAGAAATGGTGGGGTTTAAGAAAACAAATAGTAATGGGTATCGGCAGAAGGTAAATTCGATTACTCTTTTATTTAATATATTTTTTACATTTTTAAATTATGTTTTTTAATAAGGATATCTCCTCGGAATTTTCGGAACTTTTGGCTGCTTGCCCCATTTGAACTTAATACGGAAGTCAAATTTGCGAACGCATAGGGTCAGCCACGGTAAAGTCAAAAATAGCCAAACTGTCAAAAAAAAAACTTCATTTTTGTTGAGTTTTTGGTACAATTAAAATAAAACAATTAGTCACCTGTCTTTATATATGTTTTCCAGTTCCAGTGTGGAACAATTGATTTCGTTAAGCTTTAATTTGTATGAAATATTCATCCTCTTATAAACAGTTCCATCTCGGTTCTATTTACAATTTTATATTGTAAGAGCTATCATCTTACATATGTATAGAAAACAAAATACAGCGAATTCAAAAGTATTTTTTTTGTCTATACACAACGTGTATGAAAAGTTACTTTATTTAAGAATAACCTTCATAACAATAAATGGTGTAGTTGGAAGTATCGGGTATCAAATATTAGAGAAATTCGTCTATAGCCATACTCTCTAAATTTTCGTTTTTTCACTTTTTTGTTTTATATAGCATTATATATTAATATATTATATATATTATATATTATTAAGCTAAAATAAAAACTTTAGTTAAAAGTTTTAGTTGAGTTATTGGTACAATTAAATTAAACCAAATGTTCCCCTGGGTTTTTATACCCATTTCAGCCTCAGTATGGAACAATCGATATGGCTTAGCTTTTATTTGTATATTTAATGCAATGAAATTTAAATTAAATTAGTTCGGACCCCGTTCTACTGACAATTTTTTATATATTTTCTCATTGTGTTACCCGGTCATAGAATGAACGGGAAAATTGCATTTATCGTTATGTATATAACAGGGAGAAGGAATCATCTCCGGTCCCATGGAGTATATAAAGTATAGTTGCTCTTGATCAGCACCAACAGGCGAATCGAGATATCAGACATAACAAGAGATATAGCTATGGTTCTTAATGCATTTTTTGTTTTTATTTTTTGTTTAACTCTTAGCCTTTTTTTGTGACACCTCTGAATTGCGGAGTTGGTGTGCTGCAAGACCGGTGGTCGGTGGAGTTGTCTGCAGAGTGGCTTGGGCGGTGCCAGTAGCACGTAACTTACGCCGTTGGCTAAAAATGGGAAAGGAATTTTAGTACTAATGAAGATCCACCCATTGCTTGTAGCGCCATCGAATATGAAAAATTATTATGACCAGGCCAAGAGAAGGTATTAGTACTATTTAAGTCTGCAGAAAATATTTATTTCAATGATCGAGAATACCGCCGCGAAACAAAAAATTAGTTTATGCTTGACACTGATTGAGCAGATTCCCTAATGGAACCACTTTTTATAAACCTCTTTCTGGCTCCCCAAAGCGATGCGAAAACGCCCTCATTTTGTCGCTTATCGATTGCTGGGGTACCGCCTCCTTTTTCATTCTCTTCGGGTACAACATTTTTATAAATATGATTTGTGCATTCATTAACATTTTCTGAACATTCGAATGGCTGGAGAGAAAAAAAAAATGAGTTACTCGATTTTGTCATGTTTGCTGACAAATTACAGCTGAATTTTTATTTACACGCCAAACCGCAGAGCTCTGACATAATCCGCTTAAATGCATTGGGAGCCTTTGCCATAAATTCCAGTGCATTGTTCCATGTCACTAAATCATATCAACAGCGACAATTTATGCCAACCCACACGACTATAGCTCCAGATTCAGACTCAGATTCGGAATCGAACTGGAAACTATCGTTTGGGTGGACCAATTAAAATGCAAGAATTGTTAATGCGCGACATTAAAATTCATTATTATTACATACGTTTATTACTTCAATCGGCCACTCACAAGTAATTGTTGGGGCTCAAATGCAAATGCCTGACGAAAACGCTTTAAGCCATTTAGGCAGCTTAGCCACTTCAAGAGGTTGCTAGGCTAGGCAAGTGCAGAAGTGTCAGAGTTGTTGGCTGGTAAGGGGGTTCAAGCAGTGGATGTGAAATCTTGAATAAATTAAAGACAATTAATAATGTAGGAGCAAATTTAACACTAATTTAAGAGATTGGATATGTTAAATATATCATGTTACATTCCCTCTTGAAAGGGACTTCCCTGAACAAATCAGCACCTGAGACTTGCTATTTATGGACAACTCCTACTGCCCGTCAAACGCCTCAAAGACTCAGCCCCAGCCCATTTTTAATTAATTGACAATAATTTCATTTATTTCTTGTGTCAGAGTTCCGAAGCTTGGACCTCTCTATCTATCGTGTTGGAAATAAATTTTATTGTATTTTAAATGACAAAAATGAACATATACATATTATTTACTTTTTGTATGAATTTATCTGCCAAGTGGAACAAATGCATAAGCTAAGGTTTCTAATGGATGTCATATGAGTTTTTCACGACTGGTTGCCAACTTTTAATTAAAAACAGAAAATTCTTATGTCAGACTATGGTAGAGTATAAATTTATGTACAAATATATCCAAATCATGTTGTCGTCCAGCTTGGATAAGTGTCATTAAGGTTGAAAAATGCCCCAACATGCAGTGCCTCGTGTCTCAGTGCCTGCCCACTAACCGATCGACGAACCAATCAAGTCAGTCACACGGTAAAAAATTAAATTTCATTCAAAAATATTATTTAAACATATTCTAGGATGCTTAATTCTATTTAAGGTTCAAAGAACTTGACAATAAAGTAAGAAAACTTAACTAAACATTTTTTGTTTTTTTTTTCAGAAAACTAGTTTATATCTTGTGGTAACTTTTTCTGTAGGTTTTGTCTTGCTTATTGAGTTTTTCAAAAAAGTTGTTGTTTTGCTGGCCAACCAGCTACCTGTTTTTCTGCTTGCTGCTCTGAACTTTAGAGTCTGATGCGCGACAGTCTGTGAAACCTCTAGAAGGGCAGGCAGATCGATCGATCTACCCCGTGCAGTGGAAATGACCCCTGACCTTCCAGATTTAGAGATGGCGATGGACCAGATTAGATACCAACAGCTGCTCTTAACCCAAAGGGTGGGTCAGAAGAAGGGCAGGACAACAGGGATCTCTCAGTTGGCTGAACAATAAAAGCAACTGGTCCTTTCACTACACTCGGAAAATATAGGATATCAAATAAACTATAAGAATTTTAATAATGAATGATAAGATGACAAGCTTTTCTAAAAAGTAAGAGGGAAACCTCGATATCTAATAGAAAAGGTATACGTAGGACTCCCAATAAAGTTGTCTTATATTTTTATTTTTCGAGTGTAACCCCTCTTTACTCGTCAATACCTAAAACTGGAGAAAAGCAGGCAGCCGAAAAATTCATTCCCAAAACATTTTTAATATGCACGCATGGTGACCCGTGGTTTTCTCCAACCCTTTGCCTGATTTGCAGTTCATTGCGAGATACTCCTGGTAGGTCCTGGTTCAGGTCCAGGTCCTGGATGGATGGTCCGGCTAGACAGCTGTCCTGCCCCCTGCCTCTGGCCCTGTAATTACACAGGGCATTTGCTTGGCCTTTGTTTTGTGTTCGCGTTTTTTTTCAAACTTATTTCCAGCCATTCGACGCTGCCTTGTTTGCATATCCCGGCATCCCGTAGAAGGATAAAGGCGCGCGCTTAAATAAGCAATTACCGTGTGCCAGCGACCAGCATCCTGCCAATGGCCTGCCCAGCGTCCTGCCCGACCAAAAAAGGGTTGAGGTTGACGTAGAGCCACTCGGCCAGGACAAAGCGCCGAAAAAGGATTTCAAAAAAAAAAGGGGAAGAAAAAGCAGCATAAAAATAAAACCAAAAAGTACATATACATGCCCGGCTGTCGGTACTGATTTAAATCTTTGGCCATGACATGTGGCCGCCAGACAAGGTCCAACCCAGATCCCCCTCTCCTCTTTTCACCAGGTCCTGGTTTTAATTTACATTTTTTAGACATTCCAAAAACCAGAAAACCAACCTAAAAATCAATAAAAACCGGGCTTTAATAAACGGTCGCAGCAAGTTCAAGTTCAACACTTGATAATTAATTTGCCAGGGCCAGGGTGAAAGTAAAGTGCGTGCCCGGCTCATTAGCATAACCCCCTTGGTGTCCTTCGTGTCCTTGCTGGATGCCATGGAAAAAGGTCGCGTCGACTCGGGTCGGGTCATTGTGCTTTTAATTAGAAAACATTCCAAGGGCAGAAGAGGATGGCCAGCAACAGAGGAGCAAGGCCACCAGAATGAAAACTCATTAAGATTTCCGCATAACCCTTTTGCCGCGTCGCCTTTTGCTGACCCAGTTTTTCAGGCCAGCCATCCGGCTGACCTTCTTGTCCGGTTTCCGTAATTAAGCAATTAGCTAGAAAACACTTTCGCCCTGCGGCTCTTCCCCTTCTGCAAATTTGTGTGTAACTGACCCACGGCAAGATGAAGTGCTTTGGGCCAGGTGGATGTACATATGTATGTTTTTTGTATCAAGGGGATACCCCTGTTTTGTTGCTTTTTGTTTTTTTTTTTTTTTTGTCTTTTATCGGTGGCCATGAGTCTGCACTTCCTGTCATTCGTTTTGGAAATCGCGACATCGTGATTGCATTTGGCATATGTGCACGTGATGCTGACTGGCCCCCTTTTTCCTCAGTCCTAGCATCATTCCCCCTGTCTGCCAGCTGGTCAGAAGGCCAAACAACTGGCCATTGACCAAGTGCAGTGGCGGTGGCAGTCGTTGCAGCTGCCCCGCATTGACACATTTTTAACTATATTTTGAGCACTTGGGACTGGGTTCCCACGATCTCCTAACCCCCACGCAATGTTCGGGATTTCAATTTAAATACTAAGCATATATCCAGGTTTATACATCCAAGGATACTTTAGTAAATCTTTGATTTTATCTCATAATTTGTTCGAATGAATTATTATTTTTATGCATTAACTTTAACTTTTTTAAAGGATCTAATAGAACACTTCCTTGGGTACTTTTCCTCCCTTGGCATTCTTGGTTCTTGGAATCCACATATTTTTAAGAATTCTTGAGCTTCGAAAGGCAGCTGCTTTAATTTTATGTTTTTTTAGTTATGCTCGTGGCTAAAGGACTTAGATCAAGGTTGAAGGATGTCCTCTTGATCGCATCTGTGAAGCTTGATTTATGGTAGAATGCCTCGCTAATGTCCTTTCGCTGTTGGCCAAGGGACAGGCACATAAATAAGATCTTGTCTCAGATAGTCAAGCAGACGATAGGACAAGCCAGACAACGTGACTTCTTGCCGTCGACTTAAATAGTCGACTAATAAGGCACAAAGTTGATTTGGCCATTTATTGAATTATACTACATTTTGTCTTTGTTTTCTCTAAGGAAGCTCTCTAAGGAAGTTGCTGCAATATGTATGTCCTTTAAGAATTTTAAAACCCTATGGTTATAGTGCCTGAATCCAAAAGTAAAGGCCTGGATGCTTTATGGCTGTTTACCATCGTATTATGTTCCCCGGCTTGCCGGTTGCTTGATTTCATGAGAGGCAGCTCTTGCGCCGAAACCAACTGAACCGTTGGTTCACCGGCGGCCAGGGCAAAGGTCATGGGTGGAGTGGGCTCAAAGGGGGGCAGGACATGGCCTAGCAACAATTGTGGCGCTGTGAGCCTACATTTTGTCCCTTTGCCGTCCCGGTTGCCAACCGCAAATACGTTCCCGATCTCAGTCGGATGTTTTATATATTTTTTTTCAACATTTCCTGGGCTGCCATGGCAAAGTCAACTAATTGAATGTGCCAAGCTTCACCCACACAAGTACAAAATAAATCGTAGTATGGCGCATTAAGCGCTCATTTCTAGATTTCCTTCCCTCGGCTATAATGATTTTGCATCCAGGAACTTTCAGCTCTATAAATGTATGCACTGAGAAAATATGATGATTGATTCTTTTTTTAATATACTAATTATAATTAATATAATTATAGTTCTATTCATGATATTTAAGGCTATATATTCAAAGTACTTGAAGTACATTGCCATTTCTTCCTTTAATACCTTGGTGGATATTTTTTCTCCGTGTGAAGTGAAAAATCCAACTTTGATGATGATGAGGAGTCCTCCATTTCTCGCTGCATTTGTATGGGTAATTACGCTAGTAAATGCTCTTGTGTGTGTGTGTGTGTTTGAGGGACGTCTGCTTAATGTCCGTGGCCATGGGGTGGATTTCGTTCGCAGTTTTTTTCTATATACACTGTTTTTAGCATTTTTTTCAGTTTCCGGCTCTCTCTTTCTCGCCCACAGCCATCGCTCACACTGCCCACATTTTTTGCGTTGGAAACCGCCATTTTTTTTATGCGCCCTAACTACGCCGCCCCGTCCTTTTCACTCATCTACCCTTGACTACCACACCCTCCATGGAGGACGCACCCTCGCACTGGAATTTCGCGCATTAGAAAAAAATGTGGGCTGTGTTTTGTGGTCTGTGGCAGTGTGAGGGTGAGAGCCACTATGTGGCATACAAAATGGATTTTTTCTTGATTTCTAGCCATGTTGATTCAATTTAATAATAATAATCCAGCATTTAGAAATATATTTAAATAATCCTAATTTTCGCCCTATATGGACTAACTTTAAAAAATAAAACAAAGTTTTTTGAATTTTGTCTTCTTTTTAAGAAATTTTCCATTTCCATATAAAACCTTTTAAGGAAGAGCAGAGGATTATTTTATAAATAAAAACAACAACCATTATATAAAAATAATTAAAGTTGACTAAAATGAAACTTTTACAAATAAAAAACTGTATATTTCCTTATAGGAAATGAATAAATATTCATAACTTCATTTAAGTATATAGTTTGTATGAGTTTTAAATTCTACCAAAAGTTTAGCATATACGAAAATAAAATTTAATAAATGATTTAGCTAAGATATTTATAATTATATTTATTTAAAATAAATATATTTTAGCTAGATGAAGCGACATCTACTGCATCTTAAAACAACCACTTGTTATGGTTGGTATGGTTTGTAACTTGGCTAAAAATAAGGTTATACTATAAAATACCATAATGCCCACACTTTTTGCTTTATGATATCGATATGTCGATATAAATTCGTAATATATATACATAAAACATTAAAAATCTTTGCGTAAATTGTTTTATTAACATTGACATTTTCTTTTATTTATATTTTTGCACATATAAGCAAACTTTGCCAGAAAGTTGTCAGTTTGAAAAAGTGTCCGAGACCCAGTGTTGTAAAAGTATCCAAAATTACGTTTCCTTTATTTTTAAAGGATTTTCGAAAAGTTATAGAGAATTACTTTTTTTAAAATAAGTATAAATCACAAATACATTTTTTTAAATAGTTAAATCAATAGAGCCTTCAAATTCAAATTTTTACAGCTTGAAGTAATTTAAAACCGCCATACTTGGCTAGAAAAAGGTCATTTTGTCAACACTATATATATCCATATTTGTTGTGTTTTTGAGTGGAATTTGTACACTGCGTGAGGACAGTAATAAAAAATTCATTGATCAAAACCAAACAGAATTGTTGCGGTTTCGAATCGGCTGGAATACGTCCCCGGAAGTGCAACAAGATCAGGGCACGGGGAGGAAAGGATCAGGTCAAGTTCAACGAAAGAAATCCGGTAGTTCCCACAGAATGAAGAGCAATTTGGACCAAGGGGGATATGCTCCTCCGGGCTATGCGCCAGGATACCCACCTCCGAATGCACCACCCGCCGAGGGATTTGGCGGATACCCCCCACCCCCGCAAAATGCCCCATACGTCCCGCATCCCGGAAGTCAACAGCCGCCGCCCTTGAATTACGTGAGTCCCCAAAAATTATCTCATTTTTTTCTGTTTTTTGGTATTTCTCTTCGTCTTTAGGGGGGACCGATAGGGGTGCGCCTTGTGGGTGTCTCGAGAGAGGAGGCGTTGCCTTCAGACACGCCAACCATGACGTCATCTGCAGCAGTTGGCTTTCCGCCTATTTATATTCCTTAATCACAAAATAAACACAAATACGTATTCGTTACTGCACATTGGCGAAATCGGTTGAAACGGGGGCTGAAATCGGTATATAAACCCACAACAAATGGTTTTATTCATTTCGCAGAGCAAACATTAAATTAAAACTTGATAACAGTATTCTTTAGGGAGGTAATACTATATGTAATAAAAGAAAATATAAGACGATAAGATGTATTATTCATTTGAATGAGTATATTTTACCATATTATGAATCATTGGAAAATTCTTAAAGAACGTTTTGTACTTATAATATTTAAAAAAAAACTGTAAAGTTAAAACTTTATTATAAAAGTACTTATCAAAGTTAATATACTATTAAAATCATTCCGGCATTAGAGAATGTGCTGCAACGAGTATTTCAGGTTTCATTGGAATAATAATTAATTGTTTTTTATCTAAAATCTTTGGTAAAGCAAATGTAATTAGTGGAGATAAGCAAAAATAGCTTTTGACGGTGCACGCCAGGGAATCCAATACCAAACTCAACGCCCCTTAATCCAAAATTTTTCATTCAACTCCCGATCGTTTTAGGGGTTTGTACCAGGCCAGCAGCCAGCCGGATACGCTCCAGTTCCCCAGATGCCAGCATACGGAGAGGCAGTTCCTTTTGGAGCGGGTCAACCGCCCTATGTGGGCGGAGGGCCTCCACCCCAGGCATTCGGGGGCTATCCACCCGGCCCGGCAGGACCACCGCAACCATATGGAGGATATCCGCCAGGACAGCCACAACAGCCCATCGTCTCCCAGCCGGGAATGGGACCAGGAATGGGTCCGGGAATGGGACCAGGAATGGGACCCGGAATGGGTCCGGGAATGGCTCCGGGAATGGCTCCAGGAATGGGCCCTGGTGGTCCAGCCGGTAAGAAATACAAGTCCAAAAAACCCTTTAAAGAATGGTGCTTAGTGCAGAACCATTATCTCGCAGTTACTTTCCCAGTTATGTCCCACATGTTAAGTAACACGATTAAAATTATTATCAAAAGACAATATTTTCATGTTAACATTTCTGTACGATGATGACGTTCAGAATCCGAAGATCAAAACAAAAGTGCCTCTTTGTTTTCCAACCGTGTCATTGCCCTGAATTTGAGATAATGTCCAATGCCTTTAGATTTCTTGGAGTGCATCCAACGAACCCATTATACCAGTTAGAGGTGCTAACAAAGAATACTCTACGTGAAATGCAAACATTTGACTAGGCGGCTTAGAGGTTGATATTTTCGAGGTTTTTAGGCCTCCGCGTCAGTTATCGCAGTTTCTTGTTTGTGTTTACACGTGCCGCTGATCCGTCCCAGTCCCAAGTCCCACAAGATCCCAAATCTGACATCCCCCGTCAGGTCTTTGGCGCTTATCGGAAAGCGGTCCGTCTGCCTTAATTGAACCAATAAAATAATACAAAGCGGCATTTAAAACACGCCCGTCGGCCCCATCATGGTCGGCGATGATTTTTCCCGGTCGACCGACGGCGATGCTTCAGTTAGTTAGTCTCAGTGTCGCAGAACAGTCGGTCGTGTCAGTGCAGAAAGCCGTCTAGAAAAGAAAATGTCCATCGAACAGGCCACAAGTGGCGTCTCGGGTTGCATTTCCACACTGGATCTCAGTGGCAACTGCGGCGAGGGGGACTCGTCGAGGGGCACTGGCGCCAAGAGTGGCTCCAAGGTGCTGCGCTTTATTTGGCATTCGCTGTACAGCCAGTACAGTAGTCTCTGCTCGAGGTCGCAGACTCTGAGGCAGTTGGTCTGCCGGGAGGCCAACAAACCGCTGCCCAAGAAGCTGCGTCACTCGATGCGACTAAACAAGTCGGCCAAGAGAAAGGGCTACGAGTTCTACATAAGCGACGAGGACAAGAGGTGAGAGGGGTTAGCCACATGGATATTTGAGATTAAGTGGATGGGCTAGGGTTCGTATTATTTTTTGTTTCGATATCTATACCTCAGAGATAGCTAACAGATATCCCCAATTATGTAAAATAAAATCAAGGTTACTTTACGTTGTGAAATTAAAGATATAGAGACGAGATATAGCTCGTCTTTTAAAGTCGGCTATAAAAGCTTATCTTCCTCGCGCAGATTAGATATACAATAGCCATGATACATGCACTAGTATAATGCCTTGGGGATGAGGAGTGGCTTTGAGAAATTCTGGAGGGGTCATCATGGCAATGGCTTCAATTAGAGATACCGAGTAAATGTAAAGGCGACATTGACCAATTGACACACTGGACGAGAGATGCCCTTTGTGCGCGTTAATTCAATTACACGCTTAGATTACTCCAAGATTTAGTATTTGGATGCATAATAAAGCATTTCTCAACCGATCTTTCCTCAGGCGACTGGATGAGTATACCTTCCGGAATTCCGAATTGTCCGCGCGGATTGGAATACCTTACGACTATCGACCAGCTTTTGGTTAAGCAAAAGGTCGAACTGCTCGAGGCCTTCACCGGCTTCGAGACCAACAACAAGTTCTCGATCAAGAACGCCCTCGGCCAGAAGGTCTACTACGCGGTGGAAGACAACGACTGCTGTACCAGGAACTGTTGCGGACCGGCCCGTCCATTTGACATGAAAGTGTTTGACAACTTCCAGAATGAGGTGATCCACATGCACCGGCCTCTGGCCTGCTCTTCCTGTCTGTTTCCATGTTGCCTGCAAAGCATCGAAGTCTCGGCGCCCCCGGGCAATGTCATCGGTACCATTGAACAAGAGTGGTCCATTTGCTCGCCCTCGTTCCGGATTCTCAATCATATTGGCGATACTGTCTTGCGCATCGAAGGTCCATTCTGTACCTTTTCTCTATGCGGCGATGTGGAGTTTAATGTGAGTGGACTAGTAAAGATTATATTTAAGGCTTGACTAATGGTTATGAATTAAAATTTTCTTTCAGGTGGTGTCTCTAACTGGCGAGAAGGTGGGCAAGATCTCAAAACAGTGGTCTGGTCTGGCCCGAGAGATCTTCACAGATGCGGACTTCTTTGGAATCAGTTTCCCATTGGATCTGGATGTGCGCATGAAGGCGGTTCTCTTGGGAGCCACATTCCTGATTGTAAGTATTTTGTGGTTTTGGATGTATTTTTGGATTAACCGGCATCTAACAATCGTATCTTTTTAACCCACAGGACGCCATGTTCTTTGAGAAATCCGGAAACCAAGAAACTGATAGACCCGGAATGTTATAAGCTAGCCTCGACTAGAGTTGCGATGTGGAAACTTTCCATCAGAGTTCAAAATGAAATACTTTCAATCTTTGTACATCCGCCGGTAAAAAATCTGTAATTACATCTTTTCCCTGTGAACTATCGCGTACTAGTCCCCAAAACCAAATGCTTGTTGATCGTTATGAAGTTGAAAGCCAACTATAAAACGAAACTACTTAAACTCAGGCGTCCTTCGATGGGCCATCGCCAGTACAATTATAGCTTAGACATTTAAGTTTATGAAGCATTTTTTGCTATTTCTCCAACACAAACTTTTCAACGACAAATCTGCTTCCTTTATGAATTTACATCTATGCAGAAAATATTAACAAAATGAAACTGGTACTTCTAAACGTTACTTGAGTGTCTTACATATTTGTATATTTATAGACCTCAATACTGATAAGCTGAAAGAAACATTTATATGAATACTTTATTGTTGTACCCAGATATACGTGTAATGTATTGTGTATACTCCTTTGGTATTATTTCGATAGTTGAATAAATTTTTGAAGTACTATACTTAATGTCTGCTTAAAGTCAATTTGCTTATCTTTGATTTTCCCATCATTATCAATTTTTAATTTTTATAATTTTTGGTTTGTTCTTTCTGTCATGTTCCTAATCCCACTTCAAAAATGTATAAAATTAAAAAATTAGTAATAGTAAAGCCCAATGGATTGCTTGAGAGACTTGGAGACGGTCGTGGTTAGCAGGCTCGCCATCTCCCTCGACTTCCTTTGGCCTGGTAGCAGAAAGTATCTTGTAACTGATGGCGATGGCAAGAAATTGATGATTGTATTCCAGGACGACAGCTTTACCAGTCTGCTGTTACCTGATTCCTTTATGACGGTTGTGATTATGAACAACGATATACGGCAGGTAATGCAACTGGACCGACCAAAGGAGATGTTTAAAGTGTCGAAACTGAACGTTTTTGCTCCATCGACTAGACATATTGGCTCGGTCAGGAACAGGTCCTTCTCATTGTTTAAGCGGAGATTGCGGGTCTTGGACGCTGGGCAAAAGGTGCTGTATAACATCAGAGGACCCATTTGCGCAGGCAAAGTGGAAATCCCCTACAATATCTATAATCGTGAAGGGAAAAGAGTGGGGACCATCAAAAGAAAAATTGGCCAACTCCCAAAAGCTTTCATCTTAAATTGCGACTTTTTTGAGTTGTCCTTTCCCAAAAACATGTCTGTTATCGACAAATCCCTCCTACTGAGTGCCATATTCTACTTGGTAAGACCTCGGTTCTTATAATTGTAAATAAAATATTTATAATAATGTTATTTTTTTCTTTCAGGATATTCTTTATCCCAACGACCAAGGAGGAGGAAGTATTTAATTCTAATGTGCTTACTTGGCGGTTCATATTGTAATATAAAAATAGAATATATTTCATTCCTCGATTTGTTTGCTATATATTCTTGGCTCCCTGGTAAAGCTTATCACTCTGAAAAGGGGGGTCTTAGTACACGTATTCGATTCGGTCACACTGGTCTGGTCTGATAGAGCTATATGCCCGCAGATATAGCGCTAGACCGCCTCCAGCTCCCATCTCTAGTCGTTGTCTAGTAAATATTTTTATCACGCGTGCGGGTGTTGTTTTTGCCGGTAAGTGAGCTTTTTTGATATATATATATATATATATGTATAGGTATAGTTTATGTGCGGAAGGATTTTTTATTTACAACCCCCTGTGGGTATTCAAAAAATAGGCAAGGAAAATAAATATATATATTTAATATGACCTCATTTGTGTTTCATACCATATTTTGGTTCATTGACCCTTATCTCTTGTTGTATTAGGGTTACGATTAATATTATACTAAATATTCTTTAATATAGTATCAATTTTATAAGAAGCTATTGTTGTATACTACACTAAATTCTCAGATCTAAGATTCCAGCGCGATAAGAGTTTATATCAAAACGGAAATTAGTGTTGATTGAAATTAATTGGCCCTCAATATTGGCCACAACTTTGGTAATTTTCGGCAACATTCCCAGACATTCGTTAATTAAACTTTATTATATGTGTCTATAAAATGTACATCTTTATTAATAATTATTGTTTAACATTCTCTTTAGATTAAAAAATGGAAGCTTTCGCCAATTTGGAGACGGTTCTTGTCAAGCAAAAACAATCCGGCAGTATATTTAATTCAAATCGAAAATATGAAGTTTTCCTTCCCAATGGCCAGCAAGTTCTCTACGCCTCTCAGGACAATGACTTCGTGGATCGAAATTTTCTTCCGGCACACCATATGACAATAAATGTGACAACGACGCCTGAAAAAAAAGTTGTAATGCACGTGGCCCGACCAGAGGATGTTTTCTGTGAATCGAAGGTCAAAGTTGATGTCTTTGGGCCAACAGGAAATTTTCTGGCCAGGATCAAGCTGAAGAGTAAAGTTTTCACGGCCAGTTATAAAGTCGTCGACGACAAAAGGAATCTTCTGTTCAAAATTGAAGAAAATGGAGCTTTTCAACCTGAGTACATAGTATGTTTTTGTTTTTACCCAATATTGAGATATAATTAA
This sequence comes from Drosophila bipectinata, assembly GCF_030179905.1. NCBI lineage: Eukaryota > Metazoa > Arthropoda > Insecta > Diptera > Drosophilidae > Drosophila > Drosophila bipectinata. Next base: position 15,516,282 of record NC_091738.1, on the reverse strand, counting down.
TGGAGGTTTCTCTTATTTTCCATAGGTGACTAATCCTAGGGGCCAGGAGGTTGGCAGAATCAGCAAGAAGTTTGCAGGACTCTTTCAGGAAATGTTTACTAGTGCTGACAATTTTAAAGTCACCTTTTCCCCAACTGCCAATGTGGAAACTAAGGCGATTATTTTTGGTGCCACACTTCTGATTGTGAGTTTTGCATTAAAAATATTAAATAAATAATCTACAATTTCATTTTTTACACTCTAGGATGCCGTTTCCCATGAATAAACTAAATTAAATTTTAAAAAATCCTAGTACTTAATGGTACAAAGGCTATATTTTACGAGATGCCATATTCTACAAAGCAAGTTTTCTAATTAAAATATGTTTCATATTCTTATGATGTTTTTCTTTTAGGCCAAAAGATAATTAGACCAAACCCTACCTCATTGTTAAATATTTTTTTAATAAGTTATGTTGTATTTTTTATAAACATATCTGTAAATAAACCTGTTGCCATAAACTAGTAATTGTAAATTTTTTAAGAACACCCTTAGGTCTAGAATCTAGATCACCGGAGAACCTCTTAATTTGGGGGAATATCTGACTGGAAGTGGAAACCGGCTACATGACCGGTTTATTTCGATTAAAAATAAACTCAAATTAACGCACTGCACGCGCAGCCAGTTTGTTTTGCAGTTCAGTTCTTAAAATGCAGGCGATGCGTCTGCTGCGTTGTATCTTTAAGTTTGAAAAGTATCTGACTAGTATTCTTCTAGTCATCAGTATCTATGGTGTATCCACAAAGGATCTGCAGGAATGTGAGCATTTGGGAAATGCTAATTACCTGTGCCGGGAAATCGAGAGCTTTGAACAACTGAGCCGGTATGTGGGAAACAATTGGCGGAGTGTGAAAATCGTGAATGAACAGACAGGCCTTGAAAATGAATTCGAGACAAAGCTTCCAGCTCTTTCGGGTCTTATCCGATTAGATTTGGCCAAGTCCGGAGGAGTTACCTTCAATGGTAATGGTCTGCAGGACTTTACGGAGCTCCAAGAGCTGAATCTCACCCACTGCCAGTTGGAGGAACTGCAGGAGAGGCATTTTCCAATTGGCTCTAAAATTGTGAGCCTGGACGTGAGCTTCAATGACATTCAACTTATAACTGCCCAGAAGATGAGTCGCTTGACTAACTTGGAGTATGGAAACTTCTCCAACAACCTGATTGCCGAAATAGAGCCAAACTCGTTCAGGAATCTCAAGAAACTGCGCTTCCTAGACTTTACCACAAATGAACAGGAAAACATTACCATAGGGGAGAATGCCAACCTGCAGTATCTGTCTATAAGTAACAACAATGTGAGAGATGTAAGTGTATTCCTTAGGAATTCTTTTAGTGGAGGTATTAAATACTATTTTAAACTCTCTAGTTTCATTGGTGTCAAATGCGTGGATTGCCCAAACTGGAAGAGCTCCATCTGCACAGCAATTGGTTGGAAAATCTGGATAGTGGTATCTTTTATCACTTACCCAAGTTGAAGGTTTTAAATGTGTCCAACAATAACTTATACGAAATCAAGCGACCTCTGTTTATGGGTCCCAAAGATCCCATGCCCCTGGAGTTACTTGACTACAGTTCGAATAATGTAAAAATACTGGAGGATTCGGTTTTCTGCAGGCTGGGTAACCTGAAGACCCTGAATCTCTGGCTCAATCTGATCAACAGAATCCATCCTCGGGCTTTCGTGGGTCTGACTAGCTTGCAGTCTCTGCAACTTCAGGGAAACAAAATATCCATTCTTCCAGATGAAGTTTTTGCCAATCTGACTTCCTTGGAGGGAATAGATTTAAGCAGAAATAACATCAAAAAGTTGGGTGCCCGGGTCTTTGGAGATACTCTCCTGCGGCGTTTCACCAAGTTGGATTTGAGTAATAATAATATAATGGATCTGCATCCTTTGGCCTTCTCCTCGCTGCCTTTTCTAAAGGAACTTCGGCTTAAAAGAAACCGCTTGGTCAGTCTTGATATTCGACTCTTTGCTCCCTTACGGCGTTTGCAGTTTCTGAGCATCGGCGAGAATCGCCTGGAGGAGATCGAGGACGACGTCCTAGACACATTTGAGCGCCTAACTCATCTGGAGATTAACAACAATCGTCTGACATATCTGCCGGACCTGAAAAATTCATCCTATCTCCAGAAACTTGAACACATCAGTGTCGAGGGAAATCCGTGGCAGTGCTTGTGCCTGGACGAGATTACCGCCTGGCTGGATAGACGCCAGGTGGCCTATGCTCGACCCAGTAGTGCCTATTTTAGCGGCCGAAAACCGCTTTGCGTGGTCACTCCAATGGAAAAGTGCCTCCGTGATCTCGAAGAAGTGCGATCTCAGGCAATTGTCGAGAGCTACGAGAAGATTTAGTTTCTACTTAATTTATTAAGCTCTTTTAATCATTAAATTTTATTTTTTATTAGAAGTAGAAGATTTGTATTTCTACTCTCAAGAACTGTATAACCTTTAATTAAAATATTCAAGCTACATTTTTGAACAATTCTTTTTCGAAAGGACACGGAGTGTCTGTCTCCTTATCGTCCTGATTTAAAAACTTATCTTATCCTTCGAGTTAAAGTGTAATAAATCAATATCCACTAAACGCTGGACTGTAGTTTCTGTTGTGGCTTTCGACTCGCTTGGGTGACTGACGGGATGTCCACCCCAGGAATTTGTAGGGGATCCTTGGAGGAGTCTCCGTAAATCACAGACAATTGGATGACCATGAGGGCAAAACTTTTGCTAGCCAAAGTATTTGGCCAACTGTCGTAAAACAATAAAACGGAAGAGGGGGCCGAGCGGGATGATCCAAACGGAAAACCGAAGTAGAGATTTTCAAATACTTAACACCACTTAAGCGAACAGTTGGACAATGACAATGACGGAGGATTGGGAATTCCAGATGGCACGGGGACGGTGATTGTTAAGCGTAATTTAGCGCAAGAATTTTTATTAAAATTTTCCATTTTTTAGCAGCTAAACTTTTGTTTTCTGGACCAGCCGTAGTCACTTGATCGATTGATGGAATGGGCAGCAAATGAAATAAGTTTTTATGGGAAATTAAATCTGGGAGAGTTGTGACTACATGCGGTTATGAATAGGTGCCCATATCCCCCAGAGAGATTTTAATTGAAGTTTTTAATGAGCAACTGGGTTTCAGAGTTTCTCCAGTTTCTTTTGATAAAGTTTCCCTCTAACTTATAAGGACATTTGCATTCAGCTTTGTGTTTGAAAAGAGGCAGCAGGGTCAGAACAAGTCGAGCAAATACTCCAGGAACTCACAGGTGACAAAAGAACAATGGAGTTGGCATCCAGGACATGTGCACTCAATGCGCAATTACATTCATAAAATCCCTGGTAACACCCATCCAGTAACCCAACAGCTCAACACTAGCCGTAAAAGTTTTTCGGGTTTAAAGCCGACGGAAAATTGAAAAACCACTAATTAAATTAAATTTTTGGTTTCACATTTTCGATGAATTAGATGGCCTGTCAGAGGTAAAAGGAGCTGTTTGCTTGGCCCAGCCATCCATGCTTCCTTGCGGGTCCTGCTCACCTATAGGTCCTTTCAATTAATTTGGCAACAAACTTTGGCCCGTTGTTTGCACAATTTGATAGCCGAAATGGTAAAGGGAGAGTTCCGGCTTTCCATCCTGGACTTGTTGCTCCCTCTCCGGGGAAATTCCGAACCCTTGTCAACCTGAAATGAAGCTCCGCTGAGGTGTCAAAGACATGCCGGCCATCAATTTCCCCAGCTGGCTAGCAGCCCAGCTGTCCAACAGTCCCTGACCCCGTGGCGTATGCGTGATATTTTCAAATAGAAATTCAAATTCTCAAAAACGAATTCAAATGAAAACTCATATTCTGCTCACATCCGCCGTGGTTTGCTGTATTTTAAATTTTGTTTTTGTCATTTGGGTTTGGAGTGCTGACCGCTGCACTTTTCATTCTCATTTTATTTGGTTAATTACGTTCACGGCAAATTGCATTTCTGTGGCTTAAATGGCCGCAAAATTTGTTAACAAAATATTTGCGAAAGCATTTTTGCCCAATTAGCCAGTACAGGTATGTATATTATTTTGTATTTTCAGATCTTACACCCAACACAATTTTCTAATGGAATTCTTAGAGTTACAGGCTAAAAATATATTAATAAACTCTTACAACTTCTTAGTGCATAGCTGATAATGGCAAAAATGTGGCAGCATCTTTTCTTTTAGTTTGACAGGTTTTTGCCTTCGGTGATTAAATGAGAATGCCTGGGTAGAGCGCCACAAAGTATGCAGCTGCAACAATGCAGCTTGCCTCAAAGATTTTACTCCGCCAGAGTGCACTCCACCTGAAATTTCGAAATTCAGCCCGAGGACGGAAATTCCCTTCTCCTAATGATTTTTAATAGCCAAATTGCATGGGCTGACTGCCAAGGACCTAGGGCCAAGCCAGGTTGCAGCTGCCTTCGTCCTGGAAATTCCTTCTTGAAAGCGTATTTGTGGTCACACTCCAGCCTGGCACACACACTCTTGATGTGGTCAATAAAGTATGCAAAGTGTTGGCCAAAAGGGGGTGGAGGTGGAGACGGAGGTGGAGGCGGAATGACCATCCTGCCGCCCTTAAAAACAAATTAGTGGCGCTTACTCAACAAGATTGAGTGGCTCGTGTATCGCTGTCATCGTCATCGTTGGCATACTGGATCCAGAAGCGCGACCCAGGGGTTCATATTTATATCCACCAGAAATCACAAATTGTTGGTTAATTAAATAAAATTAACACGGAAAGCAACAATTAGAAGTCATTAAAAGTAAATTAAAATGATTTATAACTTGATTTTTAATTGTCCCATTTAATTTGATTTTTTTTCGTTTAGTGGTACAAATATGAAGAGTTTAAAATATCCCTTTTCCTGAAAATAAGTTTTAGAAAAAACCAATCCCCTTTCTTATATAATCCTACCACCGCCTCTGCCTATTGATTACGCACTTGCTAATGCAGGAAAAGCAGAAAAAGTAGGAAAAAATCTGAACTTAATTAATGAAAGAGCCTGCGGCCATTGCTCCTTGATCCTTCGCCTCTCTCAGATTCCAGTGTGCATCTATTTATGGGCCATAGATATTAACTGATGAATATTTATGCGAAATCAACAGCCAAGGAGCCGAGGCAGGGAGCCCAAGGATCTCTGCCATGATGACGCTGCAAATCAACAGTCGAGCATAATTTTTGTTAATAAAAGCGTGTAATAATTTGTTCCAGGGGTGGGGTGTTTGACCCAGCAGCATGTGTTGCCAATGAAATTATGTAAATGTGACGGCAACAGAAATGTACATATCTGCAACTGAATTTTGTATCTTTTCGGGAGGTGGGGGCCGTGGTTGGACCGCAGTGGCCAGAGGGGGACCCGGCTCGCAACCAAAAACATGGCTTAATGTTGATTAGATGCATTAAATATGCAAAACCCAGACACCCAGCCAACTCGTCGCATTCCGGCAGTTGTTGCTATTTGGTCCAAACAATAAACGGCAGCATAAAATAGATATGTGGGCGCATTGCAATATTTACATGGATGTGTGCGGGGGAAATGAAATTAGCGCCGCGTTTTAACGTTTGCGCGGCAATTGAATAACTTTAATTGGTAATAAAGCCATGAACAAGCCCACATGGAACCGGAAATTGCGAAATTACAACTGGCAAAGCCAATCAGAGGAACTATCCCCATTTCCTCCCCAAACACTGTTTTGTATTTTTTTTTTGCCGCAAGCTGTTTACGATCCCTGCAACTTTAATAGTAAATAACAACAATAACAGGAGCGCCGCAGGAGCAGCTGCGAAGCTGCGCAAAGTTTTCAGGACCAGGAGGACAATGCAGAAAAACAGAAAGCTTGCCAGGGAAAACCCGGAGAAAAGAAAAGTTGGAAAACACTTTACTTTGATGACCGTCCAAGTCTCTTGCTCTCGACGTTGTCGCCATGGTTGCCATTCAAATGGCTCGCTTAATTTTACACTCGCCGGGGGATTGTGGCGACTTTTGAATAACTCCTGTCTTCGTTAAGGTGAACATATTGTTCACTTCAGGCAAATATTGAAATTGTGTTTCCCCACAAAGAGAAAGTATGAAAGCATATACATGATTGCAATGTGTCAAAAGGTTCGAAAGAGCTGCGGCATTTTTATTTTCAACAAAAAATGGGTTTTCCTCATACCTTAAGCCTGTTAAAAATCGAGTAAAATAAATTAAAGGGGAAATATTTTTCTGACTGACATTAAGAGTATTAAAAATGTCATTTGGATCCCAGTTTTCAGCTGATAGCCGATAGCTAGGCCAAATCATTATCGATTTCCTGATTGGGGCCCCCAATCGCGCTCGCTGGGACTTATCTGGAAAAAGGGTGAGCTCCAAGTGCCACTCGGGGCGCTTTGACAAAAAGTTTCTTTTGTACATATTATTTATGCCTGCTTCCCGCCAAAGGCTCACCACAAAAAAAAAAAAAAAAAATAGAAGGTAAAGCCGGAGGTCCCTCCAATACAAGTTGTTCCTGTCACGACTGTTATTGCTCTTTTATTTGTATTGGGAAGGAGGCAGACTCCGTTTTACTTTGGCTTAGGGCCTTTATGGTCTGTTGTATTTTTTAATTTATGTAGCAGCTGTTGCTCCATCGCAAAATGTCAAATGCATTTGCGGGGGATCGCCGGGGATTTCGATTCAATTCGGTTCGGAGGGCAAAAGTCAAAGCCGAGACTCATAATGTGTTAAGTTTTCGCCAAACTGAAGTGAGTGGCTCGTGCTCGTGCTCGAGTTGTTGGCAAACAGTTTGGCTTCCCGACTCGTCCTGGCCCTCCATCTGGCCAGAACTTCTTCACTTCAAGTGGCACAAAAAGTTTGGCCCAAAAAGAGGCCAGCAAACTAATTATTTAGTTTCGCTTCGTTCCGTTTGGCAGCGGCAAATGCCAAACGTCAGCCCAATATCAATAAAAACTCCAATCGAGATCTATTTCAATTAACTTGTTAAAAAACTTTTTAATTAACGGCACTGCAGAGTCTGCTGTGCCCTGAAGTTGCTGTGCCCGCTTCCTTTTGCCAGATTCCCTTGATTTCGCATAAATTTATGGCTGCGCCTAATTGGTCAACAATAAAGTGAGTGAAAGCCAGGTGGGTACATAAACGCTTGCCGGCAAGGAAAAACTAAAATAAAAATCGAGAGAGACAACGGCAGCAATATGTAAATGTTTATAAATCAAGTTGCGACTGTTGGCTGTGACAAGTGGTCGACTGTTTGGACACTCGAAATAAATAAATAAACAAACAAACGACCTGCTACCTCCGACCAGCGACCTGCGACCTGCAACCTGCGGCCCGTGTCCTGGTTAGTTCAACATTCCAATTCCCCCCTTTTGATTCCATAGTGCCTACCCTCATCAAAAATAGTCCAGGGCATTGTTTTAAGTTTTTTTTTTCCATTCGATTCGTTTTCCAACCTGACACCTTGTGATTTAAAAGCCGCAACATATGAGCTGGGAACGAGCCTTGGACTTGGTGATTTATACGGGCCGAGCTGATTTACCGCCTCAGAAGCTATTAAGGAGCCCCGAAAAGTTCGGATTTCGGGCAGACACTCGATTTGCTGCTGTCGACAATTACATTGTCTAGACCCAGGCGACTGTCAAAACTCGATACTCCAGCATATCCTTCAGGACACTTCAGTTCGGCTCGAGTCAATGCCTGCGAGTTGATTATAGAAATGACAAAAGCAGGGCAACAAAGGAAAGCCAACTTAAGTTAAATCAAGTCGCTTTTTTTAGTCACTAGGTTGATAAATTGTGCCAGCAGCTTGAAGCTATTAATAAGATAAATGAGCGGCAATAAGTGGCACTGGCACTTTGATTTCACTCCCGGCTGACTTCCCGTCTGCTTCCGCTGCACAACGCGGCGTATGCGTAATTACCGTTTCATATGCATTAAGCTGGGAATAAAGTAAACTTGGAGAAAATGTACCATTTTTTTTAAAATTAAATGAAGAATTTAAGGAAAAACTATGTAATATTATAGTATTTTTATCGTTGGTCTGTCGGGACACAAAATTTTGAATTAAAAACCTTCTTAAGTGAATTTTTTGTAAAAATTCCACCTCAGTGTATGGTAAAGATGAGACTCAGTGGAAAGAGGATACAAAGGAACCGTGGGGGAGAGAAAATAAAGGATCTGGGTGGGAGAAAGAAGGAGCAGCAGACCCGGTGTCATTAAGCGCATTTGAAAAATCATCAACAATACAAACGCGAAGCGTTGACAATGTTGCCAACCAGGCAGCCAGCCATCCAACCATCCCACCATCCAGTCAGTCAGCTTGGACGCTAGCGAATAAAAAATGTCCCAATAAATTGAAATACGATCAATAATAATTATGATTGGGAGATTGAGAGCCAGACAAGGCATTGCTCAAAGTGAATACCCCGAATAATTGCGTTTCCATGCAATTGCTCAATTCCATAAGGAGTCGCAGCCTATCGGGCACAATGGGGCGATTATCGATAAGTGAAATGGGGCTGCAGGAATAATAATTAAAGGATGAATGCTTAAGGAATTTCATATTAATTTTAAAAATGCCAGGGCTTACTTATAGTAATATAGACTCTTCGTAAAACATTTAATTCTTGGAGGCAGTAACTTTCTCTGTTCCACAATTATTATCTTTAATACATAATGGCTCACAAATCCATTCATCTATTGTGATAGCCCGCAGAGTTCCGACCACAAATCCCCATCGAAGTTCCACTTCTGGACGTTTTGTTACTGCCATGGGCCAACGACAATGGCAGCGTTTAAAAAAACATTAGTTCAACTGGCCAACTCGGGACTCGGGAGTTTATGTTTAACGAGACGATGGGGGAGGACAGGGGGCAAGTCCAAGATGCCAAGGTCCCTGTAAGGTCCACCGCCCTCCTTCCACTTTGTGCTGGAATGTGAAAGATATCCCTGCCGAGTGACCGCAAATTTCCCTGGCCTGCTGTCCAGTTCGTCACAATGGAAATCCAATTTAATTTTACTGATTCTGCACTTTGCAGAAATCGAAGTGCCCTGACCAAAATCTCATCGTTAAAGATGCGGTCTGGACCAAAACCACAAGCTCCGCCACAAACAGCCTGCATTCGTCCGAAAGGGGAATGTGGTAAGGGGATCCAACTAATGCTCCATTTCGCAGATGTCCAGACATGCATATATAGTAGACAGTTTAGCTTTCACGGGATTCCCTGGGCACATCTAATTATTGTTTACCGTGCTTAAACGCCGGGAAAATTGAATTGGAATCAACGAAAAAATGCTACGAAAATCGAATTTGAGTCCGGAAGCTGAGTTTCCTTTTGCGGCCACGAGACACACAGGACACGAAAACGGGGACGGGCCAGGACGCAGGGTGCAGGTCACAGGAGGAAGGATGCAGGACTCCGGCAGGACAGGGCAACAAACAAATCCTCAAAGATTCCAGCTTAGCCCAGAGGCAATAAGCAGCCAGAGAAGCGTGAAGAAAAGACACGAGAAAGACGCAGGTAAACGAGATTGATACACAGTGGAAAATTATATTAAAATAATACATTTTTTAAACATTCAATTCTTATATTTATTTTAAATAATTTACGTAGTATATTCACTTAAATAACTTTAGAGTATTATACATCTTAAAATACCTAAAAACATACTTTTACCTACAGACAATCAAAGAAAACCCCCCTTTTTTTACTCCCTCTTTAAAATATATTTTTTTTCTATAATATATATTATTTTATAACTTAGATACTCATTTTTCCCACTGCATTCAAATGGCTGAAAGCAAAGGAAAGGAGTTCTTTGGGGTCGGGCAAGGTTAGGCCGGTTCACTAGACGTCAAGTCAATGTGGATTTGACATTTGATTTCAGACATTTGCCGGGCCAAAACCTTTTTCTTTGGCCGTCCCTCTCCGAAAAAAACCAGGTATCCGTTTGCAAAATGCAACTGACCAAAACCAAAGTCATCCAATTAGAAGAAAACACCGAAACGAACAGGCCCAAGCAGCTGTCAGTCCGGGGAGCGAACATTTGCATGTTGAAATGCAAATTAAATTTCTCGCCTGAAATAAAACATCAGCCGGGGGAGCACCTGTTCCTCCAGCCTGGCGGTTCAGATTTGTGTGTGTGTGTACCTTTGGGAGGGGAAAATGGGACAACAAATATTTACCTTATTAAGAACATCGAGTGGTCATGCCAACAGCAGAGCCTCACCTGGCCGCACCTGAATATTATTTTTAAAACTGGCGCCCGAGAGTATGCCACAAAGTGCGGCTCAAGTAGCAACTTATGCTAATGCCCTGCCGTGGTTCGTGGGGTGTTAATTCGAATGACATTATTTAATGCCCAGTACACGCTGTTGCTCGAAAACAAACTCAAACAAACCGAGGAGGCAAAAGCTATGATCCAAAATCCAAGAAACTGAAGCCCAAGAAAGTCGGGGATGTGTGAAAAGAAAGTGGCTTTAATTAAACGTGTGTGTTAACTGCGGGCTCGACTTGCATAATTCAATGAAGCTCGACGAATTTCTACAATTGCGCAATCTTCGGGCAAACGCAGTCACGTTTTTCCCCAAACAATAGTTGGCAGCTAACTATAACGACTTTTTCGTTTTGCAATTAAATACTCATTTCAAAAAACCTTGGATTTCATTATTTTCCGACAGGAATATGCCGGAATATAAGGTATTATCCACGTAACAGGGCAGGATAATCGAAAAATTGTCATGTACCCGTAATTTTACATGGCCCGGACCAAAATTTGCATATTTATTAAATTTTGTGATTGAATTTGATAAGGGATAAGGGCCAAAGGACGAGGATACAGTGCCGAGTGCCGAGTTGATTTATTGATTGGAATTCGGTGTTCATCATCCAGTTTCCACCGCCAAAGTTCGGTTGACGAAAACTTGCGGTTTCATTAGCGAATGCCAACTACTCAAATACAGACGTTTGCATTGATTTTCGACCAACGAATCTCGGGACTAAATTGGCTGTTAAGGCGAAACCATTAAATTAGTCAGCCAAGTTGGTAGTCGGAATGGAATTCCACACGTTTCACATTCCCTGCTCTGCCTGTCACATAGTGGATGTCAAATTTGTAACTTTATTTTCCAGCCAGCGTGTGTCATGGCCAAGTTAGATGGCGAAAATATGGAGTATCTTTCTTGGGAGGGGAGAAGTTCGCGTCGTCCCCTAGAAACAAAGGCAAGAAATTTAATGACCAGACAGGAGATGAAAGATACAAATTAAACTTTTGCCTGGTAAGCGGAAACCGACTGTTGGCCCAGGGGAAGGGATGCGAATAAAAGGCCATCAAATATTGTTTATAGTTTTATGAAGTTTATTTTCGGAAAGTGATATTGATTAAAGACAAAGACGGTTATAATTCAAAGCCTATAAAATACACAGAAGAAGCAATTGTAGAGCTATTTTTGAGCCAACAGTGATTTGGCCAAAAGCCCCTGCCAACTCATATCAAAACTGTTATGTGATAGCCAAGTCGACACTTCAGTTTGACAGTTTTATGAGCATAATGGTATTTCGTTAATGTAATTGTCACTTGCGGACCACGCCCATTTGCGCCTATATGTGTCATTGCCTTAAAGTGTCAATTACCAACAAGACCAAGAGGCATCAGCATCGGCAACAGCCTTAGCTATGTGTGTGTGTGTGTTAGCCGCATAAATAAATTATAAATTGCTTAAAGGCACCAACAACATAACCAATTGGTCTATTTACTTCGATTGTCGTTGTTGTTTCTGTTTCTTTTTTTTTGTTGTTGTCGGATGTTTGTCGATGATTTGATGCTTCCCTTTTTGTTGTTTTAGTTGTCCCCGCCCCCTTGAAGCCACCTTTTCCCCGCCCATCACGAAGCCTGTCCGTTATCGTCAGTGAAAGAAAGAGAAAGTGCCTGGAGCCAGTTTTTTTGGTATTTTTTTTTTGGTTCGAATTGTTTTCGATGTGTTGCTGATGCTGCCAACGCGAACGGATGGCCAAAAGGGGTGGACCCCGGGGGGAGGGCTGGTTGGAAGCGGGCTGCAAAGAATGTCAATTTCTGGCCATAATGTGCCTCAGACTTTTGCTTTTCTTTGAAGCTGTAAAACAAGACTCCGGCATTGGCAGCTTTCCCTTCCTGTGCGAGAGCCACTTACTGCTCTCAGCTGGGTGCACTGAGAGAAAGAAATGTTCTTAAATATTCTAAATAATAAGGAGCATTTAAATAAATAGTAAAAAGGAAATTTGTTGTAAAAAAGATACAAAAACTATGCAAATTTCTGCAATAAAGTCTTAAGATAGAACTACATATGTACATAATACTATTCAATAAAATGTAAAGTCTAAAAGATAAGTTTATTGACCTCTATCTTAAACTTTTTCCTGTGTAACACTTGTCTCTTGGCCAACTCCGGATAGGCCTCGGCCATTGGCTATTGGCCCTGGCCCCTGAGTAGAAAAGAAATAGAAGCCGCTAACCTGAAAGTAAAAATAGGCATAAACAGCTCATTCGATGGGATTTTAACGATTCCAGACCATGATAACTTTTTCTTTCTCTTCCACCGATTTGGATAGAACCAGCTTAATATCAATATACGTGTATAATCATGGACTTTCGCTAATCGTCCACATGAAGAGTTCTCTCAGTCAGTCCTCGTAATTTACTGAAGAGCGCGCGACACAATTAAGCCCAACCTAAAAAATATATATACGTTTATACGAGTTTATGCATAAAAATTGAAATTGGAAAAAACTCTTCTTCGCGCACTTGGTGAGGTACAAATTTAGAAAACCTTTTGAGGGCACTTTCATTTACCATTTCTTCGGGTTGTTGTTCCGTTGTGGCTGCCGTTGATTTTGTTCGCTTGTATTGAAATTGCTTCGGTTGTCTTGGCTTTCGTTCGATGGATGGATGCGTTCGTTCATTGAATGCGAAATGAGACTGAAGGCGGACACAGGCGCTTCCAGAGGTACACTAGAGAAAAGTATTAATATTTTTAATAAAAAAAAAGACCTTTAAATCAGGGTTTTATTGCAATACTGTGATGCGTATTGTCTCCTATAATCTCCTAAAATTTTATAAATTATTTTCCTTTAATTCATTGATTTTTCTTCAGTGCATTCAACTTAACGGTCAAGAGAGTTCGCGTTGAGTTTGCCTATTGTGTACCCTAGTACGTGAATGAATTCATAAAAAATAAAAAAAAAAATAAAAATGAAACCAAAAGGCAGCCATTGCCAACGTACCATAGTGACAGTGCAGGGCAGCATGAAAAATTGAATGTAATGTCCAAATGAAATGAAATTCAGTAGCGTCAAACCACTAACCATACAGCATATAGACAACCCATTTCATACAACGAAAATGGACGCGAAAATTTCTTGCTACAGGCCCCAGCAGGCCCCAGAGCGGATTTCTTACGCTCTCTTACGCTCATCGTTCGTTCATCTTACGCTCATTCTCGCATTAAATGTTTTCTGTTTCTCAGTCTCTAAACGGAGCGCGATGAAGAAGGTTGGCCTGCGCTTCGGTTGATCTTTGTATGTATGCGTGTCACACATTCACATACATGGGTGTATGTGTGCGTGCGATTTCGTTTCGAAGCCAGCGCACAAAATTTTGATTTTTCTTACTTTTAAGGCTTGCTACCCTAACAAAATTCGGGTATTCGTTATTTGATGAAATGACGAAAGAAATTATATTATTTTGTATATTATATTTTTTTATTATTTCAGCATACATTTTTAATTTATTTAGGAATAAGATTAAGTGTTAGTAGTAAAATGTTTTCTGTATATATATTTTTACGAATCATTAAAAATCAATATACTGAGAAAGTGTCAGAGTATATTTCGGTCGGAGTCACTTAAAGCGCCGTTTGCTTTTAAGTTTTTGTTGTTCTGCAAGAGGCTTGTGCATGCCTACTCTAACGATGGAATGATTTTTAGGGGAGGGTGAAGACACGAAAACAGCTGATGGACTTGTTTACCTTTTTTGTTTACAATTTTTCAGGCACTTGTTATTATATTTTGGGTTATTGTGAGATTTAATTAAATTATTGTCGTTAATTTAATAATTTCCTTATATATATTTCCTTATATATAATAACTTTAAAAAGTAATTTAATTCTTCACCCGTCTTCACCCTCCCCTAAAAATCATTCCATCGTTAGAGTAGGCATGCACAAGCCTCTTGCAGAACAACAAAAACTTAAAAGCAATCGGCGCTTTAAGTGACTCCGACCGAAATATACTCTGACACTTTCTCAGTATATTGATTTTTAATGATTCGTAAAAATATATATACAGAAAACATTTTACTACTAACACTTAATCTTATTCCTAAATAAATTAAAAATGTATGCTGAAATAATAAAAAAAAATAAAATAAAAAATAATATAATTTCTTTCGTCATTTCATCAAATAACGAATACCCGAATTTTGTTAGGGTAGCAAGCCTTAAAAGTAAGAAAAATCAAAATTTTGTGCGCTGGCTTCGAAACGAAATCGCACGCACACATACACCCATGTATGTGAATGTGTGACACGCATACATACAAAGATCAACCGAAGCGCAGGCCAACCTTCTTCATCGCGCTCCGTTTAGAGACTGAGAAACAGAAAACATTTATTGCGAGAATGAGCGTAAGATGAACGAACGATGAGCGTAAGAGAGCGTAAGAAATCCGCTCTGGGGCCTGCTGGGGCCTGTCGCAAGAAATTTTCGCGTCCATTTTCGTTGTATGAAATGGGTTGTCTATATGCTGTATGGTTAGTGGTCAAACGCAAATCCCAATCCAAATACAAATCCACACAATGTCCATCGCGATTGGTTTTCATTTGGCTTTCGGCTTTGGCTAACCATGTATTCACTTTAAACAAAACGAAATTGCCGGCACGCACTTTGCATTTAATCAGCGATTGCTCTGCCAATATTAGAGACTAACTATGTTTTTTGAAAATCGATTAGTTGACGTGTCCCAGCGGGATGCCAACACCCCGCGCCGCACCTGTAACTCACTTTATTGACGGTTGGCGCGTGTGAAAAGCTGCCACGCCCCTGAAAAAGTGCGAACCTTGATTATTCCAGGCACACAGAGGCGCTTTCATGCATAATCTCACTCACAACTACAGCCTCGGAACGGAAACGATTCCAAAAAACCGTCCAAACACACTTTACCAACACATTGCAACACGTGGAAAAGTCGTGAAGGTTTTGAGGCTTCTGAGGTTCGTGCGGCTTTAACGGCGAAAGAAAAGCGAAATTTTCGTCGAGACAGCGACAAAACGTTGGTAATCAAATAATTTCATGCCTTTAATTGTCGACGGGGGTCGGTTAGTGAGGATAATTGGATTGCCTGAATGAGCGCGCCAGAACAATAATGAGCCTTAAATGAACAATGTACGTGGCGGTGGGTGGAGTCAGTCTTTCGATTCGGTTAATAAGGAGTTTCATGGCCGAGAAGCGGTTGAGCGATAATTAGTGATAAGCGGTTTCAGTTAAAGTGGCAGAGAAATAAGTAAAAGTGGGCTGGATTTATTAGTTGAATTTAAGAGGGTTAAAAATATGGAATAAGGATGAGTTAAAACAAGAAATATTGGGTTTAAATTGGAAAAAATCAGACCTAGTTTCCAAATCCTTTCCATAGTAAATTAGCTAAAAGTTTTCCTTTGAAATCCCTATTAAATCGCTATAAATTAGCCAAAAACTTCTCACAAACTGTAATTTTTCCGCCAGAGTGGTTCTTCTTTTTTTTACCATTCTCTAATTAACACTATACACACTTGACATGTATTATTAATTGCAGAATCCACTATAGTGCTAAATAGGCGGGCGGCAATTTTCAATTAGAGACGCCAATGGCTGGAAAAGATTTTCAGCGGGTGGCGGCGGGCGGCAGGCGGATGGCCGGAAGCAAAACAACAACTAGTGCAACAAAAATTAATAAACCGGAAAAACTTTTGGCAGCCCCCCACCGCGCCAGTTATATTAGCCAAGACTGAAGTCTAGCAAGTTGGGCCAAAAATTAATTAGTCAAATGGAGCAGGAAAATAACTAAACACCCTTAACTCCATCTCCTACTACTATCTACCCTACCACCCTATGGTACTATCCCCTCCGGCTTGTTTACTAAAATATGTAAGAGGAGAAAGATTTTGATTAGCCGAGGGCGGGGGTGTTGATGTGATTGTTTTCCCCTTTTTGGCTTGCAAACAACTTTGCCACCTGGTTGACCCCAAAAGCCAACAGATGTCAGAGTGTATTAAGCCATTAAAACGTTGAATTATATGGTTTCTGAACTTGTGCCGTGGCTTCCCTCAAAAAATAGTTAAAGTTTGCCCAACCGGAGAGTGTTGCCTTGAAATGAAAGTTTATTTTTTTGTGAATTGTTCACCGAGCATGCTGTGGGCTGTGCATTGTTTTTCTTATTTCTCAGATTTTTTTTTTAACTACCAACTTCCAACTTCTTTTTTGTTGTTATTTTGATTTTGGCACATTACATAAAATTTCGTAACATTCTCTAAGCCTCTGCAGTCAGTCTCTCGATTTCAGTTTCGGGCTAAGTTGGAAGTTTAAGAAAACTCCACTGACCTGTTAACAGAAATGCTGTGCAGAGAGTTACTACTGACTACTATGCTGTGTACCATTCAGCGAGTTGGCTCGAAGCGACTTGGGGCTCCAGTTGGCCAATGGCAGCCACCACTTGCGAAGAAAGTTATAGACAGCCAGAGCCGCACTACAGTAAAAACAACTTTTGCCCAAGAAGCGGTGGCCATAAACGAGTAGAACACGTTTTACTGTTGGAAGCGTCGTCTTTGCCGCCGTTGATGTTGCGGTCTTGGCCAAAACCTCTGCCTCAGCCAGCGTCTCAGTTTCAGTCTCAGCCGACGTCACTGTCAACCAATTTTCACGCGTATGGGAAAGCTTCGAGTTCGAGCCCCAAGTGCAGTGACTGTCAATTTTCCTTATCCCGGACACTGAAAATGAAACGCCAGTCAGCGAGTCAGGCAGTCATCCAGTCAAAGCAAATCAAATTAATTACACCTCAATTTATCATCGAGTGTACATTTATTTTTTTACAAAGCATAACATTATTTTCTTAAGGCACTTACCTTTTTGGTAGCTTAATATTTATTTTTTATTCGAGCCACCAATACTCCAATGCCCAGCAGTGCGATTTCACTTTGATGTAGCAGAAACAGAAATTAGCACTTGAGGAATGCTCGCACATACGTGCATGTAAATATATATCGCCGGCTATATATGCATAATATGCGAACATCATTGCCGGATCGGGGCCAGGAGAACGCGGAATGGGGTTAGGGTGCGGAGCGATGACTGAATAAAATCAATATTAAGTGCTATACGGCCTCTGATTCGCATTTCCAGGTGCGAAAAAAATATGATTGTATTGTGAAGTGATGGCTCTGGGCGGGAAAACAAGGAAATCAGTGGAGAGAATTTTATTGATTGTGAAAATAAATCAGAGAAATTGATACAGTTGATAAAGGTTGATATATTTGAAAAAATATGATGATGAATAAAGGTATTTCAACAGAGGTTTTCAATTAAAGAATTTCAGTATTATAAGTATTAATTAAATGCTAATTTATTCTTTATTTTATAAGTCATTATCCCCCCATTAAAAGTTTCTTGAAAACCTTTTCCCATATCGTCTTTATTTCTATCCAAAGATTTAATTACAGAATCATGGCCTCTGAATTGGATCATTTGGATAAGCTATCAGCTGAGCCAGTTTTATGGCCTGGCTCTGTCCTATTTTCCAACCCACAACTCATTAGCCAGAAAACTCAAATCCAAAAGCCAAAACCCCCAATCACAAATCAACGAGACTCGCCCGTCTTAGATCATAATTCATGAAGTGGCCGCCGCTGACAAGCCGCTAACTGTTATAGCTGGCCGTTTAGTGTGCCAAATACTTTCCCAGACCAGACCAGACCGGACCAGCCCAGCCTGTCAAATTAATTGAAGAATCGGGCTGAGAGAGCGCCCAGGTGAGAGCCGGAAGACTCAAGAGCGAATGAAAGCCAAGTGGAAGCCACGCAATGCAAGTTCACGCTTCGGTCGAGCTTCGGTTTTGGTGGCAAGCTAGTGAGTTGGGGAAGTAACCTGGTAAGTAAGCTGGTAAGTTGGTAAGCTGGTAAGCGGAGCCAAGAGCCAGTGATCAGTTGCAGACGGTCAGTCGAGCGAGACAGTTGAGTATTTTGAGTTGAGTGCGCGGCGGTGCTGGAAAAGCAACCGAGCTCCGAAATCGAAATCCCAAATCAGAAAGCCAGGCATCCAAGCTCAGGCCAGAATCCACGCCACAACCCACAATCGACTCAATTCGAATCGAATCGTCGGTTGCCAGAAAAATACAAAAAAAAACCAAAAACAGGTAAAGAGCAGCGCGGCGTCGGCAGCGCTGCGGCAGTAAAAAAAAGAAAGTCTCCGAAGAATCGGGCAATCGCAGGGGGGCGACGCCACTCGAAGCTCAAGACTGAAAACTGAAAACTCAAAACCATCCAAGAAGCAATTCGCCAGCGACAGTCTTTGACGGCAACTCGAGGAGAGCGCTACGGTCTAAACTCCGGTCCAAAACTATTCAAACTATATAATCGGTTATTATCGGTTCTGTGCTACGATCAGTGAACAATTGTTAGTCAAGGTTAGCCATTGGATTCCAAAAAAGAAACACACACACCCGCAAAGGATTATGATCATTTTCAAACTAGTTTGTGTTCCATTTCCTCATAATTAGATGTTTAAACAAAAGGACTTACCAATTTTTAGTGAAAAAAATTGTGAAAAATAATTAAGCTTCTTCCCTCTAAATATTTTTCCACATTCCAAGGTTGCATCTTATTGCTAATTAATAGTTTCTACATTCGAGTATAAAGATATGTGTTAGATTTAACGATTTGGTGCTTCTATCCAGAGCAAATAATATTCTAGAGCTAATCTCTATTTTTTGGACAAATATTAAATGCCACCAATACTGCGTCAAAGCTCAAGGGATTATTCAGGATTTTGCTGTGTGAAAATTTGAGTGTCCTGCTCTCGAATATTGTTCTTAAAGTCGGGTCCCAGGGGCATTGAAATAAAAACTGTGTGAACGTGTAGAGGATTACCAGCGATTTCTATCTGCTTTCCGTATATTTTTTTTTGTGGGAAATCTAAGCGTTTGCATGTAGAGACCCTGGTCCCCTCGGCCATAAAGCTCATCTCGTCTGGACATAGCCTTGGTTGGGGCAAGACGTCTTGGGCAAGAACTTTTAATTGATTTTCAACTGCGGAAGGCAACTTGTACTTGTGCTCGGAGTCGGACTCTTAACTGGCCGGGTCATAAATTGTATCTGCGGCAATTTAGGGCCAGCACAATACAGTTCAGCTGGCAATTTCTCTGGTTTTTATGCGCTCTATTTTCACATGTGCTGCTGATGTTGTTTGCCGTTCGAGGGTCAGGGTATTGGGGACTAGGGCTCTGCGGCTGGCAGACCAAACCAAACAAAACTATTCCAAACCGAAGCAAACCGAACCGAGTTGAGTAATCATCTCTCATGGCTCAGCTCTCAGGTTTCTTCTGCCCGGCTGACCCACATTCGAACGACTTGAAGCAGTTAATTTAAGTGTTTCCTGGCCTTCCAGCCGAGCAGCAGCATCTGAAGCATCAGAACCAGCCACCTCAACCAGTTCCAAGCAACCAACCAACCAACCAGCTAGCCAAGTTCCCAGCAGCCAAGTTATAGTTTACACTGTTTACATTGGCCAGCACTTTGCTGCCAAAACAAAACACACTCAACATAACAACGGGCCAACGGGGCGTATGAGTGATACGGATGGGAATGCAGCCAGGAGCAAGGATCCTCCAGCAAGGACAAGCTATTAACGATGTCTGCAGCAAATTCGAGTGGCTCCAATTCATTTTGCACTTTTTCGCACATTTTTCGGTAGTGTTTTTACGCAGTTTTTGCTTTTTGCTCTTCTAAGTAGTTAGTTCATGACCAAGTTTATGCAGCTTGTCAGTTTTTTCTTCTTTTTTGGGAAGAGACTTCCCTTGCAGCTGAAGCTGCCAACTTGTTCTGCCAGGTGGCAACAAAGTCCTAATTTAAGTGACGGCAAATGTTAGAAAAAAAAAACCAAAAAACCTGAAATGTAAATGTAGAAAAATGTGGGAAAAATTTGAGAGAAATTTAATTTTGGAATATTTTTTGTTAGAAAAGGAATTTAAGCATGAAACTCCCCCGAAACTCAACTTCTGAACCTAAACCACTTGCCGTAAATTTTGGTGGGGCGTGGTCGTTGAAGCGGCACGTGTAAAGCTTATTTTTCCACGCCACCTTCTGGGCCATTGTCTTGGAAAATTAACTGCACCGCAGCTGCGAAGACAAGGAAGGTTCCGCAAACATATGGGGCTAGCCCCGAACAAAGAGGGATTTTTGCACGGATGGGGTGAAAATCAGGTGCACTGTCAGGTGTGTCTTCGAGGACGCGGATGCAAATCCTGTCTGCACGTGGCCTTTTGTGCGGCCTGCATATTTATTGATATGACGGCGATATGACAATGCGGCTGGATAAAGGATAAAGGAGTCGAGGCGGCAGCACAGAATCTAATGTCAAGTGGCAGCTGCTTCGCCTGAGGCAAGGTTTCCTCCCCTCTTTCCAAGATCTCATCGCCACCCATGGCACTTCCCTGCAGCTTGCTCTTTCCTTCTAAAGTGGGGCTTAAGTAATTTTTGCTGGCTATGTGACGTGCAAGTGCACAGCAAACACTTCTAAAATGCACTGAGAATAGTCAGAGGTTTCTAATTGAAAGAGAGGAAGAAACTCAACACCTAAAGTTCTGACATAATTCTTCTGCCAGTGCACTCCACCCGGTATCTTCTCCATCAGCATCACGCACATGAATATTAATGTAGAATGCACACACGGTTAGTTGCGTTTTTCTATAGGGGGGGCATTAAAATATTGTATAGTGGGAGCAGCGTTCCATATGAGTTAGTCCCTACAATAGACAACACCATGGAGAAGTGCAAGAAGAATCCAATGAAGAGAAAGAACAAGGAACCAAGTGCTATGTTAAAGCTAAAAAAAAAATAAATAAATTCAAAAAACTTGATAGAGTTTGAAGAAACAACACGAGGAGTGAGGGAGCGAGGTCCCATTCTGTCCCACGCTTGTCAGAAGTTTTGCATTGCATTGTTGCCTGCCCTTCACCCTTCAACCCTTCCGGCGGTGCTCTGCCCCTGGCCACGCCCCCCTAACCCCACTCATATAGCTGTTCTTCGGCTTGTGGCTGTTGTTGCGGCATGACGCGTGAAATGCTCAGAGTTCGGCGAGAAAAATGGTAGATAAAAGCGCATTGTGGCAGAAGGGGCTGGGGACGGTGCGAAAAGTAAATGCAATTTCCTCAAGACTTCAATAGGCGGTAGTTTATAAGTACTTCGAAACAGAAGGACGCTTCAGCCCAAGGGAAAAGTATGGGAGAAGACTAGAGAGGATTTGGCAGCAGCGACAGTGGTTCGGAGGGAGGATTTTTAAAGCTATTGCTAAGAGACGACTAATTTTTAGGATTTTTATCAAAGGTTTCTTTCGCTCCTAAAAGTTATATTTTCCTCCTCAAGCAACTTTACATTTTTTCTCGTATTTGACAAACAAACACCCACTGTCTTAGAGATTGTGTGTCCTAGACCAAGTGATATGGCGTCATATTTTGCCTAAGAACTTGCCTCATTTCCAACCACTCCTCAACGTCTTGGCCCGCTCAGAAGGCATTTGCCTCGAGCATCGGTATTTAATAAACATCGCTCAGGAGCTTGGCATCGTAAAAGTTTTAATTAAGAGCCAGCCTTCGCTGCTTTGGCTGCTGACACTGCTGTTGCCGTAAATCCGATGCTGCCACTGGCGCTGTCTTTCACCTCAGAAACTTGGGCCATTGGAAAACCATAAAACAGCGACTCGGTGATTTTCTAAAAACCGAAACCGAAACCCAAACCCAAGCCCAGAAACTAAAGACCCATTGTAAAGGCTACTGCCCCAAGTTGCTGATATTGCTGTTGCTGTCGTTTATGTTGCTGCTGCAGTTGGCCAGTAGGTCACTGGGTTTTCACTTTGGTTTATGGCCACTTTGCCGTTTGCTTATCAGCTCTGGACTTGATTTCCAGAAAGCGTTTTACTCATTTTTCAATAAGCAGCCACGCAGCAGCAACAACAGTTGCTGCAACAAATCGTTGCAAACAAGTTTTTGGGAAAAACGTTGCGTCGCAGTCGCGGTGGCTTATAGCTCTGTCTCTGCTGCTGCTGCTTCTGCTTCAGTCTCTGTCAACGTTGCCGTCGCTTTCACTAAGCCCGCAGCAGCCGCACTTGACACTGCGACAATAACAACAGTAACAAAAGCAACAGAAACAGCAACAATTGCTGCGGTTGTTTGCAATTGCCGTTGGCTGTTGGTCATGCCGATTGTCATGACTAAAAAGCCACCAGCAATGGCAGCAGCAACAGCAACACACAGCCACACCGAAGCTGTAAATACCCTCTCAGTCTGGATTTCCTGCGAGAACTTTGGCCAGTTTCCCACCGACCTGGGAGAGAGTGAGACCCGCTCGTCTCGCTAGGATTTCAACTGCCACACGGTGCCACACGGTGGCGCCTGCAGCTGTCCGAAAAAGGTGTTGTTGTTGCTCAGGTTGCTGCAACTGTTGCTGTATGTTGTGTGTGTTGTGTGTCAAGTGCCAGGCAACTGGACAAGCAGACAACTGCCGGCGGCGGCAACTTTGAGGCGCTACTCGAAAACATGTTTACATTCGCACTCTCACACGAACGAGGAGCCGCTCCTTTGTCTGCTGCTTTCTTTGCTTAAAGCTTTGTATCTTTTTGGCTGGCTTATTGACCGAACGAACTAAATGTGTAATTTGTCCAGTTGCGAAAAAGAAAGTGGCTGAGAAGCCCGTCAATTGCGGGCAATTTAAAAATGAAAATAAAATTCGAAATTTAACAACTGGCCATTTCAACTCTGTCTCTTGCAGATCTAACAGAATGAAGTTCGTGATTTTGTTGTGCGTCCTGAGCGCGTTGCTGCTGCAGATTGAGGCATCCCCGCTGCAGCGGCTCTCCAGAAGCGAAAGGGCCGTGGCCCGGCAGCAGACGGTCAACAATGATGTGGCTCCAGCGGCGGCTCCGGCCAGTGACGATGACGAGGACGACGATGATGACGAGGATGATGATGATGAGCCCGATCTAGGGGATCTGATCGATGATGATGACGGTAGGTCCACTGATCTTTGATCGGTTTCTAGCCCACTGATTGCACCAAGGCCGCACCACCACCAGCACCACTGTATGAACAACTGCATTGAACCACTGAGCAAAACAGCAATGATCTCGCACCCTGCCACCAATCATACTTTTCATACTTTTATTAACCGAATCCTTTTTTGTGACTCTTTTTTGTGGTCCCTGCTCCTTGGGTAACAAAGTTCTTTTGATTTCGGGACTTTCAGATGATGACGAGGAGGAGGATGATGACGATGACGAGGAGGAGGACGACACACCTCAGGGTCAGGCTGCTCCGGCCGCTGCCAGCGATGACGATGAGGAGGAGGACGATGATGATGATGACTATCTGGACAGGCTGTTCGATGACATCCTTGGAGGTTGGTTTACATAGCTTCTCTTCTTATTCTATGTTCTTCTATGTACACATCAAGAATTATAAAAATCCTATATGTTTTCTGCAAACTAAATCTTACAACTTCCTGCCTTTTATCCAGATGACGATGATGAGGATGATGATGATGAAGTGGCTCCTGCTGCCAGTGCCCCTCAGAACGCCGTCACAGCCGCCCCCGCTCAAGCGCTGGATGAGGTTGCCCCCGCTGGCGCCTCTTCGGTGACCTCCGGAATCTCCGATGGCGTCGACCTGCCAGCCGAGTCCGGAAATGTTGCGGAACCTGTGGCCGCCGGAAATGCCGCCGATGAGTCCGTTTCCGCCGCCGTGGCACCCGCCCAGGCAGCCGCCGCCATCAGCAACAACGAAGGTGAACAAAATGTTTTTTACGATGAAGATGCACTTGTAGATGGTGTTAGTGGTGGCACAAATAGTTTAAGTAGCACCCTTGCAATTGACGAACAACAGAAACAAACAAACGTACAACAACAGTTGCAACAACAAGTGCAACAGCAACAGCAACATGCAACCATTATCGGTCAGACATCATCTCAGCATGCAACAACAACAACAACAGTCACCAAGAACACTCTAACCAACAACAACAATAATAATAACATCATTAACAACAACGTGGTGGCCGGTGGTGCAACAATCTTGGGGCAAGCGGCGACACCTGTTGCCGGAGAGGTTGCAGGTATAGCTGCTGCTCCGGGAGCGGGCGCTACTGCCACTGACGCCGACACTGACGACGCGGACGACGATGACGACGATTTGTACGATGATGACGAGGACGACGGGGACGAAGAGGACGATGATGATGATGATGATATTGATGATGGAGTCGATGAAATTGGTGAAATTGCAGGTATCGCCGGCGATGACGACGAGGAAGGCGACGATGATGATGAGGACGACGACGATGACATCATTGGCGAGGACATCATCGAGGCTCGCCGCGAAGCACGTGAGTCCAAATCGAAGTCCGAAACGGCGGCAAAGGCTGTCAAGGCCAAGAAA
The DNA here is from genome assembly GCF_030179905.1 of Drosophila bipectinata. Taxonomy (NCBI): domain Eukaryota; kingdom Metazoa; phylum Arthropoda; class Insecta; order Diptera; family Drosophilidae; genus Drosophila; species Drosophila bipectinata. Next base: position 15,491,540 of record NC_091738.1, on the reverse strand, counting down.
TCAACAAGTCCCTCCAAGAAGGCCAAAAAAGAGCTGAAGCATTAACCAAACAATTGCTAACAAAACAAAAACAACAACAAACCATAGAAAAAAATATGAACAACAACAACAACCAACAAAAAACAACAACTGAAGACAGGGACCCACAAGAACAACAACAAAAATAATACTACCAACCAGAACAATCGATAGCCCCGATAGAAGAGGAAAGCGAATTTTCAAAAAACATTTTTCCCTTTTTTGGGGCAGGACGCGATCCGGACATTTGCAATTGCATCTTTGCATCCTGCACTGACTATCCTCCCCACCCTCCTTTATCCTTTTAATTTATTTAAAACTGAGTTAAGTAAATACGTTACACCACCCCGCCACCCACATGGTGGGGATGGTGTTCATCGAGAGTTTGGTGCTAGTCGAACTATCTGCAAAAACAAGAGCACAATTGTTACTTCCCCCCAAAGCAATCCCCATTTCTTTCCCACAAAAAACCGCACAATTGTTGAGTTATTTACGCACGGACTGTTTCACCTGACAAGAGATTTGCAACAGCAACAGCTGCCACTGCAACTGCAACAGCAACATGTTTAATGCCCAAGCACAAATTGGTTGAATTCAAAGGGAACACACACGAAAAGCATAAGAAGAAGTTGAAAATGAAGATGAAGATAAGAAGATGGCGCAGAAGAGGCGGAAGAAGGAGTTAAGAAGAAGCAGGAACAGAGCAAGAGAAGCAAAGATCGTGAAGAAACAAAAATGGCTTCCCTTGCTCTCTTTCCCACTCCAACACATGCACAGCTGAGATCAGAGATGGGCCATATTAAGTATACGCACGATGGGTGTTTTTCTGATTTTGTCCATCTCTGATTGGTGCATATATCTCTCCCCCTCTCTCATTACACATCCCGCATTACACTTTTAGCTAAATTGATGTAACAACAACAACAAAATCAACACCAACACCAGCAATAAGAATTGTTCACTTAGTGTAATTTATTTATTTCTAGTTGTAATCGCTCTCCCACACTGATTTCGTATTTATTTTTGTAATTAAAACAAAACAATGATCAGATTCGGAATTAATTATCACGATGTAAACAAACTGCCTATCTCACCTACTCTCTATATCTGTACCTGTCTCTATCTTTATTTCTGTCTCTCTCATGCACACGCACACCAACGCATTCAAGCACTCTATGTAGCTCTCTTGCTTTCATACATTTGGCTTACAATTGACAACAAAAAAATGTAATCTACTTTGCATATTTGGCTTTTCTGCTCTCTTTTTCGGCTCGCATAATTTTCCAAACGTAAATAACGCAAATTTTTGTAAAAAATATATAGACAAAAAAACTGAAACTAAAAAAACGACGACAACAAATTGTAGCTAAAAGTTGAACGCTTGAAAGGCAGCGCAAAATTTCACAAAATGAAAGAAAATAGAAAATTGTTAAACTTTTGCTTTTTAGGTCATTTAATTTATAATTTATTTATTTATTTATTTATTTATTATTTATTGTAAAAACAAAACAAGACAAAAAAACAAAAAAAAAAAACAGACATCCACAAAAACCAAGCAAGATGATGAAGAACAAACCACAAATCAACATGAAATTTGCTTAAATAAATTTGCGAAATGAAATTCACTGAAACAGCTTTTAAATGGAAGTGTGGAATTTGTGTTTTATTTCCCATAGCAAACTTTCAAGCGTCACCTTAGGCAAGGTATTGGCTTTCTCTCTGTCCTTAAATGTACATCTCTATCTCTGTCTCTGACTGTTTCTGTCTCTCCTCACACACTCATCATTAGCAGTTCTCCTACTCGGTCTCATTACTGTAATACTCCGCGGTATCTTGGCCAACTCATATCATTCATATCGCCCATCTGCAGCTGTAGCATTCGCCCTAATTAGTTCTGCTCTGGCTCCCGTTATTGTAATTGTAATCGTGCATCCGAGCAGCTCACCCCCTAATAATACCGCGACCAGCCCCTTTTGTGGCCACTCCCACGCCGTTATCTATTTCAGGACATGCCGCTTTAAATTTACAATTTTTGCTTCAATTAACTGTGAAGGGGGTAAAGGGCAATCGCTAAAACTAAAACTGATTCTGGAAGTGGGCGGGCACTTAACAGGGGACATGCAAAAAGGACATTAGTACCTCATCACGGTTCACGGCGGTCGAGTGTGAGATTATATCCGCTTGCGGCTCTCGCCCGAGGTTAGGCTCCGTCCGGCTGATGGGTCATAGTGATAAGGAGGAGACAAGGATTAGCTGGCGGGGAACAAGGACACAGTGGATGCTGTCCAGTGGAGGGGACTTTTCCAGCTGCACACGAAATTACCGAGGGTTACCGAGGTCTCGGAAATGGATTATTTTTGGGGGTTAAATTGCATTCCCGGAAAGGTGTCACAATTTTGTGAAAAGTTGGATAAATATTTGTCTTAACTTTATTTTAACCAACCCTGAAGTTCTTTAAATCTGTGTAGAAATTGCTAAATTACAAGGCTAGAACAAGTAGCTATAACAAATCACTTAATTATTAAATGATTAAGCACCCTATTAATTAGCACTAAAGTTGTGATGATTTATGTCTGCGAGGACAAGCGCTATAAATCGCCGGTTGTGGGTAGTGCACATATTTTTTTACGCCCAGCTGCATGTCTGGGGAGGCTTTAATGCCAGTGTTTCTTTTTTACATTATTTGCTAACCCCCGACCGCCATCGAATAATCACTGGGGTCCCTTTGTGTCCGTGTGTGAGTCTGTTCTGTGGTCAGGACAAAACAGAAACCCATGCACAGGCCCACTGGAACATTCCCCATGCACTTGAATGTAATTAGAGGTGGAAAACAAAGCACATGCCTATGGAATACACACTCCGCAATTTGCCCTTCCCGCCTATCACGCACACAAAAACACACAGACACTCACACACACACCAATTCACTAAAGCAAAACCACAATGTCCGCCCACTCCTTTTCCCCTCGAATTGAACTTTCATTGTGTTCAGCTCAACCGAACTAATGTGAACATTTTTCCGTCCCTCCCCCCTCCTGCCCTTTGCGACCTTCTCCCCTGCCTGTTTTCGACCCCGCCCACAGGTGACCTGAAGAACAACGTCATCGATATGTCCACGGATGCTTTCCAGGCCCGACACAACCACTTCATCGACGCCATCTTCTCGCGCATAAATCGAATCGTGGCCGACAATTATGATCCCTTTGTGGTACGCCTAGCAGGTCGTTCGGCCACGCCCACCGCCTCCACTGGAGCGGCGGTTAAAGCCACCAGCAACAAGAACAAAAACAAGGTCACCACCACAACCAACCAGAAGGCCGGAGGACATAAGAAACTGTAAGTGTTGTAATTATTATGAAGCCAGCTAATAAGTAGGCTATATTTTTTGAACTAAGTGAAGTGCGAGGTCCTTGTGCTCTTGATTATCACTTTTTATCGAATTTGCTTTAAAATATTTTTGCCAAATGTGTAGGAATGGAAAAAATTAATTGGAATTGCACTTTTTAAAATATTAATTGATACATTATTGATTCAACAACGTGAATATTCCATTTGGTTGCAGGCAAAAGTGTAAAGCATTTATTATTTGTAGTCCTAAGGGAATAGCCTGTTCTGTTCTTAACAAATCTAGCCTTAAACTATCTTTTTAAAGAGCAAATTAAATTGTGTCGCACTTTGACAGAAAGAACACGCGTTCGGAGCCTCGGGCCAGCAATCAGCATCACGAGGAGGCGGAGGCGGTGAAGCTGCAGGAGCAATTGACGCAATTACAGTCCGAGCTGGCCATCAAAGCGGTAGAAAAGAAGCCCAGCCCCTCTGAATTGGCCTCCGACCAGGCCGTTTCCCCCGCCTCGGATGGGGAGGTTGCAAAAGCGGAAGTGCGCACTGTTTCGAGCACAAAAGTGAGCCAAAAGAAGTCCTCGACCGGCACTCAGGGCCACAAGCACAATACCAAAAAAGCGTCTGGCCTCAAATCAGGCAACTACAATCAGCCGGCTGGTGCCACCAAGGCGGGGGCAAGTCCTGCCGCAGGAGGCGAGGTGGAAAAACTCCAGAAGGCGGAGGGCAGCCTCTCCGGACTGGCTTCCCTGAAGCGAGTTGGAAACGTCAAGGTGATCAGCGACGCTGAAGGACGCAACTCTACGATCAAGGCCAAGTTCACTTTGGGCCCCCTGATCCTGCGCGTGGAGAAGTCCTTTAAGAAGGGCAGCGTACGCAGCGTCAAGAGCGCCACGGCCAGGACTAACGAGATGATCGGCAGGATTAAGTTCAGTGTGCTGGATGATCGGGCCACCCTGATGTCCATCAAGGTGCAGCAGCCCAAGCAGGTGAGTGGTGGCCAAGCCTTTGAGCAATTACCCTTTGACATCTTGCGATTTGCACACAGGTGGAGGTGGAGAGCAAGGACAATCACGACCGCACCCGGGAATTTGTGTGGCGACGCACTCCCAAAATTGCCAAATTGGTCAACGAGAAACTGAAATTGGCAGCCGAGTCGCTGTTCGCTCCCCAGGGCGTTGAGGTTGTAAGGCTCTGAGCTGAAAGGACTTCGCAGGATAACGCCATTTCCCACTGCTCTGCTCAGCTATCAGCCTAGTGTAATCTTCGCTTAATTATAGTGCCTTATTTATTTATTTATTTAACTTATTCGCCCAGCTATTTATCAGCCCATCTATCTAAAAAATAAATGCAACTCTGTCTATAAAAAGTATACATTTTTAATCCTTTTGAAAGCTTCAGATTATTGGCCATTTATTTGGTATTTTCTTAAGAGTAACTTTGTCTAAAACGGTTGGCTGAAATTGCCATCCTTTTGCCAAACCATTAAGCCCAGTTTAGTTGGCAATTATCCTAGATCACCTGGAGGAAAATCAGGCACTGAAAATGGCTAAAAATATTGTCCAATTCTGGAAAAGCTTTGCCTGCCTGCATTCCAACCTCTCCGTCTGCCGCCACGACCATGTCCATGCCCCTCGCTGTCTGTAAATAAAGGTGCAGCCATGGCCCTGTGTCCTTTACCGCCTTTTTCCCGTTCTCTTTTTGTGCAACTCACACGTATCTGTGTCAGGTCGCTTGCAGTTTTCATTAATGTTGCAGCTGGGCCAGGAGAAGTTCGCCGGGGTCCAGGTGGAAGCGAGAGGCCTGATGGACTTTGGCGGAGGGAGTGGAAGGGGGTGGTTGAAGGAAAAGCCTGGAACAGGATCCTCCGAACAAAGTAAATATGAGTGCGTTGTATATTGTGTTGCAACCTAAGGCGGAAGGACATGCAATTTGTTGTTGTTTGCCTTTGTTGTTACCCCAGCTATAGCCCGCCCTCTCTTTTCGTCTCTTTCCCTCACATTTCATGCATGCTGTTTGTTTTGTCTTCTTCTTGTCTGCAGGATTTTAGAAAGAGATGGGGAGAGAGGTAGTGGGGTATATAGTGGGAACGGGTTTGATGCTGCTCTTTGTTGCACCTAAATTGACAACAATATCGTTTCATTTGCTCACTGAAGTGAACTCATCAGTGCCCACTGCCCTGCCCATAGCGCCTCTACACTTGGAGAAATTTAATTAAATATAAAAAGGATATTTTGTACATAAAAGGATATGCAAATTATAGGCCATATCGGTATTTCAGATGCCCTTTTAATCCCTTTAAAAGTCAATCTTTTATAAAAGTACCAGCGTTTAATAGTCAACCTAATATTTTTCTCACTGTACATTCCCCCACCCACACTTACACACCCACACATTGGCACTTCATTTTTTGCCAGCTGCTGCCGCTTGATTATATTGGCTCTCAGCGAGGACATTGTGTTCCGACTTGGAGTTTAGTGGCTTCTTGTGACTACTACTGCTGGGCTGGCTTCCTTCCCCATCCTGATTGCTGATGCATGGTTAAGATTCTGGTGCTTCCCCCCCCAGAAACTCAGGACGGCAACAATTTAAACAAATTCAATTGTCAAGGGGAGGGAGCCAGTCGGCACAAACTCAACTCATTTACACTTTTGCCAGCTGCGTTTGCCCAAAGCCAAAAAGCACAAATAACTAAAATAAGTAAAAAAAAAAAAAAGGAAATAATAAAAATGCAAAAATAAATTTGTACAATTTTTGCAACTGAAAATTCTTGAGCTTAAAATTTGCATTTGTTATTACTTCGTCGGTTTGCTGTTGCAATTGTTGAATATGCAACACAATGCCCCAGAATGGAACCCTTTTCGCTCATCTCCCACGCTCCACCTCGGCTGCTGTAACTCGGTTAGCAGATTTAATTCCGAGCCAGATCCTGATTGTATTACAATGTGGGCGGAATGACGCCCTCCTGTTTAGCAGGAAAAACAGAAGTATTCGTAGAACATTTTCATAAATCATAAAATTCTCGCTTGGCAAATGAACTGCATTTGTCTCGGGGTTGTTGGGCTAAAAGAAGTCGTTTGTAGAAAGGCCTGAAAAATAAACTAAACGTGAAGAACTTTGGCATTTAGTCCGTACTCCGGAGTACTTTGGCTTCCGTGGTAGTCATCAATCATTTTGGGAAAATATTTTAAAGTGTTTTTTCCAAGAAAGAAACAGCGAGAATCGAATACCCTGAGAGATAGATTGGAAAATTATTGATTGACGATGGGAATATTTTATAAAGTCTCTAAATGAAGTATGAATCCTTTTTTTATAAGCAAATTAATCATTTTTTTACCTTAAAAGAGTCTATTTCTCAATGTCGACAAGAAAAGTTAGAGTATAAAAATATATATATTCAATAAAGAGTATTCCTATTATTCGTCTTCATAAATTTATGAATTCCTGAAACAATATTTTTTGGTGCAACCACATTGAAAACTTTTGGTTTTTTGCCATTTCGTAAAGTTTCTAATACCCAGACTTCGCTGGGCGAATGCCGCTCATTAGACTGAAGGCACGCCCCCTGGCTGCCGCCCACTTAACCCACCAGTGACCCACACACTATACCACACACACTGGGAGACTTTTAAACACCTCTGACAATATGTGCAGAAAGTTGATAACTGGAGAAATGTTGTGAGGTCGTCTGTCTGTCGGTTGGGAGTTGTGGCAAACTTTTCACCACTGAGGAAATTTGTATGGGTGGGGGTAAGGGTGGGGGGATAGCAAGGTCAGCGGGATGTTGGGCCGTAATCGGCTTGTTTAATTAGTTCACTAAGCCGCACCTGGATGGGCATTAGTGGCTGTCGGAATAAGATGCTCTGATTGAAAGTGTCGCGCGGCTTGCCACAAAAGCGACAACTAATTGCCACATAATCAACAACAGTAGCGGCAACCACAACAACAAGGGACCACTACCCACTGGTAAATTACGGGGAGAGGAGAGAGAGAAAAGGGCATTGGGTGGGTGGGGCAAGTGGGTGGCGGATTTTGGAACACTTGCGCTTTTTACCAACTCAATTTACGCTAATTACTGCCTTTCGCTTCAGCGATAACTGCTGTCAGCCATGCCCCATCCGGCTCTTCCGCCCCCTTTGTGCTCACTCGGAGAGAAAGGGAAATCTCCAAGCTGGGAACCGTCCAACTCCCGTTACCCATCTGCCAGGCCCCTCCACACGCCACGAGAATTTATATTGTCATTAGCTCTTTTTGTGCAAACTCCGAGTGTATTTTATTGAAATCTCCTGCAGCCTGCTGCCTGCTGTTAGCCACATCATCCAATTCGCCGCAAAGTCCCCCAAAAAGTAAGAGAACGACAGTCAGTGGGGAAAACTAAATCTTGAAGTCTTTTTTGTGTAAACCATGCGCGCTCTTAGCTTAACTTCTTCACATATCTCTTCGACACTGACCTAAGGTCGTCATTTTGGCTGATGGCCAAAATATTGTCTTAGGCAGCTTCTATAAACTAATTTTTCCTAGGGGTACCCCCAGAAAATTCTGAGATTTCCCCATTTTCCCACTTTTGCGCCTTCCGATGGCCATAGCTCTGTTAATTTCCATCCGATCAGGAAACAACGTACCATTTTGTAATCAGCAAACCCAGAAGCAACTTTCCTTATCCAAAACATTGCTAAAATACGGTTTTTAAATTTTTCGAAATTTTTCCTAGGGGTACGCCAGAAAATTCAGAGACTTTCCCATTTTTCTACTTTTGCGGCTTCCGATGGCCATAGCTCTGTTAATTTCCATCCGATCAGGAAACAACGTACCATTTTGTAATCAGCAAACCCAGAAGCAACTTTCCTCATCCAAAGCATTGCTAAAATACGGTTTCAGAATTTTTCGAATTTTTTCCTAGGGGTACCCCTATAAAATTGTGAGTTTTCCCATTTTCCCACTTTTGCGGCTTCGATGGCCATAGCTCTGTTAATTTCCATCCGATCAGAAAATAACGTACCATTTTGTTATCAGCTAACCCAGAAACAACTTTTCTCATCCAAAACATTGCTAAAATACGGTTTTTAATATTTTCGAAATTTTTCCTAGGGGTACCTCAATAAAATTCTGAGATTTCCCCATTTTCCCACTTTTGCGGCTTCGATGGCCATAGCTCTGTTAATTTCCATCCGATCAGAAAATAACGTACCTTTTTGTAATCAGCAAACCCAGAAACAACTTTTCTCATCCAAAACATTGCTAAAATACGGTTTTTAAATTTTTCGAAATTTTTCCTAGGGGTACCCCAGAAAATTCAGAGACTTTCCCATTTTTCTACGTTTGCGGCTTCGATGGCCATAGCTCTGTTAATTTCCATCCGATCAGAAAATAACGTACCATTTTGTAATCAGCAAACCCAGAAGCAACTTTCCTCATCCAAAGCATTGCTAAAATACGGTTTTAGAATTTTTCAAATTTTTTCCTAGGGGTACCCCTATAAAATTGTGAGTTTTCCCATTTTCCCACTTTTGCGGCTTCGATGGCCATAGCTCTGTTAATTTCCACCCGATCAGAAAATAACGTACCATTTTGTAATCAGCAAACCCAGAAACAACTTTTCTCATCCAAAACATTGCTAAAATACGGTTTTTAAAATTTTTGAAATTTTTCCTTGGGGTACCCCAATAAAATTCTGAGATTTCCCCATTTTCCCACTTTTGCGGCTTCCGATGGCCATAGCTCTGTTAATTTCCATCCGATCAGGAAATAACGTACCATTTTGTAATCAGCAAACCCAGAAGCAACTTTCCTCATCCAAAACCCTGCTAAAATACGATTTTTAAATTTTTCGAAATTTTTGCTAGGGGTACCCCTATAAAATTTTAAGATTTCCCATTTTCCCACTTATGCGGCTTCCGATGGCCATAGCTCTGTTAATTTCCATCCGATCAGAATATAACGTACCATTTTGTAATCAGCAAACCCAGAAGCAACTTTCCTCATCCAAAACACTGCTAAAATACGATTTTTAAATTTTTCGAAATTTTTGCTAGGGGTACCCCATAAAATTTTAAGATTTCCCATTTTCCCACTTTTGCGGCTTCCGATGGCCATAGCTCTGTTAATTTCCATCCGATCAGGAAATAACGTACCATTTTGTAATCAGCAAACCCAGAAGCAACTTTCCTCATCCAAAACACTGCTAAAATACGATTTTTAAATTTTTCGAAATTTTTGCTAGGGGTACCCCTATAAAATTTTAAGATTTCCCATTTTCCCACTTTTGCGGCTTCCGATGGCCATAGCTCTGTTAATTTCCATCCGATCAGGAAATAACGTACCATTTTGTAATCAGCAAACCCAGAAGCAACTTTCCTCATCCACAACACTGCTAAAATACGATTTTTAAATTTTTCGAAATTTTTGCTAGGGGTACCCCTATAAAATTGTGAGTTTTCCCATTTTCCCACTTTTGCGGCTTCCGATGGCCAAAGCTCTGTTAATTTCCATTTGATCAGCAAATAACGTACCACTTTGTAATCAGCAAACTCAGAAGCAACTTTCCTCATCCAAAGCATTGCTAAAATACGGTTTTTAAATTTTTCGAAATTTTTCCTAGGGGTACCCCTATAAAATTCTGAGATTTCCAAGATCAAGAGCAATTATACTTTATAAACTACATGGGACCGGAGATGATTCCTTCTCCCTGTTATATACATAACGATAAAAGCAATATTCCCGTTCATTCTATGACCGGGTAACACGATGAGAAAATATATAAGAAATTGTCAGTAGAACGGGGTCCGAACTAATTTAATTTAAATTTCATTGCGTTAAATATACAAATAAAATCTAAGCCATATCGATTGTTCCATACTGAGGCTGAAATGGGTATAAAAACCCAGAGGAACATTTGGTTTATTTTATTTGTAACTCAACTACAATTTTTAGGTAAAGTTTTTATTTTCGTTTGGCTATTTTTAGCTTTACCGTGGGCCATCCTATGCGGCAGACACAAAAAGTTTAAGATACCAAAAAAAACACGAATCCCAATATATAATGCTTCATAAAACAATAAAATGAAAAAACCAAAATTTCCATAACTTTGATACCCGATACTAATTATTCTCTTCCAACTACTCCATTTCTTTTTTTGAAGGTTATTCTTAAACAAATTAACTTTTCACTGTATAGATCACTGTTGTATATAGACAAAAAAAATACTCTGTATTTGTATTTGTAGCTGTATTTGTATGTAAGATGATAGCTCTTACAATATGAAATTGTAAATAGAACCGAGATGGAACTGTTTATAAGAGGATGAATATTTCATACAGATTAAAGCTTAACGAAATCAATTGTTCCACACTGGAACTGGAAAACATATATAAAGACAGGTGACTAATTGTTTTATTTTAATTGTACCAAAAACTCAACAAAAATGAAGTTTTTTTTTTGACAGTTGGGCTATTTTTGACTTTACCGTGGCTGACCCTCTGCGTTCGCAAATTTGACTTCCGTATTAGGATAAAGTGGGGCAAGGAGCCAAAAGTTCCGAAAATTCCGAGGAGATATCCTTATTAAAAAGCATAACTTAAAAATGTAAAAAATATATTAAATAAAAGAGTAATCGAATTTACCTTCTGCTTTTCACCCGATACCCATTACTATTTGTTTTCTTAAACCCCACCATTTCTTGGTGAAAGTCGTAAAATGCCTCAATTTCGTTGGAAAAAATTCGAAAAATTTTAAAACCATATTTTGGAAATGTTTTGAATGAGGAAAGTCGCTTCTGAGTTCGCTGATTACTGAACGGTACTTTACTTCCTGATCGGATACAATTTGGCAGAGCTATGGCCATCGGAAGCCGCAAAAGTGGGAAAATGGGGAAATCTTAGAATTTGATAGGGAAAAATACGGTTTTTTTTAAAAATTTTAAAACCATATTTGGGAAATATTAAATATATATATAAATATTATTTGGGAATAAGTTTTTTTAAAAACCGTATTTTAGCAATGCTTTGGATGAGGAAAGTTGCTTCTGGGTTTGCTGATTACAAAATGGTACGTTATTTCCTGATCGGATGGAAATTAACAGAGCTATGGCCATCGGAAGCCGCAAAAGCGCAAAAATTGGAAAATGGGGAAATCTCAGAATTTTCTAGGGGTACCCCTTGGAAAAATTTCTAAAAATTTAAAAGACGAATTTTGGCAATGTTTTGGATGAGGAAAGTTGCTTCTGGGTTTGCTGATTACAAAATGGTACGTTGTTTCCCGATCGGATGGAAATTAACAGAGCTATGGCCATCGGAAGCCGCAAAAGTGGGAAAATGGGGAAATCTTAGAATTTTATAGGGGTACCCCTAGGAAAAAATTCGAAAAATTCTAAAACCGTATTTTAGCAATGTTTTGGATGAGGAAAGTTGCTTCTGGGTTTGCTGATTACAAAATGGTACGTTATTTCCTGATCGGATGGAAATTAACAGAGCTATGGCCATCGGAAGCCGCAAAAGTGGGAAAATGGGGAAATCTTAGAATTTGATAGGGAAAAATACGGTTTTTTTTAAAAACCGTATTTTAGCAATGCTTTGGATGAGGAAAGTTGCTTCTGGGTTTGCTGATTACAAAATGGTACGTTATTTCCTGATCGGATGGAAATTAACAGAGCTATGGCCATCGGAAGCCGCAAAAGTGGCAAAATGGGAAAATCTCAGAATTTTATAGGGGTACCCCTAGGAAAAAATTCGAAAAATTATAAAACCGTATTTTAGCAATGTTTTGGATGAGGAAAGTTGCTTCTGGGACTTTCCAGAAGTTAACAGAGCTATGGCCATCGGAAGCCGCAAAAGTGGGAAAATGGGGAAATCTTAGAATTTGATAGGGAAAAATACGGTTTTTTTTTAAAAAAAAACCGTATTTTAGCAATGCTTTGGATGAGGAAAGTTGCTTCTGGGTTTGCTGATTACAAAATGGTACGTTATTTTCTGATCGGATGGAAATTAACAGAGCTATGGCCATCGGAAGCCGCAAAAGTGGCAAAATGGGAAAATCTCAGAATTTTATAGGGGTACCCCTAGGAAAAAATTCGAAAATTTTAAAAACCGTATTTTAGCAATGTTTTGGATGAAAAAAGTTGTTTCTGGGTTTGCTGATTACAAAATGGTACGTTATTTTCTGATCGGATGGAAATTAACAGAGCTATGGCCATCGGAAGCCGCAAAAGTGGCAAAATGGGAAAATCTCAGAATTTTATAGGGGTACCCCTAGGAAAAAATTCGAAAAATTATAAAACCGTATTTTAGCAATGTTTTGGATGAGGAAAGTTGCTTCTGGGACTTTCCAGAAGTTAACAGAGCTATGGCCATCGGAAGCCGCAAAAGTGGGAAAATGGGGAAATCTTAGAATTTGATAGGGAAAAATACGGTTTTTTTTTTAAAAACCGTATTTTAGCAATGCTTTGGATGAGGAAAGTTGCTTCTGGGTTTGCTGATTACAAAATGGTACGTTATTTCCTGATCGGATGGAAATTAACAGAGCTATGGCTATCGGAAGCCGCAAAAGCGCAAAAATTGGAAAATGGGGAAATCTCAGAATTTTCTAGGGGTACCCCTTGGAAAAATTTCTAAAAATTTAAAAGACGAATTTTGGCAATGTTTTGGATGAGGAAAGTTGCTTCTGGGTTTGCTGATTACAAAATGGTACGTTGTTTCCCGATCGGATGGAAATTAACAGAGCTATGGCCATCGGAAGCCGCAAAAGTGGGAAAATGGGGAAATCTTAGAATTTTATAGGGGTACCCCTAGGAAAAAATTCGAAAAATTCTAAAACCGTATTTTAGCAATGTTTTGGATGAAAAAAGTTGTTTCTGGGTTTGCTGATTACAAAATGGTACGTTATTTTCTGATCGGATGGAAATTAACAGAGCTATGGCCATCGGAAGCCGCAAAAGTGGCAAAATGGGAAAATCTCAGAATTTTATAGGGGTACCCCTAGGAAAAAATTCGAAAATTTTAAAAACCGTATTTTAGCAATGTTTTGGATGAAAAAAGTTGTTTCTGGGTTTGCTGATTACAAAATGGTACGTTATTTTCTGATCGGATGGAAATTAACAGAGCTATGGCCATCGGAAGCCGCAAAAGTGGCAAAATGGGAAAATCTCAGAATTTTATAGGGGTACCCCTAGGAAAAAATTCGAAAAATTATAAAACCGTATTTTAGCAATGTTTTGGATGAGGAAAGTTGCTTCTGGGACTTTCCAGAAGTTAACAGAGCTATGGCCATCGGAAGCCGCAAAAGTGGGAAAATGGGGAAATCTTAGAATTTGATAGGGAAAAATACGGTTTTTTTTTAAAAACCGTATTTTAGCAATGCTTTGGATGAGGAAAGTTGCTTCTGGGTTTGCTGATTACAAAATGGTACGTTATTTTCTGATCGGATGGAAATTAACAGAGCTATGGCCATCGGAAGCCGCAAAAGTGGCAAAATGGGAAAATCTCAGAATTTTATAGGGGTACCCCTAGGAAAAAATTCGAAAATTTTAAAAACCGTATTTTAGCAATGTTTTGGATGAAAAAAGTTGTTTCTGGGTTTGCTGATTACAAAATGGTACGTTATTTTCTGATCGGATGGAAATTAACAGAGCTATGGCCATCGGAAGCCGCAAAAGTGGCAAAATGGGAAAATCTCAGAATTTTATAGGGGTACCCCTAGGAAAAAATTCGAAAAATTCTAAAACCGTATTTTAGCAATGTTTTGGATGAGGAAAGTTGCTTCTGGGTTTGCTGATTACAAAATGGTACGTTATTTCCTGATCGGATGGAAATTAACAGAGCTATGGCCATCGGAAGCCGCAAAAGTGGGAAAATGGGGAAATCTTAGAATTTTATTGGGGTAACCCTAGGAAAAATTTTGGAAAATTTAGAAATCGTATTTTAGCAATGCTTTGGATGAGGAAAGTTACTTCTAAGTTTGCTGTTTACAAAATGACAATCTATTTCGGACATTCAGAATACTCAGGTAATGCAAAAAGTTATTCCCATGCATTTATATTTAATATCATTTATTTTTAACACCGTAAAGCTCAATTTTCAGCATTAAAATCCACTCTAGAGTTGTAGAGACAATAATAAAACACAGTTTCGTTTGGCGCTAGCCCATAATTCGCACTCATTAACTTATTCCCACGAACTTATAGCGAATTTTCGGAACTATTCCAAGCATTTCATTGCGAGACCTTGAAAGAGCACAGAGCTTGGGGTCGCTAAGGAAGAGAGGTAGCAGAAGCACAGCGGAAGAGAGTGCAGCATGGAGCACGGCGAATTCAGGAGGCGCCACCAACTTTTCCCGAGCCCCACTGTTCCCGAGGCGAGGGCAACAAACACGAACGCTGATAAAGGTTCGTGGGCGGTCGGAAGAGGGCCCTCGTGTCGCCGACTTTTGGCAGAAATCAGTTTCAGTTTCTGTTTTCTGTTTCAGTTTCAACGCGACATTGACGGTGAACGAACGGAAGGCGACGAAGGCGCGGCAGGTGCGTGAAAGTCCCTAAAGAAAAGTTTATGTGAAAATGTAAGGCCCAAATACGTGAGACGCGACACTTTCCCAGACCAGAGCTTATGTGTGTGTGTGTGTGGCAGTGTTGTACTTGTGCCAAGTTCAAAAGCAAAACATAAGAAAAAAACCCAAACGGATAAGAAGAGCGGGCACAATTGGGTCGTAAATTTTGGAAAACGTGTGAAAACGCAGGAAAAGCCTCATTGCCTCATTGCCGGCAGTCGAAAATTGAATGACCTTTTGTCGCATTTGTTGTTATTGTTGCTCCAGTTACTGCTACTGCTGTTACCGCTCAGCACGCGAATATTTTACGACATCGTCTCCAAAATTATATTTAGTATATGGGATTCATTTCCAAAAAAAAAAACAATGAAAATATAACAAAACCAAAAGAAACTCAAACTGTATAAAAAAACGTAAAAAATATAAAGAAATTTGTTGCGTGTTTGTAGCTTGTCGGCTTGTCAGCTGGGCCTGTGGCGACAAAAGACCCGCCGAAGAAACGTCTGCAGCCAAACAAATTATAAAAGTGTTAAACGCCCCCACAACGACCTCTAGCCACGCCCCCATTGCCGCTCTAACGCCCACGTCTCATTAGCATGCAGCAAATTAAGCCGTTTTATATTTAGACAGGCTGGAGGGGCAGTGGGCGCATAGGGGGCAGTCGTCGCATTGCCCAAAATACAAATTAACAAATTATACAAAAAAAAACCAAACAAAAAAACGAAAAACAGTGGCAAACTATCTTTGATCTGCGGCCGGTCTGCGTCAAAACACACCAGAATCGCAGACCCCCAAATATCGAAAGTGTAATCCAATATTCCTCCCGCCTGGCTGAACTCTCAAAGAATGTGAATGTGACAAAAATTAATAGAAAATACATAAAATATTAACGAGAAAAGCTGGCAGGGGTGCGCAGGAAAATTTACGACAGATTCATTGCTGCTGATCACAGTGCGTATGCGCAATGTGCGGCGTTGTTTTCGCAATTCTTGTTTCGAGTGGTGTTGGCTGCTTAAGAAAATCAACTTTCGAAGGGGCGAAACTTTGTTTCTGTTTGTTTCAACTGCACTTGATGGAAAAGTTTTGCACACAAGACCTGGAAGTCGTCAAGTGTCGAGTATTTTTTTACTTTTCAGCGTTTTCCTTTTCATTTTCAGCAGCTTTTGAGGCCCGTCAGTTTGTATTCTGCGATCCCCAAACAAAATTTAATTGTTTTCCTTCATTGTTTTGTCTGACATGAAAATCGGGGAACCTTCCTCAATAAAATATGCATAAGCCCGGGACTTACGGCCACACAATAGAACTAACAAGCCCGAAGGAAGGAAGGAGCAGGCACCAGAGGGCGAAAAATTAAACCCACCCGGAACTAAAGTTGCCTCCTAATCACAGATACTAAGCATTAGAGCAGACACTGGCCCCGGGCTAAGAGCTAAGAGTCGAGTCGAGCAACAACAAAGAGCAGACGTTTACAATTAAAGACGGGGGGTGAGGGGAAAAGGACTTCAAGGATGCCAGAGGATTTCCACTAGCTGGGGGTGTAGGGGGAGAAAGAGAGGCTAAAGGACTGAAACGAAAGAGACGGACAGAGCAATGGAGTGCGTTAACACTTTTGAGCGACATTGCTGACGTTGGCAGGAGTCTCAGTCCCAGAATCTCCTCCGAACTCCTGGCTCCCTCTCTAATTCCATTACGGAAGCAACAGTGACAAGTGGCCGAGGATTCGTAGAAGGATACGTAGCTGGGGAGCAGGACAACATGTCAGCAGCAGCCACTCCTGATTGAAGACACATAGAGAAGAGGTTGCACAGAAAAAAAAATCATTTAAATTCCAAACCTTTTATGTCAGAACTCCTGTGAGTTACTCGTCCAACACCAAGTCCACATTATGTAGAGAATCATTAAAAGTCACCTGGATATAAGCCACATGATGTCATGTTATTTTTTCTCTCTGCTGAAAAGGGCAGACCTGCAGCTGAACCTCGGAATTAATCCACTCCCCCGATGTCATTAGTGTTAGCCTGTGTGTCCCTCTGCCGGCGAAGTTTGCAATTAATTAAGTTTTAATTAATTTCACATAGCGAGGGAGCATTTTTCTTTCCAGGAAAGCACCGACACCGTTTTCCAGTGGGCGTGTGAAAAAGGCAATTCCCCAGCAAATGTTTAACAAATTAGATGCGAGGGAAATGCTGGCCAAGAAACAGTAAAGTTTCTCCCCTGGGACAGGCAATTGATTGATGCCAAAGTAAATGGATGGCAATAGGTCTAGATTCTAGAAATAGCCACCGGCTGTGGCTCTATGTGTGTCGTATGTGAGAAAGAGGCGTGATACTCGTGGATGGCTTTCAAGAGTTTCCTGCCAAACACTCCTCATAATTTGGGGGCTTTTTGGGGCTTGAGGAGGCGGAGATTTATTTTTGGCCTCGGACACGAGTTCGGCTTATGAAATATGCAGGCGAACCCGGACCGTTCCAACTTCAGAAGCTGATTTTCGGGGGTTCGGGCATTAAGTTTAGTTAATAGTATATGGGAAACTTTTAGATTTGTAGCTGGGCGTTGCCCCACGGCAAGGACCTTCTAATTTGTAGTACAAACTTGGCTGATTCTCGGGAAAGGGAAAACTTTTCCTGATAGTGGAATAATTCCAATTAAATAGAACTCTTGCGGTTTGAGAGGCGATAGATGCCCGGTAAGATTGAATCGCTTTCATAATCCTTTCCAATTAGCCTTCTATAAATTGCTTCTTTTGTTTACTGATGTTTCGAGTATTTTCTTGGGTAGCAGGGCCATTTGAGAGTTTTTGAAATTGCAATATAACAATGGTCCCTACGTGCAGCCAACACACTCAATCAAAATCTGGCTTATCATACCAGTCAGGAACACAAATTTAATCAATTTATGTTCCATAACAGAGTAACGGCAGCAAAACAACCACAATGACAATAAAAACAAAACAAATGCAATTCTTTTAAAAGATTTTTTCAGCCTCAGACGAAAATCAATTTTTTTTTTGGGCCACGTTCCAGGCGGAAAGAAAATAAAAACTTGTTCATGGAAATTCAGAGTGAGCAGGGTGAAAAAAACAATAAAAAATATTATTCCGGACGAGCCTAGGACGAGCCAAAAGACCAAACACAACTGCAGCAGTAGCAGCGCAGGACAACAAGGACGCGAGCGAGCAACAACAAGGACATTGCTGAAAAAGTTCAACAAACGACCGTTAAAGGATTAAATTGTCTGCCATTGATATTAAGTGTTTTAAATGTCATTGCAAGTGTTTAATTCACGCGAATCGCAGAGACAAAATGCAAACAGAAATGGAAACACAGCGAAAAACCAGGGAAACGATTAAGGATTTTCAGATTAATCACCAAACGCATAAAACTAAAAACGAATAAAAACTCAGTTGTTATATTAAAAATATAACCATCCTTATAAAACTAAGAGTACCTCTTTTGAAGTCCTTTCGTTTTTCTCTGTGTATTCTAGGCCTGTTGCAAGCAAAGACACAAAAAAGTGCAGTGTGTAAATAGGAGGAAT
Source organism: Drosophila bipectinata (assembly GCF_030179905.1). NCBI lineage: Eukaryota > Metazoa > Arthropoda > Insecta > Diptera > Drosophilidae > Drosophila > Drosophila bipectinata. The sequence goes on along the minus strand of NC_091738.1, from coordinate 15,473,114 downwards.
CAAAACAAGAATATATATTTCCCCCAGAGATTGCCATAGATCAAAGCTAGTAGAGCAAACAAAGTGCGAATTGATAGCACACAAAACAAACTGGGCTAAAAAAAAGGGATAAACTTGGCAATAAAACTGCTAGAAAGAGAGCTGAGCTGAGCTGCAAGTGATAGAGACAGAGGCACACCGAGCGGGTCATCACAAAATGTTGACCCTGTGGACGGCGCTTTTTTGCTGCCTGACGGGTAAGTCAAGTTTTCAGTTCCACTAAACCCCCACAACCCTAACCTTATATCCCATATTCTATATCCTGTTTAAGCATGCATAAGATTATCAGCCGTATATATATGTATATCCTTGTAGAATATAGGCCCTCCTGCTCAAGGTTATTATTGTTTCTGCCGCGCGCCGGGCGCTGAATCCTTTTAAAAACATTTGTGGTTGGGGCTGCGAAAATCCTGATTTATGTTTTTGCCTGCTGCGTTGTCCTTGCAATCCTGTGCTGCTGTTCTGACATGGCCACTGCCAACCACAGCAGGACCCAAGAAGCAGTAAGAGAGGAAGAGTACTCGAAGAAAAGGATATCTTAATAGATGTGATTTTATCTTTAGATTAATGGTTTAATTGAATAATACATATATATAATTTTAAGTCGCAATAGTCTTACCTTAAGATAGTCTATTACCTTACCTTAAGAATATAGTTTAAATAAAACTGATTGAAAATAATCTGATACCTATTTTTTCTCTGTGTAAAAAGCGTTCAACCAAGGCAAACAAATGCGGTCGCTTGTTGGTCGCTTGGGGTCGTTTTTAAGGGCATATCGCATAACAGAAGCTCCATTGAGAAACGAGCCAGTGGCAAGGGTTATGGGGTTGGGGCGAGGTGCCGGTGTCACTGCACTTTAAATTTTAAACTCGACGCAAACATACACAAATTGCTTTCTACACATAATTATGCATAATTGAAAAGTGTAATTATGCCCGGGACTCCGACTTTATGAGCCGCAAACTGAAGGCTCAATCAGGCGTAGAGCAACAGGCGGGGGGGGTTAAATGGCAAGAACTGGTCGTTGGGCTGATGGGCTGATGCTACCACCCGGCTATCCACTCAAGCGCAATGTTTATGATTCGCAAGTCCTTTTAATTGCGTGCCGCCTGCAAGAGCAGGAAAGCCAAGAAAAAGCCAAGGAGTCCTGCAATCGAGTCCTAGGAAAAGTATCCTCTGCCTCATTTCTGCCAGCTTCCTTCCCATCTATTAAGAAAAACTTCTCCTGACACGGGCAGACTCTTCTTGATTCTTGGTAAAAACATGATGGGGGAAAAATGCTTTCAGTCAAAATGAAAAATAAGCAATTTGACACATTTTTTAGCTTTTCCTAAAAACGTGACATTAAAACGGTTTAAGAAAATGTTTAAAGGATGTTTCTTTTTGAAGTTTTTAAGATGATCCTATAGATGGGTTGATTTAAGGTCTAGAATCTAGAATATAGAACAAATTTCAAAAAAAACCAAACTACTGATTTTTTAAGGAATTTCCTTCAAGGATCATTCCTGAATCAGGACTAGATACTTTCTTCTTTAGGCACTTTCTTGAAAGGCATTACTCTGTCAGTCGATATTACATGGAAAGCTAAGCCTTATCGATCCTAACTCTATATGTATTAGTACACTTTATATTCAGCTACCTTTTCCTCTTCATTTCTCTGTCATTTGGCTTTAACTTTCCCATTGTTTGTGTCCTTTGTTTGGGCTTTTGCTCCTGCCAGTGTTGCCATGTGTTTTTATTGCATTAATTTTTATGGTCGCTTGCTTTTGTTGTTCTTTGTTCCGTAGTTGGTCCGATTTCTTATTGTTTTTGTTGTGGTTGTTTTTATTATATTTGTTGTTGTTGTGTGTTTGTTGCTACTGGCGTTACCGTTGACGGCTTTTGTTTTACTTTGTTGCGTATGCCCCAAAGTAATAAAGCGAATTGGTTTTCTTCAAATAATTTCCATTTTAAATCCAGTTGGCAAATCCCCGCCCACTTTAGAGGATTGTTGTTATTTTTTTTCTTTTAAGACTGGAAGCGTTTTTCCCGCATGTTGTTGTTTTACTTTGGCTGGGTTGTGGGCGCTAAGCAAGAGTGGCTTCATTTTCCCGCATAAAACGCTTCCCAAAAGTTTTTGGCCGAGATTTGTAGTCGTTTGCCCAAAAGTGGCAACTGGCAACTGCCAAGTGGCAAGTGGCAAGTGGCGTTTGCGATTGTTTCTCATTGCGCTTATCCTTCCTATATATATAGATATAGACTACTTGAAATTCATCACCCCTTGCCTGGTTTTCTTACGCTGTCAGTTGTCAATGGAGGACTCAAAATTTAATTGAAATTTAGTGTAAACACAATGACAGGCAGTCGATTATCCTGCTACTGCGGCTCCGAACAGCTCTTGCTTCAATTCCTGTTCCTTTTCCTGTTTAAAGGATATACACACACATACACTGTGTGTATACAGAGAGGGAAATTTCAATAACCTGATAAAGGATAATGAGAAAATATAAAATCATAACAGAAAAAAAGCTGTGGGAAGTCCATTTCTAAATAGAAATTATTGAGATAACTTTTATCTCGAAGCTTCAATTAATTATCAAACTTAATATATTTTTTTTTTCAGTGCTGTATTCACTGTATTTCGTCGGCAAATCCTTTTGCGCGCAAATCCTGTCAAGTTTGGCTTGACTTTCCAATTTGCCATCGTTCGCCCCTTGTATGTGTCAAAAAACTTGGAATCGAACCGCTTTCCCCCCGCTATAACTTCCAGATATCCCGTCAGCCCCCCTCTTCTACCCGCAAGTACATAACATTTCACACGTGTCACTGAGCAGTGAGTTGTTGGCTGTCAAGATGCCACAACCCCTCGAACGAGCCGCCCCTCCGATCCGGCAATCCTCCAAAAACTGGAATCCAATCCGGCTGCCAAGACAACCAACAGCAACAACAACAAATGAGGCGGGCCTGTATTAACATTCACTCACAAAAGTCGCAGGACAATCCTCCGCAGGACCTCTCCAGCGGGCCCCCCTTCTGCCTCAAATTGTTTGCCTATTTGCTTTGTGCATATGGAAATGAAATGGCAAACAAGACTGGGAGCTGAAGTGGAGCAGAGAAAGGCTTGGGAAAATTAGGTTGACACAGGCCGGAGTGTTGCCACTCCCTGCCCCTACATACACACACCAACAAACACCATCAATTGGCCAGAAAGACTTGCCCCCAGAAGTTGCAGCAACAGCTAAAATGCATTTATTAGCTTCTTGCCATTTGATTGGTTTTATATTGAAGAAAAAGAAAATCCCAAGAATAAATTTAAATAAATACACAAACAATCTGCAAAAGACTCGGCATATGTGTTGGAGGCAATACATAATCAATAAAATATCTTTTATTACAGAACCAAAAAAGCTTCTATTGAAATTGTCAATTCAAGAAACCAGTCATTGCAAAAATAAATCAATTTTGCTTGCATTTAGTTTTCTTCAAAAGAAAACGATTTCTTGAGGAATTAATCCATCCATTTGATGGAATATTAAGTGCCATTAGACTATTAAAATTAAGCAACTGCATTTCATCAAATTTAATGTAATTTGAATTGGTTATCAGGCAATCAATTGAGGTAATAGTGTTGGCATAGTTGGCCCAATTAAGCAGATTGTTTGGCCTAATTGGAGTTAAAACAGGAAATAACCTGTTAAAGAACAATCAGACACCCAGTGTATCATAATCGTTTTGATTAACGATATCCCATAAGTCAACCCACTGATACTGGAAACTCTCACTCTCCAGCGACACCGCTTAACCCTTTTTTCTGCTTCTCCAATTGCCACCCGAAGCGTTGATTGCCCCTTTTTAACCCTTTTTTTTTTGTTTTGTTAAATGGGAAAGCGTGCGCTTGAAAAACTTGAAAAATTCCAGGACTTCTAGTGTTTCGCCTTTTTGGGATGGCAGTTCATTTCGCTGGTTTATTCTTCTTTTTTCCTGTTTGGGGGGTCTGCCATTTGTATCCCTTGTAATAGGGTTGCCTATTTTCAATTCTTCGCCACTCATTTCTTTATTTTGCTTATCGGGGCACAGGAATAACAAAAAATCCCTTAGAGAGCTGGCCAAGTTGGAGTAAGGGGAAAATAAAGGCGAATAGGAGCATGAACAAATTGTTTACGGATGTGTTTGTGACTCGTTCCTCTGGAAAATAAGAGGAACGAAAATAGGAAAAATCAAACTAGAGGGAAAAAAATGGCAAAAAAGCTAGAGAGGATGTAGCAAAAATTCATAACAAACTACATTTCATGGCATTGTGTCTGTGTGTGCCGAGGAAATTCACTTGACTTTTGGCCACCATTTTTTCTTTTGGCTCCTGAGGTTGAGGCTGGGGACTTTCGGGCATAAACAAGCTCCGGGCAGAACTGCTGCAGTTGTCGCCGCTCAGGGCCAACAATGGCCAATGTAGCCAATAGGTAGAACCCACACTACCGTACTGCCACAAAAACCCATTCTGCCAGCACTTATTTATGGCCATTTGTCGGCGGAGTTGGCCAAGCCAGGACTTTCATGGCATCTTTATAGGACCCCCACACTATATGCATATCACACACAGCATGTTTGTGCAGCAGTCGAAAAGTTTGCAACTTTAAAGTCAACAGATCCAGAGACTTAAAAATAAAAACACATCTTGGCCAAAGTTTACTTTGCAATTTATTCCTGGCTCTTGCTTAAGTTGCAACTTTATTTATCCTCTTGTGTGAATACTGAATCTATTGCCAACTGAATCCTTTAATCACTCCTTGGGCCAGTTCGATCTCTGCATTGCTTATTGAATACATAATCCAGTTCAAATACTTGAAAAATCATCGGGAAAACCGTTCTCAATTGAGGCCGTAATTGGCAAAGGCTGGCCAGCATCTAGGCCAGCTAACAGATAGTCACAGGACAGGCCAGTGCCTCCACGGCTGTTTTTATTATTTCGCTAAATTGATTTTGAATTTAGTTCAATGTTTATGGTCAAGTGATTTCATTTCTGTGTCAACCGGCAGGGAGGAAGCTGTGGCCCTGGGAAGGTGCCTCAATTTTTGGCCTTTGTCTAACTTATAAATCATTTGTGCGACGATGCGTAAGGAAAAACACCCCAAAGAGCTTTAAGAACCGACCATCGGGCCGGGCCTCCCCTACTATCCAGGGATTATCCAGGAGCCCAAAAATAAATATGTGAAACGAGGTAAAAATGAAAAGCGATGCCCCGAAAGTAATCCCCAATCGATTTAAAAAGCAAAAAAAAACGACCCGAGACTCATTGAATGAGTTTCCGTTTGTTCGCCATTTGGTGACTTTGAGCAAGGTTCACGGTTTTTCCCTTTTTTGCATGAGGCACCTTTTTTTTGGCGGATGGGTGAGGGCTTCTATAGAATGTCTCTTCGGTGTTAGGGAATATGTATACATTTTTCATGTATTTCATATCCATTAAGTTCAAAGCGAAAGATGTGTCCGGACAGGCAACGGCAGCGGAAGTGTCTAATGTATTGGCTTCGACTCCACTTGGGCTGCCCCCAACCTGGATGGATGCTTCTCCTGCACCACCCCCAGCCACTGTGCACCACTGAAACTACCCAGCTCACCCACTGATTGCCCCACTCTGCCTTTGGCCCCGGCGACGTTGAAATTTCAATTACTCAAGCAAAATGATAAATGAACTTGTAGCCGCAAATTTTTGCTTTGCCTTTTGTCTCGGCCATATCCCCATCTACCCTGGTGCCCCTGGTCCTTATAACCAAAAGCCATTATGAAGACAGCCCACTAAGTGTGTGGGCGTGGCACATGTGTATAATATGTGTAGTGTGTGCAACTTTTGCTAGTTCTCCAGTGTTTGACAGTTTTTCGCACCAAAGGGTCGGCAACAGTGACTCATTAGACTTTCGGAAACATTTTACTGAAACGCCTTTAAAATAAATTTAAGAAATTTTAATACTCATGAAGTTTAAAGAGGAGAATTCATTTAATTTGTTAATTAATCGCAATCGTAGGTAAACATAACAAGAGGGATGCTCTCGAAACTATTTTAAAATAATTTAATGTAGTTGGTAAACAAGTTGCTGGCACTTGGAGAAGCCGCAAGCCAGAGGACATAATTTCCATAGTTTCCATGTTACTTTTTACAGTTGAATATTCTCTAACTGGGCACACACTTTTTAAGCGCACTGTGGGCCCTGCGGTTGAACTTAGTCGAGTGGCTAAAAGGGGCAAGGAGGTCCTAGTTTATTTTAATAATATTTGCTTGGCCTGCAGCTTGAAGTGTCGTGACTATACAGTTTGCAGTTGGTGGGTGCAGTACCAGTTGAAGTTGCACTGCTGCACTTAATTAGCAGCAGAAATATCCCTGGCAGCACCAGGAATTGTACAACACATTGTCGGGAATGGAGTTAATTAAATAAGCTGGCATGACAACTGCTACAACAGCGGCTTCATTAGCTTCATGCAACCAGTTAGCCACACACTTCTCTGCACCACCGAAGCAGTTGAAATTGAGTTCAGTTGAGGGTTATCTGCTGTCATTGCCATAGAAACCTAATCAATATCGTTCAAAATTCATTCATAAATCGAATATATTTCGAGGTGAATAAATAATATTTATCAATTACTCCAAGCCTCGCCTACTTGAAGGATTTTGATTATCCACTTTGGTCTATGTGCTCGATAGAGCACTATACACTCGCTTCGACATCGAATTAATTGCATTCCTTCATTGCTAAGCAGTATCCTTCCTCCTTTTATCCTTTCAAGTGTGGGAGAAACAGAAAAAGAGACTGCGAGGGCGTCGTTAATGGCGTGAAGTTTTATTTCCCTTCAATGCCATTTGAAAACTCCCACCAGCGGAATAGTCGAAGTAGTGTACATAAAAAATTACACAAGAAATCAAGATAAGCGACTTGGATATTCCCATTAAATAAATTAAAATAATATTCATTTATATGAAAGATAGGAGATCAAAAACATAATTATTTTCTAGCTTCAAATAATAAATGTTCTCCTTATGAACAAACAATACCCATAACCTATATCCCCCAAAAATACCTCCTCTTCAAGAGGAAAAAAAAACAAAGGCGCAAAGCCAGAATGCAATGCCAAGTGGCTGTTTGGTGGTGCGAGTGCCTGCGGTGTTGGCTTGGTGGGTGGCATTGAAATCGCGCCAGTGTGGTGCAAGGATATTCAGGCGGTGTCTGCAAAAAGGGAGAGCAGCCAAAGTGGGAGACGCTGTCAGAACAGAGAACAAGTACCAAACAATGGGAGCAATGAGCACGCCAAGTGGGGAAAATGAACAACTTAAGCCTTTTGGCTTTTTGCGAGTTCTGTTTCCCATTTGGCCAAAAGTTTGCATTGCGGCTAAATGTTACCAACCAAAATCAAATGAGCGAGTTCGTATGGGGAAAGTTTCTCGCAAATTTAGGCGGGTGATAAGGTCAGGTGACGTGTCAAATATTTTGATACATATTTTAAGAGGCTTATGAGTAATTAATTGTAATTCATTCGTCCTTAGGATTACGTTTTTAGCTTGTGTATAATACTTATTACAATTAAATTATAAGGTTTTAAGCTAGTTTTTTAAGTTGAAAAGTTATGAATGTGCATCCAACAGTACGTATGAGTAATATTTCGTGTGATAACTCATACTATACTGTCTCTGTCTCTTCATAAAAATGTTACTTATACTAATTACTCATTTTGAATATAGATAGGGATACTATTCATTACATTCAGATTCATCTTTAAATTAAGATTTAGTTTTTAAGATTTATGTATTAAGATTTAAGAACCCAAAAGTTTTGAATAAAAATCATAAAAAAAAAACAGAATAGCACCTCTTCTGGATCTCCCACTGTCCTTCGAATTTTTCTATGTCCTTTCTTTCATCCTTCTCACACTTTTAAATGCGGCATGGACATTCCAATTGCTTTCGCCTTTTTGGCCTGCGGCGATGGCGGTGGCCAAAAATTGAGACGTCACCGCCAACGCAGCAAACGGAATGAAGTGAAGGCGTAAAAAAGGCAGAATAGTCGCCGGACTAAGGCGGAAAAAAGAGTGAACTTTGTTAATTGAATTGTACGCTGCACGGCTTCAATTGCAGGAGAATTCCTATCCCGATTCCCAATTTTTTTACTGGCCAATGGTCTTTGGAGCTGATATGGGGGCTTCGCGCCATTCGTCGCTTAAGTTTCGGCGTCTATTTTAAACGTTTTGGTGTTTGGCACGTTTTCCGTTTTATCTTCTGGGCCGCACAGCCACCCAAAGCGCCCCGCAGACCCCTCCGTCCATTTTCGCTTGACTAAATGTGTTGGGATCCAAAACATGTTATGTAAACACTTACGACCGCATATCTGCTATACGAAGCCCGCCCCAGAGCCCCACCTCCATCGCCCATCGCCTTCACGCCCCAACGCTGGTTTTATTAATACAAATATTAATTTTTGCGGCGCTGCATGTGGCAGGTCTGTTTACATTGACGCCATTGCTAAACCACTCGCCCATCCCCACGCACCACGCCCAAATCGTTGGCTCGGTGTATATCATTAAGGCTTCCCTCCACGCACTCCAATTTGCATGAACAGAGCTGCGAGCTGCTGGCTGGTCCTCTGAAATTATGTTCCATAAAGCCAACGGCACCCCATCGACTCGCCCCTGCCCAGCGACCTTGACTATAGCTTCATTTTTGGACTCTTTCTTTGAATAACTTAACTGGGCTGAGAGCTTCCGAGGCCTTGTTGCCCAGAATGGGGAATGCATTTCATAGTTGATGAACAATGTCCATAAGCAGTAGGTCATTTTTAGCAGGAAAATGGAGAGATGCACTGAGAAAAATGAGCGTTAGGCATTTTAAGCATCTTATAAAGGTAACTTTGAAAATTTTTAAATAATCTTACCTTTTAAAGAGCTACTACGGATTACGATATAATCCTTAAAAAAATAGAATTTATTCCTAAGATCTCTTTACAGTTTTTCTCAAAATATAAACCAAAGCAATCGCACCTGGGCTGACCCCAACCTGACCCCACCTCAAGGACACCGGAGCCGGAGGAAATCAGATTGAGAAAGGCCCCCGGCAAGTAAGAGAAAGTAGAAGATGAAAGGAAAGGCCGACGAGGACGAGCCAGCTGATGTGCATCGAAACAGCCCAGAGGCCAAACAACTCGGAAAAAGGGGTCTCCCAACGGGGTACATTAGCTTTGTGGAAAAGTTTGTGGAAAACTTTTACCCTTTGCGGTTGGGTTCGTGGTTCAACGGGTTTGTCTTTAATCTGAAGATAGTTTTGTCAAGTTTTCGGTGGAAAAAAAACTACAGATCAAACTATCTTCTACATAAGGTGACATTATTTTATTTTCAACATGGGGTTTGGCAATAAAACGGTTAGGGTATGGGAAAAATGTAATTTTGCTTTGGCCGAATTTTCCGCTTCAGCGGCTGGTGCCATTGGGAAGATGTTGATTCTTGAGAATTGTATTGTGGAAGCAATTGGCGAGAACGGAAGAGGTGGGCGGAGGTGCGGGTGGTGCTGTTGGGAAACCAATACAAACTGCAGCAAGTCTCAGTAGACGGAATGCAGCAATTGCGCGCCTGGTTGCTTGTTTGTCCATATCCTTTAGACACTAAAAAAAAATGGCTTAAGAAGAATTAATATAATGAACTTAAAATAAAAACCAAATAGTATAGAAATAGAAAAAGTTTCTGAACTAACAAATCTATGGTATATAGCCTTTCTTTTCAGAAAATTCATATTCTTGAGTATTTTCTTCGAGTGCATTCAACCCATTTTCAAGCCCATCTTACAACCCAATTTCTTTCGGCCAAGAGAGAAAGCTTGGCAAATATTTTCTTAATTAGTTGCTGCCAAGGCTCTTCTGGCTTCCTCGGGACAAAAAACAGAAAGTATAAAAAATAAGCGGAAAACAAATGAAATGCGGCTGGGGGATGGGCGGAAAATGGGCTGGGACTGTTGACTCGGTCAGTTGTCAAGTGTGAAAAATTGCAGCTCAAATTGCAGTACAAAATGGCTTGAAGCGCTCGTTAAAAGTCACGCAGCACGCAGAGGAAACGCTTGTCGGGGTAAAATGTTTCAAAATTTATGCGTATGAAAACAGAAATTATATTAATTACAACTGCCACCAAGGGAGAGGGTGCAGCAGGAGCAGCAACAGCAGCTGCAGCAGGTTGGGGTAAATAACGACAACATAGCCACCAAGGGGTTAAGCAACAGCTCTCTCTCTTGACTTTCGTCCCCAGCTCACATAAAAATTGCATAAAATTTGCATGTCAAAAGTGCGTCTCGAGTTGGTTGCAAGCCATCCCCCCACTTGGCCCCCCCCCAGTGCCATGTTGCATGGCCATCATCAGCGTTGTTTAGCAAGCATTTGGGGAATTTACTTTCGCTGCTCTGGAAATTTTGCAATCAACATAACAATTATGCGAAAATGCAGTGTAGGGACCCCATCAACTTGTTTATTTCGGTTTATATACATAATACTCGCCCAAAACCGCACATCTCCCTCTTCACCATATGGTGTTTTATAGTGCATTCAAATTTAAAGATCAAGCAGCTAATTAGGGGGGCCACACATGTTCTCGGTTGGCGGAATTTAAGGAGGGACTAAGTCCCCCCAATCATTGTCTGGCCCACAATCAGATAAGCGGAGCGGAGCACTGCGATTGTCAAAGCGTATTTAATGAGCAGCCTCCCCGATACCGAAACCACCGAATCACGGGCCTCCTTCTAGTGTTCCTGCGAAAATCACAAAATCAGTTGGCAAGAAATCACAGCAGACTGTGGGTGGCCGGGGGGGGATAGAGGAGGTGGGGCCTAAAACCGCGGCGACAACATCGAAACAACGACAGCGAGACAACGACAACGACATCACGACATCATGCTGGCAGTGTTTGCTGGGGATTGTGTTTTTTTGGGGTGACATTTTTGTGCGACTGTGTATTTTAGTGCACTGACAAAAATAATAATAACTTAAGAAATAAAAGCATAACTAAATTATTTGTTTAAGGTTTAAGGTCAACATTGATAAGCCTGTAAGAAACGTTTCAAACAAGTATAATAAGAATATAATCCTTAATAGAAATAAACAATATATATTTCTTTTCTATAAGTCTTCAAGAAATATTTCTGCTAATATTTATGATATTTTTCCGTCTGTACTATTGCTGGAATGGTTACAAGCAGCCGGAGATAGCAGCTTGTGGCATATACCAGGATGCGTGTCTGTCTCCGTCCTCCCCGATTGCATCTTTCGACACGGGGCGGGGGCGACTGGTATTTGCCTGTGGGGGCAAGCTGGAATTGTCTAGGCTGAGGTTTCGGCTTTTGTTGTTGCCAAGGTAGGATAATGACATCAATATGCTTGACAACACATCACGCAAGCCAGTGACCTTGAACTGAACCTTTCTCCTAGGTGACTCCTGGCAGAAGAAGAGCGATTCTAAGACAAAGAGGATGCCTAAGGTATTCTCCAGATAAAAGGGCTTCATTAGCACTCCCACTCGCTAGTAAATGGACTGGTTTCTCCTCTAAAGAGACCATCTTGCGACCAACCTGGGCATAAAATCTCCCGAGAATTTAACCACTTTTCGTGGACTTTGGGCGGAGGCGCAACCACAGGACTTTTTCATTAGTGCAAGTGCCGCACAGCTGCATGCCACCTATACACGTGCACACCCTCACATGGGTGTGCCAACTCCCAACACGTTCCAGGCATTGCGAAACGTGCCAAAAAGCATTGCATAAGCGCTGGCGGACAGTGAAATCTGGCAAAAGGAAAACAAAAAGATGGCCAAAAAGGTGGAAGGAAAACAAAAACTGAAACGTAAATACGGGCAAGGCGAGGACAATATTTTTGCTTCTGCTCCGATTGTTTCCTACTCCTGATTCTCCATTTTCTCACTTTTTTCCACCCAGTTCCAAGGCAAACAAATCTCAGCCGCACACACTCGTATGTGCACTGCGAAAAAAAAGAAAGTGTATAAATCAAGTGGGAGGATGCTAAATGAAAGAAAAGGCATTAAAATCAATAGCTGCAGGCTATCAGAGCTAAGAATAAATATGGGAAAGTAAACTGACGTTTTTATTATTATGGTCATAGAAGCGAAAGAGTTTTTATTAATGTTTATGAAGCAGTATTTATTTGTATTTAATTTTGTATTTAAACACACATGACTATCCTTTTCAAAGCCTGGAAAACTTTAAGCTTAATCACAAAGCTGAAGTTTATTATTAAGATTTAAATAAAATCTATGAAACTTTCTAAATCCAATCCTGGAGACATTACCATTTCTCTCTCAGTGCCACCATTGGCATTGCATTTAGCAATCAGCTCACGACTTGGCAGCCAGTCCGAGTTGCAGCTCCTCCGTCGCCTGTCTTCTGGCTTCCCTGAGATGGCACTGTCGTTGCGCATACGCCACGTTGCACCCGTTGCCCATACGCCACGTTGCCACGTCGCCGTTGGAGTGGAGCGTGTGTTAATAATGCGTGACATAAAGTGAAGCTCCCGACAAGTCCCGTCGATGCGACAAACGAATTGAGTTGACTTGAACTCAGTCGAGTTGAGTGGGGCATTTTAAGTGACAGTTTGCAGTCTGTCTGCTTTACGGGCGAGCATTGTGAGTCCTGCAGAGACTTTGTCTGCCATTGGGTGGCTGCTAGTGAATGACAAAGTCATTGTTTTACTCGCAAGGACTCAGAACTTGGAGCTCGAAGTACTCCAAATCAAGTGCGAGTCAAATCACATCCTTAGCATTTAAATTTTTAAGCTAAAATATGCAAACAAGTGCTGCCAAACTGCCTGAAGGCAGTGATTCGCCCCCCGGAAAGCCCTAACGTGTGTGGGAATGTGTGAGAATTTCAATTTCCTGCTCACACCCGGGCCAATCAAACGAAACCCCAATCGAAGGACGGGTGAATAAATTTCACCCGAGGAACGAGGAAATTAAACCAAATTGAAATTGTTTCGCTCGCACAAAGTTTTCTTTAAGTTCTTTTAGCCGCTATTGCTTTTTGGGCTTTTAGTTTAGACTTTGGAGTGACTTAAGCCCGGGAAAGTTTTAATTTGCAATTGACATTTTGCAAGAGCATCCCTAATCCCGGCTCACACAAAAAGCTTGATAAGCTCGAAGGGGTAAAAATAATTACAAACTGCAATTATTAGCCTCGGATGCAGTTAGCCAAGGAGGCCAAGGAGCCCAGGAAGGTTGGGACTGGGGGACTGGGACAGGACAAATCCAATTAAGTGAAAAGCAAGTGTAAGCCGATGCCTTACCTGACAAACTGCATCGCCCTTTCGTTTTTATTTCTTCCAGCAGTTTACTGCTGACCTTAGCCTGTATTCCACTGCCTCTTCCTTCGGCTTATCTCATGTATCCTTTATCCTGGCTCTCCACAGAGCGTAAAATGAAATTGCCCAGCAACAGGAACACAAGAAACTACAATGACAATAGTAATAATAAATAATAATGGTTAAATGTGTTTACAAAAAGACTGAAATCTTTGCTATCTGGACCAAAGGCTGCCGCCTGCTCTTTCCTCTTGGACTTGGACTTGGCTCACTTTTGTCTGCTGAACTGTCATTGCGTGCTGTGGGGGCTCGGAAAATGGTTAAAACGAAAGAGAATGCGGTATTATGTGGCAAGAGTGGCACTTCACCAGTTGATGGAAGTCTGGCTTAATTTTTCATGCGAAAATTCTGCATAATTCTTATGGGAGTGTCGTATGATTTTTATTATTTTGGCCTGTTTCATGTTTAAATATCCTTTATGACAAACTTTTGGCTTCTGAGTTTTTGACAAAAATATCCTTTAGTTGTCATAAAGCCGCCCTCGCAATATTTTCCTCCGTAATGAAAGTGAAAAACTGTTGCAGTGGCAACAACAAATATTTTTTCAGCCGAGGAGAAAACTATTTCAATTGAGGTAGAAAATGAACGACAAGGACATGGCGGCATTTTTCTCTGGATTTTTTTCCCCTGGCTGGCTGCTTTTCTCGTATTTTCTTTTTCCATCTCTGTTTTCCTTGGTCTTGCCATGAATGCGATGCCCACACCACTCTATTTCTTTGTGGCACTGTGTTTGCAGTTTAAATTGCACTCTGAAAGGAATTTTTTCACATTTAAGCATTCGTTTTCATTTGGCTTCTTTTCTTGTGTTTTTGTTGGCTTTCTGTTTTCTTTTTTTGGCCAAGTGGATAATATGTCAAGTGGCATAAGTCGGTGGACGAATGCCACTGCACCTTTCCATTGATAGTATCGAAGCAGGTGTCATCCCATTTATCCAGACAGCCCCTCCTCCGTCTCTTGACGTCTTGGCCTTTTACGGACAGCTGTTTGTGCTGGACGGGCTTAGACCCGGCTCGAGTCAAGTTACAGTGGCAGTGCCAGAAAAAAACCAGCTCGGGCAAGTGGCTCGATTGAAAAACAGTTGTGCCAGAACTCGCTCGATTTCGGGCCTGTATAAAAGAGAAAGTCGACTGGGAAATGGACAGTCTAAGAACTTAGTAGCATCATGTCAACAGCTTGTTTTTTGGCATTCATCCTGTGGGGTGTCCTGCAGGTGGCTCACTGTCAGAATGATACGCTAACTCCTGCTGCAAACGGGCTTAAGGAAGGTGCCCCGAACGCAACTATTACTCCCACCGACTACTGCAAGACGGACCTGTGTCCTCTCATGAAGAAGCACATAGCCTGCAAAAACAAAGGAGTGAGTTGGCTTAGATTTTGGATCCTGGCTTAATGAGGTTTATCCCATTCCCTGTAGGTTCTAAGCGCCATGTGTGCGCCTGGGGCGAAATTGGCCAATCTGACAGATCTTCACGATCTTATTTTGGATGAGCACAATGCTTTTCGCAATCTACTGGCCGGGGGCAAGATTGAGAACTTGCCACAGCCCGACCGCATGGCCACCTTGCAGTGGCACTCTGAACTCGAGGAACTCGCTGCCTTGAATGTGAAGCAGTGTCTTCTGAAGCCCGATCCATGCCACAACACTCTGGAATTCCGTAACTCTGGCCAAAACTTGGCTCTGATCAGGCTGAAGAAGCTGCCGGGCATGGAGAACCACACAGACGAGTGTCTCGTCAAGGAAGCCATGCGTATCTGGTGGGACCAGATTCTCAATGCCACAACGAAGAATGTTCAGCACTTTCCACAAGGAAAACTAGGAGAGTGGGTAATCGATCTTTCTTAACTTGCAATTATTTCAATTTTAAACTCGTAGTCCAATCCGGTACTTTGCCAACATGGCCCGGGACAACAATACTTTTGTGGGCTGTGCCGCCGTGAGGTATGAGAAGCCCATCGGAGATCCCTACTACCTCATGGCCTGCAATTATGCTGGAAATGCCATACCCGGATATCCCATTTATCGGGAGAAGGCTATGGGCTGCCAGAATGGCACGGATCTCAAGTACCCATCCCTCTGCAAGGTGGGTGAGGTTTACGAGGAGCCTCCTGTCGAGGCCACCACCGTAAAAACAAACTTCTGGCGGGTGTAGGAAGACTAAAAATACAAACCGTCGAAGGGTTAGAGGGAGGATGTGCTCTCACAGTCTATTTAACATGTTGATTTGTGTCACAGTGCGTGGCGGTCATATATCATCTCACAGCAGCCACATTAGCACAGACACCTGCAAACAGTGATGTCTATTTTGGAGATGGAAAAAGGCCAGATTTAAATAAATATCCCACTTGCTTGGCTAAAAGGAAATAGTCTTTTTTGAATAATATTATTTGGTACTATATAGCGTACCTAGCTGGCCATTAAATAGGCTAAAAAATAGCCAGCACTGGCACTCCCCCTCATCAAACTCATCATCATCTACATCAGCAGCTAAAATATGATACGCGTTGTTTGGGCCACGAGAAGAAAGCCAACGAGACGACGACAAGTTGGCATCTAATTTTAACGTCAATATACAAAAATGTAAAAACGTGTCTTCATCAGCTCGTAATATAGAAGGTAGTCCCCCTGGCACTGCCATTTTTTGAGGCCCCCTCCCAGCGTCTAAGTGCCTATTAATAATGCCGCTCTGACTGGCTGAAAAGAAAATGTTTTCTGTTTTCCTTGGCTTTGCTTTATTTTTAGTGTCCATCTACACTGATGCCCCTGATTGTGGCAGCCTGCCTACGTTTAATATGCCGTTACTTTGTCAAATCTGAGCCTCATTAAAGTCCGCAGAGAAAAATAGGCAACATTTTTGTTCATTTTTTTTCGTCGTCGCGTAATTAATTTCGCTCTAATGCCGCGGCGCATCCATTATGGCTTAATTAAAATTCAACTGGAATTAGTAGCCATCACCTCAAAAAGCATCCACCAAAAAATATACATCACTTTATAACTGTATACGTTTTTGCGGTAATTATGTTTGGTTCATTTTGTTGAATTATGAACATCATTGTGGGCCCTCATTAAATGCATGTAAACTAGCATCCATCGAATGGGCCCATAAAACCATAAACAGTGGCAAAAGTTTTGCAACTCAACATAATCAGGTCTATAGCTGAAAATGGGTATTTAAGAGAGATTGATAGACACACCATTTGTTTCCAAATAAACACATTTTAAAATACTATTTCGAATCAGAGGAGACACCACAAGCATTTGGGCAATCAGCGTTCTCGGCATTGGAAATGATTAAATGCTGTCGTTAAATGTTTATCAGGTCTTAAAGCCTTCCCCATAATATTATATGGAGTATAAAATATTTATATTAGTGCCTAATTTCGGAATCCCACACACACCGAACACATGCTCGTTTCGCGGTGGCACAAATTCCTATAGAAAATGGACTATGGAATATAGACTGTCCCTGAACGCTTCCAAAATTTGATTGTTGAAAATGATTTGGTGGCGCGATGGCAGACAATGAATGCGCCAATTTATGGCCTAAAGGAGGCTTGGACATTGCATAAATTGTGGCTGAATTTAAACAAGTTAATATGATATTAGTTGGAAGCGAGCATAAATTATGAAAGCGTGCCTATTGAGGCATCCACGACGCATAATATACACAAAGCCGTGCTGATTTAGTGTTGGCCATTTGACGGTTTAATGAGCACTCAGATGTGTCAACAAGCTAAATGAAAATTTATTTAATTATGATTCATAAGTCACAAAGCAGCTTACAGCTGGAAAAACATGCAAACTGCGAAATGCTGGCCAGCACGGCTTTCTTTGCCATTTTTATACGCTTTTCAGATTGTTCGCTTTGGCATGCAAAGTCTAGCCTTGGACTTTTGGTCTAAGTCTCGGACATGAAAAACATCTGAAAAGGCAATCAAAACTTGGGCCAAAAGAAGCACCAACACCCAACAAAAACAGGACAAATATAATACATATAAAAACAAAAATTGACAAAGCGAAAACTTTTGATTTATGCAATTTGCGTTAAAAATACAAATCCATTTGACGACATTGGCGTAGGGTGGAGGCAGTATGGAGGCGATGGTATGAGACAAATAAAAGTTGGCCAACAATTCCAATAAAATGGCAAAGCAGGCTTTGATTTATTTGTTCTTGACGGGTTCTGTGTGGCTTGGTTTGTTCGGGAATTCCCCGAACACAGCCGCATTAAAGTGGCCGCAAATGCCAAGCCTGGGATTTGAGGCCCTCCCAAATCGCGGCCCATGGTAGCCGGCAAATGTCATACATACATGGAGCATAATAAATGGGCGGGCAGAACTTTGGACAGAAATGGGAGGTCTGAGCCGGGGACTCCACTGTCTTGTGTCTTGTGTCAAGTCAAATGCAAATGACCGACAAATTTGCCAGGCCATATAGCGGCGATATATGCGAGGAGAAATAGAAACTGAATAGAACCGAGGGGACCATCCGGCGAACCGGATATATGGTTTGTTTATGTATAAGCATATATATATTATATGACCGCAGGGCATGGGCATTCTGGCCACAAATTTCCACACAATTTATGCTTGTCTGCGGACGGAAGAGGAGACATCGAGGATCCCATTGCCGGATCATTTATTTTATAGTCCGTCGCTTTAAGTTATTTTTCTTCATTATTTTTTATGTGGCCGGCAGGCTCAAGAACAACAAAATATGGCGAACCGACCGAACTGGGCGGGGGTCGAGACCGAAAACAATTGCCAAAGGCATTTGGCAATCAGCGCCAAATGTTTGTCCTGTTTGTACAAATAATTTATACGAAGAGCAAACACCACCCATCACACATACGCCACGTTGTCCGCATCGCACATGGCATGGCACATCACACATACGCCCCATGTTCATGGACTGCCATGTCTGCCTTAATGGTACAGTTCATTAGCGGTCCCAGTGCCCAGGAACTTGCCTTATTAATCCTCAAAGGATATAGACAAAGGGCAGTTGTCATTAGGGCTCTTCCCGGCATAAACACCAAATTAAGTTTTACGGTTTCATTTATTTTTGGCACTCTCTTCACAAAACCAAGCGTGGAGCGGCGCGTGTGTGTGGCTTTTGGGACTATTTGCTTTTATGGCTCCAACTGTGAGCCCTCTGCGGTCTGTGTAATTTTTCGGCCATGTACTATCGCCCTTTGATTGTTTGTAATGAGCTGGCTAGCTTATGGGTGGCGGGTCATCAAGGACATGAATAAAACATCGATCTCAATGGCCTGATAAGGGCTGCTCAAATGTCAAGTAGTCAAAATAGTGAACTCGCCTTGATTACAAGTGGGTGCCCAGTGACCAGTGAGTGGGTAATGCGATTTAAAGGATTTATCCATCATGCAAGGATAATACCCACAAGCATTGCTCTTTTTCTCTCTTATGTTTGATTCAACACTGAACGCAATCCTCTTATATCCTTGAATCAATTATTTATATTAATTTAACTGCCGGTTAATTTCTATATGGCAATGTGTATCGATTAATTCCTGATTTAATTGCATTGTTTGAAATGTGATTCCGGAGGATTTCATTTATTTTCTATTTTCATGGGTCACTTGATTTCAAATGGCAGTGCATTATCAATATTTTCTCTAGCCCGGGCTTTTCATTTCTAATACCTCGACGGCCACTCCACCTTTTGTTTTTTTTTGTTGGGCTGCTGCACTTGCAACGCTAACGGCAGCGGCCAATTGTGCGGCAAACATAATTCAATTAACGCCCGCCCAATGGATGCCAAAACACAAATAGATAAAGAAAGAAATATGGTCGGGGAAAGAGAGAGAACATGAGAGATAGATGGTCCGTTCAGAATGGCCGGAAAGTGGCGCTTTACAATTTGTGCAATTTCCGCCTCTGAACAACATCAAACAGAAAAACTCCCGAAAATAAATACAAAAAAAGGAAAACTTTGCCCTCGTTTGATGTGTGAATTGCGCAAATATTTTTGTTAAAAAAATATCTTCAAACCCCCCTCCTGGCTCCCTGACCACCTATCCTGCTGCGCATTTATCATTTTATTCGTTTTATGTCCATGAGTTTTTTTTTTGTTTCCCCAGAAAACTTGTTAAATTGAAAACAAACAAAGAATATTTTTATATAATGCGATTAGCGGCTTCGGTTTCGGTCTCTGGATGGGTCTGGGTCTCGGTCGCCATAGCCATAGCCATCGCCATCGCAAATTTATTAGCCGCTTGTGCAGACCGATTGAAGTTTAATTGGAAGCGAAACAATATTTGGTAAAACAATATTAATTGACAGTTGATGTTGCGTGTCAGGCAAATATTTCAATTTCAGCCTCAATTCCACTTTATTGTCGTTTAATAGATGCCGTCCAGCTTTCATGCTCTGCCAACAGCGAAATCTAATTAGCATTTCAGCCGGTTCCGCCTGAAAAACAATAATTGCTTAAATAAACACCAATACAGACTTGCATTAATAAACAGCGGCTGGAATATGAGTATTATATGAATTATGGCAAGCCAAGCTCAAGTCTCTGCGACATGCAATGAAGCGCACGAGCCGCCTCGGCGTGGGGGCTGCTTCCCACCGAGGGCTGTCTTTGTGGGGGCAGAAGGTGGCACCGCCATTTGCATGTCGAGCCGGTCATTCACTTTGCCATCAACTGGTAGGTTCACACAGTGCCAGTCATAAATTTAAGGGCCTGAGCAAAAGGGGTAATATTTTGGGCTGAACAAAGTGGTTTGATTCTTAAAAGTTAAAAATTTAAATGGTTTTTTCCTTGGGGCGCTTTTTTTGACAGGCATTTAATTTTAGTTATATTCCTCCATTATTATGCCTATTATTATCCCCAACAATGTAGCAAGAGATATGCATAAATAGACTATGCGTGACGTTTCTCCATGTCCTTCTACTGGACTTTAACATGGCAATTATGCATTTTTAATCAAACCACAATAATGCTTCCCGGAACAGTTTTTACTATTGATTTTCTAGCCTCTTAACCGATTGACATACATCGAACAGAAGAACAAATTGAACCTTAATGAACCCTGAATAGTAAACCATATCCAAGTGTCTATAATATAGACTCCTATATATGTATATATGAGAGTGTAAGAAGCAATAAGCCAAATCAAACATTATGAAAGGAAAATCAAATTGTAAAGAATCATTCCGATTCAGTTTCGGTTTCTGGCTACATTTGCATACAAATGCAAGCTGGATTAAAATCAGAATTCGATATGCCACAAGCCGCAGATACACAGACACACACGCTCACTGGGAATTTCCCCAACAATATTTTACTGCTCAAGACATTTCGACATTGTTGTCGAGAAGGGCTAAAAGGAGAGGGCAAGAAGGCCATGCCAGGCCAGGACAGACTTACCCAACTTCTTCAATTACAATTTGATTTGCAAATGACACAGAGCAGGGAAACATGGCAAGAAATTGAAGTGGGAAACTTTTCGAGCCAAGAGTTGGATTGCCGAAGGGTGTGGAGTGCAGAGTGACAAGTCGGGTTAAAAAAGTTAAAAGGTATTAAATGTTTCTTAAAGATTTCAACTGATTAAAAATGATAAAGGTCCTCGAGCCCATCAACTCCATGAACAGTGAACAGATATCAACGCTAGAACGACTCTTCGGGCAATTGAGTCCTTTAAGAGCCCGAATTTTTTTCATAGCTCCCGGCAATAAAATGTTGCAACATTAAAAGGGCGGTGCACATAAATAAAAAAATCGCTGAGTAAAAAATTGGGTTAAAAATTAACTACACCAAATTTAAATCAACTGTGGAAGGGAGGGAGGCATCAGGCAAGAGCATGAGTTGGTTGCCTGTCAGCGAATCCTTCGAATACTTCGCCTGTGGCCGCCGGGAGCCGTAAAAAATCGACTCGCTGGGCAGGCTGAATACGGCCGGAGGGCCTGCCTGCCTGCCTGGCAGCCGTAAATAAAGCGCCGCAAACATTAATAACTCCCATTGGGTGTGTTAACAAGCAATGACCAAAGAGGGCCGGAACCCGGCAGGCAGGGATTTCGGATTCGTTTTTGTTGTCCCTGCCAGCCCTCTCCACTCCAGCTACTGCTCCTCCACCGATCCACAACCCTTCGTCAGCGTGCATAAATTGCAGTAAAAATGGCGCAAAAATTTTACATTTTGTGGCTGTTGTGAAAAACGATGTGCAACAAAAAGAGTACAGCATAAAGTGACGGGCGAAAATAAGTAACAAGTAACTGAGAAGCTCGCAGGCAAGTAAAAATTGCGCATACGCCAGGTGCGCCAGCCTGTGTAAAATGCTTGAGTGATGGGGCCCATTCCCACAGCCTGAATCAGAGCCAAAACCGAGAGACGAGGACCAAGAGAGCAGGAAGAAGGGCAATGCATGTAAGACAATCATTTTGACAGGCACTCCGCCATATTCATCCCCGGGACCACGGTCTGCGGACTCCGGTCTGCCTGCCTTCGTTCCGTGTTACTCATTGAGCCGTCGCTCGCCTGGCTGCCTTCTGATTACTATGCACTTTGATACTTATCTTTAATTGAGGTAACATTCTGCACGGCACGGCAGCCGAGAGCCGCACACAAAAGTCTCGTCTGCCACGCCACGTCGAGCACACTTTTCATATCCTTCGCACTCGTATCCTTCGGCTGTCAGGATCTGCCTTTGGCCAGGTCTTGAGCGGGGTTGCTCCCAAAGAGGTCGGCCAGAGATCTGGTTGCGGTAAACCGAACTTCTCGAAGATAAGTAGGCAATTTCATATTGTATTACACTTTGCATACGACTAAGGGAGTTAAAACTTTTGTGTTCATATATCCAGGATATTCACATAGAGCCCTATCAGTGTCAATGTATCTGCTCATTTTTATCCAATCCTTGCCAAATAACCCTTAAATGATTAAAGCTTTTAAGTGGTACTATTTATCATAAAGATTTTATTAAGCCAAACTATGGAAATGCAAAAGGAAACACAGAATAATTAAAATAATTATTAATTAATAATTCGTTTAACCAATGCCCCAATAAATAGACCGCATTCAGAGACAAACAGCTCACGAATCGGACAAATCAATTAATTTAAACTCCCTTCATGCGACCCGGGTGTATTTATGCGTCGACCCCTTTCAATATTTAACCACTGGCCGCAGGAGTAGCTCAACTTTGTTTCAATTAATCGTTAACCCTTTCAGCTGGCGGTATTCATGGGAGTTCGACGTTTGCTGCTGCGGTTGCCCAGCGCTTGCTTTATAAATATTTAAGACCATTAAACAGACAACACGGTGGAGCGAAGGGAGCCACACATGCACGCACACACATTACAAACAGCACACACAATGCAAAGTACACACATGCATACTTAATCCTGGCCACATACACACACAGATGGCCAGGACTAAGCGTTTTATGGCCCTTTGCCATTGTTGCCGCAGAGCTGAGCCGTAGTTTTGTGGCAAGGAGTTCCAACTCCGGACTGTGGACTGTGGACTGTGGACGGCGGACTTGGGACTCCGGAGTCCGGACTGGCTGTAATCGTAATCGTCATCGTAATCGTTATCGTGTGTACCTGGCTCCAATTGTTTCACGGCTGTGTCTGCCATGTCTGCGGCGGATGCCAAGGCTAATTTTGCGTAAAATGAGAGCTCGAATGATTCATTATGGGGCCCCAGAGGTCCAGGTCGCAGAGTGCCAATGCCTGTGCATGTGCATATATGCAAATGAACGCCAACACACAAGGACTCTGGGGCCAGTGCACCCGCACACCCCAGCGAATCAATCATAGATTGTCAACGACAACGATTCACCCTAGTCGGTGGCGTATACGTGATATGCTTACTACCCGTAAACCAGTGGCGTATACGTGATATTTCCACACCAGCTACCCAACCACACCGGCCAAGCCCCGCGGTGCCATAATTGATTTATTGCCCCGAAATTAATTCTGTCCCAGTGCATTAATATTTATTGCTCAAGTTATCCAATTGTTCTACGTACAATCGGCACCTTGACCTTTCGCCTGTCAGCGGAATCTGTCATGAATCCGCTTTCTGAATAATTTCCATTCACCCATTTCGGATTTGCCCGCAGCCCTTTTTGTCCAGCCTCGAATGGCTGCTATGAATAAATGAGCTGGCTTGCCTGAGTTGCCTGAGCTGGCTGAGTTGCCCGAGCGGGCCGAGTACAAAAGCCTGGCTAACGAGTCCGTGCAAACAATCTGCCAGTGGTAGTCGTCGTCTCGTACCTGTATTTGCTGTTTTATAAAAGCAATACGCATATGCCAATGCCTGGTGCTCTGGTATTTGCATTCACTTTTCTACAGTGTTTGCCAGTGAGTGGAGTGAAGCCCCCAGCTCCCTTTGAAACCCACCGAACGTTCTCTAAAAGGCGCTTGTAGAGCTTCTGGCAGCTCTTTAAGTTCTGCGGTCCGTTCCAGCGTCCTTGTTTCTGGCTGCTGCCTTTGGGGTATCTGGATGGATCCTGTCGATGGCAAACAACCGTAACCGAAATTCATGGAGCTGGTGGCTGGTACTGGTACTGGTACGAGTTCTGGAGATGTTGCTCCGGCGGCTCCTCGAAATGAGCATTGACTGATGCCATTACAGGTGGCCATTGAATGCATTTTCCAACCAAGGGCATTTTCTCCACAGGCAGCCTTGAATTTCCTTTCCCCGGCTTCGGTTTTTGTGGCTGAATTCCATTTTGGCTGGCTTGCAAGGCTTGCTTCTGGCATTCGAGCTGTTGCTGCAAATACTTGACTCAATTACCAGAGAAATGTTTTCCACGGGGGGGCGAGAATTTGTACATATCTTTGGTTCTTGTAAATATTTTTAACCAATTTGGCCATCGCCTTAATAATGCTTCAATTCCTTGGCATTTCTCTCCTATATTTTCGATTGTGAAATGTATATCCATGTCCTTTCGCCCACCAGCCAGCACCCACCCACCCACTCATCCCTTTCACAATTCGCAAATGGGAAAGTTTATGAGCTGCGCCATTTGGGAGTCAGTTTAGATTGTTGTTTGTTTGTTCAGTTTGCTGTTATTTTCCCTTTTTGTTTCCCAGCTAGATTCCTTTTAGGCGGAAATGAAATTTTTGCAGTTTTACAATTTTGCTCATGCCGTTGTTGTTTTTACTGTTTGGGACGCAAAAGGGTTCCATGTTTTAGTGGCCAAGGGTTTGAGTGGGTGGGGTGGGGGCTATAAAAGCTTTTTGCTTTTGCCATTTTACAAATGCTGACGACGAAGTCATAGAAAGTCGTCGTCGCGTCGAGTAATTAGAAAATTAACCCCAGCCAGCAGGCCATAAATGAAAATGAAACAACAACTAGCTAAGCAAATAACAAAAAAACGCAAAAAAAAAAAATAAAAAGCTAGCACTGCCACTCCACATGGTCCCCACTCGGCAAGTCAGCCAGGCGAGGGCCACTTAAGTGACTCTCTTTTTTTCCGTGCAAGGGAACAGACCTTTCTACAACAAAAACTAAAGCATTCTAAAGGGGGTTGTGTCATCGCTCTAATTAAAGTGCGCTAAAACGTGTTAAGGTGCAGTTTGGCGGAATTTATGAGTTTCCTTTTCTTCTACCATATTTAGGCTAAAACATCCCCCAGCCCCATCCCATTATTGTTACCCACTTCATTTTGGAGACACCTAATTTTTCTCATTATTTATTTTCATCTTTTTCATTTGCAGGGCTGGCCATGGGCTACCAAAGGCAATCCGTAAACAATAACCACAACAATGCCGAGTCGAAGCCCACGCACTCCCCGCCCTCACACTATCCCCACGGCCACAAATGGAACGAGCCCTACTTTGATCTCACGATGCCCAGGAACATTACATCGCTGGTGGGCAAGTCGGCGTATCTCGGCTGTCGAGTCAAGCATCTGGGCAATAAGACGGTAAGTCCAAGGATAATGTTCCCAACACTACACTGGAAGGAAAAGAAAAGAGAGACTGTGCCCAACAGAAAAAAAAAGACAACAGCCGGAAACATTTTGTATTAATAATCCTGATTTTTATTTACATTTAATAAACAAAGATAGTAGAGAGCTGCCAGCTCCCCCGAAATGGAGGGCGACAGCAAGTGTGGCGAATGTGTCACCAAATATCCACTTAGATGGCCAACACGGACCGAGTCGGGTTATTAAATTTGCTGCCAGTTTATTATGTAATACGTGACAGCAGACGCCACACATGCCGGCCACTTGGCTAGGCTTGTTTTACTTTTTTATTTGTCTTGTTTCTGAAATGCCGTCACTTGATCTGCTCGACCCAATTAAAGCCGCCCTTCTGGCAGTTTTTGGCCGCTCCTCAAAGTGTTGCATTTCAGCAATCAAAATTAAATTGGTTGCCATAACAAAAAAAGGCAGATAGTATGAGGGGTAGTAGGTTGTCTGGTCTCAATTTGCCGCAGATACAATGCGGAAATATTTTGCACGCATTTGCCAAAAATTTCCAGGCAGCGGTACGGGAAAGTTTGCAGGTGTTGGCAGCCAGGCCCGATTCGTTGATTACGTTAAGCGATTTGGCCACACACGGCCGAGGATGGGGTCATACTCGTAGATTTCCTCATGGCCAAATCCGCTTCCGCAATCAGTAAACTACACACACGTCCCCTAGTTAACAGAGCTGGCCAGAACGGTCGGTTTTTGGCCAACAGTAAATTTATGGCCCGGCTAAAGTTTGGCTTTTTCTTTTTTTGGCTTTCCCCGTTGGTTTTAGATGGTTTTATATTTTTTGTTGGCCCCATTCCTTCTTGTTTTTGTATTTTTCTGCTGTTATTGCAGAATTAGGCAGGCAAAGGGGCAGGAAAGTGTAACTGCACAGATGGATGCCACACAGTTGGCTGACTCTACTCCGACTGCCTGTCTGTCGGCCTGTCCCCCCGTCCATTTGTCTGCCTGGGCTTGTCTTTTTTTTCTAGAGGTTATTGGTTAGACAGTTAGCCGCATAAACAAGGAGCCTACCCGCCTGACTCCCTCCCGAAAACCTGAGCAGAAAAGCAAGCAACAAAAATTTGTATCAAATGTTGGGGGCAATGTCGAGTGAATGTCGCTCTGAAGAGCCAGGAAGTGGACTGGGTGCGCCAAGGGGTATCATTTTCCGGGTCTGTCATGCGTTTCGCACACTAATTCCGAGTTGTATGAAAATTTGGTCTGTGAGTTGCATAAATTTTGCGGTTCTTTAAAGTGGCCTTGTTTATCTTGTAGGTTGCCTGGATACGACACCGCGACTTGCACATCCTCACAGTGGGCACCTATACCTATACGACGGACCAGCGCTTCCAGACCTCCTATCATCGGGACATCGATGAGTGGACCCTGCAGATCAAATGGGCCCAGCAGAGGGACGCCGGGGTTTACGAATGCCAGATATCCACTCAACCAGTGCGTAGTTACTCGGTCAACCTGAATATTGTGGGTAAGTACACTTGAGAAAAATTATAGTCAGGGTGTGGTACATATCAGGTCTTGGTAAATCAACTACAATTCTACTTTCTTTTAGTCTTTATTATTGTGTATTTTTTTGAGTTTATGTTAAAGTTTGTGTGGCTATGAAAATGTTTATAAAAGTATACACAAGGTCTCCACTTGTAATTCAAACGCGAAAAAAATTCCGAGGCAGACGAGTAACGTTTTGTTTGGGGAATTCCAAGAGTTTTTGTATCGTTTTTGCATATTCATGCAATTTGCAAGAGTGTAAATTATGCACACTTGGCAATCGTCACAACAGGATATAAAAACAGGACGCGACCTCGCCGGTAAATATGACAGAGGAATTTTTTCCCAACCAAAAAAAAAAACATGAAATTCCTTTGGACAGATTGATGGAGTGAAGGGACCTGCAAGGAAGCCGAGCGGGCTTAACGGATATTGGCAACCCACCAGGCAAAAAAACCCCAAATATATGTTTTCAGGCATTAAGGTGTAGATAACGCAGGAAATATACTGGTCCCCTTAAATCCTGGGGCCACAAAGCGTATTTATATACTCTGCTTGAATTATTTTTATAGGTTTTTTCCAAAACAAGCCACGCACCAAAATGGAAAAAGCCAGAATAACAAATCGGGAATCGTGTCTGGAAACCTAAATTAATGGCACAAAACTTTAAATTTGTTTTCTTAAAATAATAGCCAACAAATTGGGAATGAATTATAGAGCAGTTGGTAGTGGTGGAGGAGGCTTAAACCAATAATTATAATGGCTTGTTTAATTCTATTTTTGGATATACCATTTTAGCTAATTGATTTTAGTTGGGCTTTTATTATAATTATATTCGTTTTACCTAATTTCGTTTCACTATTTGTTTGTTTTCTATTTCTGTTTCTTTTGTTTATGTTTTTGATATCCATCGATGTGCGAAGACCTGATTGACGCCGAAACCAGCAATGTGATGCAGCAGTACTATAACGACGATGCCTTCTATATAGCCGCCGATCGGGTTTACCAGTCCAGCGATGATGAGTTCGCGGGAATGTTCGGGCCCATTCAGACAGTTGCCGGTTAGTTAACTGTCGTCGGTTGGTTTAAAACGATTTTCCCTCCCTGCACATCCTGTGGAGTATCTGTGAAGGATTTTTTTTTTTGGCCAAGTGACAAGTAACCCTAACCGCAGGGAGGTTCACAAAAAAATGCAAAGGGGAAGTGAGAGATGTGCTCGAGGGCTGCCATGCATGAATATTATTTTTTAATATTTTACAACATTCTTCCTGGGCGCTTCTCCTGGGCAGATGGAGGCGGAACGGGAAGGATGCCAGGGGCGAGCACTTTTCTGGCTCATGACGAACAAATTGCTTTCCAACAAGCTTTTACCCACTAACTTTGCCAGCTTGTTACGGTTACGGTTACTCCTCCTATTATTTTCTACCTTTTTTGCAATTTCTCAGTGGAAATGACCCTGGGTAACTTGGAAAATTTCTAATTGTGGGAAATATTGAAATTAAAATAATGAAAAAGGAAAATTTAAAAAGTAAAACACTACAGTTACTATCCTTTATTTTCTAAATATTTATCATAACCTACAGTTTTTAACAAAATCACAAATCAAATTTCTTGCAAAAGAACTAAAACGCACCACTGTTCTTCCTTGCAAATTGGCAAAGTGTTTCCCACATTTAATTATACCCATAGCCTTTGCAATATTTATTTTTTCCGGAGATGCTGCCACTTAGTCATTCAGGGGCAGGGTCTGGCAGAGGTTTGGGTAAGCCCCACTGGGTCCGTGGGGACAGGAGCTGGCATTGAACTTCCCGGCATCGTACAGACTACTTCCTTCCGGGGCTCCGGCACTGTAGTAGCAGACGAGCGCAAAGTGGATGTTCCGCAAGTCGTAGTCCTTGCCAGCGGCACAGCCCATGTAGGCGGCCTTGTCGTTGATAATGTTCCTGATGGCATAGCCTGCTGATTCGCAGCTAATATCCCTCAAGTCGTATATCTCATCCATCCACTCCTCGGTGAGAATGGTCATCTGGCGGACATTCGACTCAGGAAGTTGGGGTCTGGGGTAGATGTCAGCGGCATAGTTTGATTTCGGATCCGGGAAGTCATCAGTGGCCACACACGGCTGTCCGGGGAGGTCCTCCAGGCAGGTTTTCAGGTGATACTCGGCCAGGACAGCCAAATAGGGTTCCCACATCAGCTCTGGCATTCTTTGGGCCGGCGGCAAATACTCGAGCGACCCACTGGCCACATCCTCGCGGTATTTGTTGTGCATGGTCAGTAAGTATCGGCGGAACTTTCCAATATTAACCAGACTGTTAAAGCGCAAGCATCTTTTATCGAACATCTATGGAAGTACCTTTGTAAGAGCTATATTAAACGGGTAGCACTTTTTCTTACCATAGTGTTATTGCATCCAAGGTGCTCAGTGCCCTGGCACGAGGCTATTTTGCAAAAGTCGATGGCCTGACTAAATTCTAAGAGAAAAATTATGAAACTAATTCTAAGCCCCTTCATTTCTTGTTATTTTATAAAAGCTCTTAGGAAAATTTTACGGTAGTATTCCTATTTATATATTCCTATTTTTGATCCTACATATATTGTAATAAAAAGGCCTGAGAAGAGTGACTTTTAAATCTAAACAGAGTTGTTGAAGAATCATAAGCATAGACTGTAGTTCCTTAAAAATTTCTTTAATGAATCCACATTTTCTGGCTTCAAAATCCTCTCAAAAACATAACAAAATTGAGCCGTTACCCATTTTAGAATCACTTTCAACTTTGTGCAGCCTTGTCCTTTGACTTTCGGAAACTTTTCACTCTCTCCGGCAGTCTGACGGCTGGTAATCGATTATTTAACGTGCTGACTTTGACTGGCAGAGAATTTCCCACTACGGGCCACCATGGAAATTTCCGACAATGCCGAGGCTGGACCGGACTGGCCAGTGTGTGGGCGGATAAGGGGTGGATGGGAACTTGTCACTGGGCTTTTGGGCGCAGCCGATGTGCTGGAAATTGGAAAAACAAACCATTTTGGAATTTCACAACTCGGCAGAGACGAGTTGTTGATTAGGCGACGTAACCGATTGATTAGCACAGCTCGAACATTTTTGCCGAGTGGAAAGAGGATCTATGAAGAGGGCCCTGGACATGTATTGCATAATGAATCACCTTCCATTTTCTCTTCGCAGTGCCAACAGCCACCATTCTGGGCGGACCGGATCTGTATGTGGACAAGGGCAGCACCATAAATCTCACTTGCATCATCAAGTTCAGTCCGGAGCCACCGACCCATATCTTCTGGTATCATCAGGATAAGGTAAAAATCGCGAGCTCTCTTAAAATCAATTTACAGACTAGCGAGCAAAAATAAAAAATAAAAGATCTTAAAGGGAGAGGGGGAAAAACCAATTTAAGGTTTTCCTTTTTGGTGCCAAATTATCTTGCAATAATTGAGTTTGTGCGCAGTAAAAAGTCGCACAACAAAAAAAAGTGGAGGGGCGGGGCCACGCCCCTCCCAGCCAATTGCTGCAGGATAAACGTTTTTAACTTTTATGAGCTCTGGGCTGGCGCCTCTCCAAAGTGTGTGTGTTCGAGCTCAAGTGTTCGTGTGAGTTTGCTCGCGTTTGTTTACGCGTCGTATACGCAACGTATTTAATTTTGGCTTTTATGATTATGAGAAAACATGCTTTTGCATTTAGCTTAGCCTCCCTGTCCTGTTGAGGGAGAAAGCGCTTTTAATGCCATACCACCTCCTATCATGCCACGTTTTCTTTTCACCCCACCAGGTACTCAGCGAAGAGACCTCCGGCGGCCGTCTGAAATTCAAGACCATCAAGTCGGAGGAGACCAAATCCATTTTGCTCATTTACGACGCCGACCTTCTGCATTCCGGCAAATACTCTTGCTACCCATCGAATACCGAAATAGCCAGCATCCGCGTCCACGTCCTACAGGGTAAGTACTATACTGTCTTTCCACTTTCAGTTTCAGTATCAGGGATCTTTTTGAGTTTCGGACTTTAGAGGGAATGCTTTAAAAAGAAGGCCGCCTTAATTGGATGTTCAAGTTTGATTATGTGAATTATACATTCATGCATTTGCTTGACCTCGATTTGTATGCATTAAACTTGCATCCCGTTCGCTCTCTGTTGGGCAAACTTTTGCGCAATTTATGAACCTGCGGCACACACAGAAGTACACTTAACGAAAAGGGGCAGTTTCATAAGGAAACCTATGGATAGTGATAGCTTTTTACTCCCTTAAAGTTTTTACAGTATTTTTAACATACGTTTCGTTTCATAATTTCAGTTTTTGTTGCTACCACTTTTATTTCTCCATGTAATAGCCTTTTTGTGGCTCAGACAAACTGCAAATTGTTAGTCATTCTTGTCAAATCTCGTGTCATTTGTGAACGTCCCTTTTACCCTTTACCCTCTACTATCTCACTGTTCACCCTCTATTTTCCATTTTCCGGCAGGAGAGCGACCCGAAGCCATGCAAACGAACGCGGCGCCGGCTGCCGTCGCCCTGGCCAGTTGGTCCTGTCACTTTGGAAAGGATACGCAGGCGGTCAGGGTAATTAGCACAATGGTGGCGGCACTTGTATTGTTGGAGGCCTGCTCCTCGATGCTACTGCAGGGTGCCGGAGGAGGAGGAGGAGGAGGCGGTGGTGGAGGTGAAGGTGTAGGGAACCAAAGAGCCAGCAAGGAGGGACACGGAAAGCTGGAAAAGCTGCAAAAGCCGCCACCAAGTAACCCAGCACTCGACCCAAAGGAAGCCTGCGGCCACGTCAATACTGGCAGCCGGAATGCACGGTGATAAATTAATGTCGCCCAGTTGGAATTCCACCGCCAATGCAGCCCCCTAAATGCAAGAGAAGAAATGATTTATGGCTAACAGCAAAGCACAGCACAGGACGAGAAGCAGTAGCAGGATCTAAGGCCAATGGGAAAAATCAAGAGGAGCAGAAGTCGGAGAAAGGAGAAACAGCGTCGCGTTGAGCTGCATGTAATACCTTAAAAAAACCAACTAATTATGCTAATGATGCTGCTGCTCCTTGTAACTTGTAACTTGTAGCTTATAAGTAAGTGTGTCTCTAATTAAGTGGGCTGGGGATTAGTTAGTTAGGCGGAAATCAGAGCCATGTACATAAACTTCTCACGTAAATTGCCAGCACCCTAGCGAACTTAGCTAAATGGAAAGAGTTTTGAACGAATCATCAAGTTAGAGAACTATAATCATGTGGTTTGCTTATAGAGCCATGCCTAGTTGGTTAAATATTGAAGCGTATATGCGAGGCAATGTGTCGGATAGTCCTTGAGTCCCTAAGACAATAGCTAGTGTCTCAAGGGCTATCCAGTGCAGTCCTCAATAGATTAGGATTTCAAAGTAGTGCAAGTTTACTCAGATTGTTGTAAATATTAACAGAATTATCTTGGGTGTGCGTGTTAACATTTTATTTCGGTTTTCCTGTATAAACTAGACCTTAAGCCTTGTACATATTTAGTATTTAAACGAAGAATAGCTATATTTCGATGTGAAGTTCTCCGAACGGTTCCTAAACTGAACAAAACTTGCATGTCTATTTCTGTGTCAGTAATCTAATGGCAACATGGAGAATTCATGAGAAATTCCTGCCAAAAACTCGCATCGGTTTGAAGTGCGACTTCCCGGTCTAACAATTTATTTAAAAGAATTTCACCAAGTCATGTGGGCAGTTCCTGTTCCCATTGCTGAATGGGTTCAATGCTCCATTCTGGGCGAACTCTCCGAGTCCACTGAAATTTAGAGCTCCCATTTCAGCATGTCCGGTTGCATTTTTACCCCTTTTCTCAGACTAAGGACAGAGCTGGCAAGTCACTTTTCACTCTTGTCAACAAAATATTTGCATTTCCATTTGCCAAGCTAGCTGGCTGGCTATTTGTTGGGTTGGGCTTGTCTTGAAGGACTCCCCGGGCAAGGCGAGGCAAGTCCTTCTTCGTGCTGTCCCACATTTAAAAATGTATGGCCACTGTCCGGAGTCCTTAGTCCATTGAGAACCTATGGCCCGTGAGCGGGCTGAATTTAACTGATCAAAATTGTAAATAAACCTACATATACCATATGAATAAACTATAAACTGTACTCAAGTATTTATGTGGTAGTCATACATAACGTACATACATACAGGACACTCTCACACATAAGTATGCACACTGAGCGGAAAAAGGGTTACATATACATAAATATTAAAAATGTAAGCCGAACGCATGCAAAATTAGTCGCGACATGTAAATGAATGTTTAATGGGTAAATTAAAATGTTGCTATGGATGGGATGGAAATATGGCAAAGCAAAAACAAAGCAAAAATATCCATGAAAATAATTGCAATTAAGCAAATAAAATAATATTATATATAAGCATAAAAGAGGAAAAATAGCGAGTAATATCCATAATAACAAAGCCCCATTGCCGAAAGCGGAAACAAAAACAAAACGTTGTTGACTTTTGTTGCAAACAAAATGGCAACGTATTATAAAGATTATAAAATTGTTTTTAATTTTTAAGCGCGTAGCCACGTAAATATGGAAATCGGTATGAAAAATTTCAATAAAGTTTTTTTAGTTATTACCATCAAATGATAAATATGTATAACAAAAAGCGCCGTACTTTTCTTTGATTTTGGCATGGGAGTGGGTTCGTTGGGTTGGTTTTTGGCTGTGATTTTGGTTTTTGGGTTTTTTTTTTGGGGCTTTCCGGGTGTGATGAAAAACTGTGGGCCACATGCTGAGCGAATCCCGGCAAGATTTATGCAAATATTTTCCATTGCCATTCATGCATTTAGCCTGGGAATTTTAATGGGCCGCACGCACACACACTGACAATGGAATTTTTGGCCGGAGTTTTTGGCCCCCGGGAGATTGCAAGTTTCTTCACTTTTTTGTGTGGTGGGCTGAGTAGGGGGGTTAGCGCTTTCCATTTTTCAGCCTAATAAAGCCGCAATGCAAAGACAGGAAAGGCAGAAGGAAGAAGAATGGGCATTAAGTGCCTGCCAGCTGTCCCTACGATCCTACCGACTAGAGGAGCAGGCCATGTGTGGCTCGCAGGACTCTGTTTGCGCTTTGGTAAGACATCAAAAGCCGTTAACATAAAAGTTTATTATATGACAAGTAAGTGTATGTATGTGTATTTCTATCTATCTCTGTGTGTGTGTGTGTTGGCACGGCCAAATAACGGTAATATCATGCCAAAAAGTTTAATAGCGCACAACGCGTCAACCCAGACCCACAGCTTTCCCCACTCTTTCCGCTTTTCCCGCCTTGGCCCGTCAAGCCGAATTGAGTGGAAATCGTAAGGAGCGTCTAAGGCGCATAAGGCACATGAAGCGGAAAGTTTCCCTGCTCCGCCGGAAAGAAAGTATTACCCGAAATGATGACGACGATGATTGGAATACTCTGGTTTTGGCTATGCGAAATAGATGGACTGTCTCAGCCAGACTGTCGAAGGAGTTTCTACATTTTTGTTATTCTTTTTAAATATGTAAGAAATAAATTGGTTACAATAAATAAAAATAAAGCCATTTTTAAGAAGTTGTTTTTGGACCCCTCATGTGCTGCCATCTAGCCATACACCACTTCTGTGGAAAAAGTGCCAAAAAATATCCGAGGCAATTGTCGGATATTACCTTTAATTGCACATAGCTCAGGTCACAGATGTGGGCCGTGGAGCAGATGAAAGGCGGAATGTCGGGGGAATGTGGCTCGCAGTTGGGTCCAGGCAACGGCAATCGACTCGGGAGAATATAAATTATCATCATTGTGACATTTTCATTTGTCAACGTAATTTTCTTTGTGTCGCATTCCTGTGCCGCCTAAAAGCACACGGCACACCCTGTACTACCCAGGTCTCCTGCCAGGATCACGGTTAACGTTACAACAAAAAATCCGGCAAAAAGTCTGGCAATTTGGCAAGGAATTTCACTTCACTTTGACTGGCAGAACGTTGGGCTGAAAAAAAAAATGTGGAACGAAAATCGAGCAAACACAGACACGTTTGCCTTTTATGTTCTGTCCTCGGGTGGCCAGGATGTGAAGGTCCTTATTATTGCCGCGTACATTTTTAATGTGAAAATATGATTTGATTTTATTTGGCTCCGGCATACATTTGTTTGTCTGCAGCACAAGTTGCAATTTAAATTCGCATATTGAACATAAATCAGATGTCTAAGGCTTCAAATGCTAAACAAGTCTGTTTGTGTGTTCTGTGCCTTTGCGAAAATCCAGTACATAATTTATTGACATGGCCAGGACCAAAGCCATGTCGAGGATTGTCGAATATTGTCCTCCAGCTGCCAAGTGGAATATTGAGCATTATTTTGGAGATCCCCCCCTGCCCCCAATTTGTGGCGTTTTCAGCGTGTTTGTGGCATTGTCAAAGCGAATGCCAATGGCGTCGTTCTTTGATGGCCGATTTCAAATGCAGCTCAGCATTTAGCGTTAGCCCATTAAACTTGCCATCCTGATTGTCGATTTAAGATCAATTTTTTTTATTCCTGTTAAATGCACTCCTCCTGAGAGCTTCTCATTGTTCTTAGCCCGGTTAAGCCCTTCAAGAATCGCTTTAACTTGGCTACAAGTTTCCCTGTTGAACTTCCCTAAAGTTTTGTTTGCTCATTTAAAGCCAACTTTACAACTTTTCCTCAAGGAGTCTAATGAGTTGAAAACAACACTTTCTTCACCCTCATTAGTGCCAGCATCCACTGTTATTAATATGTATAATTATTTCAGCATTTTTTTTGTATAATTCTCTTATGAAAAACTGGGTAAAATAAACGGAGAAGAACAAAATTTGTTGGCTATATTGTTTACACATGTAATGAAATTTCTGCGGTTATTCGGGCGAGAAGTTTGGGGGGCCAACAAGGGGGCGTTCCCATGGCAATTATTTTGGCGCCAGTTTTCCAGTCAAATTTCTCATTTTTGGCCTTTAAAAATAGCAAATTAATTATATTTCACGCCGCGTTGTCGACAGCAACGCAAAAAAATAGAAAATTTGCTCTGGCTCATAATTAAATTTCGCGTTGTGTGTGCGAGGTGAGTGGAAAATGAGGTAGGGGCTAAATCGCTCATGGATGTAAGTATATGTTTGTATGGATAAAAGGATATATCCATGTGTGACTCTGTGGGTTTGGTTATGGGAAGTAATACGGCTTTGATTAGAAAATCGGTTTAAATGGGTTCGCTCGCTGACTGTTTGTTTTGCTCTTCGGTTTTGGTGTTTGTTTCTGTGTTGGTTTGGAATTTTGTTTTTAATTTTTCCGTGTATCCTTGTGGTTTTGGCATCCCCTTGTTTTAACGATGTGAATGTGTTTTAGTCGGCTTTAGCCGAGAATTGCTTTTTGAATATGTGCGACATTGTTGGTGGTCCTGTTGTCTTCATAAATGGATAACCAAAACCCGAGTTGGGTTCCTGGCCCACTGTGTGCTGTCATTTTGCGGTCAGTGCCGGCACCCACTTCAGAAATTCACAAATTCAGAAATTCCCTCTGTCCTGCACCCATTCTCCATCTAATGCAATTTGTCATTTTCAATTTTTGTTGCCATGGCTCCTCTGCCAGGACCTTTGTCTCAAATGGAATTTTCGGCATTTCGTTCACATAAATTAGGCCTGACACTCTCTCCTCTCGTTTATTTTTGACCAACAATAGCTGTTGCACCCGAATTGCTGTGTAAATAATTATTTTTTCCATTTTGTTTATATGTAAATTGCTTATTTAACGAGTGTTTCTTTCGTTTTCAAATTTAAATGTTATTAGGAGCTCTAACGAGATGGGAATCGGTGTGAACTAACGTTGTCATAAACGTTAATGCATAAGGCTATCTGATCTGGGTACTAGTGAAAAATAATGGAATTTGTCGGCAAGAGTCCTTCGTTGCCAATTTCAGTTGGCATCAAATGCAATTACTTTGCTTTTCTACAATCGTGAGCAGATGTGTCAGGTCTCTGCTAGATTGAAACATTTTTAAAGTCACTGACAAAATTTTAATATTTATTGTAAACTTTGGGTTTTAGTTTCGCAACAGATTACAAATAAAAAACTTATGCTTTTGAAACGGCAATCTCAAAAATTCAGTTGTCCTGCCCGAAGCATCCTGTCACTTTTTCCGAAACGTATTTCGAATTATGAGCTGTCTGCGTGGCTGAAAAATCTCCCCCCTCGAAAGCTCCGCCCCTGGCGAACGTTTAATGCCATTTAAGCCGGACCTTTTTCAAGCGGACAGTGTCCAATTGCTGGGCACTTAACTGAAATACAATTTTTATGGCCGCCCAGCGAAGTGGGCGATGTCCTTCCATCCTTTTTCACATTTTTTTCTTCTTCATTCTTTATTTTATTGCATACTTTGGCGCGCTGGCTCGTCGCTCGAGTTGCGACTTTTCGCACATCCTTGTGACTGCATAATTTTGCTGAACGCCGGCACGCTGGCATATTCTCATCTTTCGTTTGTATTTTGCATGATTTACTCTGATTTCAGTCAGCTCGTCCTGTCTATCTCGTCCCTATACGTCGGAGTCTGTGTGAGTGGTTGTGTGCGCGACTGCTTTGTAGTTTTATCACACACTTGACCCATAAATCAAACATGTGTAAATGTTTTCACTTTATATGCACACTTATACATGCACATCAAATACTTTGGCCGCCTCTCTATCTATTTTGCCTCCATGGAGTGGAACAAGGTCCTTGGTCCTTGGTCCTCGCTCGTCCTCCGGTTCGTGCGTGTAAACGAAGTAGAAAAGCGTGTAAAATATGCCTCAAATAGCTGGCTTCTTGTTATACTCAATCCAACGTATCCTTCTTAGCCTTTCTGTCTGCTTTATACTTATATACATATATATACATTTGTATATATATCCTTGCTACCTCCTGAGCTCGGTGTCAATCCCTTTTGATGGGCCACTGACATTTTTGGCGGCTTGTCATTCCGTTTTTGTGCGAATTTTTATTGGCTTAGTGGGCATAAATTTCGCATACCCATCGGGTTTATATACATATTTTTGTGGCAGACCCCAAACAGAGTTTTCCGCTGCATGCCCAAACACCCCGCTAATTGTGTCAGAGGCACAGAAATTTATATACATTTTTGTCAAATTTAATTTCTGCTGGTAGCCCCTGGAGGCGCAAAAAAACGCAATTTGTTGGCATTTAATTTTGAACTCTTTGCAATGTCTGCTAATGATGATGTTGATGGTGTGATTTCACAAATTGAATTTATCACTCAACTGAATCAAATTAGCGTGGTTAGGCGATGGGTGTTGCATGGTGTGTGTGTGTGTGCCACACGGTCAACAAATTGCTTGCCACACATTTTCACTTATGCATAACATAAATTTTGACTGAGAAATGGCCGCAATTTGTTGGCTAAAACGGCTAGTACACAGCTGTAGCAGCAACTTTGTGACCCTGAATGAACACGCCTTAAATTCGAGTGCAACTTTCATGCTTTCCAGTGTCCAAGGATGCGTGCTGGGGCTCCTGCCACAGTGTCGGCACTTGCAGATGCCTCAACATCACGTTTGCGTCATACTCATTATAACGCCACTCAGGCAAAGGCCCTAAAAGTTATATGAGACACTTTCTGTTCGAGATGACTTTCTTGGAAAAGTGTTGAAAATTGGCACACGACGTTTTTTGGATTAATCTTTCATGAAATGTGCCATATTTTTCTTCTTCTGGTGATTGGGGAGTCACCCTAGCAGTATCTAGAGAACCAGTTTCTAAGCTATTTGAAAATGGCGATAAAAGTATAAGTAGGTTTCTACTTTTAGGGGTAGAAACTTTATACCATCACAAAAATGGACAAAAAATCTAAAAAATATTTCGTCTCAGGATTTTGATGCAGAATGGTGGAGAATCGATCTAGAAATCGTTTAAGGTACTCCGCTTGAGAATCGGATGAGAATTGGGAAAGATATAGCCATCATTGTGGACCCTATAAGGTAAATGCCCATTTTCAAAGGATCCCATCACGAAAATTGTGCAAAATATAGAACCGAAAAATGTACAAGAAGTTAAGCATAAAATAATGCCATCACTGACTGCAGCATAAAATAACTAGCTGAGAGTTTGGGTTGAGAACTTTTTCCATTTTACGCTCGGCAGCCTTTTAAAATGTAATTTTTGCCTAATTAGCAACAAACAACGAGTCAACGTCTCGAGTCTCTAATTTTGCCATTGCCCCCGTTGCCAGTTGCCATTTTAGAATATGGCCAACGCTCTAGGCCCTTCTGGCCCTGATCTGTCATGGCTTTGGCGGCTTTGTCTCGGCGCACGGTTGGCTCAGGCAAATCTAATTTGCGCCTTAACAGCTGCTTGGCGACAGCTGACCTTGGAACTGAACCACTCAAATACTGCTACAGTGAATCGGCGACGGAGACGTAGTCCTACGGCGAAATGCCTTAAACGGATCCGCTCGCAGGAATTAACACAGACAGGCAGACAGACAAGCAGCCCCACGGGGGGATTAAAGCCATTCAGCCTGATGGATTGCAAAGGTCTCGGCTTACCCTCTTACTATATAGATACTGTATTGGTGCTTCCACCTCTGGACTTGTTTTGCTTTCATCATCCTTTCCCTTTAACGGTGTGGGATTCAAGGTAGGGAAGTGTAGGGACTTCGCGGGGGCGTTTCACAACAATAAACAACGAAACTGAAATGAGTATTTCACATTCGCACGTAAACAACGCATTGAGTGGCCAAAAAGCAGGGGGGCGTTGAAGAGGCGTGGCTAATCCACATTCAGTTTGCCAGGACATGTATGGACAATGGGGTGAACCTCAACAAAAAATTTTAAAGGAAGAGGTTAAAAGGGGCAGGTAGAAAATGTATTTAATATATTTTATTCTGCAAAATCAGTAGAGAAAGAATTTTTTATATCTTGTATTATATTATGTATATTAATACGTTATTCAAAAAAATGTGTATTATGTTTATTAATACGTTATTCAAAAAAACTGTGTTTCATCAAAAAATATAATTCTTAAAATCAAAAAACCAGAAAATCATTCAATAAGCTGCTTTAGATTTTTTTTAAATAATTTTTTTTCGTTTTATTAGGAGATGTTACTTTCATAAAAAACATATATTTTAATAAAGCTAAAAAATTAAAAAAAAAAAAATACTTAGAGTTAAGCTTTGGATTATACAGCTCACCTTAATGGTAGCTCTTTCAATTTTCCAAGTTCCCGGATTTTCCTGCGTTTTTCCCTTTGGCGCTCTCTAGTCCCGGCTACCGGCTAATAAAAGTAAACATTTCTTTCCGCGTGACTAAATACCTTTCACTTGCTGTCCCTGTTTCTGTCGCTTGTACCGGCCACGCCCCCCCAAAGCGGACCACCCCACAGGACCACCGCCCGCTGGCACTTGACTTGACGGTTGGCCCCCCTTTTATTAATCGCGTGTCGAGGCGCGTCATGCGTCGGCAATATGAAATAGAATTTTCCAGCTTTCTTCGCTTTTATTATTGTGGAAGCGTTTGTAGCGGTAGCTGCTGCCGAGCTAATTAAAAATTATAATTAATTGCATTTGTTGGGCGCACAAGTCACCGGCATGCGAGAGTTCGAGTGTGTGTGTGTTTGTCTTGAGGGTGTGCCCAGCATATCTTGGGAAATTCATCTAAGTTGCCGCTCACTGCCTGTTTGGCCTCAACCAGTAGACGCATTAAGCTTATTAAATTCTCTTAGACCAGAAACAGAAACAAAAGGCCACACAAGCACACACGCGCGACGCACTCATCACAGGTGTGTGATGTGTGTAAAAGTCGGCATTAAGTTATTAAACGGCTAAAGGAAAATAAGGTAACAAAATGTTATTTAACTTTGTAAGCCAAGATGTTAAGCGGCGATTAGCTGATGTCCTCGTTATGCTAACTGCTTATTAAAAAATATATATAATTACAAGTACTCACTGACAGTGTCCTGGTAGCATGGTAGCATGGTATCCTGGTTTGGCCTGGTCTGGCCTGAATTGGCCCACTCATAAATTTCCGCAAACATAATTTGAGGCTTTTTCTGTTGTAGGTTGCCGGTAGGTTGTTGCCTGTTGGTTGTTGCAGCATAACTCATTTTACCTGCCATTCGGAGCGGGGGCGTAATTAATCGGATATAGCGACAACCGAATTAATGAGAGTCAGCTGGAAGGGCTGGGACCCGAACGGGCCAGGACGAAGCAGGAATACGCTAGGAAGCAGGCAGGATGCTGGAAGAGGTTTTGCTCCAAAATCTGCGGGCATGTTTAATTGCATTTACTAGTTACGCGGTTACAGCAGCCCACCTCTCCGGGCTCACGAAAATTGAAAAGGGGTGGGCTTAAGTACGCGTTTTAATTGCCATTAAAGAACGCAGCGAACCCACTCGTACTCTATCGAGTCCTCTGAACTTCGAAAGGACTCGCGCATTAATGTGTGCTGTCAGCATTTTAAATAAAATGCAACATACAAATGCATAAAAACGGGCCATTTCTCAATGATTTATGCCGTTGAAGTTTGCTGATCAATGGCAAATAATAAATTAAATTACTTTAATTGCACTTTACCTCGGACAGCTGTGTGTGGGAAAGAGGTCCTTAATGCCACTCTCAAGCACTCCGGAGCACCCGTTTTGGGCCATTAAATATACGAGCAGCGATTTACAATTGGCAGACAAATCGAGCAACGGCAGATGCCAATGACAGCTGACACTTTCAGAGTTTCTGATCATTCCCTCACACATCTGCAGACATGGGCATTAACCATCAAATGTTGACTTTAATATTTCATTCACCTTTCGGAGGCGAACCGCAAATCAATTAATTCATTACGGTATTGTGGAGAAAAACTGCTGACAAAGGCCTCGTCATTATCGTTCTCATCATCGGAAACTATAGAGGAAAACTGCTAACCAAGTTATTTGCCTCGACTTTCGTGTTAATTATTTCCGCAGGGGCACGGTAGCTGTAGCTCTTATTTATTGTATTCCGCGCAAAGAATTCCCTCACTTTTTCGCACAGCCATAAATTATTTAGGCTCTGCTGTCCGATTCGGACGTAAACTGTGTTTAATTAAAATTTACCACTGAATGGAACAAATCATTCCGAGGGGAAGAGAAAAGTTCATCCTTCCCCCAGAAAGAGCTACAAGTTTCAAAAGAAACTGGTATATATTTTGGGGCTCTCAACTAAATAGCTTTGTGCCTTGTGACAAATTCCCACACATGTACTTCCACCTTGGCAAGGACTCTGACATGGTTCGATCCTTTGGCTGGTTGTGTCGCAATGTCCTGAGCTGGCATCGCATAAATAAATAAAAGGAAATGAAGGAGCATTAAATGAGAATTCGAAATTCGGAGAAAATCAATTCAACAGACTGACAACAGCTTTTGTATATTATTAAAATTTTCAACTGTGAGGCACGCCACGCCCCCAACTCCGCCATCTGAATAAATCATGAACAGCTGTTGCTGTTGACTGATTGATTCGCTTACAATTTACATTTGGCCAGGATAGGACAGGCTCATTACAGGGCGAAAACAAAACAACAAATTAACGGAAAAAATGATTGGAAATTGCCTTCGCCATTTGGTAACTAATTGACGTTGATCGACAGTGCCATTTGTATAGAAATCTGTATAATATTAATACTCGTTCGAATGCCGACTGCACCCACCTTGCGAATCATTTATTCATTCATTAATTTGTGTTTGTTTTATGTTAATTTATTTATTACACTTTGCCGTTAGCCGACTTCACTCCCTGCTGCCAAACTAAAGGTGGGCCAGTGGAATGCCAGAAAGACAGTTCGGGTACGGCGATGTGCGCATAAATGAGCGCCTGTGTGGGAGGCCCAAAAGTGATGGCCTCTTAACAAGTTGCTTTTTGATTGGCGCACGCAATAAATGAATTTTTATTTACAGTTAATTTGGTTAATTATGGCAAAAAAC
This sequence comes from Drosophila bipectinata, assembly GCF_030179905.1. Classification (NCBI taxonomy): domain Eukaryota; kingdom Metazoa; phylum Arthropoda; class Insecta; order Diptera; family Drosophilidae; genus Drosophila; species Drosophila bipectinata. The sequence continues at coordinate 15,430,330 of NC_091738.1, read as the reverse complement.
AAAGGCGGCAATGGCATTCAGCATACGCCTGTTATGAAATTTAAGCCAGCAACTTATCACTTCAATATTTTCTGTCTTTTATGGGCCAGAATATTCCTCTTTGGCATTTTTTTGTTTTTTGGTCTTTGTTTTCTTTTTGTTTGTTACGCATCGTATTGTATTTTAATTAAAGCACGTAGTGGCCGAAGGCAGGGTCTGCATGCAGCAATTAAAGCCAAATAATGGAAGCCAGCAGTGCATACAAAAAATGGAAATGAATGGCAAATGGCGAAAGGCCAGCTAACAAGGCGACAACCCCAGTCGGCATTGCGTATACGCCGCGTTGCCACATTACATAACGCTTTTCTTCGCCTGGACTGGCCTGGGCTGGGCTGGGTTGACTCGCTCAGGACCATCTGCACCCTCTTCTGCAGTCCCGTCTTCTTTTTATTATGTTTTCTTTATTTTTGCACGACTGGACACGCATAAAGGTCGAGGGAGCGCAAAGGAAAACTGTAATTTACGCATTTTCTTCGAAAGTAGCCCCGGGAAAATAAAAAGCGGAATCGTCAAGCATATGGCAACAGTTCGAGCTTGCAAAAATTAATTCAAGATACTATTTAGTGCTGCACTGCAATCAGGAAAAGTTTAACATTTTCGATTAGTAGAAACAATATAAAAACTTTCATGTTTTCAACTTAATAACCGAGTATAGCCATGTTTAATTATGCCAATATAAATTATGATGCAAACAATCAGTGCGCAATAGGCAGACAAGTGGCAACAACACTGGCATACTGACTGTGGCAAGAGTATAAACAGGGGGCGTGCCTCGGGGGCAGAATGGGCACAGATAACACGTAAATAAAGAGACACAAACACAGTGGCAAGGATACTGTTCAGTGTACAGCCGACAGGCGCATGGAAAGTGCGACACATGCAGAACAATTGACTTGAGCTAACAAAAAGATACAAGATACAAAACACCCACAGACACACATTCCAACACAGACACACACAAAGCACAAAAGGCACAATTCCAGGGCATTGTTTTACAACTGCCAACAAAAGCAGCAAATTTAACTTCTTTCCCATGCACGTGTGTGGGTGCGAGTGTGTTAAGTGACTTGTTTTACAATGCCAATGATAACACACACCCCCCACCACCCCACATAGCCTCTAGCTAGTCACCAAGCTACAGATACAGTTACGGCTACAGCTGCAGATACAGATACAAATACAAGTTAGAAACATCTTGATAAGCCCCACAACAGCCGCCCGCTATCTGCGGCTTGTCTGACATTTTGTAATTGAAAATTTTGCTGCAGCCTACTTTCGGGCGCGGCGGTGTTGCACCCATTACGCATACGCCACGTTGGGCACTTAAAGAAATTAGACGAAAAGCAGCTGCCTAGCGAAAACACGAGAACGCAACCTGAAACGTCACATTTTAAATTAAAAAGTAAATGTGCAAGTTGAAGCATGACATTGGCCTCGTTACGCTAGACAACAAAGTTATTTTGATACTTTAAGGATTAAATAATAACTGATCTAATACAGTCATTTTAAATTCGTTTGCAAGCTGATTTCAGATATTATTTCATTCGTCAAGTCCATCATTTTATGTTGGCCAGTGTGGCAGTTGCACACTCATGTTGTTGGCTGCTTTGCAGTCTGTTAGCCAGATTTTTAGCCATATACACGAGACAACTTGTTGCCCTGACTGGCCGACAGACGGAAACAGTCTACACATGCCCTTGTGCATGAGTATGAGCTTTTTTGATGTGAGTGTGTGTGTGCGCAAGTTTTCAAACTCGACTCAAGGTCAACTCTGGCGCATATTAAAGTGCAAATTTGTTTTATTTTGCTGGGCAATGTGTATGAAAAATAAATGAAGCCGGGCGGTTGAAAGAGCACTCTTCCCAAAAAATGCTGCAAAACAAGCTTGGAGCCCTAAGAAAACGTCCCAGCAGAGACAAGCAAAGTGACAGAGGGGCAGGACTTCATTGAACCTAATCAGTTTTGAGGCCGGAGCAGTTTGGGCCCTGGCACGTGGCCATTGGCCGAATGGTCTGAAGCCACTAATCCCATAAATAATGCACGGCCCAAAACGACCAGAGCCGGCAGATTGGCAAGACGGCGAAGGACACGGTCAGTTGGGATACTTGGCATACTTGGTGGCTCGGAGATACGGCTGGCACAAAGATGCGGCTGGCCAATCATTTCAAGGACATAAATTCACGCAAATGTTTCAATCAATTTTGCGCTGCTCGGCCACAATACAAATTCAATTTGACCCACAAATTGCTGGCACAGCCCAAAAGGACACCCCACCCACTCAACTGCCCCGCTCTCCATTCGCCCATACGCCCCATGTTGTGTTATTGAGCCATCTTTATGCGATTACACAAACAACAGGCTGCGCGCCGAGGGAGTACAGTGCTCACTACAGTGAAGCACGGAAGGACAGACGGACGGGCCGCGGGCGGCAGGCTGTAGAAAACAGGACACGGGCTGGACAGGCGCACGATGGCAGGATAACGCTCACAAAGGACGAGACGAGCGTCGCACTAAAAAGGGACAGCGCAACGGAAATGTCTAACGATTGAACAAAACGGATGTCACCGGGGCGGGGCCGGAAGGAGCGGTAAAGCGAGAAGGGGCGGTGCGGGAAGCGAGGGGCACTGAAGGCAAAAGAAGGCAGAGCGGTAATAAATGACATGACAGACATCGAAGCGAATTCCTTTGAGGGGCCCTGAGCGCTGCATCGGAGCTCGACTCCTGTCAGAGTCATAACCGCTTACCCAATGCAAATTGTGAAAAGCTGACACTGAAAGAAAAACAAGGAGATTATAATATTGAAAATATTTAAAAGATAATATTAAAGTATTAAATTAAATTTTAAGGAAACAATTTTATAAAGAACTTCTTTAGAATAGTACAACTATTTATATATAAATTTGTTAATAACTATATTATACATCTGTATATATCAAATATCAAGTCTCAAGAAGTTACCATATTTTTATTTCCAGTGCACATATGTAATGCACTAAATCGTAATGCTGGAAAACTGTCTCACGAAGAGTGGTTACTGCTTCCTCATTAAAAACTGACTAAATTGAGTTTTGGGTGTGAGTTGTCTAACAACATTCGCCAAAAAAAAAAAGTAGACCGTTAACATTGCTTGGCAATGCTCTTAAGCCGGGCTACTAGGAGGAGGGGCTGCTGTGGGTTCATCCAGTGGTTACAAGTTGCGACTGCCACTTGCAAAATGCCTGCCAAGGATTTATAATGTTGTCCTCGTCCTCGAGGCGCTCGAGTTGCCGTTAAGTGCACGAGTTAACCCCATTTTGTCTCTGGTGCTTGCTCCTTTTTCCTCATTTCTTCTCCCCTTCCGGGACTAAGTAAAATCTGCAGGATCAACTGCACTTTGCAACGCCAAGGATAATCGGTGTAAGACAATTGTGTGAGCGTAATATGCAAGTGGTTGGCTAATCAGGCGTGCGTTGAATCCCAATGAGCTGATATAAATTTCAATTTCCAGGAATTTTTAAAAATATACAATAGTACAAGTATATAGATTTTTATTTCCTGTATTCAATGCAGTATCCTGTAATTTTTACCACAAAAACGCAGACCCACTTCCACGTGCGCTAAAATTTATTGAATCTGCGCGCGTGGCATAAACAATGGCCAGCTGCCTCTGAAGTTGCAGCAGAATGCTGATGGAGAGGCGTGGCACTACCTAAATATAGAACACAATCGTCGCTGCTAGCCATTTCCTTATTGCGCAGATAGAGGGCATTGTCTGAATCCGAACCCTTCCATCCAGGATTCTGGCAGCAGCCGCAGGGAGGGGATGGAGTCTCGGAGGAAGTTGCATGGAGAGAAAGTGCAACACATTAGCCGGTTCTCAGTGGCTTTTGTCTCCGTCAGACAAGTGCAACAATGAAGCTGAACAGGGAGGGGCGGAGGTTTCTTTTTCCCAGGGAACGGGGTTAGTCCTTATCCAATTGGGCCTGCCGCAGAGCCTTTTGTTTAGAGCCCATTGTTTCACCTATTAAGGTTGCTGCAACTGCAAAACGTGTGAATACCACACTACCCGCGTTTTCTTTTCTGTTTTTTTTTTTTTTATGTTTATTGGACTTTGTTTGGGCTTTGTTCGTTTTGCATAAATGACATCGCGAATATTGTTATCAACCATTCGCTTCCTTCCTTTTTATTGAAAGGGATATAAAAAAAGTGAAATAGCGAGGAGAAATTAATAAAATGTTCTTTGGTCAAGCAAAATGAGCAATAATCAAACAGAAGGCGAAGTAAAAAATTCATAATGGCCACTCAGGAGTGGAGGAGAGGAAGGACAAAGGAAAAATTTTCCCCAGTGGAGTAGAAAAAGTGAAGAAAGAAAAAAACAACGATGATTTTTATCAGTTCGAGAAAAGTTGAAAAAATCTAACTAACACTTCTCTTTTGCTTTCAATTAAACTTTAAAAGTATTTGAGTTTTCCCAGCCAAGTTTAAGCAGTGATTAAAAGTTAAGCAATGCTACATTTTTGCACCTCCTCTTGATTAAAGTTTGGCTTTCTGGAAAATACTCTCTGTGTAATCTATTTTCAAAAACCATCTGCCATTGCCAGCTCCATTTCAATTTGAATCGCAGTTCTCTTTTTTTTTTATTTTCACTAACCTAATCAACTCGTTGGTAATTTTATAGCCATTTCACCGGCTTATCCGAACAGCATCCTTATGGCTGGCCATCAACAGCTCATTTATCCTGCGCTGGGAGAACCTTCTCTGTTCTTTGGTTTCCAGTTAATGACATTGCTCTGCGGTTCTATCCGCTTCAAAGCTCATAAATTCTGACTGCTCTGGTCATTGGATAGCCATTTCTGCTTCTGTTTTCCACCAGCATTATGAATTGATTGCTTGCAGGTGCTGGCCAGTCCCGGCCAAGGCTTGCTGCCCGAACCCCAGCTACCCAGATACCAATAACTATCTGACGTACTATAGATACGCCGACATATGGTAAGCCATTTTTCATTCTCGCTGCTCAACAGAACTCCTTTTGAAACCCTTTTATTTTGTATACATTTTTTGTGAACATTTCACACATCAAGTAACAACGTGTACATTTTATCTACTGCATGTTTTGGTTGTATATATATTTTTTTTTGGGGTGTAACACCCTTTTTGTACATCATCAAAACTTAGTAAATTAAAATGGTCAGCGAGGCGTTTTTTTGTTTCGCTAGCATTTATTTTCAATTTGTGGGGCATGCTTTTAGGCGCCCGGCCATCTCCCATAGCTTCTGCTTACCATTTAGTTTTTTGTTTAGCCACAATTTTGGATTGAAAGTTTCGTTTTTCCCCATTTTTTGTTTTTTTTTTTTCCTTTTTTCAATTTGTTGCGTGAATTTGTGTGCTTCAAACCTTGTTGCCTTTGTGTTTGGAATATTGATTAAATGGAAAACCCGCTCTGGAATGTGAGTAAAAACAATTGCAGAGGGCACTCGGGTTCATTGCATTAAAGCCTGATTGCACAAATAAAAGCTTTGGCAATCGCCGGGCCAAAAGGTTAAATTCGGGCAATTTATTAACACACGTGTCGAGCATTTATTTTTTGGGGAGCGAGCTAAAGCAATTTGTTCGTCTGCTAGCTTCGGTTAATTGAAACAAGAATTCACCGAGTTTAAAGGAGCGAAACATTAGCTTAATCACCGGCTCACAACAAAGGGGCGTGGCCGATGTCGGGGCCGTTGGGGGCTGATGGGGCTTCATTCACGCCTGCCGCTAAGCCTTGCCGAAGGAAGTTGTCTCGGGTGGTCCATTAAAAATGCATTTATCATTTGGCATTTTGAAAAAGCTTCCTTCCTGCCATTCCTCGGTTCCTCGTGGCTGGCTGGCTGGATGGCTGGATAGCTGGCTAGGAGGCAACTGGCAAGCAAGCAGGAGACTGACACCTTGTATCAGGATATAAGGATACTCATCCTTTCTCAGCGAGCACTTTAAGCTGTTTGTGTTTTTTTTTCGAGAATAAAAGCGAACACCGAGCACAAATTGTATTTGTGCTGCCACCAAGACTGAAAACTTTTACTTTGGCCAAGAAATATGTACGACTTTGGGTTTTTGGGGGAAAAGTGAAAAGTGCAAAGTCTATGCAACTTGGGGCATGTTCAAGCGCTAAACTGTTACTTCCACATGCTGAACTCGAGCCGGGGGATCGGAGAATCAGGGAGGTGGAGAAACAGGTCGCCAATCTGGCTCCAGCTGGCCATCGATGTGGGGTTTCTATATAAGCCGAGAGCCGAGACAAAGGCGTTCCCAGAGTGTTCATAAAAACTAAAGCTACCATCGCCCCACCACCCCAATGCCCAACGGAAGAACTAGGTCAGCCATGCACTTAAAAAAAGGATACCGTATCACCTTTTAGTGTTGAAACTCCTTTCGGTTTGCTTTTATAGTTTTTCCAGTTTTATTTAATAGGGAGTCTAGCCTTTTAAAAATATAATATATTTAGCTGTTAGAAAATGTGAAATGAAAAGTTTATTACCAAGTGTAAAGACAAACAAACCGACTGGCTGTGCCAGGTAAAAGTTGCCGCCACTCGGGCAAAAGTGAGTGCGAGTTTGAGGCTTCCATTCATGTTTAGCCGCAATGCAGCGCCTGCATAAATTTCATTAGATTTTAGCCTCGGGCCCTTTCTGTCCCCATTCCTTTGAAGAGTCTATAACAAATCAATTGGCCTTCATCGGAGCTGGAAGACACATCTATATATTCATTGGAAATGGCCTGGGCGGAGGCACATCTGAAGCACATACCCGTAAATGGCTTCCTAATGAAGTCATAAAGTGCCCGGCTAAGGCAACTAGATGCCCGCCATTAAACGCACCTTGAGCCAAGGCCAAAGCCACTGCCAAGTATGCTAATAAACGTAAACCGAGCCCCATTAACAGGGGAAGTTGAAGTCGTAAAAATAAAAATAACCGAGAACCGAATGATGAGTGCAGGGAGCGATTTCCATGCCCTGGCGGCACCGGCGGCACTGGCGGCTCCTTTGCCCAGAAAAGCAATTCCCGATGAGCTGATAAGCTGACGGGAAGCAATGCGAGAAGTGGTAACTAAAGTTCATCACTCGGTACAACTATAAATGCAAATTTTAGAAAATAAAAATAAATATTTCATGTTTGAACTTAAGAGGGCAGGAAAGTTTTGAAAACTGGTCAGTTGAAAGCATAGTCTTCTTAAAATAGTCAAATGGTTGAGAGACTTTTCGTACTTTCTGTATTTATTAAGATACCTTTTCCTTTTACAAAAATATAGGCCAAAAATGCTAAAAGCCTGGCGGGTTCAGTAGCTCGTTACCAATAAACCAAGTCCCACCTTTTAGGTTATAGCCCTCGGGGCATAAAACCTAAAGCCCTTAGAGTGGCTGCTGGCAAACGGCATTTACCTTTAGGAAAATGTGAGAAAAATGTGCAGAGGGAAAAGACAAAAGGAAAGTGCGGTCAAAGGAAAATGCAGAGGAAAACCGCGAAAGCCCCCTCGACACAAGCTGAAAAAACACATATTGAACATGCGAGCCAGCTTTACGGGCTGACAATGATAATGACTTTGGTCTGGACGGGGCAGGAACGGGATGGGAAAAATAAAAAGTAGAAAGCGAAATGGAAGCTGAACTGAAATGTCTCCGCGGGAAGTGCATTGAAAACGCTCTACACGCTAATGCACCATTATCAGGAGCTGTGTTCCGTAAATCTTCACTTGCATCCGCGGTCTTGAAGGGCTTTAATAGATATTTATGGGGGCGATGATGGGTCCAAACATTTGCTCTAGATCCTCGCCCATAACTTTGATAAATTGTTTCCAGCATTCTTCTACGGGAACAAAAACACAAAAACTTTAAGTTCAAGTGCTTAAAAAGTGAGGTAAAAGGCGAATAATAAAAAACGGCTAGCCAAGGCAAAACAAATTGTGGCGAAACAAAAACTGAAAACTACATGAACAATTTGGCATGCAATGCGAGAGGAAAACGAGCCAGAAATAAAAAAAAACAAGAAAGGAAAGCTAACTTCGGGCGGAGCCGAAGTTTATATACCCTTGCAGTTAAAACCGGATATATATCGCAAACATCGGATATAGTTGGCCGATCCTTATGGGAATAGGAATATATAATCCAATTTATTACAATACAAAATCTAAAAAAAGTCCCAAACTTCTATCTTCAAAAATACGAAAGTTGATATTTCTACCAAATACCATTTCCGATCGTTCAGTTATATGGCAGCTATGGGATATAGTCGGCCGATCCTAATGAAATTTGGTAGGTTGGATCAACTGACCAAGAATTAAATCTGTACTAAGTTCCAGCTTTCTATCTTCAAAAACACGAAAGTTGGGTCATTTCCGATCGTTCAGTTATATGGCAGCTATAGGATATAGTCGGCCGATCCTTATGAAATTTGGCATGACGTAATGTTTTGCCAAAAATAGCTCACATGTCAAATTTGAACTCTCTAACTCTAAAAACACCAAAGTTATACCATTTCCGATCAATCAGTTATATGGCAGCTATAGGATATAGTCGGCCGATCCGGGCCGTTCCGACTTATATACTGCGTGCAAAGGAAAGAAGGGTGTGTGCAAAGTTTCAAGACGATAGCTTTAAAACTGAGAGACTAGTTCGCGTAGAAACAGACAGACGGACAGACGGACAGACGGACAGACGGACAGACGGACAGACGGACATGCTCATATCAACTCAGGAGGTGATCCTGATCAAGAATATATATACTTTATAGGGTCGGAGATGTCTCCTTCACTGCGTTGCACACTTTTGACCAAAATTATAATACCCTCTGCAAGGGTATAATAGGAAGGGAAAAGTGGAAATCCCAGGGACTCTGTCTGATATTCTTTTTTTATTTCGCCAAGCTTGTTGCATTTTTTTAACCACCTTTTTTTTCGGCGACAGGGTCTACCGGAAACCTTAAAAACGAGCAGCGCTTCGAATTTATGTGCTGCGCAAGTGGTGACTTTTAGTTTTTCTCTCGCCAGGTGTCAGACATGGAAGGCGAATCGGCCACTGAGGATGGGGAGTGGAGCCACCACTTGGTGGCCGGTTAAATGCAATCCAAGCCAAATCCACCAGCTGGCAGTAACCAGAGAGAAAAGTCGATTTCCCTCTGCGCTATTTTCATTCCACCAAACTCTCATGCATTTCAATCAAATGAAGTCGCATAAAATAATGAAATGGCAATGCAATACAGACGCAATCGCTGCTAATCGGATCGGACTTCCAGGGACGTCGACCAGAAGGGGCCAGTTATTCCGCTGGTAATGAACATTATTCAGTGATTCGATTGGCCAGTGGGCCAACGCCATTCAGTGGGCACTGAAACCATTTTAATTAACTATCTCCTGCAAGGAAAACACGTGTTTCCCGCTTCTCGCAAGTAGCCCCTCTAAAGTCGTGGGGTTTCAATAGCACTAAAGGGTAGTTAGCTTTTACGATATCCTGCAACAGCATCCACTTAGGGGGGGTGCATCGGGTCGGTTAATGACCCGAACGCCACTCGATGGCCCATTAAATGCCAATCCGAAACAAGCCATAAAGTTTATGCAGAAATAAAATTAAATTAAACGAGCTTAGCCATCCCCTAATCAAGTTGTTTACACCCATAAAGGATCCCACTCAAGTAGGGATTGCCATAATGAAGAAGGGATTGCTTCGATTTTCCTACTCTAGTGGATAAATATTAAGTGGAAAAAGTCTGCGACTGACAATCTAGTCATTTGTTTTTCTCAAAAAGTATAGAATACACAAAGAAACGAATAAAAACATTAACAGTAGACTTCCGCTTTGTTATAAAAAGTAAAAATTATTAAATAATTATGATATAAAGTGACGGAAGCTTTCAACTTGAGATAAATTGGTGTATAAAGTTTCTTTTTGTAGTGTAACAATTTTGCAGCGTAGCCGCTTTTGTGCAGGTAATTGGTCTGCGCCATCGATGCTTCCTGACCACCAGGACCTTCGGGCCGACTTCGTCACAGGAAATTGGCGCAAATTCCATTCCTGTGGAGTGGCATTCTGTGTACATTTTGCATGCGAAGCTATTGAGCTATTGATATCGATGGAGATTCGTCTGGCTGTGCTGGATGATATTTATTGGCGGCAGGATAGCCAGGATGCGGCGGGAGGAACTGTAATCAGAGGAACAGCTCCTCGGGAGAGCAGAGGGCCGAGTGCTTCCTGTTGCGGCCCGTCTTACAGCCCACGGGCCGGAAACTGTAGACCTGCTGTCCGCAGACCGGCGCCCGGGCGTAGTTGCAGGTCAGCTTGAACTGGGTCAGGTTCTGTACCAAGTACTGGGCAGCGGCGCAGCCCACATGCGAGTTGCCCTCCACGGCCATGACCGCAAAGTGTCGGTAAATCCTGTCAATTAAACCAACTGGTTAGTTCATCAAGTAGCAGCGGATGATCCGCACTCACTTTTGCTCCTTCACGTCGCAGGAGTAGACCTTTAAAGAGTCAGCGGTCATGTTTTCGTACTCAGACCACCAAGTCTGGGCGCCCAGGGAGAGGAGTTCCGGGACAAGTTTTTCCAATAGCTCGTTCTCCACGTTGTGGGTCAGGTTGAAGACAATAATATTCTGGCCGGAGTTGGGAAAGGTCTTGCTGTTGTGGCAGTCGTCGTGCTGGGCCTTGCACATCTTGGCATTGAACTCCGCCAAGTCGGCCAGCTCGCTGCTCCACTGCATTGCCACCAAGCGGGCGGCTCGTGGCAGGGTGGGCTCCTTCCCGTTGGCCAGGCGGTTGCGGCGCTCATTGTGCAACTTGACGATCCTTTCCGTGTGCTCCGTCAGGTTGACCAGCTGCAGGCTCTGGATGGAGCAGGAACTGGAGAAGCTCTACAGGGAAAACTTTATACTAAAGAGAAACCCATTTCATCGAGCCTACTCACCGCGATTGACTTTTCGCAGGCCACGTGCTTCAGTCCCTTCGGACACAGCTTGGGCTGGCAATAAGGACTTTTCGGCACGGCCAAAGACCCCAAGATCTGGGCCTCGAGGGCCAGGAAATGAGAGAGTACCGCAATCAGAACCAGGAAGAACTCCATGTCTAGGCATAAAAACTACTGTGCCAAGCCAGGCAAAGACCTGGCTTTTAAAGCTTGGCAGGTCGGCTTATAAGTTCTAATCAGCTACGTTAAACCAGCTGAAAGTTGTTTCAACTATTTGTATATCCGCTTAACTGCCACCGCACAGCTGTTGGATACGAGTGGTTCTGTAGCAAGGCTATAATTGCCGTAGACTTGGTAAAAGGAGACGGCTATGAAGGCGGTAGAACGAGAAAGTACAAGCTACTGTGACAGAGACAGGCTTGCCACTTCCCATTGTCAGTCAGTGGGCCACGAAATTGGCCGCGAAAAGTTGTAGCCAACATTCTGTTACCAAAAATGGCTGTCATCATCGTCGTCGCGTTTAACAGTTGAATGCCTTCGTTTTTCGAAGCGAGTTTCACTTTCATTGGCTGTTACACTGCAAAAAAATGTAGTGCGATAATACTTTGTATAAAAACTGGATCTTTTTTTGGTTTTATTCATTATTTATCTCTTTTACTTCCGAAAAACACCACGCGGATAAAACTCAATTAGCGTGGTGGCTCTTTAACGTGGGGTTTGGAAAAAAAAACGGAGATTATCCTGAAATCGAATACATTTTATTGCTGTCGGAGTGTCAGTGGCTTGGAAACGGATAAAAATTATTTTCGCCATTTAAGCCCAGCATTCATCAATACAAAGCTAACTTTAAGTGGTTAACAATGGTCATTCCAAAAAGGTCGAGTTGAAGAAGATACCAAACAGTCTATTGTTATGAAGAAAATACTATTCATAGAAATATTATTATAATTTTTGCCAGTGACTCGAATGCCAAGGCCTCTCGCATTAGGCCACATTAAATACAGTTTGGACAAAACGACACACAGCCACAAACAGACACACACACCCACCCCACAATCACAGACACAGATTGAAGGCCAGGCATGAAAAGCCTAATAACTCAATATCGGCCAATTGATTGTGGCCAAAGTCACTGCGACTTTGGTTGCCAGCTGAGCCGCCTTAGTCGCTAATTGTCTGACAACTGATGCTCGAGCTGATTTGCGTGTAATTGGGTCGACAACTCGAACTTACAGGCAACTTAGTGGGAACTTAATTAGGCCGAGGCAAAGACAAAGGCAAAGGCATAGGCATAGGCGACTTAAAGGACCAGCCGTGATCCTGTGAAGCCTTGAAGCTTTCCTGGAAGACGAATGCCCGAATTATGCGTAATTATTCATGCCACAGACTCTCATAGAAAGTAAAGCGAGCGCGTGCACATGTCAAGCGGCCAACTCTGGACGTCTGTCTTGTTTAGTAGGTTGTAAATTTTAATGCAAAGGAGCAACATTTTTGTGATTTATCGCTTTTTGGGAGACCCTGGCCCCAACAGGCCAACAGGACCAGAGGCCGTGGTCGCAGTCGAATCCGAAACCGAAACCGAAAAAAGGGCATGCATTAAACAGCAGACAAGGGCCAGCCTCGCTCTTCTCGGCCGGAAGTCCTTCAGCCAGGAGTCAGGACGGCTCCTAGATGTGGCCAGCACGCGTGCACCTGTTGCCTTCAGCGCCCCGCTGGCCATTCTGCCTCTTGCCTTTAGCTGGCCGCAAAGTCAGTTTGTTTTGCGGAAATTTATGGCCTCGGACGTGGCCAAGGCAAATACAATTTTTTCGCCCCCACCCATCTATAATTTATTTTTAATAGAGAGACAACTTTCTTTTCGGTCTTCCCCATAAATTTTCAGCCAGCAATCAAAGGGAATGGAACGGAACCGAGCACGGGACCAGGAGGAGCATACAATTATGCAAGCATTTCGCATTTAAACGTCATTATCGGATACTGGAAGACCGGCGAATAGCTCCATTGTATAATCTGGGGTAACGTATATCTGGTATCCGTTGCATTCTCCGGTATACGTTTCCTCTCTATTGCTGTCAGAATTTTGCAATTGAATAATCAAATTGAATGGCCACAATTGTCTGGGCCCGTGTCATTGTACACAACACACACACATGGATGTGTGTGTTTGAGTTGATTTATTGGCCAGGCCAAAGCCGCACTCGGCTCTTGGCCATAACTCAAAGCGGGCTACTTGGTCCGCAAATATTTGCTAATGAAATTGGGAGGGGCACCGGACTGAATTTGAGAATCTGAGGATCTAGGAAAACGTGTCAAAGGATTGCCCAGCATCAATATGCACATAAAGTTCAATATTTCCACGCCATTCCCCGAATACGGCCAACAATAATCCCTAATTTTATGCAAATCTCGTCAAAGTACTCGGCTCTCTTATTTCAATCCCCGCTCCTCCACAACTCAACAGCTTAGCTGGCAAAATCCTCTTCCCCGCGACTTTCTTGTGGAGAGCGGGTAGGGAGAAGGCTAAAAACTTTTTAAGCGCCAGCGTGGAAAACTTGTCCGTGTCTTGCATGCCAAGGAAAATGTGTCAACTGCGCCGAAAACTCGATTCGGTTTCAGTGAGAAACTCTGGTCATGGTTTTGCTTTCGGTTCTTTGGTTCTGCCCCAAAGTCGTAAACATAAAAAAGGAATCCGGCACACTGCGAAACTCCCTTATCCTTTTTTTTCCTGGCCTGCCCTATTCCTCTTATCGGCCCTCCCCGCTTAGCAACCCAATTTAAGTTAATTAAGTTGTTACACTTGTGATCTAACACACAAATCGCGAAATAAAAACATTTTCAGCTTTGTTCCATGTCAGTCTGTGTTGCTTCCGTCTTTTAAGGACATCGAAAGCCGTAAAGCACTTTCAGCCTAAAATTACCATAGTAGAGGGGAAGTTGGGCCATGAAAGCGGATTAACTAATTCATTTGCATTGCTTTATATTATTATATAAACTAGGTAATCTCTAGGAAACCTTTAAGAATAGACTCAACATTTAAGGTCAGTTTGTACACTTTTTGATCAACCTAATTATGAGAAGAATTCTTTTATATCTTAACTCATTTGAATGTCTAAAATAAATTCTATTTTCATAATGTCAAGTTCACTCTAGAGTATAATTATTATGCAAGCATTTTATTATGTACCTACCCACGTGCGAGGGTGAGTCCTTACAGGTTTTTTAATTCTTTCGAGTCCTCGCGCATTTTTAAAGCCGCTCAGAAATATGCAAAATTGTTGTGTATGTTTATATTTTGCTTTTTCGCTTTGTTGCTGCCTGAAATGCTGTGTGTGAGATGGTTTTTGGTGTTGCTGCTGGGTGAGCATTGTGTTCCCACATAAATTTTAGGCAAACACAAGCAGCACACACGTCCCACTCTCGCTGGTTTATTTGGGTGAAGGCCATGAACACAACAACTACAGCAGCCAACAGCAACAATAATAAAAAAAAAAGAATCTGAAAAAATAAAAACCCAAAGGCTGCCACCACCAACAGCTATAGCTACAGCACCACAACGGCCAAATCTCAGAATTAAATGCAATTTAGTGCAGCAAAGTGGCAACCCACATGTACAAACTGACACAATCACATTTAGTTGCATGTGAGGGGGAAAAAAAAAAAGGACCAGAAACTGTCGCAAAATTGTCGAATGTGAAAGTTTTCCCCTCTTGCGAAGCTTTTGATTCGTTTCTGCAATACGCATACAAAATTACCCAATTCATTTCCAGTATAACATGTCAATTTGTATTGGCAAAGGTCGAGGGTCGAATGCCGAGGTTGGAGGGAAAAGGTAGAAAATATCGAGATGCTTGAGATTTTCAGCCTGCTTTCGGCTTTTGGGAAACTTTGAGCGACAAGTAAACAAAATGCCCCAGCTTAGGCGCCACTTACAAATGCCATTAGGCCCAGTTGAAAACATGGCAACAACAATAATATATACGGCTGTATAAAAAAAAAGGGCTAGCAATTTCGATCCAAATGCCAAGGCAAATGCGCTGTAAGCTTACGGATTTCTATAACAATGTTGAATTTTTGAACACGGCATTTGATGTTGTTTCCACATTTGAATGTTAAGTGGCCGCTTTGTCAGGACTCAGCCCCTGGCTGCTAGGATGCTTGGCTGGTTGGCTGCGTGGTGAGCCCGAACCCGAACCCTTTACAGATAAACATCGAGTCTCCTTCGACGGGCTGAGTAATCTCCACCCATTCGTCTTCATCTTTATCATCTGCCGCCCCAGCACCTCCAACCTGGCCAGAACCAGGGTAAAGAAGTACAAATTGAAAATGCAAATCTTTGGCACAGCTCAAAAAGTGCAAAACAAATAGCAAACGAAAGGAATCGTTGGCTGCGAGGGCCGAGTCCTGGAAGAGCTGAAAGTGCATAAATTGTTGCCTTCTTTACAGAGCTGTAATAATTGCAAAGCACTTGTAAGCACCTGGCCAAAACTTTTTCCCAAGACCGTGCTCCCCCACTTGCTGATGAGCTGTGCAAATTGCCCGCCTGGCAGCTAATTGGCTAAATAATAAGATTTTAGAAGGGATTTTGCAAGGCAGACATGCTTTTATTAAAAATAATTTAAATATAAATCATAAGGCCAAGGTTGTGGAAATTGGTTTATTGGCTAATAAGAAACGACTGAAATCAAAAGCCCATAATCTGGCATAGTGACCTCTGTAATTGTAAATTTATTGCAAAACGCTCCGCTGATTCCTTGGCTTTCACAATGTCCGTCCGAAAGGAAAACAAAACCATGGTCTTTATTTTCTCTTAACTTCTTTTGTGGCTTTTGTGTGGCGGCTACATTTTTATTGCCTCTTCATCTGCTCTGTTTGTTTTGCCTGCGACTTTAATGCCGCCTAATCTTGGCCGTTTACCGAAAAACGGTGCCCCAAGGAGCGCTAGTCAAATGAATTGCATTATGATTGCCAGACCACAAAAAGGATCCGGGTAGGGGTTCAGGCCAGGGAGGATGCTGTGGCTTGGCAAGTGTGCAGCATAAATTCCCGGAAAATATTGTCATCTCCAAAGCAAACCGAAGAAAGTTTATTCAGTTGGGAAGTGGATGAAAGTTTCACTCTGTTCTGGAAATTGATTTAGATTTAAAATATACGCTTACATTAGTATTTATGCAAAGCTTGCTACCAAAATTGGGTCACGTTAAAGCGGCTTAAACTGTTGAGGGGAATTGTTTCTGGGAACCACTTGCCATGTGCACCAGATTTCGCCCCGAACGTGGTCCTGGACATGGCCACCGTTGGTTATTAGCCACCGTTGTTGCGGGCCATGTTATCGCTGTCAGGCCGTGTTGTTTATAATGTGGCCGGAATGTGTTGGGCTTACCAACTGCTTACGGCCCAAAGGCAGGCTATTAGTTATTTTACGGCCCTCGATGCTATCGCAGCGCCCTGGCATCGGCTTCAATGCATAATTTTGCACTCCATTATAATGGGGGAAGGGCCTTCTGCGTGGCCCTGGGCTTTGTGTGGATAATGACGTCTCGAAGGAGCATACTTTGTCCTGGCAGGGCAGAAATTATCATTAATTACGTGCAATCAATTGATCAATCTGAAGATGCTCCTCGCCACCACTAAGCCACTGCACCACCCACATTTACTCATCGAGTGGGTCAAGTGGGTGTCTGGCAGACTCGCTTCGAATTTGGGTTAAGCTGGGGCATATTAAAAAACATTTCAAGCGTTTTATTGCCACCCCTGCAAACGATGGTGATGATGTTGTTGGATGGTAGTTGCAACTTGCAACTCCAAACCCAATCCCAAGCCCAAACCCAAACCCGCCGGCAACTTTTGCTGCAACCTGCAGTTCACGCGGTTGATTGAAACTTTTTCGATTTCGTGCTCATAACGGACACAACTTTGTGCGAAATTAGCATAATTATTGTGCCATAAAATGGTTATTTGCCACTGGCGAACTGGCTGCAAAATGTTGCATCCAATAAATTGAGCAAAAAGCCCTTTCCTCCGTCACTCAGCCGAAATGGAAATGTGTTGCTCATTGGATTGATTTGGTCTGCCAGAGGGATTTATTTTGGAGTCACTCCTCAGTCCTTGGATCCTTAGTCCTTGGTTGGCTCATTTCTTGTTCGTGCATTTTGCTCTTTTAATGTTTAGCCTGGCCACCATTTTATTGCCCGTCAGGAAATAGGGAAAGGCAAACTTTTCGGCTGACATATTAGAGTTGCAACCGCAAAAACCGCATCCGCAACTGCTAAGCAGGCAAGGACTCGAAAATTCCTTCCTCCAACCCCTCACAAATTCTTCCAGCCAAACGTTCCCTTTCTTGCCGTTTCCCGAGCATTTTGTTGGAGGCAATGGGCCACATTTCTTTCAGCCAAAATTGTCAGTCTTGCTACTATAAGTACATAAGCCTGGCCAGGAGCATCTGTGTCCTGTGAGTTTTCCTGCATGTGAGTGCACTTGAAGGAAATATTATGAAGAAGATTCATGAGATAAAAAATCAAAAGTGATGGGAAATATAGTTCCTCGGTCTTAGTTTTTAGAAGAGTGCTTTATGGAAAGTGCCTTGAATCTTCCAACTCACTTTTATTGTTTTCTGTGCATGACCCCTCGAACTGTGTGTCCCTCCCATAGATTTTAGCGCATCTGGCTGGCCCCTTTTTTATAGCATTAGGACATGGACTTCCATACAAGTGTCTGCGGCCAGTTGGGACACTTTTATTGCACAGCATGCGACCAGAAGATAGTTTGCGGTGGATTTTGTGGCGGAGCTGTGCCGAAATGGAGGATTCGGAATGGAGACACTTTATGGACTGGCCGAGGAGGTGTGGAGGGGTTAAAGCCACTCGTTTTGCGTATAACCAAAATGGCCAAAAACCAAAACAGAAGAAACCATGAGACCATGTGCTGAATTGTTAAGCATGTGGGCCAAGTGGAATGCGAGATGTGAAACATTTTTGGGGTCTACTGGGCCCTGTTGCCCAGAGGTAGGGGGCCGCGAGTCCCATAAATGTCGCTCACAGCTTGACCTTGAGCCACCCAAGAGTCACTCGGATTTGTAACCCAGAGTGGCCGCCATGTATTCCAGGGCAACTTGACAATCCGATTGCCAGGACGAAAAGCAGGGAGTAGAGAATCCATCAGCAAGCCGTAAACTATGGGCGAGACTTTGCAGACAAGTGATGGATAAATGCTGGCAAATAAAGAAATGGCTCAAGGTTCAAGTTGCCAGGGCCAGAAGGAAAGTGAAAGGAGCACCCTTGGCTGGGCTGTGACAGAGTAGTAAAATCTGGCTTGATGGAAATGTAAATTGAATCGCTTGTACTTGAACTGATTTGCCAAGTAATGCAAAACTGTTGTGTCTTTGGGAGGAGTCTGAAAGTCTTTTATTGTGACTACTATTTAAGATATACATATATTTCTGTCGATTGATTTAAGACGTTCTCGAGGCCATTTAATATTTGCCTGAAATGAAATCCCTTTTCTGCGTCATCTTGGGGACACAGAAGGCTTTCATGGAAGTTGCTGCAGTTGCAGTTGCCACTCTCTGTGGTTATCTCTGGCGCATGTTTTAAGCTAAACGACTTGGATTTAAAAATAAATTGAGGTCAGCCGAGAGACACTGTTGTTTTCTGGTATTTCTGTTGCTGTTGTCGGTGGTGGCAGTTGTACTTTTTAGTGTTTTCGCTTTTAGTGCAGTTGGCTGGCAATCGTAAAAAGAAATTCGGCGTACATAATGGTAATTGCGTGTTTTTTTCCACTCTAATTACGAGTTATATGCCCTCACACCAGCACAATGACACGCACACCACTCTACACCCAAACTAACACACACTTGGATTCGCATCCGTGCGGAGAATGCGCCGCAAGAAATGCCAACCTAAATTTCCGGGCCTCCGCCAGTCGTCGTCGTCGCCGTCGTCGTTGCAGTTGCATAAAAATGGGAATTAAAAGAAAAATGCATATAAAGTGTTGCATTTGCAGTTGCTCCTGCTGCTGCCGCTGCTGCTTCTTCTTCCTCTTCGTCCTTTTTTCACACTCACTGCTCTTCTACTGCCACCACTACTCGTGCTCCTGCTAATTAAAAACAGCACATAGTGCCATTAAAGCCAAAAGTTCACTTCGTATGCCATTTTTTCCGGGTCAGGATAAGAGACAGAACCCGGAAGACAGACAGAGATGGCGGCGGGGGGGAGGCCTGGCTGGAAGGATAACAAGAGACCGAAAGTGCGAAAGAGAGGGTGCCAGTAGTGGGTCCTGCATATGCGCTATTTGTACAGAGATTATCTCATTATGTTTGCGGTTTTAGTCGCACTGCCACTTTTTGGCCATAGGCTGCACAACATGGCGTATAATTAATTACGTAATGAGCACGCCTGCCAGACACAAGCCCACAACGAGAAAAAGACGCCCTAGACGGAAGGCAGAGGATGGAGCGAGAACCCACACACACTTGGCAACTGCTTGAGGCCACTGCAGTGGGAATCTCTGTCTGAACTCGCACTCAACGCCCTCGTCTCATTGTCCTTTTGGTTGGCGCCTCTGAGCCTACTTTTTCAGCAAACTATGGTCAAGCTTCCATAGCTTGAACCACAACTTTTTTTGTTTAGAAAAAAATAATATTAATGAGAAGTAAGAAGGATATGCGATAGACGATAGGCAGTGCCAAGTAACAAGTATCTCGAGTAGAGTCTCTTTAAGAAAGGTCCTACCATATGTAGCAGGATTGCTACTTAGGGTATATATATATTAGCTATAAGTGTATTGTATAACTGTAAACTGTTAGTGTAAGTCGGTGTCGTTGGCGGTTGTCGGTTCTGGCTCTCTCTCTCTGGTGCTCTCATCGCTCTCATTGCTCTTTCAGCGAGCAATGAGGGTTGATGCTGATCACGAGTTGAGAGCGGAGTCAGTCGAACACCAGCAGCGATCCGAAGCGGATCTAGTCAAGAATAATAAATAAACTAGAATAAGGAAAGTGTTGGTGTTTTACTCCAGGGACATCGTTATATCCCTACAAAATCAGAAGTGGGCCGATCTCGTGCCAAATAAACAATTAATGACAATTAATTATAATCAAAATGGATGTTAGCAACGCATCAATTGCGCAATTAAAACGGTGGTTAAGTGCGTTACGGCTACCAACAACGGGAACGAAGAGCGAATTAATATTACGTTTGGATAAAATGTCAACGGAAACGCGTAATTATCTGGAAGCAATTAGGAATCAAGACGAAGACGGCGATGGAAACAACGATAAAGACGAATATGAAGAGGATCTGGAATTAGAAAGCCAAGAAAATGACAACGATAATGGCGACGAAGACAGAGGCAACAACAACGACAAAGCTGGAGTCCAAGAAAACGAAAAAGTCAGAGGCGAAGGAAACGACAAACACGAAGGTGGAACTAAAGGAAAAGATGGCGATAAAAATAAGAGTAAAGTTGGCGGCGATCAAAGCGGAAAGGACGGAGACAGAAGAAACAGCAAAAATGGAGGCGAGAGCAGCAGCAAAGACGGCGGCGAAAACAGCAGCAACGATGGCGGCAGAAACAATGACCACGACGGCGGCGAAAACAACAACAGCGATGGCGGCAGAAACAACGATCACGACGGCGACGAAAACAACAACAGCGACGGCGGCGAGGGAGAAGACAAAGATGGAGATCATGCACGCAATGACAGGAATGAAACCGGCAGAAGCGGCGCAAAAGAAGGCGCCACTGAAGAAGTGAAAAGAGGCAACGTTGCAAAGTCGGAGTTTTTGGAATTTCACAACCCAAGCATCGACATTGCATTGGGCATGGCAACACAAGTTGTGAGTGATTTTTCGGGCAAAACTTGCGCACGAAAATGGATTACGCAAATGAAAAATATTGCAAGCATTTATGGAGTTAGTGGAAAATACATTAAAATGCTGATGATTAGTAAAATCAAAGGAAAGGCAAACGTGTGGCTACATGCGAACCCTGACCGCATCATGCTACAGCTGGATGAGTTAACCGGTGAGCTAATTTCAATGTTTTCGGACAAAGTTTCAAGGTTAGAAGCAAGGCGTCAATTCGAGAACCGGAAATGGAGTTCCGGTGAAAGTTTTGGAAGTTACGTGGACGATAAAGTGATGCTTGGCCAGAGAATCGACATAGATACAGAGGAGATGATAAGTCGTATCATTGAAGGAATCCCTAATCAAGGGCTTCAAAATCAGGCACATATTCAGTGCTTTGAAAATATTGCACACATCAAACGTGCATTTGCGGAGGTGAAGTTGCCTAAATATAATGGCGACAAAAAGGATGCAACAAAGAACAAGAACGAGAAGGACAGCAAGGACACGCGTTGCTATAATTGCAATGCTAAAGGACATTGGGCGAAGGAGTGCAGGAAGCCAAGACGAGAGAAAGGATCGTGCTATGCGTGTGGCGAGATGGGACATTTTGTGGCGAAGTGCCTAAAGAACAAAGTTAAGAGCGAGGTCAAGAGCATTTATGTAAGGTATTTTGAAATTTACTTTAAGAATAACACTAACACCAGACTAATTACACAATGCCTCATAGATACAGGGAGCCCAATTTCGTTTATCAAAATATCTAAAGTACCAGAAAATATTTGTAAAATGCCAGTTTTAAGTTCATATCATGGAATAAATGAAAGTTATTTGAAAACTTATGGCAGAATATTATGTTATATAAAGAAAAAATTTAATAAAGTACATTTTCATTTAGTTGTTGTGGCAAACAAATCTATGAGTCATGATGTAGTTCTGGGAAGAGATTTTATGGAAGCATGTGATTTGAATCTGAACCTTGACACCTTGAAGATGGTTACGGTAGAAAATTTAGAAAATGTTAAAGACAGTTATGATGTTAGTGATGAAGAGCAAATAGTTAGTGATGTTAATGTTAAACAAAAGATTAGAAATGCAATTAGGTTACAAGAAGCAACGAAATTCGACATAAATGAAGTGGAAAAAGAATTGATGAATATTAATATTGAAGATGAATCGGTAGAATACAAAATTGGTGAACAAGTTGAGTATAAGGTTAGACAGCAATTTATTAAAATTATAGAAAATTTTTATGTCAATAAACAAAGGCCAAGGGAACCAGAGGTTAAGTGTGAAATAAAGCTGAGGTTGGAGGACTCGAAACCTTTTAGTAGTTCTCCGAGACGGTTAGCGTATACAGAGAGAGAAAAGTTACAGAGCATATTAGACGAGTATTTAAAAGAGGGAATTATTAGGCCGAGCGAATC
This sequence comes from Drosophila bipectinata, assembly GCF_030179905.1. NCBI lineage: Eukaryota > Metazoa > Arthropoda > Insecta > Diptera > Drosophilidae > Drosophila > Drosophila bipectinata. The sequence goes on along the minus strand of NC_091738.1, from coordinate 15,408,118 downwards.
AGAATATGCATCTCCAATAGTGTTAGTCAAGAAAAAAACAGGTGATTTGCGATTATGTGTGGATTACAGAAAGCTTAATAAGACAATGATTAAAGATAATTATCCACTACCTTTAATTGATGATTTATTGGACACATTAGTAAATAAGACAATATTTTCGAAATTAGACCTTAAACATGGATACTTTCATGTATTTGTTGAGAACGAATCAATTAAATATACTTCATTTATGACGCCGTTAGGACAGTTCGAATTTATGCGGATGCCAATGGGCCTAAAAAACGCACCGGCGGTGTTTCAAAGATTTATCAATAAGATTTTTGCAGACATGATAAGAGAAGGAAAAGTGGTTATATACATGGACGATATTATGATCGCAAGTAAAGAAATTGAAGAGCATTTGAGTGTACTAAAAGAAGTTTTCGAAAGATTAGCAAGGAACAAATTAGAACTAAGAATGGATAAATGTGAGTTTTTACAAGCGAGTGTTCAGTACTTAGGGTTTTTGGTGTCGAGCAAAGGAATACAAGCAAACGATAAAGGAATTGAAGCCATCAGAGATTTTCCAGTCCCCAATAAAGTGCATGGAGTTAGAAGCTTTTTAGGATTGTGTTCATATTTTAGAAGATTCATAAAGGATTTTTCGAGGATTGCAAAACCATTATATGATTTGTTGAAAAAAGATTGCGAATTCGTGTTTGAAGAAAAAGAGTTAGATTGTTTTGAAATGCTAAAGAAGAAACTCATAGAAGCACCGGTATTAGGTTTATATTATTATAAGGATGAAGTAGAACTACATACAGACGCAAGTGCACATGGTTTTGGTGCAGTACTATTACAGAGGAAAGAGGATAAGAAATTGCATCCTATATTTTATTTTTCTAAAGCTACAACGAAGGATGAAGCAAAATATCATAGCTTTGAACTTGAAACGTTAGCCATTATTTATGCTCTACGAAGGTTCCGAATTTATGTGCAAGGTAGGCGGTTTAGAATTGTTACTGATTGTAATTCATTGACATTGACGTTAAACAGAATAGAACTTAACCCTCGCATTGCGAGGTGGGCTTTAGAGTTACTTGAATATGATTTTGAGTTAGTTCATAAGGCAGGAAAGCTTATGCAACATGTAGATGCCTTAAGTAGGAATACGAACATATGTGTAGTAGAAACGGTGAATTTTGAAGACAATTTAGTTATATGCCAAGCGAAAGATGAAAAGTTAAAGAAAATTAGAATGAGGTTAGAAAAAGAAGATGACAAAATGTTTGAGATGAGAAATGGAGTAGTGTATAGGAAAGCAAATGATGGAAAATTGTTGTTTTATGTTCCAGAAGAAATGGAAGACAAGATACTGTATAAATATCACAATGAGTTAGGTCACTTAGGTAGAGATAAGGTTATGGATGCAATTGTTAGGACGTATTGGTTTGCAAATATGAAAGAGAAAGTTGTTAGGCATATTGATAATTGTTTGAGGTGTGTAGCGTTTTCACCAAAGTCAGGAAAAGGAGAAGGATTATTACACAGCATTCCGAAAGGGAATGTACCATTTGAGATCATACATATTGATCACTACGGGCCAGTGGATAAGGGAAGGGCAAATAAACATCTTTTTGTCGTCATAGACGGGTTTACAAAATATGTTAGGTTATATGCAACAAAAACAACAAATACAAAGGAAGTTATTATAGCATTGAAAGATTATTTTAGATCATATAGTAGACCGACGTGTATCGTCTCGGATAGGGGCAGTTGTTTCACATCTGAGGATTTTCAAAAATTTCTCGAAGAATATAATGTTAAGCACGTAAAAATAGCAACAGGGTCACCTCAAGCTAATGGGCAGGTGGAAAGAATTAATCGAATATTAGGACCGATGATAGCGAAATTGGCAGACTCAGAAAAGGGATTGCATTGGGATACAGTTATTGAGGATGTTGAGTTTTCATTGAACAATACAAAGCAGAGAAGCATTGAGCAAATGCCGAGCAAAATGTTATTTGGAATTGCACAAAAAGGAAAAATTATAGATGAATTAAGGCAAAAGTTAGAAGAATTAGATAATACTGATAATGTTAGGAATTTAGACGAAATTAGGAAAAAAGGAACAGAGTGTCAAACAAAGTTGCAGAAAAACAATGAAAGAAATTACAATGAAAAAAGGAAAGCGAGTTCAAAATACAAGGTAGGAGATTATATCGTGGTTAAGAATTTTGATTGTACTGTAGGCGTTGCAAGAAAATTAATACCCAAACATAAGGGTCCATTTGTAATAGACAAAATTTTAGGCAATGACAGGTATTTAATTAAAGATGTTGAAGGTTTTCAATTGTCACGTATTCCATATCAAGGTGTTTGGAGTAGTCAGAACATTAAACATTGGATAGGTAAACGAAGATAAAGCTCAAATATTATGTAAACTTTTGTAAATAAATAATTAATAGTATCTAAGTCAAATAGATGTAAGAATCAATTGTAAAATATCACAAGATCAGGGGATCTTTAAATGTCAGGACGGCCGAATTGTAGCAGGATTGCTACTTAGGGTATATATATATTAGCTATAAGTGTATTGTATAACTGTAAACTGTTAGTGTAAGTCGGTGTCGTTGGCGGTTGTCGGTTCTGGCTCTCTCTCTCTGGTGCTCTCATCGCTCTCATTGCTCTTTCAGCGAGCAATGAGGGTTGATGCTGATCACGAGTTGAGAGCGGAGTCAGTCGAACACCAGCAGCGATCCGAAGCGGATCTAGTCAAGAATAATAAATAAACTAGAATAAGGAAAGTGTTGGTGTTTTACTCCAGGGACATCGTTATATCCCTACACATATGAAGCTCCCCTGTAAGATATCTTGAGCACCTTGTTTTCTGGCAACGTAACACACAAAACAGTTACCAACAATTATCCTCAGACTGCAGTTATGTAAGAATCCTTTTTTTTCCTACCACTTCATACTTGTTTTCAGTTTTTCTGAATTTTGTTTTTGTTGTTTGCAAAGAGCTTATCACGCCGCCATTAAAAACTGTTTGCTCTTCCTTTGTACTCAGCAAACATAACGAACGATTTACACAATTGCAAACATATTTGACAGCAGCGGGAAAAACTGAAAAAATATTTATGGATGGATAAATTTGTTGTGTACTCAATTGGCAATAGTCACAGCATATACGATGGATGCAATGGGGGGTTTGATGCAAAAGCACATCATACTTTTATAAAATATATATCGGTTTTATTTAATTTCAACGTCATAAAAAGGGTACTTTTTGGTCGAAAGCATTTTAAATCCCCACTCATGGGGATTATTTACAGAATGACAAAATAATTACAAATAAACAGATATTTTTTGTTGCAGCTGCGTTTATGGATTCTGCCTGCTGCGATTGAGTGCCGCAGAAGGTGAAAAGTCCATAAAAAAATTATGAGCTTCGAAAACAGGGTGACTGAATAAAAAAAGAAACAAGAAGAAAATATATATTAAAGTATGTTAAGTGGAAAATCCTTTTCCTCCGACAACTTCTTTCTCAAGAACATTATTATCCTTATTTTTTCAACATTCATTATTGCAGATCTTTACAGAAAGGTCTGGAGTACATACCTATATGATGAAATTAAACCGTATATGTGCCAATATTTACTCATGGTACACACTGAAATTATACTCATACTGGTTAAATGTGCGAATAAATAAAAGTAAAATATTTTATGGAAAATGAATTAATTTCAGTAGTTTGGGTTTTCAATTCGCTGATCCTGCTCCATTAAATTTACACAAGACTCCCAGGAGAAATATTTTCCTTTAGTCGTCATTGATGTCAATTCGACAGATTTTTGCCACATATAATTACACTTTAATGCAGTTGTTAAACAGAGTTTTAAAAAAAGGGGGAAAAGTCTGTAAATAGTTAAAAAAACACGCACAAAACATTGACTTAAGCCGGGGAGAGGTAAACAATTCAGGCGCACGCTTACACGAAAACTGTAAATAATCATCTTTATATTTGGTTTAATTTCGGTTACTATTACATAAATTACCTCACATACAAACAGACAGCTGGAAACCACGACCTACATTACGCTGTGGTGCACTAGCCACCGCATCGAGGGATTCTCCTCGCCCGCCACGGAAAAAGTGGCGCAAAAAAATTACCAACCAAGCAACCCCAACCGCCGAAACCGAGCCTGACAATAGTTTATGGCACAAGTGTTAAATATTTTTGTTTGGCACGCCAATGCCCCGAGCGGAACTCTCACCCCCGCCTCTGTAACCACTCCCACCCACACCACTATTCTCTAGAAAATCCAGAGCTTAAGCTTTGTGGGTTGGCAGGGCTACAATTACAGAAAAGTTGGCATCAAATAAATGTTGGAATTATTAAATACGAGCCATTCCACAACCATCGATTGGCCATATCGATCTAACAGTGTTTTTCTCCTTTGGAATTCGCCGTCAGTTTACAATAAATAACCAGGCCCAAATGCTCAGTGGTAGTGGGAGTATTGCTTGCTTTTGGTGGGAGGAGGTAATAAATTAGAGGCCCTCTAAATTGTAGGCGCTTTAAATGCCCCAAAGGATTCGTTGACGGGCCACCATGCCACCCTGCCACCATGGCAGCCTGTTAGGCTGTTAGGCGTCTTCAATTTAATTCAATTTATCCAAGTTTTTTCCCAGCTACTACCAACTATTTTCAACTTTTGCACACAACAAGCCGGGGACGAGGCACCAGAAAGGTAAACCAAATTATAATGCTTAACCTTTAAGCCTGCCTTGGATTGCGTGCCAAGTTCTCTTGGTTGCTTAACTTGGCCGAGTTGTTTTCGGTCCTGTTAGCCGTTCTCCGTTCGGCCCTCGCCATCCTCGATTCCCTATTCCCTGCCAGGGGTATTATTATGTTGTTCGCGGGAAATGCAGCAAGAACCCAAAAGGGGCGTGGGCGTGGCCCTTGCCCGTCGCCTTTGGGCCACATAGTGAAGCATCGATGCCTGACTCCGCTCAGACAGGCGCTAAGGATGTCTAGGATTAGTCAGGGGAAAGGATAATGAACGACTTGCCGCTCCCTTTCGCCGGGTAAACAACCATTTCAACTATTTTGTCTCAGTAATTATCGTATATGCGAGGGAGTGTACTATACACGTACCCTTCAGAAACTTTCTAGAAAACCCCATTTTTAAGGGATCCCATCACGAAAAATAGACAAAAAATATGAAAAATATTTTGTCTCTGGATTTTGATGCAGAATGGTGGAGAATCGGTCTACAAATCGTTTAAGGTACTCCGCTTGGGAATCGGATGAGAATTGGGGAAGATATAGCCATCACTGTGGACCCTATAGGGCAAAACACCATTTTCTAGGGATCCCATCACGAAAAATGGAGAAAAAATCTGAAAAATGTTTTGTCTCAGGATTTTGATGCAGAATGGTGGGGAATCAATCTAGAAATCGTTTAAGGCACTCCGCTTGAGAATCGGATGAGAATTGGGGAAGATACAGCAATCACTGTGGACCCTATAGCGGAAAACCCCATTTTCAAGGGATACCATCACAAAAATGGACAAAAAATCTGAAAAATATTTTGTTCAGGATTTTGATACAGATTGGTGGAGAATTGATCTAGAAATCGTTTAAGGTACTCCGCTTGGGAATCGGATGAGAATTGGGGAAGATTCTATAGGGATTCTATAGGGCAAAACACCATTTTCTAGGGATCCCATCACGAAAAATGGACAAAAAAGCTAAAAAATATTTTGCTTCAGGATTTTGATGCAGAATGGTGAAAAATTGGTCTACAAATCGATTGAGGTACTGCCCTTGAGAATCGGTTGAGAATTGGGGAAGATATAGTCATCACTGTGGGACATATAGGGGATAACCACTAATAGCTTATATAAAAAGAAGCCTTGTTTACTATGATCTCTTAGATCTGTTTATATAATTTGTGGTCAAGTCGTGGGCAACTTCTTTTCTGCATTCTGGCTGCATTTTCGCCAGTTTACCTCTTCCTTGGGTAAATTATAATGACATATTTTTGATGGCTTGAAGGCATGGCAGCGTACACCACGGTCGAGGTCAAAACAGCTTCCTGTCCCACATCCTTTACCACTTGAAGCTCCACTCTTGTTTGCACCTCTACCTTGTTTTTCCCGGCTGCCTTTTTTTCCGCCGGATTCTTGCCATTTTAGCCGTTGGCTTAAGCCGTGCCAGCTGTTAACGACCTCGGCTAGTTGCGCCACGTTTGGCGGACAACTCAGAGGGCGGTACCCTGGTTACTCCTTTCTATAAAAAACCAAGAGCCTCAAGGAGGGACTCGGTTGGTAAAAATGCAATTCTGCGGCAAACTTTATGAAAACGACTCCAAAAGGAGCAGAAGTCGGGCTGGGGTTTGAAATGGGATGAGTTTGTAGTGTGTATATAAGTTTTCTAAATTTATTACAATTCGCGCGCAAACTGAAAGCTATAATTTTCGAGCGGTTTTCTGGCGACCACGCCTCGAATGTCGAATGTCGATTTTTGATATTTGCGTTTGGCACGCAACACGATTTAAACTTTTTGTGCCCCTGCTCTGTGGCTCTTCAGCTCTCGTTTCGCCAGCTAAAAATATCCATAAATCAATTTGAGTTGATTCCAAAGTTACCCCTGGCCCTGGCCAGACCGACCCCACACATCCCCCGCGGAGTGTCTCGTCTAAATTGAAAGCCGGGGCGGGAATGGAGCGGAATTGAGTGGTGTGGCATAAGTTTGCATAAATTTTGCAGACAGTCCTTGGCTTGATTCCGGATTTTCTAGAGAGCTCTGGCTGGCCTTGGATATTTGCTTGGTCAATATTTTGATGTGCCCCCGAGAATGAAAAAAAACACATTCGATCTCCGTGCCACACACACACACACGACTATTTGCCACTTCGTACTGCGACACTGGACTGGCAAAAGATTTAACAATTTAATGAGGTTGCCATGCCACCGAGTTGTTCACATGTGTATTTATTGTATTTATTCTGTGCTGCGGTTGTGCTCCCTTGGCCATTTAAACCACCATTGGTTCATCCATCCATCGATCTGGCTATCCAACCAATCCATCCCTCCAGTCACATGTTCATCCTTCTCTGAGTTCCAATGTCCAATGTTCGCTGTAGGTTGGTTGTCATCCGTCGTTCGCCGTTCGTCGTCCGGCGTCCTTTGTCCGACGTCGCATGTCAATGCTGCTGGCCATTGTTGACAATGGGATTTATATTTCAACAGTCTCGTTGGCCTCTCTTATATACACAGATCCACATATATATATACACGCATATATGGCCAACTTTTCGCCATTAACATATTGATTTTTATAGCTCGCAAATTTACGAGTTTTTGCCTTGCGTGGGCTCCTTTTTTTCGCTGCTGTTACTGCTGACGTGTATAAAAGGTTTTAAAAGTAACGCCATTAATTTCTGGAATGCTTCAGGAAATACTTCAACATAAATTTGCTAAAGTTCAGAGGCGAATATATCAAATGCTCATTCCTTGGACGGCTGATGATTGAGGGGGAAAGTTGCCTAAGTGAAATTCTTAATCAGAAATGTTTCTCGTTTACTGATTTACGATTATTGATAGTTATCTGAAACTTGCCAATTGATGGCAAAATGATATTCTAATCGGAATTAAGCTTTCTGCTAATTTCGAGAACTCCCCAAAGATTCCATGGAGATTATACCTATTTTTAGATTGATGGGAAAATGCAAATCAGACATATTATTTACACTGGTAAATAGTTTGATTGCCAACCAGAAACAAATAGATACGATGCCCCAGCCTCAAACACAAACATGTGTTTTGTGAGAGGCCGTTTAAGTAAATATTGGTATTTTGATTCGAAATTGAGAAAAGCAGAGGCCGGTGGCGTATACGTAATATATGCACGAACTATTCCATCGCCCAAACAAAAGTCAAAGACTTCGTGTTCGTCTGTCACAGAAACGAAAGCCTACAAATCACTTTAAGCGAAACACATTAGCTTTGATGATGGAACTGAATGGTTGAGTTTGAGGATTTCAATTTGACAAAAAAAACTAAAGCCACCGCAAAACCAACTCAAATTTTGGGTAGACCGAATGACTTTACTTGAACAAATATTTGCTACCAATTATTTGTGATAAGCGGAAGAGCCCATGGTTTATTTGGTTCTTAAATAAATTACGGGGAAATGCCCTTCACAGCTTTGGGATGATAAACACGTTCAAACCGTTGCGAACCGCATAAAACCTTTACAATTACTTATAAATTTAAAGCATTTATAATATGCTTAATGAATTCCCGGCGAGGCGAAAGCGAACTGCCACCACCTTCCTCCCACTTCTGCACTCCTGCAGCTCCTTGGTCCTTAGTCCTTTGCTCGCTGGTTGGATGGCTGGCTGGCTGGCTGCTTGCCTGCTTGGCAATGTTTTCGTTGAATTATGATGCTTTTAAAACGCAATTTATTTTTTTAAATAAACACTGAACGCGTTGCTTTTGCCTTTGCTGCTCCTCCGTGGCAGCAATCTGAAATGAATTTCATTTAATTTTATTATTTCAGTCAAAATTGCTCCAAACTGCTGCATCTTGGCGCTGCTCCTCGAGCTAAGCTTATAAATTCGTTTATTTCCATTATTCCCCTTTTTTTTATTGGTTCATAATTTGTGAGTGCCTCATTTATGGCAGCTTAAGTGGATGAAATCGAAGTCCAGTGCAACATCCTTCCACAGAGCTTTTGTTTATTTCGCTTTAGCGGAATCGTTTCTATTATTTCAAGAAATTCTAATTATTGCTTAAATGCTTCTATCGCTTCTTTGTGAACCAGCAACATGATTCCCGAAATTAAGCAATTATTTAGAGATTTTCCGGATTCTTGAGCAATTTTCATGAAGCCGGGGTATATTTTCAATGCTTCTCGGAAAAATCGAAGCCCTAGAAAGAAAAGCAAGACTTGTGCCTGCCCTTTGCCTCTAAGCAATTTATTGATATGGTCATTACAAGCTGAAGTTGGCAACATCTTCACAACGTGAAGGGTCTGGCATGAAATTGCATATGGCCAGAACCAACTTTTGAGCAATCAAATTGGGCAAACAGCAAGCCACCGCCAACGAGTGAGATGGAGCGAATAGTGGGAGCGAGACAGGGCCATAGAAAGATACTTCAAAAACTCAAGTCGTGCATATTTATCAAAACATATTCGATATATAGTATAGTAGAGAGAGAGGAAATGGGAAAAAATTGCACGTGCACGCCAAAAGCAAACACGGGGAAATTGCTGGCACTGAAGGACTCTTCCATAAACACACACACACACGTACACACACAGACATATAGAGTATAAGAAAGAGACAGGAAGCAAAAGATGGCAGCCAGGACGAAATGGGTGCTCTCTCCATCTGACGCTGACGTTCTTGGCGCTTCAGAAATGTGTAAAATATTTTTCACATCACAGAATATGGCACGCGGAAAAGTGCAGCAAACAATATTTATTATGGAAAATAGAAGAAAGGAAAGCCAGTCCCTCCCCCAAAGCAGTTTCGTTCTGATTAATGCCTTCAATGGGCACAACGTGGCGTATGCGTAATGCGGCATTGAGATACAAATCGAATGATGGCCGTCGTGGCAGCAGCATTAATGGCCAACTATTAAACTAATCGCTACTGTTGCCCTGCGACTGGCAATTATCTTTACCGCCCCAGTCCCCAGTTCTCAATCCTCTATCCTCAATCAAGCCATAAAAAGAAAACAAAAGAAATAAGGAAACGGAAAAGAAATGTGAGCAAGAGCCTGCCAAATGTCGATCCTGGCAACAGAGTTAGGAGCCGGAGCTAAAGCAATTTTACACCTGTCAGCAAATAAAACGTTGATACACAAATAGAAAAATCCGTCTAAGTAGCAAAATTATTGTTAAAGGCACAAAGAGCACCAAATAAAAAAAAATATACAAAAAAAATAAGAAAGGACCGCCGAAAAGAGGACTCAAAAAAAAGTCTTGTGTTGTTGTTGTTTTTTGTCGCTTTTGGCCTTGTTTAAGACAAATACCGTGCAACAACCAAAGGCCAACTCATTGTTGTTGCTGTTGAATCACCTTTCCGCCAGTTGCCCTTCGCTACCCAGCTTCCCTTCTCTTTTTCCGCCTCTTCTATCTGTCTCTTTCCCTTTTTTTTCCCCAAAGCCATACTGCTTTGTGCTAAATAAACATTTATAAAAACAGCCAAAAGTTTTATTCGGCGATGCTGATGCTTCTGTTGCCACTTTTAGGTCCTTTTTCCGCTTTTCTTTTCTGGCACAGAATTTCATTTTGAATTTCCACCGAACATTTCACGGGACTTTGACGCGTGGCGAACTTTATTTCTAAATATATTTATACTCTTTTCAAAGCACGAGGCATTAATGATAAGTGGCTGAGTTTGTCAACAGATAAATACCACCTGGACAAATAAGTGATTATTGTTATCTGTTATCAGGCTGGAATGTCAATGCTTTGGCATTAAAAGGCTTAAAAATAGATTAGAATGCCTTTAGAGCACCTCTAAGTCTGCTTGATTCTTGGATAGAAATTGTAGTCCTATTTCATCTGGATGTCCCATTTGAAATTGTTGCAACCGTTGAAGTTATGCCAGTGCGTGGGCCAACTTGATGAGACCGGAACGGAGCACTCTTGCCAGATATAAATCCATAAACCGCCGCAAGTCAAACATCTTGGACGTGGGGTGAGCCACCAAGAGATCTGTGTCGTCCTGGAAGTGATAAGGCTGTTCAAGCACGGCCCACAGAAGTCGGTTGTCTATATATGGCCACATGAATATATATTTATATCTACATATAGTGGCACTGGCTGATGGATGGTAGCTGCATTGTTTGCTCTAAGACTTGCCCGATGACTTGGCTCTGATAATGGCTTATGAATGCCAGGCAATTGCGTCATGTAAACGAGCTTGGTGGGCGTGTCGGCCAGACGCGTTACGCCCTTGTGGTGCATACATATGCGGGGCAGGGGTTCGAGACATGCCACGCCCACTGTATGTTGCTGCAATGTTGTCGACTGCAGCAAGTTGGTTGCAAGGCGTTGAAGAACATGACGCACAGCGATAGCAAAGGCATAGACTTTGTTTTTGTCACGGCACTGAGAGAAAATGGGTAGTAGGTTGTCCCCTAAAAAAAAGAACCAAAGACTTGAAACCTGTAACATTTTTTCAAAAAGGTTTACAATTTATCTCAGTGTACCCCTTTTTTTTCTGTGTAATTTTTCAGACCGCCTTTGATAAGCATGGGCCATCGCCATCTGGCAACTCGACGGGCTATCAATGCTGTTGTTGTTGGCGCCAGTGTGTGTGTTTGAGTGTGTCACTGTGTGTGTACTTTGCCAAGTTGATGTCTAATTTAACGCTATCGTAAAGTTGCCAGCGTTTGCTTTCTATTACATTCATCCTGTTCCCTTGCCCAACACCCCACCGTCCTATCGTCCCACTCTGTCACTCCTTCACTCTTTCAAGCTGTCAATGTGTCAGCCAGGCCAAAATCAAGAACCGTTGGGGAAAATGGTGAAAAACACATGTAACTGCAAATCGTTATCGTCATCGCCAATGGTATTGTTGCTGTTTTTCCTCACACGGACACACCAATACCGACACTTTCCGGCAGACATTGTTTCGGTAGTTAACACACACACGTATGTGAGAGAATCCTTGTTGCAGGACGTGTAACGAGGATGTGTAAGTAAAATGTTGGTAATAGTTGGCATGACTCTAACCGGAATTGTTGTTGCACTGCCATTCGACACAAAAGATGCAATGATCATTTGTTTGTCCAAGTTTCAAACGAATCTAAACCTGAAGTTTGTTTATCTTTTGATGTCATTATGTACATCAAACAACAAGAACAGACCATATTAATGGAAAACAAATCGTTGGCCTACGGCCACTAAAGCATGGAATTAATTAAACCCTGGCCTGAAACTAACAAACACTTCAAAATACTTAAGCTGTTAAATATTCTTCAAGCTTCAAGTTCTTGTAAAAAATATGAATAAAATCCATATCCTTTTATGAACCTTTTCATCAATTGACCCAAGTTTTTTTGAAGTCTAGGGCGAAACCATTCATCACTCCCCAGTATGGGGCCCCGTAACTCATGAATGTCTCAAAAATGTTGGCCATGCCGCCAGGCAACATTTGTCATCTGCTCAATAATTGTCAACAGAACAGAACAAATTTGCATGTGGCAATGTGTGTACAAAGTTTGTCCCATGTTCGGGCTAATGTCTTGCCAAGTGCCCGAAAATGTTTTTCCATTTATTAGCAAGAGGACTCAATTTAATTTTCCGTTAAGTTGACAGCCATCAGCATAGCAGCAGGGGCCAGAAAGCATTGCAACTATATAAATATACGACGGCTTAGCACCGGGAAACTGTTAATCCGACCGAGGACTGACTGACCCACGGCCAGGACCCATTTGCAGGACCCGAAATGTGTTTTGACCCTTTTTCCGGGACGAGGGAATCTGCATATTCCGTGTTAATCCTACTTGGGAATTTATAAAATAAATTATTTACTTTCGCCCTCTTTGGATGAAAGACGGAAAAACTTTACTGAAAAATTACCCAACCTGAAGAGAAGGAAAAATGGAGAAAGGAGGCCATAGTTTCGGGCCTATTGTGGATTGTCGATTTAAGCCAAAAAGGACTGCCTCAGGGTGAGGGTGTGTGTGTATTTTCAGTCCAGATCCTGCTGACGGGGCCACAATGAATTGCACTTGATTGTGGCAGCGTGGCAGGTGGAATTGCCAGTGCAAAGTGCATCGTTAGCCAAAATTTACGTGGCCCGTTAACACCCGGCTGCCACAAAAACAAGTCGGCCAAAACGCAAGGTGTGTGATCCAGAATCCAGAGTCCCACGAACCTGTATCCTACTTCTCACTCGCCCGTCGTCTGCAAAAACTTCACAAAATTTATGCTTGTGAATTATGAATGGAAATGGCGTCTTGGCCCCCTTTTTTGGGAGGAATTTATTCGATAGTCAGCTGCAGGAAATGCTCACTCGCTTGCGTTTCTCTCTTATTATTATTATAAATTCATATGCGTTGTCGATTAATTTACATTTCCCCCCCATATTTCAGGCAGTGCTTCGGACCCATTACTTATGCTGTTTTTAATTTTCAGGGTTCAATGCACGTGCCACAACCCCGAGAAATCCCCAGAAATATCTACCCGAACTACAATGGCCACACTAAGCTATTAGGGGTCTCCAACTACAAAAAGCCAGAACCCAAACTCAAACACAAGCCCCCTGTTTTTTAGTAACCCTTTTTGCCAGCTGCTGCCGTAAGTTGTAAGGGTTGAGATTATTTGCCCCCCAAGCTCCATTGAAAAACGAGTTTATTTAATGAAATTTTTCTAAAAGAAATATGATTTTTTGGGAGTTGGTATAATACTTTGGTTTATGGCTGTAAGACTCTTTATACTTTTTGACTTTAAAGATTAGGATCGAATGTGAAGTTTAAAGTAGTTAATGTATCTAAAGGAGATGAACCAGTAAACCCCTAATTTGCATTAATCACTCAGCTGTTATGGAGGAAAAGCAACTCAGATTCCCTCAGCTACCCTCATCCTTGAGTGATTCCCACTTGTGGATAATTCAATTTTGGATGGCAATCCATTTTGGGCAGCATTGTAAATGATTATTCTCGAGTTATATTCCCACTCTTTGGCACCCCGAGGGGTAAACATTCTTCTCGGATTCAAAGCAATTTTCCATTTGGCTTTCTGTTTTCATTTGAGCAATCAAATAAAAATCCCAATGTAAGCCTTTTTTTGGCAGACAATCGCAAAAGAGGCGCCTAAATTGGCAAATCCCAACTGGAATACAATAACAGATTTTGCTTCCTTAGCCGCCCTCGTCCTTCTGCATTCCTTTTACAATTTCTTATTTTTTTGTAAATATTTTCCTTTTTGTTTAGGCGAATTGGCTTGTGATTTTTTTTTTGTTCCTTGGCAAGCGCATTTTAATATTGTCTTTTTGAGAACCTGAGGAGGAGCCCCCCATGAGCTACATTCTAACAATTGGTCTTCATTAGATTTTTATATATGGCTGCTGGATATTATTATATCTGCCAGCTGCCTGTGAGCATTATCATATTGAGTTCTTTTTACAGCTCGACAGCAAATAAACACGCAACCAGGACCAGCCAGGACCTCTCCATGGGCCCTTCAAATGAAAAGTCATAAAAAAGCACAAAGGATAATGCGTTTTTAATGGCAATGAGTTTGGCTTTTGTGCCCGACGCGTTTTTTCGGCTTCTGACGGGCATAAAACAAAAAATTAAACAAACAGACTTTTTTCCATTGGCGGATACAAAAAATTCGCAACAAAGAGTACCAGAACATTTTTTATTTATTTTATTTTTGGATCCCAAAGTTTATGGGCTTGTTTAATTAATTTTTCTTCAGAAAAAGATGGCGTAGGTGAGCAATTTTGCAACTGGCAGGAAGTCGGACGCATCCTTTTTCCAGGACACTCACTCCTCCCACTCACGTGTTGATTAAGCGCATTCACTTGACTTTATTAACGAGGCCAACTGGAAAAAGCTGCGATATGCCAGGATACGGTCGAGAAACAAAGGCCAAAACCGCTTAAAAGCATTCAGGCCCAGTTCAAACGCTGGAAAAAAATCTTTTCAGGCTTGTAGTGCCAAAAATTAAATTTTTCATAGGATAGTAGCATATTTCTCCAAGTGCAGCCAGGAAAGGCTATGGCAGACTTAATTCCTGCAAATTTATTCAAATTTGCGCTAAAAACTTGCCGTACCTCACAGGATGGAAAAGACAGCGAGGCTGCAGGATACCAGAGCCGACAGATGAAAGGTGAAAGATGGCTGCCACGTTGGCGAAATGAGTGGGTTGCCATCAGGGGCACGTGACTACTCATAAGCCATTAGACCACGCGAGACAGGACCTGCCACTAGGCCTCCACAGAGTCCCGGTTGTCGTTCGTTGCCCATCTCCAGGGCGAAGCAGAGGAGACCATCAAGGATTGTCGCTGGTAATTGTTGACTAATTGAGCCGAGGCATCGGAATCGAAGGCCAGAGTCCTGCCAGTGATTTAGAGCGCGCTTAGCAGTTTGGACATGTGTCGTGTCTGCGGCTGCTAATGAGCTGCAAATCGTGAGGTCCTGCGTACGTGCAGGAGTCCTTTTTTGACACACATAAGGCCTTACGTGAGGAGGCTTGGGTCAGTCTTGCATGCCATGAACTGGGCTTGATTAACCCCTTAAAAACGTAGACGAAGATTAAATCAAAACTATTTGCATATGTATATGAAAACTTATTCTCTTCATAAAGCAATGAACCTAATTTTAAACTTAGCTCATCTTGTATTTATAAAGCAATTTACTCTGCACATTTATTATTTTAGTTTGACGTACATGTGCTGCTCCTTTTCAAATGTTTCCATTGCCCTCACAAAAGTCATAAAAACTTTAATTCAATAATTCAACCACTTAAACCATCATACAACCAACAACCGACTATTAAAGGACATTTTTATTGCTGAGTATTAAGTGTGCCAATGGCAGTGTAGTCTGGTTCTAATTTCGGCTTTAGCTGTCGTTTTGGCACAAACAAAAAGCTAAACTGAACTGAATGTTTGGTGGCTTTTCGCTGCTTTCACTTTTCACTTTTGAGTTGGGATTGTTACACAAATGGAACTCACTGAAAGAAAATCAATTAACTAAAGCAAACACGCGGCTACGGCAACAACAATGGCCCCATTCGCCCCCCTTTTTGGGTCTGACTACATCCTGTCAAATGATCGTTTCGGGTGCGGGTTCGAAAATTAATTAAACCTCATTTGATGCAATCTTTTAGCCCTGTTCGGTTCTGGCCATGGACCCAAATCCAGCTGCCCGGACGGCAATTAGGACGGCCCCCAAATATCAGGCCCAAAATCCTCAGGCGCCTGAAATTCCTGGCAAAGGACATACGAGGGGCAGGACATGTTACATGTTGATGGTAGTTGTGTTATGTGTGCGGTTATGTATATGGCATGACTGTCATTTGCTTTATGCACACGCCGAGGAAATATTCATGATTGCAGTTAACAAGGACAATTATGATTGATTTATGTGCGTGGCTGCCACATCCCAGGACCCTGGTCCTGGTCCTGTTTCTGGCCATTAGTGGCCGGGCAACTAAGTGTGTGGATTGCTTTACGGCCAGGTGTGATAAAAGTTATATCTCCTACATACATAGTATTATAAAAGATGCCTTAAGTGGCTCGTTAAAAAAGTGAAAAACCATTAAGATTTGACGCTGAGCTGGTGAGCCGCTAAATGAAGATTGCAAGTGTCTTGTGTTCTAACGAAAACATAACATTAAATTGGATTACATATATGAGCGCGTAAAATGTTGGCGTGGAAACTCATTTACATTTTGGACGAGTATCTCGTGGTGGCGGCGTTAAGTTTATCAACCTTTATGGCCGAAAAGTTTTGTTATTGCTTATGCAAATGAGCCAGTTAAGCTGCCAAACACGGTTTAATTACACCAAATCTCCGGAGGATATCTGCAAAAATCAACCGTTGACCCCTTGCACTCGACTCATCAGATATTTAAATATATTCACATTTATTCATCGTTGCTCCCGATCGAAGGCTGTGAATAATTTAAACCCAAATTGTTTTCAATTATTTTGCGAAAAGTTTATCGATACGGTTGCCGTTGCGTCATGCAGCATAATTAAATGGTTCTGGCAGGGGAGCAATAAAATGTCCGATTGCCATCAGGACAGGTGCAGCAAACAAAATGCCCAAACGCCAACAAACAAGTTGCCGAAAATATTTGCCCACATAATGCAATTTTAATTGCACACAATGTTATGTTTAAAGGCACAATTTTGTATAAATAAATGGCTAAAACGCTATGTAAATGTACATAAATGTATATATAATTGTTTATGTAAACAGAACAGTCATAATTTGCGGCAGGCGAATCCTTTTCGGGGCCCGCCAGCCATGTCCTTTGCCGCAATTGATGTCGTTTATCTTCTGATTTGTTGCCAAACGAACCAAAACAAATCACTTGCTTGAACGGAGCGACCGATCCGACAACTAAATTTCGGAGCAGCAGCGAAGGTCCTGGGTCCTGCCTCAAGGAGCTGCAGCTATTTTCCCCGCCCCCACCTTTGACGGCTTCCCTTAGCTGCTGTTGCGAATGAATTGTTGCCATTTTTCAGGCATCTTTGGCAAACTCGTGACGGCCGGCGTTTCGCAGCAAAGGACATGCCGGCTGGTGGAAAAAAAAGCTGGGAATTTGTGACGCCTCCATCTTGTGTTAACAATAGCAGCATGGCACGCCCCCTCCCGGTCTCCTGCTCTGGAGAACAAAAGGTACAAATGTCGCCGAAATTTATTAGCGTGCATTAACCGACACAAGGACTCGTCGGGATACACACACCATATATTAATACAAGAGCCTACGCGCATGTAGCAGCAATTGTCTCCTTTTGGCTCTGACTCTGGCTAAAGTGCACATTTGTTGTCTTCTTTATTTGGCCCTGAGAAGTTAATCAGGATTTGTGTCTCATCCTGGCACGCACTCGCTGATAAATTAATTTGTGCCCTGGCTTCCTTGACATTTTATTGAAATTTGCATAAACATAATTTCCGAAGGGCTGTCGGTAAATCCTCCAAACAAAATAAACACTACTCACAAAGTAAACTAAAACTAAACAACAAAAACTCTATTATTTCAGTACATTAACTTTGGATTTATTGTTTATGGCATTCAGGAGGGTAAGCGATAGGGTATGGGCTTAGGTACAGGCCGATTCAATGGACACGAACACATCGATGGCCCAGAGTCAAAGTTGCTGAAGAAATATTGACTGGAAAGTTGGCTAAAACTTGCCAGCACGTGAGACTTTTAAGGTAGCCGTGTCCTTGGCCAGAGTTACTTTTAACTTCTCCCCAAAGTGGGAGCCACTAATTGAAAGCGCCTTTGTCTTGGGCTCCCACATGTGGGCATCCTTCCCAGTCGCATCGCATGGCTGTCATAATATGCATTTTAAATTACGTATGCACACGCGGCGTATGCGCAATATGACGAACAGCAGCCGCCGCAAATTTCCTTGTCATATATAGACCCTCACCCACACAAAGTGGCAGTGTATATATATTATACATATACACCAGACACACGGATAGTCGACGTTCTTTATTTTATAGAGAGAAATTTTCATGAGGCAAACCCACTTGGCTTTTGTTTTCAGCCAAGTTTATGTTATACAATTTTCGTTTCCATTTCCTTCGTATGCCGTTGCCGTTTTTACCCAAAGCTCGTAAATCTTTGAGGAGCGCTGGCAAAAATGGAAAATTGCCCATTTTGTGCGAGTGTGGGTCATAAAACGGCAACAGATCAATATAACATTTATTTGTATATTCGCCATAAAAGTGTTTTCCAATCCAAGCGATCAGTGCAGAGTGTTCTAGTCTGTTCTAGTCTGGTCTAATTAATATATGTGGCTAAAAATCAAACCGGAAACAAGAGCAAAA
Source organism: Drosophila bipectinata (assembly GCF_030179905.1). Lineage (NCBI taxonomy): Eukaryota > Metazoa > Arthropoda > Insecta > Diptera > Drosophilidae > Drosophila > Drosophila bipectinata. Next base: position 15,389,581 of record NC_091738.1, on the reverse strand, counting down.
ACTTGACTAGCCTTGGAATTTATGGCCTGCAGCAGGCCGGAAGTGTCACTTGGCAACTGCAAACTAACTCTGAAGAGCCCAACTCCCCGGCATTGCCATGTGTATTTATGTAGCGATAAAATTAAATTTATTTTAACGCCGACCAAAGGTGCGAAGCCCGCCCGGCTGGTGGGTGTGGCTTGTGCACACATAGTCAAACATTATTGCCAACTTGGCGGCAAGTTCTATGTTTGAAAACTATCCCTTCTCGGCCAGGAAATCGCTGGAATCGCACAGTCCCGGCTCCGGCTCCGACCCATGCCCAAGCCCAGGCCCAGGCCGGTAAAGCACCTGCGATAAAAGTTTCTGCGCCATTTTCCACTTTCTTTATGCAGATGTGAGTGTGATTGTGATTCTGATTCCGATTGCGACTACGGCTGGGCTAGAATTTCGGGAATACGCACCAGAGTTTACCCCCGAAAGCCCCCGGAACAGTCACGGCGAGTAATGCAGCCCATAAACCAGCCGACAAATGCAATGATATTGCCAATGGTCGTCGTGGCCGTGTTTAATCTGCCGTCCGGAGTTAATATGCCTGCCGCAATGCAGTGCCAGACGGCGAACGTACTGGAGGACTGGGTGGGGTCTGGGGTTTTGGGTTTCAGAAAGCCCCTTCCTTTGCCTGCTGGGCCAGACACAAAATGTTGCAGAGAACCGATGCCACATCTGACATGGCAAGGAGTTTAAAGCACTACGCTGGGCAGCATATTAAATTTTTCAAAGAAACAATGTATTCTGTCTATTGTCATTTAAAAATCCATTAACCCAGATCCGCTTTTTTGTTAGAACATTTAAAACTAATTGATTTTGAATACATGTTAGTCAATATTTTTTTGCCGTGAAAGTTATGGCCACAAATGAAATTATGGATATATTTATTAGCAAAACAGCATCGACAGTTTTTTAACCCCAAGCCATTAAAAGCTTTCACTTTTTTGAAGCATACATAGTACGGAAAACTCCATATTTATCGGTGTGGGAAAAATGCCTGAATTATGCAACCCCCACGCCATTGAATTTTTGATTAGCTATCGCCAGCCCCACCGCCGCGCCGGATATATGATTTATGCCAACCAAAATTGTATTAATTAAAACTCTTCACAGTTCGATGGGGAGTGAGCATATTGATTTCCTTTGTTGCGATAGATGGGTGCTACTGTCGATGATTTTATGGTATCACTTATGGTTATGGTGATGAATATTCTGGCAATCCGATAAGCTGATAAAATGCTCCGATCTAATCACTACCTTATAAATAGATGCGGATTGGGCGGCCGTGTCGTAGACAGATCGCAAATGTCGGTGAAGAAGAGTGAGCCCGCGTCGCAGGATTCGCTGGTCCATCCCCAAGTGGCGACCTTTTTTCGGTTGGGCTACAAGAACCACTCCCAGTGGAGTGCCCTCGGCTCCGCTTTCTTTGTCCTCGTCTCGGGTGGCATGAGCCTGGCCTGGGGGGCAGGATTCGCCATCCATTCGTCGCACCGGGAGCAGCTGCTCCTCACTTTTCACATGCAAGTGGCCTGGTATGCCACTGCCACCCTGGGAGCCCTCTTTGGGGCATTCTTCACTCACCGACTGCCGCAACAACCGATTTACGTAAGTTTAAATTTTTTCGAGGAATTTAATAAGAAGGAATACTTTACAGATTTTCTGCTCCTGCCTGGTGATTGCTTCGGGGGTCCTGTTCCTTGCCTGGCCGGAGAGTCCGGGAACCGTGATCGCAGCCCGCTACTTGGATGGCCTCGCCAACGGTCTGGTTTTCGTGCCCGCCCTGAGCACAGCGGGCGAGATTGCAGTGGGTGGAGTCCGGGGTTTCCTGGCCGCTACCGTGGAGCAACTGAGCTCCAACACAGGAATTCTGATGCAGCTGCTCTACACAGCCGTTTGGCAGGTGGAGTGGAACGTGGCTATTGTGGCGGACCAGGTGCACGGAGTGCTCTCGATAATCTACGGGGTGGTGGCCCTAGCCATGGCCTTGGCCCTCTGCGTGGAGTCACCGGTCCACCTGCTGATGAGGGCCAACGAGCAAAGGGCAGTGGTGGCACTGCGGCACCTGCAACGGCCCTACATGGTGACCAGTGAGACCCTGTTGCGGCTGGACGAACACAAACTGTATGTGGCCACCTATCGGGAGATGGGCTGGTGGCCGAGTCTCCAAAACGGATTTCCTTCGCTGGTCAAGGTCCTGGCGCACAGACTACTCGGAAGCATGTGCCTCAACCTGGTAATATGGAGTGCACTGTGCGAAACCGCCAGCGAGGTGGTTAGCTACTTCCAGGCCTGGCCATATGTAGTGTTTGGAGTGCTGCGGTGGTGTGGCTGCCTTTGCGTGGCGCCTCTAATGGACACCACAGGACGCAAGTCCCCCACTCTCTTTGGTACATTTTCGTCGGGAACTCTCGCCTTCGCCTTTGCCTTTTTGATGGGCAGGACACCGCATATGATCGCCGCCTTGGTGGTGCTCTTCCTTCTGCAATTTTTCGCTGGTGTGGGTCAGTCCTCCTCGGCTGTCTACCTTACCGAGGCCTTTCCTCTGAGCCTGAAGCCACATTTGGTGGCAGTATCCTATGTCCTGGAGCAGCTCACACGGCTCGGACTCTGTAGCTTTTCTCCATCCAGAAGTGACATTACAGCCTATTTTCACGTCCTTGGGGGACTCTCCATGGTGTTTTTTCTCCTCGGAATTTTCTGTCTTCCGGAGACGAAGGTTATCCCATTGGCGGAGGCTCAGCAAAAGTTTTCCAAGTGGTTCAACAAGGATTTCTGATAATAAATACTTGACTAAGTTATCACGGCAATCAAATACGTTTATTGTTTTATGGTCAACAAATGGCGTTTCGCATGAAAAACAAAAATAATTAAAAAGGGGATTCCTAAAAATAAAGTTGATATTTTTCTTGGCCACTAGATACATGTAATGTCTTATCATGTTATAAATAAAGAAGATAAAACTAAAGGGTAATTCCCTAGAAAAAAATTGCCAAGGCCCAAGAACAATAGAAACATCCGATCCCCATCATGAAATTGCAATCTTTATTGATGAGATAAAATATTTTAATGGATTTCTTCCGTTGTTATTAAAAATGTTTATTTTTTGTAGAATTATTCACCAGAAAATTACAAAAATTCATTAATACCTCAAGTATTATTACCTTGAGTGCCGAAAAATATGGGGGAATACCATTATCCAAAAGTGAGTTTTATTTCCTCTGCTAATGGTTTCTAGGAATGTGCCTTGTTGAATCTTATCTAAAGAAATGATTTGGCCATCGCCTGGGAACCTTTTCTTAGAATATGAATCAGATTTAAAATGGACTTTGAATTAGTATTCTGTTAATATTAGTGGCTTAGTCATAAATCCTATAACTAGCCAGGGGAACCACAATTCTGTGGCACGCTTTTTGATGAAACCGACTAGCACTTGACCTGCAAATCAAAATCAGAGTGATCGCTAGGGGGACTTTAACTACGTACGTCTAATATTGGACAAACAATGAGATAAAAACTTTATCGGTAGAAGCCTTTTATTATTGTTGCTACTCTGTGTAATCAATTTTGCGATAAGCCACAAACTCAAGTACCAGGTTGTGCAGGCTCGATCTCGGAGAAATAAAAACCATTTTGACAGCCTTCTAGCGAACAGTTTCGAATCCACCTCGTACTGAGCAGGTTGTCCTCCAGTGGAATAATAAATAGCCGCCGCAGTATGCAGAACGACAAATTCGCGCCGCCGATCGGGTTCAGTTCCGGGCCACCGCAGCCGGGACAGCCGCAGCAAGGATATCCGGCTCAGTACTACGGACAGCCCCAGCCCCAGGTCACTCCGGCCATGAACTACGGAGGGCCACCACCAGCGCCTCCGCCACCACCATACGAGCCACCTACCAGGGTGCCACCATCGCGTGAAGGATGCTTCGCTCGCGGACGAAGGAACAGGCCGCAGGGGAATACTTTGAGCTCAGGTGAGTTGATTTTGAGTTCACTTACCTGTCCGAATTCTGGCCATGGACATAATCTTATCTGGCTGGGTTTATTCTAGGAATAACTTTAGATTTCTAGTGATGACGCCACCAATAAAAAGTGACAAGCTAGAAAAAATAATCCAACCTTAACCTTAAAATATTATGTTGTGCTAAGTGTGTTATTATCTATCAGTTTTTGATAAACTAGGCTGAAGAATATGGAATTAAAAGTGACATAGATGAAAACTAATTTAATTCATTTATCTCCACTCAGCTAGTTTCATATTTATGTCTGGAGGCCTCAACATCGCGTGGAGTATGGGATTCCGAGGACCAATAATTTACACGAGCGGCAAACACAATTACATAGCCTGGTTCATTGGTGGTATTATTGGAGCCTTGGTCAGCTGCTTCCTCACCAACAAACTGGCCAAGAAATATATCATGGTAAGTGATAACCTCTCGTCGAGGTTCTCTTCAATGAACTGAACCATTTCCAACCACCTTTTTCACAGCTTATCGCATCGGCTCTGGTCTCGATTGGAGGACTTGTGATTGCCTGCACCAAAAATAATGGAGACGCCACTGTGGCAGGATGCTACCTCGATGGCATCGCCAACGGCTTGGTATTTGCTCCATTTTTGGCCCTGGCCGGAGAGGTGTCTGTGGCCGATATGCGAGGAAAAATAGCCACCAATATGGAGCAAATCGGTTACAATACTGGAGTCTTGCTTCAAATCATCTATACCAGTACTTGGAGCTACAGCTATTATAATACCAATAATTTCACAGCCGAGAACCTGAAGGGAGTGTTCAGTGCAATATTCGGCCTTTTTGCCTTGCTGATGGGCGTATTATTGACTATCGAATCGCCGGTTCAGTTGTTGGCCAACAACGATGAACAGGGAGCCATCGACTCACTTCGTCGGCTTCAGAAGCCGGCCACTCTGACCGATGAGACCTACGATCAGTTGGCGGAGCACAAACGCTACTTGGCTCACAATAAGGACCTGTCAGTAGGACAGAGTATTTCCCAGGCCCTTCCCACCTTCGTGCGACTCGCCTATCTGAGAGCCTTGAATGCCATGAGCCTCTCCTCCTTCGTGGCCTTGACTCTGGCCTTCTCCGCTTACCTGAACTACGGGTTGTACAGCGCGGAAGGTTGGTACCTATTTTTCGCCTTCTTCCGCTTCATTGGCGCCTGCATTCCCGCCTTCGGGGTAGATTCCTTGGGGAGGAAGAAGCTTCTGCTCTTTGGCCTGCTCCTCTCATGCTCCATGGGCTTTGCCATTGGAGTCCAGTATAACTATACCCATGGTTTCCACGGAGTGACCATACTGATTGTGGTTTTCGCGTTCTTTTCCGGACTGGCATTTACTGGAACCTCTGCATATCTGTCGGAGGCTTATCCTTTGGGAGTAAAGCAGCACTTCCTCGCTTTCACCTTCATTGTGGAGATGCTTGTATTTATGATTATCACGCTAGTCGATTTCAACTTATACCATGGTGGCTCGCAATTCTTTTATGCCATTGGAAGCCTATACCTAGTTGGATTCATCGTGGGATGCGTTTCACTGCCGGAAACCCGATTGATGACTTTGCGAGGCGCCCAGGAACTTTTCAACAGAGTTAAGAACACACAGCTTAACTGATGGCCACGATAATTCCAACACCAAGGGGCCTTATTTAATATATCGATTATGTTAAGTTTTAGCGAATTTTTTGTTTGCCTCTTCAGGGAATTTGCTTTGTATATAACAAAGTTTATATATCAAAAGCTTTATATATAACGAAGTTTGAAAATTAAATTATTTAGTTTAACCCAAAATAGCTTATGAATGAAAGATTTATTCATGTGGACTGGATGGTGGAATCTGCAATGTAGATTTATATGAAGATTGGTATATAATTGGTCTACACATCGTATAAGGACGCCACTTCGGAATCGGTTATTAAGACTCTACGTACTTACAACCCATATGGGTCAGCAAGAATCGGTTTTGCCGAGAGATAACATTTATTACTTACAATAAAAAACTATCTTATATTTACGCTGGAAGCTTTCATTGGAACCAATAAAACAATTACAAAAATCGCAGAAATCGGTGGTTAGATCCTACATTTATACGGTTTCATTTCACAAGATTATTAAATGGTTTTTGGATTAGATCCAAGGGGAATCCCCTCTCATAAAGCGCAGGTGTGACGAGTTTTTATTGCAGGTCTTAAAAACATAGATAATACATTTCTGACTGGATTTCAGCAGCTAATAGTGCCAAGCCTTTTCGGTTTTTATTAGTTATTGTCGTAAAAGTCGATGTATCACACCCATGCATATAATAATGGTTGAAACGTTTTAAACGATAATGTTATATTGCTGTTGTATATATTGGTATATGCCCATAGTTTCAGCCCCAACGAATCCGATAGTGTTGACAGGTATACCCCCCAGTATGTGGGTGTAGTATATATTATTCGAAATCGTTTTGATAAGAGACCGCGTGCTTATCGCGTTGACCGTTAACACTTTATCAGTTGGACACATTATCTTTTCGGCCAAAATTGTCCTCTATTGCCGATTTCATTAGCCCAGACATTCCGTCAACCAGTTACGAGTTGATTATACGCCGTGTAGGTTGCACCACGGAAAAATAGTACTGTGTGGCCATGAAGAACAATTACGCACCACAGGAGCCAGCAGCACCTATTGGCTTTGGCTCGGCACCACCGCAACCCGAACCCTGGGCTAACCCCCATGCAGGATACGCACCACAATCGCACTTAGGATTTCCCCCACAGCCACAGTCAGGATACCAACAGACCAGATTTGCCCCACAACAAGGGTATCCGCAGCCAGGATACCCTCAGCACGGCTATCCGCCTCAGTACTATGGCGAACCACCAGGCTATGGAAGTTCTCCACCACCACCGCCACCACATCCACATCAGCCTCAGCCACAAGTGGTGGTGGTGACTAACACAGGCTGGTACAGTCGCAATCAGAGGAATAAGCCACAATCGAATGCTGTGGGAGGAGGTGAGTCATACCAGTTCAAAGTCCAAATATCAAAAAAATGTGTGGTATAACCATTTGAAACTAATGTATAACTAATTTTTAGCTGGCCTTATATTTGTATCTGGAGGAATGAACATAGCGTGGAGCATTGGATTCCATGGGAGACTCTACTTCAAGGCCTCCCAACACAATTTCCTGGCCTGGTTCATTGGTGGAATTATTGGAGCATTCGTCAGTTGTTTACTTACCAATAAAGTGCCGAAGAAGTTTATTTTGGTAAGTAACCAAAAAGACAGAAGCTTTCCTAAGACATTTACTAAACTTTCTCCCCTTTAGATTTTCAGTTCGATTCTGGTGATGATTGGTGGAATTATTTTGGCCAGTACCCGACACAATGGAAGTGCCACACTGGCCAGTTCCTATCTCGATGGCATCGGAAACGGACTCATCTTTGCCCCTTTCTTGGCTCTGGCCGGAGAGGTGTCGGTGCCCTATATGAGAGGTCTGATCTCGGCGAGCATCGAGCAGATGTGCCTCGGACTGGGCATCTTTCTGCAGATCATCTACACTTCCGCCTGGTCCGATTCCAAATACAGCTCCTTCAACAGCGAGAATTTGAAGGGAGTGCTGAGCATTATCTACGGACTATTGGCGTTGATCATTGGCTCACTTCTATGCATCGAGTCCCCGGTCATCATGTTGGCCGACAATAACGAACAGGGTGCCCTAGATGCCCTTAGAAGATTGCAGAGACCCTACACTCTGACCAACGAAACTTTCGAACAGCTAGCGGAGCACAAACGCTACTTGGCCCAGAACAAGGATATGTCGGTGGGACAGAGCGTTTGCCAGGCGATTCCCTCCTTCATCCGAGTGGTCTTTTTGCGAGTCCTGAATGTCCTGAGCATTTCCGGCTTTGTAGTCAGCAGCTTTTCATTCTTTTTTGTCAACGAGTATGGGTTTGGAGACTATTATGGCTGGTATTGTGGATTCGCCGTCAGCCGATGGATGGGCAACTTTATAGCCACTTTCTGCATGGAATCGGCGGGACGCAAGAAGCCCACTCTCTTGGGACTCCTCGTTTGCGGCGTTCTGGCTTTTGTGATGGCTGCACAGTATAATATTTTCACCTATAACACCGGCAACGCCATTATGTTGCTGGTCTTCCAGTTCTTCGCTGGAGTCGCCTTCACAGCCACGTCCCCATATCTCTCCGAGGCCTATCCACTGGGTGTGAAGCAGCATTTCATAGCATTTACCTTCATGGTCGAAATGCTCGTCTTCATTGTGATCGGTGTCTGCGACTGGAGTCGTCATGGTGGTGCCATTTACTTCTATGCCTTGGGTGGGCTCTACATATTTGGCTTTGTTCTGAGCATTTTCGTTTTGCCGGAGACCCGAAGGATGACATTGCGAGAGGCCCAGGACAAGTTCAACGGATTTATCAGCCAGGGCTTCTAACGGAATTCCCGGAAAATCATAGTATATTCTGCTTATATTTGTCAGAGATCTGAGATAATAAATATCCACAATCATACCAGCACTCTGGGCATTGTTTTTTTCCCAATCACATTTCAGTTAGTTGATAACACTGCGGGCTGTCAGAGAAATAGAAAGAGAATACGTACGAGATTAAAGTATTGAACAATAGAACAAAAATTTGTTTACATTGTGAAAGCAAACTAACAAACAAACAAAAATAGTGAGAGTGCCAAATCCGAATTGAGTTTTTCTACCTGGCCGGTAGGTACATGCAGACATATACTAACAGTTGTGTATTTTGATAGTTAAAATCGCAGTCGTACAGATAACGATAGCTATACAACAACTCGATTTTCTAAGCGTTTTACTTATCAATCAATACCCGATAAGATTAGGGTGCTGGCGATAGATAAGCCCGTAAAACGGAAACCTGTTCAACACGCTCACCTACAAGACCGCGAAGTGCAGGGTCGTCCAGTCTTGTTCGACATTTCGACCACAAAAGGTCCAAAAACTCTATGCCCGACACCGATCGACCCTCACCAGGCGATGGCTTCCATACCATTCCCATCCAAATCAACAACAACGACTACATACCGGATCGGCAGCGGGAGCTTATCCTGCAGAATACCCGCGGAGGATGTTGCAACCGGGATATGAGGAATCAGCCCCAGGCAAATGCAGTTGGAGCAGGTGAGAATTATGGAAAATTAGTGAAGTGTGTGATAATGGCAAGCCATAAAGTTAAGTTAGTAATTAAGTTTTATATTCAAATGGTTCGACCTATACCGAGTATTCCATAATGAAAAAGTGTATATTCGCTTCAACTTGTAGAATATCTTAGGCGTTCTTCATAAAAATGAATCATATTTTGTATAAACAAAGCTAGGGAAGCCGATATTATCGAACACCTGTCTTAAACTGTCAAAGATACATATGTCCATTTGTTATCAGAGTGGCATTACCTACACAGTGGAAGTTTCAGAAATTTTACCACTTAAAATTCGTTGATTTTTAATATATACTATTTTTATAGCTGCTCTGATATTTGTTTCCGGAGGACTTCACATTGCCTGGAGCATTGGTTTTGATAGTTTGGTTGCCGAATTTTTGGTCACCAACCACGTTCGTGTCTGCTGGTTTGGAGCCGCGATTATTGGAGCTCTTCTGGGAGGATTCTTCAGTCGAAAGATTTCCTATAAATACCTGATGGTAAGTATATGATTTATAGAGAGACAGTTACCACATAAAACTAATTTCTTAACTTTTTTAGGATTTCTGCTCACTGCTGACCGTGGTCAGTGGCTTGGTGATGTCTTTTACCAAATTCAACCTGAATGCCTTGCTGACGGCCAGGTATTTAAACGGTTTCGCCAACGGATTGGCCTTTGCCCCCACTCTGGCCATGTCCGGGGAACTGACGGTTTTCTACAAGAGAGGCACCACCACCTCGGCGGCGGAGCAGTGGCCCACCACTATTGGCATGTTTGTCCAGATTGTTTGCAGTGTAAGCTGGGATATGGAGAACGACTTCACCGAGGAGCAGTTCCAGGGCGTGCTGAGTGTGATTCTGGGAGTTATAGCCTTCTTTTTGGCGTGGAAAATGTCCATAGAGTCCCCTGTGGATTTATTGGAGGCAGGAGAGGAGCAAGCGGCTATCGATGCCCTGAGTCGACTTCAAAGGCCGCAGGCGGTGACGGCGGAGACCTATGACCAGGCCAGCGATCATCGCTCCTATCTCAACCACAATTCGTCCTTGGGCTGGAGCCATGCCTTCCCTGCCCTTCTGCGCTTGTCCTTGCTGAGGTTCCTGTATGGCGTCAGCAGCAGCACGATGGTGGCCTTCACCTTGTACTATACAAGTATGAGAGTGTACGGCGAAAGCTCCGGACCTTTTGTCGTCTTCGGATTCTTCCGACTAATTGGCAGCTTCTCGTGTGCCTTCGCCCTGGACACGCTGGGACGGAAGATCCCCCTGCTCCTGGGACTGGTCATTGCCGGAGGACTGTCCTTTGGCATAGCCAGTCGATTCGCAGGAAGTGCTCTGCTGCCTTTTGGGAATATGCGAATGGCCCTGTGGCTCCTGCTCATCTTCCAACTCTTCGCGGGAATCGCCTTCGCCCCGCTCTCATCCTACCTCTCGGAGGCCTTTCCTCGCAGGATCAAGCGCCAGTGCATCGCCATCAGCTATGTGGCTGAGATGGTGGCCCAGTTGTTAATCTGCCAGGTGGATCTCGGATCGGAGGTGTCTGGGGGCAATCCGATTGCTTTTTTCTTCTTCAGCTCTGGATCTTTCCTGCTGTGCGGATTCCTCACCTGCGTCTGGTTTATGCCAGAGACGAAGGACACCACTCTGCTCCAGGCGCAAATCAAGTTCCAGAAATTTGTGATCCTCCAGCCTGAAAGTAGGCCCTTCAATACTGCTCTACTCACGCCTAGGTATAGTTAACAAATAAATCTAACTTTTTAAACTCCAATTATAGCCTTGTCTTATCGCTGGGACTTCAGTGACTGGCCAGATTTTGTTTGCAGGCCAATATGCCGATCAGCATGAAGAGTTAATTGTTATTATACTTTGAGGGAATACCAAAGGTGTACAATTGCCAGATAAACTCGGGCAGTTTAAAGGTTTATTACCAAACCATAATTAAGTCAGTTCCCATACAACTGCGATAAGATTGGGACTCCCAATTTAGGAGCTCTAAAAATGTTTAATGATCTTTTATTAGAGCTTGATAAGAATTTCAAAATGTTGAATAAAATTAAGGTTTATTTTAATTAAATATATTGAAAAAGAAACAATATAAGGTAAAATAATAATTATTTATAAATAATATATCTGAACTGGTTCTGTGAACTATTTTTTCGCATCTCTATCCGCAAAAACTTTCACTTGACACGTCAATAAATTTTTATCGGCAAACTGCGAGTACTCTGTCCCATATATCTGTGGCATTTATACAACCATGTGATATCCCTCCTCTAAGTATATATTCAAATTTAATTAATTTATTTATATCCACTAATCAGGCTGATAAGGGGGCTGACACTAAAGGTTTCTGCGGTACCTTATCTTATCAAATTCGTTGGCCATTTCGAGCTGGCCGCTCAATAACCGCTCGATGCTCTACCATTTGACAAACGGCATCGGAACAGTTGGCCAGTCGCGTTTTGTTGGCCGGCGGATAGTGCGAAAAATTAACGGCCAGACTGCAAAAATAAAATGACAAATTCAAGTGGACAAACAGGCCGACGGTTCCTATGAAAAAAGTGCCAGGTAAACAATCAACAAATCAGTAAATAAACGCGGAAAAAAATAATTAAAAGCGGAAACAACGCAACAAAAGTTAAGCCCCTTGGCTGTGAAAGCGCGTTACGAGTAGACGACGAGTAGTTGTGGCCAAAATGCCGATGTTACCAACAATCGAGGAGGAGGGCAAGTTGTCCTGGATGCGTCTTATGTGGAAATACCGCCTTCAGTTCCAGTCCATGGCCTCTGGTAATAATCATCCGAAATATTTAGAGAGAAATCTGTATTAATTTGGATATCTAACAGCTTCAATTGTGTTTGTCGGATGTGGCATGCGCCTGGCCTGGTCAATTTTCGACACTCCGGCCGGAAAGTTTCTCAACAACAGCAACACCCACAATCTGATGATGAGTTGGTTCATCGGTGCTGCCCTGGGCGCCATCCTGGCCGCCCTCTTCGTCCAGCGAGTCACCAAAAATGTGGCATATGTAAGTGGCTATACATGACTATATAGCTGATTATATTTATTTATCACAATATAAATATTGACCTTTATTATAAGCTACCTACAAAACTATCCAGTTTCGATTTTGTTCCACCCACAATTAATATTGCAGGCATTAGCACTCAGCCATTAGCTCGGATTGATAAGAATCCAATAAACTGATAACGCGATTGAGTTCAACCTGCATTGGCCATTAAGTGGTGATTGGCGCTAAGAGTTAAGCGAGGGCTGATCGATGGGTTTCGGGGGTTTATTTCTCTAGTTTTTATTATTTATAGGAAAATGGAATTTCTTTCACTTTGATTAATTGTGATTCGCCATCTATCGACAGACTTCCAGTGGCTTCTTGCTCATCATGGCTGGGGTTCTGAATCTGTTCCTGCCTCAGTACTTTCTGGCCGCCTGCTACAGCAGCGTAAGTGTTGGTGCCGCTTATGGACTGACCCAGACCCAGGCCCTGGTCACGGGGTCGGAGGTGGCCCACAAGTCCATCCGTGGGATGCTGCTCAGCTGCGAGCGTGTCTTCCTCTGGCTGGGCGTGTGTGTCCAGGTCTTCTACACCCGAGTGTGGTACAATCTGAAGCCTTTGGAGACACAGGAAAATCATTTGCACATCGACCAGCTTCACGGGATGGCGATGGGTGGCCTGGGACTGGGGGCCGTGATCCTGGCCCTGGCCCACCGATTGGAGTCCCCGCTCCTTCTACTACACCAGGAGCGGGAAATGGCTGTGGGTGAAACTCTGAAGGCCCTGCACGGGCAGTCCAGCACGGAGCTAGTGCGCCTGCGGGAGGATTGCCGGCAGCTGCACAGTGCCCGGGACTGGGAGCGGTTCGTGGAGGACCCCGAGGAGACAGCAGTGGCATCCGTCACTTGGCGGAAGTGGGCCAGGCGAGTGATGCCCTTCTTCAAGGTTCTGCTGCTGCGCTGCTTTGCCACCCTGGCCGTTTCCTTGAGCTACAACCGAGCCTTCCTGGTGGTCAGCTGGCATGGACTGGAGTGCGACATGAACTGCCTGTACTGGCTGGCGTTTGCAGGACTCGTGGGCAGCGTCCTCGGAGCCTTCATAGTCGACTGGCAAGGGCGCAGGAAGCTCTGCTCCTTGTCCCTCTTCCTGGCCGGCATTGTGATCGTGATGGTGGGCGGAGTTTTTGAGCATCTAGAGTCCGTTATGAAAACCTACTACGACATCAATCTGCAGGCCATTGCCTTCCTTATGCTGCTCTTTGAGGTCATAGTCTCAGGGGGCGTGGCAGTGCCCGCCCTGATTTACACAGCCGAGGCGTTCAGCATCGCCCACAAGGCGAGGTGCCTGGCCGGCATCCTCATACTGGAGCAGCTGCTGCAGCTGGGCCTTCTCCTGGCCGTCTTCGAGCACTGCGTCACCGTATCCATATTCTTCTTTACGATCGGTGGTCTCAGCTTTATAATCGGAGTAATGGTGTTTATATTTATGCCCGAAACCAAACAGCTGACACTCTACGAGTGCCTGATCCAGTTCAAGAAAGTTCCTTGAGTGTACCTTCCATTATCTATAGCTGTGTGTTATCTATTTCTAATTGTGTGAGTGTTAATTAGTGTCCTTATCTCTACTTCATTTATTTTATAACAATTTAATTGTGCCCTCATAAAATTAATGAGTTCTTAGGCATTTATATAAGATACAAGAGCAACGTGAATTTTTATCCAACATAGTAAAATATAAGTATACTTAATATCTTAGTTGTATTACAATTTAATCTTCAATTACATTTAATTATTTTTAAAAATGTATCATTTCAGTGAATCAGGAAATACAAGAAATATGATTTAATTAAATTAAAATATATATATTCTGAGACACTACAAACAAAAAAAATTTATTTGATTACTATTTTGAATAATTTACGAAAATGCTTGTTTCAAAGTTCAAATATTTAAACATATCTTTTTAATATACATTTGTAAAATATTCTAAAATAATTAACGTATTTTTTTAACCACCCTCTACATGTCTCTACAAAACTTCTCCCGAATCCAAAGGAAAGGACCTTTTAATTCTGGTTTCTTTCTCAGATAAAGCTCAGTAAAGCTATTATTCTTGAGCTTTTCCCGCCATAATTTCCGCCAAACTGTTACCATTATTTAACTTCCAAAGCTTTCCTGAAAACAACCATTTGATAGTCTACGTAAACAAAGTATTTTTTACGTTTATTTCACTCTAGCCGGCAAAGTAAAAGCTCCAGGAGTCCCATTCATAATGTTTCCTCCCATAGTTTTGTGGCGGATTTGCCTTTTTACGCATCCCAGGCACTTTTCAAATTTAATGCGGATTTTAGGGCGCAGGAAGAGAAAAAAAAGGGAAACGGCGTTGATTAATATGGCGTATGATGAATATGCATGGCCACCAAGAAGTGGCCCAAATCAAGACGAGGTCCTGAAGCCGAGGTCAGGGAAAATCCGGCCAATCCCCCAGCTGGCCATCTAATGATGTGGAAAATTCGTTTGGCTCCTCATAGCCGAAATCCAGCTACTTATTGATATGCAATTTTTATGTTCGACATTCTGCTTAGCCAGACAAAAGCACTCCAGCCAATGCCCAAAAGTGGCTGCTCCTTTCCTCCTGATATCCCCACGACTATGTGTATGTTCCATATATGTATGTATAAATAGAATATAGTATGTTTTGGGAGCGTCGGGGATATGTGTGGCCAGGATGTTGCGGTTTCTTTGGCGCTCGATTGTAAACGGTTCGAGTATTTGGCCGCAATTAGCAATTCCGGCCAGCACTTGCCACTCGGCCAACTCGATAACATGCGGTCAACAACCCAACAGCACGAGCCTCTCAGCCAAATAAAATTCAGTTTAAACTTTAAAGTATTTTAATATTTAATTGACTTAATTACTGACGGCATGAAATTTCTTTGTTTATGCAGCAGCAAAAACTGGAGTTATTTGGCCTAAAAAAAAGAGTTATTTGTTGCGGGAAAAATTACGCAACCCAATTAAGAAAAGCCATGGGGATCGTATTGGATCCCCGTGATCCAATTTAAGGGTTTCATATACCAGCCACGATTTTAAACTACTTATCCTAGACGTTTCTGGGAGGAACCTGATGCTCGTATTGCCAAACCAAAAGCTCTCGGCTTATCCAGCTAGAAGCTGTAACATTTTCCGTATTTTCTGTGCAAAGGGAATACATTAGAAGAGCCAGAGCTGCTGGGCTCAAAGGCAAAGAGCTGCGAACAAACAAAAAAAAAAAGAAAATGATGGAAAAACGATGCCAGAAGGACAAACAAGAACTTGACTAAAAATTTTCCACATGTGAGATGTGAGAATTGCAGGTCCCTTTGGCAGGAAGCTTAATGTGATGGGGCTGCCCTTGTTTCAATTAACTGAAATTGAAAACGACAATCGTAAACATTAACAGCAATGGGAATCCCCGTTGAGTGGCAGAAGCTGGAGCTGGAGCAGGTTCTGGAACAGGACTTGGAAACAACAATTGCAATGCAAATAGCTTTGGTGCAGCGTATGGAAAACACGTTGACGAGTAAAAGTCAAGGAAAAGCATTCTCCGCAGGCCAAAGAAAGCAGGTTAAGAAAGAGACAGACATTCAAAAAGAGAAAGAGAGAGAAAGAACGAACGAGAAAGCCGGCATCGTAAATGAAAAAAGCAAACAAACGTAAAATTTTATTTGTGCGCAATTTTCTATAAATTTTCATCGATTGCCATTGGGATATTGGCGACATTTGCGTTTGGCATTTTGCTGCGTCCTTCAAACACACACACACACTCACACACATCCTGTATATCGGGATCCTGGGAGCTCCTTGGACTGCCATAACTTTGGCTGCACTTGGAATTATGTTTTGTTGCTGCCACCAACGCCGCCGTCGCCGTCGCCATCGCCTCACACGAAATTGAAAAGTATATATAATGCTGTATGTTACAAGTTTCCAATCAACAGCGAATGAAGTTTCCATAATGGCAAATAAATTATGTTCTGCTCTCCGGCGGTAACGGAAGTGGTAACGGAAACCCCGGTGGTTGCCACCAGAAAACCCCGGTAAGAAGCATCAAATTAATGTCTCAGCGTGCCGCAAAATGGCAAAATGGCCGACGTGGCGCAATTTATGGCCAACGAAAGACAACTCTAAAGTGGCCCAGTGGCCAAGTGGCCAAAGTAACCAAGTGGCTCCAGTTTCTCCCCCCCTATTCCAGCGCGGTGTGACAATAAAATGGAGTCAAATGGCCATAAAAGCGAACCCAAATCCAAGACCACAAAGAGAATATTCCTTCGGCCGTCCATGTCGCATATACAATGGCATATAAAAGTGAAATAATAAATAAGACCGTAAAGAATTCAAAACCGAGACCAAACCCTTAACGGGTTGGGATCATAAACCGACAAAGTACGGGCCAATTCAATAAGCCAACTCCAATCAATCGCTTTGCAGGCCAAAACTCAAACTTTAAGCTTAAGACTTGCGTTTTTTTTTTTATTTTTTGTTGAAATTTCAAAAAACCTGACAAATTAATTGGAAATTACAGCCAGCAACTGACACTGCGACTACAGAGTTAAATAGGAGATTCTCGCTGGGGTTTTTGTTTTCTGTGTCTGGGCTGTCAGAAAGTAAATTGACACGTTTTCATTTCATTTGTTGCTCCAGCTACGAGTTTTGCTCTTTGAGTTTCAGTTCTGGGTTGGCAGTTGCCGAAAATAAACGCTACGCTGCGAAACTTTTCCCTAACAAGCCTATAAAGTTTTCCTTGCCTTTCGGCTGGAACTTTTCCTTAAATTGAAAGGGCACCGGCACAGTTGAAGCCCCAAAAAACCCCAAATGCAACGGACTTGGCCAGGCTCCACCCAGAAAACTTGATCAAAAATTAAAGGGCACCATGCAGATTGACTGGCGTACAGAGTGCATTAAATTTAATTAGCTCACATAAATCTTGGGGGCTTGGATTCAGGATTCTAAATTTTAGATTCTGGATTCTGCATGCTGGCTCCCGGGTTTGAATTTGGTTCAGCCGGACGCAGAAATCACTGGAGCTGACATTTTTAATGCCAACGGAAGGAGAAATGCAGTCTATACACATTTTTTTTTATATCCTTTTTGCTATTTTCCCCAACAGTCCTGGGCTTTCATGACTTATGCAAGTTTTGACGACAGGTGCACGCGTCTGCAACTCGGTTTCCATGTGCCTTCGTGTTAAATCAACTGTCGCTTCCTCTCGGCAAAGTTTGTCCTGCGATCCCGGCCAGGACTACGGATAGTCTGTGGAATTCAAGTTATGATAGCTGCATGCGTTTCAACAATTTACTTAACAGCTAACTGCGCTGAAAATGTCACAAGGGAAAATAAATCGAGTGCGCGTGCAAGAGTGCGGGAGCCAGAATGAAAAGTTTTCCTCTGGCGATATTCCTCTGGCGATGCCAATATTTGCAGCAACAGAAATCCTTACACCCACAAATTTAATTTGATTCAATACCAGAAGTTACAGATTCAGTATCAGAATCGAAAAAATCGATTGAAATCCATTTCCCACTTATAATATCATAATATTTATTAGCTTTCGAGTACAGCCTTACAAGTATGCCATTACAAAAAACCGATCGAAAACTTTCAGGAAAAAATTCCTATAAAAACTGTCAATGGACCTTTAAGCCAAAGTTTCATTAACACCAGACACATGAGACATAAAAATAAAAAACCCGAATGGCACAATCGAATGGCGGCGTAAACAATTTTTTTCCAAATCAATAACGCACTTTAAGCTTGGTCGGGACAGTTTTTATCTTGGGGTTTCGCAACTGTTGCTAATTAAATTCCCTTTTTTTAAAAGATTAATAAAAAAAAAAAAAAAAGAAGGAAATTGGAAATTGAATGGGAAAGCGTCAGAGACTGTTGCTTCCTTCCTTGTTTTCGCATTTTTTTTTGTGGACTGTGTCATTTATGCCATGCAATTAACGCCATTAAAAATCTGTGAGCGCTAATTAACTGCGGCATATATTTATGTGCTTTGCATGAGTGACTTGTGCATTATTAATGGTTGATTTTTCATAAATTTTCGTTCTTTGTTTGCCATTTGCACTCGTGGTCGAACGGATCGATCCAATCAGCTCCTTTGAGCTCCTTTAAAAAGGATTTCATTTGCACGGGAGTGGAACGGAAAACACAAAACAATTCACTTCCGTTTTTTGTTCAGCAAAGTTCCTCCAGAACGCCCCCGATTCCGATTCCGACCACGCCTCCCCCTGTGAAATGAGGTTGAGGAAGTTCTGATAATGTCTGGCACCAGACCATTGACAACTCAGCTGCAACTGCAACCGGTAACCTAAGACCTTAGCAACCTTTAAAATAAGGATGCACTTGGAACAAATTGTTAAATGATACCCCTTTATTTTTTTTACAAGAAATGGAATATGTGGAGAGCTCAACTATGCAATACCCAGTACTCCAGTAAACAAAAAAGCATATTAGTAAATTTTCTATGTGGTTTTTATGACTTTGCTCATTTAATCTTTTAATGAAATAATCCCTAATTAGTTATGCCAATTAACTCTGCTTAGTAATCTAATTAAAAATAATAATTTTCAAATATAAAGCATATTTTTTCTCTCTGTAGCGGCAACAGCTCCGTGTCTTCTCACCGTTATTTGACTTAACTGACAGCGGAAATGTCGCTTCGGTGGGCGGTGGTTCGGTTTTTCACCAACTCGCTTTCCTTTTCCACGACTTTTCCCCCTAGTTTTCCCCAACCAAAGGGTGTGTGTTTCGCTGCTGTTTACAAAATAAGCGAAAGCTGTGCCAATAAGCCTCAACGTCGCCGGCACTTAATTTATTTTCAACAAAAGGGTGAAGAAACTTTTACGCAAGTGCAACTTTGCCTTCCGTCCCACTGCTTTCGGTTCTATCTACCAGTTTACATGTATTTTTTTTGTTTTTTTTTTGGTTGCATCCACATCAGTTGGCTTGTTTTCAACTCTCACGAATTTCGGCGACCGCAAACACGCGACCTGGAACCCAAACCGGAAGCGGGGTCACCCACCGGGGTCAAAGCATGTGGGTGGAGGTTCTAGGATCTGTCTAGATTTTTACGCGCTGTTGCGGCAAAATAAAGACATTTGCATATCACCGACTCCATCGCAGCAAGGTTGTCTATGGCACTTGGAAAATATCAATGATTCTATGTCTACTTCCCAGCCCCAACCTGTTGTGAACATTCTCTGGTGTCGGAAAATTTTGAGGATGTCCTTGCGGTTTCTTTGGCTGCCGTGTTTGCCCAACAATTTGGCGTTGGAAATGTAATCAAATGAAATGTGTCACCGGCACACATTCTCAAAGAGGCGGGCACAAAGACTGGTCTAATTTTGCATACAAATCACCAACAACAAATAATCAAATGCAAATATGTATTCAAGAATCAATTTGAGTGCAATCAGTAGGCAAAGTGATATACATATATCTGGCTTGGCTTTATCTCATTGTGCGGTTGTCCAACCAAAGTTTACTAAATCTGCGGTGGAGGCTGATATTTCCAAAAATATTCAATGGCAGAGGCTTTGTCTTACTGAATTTCGATAGTCTTTATATATTAAATTTTAGTTTAGAAAGACTACAATAAATAGATGGACAATTTCTTAATTAGTTTGTGGTTTGACATTGGCAAAAATATAAGACTTCTGGTTATGTGGTTCTGGGAATTACCCATGTTTGATTTTCGACCTATCCTCCCCAAGAACGAATTTATGTGGTGGCCTGAACAAAGTTTGAATTGCCCGTCCAATCAATTTCGATTGAACAATATTTATCTGACCGACTTGTCACAGACTCCTGCCGGCAAAACGGAAGCTCGGCCAGGCAGCTTCACGAAATTAGCACCTAAAATGTCCTTAAGTGAATTGAATGAAACTGATTTATGGTCGCACTCACTATCGCACTCTCAATGCAAATGCGTATGCCCCGAAGGGCCATCTATCTGTATCCCTATCCAGTATCTCTATCCAGCCATCTATCTAACCAGTTGGTTGTTTGTTTATGCCCACACATATGTGTGTATATATAGCAGTCTGCTTAAGCAGGCGTGTGAAAATCGACCATTAGCAATGCCATATATTCTCCAACCGGCTATGATATAACTTCCAGGCCATCGGGCCAAGCGGCCAGGCCAACAGATGTGGGGCGGTGAGTGTGCGATAATTGGTGTAAATGCCACAGAGCAGAATCACAGGGCTCTGACTTGGAATCGGACCTGGTCTTGGAATCGGAATCGGACGTTTAATATGCAGCTGCATAACTTATGGCACTGCCAGCCATTAATTTGAGTGTGCGACTCAAGCGTGTGTGTCCTGTGTGTGTGTCCCAGAAATCGTTGCATAGCCACAGGCGCACGTGCGTGACTGCCCCTTGCCCCATATTGTATGGTAGATACCCTCGTGATATATATTTTATTTTAATTTGTTTAACAAAAGCCCGAACCGAAAAGGAAAGTTTGCTGCCTTGGTTAGCACTTCGTCATCATCACGATCGCTTCATTTGCCTCATTCAATCTGGCACACGTTCTGACCGCTCTTTTCCTCTTTTCGCCATTGAGAGCAGGACGGAAATAACCTACAATGGTCGTGTTGGCCAGGCCGAAACAATATGCAAACAATTTTTACCGTTACATGACCGAAATACACAAAATATCTTCGGTTGGACGGCAGAGCGGCAAAACAGACAGTCGCACTTATGGTCACGTGCGATTATAAGTATGTCCGAAGTGTGTTTGTATAGGTGAGCAAACTTGCAAAAAAAAAACACCTGTACAAAAAATATACTACCAAGATTATTGGACACAAAAAAATTCAGTATAATTGCCAATTTTACAATATTTTCTATACCACTGCATTTTATCAAAATATGTTTAAAGATATCTCTTAAATCCTTCTTATTCTAAGAATTTTTTCTCCTGTATACATACAAACTTTCCTTAAGGACATGTAAAAATTGCCAACTGACCAGGATTCAGACAAGAAGAAGAGCCCGACAGGCGCTAAAGGAGCAAAAAAAAACAGTGAAGGAAAATTTGATGGCGGAAAAAAAGATGCCGTCTAAAAAAAAGGCCAAAAAAGGTCGTGGCATGGCACTTTTCCAATATTCCAATAGATACCCGCACAAGCACCATCACAGTGGTCCGTACTTAAAAGAAAACTTTAACTTGTATGCCTTTTTGCTAAAACAATAACCCAATTCATATAATTTTAATGAAACACAGTTTTACTGCCAAAAGTCTGTGTGGTTTGTGAAAATTAAACTATGAAAACTGTTTTGCATTTTAATTAGTTTGTCGTTTTAGGGTGGAAAGCTTGCCAATTTTTTTGGCAACAAACGTCTTATTTTTCTTAGTATTTTTTTCTTAGTAACCCTTTTTTATTGGTCATGTCTCGGGAGTTGATCGACGTTTTCGGCTCGTCCTGTCCAAGTAGGAGTAAGCCCCGAAACTGAAAGTTGTCCGTCATTCCGATGATGGTCGTGACACAATAAGTAGCGTCTGTGAGAGTACGTGGGTGGGCGCTGTGCGTGTGTGTGCCTTTACTGGGTTGATTGATGATGTCCTTGGGAAAATGGCTAAACAATACGAAATCCATAAGTTGACAAGACAATTATTTTGCAGCCCGCTGCGTTTCCTCTTGGCAAAATTTCGCACTCTATTGAGACGTTTCTTGTCAAGTTGAGGTTTTGTTTGCCAAGATTTGGAAATTGGCATTTAATTTAATTGTAGGGATATTCCAATGGAATTACTGATGTATTAGGTAGCTATTTGATTTAATTAATTCCAGATGAAGGACATTCATTCCTAGTTGTTTATTAACTTCAAATTTTTGTTCAAAAAGAAAAATTATAAAGAAAGTTTATCGTAGTGCTGGCCCCTAGCGGCAGATTGCGGAAACAAGAGTCTTGGCACAACCTGCCCATAGGTGGCGCCATGTCCAAAGGTGAATGTCGTAAAATTTATTGAAAATAAGTATTTATAAGTTTAAATAATAAAACCCTACATTTAATGTGTTTTTTGTTATGGCTGTTTTATAAGTATTTCTTACAGGGCTTCCTGTTGTAGTTTCTCCCCTTTACTTGACAAAATCACTTATATTTTCCACCAGCAGGCTGTGTCATTGCATCCGGCGGCTGATGCAGGAGCAGGAAGCCCGACACGATGGCAGGAAGGAAGTTCATGTCCTGGTATCGCTGATCCTGCAAGTGTTTAGTTGTTCGAGCTCATGTCGTGTCAACGGCGCCGTCTTCTATTGAAGGGGACTGTGTGCTCACAAGTGGCTCTTGTTCGAGCCACCGACGAAGCAAGTAAGCCCACTCAGGGCTAAGTGCAGTTGATTGCCGCCGAAGGCGAGCAAATATTCCATAAGTTCGCAGTTCATAGTTCATAGTTCATACTTTATGGCTGTGAGTTCTTAGGCACGTTTGTGACTAAGCCCTATTTGGAGAGCGCTAAGCCTTGTCATATCTCATGCCACAATGCGTATATCAGGACCTTATCGTCCAACTGACAACAATAACCACTCGAGAACTAAAACAAAAATCACCAGGGCGTGAGAAACCTATGGGATCATACATGTAAGTGGACGTGTGATAAATAAAACAAGATTTATAGATTAAAATTTAGAGGTATTTTAATAAAAATGTTTCTATAAAATAAAACATAAAAGTTTAGGAATTTTAAAAGTAAATGCGACATTTTTAGCTCCATCAATGCTATGGTATTTTATTAATGTAATGTCCGGAAAGTGTTTGCAAATATTTGCCCCATCTGTCCATGTCGATTCATAAATTATGAAAACATTGCATTTATCGCCGCTTCAAGTGTCGTGCTGCATGTAAAATATGCATTTATTGATATCACGCATACGCCGTGTGCTCCATTAGAACCACGGCATTCGAGTGGTGTGTGCGGGAGCGAAATGCTTTCATAAATTGGCGATAATTTTGTACAAATTATTGTTGCAATGGCAAGTGGCAAACACTCACCGGGGGAATGAAGCTGTGCGCAATTGTTGCCGGAATTTATTTCTATTATCGACCTAACGAAAACAATTATCATGGAATGGAGTGCAAATATGCAAACAGAAATATTTTGGTTACCATTTTCGAGGGCTTTTGCTTGTTTGCAGCCATACCATGCCAAAAACTCTTACCCTTTTTTATGTTCAGCTTTGGGAATGTCCTGTTCCACGCCCTCTGCCTCTTCCTCTCCCCATCGACCTTTTGTAATTTTTGGTCCTGCTTTGTTGGACCGCAAGCCCGCAAAAGTGGCGGGCATTAAATGAGATTGGCCAATAAGTGTGCGAGTGGCACCCACACCCCCGGCCACGCCTCATTGCCGCCCACGGCTACACTGCACCGCAGCATTGTTGAATTTTCGGTTTGGCTGCAAAGTGATTTACGCAATTAAAATAATTTCATTCAAATGGTCTATAATTCAACTGGCATTTCGTGCGGTCGCTGAAACGGCCAGTTTATGTTGGCCACGACCACGCCCACGGCGACATAGTTTCGCCCCCGCGAGAAATATGCTCTGTTAAAATTTTTTGACAATCGTTTTGGTACGAATATTAATGAATTTATTAAGTATAAGGTGATATTAGGATATTAGGTGATAATTTTTTATTTGGCCAAAATCATAACTTTTAATGAACTCTTTAATGCATATCGTAACTATTTCGCAACCGATCGTAAAAAGGAATACCATTTATGAATCAGGACTCTAATGCGCTTCGATTTGCATTGGTGAATTAAAAATTTGAGATAATAAAAATTTTTTCAATATTTGGCCAAATTGATGATGGTACCCCTTAGAAAAATTGCAAAAAATGGTCAAAATTTTTGTTCCTTAGGTTTTGATAGAAAATGGTAGTACTCGGAGTTCTAAAACCGGGAAGGTATAACATTTCCGGATCTGACGCCTATTAGCCGAGTTATACACATTTTTCCACTACGAAAATTTAGAAATAGAAACATTGTTTTTGGTAGCTTTTAATTTTCCAAAATCTTAATTTTTATTCACTCTTTAATGCATATCGTAACGATTTCGCAACCGATCGGAACAAGGAATACCATTTATGAATCAGGACTCTAATGCGCTTCGATTTGCATTGGTGAATTAAAAATTTGAGATAATAAGAATTTTTTCAATATTTGGCCAAATTGATGATGGTACCCCTTAGAAAAATTGCAAAAAATGGTCAAAATTTTTGTTCCTTAGGTTTTGATGGAAAATGGTAGTACTCGGAGTTCTAAAACAGGGAAGGTATAACATTTCCGGATCTGACGCCTATTAGCCGAGTTATACACATTTTTCCTCTACGAAAATTTAAAAATAGAAACATTGTTTTTGGTAGTTTTTAATTTTCCAAAATCTTAATTTTTATTCACTCTTTAATGCATATCGTAACGATTTCGCAACCGATCGGAACAAGGAATACCATTTATGAATCAGGACTCTAATGCGCTTCGATTTGCATTGGTGAATTAAAAATTTGAGATAATAAAAATTTTTTCAATATTTGGCCAAATTGATGATGGTACCCCTTAGAAAAATTGCAAAAAATGGTCAAAATTTTTGTTCCTTAGGTTTTGATGGAAAATGGTAGTACTCGGAGTTCTAAAACCGGGAAGGTATTACATTTCCGGATCTGACGCCTATTAGCCGAGTTATACACATTTTTCCACTACGAAAATTGAAAAATTGAAACATCGCTTTTGGTAGTTTTTAATTTGGCCAAAATCTTAATTTTTAATTCACTTTTTAATGCATATCGTAACGATTTCGCAACCGATCGGAACAAGGAATACCATTTATGAATCAGGACTCTAATGCGCTTCGATTTGCATTGGTGAATTAAAAATTTGAGATAATAAAAATTTTTTCAATATTTGGCCAAATTTATGATGGTACCCCTTAGAAAAATTTCAAAAAATGGTCAAAATTTTTGTTCTTTAGGTTTTGATGGAAAATGGCAGTACTCGGAGTTCTAAAACCGGGAAGGTATAACATTTTCGGATCTGAGGCCTATTAGCCGAGTTATACACATTTTTCCACTACGAAAATTGAAAAATTGAAACATCGCTTTTGGTAGTTTTTAATTTGGCCAAAATCTTAATTTTTAATTCACTTTTTAATGCATAACGTAACGATTTCGCAACCGATCGGAAAAAGGAATACCATTTATGAATCAGGACTCTATCGCGCTTCGATTTGCATTGGAGAATAAAACAAGAAAGCAAAGCTAACTTCGGGCGGTTGATATACCCTTGCAGTTAAAACCGGATATATATCGCAAACATCGGATATAGTTGGCCGATCCTTATGGGAATAGGAATATATATTCCAATGTATTACAATACAAAATCTAAAAAAAGTCCCAAACTTCTATCTTCAAAAATACGAAAGTTGATATTTCTACCAAATACCATTTCCGATCGTTCAGTTATATGGCAGCTATAGGATATAGTCGGCCGATCCTAATGAAATTTGGTAGGTCGGATCAACTGACCAAATATATAATCTGTACCAAGTTTCAGCTTTCTATCTTCAAAAACACGAAAGTTGGGTCATTTCCGATCAATCAGTTATATGGCAGCTATAGAATATAGTCGGCCGATCCTTATGAAATTTGGCATGTCGTAATGTTTTGCCAAAAATAGCTCTCATGTCAAATTTGAACTCTCTAACTCTAAAAACACCAAAGTTATACCATTTCCGATCAATCAGTTATATGGCAGCTATAGGATATAGTCGGCCGATCCGGGCCGTTCCGACTTATATACTGCGTGCAAAGGATAGAAGGGTGTGTGCAAAGTTTCAAGACGATAGCTTTAAAACTGAGAGACTAGTTTGCGTAGAAACAGACAGACGGACAGACAGACGGACAGACGGACATACGGACAGACGGACAGACGGACAGACGGACAGACGGACATGCTCATATCAACTCAGGAGGTGATCCTGATCAAGAATATATATACTTTATAGGGTCTGAGATGTCTCCTTCACTGCGTTGCACACTTTTGACCAAAATTATAATACCCTCTGCAAGGGTATAAAAAGTCGGTAAATAAAAATTTTCCCAATTTTTGGCCAAAATGATGATGGTACCCCTTAGAAAAATTGCAAAAATGGTCAAAACTTTTGTTCCTTAGGTTTTGATGGAAAATGGTAGTACTCGGAGTTCTAAAACCGGAAAGGTATAACATTTCCGGATCTGACGCCTATTAGCCGAGTTATACACATGGAAATTAAAAATTTGGAATATTGTTTTGAATAGTTTGTTTTTGAAGGAAAATTGTAATATGGTTGTTCTCGAATCGAAAAAATACTTCAATACCCTTTCCGTCAAGTATTTGCTATGCTTTGGATGATATATGAAATTAAATCGCGACAATCAATTAATTCGTATTGTGAAATTAGACTCCAGCCGACCTTTATGGTTACTTATTTTTATACCCTTGCAGAGGGTATTATAATTTTGGTCAAAAGTGTGCAACGCAGAGAAGGAGACATCTCCGACCCTATAAAGTATATATATTCTTGATCAGGATCACCTCCTGAGTTGATATGAGCATGTCCGTCTGTCCGTCTGTCCGTCTGTCCGTCTGTCTGTCCGTCTGTCTGTCCGTCTGTCTGTCCGTCTGTCTGTTTCTACGCGAACTAGTCTCTCAGTTTTAAAGCTATCGTCTTGAAACTTTGCACTCACCCTTCTTTCTTTTGCACGCAGTATATAAGTCGGAACGGCCCGGATCGGCCGACTATATCCTATAGCTGCCATATAACTGATTGATCGGAAATGGTATAACTTTTGTGTTTTTAGAGTTAGCGAGTTCAAATTTGACATGAGAGCTATTTTTGGCAAAACATTACGTCATGCCAAATTTCGTAAGGATCGGCCGACTACATCCTATAGCTGCCATATAACTTAACGATCGGAAATGACCCAACTTTCGTGTTTTTGAAGATAGAAAGCTGGAATTTAATACAGATTCTATTTTTGGTCAGTTTATCCAACCTACCAAATTTCATTAGGATCGGCCGTCTATATCTCATAGCTGCCATATAACTGAACGATCGGAAATGGTATTTGGTAGAAATATCAACTTTGGTATTTTTGAAGATAGAAGTTTGGGACTTTTTTTAGATTTTGTATTGTAATAAATTGGATTATATATTCCTATCCAGATAAGGATCGGCCAACTATATCCGATGTTTGCGATATATATCCGGTTTTAACTGCAAGGGTATATAAACTTCGGCTCCGCCCGAAGTTAGCTTTCCTTTCTTGTTATTTAATAAGCTAAAAGTGAAAGCATATAAGCACAAATTGTCAAATAAAGACTTTTAACAAATTCAGCAAAATGGAAATGAAAGAAATTTTCTTTAATTTGAATTTTCTCAGAAATCAAAATCAATCGGATAATTTCCGGGAAATGCCGGCAGGATATGTGAAAAAGGAAGTTTAAGCTCGGCCCCTGAGAAGATTTTGTTATTTAAGGAATTTTTCTGTACACTGTGTGATCCGTTTATCATCCGAATTTTCGGCCAAATTAGCGTACGAACTTTGGCTAGGAATGCGGTCAAACTCGTGCAAGCGAAATGTTTTGTCAAAATGCAAAATGGGAAAGAGAAATTCAGTTTAAAACTGATTTCTGATTTCACATGCCCCGCTGGGCTCAAATCAATATGAAGGCAAAACCATGGTGGTTCCTGCTGCTGCTGTTCCTGTTCCTGTGGCAGGCAACAAATGTGTCTAATGCCTGCCATTAAGCAGAATCTATCAGGCCAAATTACATGCCCATGTCCGGGCTTTGGGTTTCTCGGTTGTAGGCTCTTGGTCGTTGGTCCTTGGTCCTCGGTTCTCTAACAACAGCTTGGCACTGCGGTTGCTTAGGCTACCAGAAATTTGCATAAGCATCGCGCATCAATTTGAAGTCAAGCATGCGTATAAATATTTTTATTTTTATGCCAACGCAGTCTCCGAAATGGCCTTAAAAATCAGCCTCAACTTTAGGCCCATTTTGAGGTCAATCTCGTTGCAGGGAGCAACAACATCTAGGGACATTTGGGTGGCTTGCGGTCAAAAGTGCGGTGGTTGCGGCGCAATATTATTATTATTTCGAATTCGGACAGAGACATGTACTGTGTGGGGATAAGCTGGGATTTTGTGGCGCAATTTAAGAGAATTACAACTGCATTTTAACATTATATGGAACGCAACTCAGGGCACCCATTGAGTTTGCTAATTAATGAGCTGGGGGAATATCTGATGGATGGATATTGGAAATAAAAACACACTGCAATTAGTTGATTAGGAATAGTTTAGAGCCAGACGTAAATGATTTTGTATAAAAAGAATAGAACACAAATGAGCTTAAAATACTATAAATATTTTAAAATACTTACTTACAGGCAAATATGAATAAACTTCAATAAATAACTTGTTTTAAATAAAAACTTTTAATTAAAATATAAACTTAAGCAAAACACTCTGCCCCAGTAAGTGGTTTTGTATAAAGAATGTGATGGTATTTGGTCAAGCGAATATTTTCAAAAGGTTTAAAAAATAATGCAGAGCTCATACATAGCTGAGGAAACTTTGAAAATACTTCCTTGTGAGTTACATTTGTTGTTAGCCACGTGAAGCCAGCTGAAAGTAATTAGAAATGGAAGAATGTTCTCCATTATTGTAACACATCAGCAGGACAACAAATGTAAATTGTTTTTGAACAACTCGCATTCGCACGCATACTTACTGTGGATACTGTGGAAAATTCCTACCTCAGGATTTTTCAAACCCCACTCCAACCCCCTTATGACCGGCAGGACAATCTGTTCGTTGTTCGGTGTCCTATGGTCTCTTCTCCTTTTGCTTGTTTTAAGCCTTTTCGATTTATTTGCTGACCCAGTTTTCATCGGCTGCCAAAGGGAAACCTCCAGCTCCAGCTGAAGCTCCTGCCTTGCGAGCTGTCTATAATCCAGCGATTACATGTGACACACGCATACGTTGCAGCTTATTTTTCATTTCTTCGACGTAGGTTCCTGGCAGGCATCTGTTGGGTTCCCTGGTCCCTGTCCCCATCCCTATTCCTGTCCCTGGTAGTTTGCATAAATAATTGAGCGACTTCGGGCTATGCCGGCTTTGTGTCCCATCAGAGGAGCTAAACCTCCCAAATGAAAACGCCATGGATGGGTTAATTTTTAAATAAAAAATTTTAATCGTATCGCTTTTTGCTCTTCGCCGGTTTGTTATGTTTTAGAGTGTTGTTGTCGTCACACAATATTGCGGCAACAATCACTGCACAAAAGACAAACAACAATGCATTTTATTTTATGCATCTCCTGTCCTGTTGTAGCCTTTTGTTATTTTTACTATTTGTTTATTATTGTAATGCCTTGCTATTTTGCTTTATGATGTCATATTTATGTTTCTCTAGTTTCCCATTTATCGTTAGTTTAAGTTCAACAGTTAAAAGTAGTTCGTTTTATACAGTTCGATTGCTTTGTTACAACTATTTAACTATAGCAAGAATTCAAGTTTCCATATAGTACATACATGACTAATGCATACGTCTAGAGCTTCACTAATTAACTTTAATATACAGGAATTACTTAGCTGATGTCCTACGATTATATTATATATGTATGGGTTTGTGTATTCCGCTTTAAAGGTTTACGGCAAATGCTTGTGGGCTTATGGCATTAGCATTCCATTGAGCTGGAATGCCAAATTAACTGGCATATGTAAGTATTCACACTTCCACCCTGTGGCAGACTGCATATATTTTGATTGGTTAAATGCATCTCGATTTGGTTGGCATTAATGTTTGTGAGTTTGTGAGCTTGGCAGTAATCAGTAATCACAAATTCAAAGAAAATAGATTGAACAACTTGAACAAATAGAAATGAACAACTCATAACCATTCCGGATGCTTTAAAATTTAATTGCGGAAACCAACATTTTAACATGGTGGGCATTACATTTTACGATATAATTTTCGGCTTATGATTAAAATTTGCTCAACAAAATGATTACAATTAGTTTTTTTCCACCAAAGAAAATAAAATGCATCATTCAGAATAATGCTTGTGGGCAATAGCACGAATGAAAAAGTCTGGGATCAATTTTTAATTGGCCAAAACTAACCCAATAAGTTTTTATGAATTGATTTGACCAACAAATGTTATTTAAGTGCCAGAAAATGTTGTTTTATAATTAGAAATACTGTGGACCATAAAATTTGCGGCACATCAAAAGGTTTTTGTGATTTTCATTTAACCAACGTGCCTGAAATCGATTTCTGAATTGTTCACATTTTATTGCTTAATTAAACCATTTATGCGTTTCTCTGGCTGGCCATTTAATGTAATTAAAATTTTAAAAAAGTCACAGTTGGTGGTCGCCTAGAAAAAATTATATTTTTAAATATTATATTATTTCAGTTACTTGATGTTGTTTTTTGTTCAATGTGACAAAACCGTGAGCAGACATTTTTGAGGAAAAAGGTAATGAATTTTTCAATCATGGCTTACATTAAATTATAGAGCAACATCATTAAATGCATACTTATAAAAAATTAAACTAATTGTGTTTTTTTTTTTTTGCGGGTAAATAATATAACATATATAAAATCGAATTTCCAATTGGATTGGTGGAAAATTGCGCAGTGCAAATATTTGCATGATATGGCAATCAATTTAAATGTTTTATGACTCACTGCTGTTTTCATTTTCGGTTTGGTTGCTATTTGGCTTGTCTACGTTTTTATCTAATTATGGAATATTGAGCTCGACACTGTACACGGCATAATATTTGATTATTCATTAATTTATTAAAAGAGTCAGCCCCTCTGGCCACAATGATTACTCCTTCCTTACTAATATGGGTGATACATCCTTTTTGTTTCGTTTATTCCGTAATTATGTTTAAACTTGTTATTTACACGTAGCCTATAGTAAATTTTGATTTTGTTTAAATATACACATTAAATTGTAATCAATTAGCTTACATAAAGTATATTTACGAGTATGTATAAATGCAATGCTTCCACAATGGCTTGGGATGAAAGAAAATAGTTTGGAAAAAGTCTGAATGAACTAAATGTATCAATTAAGTGAATTAAATGAAGATAAAAATAGCTTTTAGACAGAATTAATAAAATATTCCATGGAAAAGTGAAGGGCTTAAATAAAGTATGAAATAGAGTTAAAGTTATTATAGACATCTTAATTAAGCCATTGCTTGGCATTGCCTATGTTTTGATTAATAGTTTAGAACTGACACACCACATCCACACACTCGCTCTAACACACACGCTCTGGCACACATTTCATGTGGCTGGTTAAATTACTCTACTGACTGGCTGGCTGGTTGTCCTTCGTTCGATCATCTGTGACAGGACCTTTTGGCCCGGACATGCACTGTGGCTTGGCGACAAATGGCGACCGCAGGACATCGTTTTCGCGCCGTGACGGCACTTTCATTGGCGGCACTTTCACTCGTCGACGGTTGTCCTGGCGATGATGGCAGAGCGGCGGCGGTGGCCGAGCATTGTTGACTGTAGCACAGGACGAGGCCCAGCAGCAGGACAATTGTCAGCCAATTGTACTGACAACCGGATGAACCAGTTTGCATTGCCTCCGGATGTTCACCTGAAATTATGGCCCGAACTAATTTCAACTGTATTGCATTGTCTTGAGCTTACTTGTTACAGAATCAGAAAGGGATATACATATGTGTGTAGGGTTGTAGAGTTGTATAAAAGCTAGTTCAAGTCCAACTAGGATGTGTTTTGTATCTAAACATGTATAGTATACATCTCCTTGAGTCAGCGTCCCGTAACTGAATCGACCGTCTTTATTTGATGCGCTCTGTTTGGCCCTAAACAAGTGTTTGTTTATGCAGGCGTTTTCAGTTTCTGTTTGTGTTTGTGTTTATGCATAAATATTTAATTAATGCTGCAGTAGCCCAGAAAGAGCCAAGGGAAATCACCAGACAGCTACCCATACATATTATGTATTTGTGATTCGGTGCCAGCCGAAGCATATGAAATATTTAATCATCAAACCCAAGGACCTCCCAATAATTAGCTAATATCTTTCCAGCCATTGTGGCCATTAATAAATTGATTGTCGAGAAAGATTTATCTCTCTAGTTTCCACATTTCAAAAGCCTACCTCTTGTATTCGATGAGGTGGAGTGTTCCGGCCGTTTAACGACCGAACAAGAGTGATGCTTGATGGTCCTCGAATCTCAAGTGTTTGCACGCGATGCCAACACCACCGACAAGTATTTATAAATAACCCAAAACAATTGCCCATCTGGGCCAACACCTTCAAGGACTTCTGTTTACCTGACCATACACATGTATCAATTACGGAGACGAGAGTCATGTCCTTGTTGCTGATTGAGTTGAATTTTTCAAGCAATTAACTCTGGCTCTTAGGACACTGTATCCCACTACAATTTGCAATCAAACTACACCCACTTGGGCAAAGGGATTTCCATGATGTAATACAGGGCGTATGAGCGATAAGCGAAGGGGTTGCGGTGCGGTTTAATACAGGGCGTATGCGTAATATGGGAATTCGCTGGCTATACACTGGAGATGTAAACAGATTGCGTAGGCCGTTCCATGGGGCTAACCTCCATTCAAATTCAGCTATTGCTATTGCACAACAAGATGGCCAATAAATTTAGATGCCGCATCTAGTTTAGGACCAACACACACTCACACAAGGAGGAATACAAGCACATCACGCATACGCAATGTGGCCCCTCAAATGCGGCACAAGACAATGTATTTGTTGACAGCACTGGAATTATTAATAACGTACGTGGCGCACATAATTCATCATCAGGCCGGAGAGACCGATCCACCCGCCGACCTTTGGCTCCTTCGGATATATAACTTGAATAACTTGAATGTCTTACGAGGCTTGT
Organism: Drosophila bipectinata; assembly: GCF_030179905.1. NCBI lineage: Eukaryota > Metazoa > Arthropoda > Insecta > Diptera > Drosophilidae > Drosophila > Drosophila bipectinata. The sequence continues at coordinate 15,356,358 of NC_091738.1, read as the reverse complement.
AGGGCTGGGAAAACACACAAGTCACAAGCTGGCTTAGCCAAACAAAACGTCTGTAGTGCATGGGGCAGGCGGGCCGGGGACAAGGGAAAGAATCTTGCAAAAAATAATACAAAAACCCGCAAAAAAATAGAGAGATAAAACCGAAAAATGGAAACTGAAATATGCAAAATTAGCGCTGATGGATTTTCAGGAAGGAAACCATGCCAAGAGGAGCAGGAAGCCAAGGAAGCAAACCAACTACCAAGTTCTAGACACACACCCACACACACACAGAAACACAGAGAACTCAAGGACGAAGGACTCGCAGCTTCTGAGCTGCATGCACGTAGTTTTGAGTGTTTTTACGAGCGGCTTTGCATACTTTGCCAGTATTTTCACATTTTCTTAAACGCGCTTTGTTTGTGCAGTTTATGCAGGATGTCGGCTGACAGCCACTTGTCCTCTGCTCTCCTTCTTTGCCTTACTTTTTATTTTTTTTTATATTTGTTTGAGTGTATAAGTAAGCAGCCACAAAGCTGCGATTTGGTCGCACTAAGCGCCATTCAATTGCCCGCAAGTTTCATTCAGCTTCACATTTTTTCATCCAGCAACTGGCCTAAATGAATTACACAGTTCATTAGCGCGATTGTTGTGTGCTCAATTGAGCCAGTAAATATTAAATAATTTCCATTATCGAGTGCAAACAAGTGCGAAATACCAGAAACGTTGATTGCCATTAATTTGTAATTTACAAGCCAAGTGGCCAAGTCAAGATTTTCATTTATGGCTAATGTTCTAAACTGTTTAGGCATTTCGATATTATTAATTTATGAAGGTTATAATTGCAATAATATTTTGGCTTGAAGGATAAGCCAAATTGAAAAATATACTCAACTTTAGAGGCTTTCTGCTCTGTCAACTAAAAAGTATTTGTACCACTTCTTTGTATTTTATGTGAGTCTAGCTTAGAAATACTCCACTCGGCAATAATGTATGTTAGAGTGTGTGCTCTTATCCGACCCACTGTCGGAAATGGGTTAAATGGCCTTGCTCCTAGCTGGCTTGCTTTTTCTTGGCTTTTGTTTCGCCTTGCGTGCTTTTCAATTATGCATTAAACCATCGCAGTTGGTTATAAAAACGCTTTGCTGCCGTCGCTTGACACTGTGCACATCCGGTTGCAGTTTGATAAGCATTTTACGGGCTTTATCGCCATGCAACGGCGACGGGCAAAAGGATTTAAGCAAGTAGAATGTCCTGAGCCCATTCCGAGAAGTTGCCCCTGCGGCGGGGCTTTTCCGTTTTTACCCTTTCTCCATTCTCCCTTTCTCTCCATTTCTCCAAGTTTATAAATAAAATGTGCATATGTGACACCCGGCACGCAATGTCAAGGCGGTTGCCGGAACTGGGCGCGGCAGCGAAATACCAGAGCGCGAACAAAAACCGGAAGCCATGCTTTCCCGCCTTCCGCCATCCCCTCTCAGCCATTTTTGCGTCCTTCCTTCGCTTTATTATTGTTTTTGCCACACGTTGCCGCTGCTGGCCAAAAGTTGCACCGCGCCGTTCGCGCTTGTTTTTCATCCTGCGTTGACATTTACGTTGTTGTCATTAATTTTAAGCTGCATGCTTTTTGGCCACCAGCCGGCATTCTCCATTCGAATTACGAGTTTCTAGGAAAACGAGGAGAGAAAAAAACCAACTCCCACCATGTATTTACCTAAGCTGTAAAAAGGGAAAAAGTTTGTGGCAAAATCAGGTGGAAACTTTTCATCGCTTCAGTGGATTTCATAAATTGCACGAGTGTATGATTTATAATATTTGTTTTTAATGAGATTTCCCCAAACAGATTAAAGTAGTTTAAGTCACAACTTATCAGGAGATTGTTATGAATTTCCCTAAATCAGTTTAAACATTTAACGCCAGGCTGTAACTTTTCCTCTGGATAGTATTATCCAACGAAAAACTATAAGAAAGTCCAGAGCAGGTACAAAATATCTTTCTTCAGCAGAAGAACTTTTACGAACTCTCAATTCTTCTTTTATTTTAATCAGTTCAAATGCCTGTCTAAGCCGTTTAGAAGGAACGAGTGTCTCAGTATCAGTCTCAGTCTCAGTCTCAGCATTTCGCATTCAAAATGTAATTTAAAAGTTTTCATTTTCATTTTATTATATACAAACAGAGCCCTGCACACTTATAGGACAGATTACATTCTTTTTTCGTTGCCTTTTATATTCTTGTAGATTTTGTTTTGATTTTATTTGGCACAAAACTATTCCAAAAGTTTTGAATTTAATGCGCAAATACGTATTATGTGCCTCGGCATCTTCATTGCCAGATCCATGCTATATATGTATATATCTGTCCACCATTTGTCTGAATGTAATACATTCTAACAATATTGTCGTTTGTCGCAGTGTCATGTCTCGTTTCGTTTCGTTTAGTTTAGTTTGGTTTCATTTGTTGGAAAGTTTCTGCACTGGCTGGCTGAAATAATAATTGAATGTCACTTGAACGACAAGTTGTGCCCGAGCCGAGGAATCCGGCGAGAAAACTACCAAACAATTTTGTCAAAGTGACAAAATGCCGTACGGAGCCTGCCAGCCAGGATCTGGCCAAAAAACTTGTTTTCACAGGCTTAGGGACAAGCCAGTCTCTTGCCGGCTTTCCCCAGCAAATACTATATATGTATGCATTTTATCAGCGGTTTTTCTGGCTTTTCCGACTTTGTTCTGGAAAAAGCCGGTCTGGCAAGGAAATTTCAATTGAATTTTGAGCGGCTCAAGGGGAATTTTTAATTGAGCACAGAGGCAAATCTCTGGCCCAAAAGCAGACCGCACACATAGTTTTGTCAGTTGCAGCCCAAATTTCCAGCGCCAGCGTCAAAGCCAAAAATCTAAGCCAAAGCCAAAAGCTGTAACCACATTTTAAGTCCCCCGAAAGCGTCTCATATAAATCACGAATGAATTAAGTGTGGCCTGACCTGTTACCACTGGTTTTCCCTTGGATTTTCCCTGCTCTTTGTAGCTTTTTGTGCTTCATTCCCTTGACTTTTTTTTTTTTTTCCTTCCCCCACATTTTGGCCTTTTCCCATTCGTTTTTCTTTGATAAACTTGAGACGTGCGTCCTTGAATGTGTGTGGGCTGCCCGGCTGACTTACTGTTTGCGTAAGTCAGGACCCACAACAAGGATATGGGACTGGGAGCATCCTGGCCTTTGCTTTTCGTCATTTGAGTCATTGCGGTCAAGGCGCCTCCTCTTCCAGGTCCTCATCCTTTGGGGCCTTTGCTGCTTTTCTTTCTGTCTTTAATATGTGGCTGACTGGGTGGCTGAATGGCAGGCGGGATGGCTGGTTGGCTGGCTGGCTGTTTTAATGCTTTATTTGCACGTGTTGACGTTTATCTTGACTCACATTCATACACACTCGAATGGTGCAGAAAGAGATTCATTCCCGTCCAGACCGTTGGATTATCGGAGCGAAAAAGTTAGCAGGCCAAAAGGCCCAAATGGAAATGGCAATTGGTGGCCAGGACTTGGTGGTCCAAAGCAGGAGATTACCCAACAAATTGTCCTGCTAATGTGAAGCACTCGAAAGGAAAAACTTTATAACAAAATAGGAATTAAGCAAAAAGTTGGGTATTCTCAAATATTAATTTAGCTTTAAGATAAAGGATTGAGGATTTCATGATTTATTTAAAGCATTTTTTCTTGATTTTAGAGTAGAATTTTTGTTAGTGTACAGCTCCTTCTGTACAACTGCAAGGCTTCTCTTTTAATGAAATTAATTGAATGCTGCATTCAATTCCACTCGCATCGCCACATCACATGTGCTGCGCCCACGTAATTTAGCAACTGTTTGCTGATTTGTTGAAACGTTGATGCACATTAGGCCACGTATCCTGCGAATATTCCACTATATATATATACTATATATGGGATGTGTGTGTCCTTGACAACGCCTTAGCCTTTGACTTGGTTACGGTTGTGGCTTGGGCCAGGATGGCACACACATGTGGCCGGCGAATGAAAGTTTGTCTATGCATTGGCCCAACGCCTTCAAATCCTGATACCCAGCGTTATCCTGCGCGTGTGTGCCCCTGTATGTGTTGACCTATCAGTTTACGTGCCATTTAGCACTCAATTAAATTCGAACAGCGCAAACACACAGGAAATACCCGAACCAGAAGCAGCCACCGAAGCAAGAGCATTTAAGTAAATGTGCGCTCATCAGCAAGGAGCCGGGCCAGGGCAGGCCAGGGAGGCCATGTCCGGGCCAGGACCAAGGACCTCCAGCAAAAGAATTTGCACTGACAGTCCGGCTATTAATCACGGCAGTGAGCATTTGTTGAAAGCAATTTATTTCGTTATCGAATGGATTTGACCAACTAGATGCTGCTAAAAATTATGCAAGCCAAGCGATATAAAGTAGTCTCATATCCTGTCGTCAGATGCATTTCAAGGATTTTCATTTTAACAGCAGAGATTGTTTCTCAATTAAATGTGTGTGTGTGTGTGCCCTCTGGGTCTCTGGTGCATAATTCTCACTTATCGATCTGCCAAAGATTTTATTATTTAAATTGTGAGTTGCTGCCAGATTGTTTACCCACTTTCAATTTCCATTTCAATTGATTTGTGCGTTTGTCTTTCATCTTTTAGAGTTGCTGGCCTAAAAAGAACATCCTGCTAAGGGCAGATATCACTTGGTTTACTGACTTATCTGACAGACTTCGGCGACCAGCCGACACGTCAGACTTTACGTATACGCAGTGTTGGCCCATCGCGAGAGATTGTTGCCACAGTGCCCTATTGATTTTTGATGCTTGACTGAACCACCACAGTGCGGGGGGAAAAGCTGAACGCGTTTTGCAATTGAGTTTCACCATCCGGGCCGATACAACAAGCAGCCGGCAATCCAATTACTGTTCTGTTTTTGGCCACAAACGCAGACTCCTGCTGATTGGTCGTCTGATTGACTGTCCTACTGAGTGACTGACTGACTGACTGACTGCCTGATTGGCTGGCTGAGTGCCTAAATGATTGCCAAATTAGCCAAAAGTGCACTTAGCATTATGTTGCTCCTTCTGGGGGCTGATAATCCATTTCAATTCATTAGCTACAGGTTGGAGAATTTTTTCTAAAACTGTTGGGCCAAAAAGCAAATACACTTGGAGCTTTAGTTTGTACGGTTTGAAGGAAAACAAAACCATAATTGCACTAATGTATAATTAAGGTATTTTCTTAAAACTTTCAGGAAATTTAAAAGCTTGATTCGGACACCGAATGTAATTGCTGGTTTGCCAAGGGCTGGATTTCTGAGAACCTCAGTTGGCAAAGCAAATTTAAAATGTTACCCTCCAGCCAGGAGAAACTTCAAATGCAATTTGAAACCATTATTATTCAAGGCTTTCAGACGGCTGCTGGTGCTACCAGTCGGCAGGTAACCTAATCCAACCTTCCTTTCATTATCGGACATTTTATAGCAATTTAAAATTCAAGCCCCGGGCCAAGCAAATTCTGGCATTGGGCTGGTGTTTTAAGGGGGTGTGGCCGTGTCCTGTCCACTTAAATTTTAGTTAAAGTTTATGCTGTCAATGTGCGCACCATTGAAACCTGAAACGGTGACAATTTCGGGGCCAAGAACTTTACCGTTTTACCGTTTGCCGTAACAATATGTTGTGGGCGAGTCCTGTTTGAGTATTTGTGTGTGAGTGGCAACTTTGCGAACAAAACTTGCAACTGTAGGAACTCAGAATGGTGGCTAGAGGGTAGGTAGGGTAGTTGATGCATATATATCGCCCGAGTGGAACATGCCGCATGCAGCATACAGCATTCTACCTGTGTGCGTGCTGCGTCAAGAGTTGCAATGTAAGTGGACCCGTTGTATCCTGTATCTATCGCAATCTGCCCCGGCTCCGGCTCCGGCGTCGACCAGCCTCTCGAATCCCTTCCCGGCGTTTAGTTACAGAATTTTGTGGTAAGTAAAACATTGCAGCCCCGAGTCACATGACACACGCACACCGAAGCCCAGGGAAAACCAACCAGCTAACCCGCACAAGTTGCATTCTGGGTCATCCTTGGACAGGCCTCCTGGGAGGTGGGGTAGAGTGGCTGCGAGCTGGGAGCTGAAAGCTGGGAACGGAAACAGGAGCAGGACTATCCAATGCCAACGCCAACGGATGCACGTACCAATATACAGCACTTTATACATATACGAAAAGTGTGTTCTCTGCGGTGCACCTCAAATATTATTACCAGCATTCTTACCGATATTGCCGTGTACAGGACTCTCTCGAGTGATGCGGGGTGGAGCTGTGGCTGTTGCTGCCACTTGCATGCCAACTGGACATGTATTAAGGCCAACTTCAACTCGTTATCCAGCGCCAGGCCACGACGGCCACAGTGGGGTATACCGATTGAACCGTCCAGGAATGGCATCTCCTGAAAGCTACCTCGCGGATCGAACTTTTTCAAGGACTCTCGGTTAAACAATTTGCAAAATATTGAGATATCCCAAGATGATTGATAAATATATATGCTAGCTATATAGCTTTTATTTAAAAATATTGATTTTTTGGGGCAAGTTCCTCCACATTCTTGAGTCGTTGCAATCTGATTTTCTTTAAATAAACTTTTAATGCAGTTTAAGGTAAACGAGTTGAAATTGATTGCAGAAAGTTGCATGGTGGTTGGAGTGGAGGAGAAACAATGACATATTTACACATGCTGGGATCTTGAAAAAAAAATAAACCATCCAGAAAGTTCAGGCTACATAATGAAATATTACGAATATATTGCAAATATGCAAGGCAAAATGTTGAAATACAATTACGAAAAATAAGTTTGTGTGCAGTGAATGCTCGGTATGTTGTACGCATACAAACGTGAGTATTTTTATTTAATTTTTGTTGCAAGTGCATTTGTTTTTGTTTTTGTTGTGTTGCTGTTGCTGCCGCTGCACTGTTCTGTGAAGCGCTCTTGAAACTTTGTGCAGAACACGCAGCCGAGCGCTTAATTTGCAACATTTCTTTGTCACAGGCATAAGAACAAGAGTAACAGCAACGGCAACGGGAGTGGCAACAATAGCAGCAACAACAATTGCAACTGCAGCTACATGTTGTCGTTGGCACGCCTTAAAGGCGGCAACAGAAAAAGCACCAACAGAAACAGCAGCGACGACAACAACGCCAACTCGACCATTGTAAATAAGATGTAATAATTTTAAATCGCAAAAAACCTAACAAAAACAAAAAATAAAATAAAGCACAAGGGTCGGACAGATGCTGTGACAAAGGGGTAATATGGAGAAGGGTGGCTTTGGAGTCCTTTTTTCAAGGCACGAGGGTGGCACATGTCTGAGTGCAAAGAAGCTGAAAACAAGTTGCCGGGATTAGCTGCTATCCGACGTGGCAAATACCTGGCTAAGTTGTTGAAGGCTCTGAGCTATATTTGTTGTAGGACTTAGGTTTTAAGTGCAAGCCTTAAGCCATTTTAAATATTTAAATCCTCCATTTAATTACCAAAAATAATTGAAATTAAATATCAGTCGTTTCTAACGTTTAAAACAAAATTGTATCTTCTTGAGATGCCAAACTCATGATTAAGGCCAATAATGCATATAATAAATTATTATAGCCACTAAATCCTGGTTAAACTCTCTGCTTTAGAGTATGCTGAATAAAACCCCTTTAAGCCACGAATGGGGGAGCTTACCGTACCGTCATCATTGGCGCACACACGCACACACACACACTGGCACAATGCATGTTGCAATTGACAGCGGAATGGCAGGCAAAAGGCGCAGCTGCACACACACACACGAGCACAAGAAAAGTGAGGCAACTGGGAAATGGCAAGGCGTCCTTTAGAAGCCCACTCCTTAGCCCCCTCCTTCGGCCAAAGCCCCCTCGTTTCCTGAAAGAGCGGTAGCAGCTGCTGCTCGTGGCCAAAAAACCGTTTCGTAATTAAGTGCTGCCGGCAAAGTGCGGCTCGTATGTGTACAAGCCAGTGGCGTAAGCGAGTAGGGGGAGGGCTGCACCACCAAGCCCCCAGTAACCCACCACCGCATCCCCTCAAGAATGTTGCACAACATAATTTTGTTAGAGTTTAAAGGTATGAAAAAAAGACTTCTTTGTAGCCGTATATTTTATGCATAGAATTTCATATAAATATTTTTCTTCACACTCTATCCCCCTGCCAAAAAAAATCCAGCTTACGCCACTGGGCTTATACAGTGTTCACTTGGCTATCGGTCGTGGGTAATGAGAGGCTCTCGGCTGTGGGCGTGGTCGGGGGCAGAGATCCCTGCTTAGCCATTTGTTTGCTTATTTAAGTTTCAGTTTTTCTTTCGTTTTTTTTCTCACACGTTTTTCACTCTCCACGCTGAATGCAATATTTTCTTATATTTTTTTTTTTGGAGAACTTTAAATTGGAAATTCCTGGCAACAAATGCAAGTATCCCCTGGGTTCATTATCAACCAATGGTTGACCCACCGGGGTCTTACTCATAGAACTTTGCCGCTGCCGGATTCTCAAACTTGAAACTCGGGACATGGCTGAAATTGAAAGACCGAACAAATTGGAAATGCAACTTTCAATGGGTTAAGTCGGTGACACATCGATATCAGATGACTTCGATTACTAATTTGAAAACGATAGTAATATCTGAAATCAGAGGCGGCTTTGAAATTTCATTCAACATTCATCAGGGCAGGCCTTGAATTCTTGTGAATTTTTATTGTCAAAAAATATTTGAGAGTCCTTGTTAATTTTCAAACAAAAAGGGAGAAAAGTCTGAAAAAATGCATATGTGGCATATGTGGGAACATACACGCAATAATCAGGACATGCCAGAAAACATCCGTGGTAGTTCCATGGATGAGGATATGTCTGCTTCGGACGACGATGACGCCGTCCTCAAGTTCAATGTAAAATATGGCAATTTAAGGAAGAAGATTTACGTTCTTCGGGAAAAAACTGTAGCCGCATTGCAACAAGCCATTTTCGGACATTTCAATGTGCATCCAAAATACCAGATACTTTGTGGATGCGGCCTGGTTGACGCAGACTCCGATGAGGTTTCCAAAAAACCCCTTAACAGCCTCAGCCTCTCATCAAATAATTGTATAGATGTTGCTGACAAGTACAACAAAATAACCATTGAGATCCAGGACGAGACCAATAATAAGACTATCACCTTGAGGATGTCAAATTCAACCACTGTACAAGAATTGAAGCATAACTTCTATTGCATTACCAATATACCGGTCCGGTTCCAGGAGTGGTCAGAATTCCCCAAGGTCGTCCACTCAGATACCCCGCTCTGGAAAGCTGGATTTGGATCGGTTGAGAAAGTCCTTCTGAAGGTAAGCCGCTCCGAGGATCAGTCTCAGTTCAACACAACCAGTTCGGCCGATGAGGCTGCTACCGATTCGGAGACTGATTCGGATTTGGACAATGACGGGTCGGAATCGGATACAATAAGCTTGCTTGGTTGGAAATCGACAAATGTGTCAAACTCATCTTCGGAGAATTCTTTGATTGGGAATGATCCTACCTTAGTGGACCTTCATGAAGGCACTACATTGTTTGTTCAGAACTACAAGTTGCGTTTTGGAGAGCCTATGATTGATTTCTATATCGGCGACTTGAGAGACGCCTTCAAGGAGACATTCGTTCAAACTGAAAATGTAGGTATCCTTCCACAAAAATGTATATAGATTTTAAATCACTTATTTTATTTTTCAGAAAAAACTGTTAGCCATTTATTTGCATCATTGTGATAGCATTTTGACCAATATTTTCTGCCACAACGTTCTGAAGAATGAAATGATTCAGTGGATTTTCAAGAAGCTATTTATTGTTTACGGCTGGGACTTGACCAAGGAAACGAAGGGGGAAAGTCATTTTTTTAACGAGTTGAAGGATGTGATTAGTCCAAATGCATGTACAACTGCTGAAAACATGTGTCTGGACAAGCTGCCGGCTTTCCTGATGGTCCGTAAGGAAGTTGCGACGAAACGAACTTTCATTTCCGTGGTTCATGGCGATCTCGGAGTCGAAGAATTGCAGACACGTTTGCTAGAGCAATATGAACTACTGACCGGTCTGGACTAAGATTCAAATTTATAAAAATTTTCAAATTAATAAATATCTTCATATCAAAGGAGAGTTTACAATTTTCCAAGCTTTTGAATTTTCACCAATTCCACCAATAGTAATAGGAATTTATCCCCCATATACATACGGTTTTATATAAATGGCTGAGCCATTTGGTTGAAAAAGTAAGCACCGCCCAACCAAGCTTATACAAAAACATTTTCAACAAACGAGGAAAAAGTGTTCAGAGCTTTTTTAGTTAGCACCGAGCGTTTATTTTCAATTTGCTAGCGAATTATTCTCACACCCTTGTGTGGCATGCAAGCCACGTTTTGCTCCCCTCTTAGCCATATAGCCATTGTTTAAGCCGGCTGCTATATTTTAAGGTTATTTGCAGACCCTAGTCCGCGGCCTTTTTTGTTTCTGTTCCAGGGTAAGAGCATTTCTTGCTGCCTTTTTAGTTTTTTTCTTCTACATACAACTGCTTGTGCTTTCTGCTTTCCTGTTCCTATTCCACTGGCGGCGTTAAGCAGCTTACCAAAGCGCTGCCAACCGACATAAATTAAAATGGCCAACGCTGCATCCGCTTTACACGCACACATGAAAACATGGACACACACACACGAATATATATGTAGGTGCCACACCTTTGGCTTTGCTTGCCACTCGTTTTGTTCATTTGCGTGGCAAACAAATCGCTCGAGCGGCAACAAATTGAGTTTCTTTATGATGTCCCATTTGGCGTGTGCAGGTGTACGGATCACTTTTCGTATGTGTAATATACACTGAGAAAAACTAAACTATCTTTCATTTACAACCCAAGCCGTCTAGAAATCCAAAGAGCTTTTTTTGGAACTTCTAAACTCTAACATTACTACCTTAAGCCACTCATTTCTTTCTCTGTACTGTGTGGGTGTATTCTTATTTGTACAAATGTCTTGACGCTTAGATGTTGGTTTTTGGGACAGTTTGCCAAATGATTTTTCATCGCGCCCTTTTTGGCTTTTCTGGGACCGACTTTGCCATCTGCTTGGCCGCCGGCAAATAATTTCTTATATCAATCACAATTAATTATGCAACCCATCGGAGCATGTTGGGGTGTCTGGATGTGTCTGGGTTACCTTTAGGTGATATAAGTCCCATCATTTTTCCTTATTAGATTATTTATGCAAAGGTGCGCAAAACGCAAAGTTCTACAAAATAGAATTTTTGTAGACAAAATCTGCACTGCAACACTAACATGACTTCGAAAATATTCCACATTTTAAGGCCCCACTATCATGGAGTTTATCAAAATATACAAACTGGTCCTTCTTTAAAAGGTTTCCTGAGAAATTTAGGGATTGTGTAGTTTCATTCGACCGCCAGATCTCAAGGCGTTCACATCTTTATTTATTAAGTTTGTTTTTTATTTTTATTTTATCTATTTTTATATTTTTTTTTCATCTATATTTTTTATTTGATTTTTTGAGTCATGGTCGGCTTCCTTTCCATGGGCGCCTACCTCTTTTTATTTATTTTTATAAATTTTATTTTGTTGTTTGAGTCATGGTCCTCTAATACGCATTTCCCGAAATCTCCCGCCTGTTTTTATTTATTTTTATAAATTTTATTTTGTTGTTTGAGTCATGGTCCTCTAATACGCATTTCCCGAAATCTCCCGCCTGTTTTTATTTATTTTTATAAATTTTATTATGTTTTTGAGTCATGGTCCTCTAATACCCATTTCCCATAATCTCCCGCCAGTTTTTATTTATTTTTATAAATTTAATTTTGTTTTTTGAGTCATGGTCCTCGAACGGCCTCCTTCATGATCGACTCCTGGTTCTCATTTATTTTTATAAATTTTATTTTGTTTTTTTGAGTCATGGTCCTCTAATTTTCCAAAATCTCCCACCTGTTTTTATTTATTTTTATAAATTTTATTTTGTTTTTTGAGTCATGGTCCTCTAATTTCCATTTCCCGAAATCTCCCGCCTGTTTTTATTTATTTTTATAAATTTAATTTTGTTTTTTGAGTCATGGTCCTCGAACGGCCTCCTTCATGATCGACTCCTGGTTCTCATTTATTTTTATAAATTTTATTTTGTTTTCCTCTAATCATGGTCCTCTAATTTTCCAAAATCTCCCACCTGTTTTTATTTATTTTTATAAATTTTATTTTGTTTTTTGAGTCATGGTCCTCTAATTTCCATTTCCCGAAATCTCCCGCCTGTTTTTATTTATTTTTATAAATTTTATTTTGTTTTATGAGTTATGATCCTCTAAAGGCCTCATCCATGATCGCCTCCTGGTGCTGATTTATTTTTATAAATTATATTTTGTTTTTTGAGTCATGGTCCTCTAATATGCATTTTCCGAAATCTCCCGCCTGATTTTATTTATTTTTATACATTTTTTTTTTGAGTCATGGTCCTCTAAAGGCCTCTTCCATGATCGCCTCCTGGTTCTGATTTATTTTTATAAATTTTATTTTGTTTTTTTGAGTCATGGTCCTTAAATTTTCCGAAATCTCCCGCCTGATTTTATTTATTTTTATAAATTTTTTTTTTTGAGTCATAGTCCTCTAACACCAATTTCCCGAAATCTCCCGCTTGTTTTTATTTATTTTTATACATTTTATTTTGTTTTTTGAGTCATGGTCCTCTGAAGGCCTCCTCCATGATCGCCTCCTGGTTCTCATTTATTTTTATAAATTTTATTTTGTTTTTGAGTCATAGTTCTCTAATACCCATTTCCCATAATCTCCCGCCAGTTTTTATTTATTTTTATAAATTTTATTTTGTTTTTTGAGTCATGGTCCTCTAACGGCCTCCTTCATGATCGACTCCTGGTTCTCATTTATTTTTATAAATTTTATTTTGTTTTTTTGAGTCATGGTCCTCTAATTTTCCAAAATCTCCCACCTGTTTTTATTTATTTTTATAAATTTAATTTTGTTTTTTGATTCATGGTCCTCTAAAGGCCTCCTCTATGATCGCCTGCTTCATCATTATCCTACTTTTACTCATATTTAAAAAAATATTTCATGGTGCTTCAGTTTCATTTATTATACCTCCATCGCAGATTCATCATTCTTCTTATTTATTGTTTTATTTTTTCTTATTTCCATTAGTTTTTTATTATTTCGAGACGAATCATAGTGTCTTCCTTTTATGCTTAGATATGTGTTTGTTACCCATTAAGTATGCATTGCAGAAAATAAAAAAAAAACGGAGGCAGCGGTAATGGCGCGTAATGAAGTGAAAATTGTCCTTAAGCGTCAATTTGTGGAAGACGAGGATGTCGATGAGACACCGAAAGGTCCTTCCCGTTTGCTGCGGTTGGCGGTGTAGCCCGATAATTTGATGCTTGCCGATGCGCGATAAATATAATTTGTTGCACGTCATGTGTATTAACTTTTTGCCGACACTGTCTGGCACTTGCCCCGAAGGACATCGATGCAGTGGCGCACGGCATAACGCAACCGGGCGGCTCCTTCTCGGAATTTCCCGTTACCAAGATATTTGCTGACTATCCTGCCCAGCGACTATCCCCCCGGTGGGCGTCTCATGTGTGCTGACCCCGCCCACAAATTGTAATTAAAATTGCATAGCTAAATTGATTATGTACATAATACAGCAATTTATATATATATTTTTTTTGCTTTTGTTATGACGGTGGCGAAGGGGCCAAGTATCTGTAGTTGGCAGTAAGTAATTTCCAGTGGGTCTCCAAAAGTTTGCCAAGTGGAAATTTTTAATTAAAAGCAAATGCTTTTCAGTTTTTTGGTGAAAATTTCTGTATCAGCTGGCTGGCTGCAAGATAGCGTAGAGCTGCAGAGATGCCTCGCCTTTGACACTGCTCCTGGGCTGTGGTTTTGGGTTCTTTGTACATCCGCCGACGGATATCCAGCCTTCAATTAAGCAACTGACCGCCAAAAGTTCGCTTTCACCTTTGGTGAGCAAAATTCCCCCGACAGGAACAGAGTCAGAACGGCCGGATTATGGCATTCAATCTGGGCAAGATTGCAGTTGCCGGCGGCGTCGGCGATGTGATAAGCAAAAACATAAGCATTTGTTTGTGCAGCACAATAACTCTACATCCTGTGTCCTGCTTCCTGCCACACGTCGTGTTCGTTTTCACCTGGGATGCATATTCGCAAACTGGCAAACAAAAAATATGGAAAGTCGGGCAACTCTGCATGTTTCAATTTTGAATATGTTGCACGTTTTTTCCCGCAGTCTCTTCCTCGCGGAAAAATGGAAATGCACTCGTGAAAAAAATAGAAATAAAATGCTGTGCATGCATCACTGATTCGCGAAGGGAGGAGGCCAGTGTCAGTTCTGGAAATAGACCTGTGAGTGAAAACACCGACCCGCCAGCGGATTGGTATCAATCTGCGAAACAACTGGCTGAGTTCATATTTCATTTTAGGCATTTTTTGCGGACGATTCAAAGAGTAAATAGACACTGACTGACTTTCCGTTTAATTTTAATCAAAAAAGTCAGACTTCAGGGAGTCTTTTTGTTTCTAAAGTTCACAACAAGGTTGTAAGATCAATTCTAAAGGAACAGTGTCAATAGCAGAACTAACAAGGATTGAAGGTTACAAAAGGCATCACAACAAATGCATTTTATTGTTTATACTCCCTAGAAGGTGCATCTATGCATATATTGACTGACACAGGCATTCAAAGAAATTCCGATGCGAATGTTGAATTTCAATTAGAATTGAGTTTTATTGTTTTTTCTGTCATTTCACTGGCTGGAATGCTTGTCTCCCCATTCAACTTTGTGTCCGGTATGTCCCCTAGACTGAATATTAAATGAATATGTGCGTCCGTTTGTTTGTGTTTTCAATAACTAGCGAATGCTGTGCATTTCATAATTGAATTGCGAGCATAAATTGGCATTTAATTAATAAAGCAAATGCAATTTTTGGCGCTGCCTGCCAGCAACAGCAGCCGTCGCCGCATCCCCAAAACGAAATAACTCCAATAAACACCAGCGAGTCCTGTCTGGCAGACAAATTACCATTTAGCCAGTACGACACTTGGACAGCTCCTGACAGCACATAATCTGAGGGGTAGACGACGTAACTAACGGTTTTCGGTTCGTTTGAAATAATCAAAGCGCCCAACAAATGAATGTGTCACCTGTACACAAAAAGCCAAAGCTGCACAGCAGGTCCTTCGGCCTGTCGTGTCCTCCTGCCAGGCTATAAGAGTGGTCATAAGAGCCGTCGGGGCAATAAAGCCAAAACCAAAGGTAAAAGCCAAAAGGCGAAAGGAGAAGCAACACCAGGACCAGCCCCAGCTCCAGGACCAGCTCTAATACGAACGGCAAAAACATCATCATCGCCAAACAAAAGCTGCCAGCAAATTGAGGCATACTGGCAATAGAAATAAACAAACATATATGTACACGAAGGAGTGGGTTTGGAAATTAAAGTTTATGCCTAGAGTATTCATGAATTTCGTGTTTATGAACTACGTGAGCTGCACTGAGAGAATAATAAGGTAAATTTAAATTCGAAAATAGCTAAACCAATGAGGGTTTATGTGAGACCCCATACTTGTAAAGCTGAAAACCCAAAGGATCTAATTCCAACTCCAAGCTAAGTTGATTAACGACTTTTAATTTCTCCCCATGCACCTTCGTTTCTATTAGTCCCTGGAAATTTCATTAGTCGCGGAGTAAACACACCTTGGGTCCTGATGTCCTGGCTTAACTCGGTTAATATGCTTGCTGTGAAATAGAATTCGCAAAAGGAATCCACGTATAAATACAGACATTCACATCCCACCCTGACGAAGGACCAAGGACCAACATATTGGGGCAGGGTGCTTAGTGGCCAGCGGAAATGCCTTGGCAAGCGGAAGTGAAAGTCTACTGGCCAGGAGTCCAGGACAGTCAAGACTCTAGGCTACGGGAGTTCAAGCGTGTTAGAGTCTAGGAGTCCACAAGGTCCTGGCTGTGACATTTACTATACACTTCAGCTCACTCGATGCTCGACTGAATGATTGATGCCTTTTATTCGTTTTCACAATTTGCGCAAAAACTTGATTTTCAAATCACATTCGTTAAAATCCCCAGAGCGACCCGGGGCGATTCAATAGCAAAGGGAATTAGAATGGGACTGGGAATGGGAATTCCAAATGGCAGAATGGCTGAACGGGGATTCGGATTGGGAATGGAAATGTGTCCGGGATATGACATTAAAGCCAAAACCAACATTATGCTACCGCTACTCCTGCTCGTCCTGCCTCCTGGCATGTGACAAATTTGGAAATGACAAAATACACGATGAAAAATGCTCACCCAAAGCAGGATAATCGACATTTTTTTTCACCGACATTCCGACCAATTGTTTTTTGCCCACGTTTTTTGTGTGTTTGTAGGTAGTCCTGGCTGGATGGCTGCCTGGCTGCCGTTCTCGATTGTCATAATTGAGTTTGCGATGCCCTCAATTGGAATTGTAGTGTTCGGAATGGGTACGTACAAAAAATTGAGTTCAGTCTAGCTACTTAACCCCACTGCCCACTGCCCCCAGCCAGTTGCCACGCCTCCCAAAAATCACATACACGCCAGGACAGAAATTGAAAATGAAAATTTAATTAAATTTTGATATCCGTTTTGGCCATAAATGAGTTCAGCTCTAATTTTTAGCCAGCCCCGGCACAGACTTCGTTCCACAGTTATCCTGTCCAGTTGGGGTCACATTAAAACTTGATTTCAATTGAAAATTCAAATGGGATCAGGGATTTCATGGAGGTGGTAGTGGAAGCGAAGGGCGTGGCCATATGATGGCAATGAGTGCAACCGACCAGCCACATTGATAGAGAGCCAATATGCCGGGTTGACTTTGCAACAGCGCCAGGACACAGCGTCCTTTGAGATTAGCCATGGCAGATTGCAGAAGTTGACTCTGTTGCTGCTACTGCTACATGGAGAGAAAATAGTGAAAAGATTTACATTTCTTGGTACAGAGAGGGATTGCAGAGTGAAGTTGAAAGGTAAACTTATACCATAATTATAAGTTGTTTTGGAAACTCTATTGAAAAAATTTTTTTCAAGGTCCTTTCATCCTAAAAATTATAGCCTAAAAATTATAGTATATATATATTTATAAAAGAAATCAAAAAATGTATTTTTTCCAGTGCCTTTTTGTTGCATCTGCTGTTGGTCTGATTATACTCCTGCCCAGTGACCTGAAGTGGCAGGAGCGTCCTGACTTTCGATTAGTTTGTTTGCTTCAACTCAGCTGCAAACGTGTCCCATCACCCGGTAGCTACTTGGACAGAAGCTAATTTTCCGTAACTTTTATTTTCCTAATCCCCGCCAGACCTTGTAGTCCGCTGCAGCTAATTGAATCTTGTCAAGTGCACCAGTTGCACTAATTTAAATCTTTTATAAATGGTCTTATCTGGCTGAAATATGTACTCTTTGGCAGCTTAGGCCTTTTGCGAAACTAAATTACTCCCTCCAAGTCCAAGGCAGTTTTGATATATAAGCTCATGGGTCTTTGGAGACCGATTAACATAAATAATTAGATTTGGGTCAAGTCGGGCGGCAATAACGCAGTCGTATATATATGGCCAGAACAATAGCCTGAAAAGCTGGCCGGCCGACTGAGCACTTTGGGCCCAATAGTGCAGCGGCTTAGGCTGACCTCAAAATACAAATACAGAAACATACACACACACACAGGTCCTGAACAATAGGTTTTTCCACGAAATTAGCTTTTGGCATAAATCTTTCGTAAATATTCGAGGTATAGCTGCCCAAAGGTCCTGGCAACAAATGAGATGGCCAGTGGCGAAGGGGTGGGGGGGCTAACCAGGTGTGTACAATTTTCATAGGTGTGTGCGTCTCTTAGAATCGCTTTGTTTGAGTGTGGGTTAAGTAGCCATAGTTTACTCGCCAGCAGCCATTTTTACTCAAACACCATTTTTCTTAGATTACACAGAAACAAAAGGAAAACTTTTTAAAGTAACTTATAGTGTTTAAATTATAAAATAATTATAAACATGATATATTTATTAAAAATTTAATTAAAAAAAAAAATAATCTTGAAAAAGTCTTTTCAACTTTACATTACTAATCCATCTAAAACCCATTTTTTGACACTATAAACTTTTTCCTAACTGCAGGAATGTGTGGGTGCGTGTGGCCTGCGGTTTTTGAGGTTGAATCTGACCACAGACCCCGCCCCAGATGCCTTACCCCTAGATATACCCTGGCAACGAAATTAATCTCGTAAAATGTGCCAAAGTAAAAATGCAAAAGCGAAGCGAAGAAAGAAAACAAAGGACCTGCAATGAGCCTTCAGAGGTTAAATCGGAAGCGTAACTATGACAGCCTGGGCCACCCACAAAATCCGACACCCCAGTCCCAAAAGACCTCCACCCCTCTCACAGGCCACATATGTCACGGCAAAGTTTCGTATGCTTCTGCTCATGTAATTTATCAGTAAATTAAGCAATTTATTTTATTTATTCCATTACGTAAATCATGCAATTTGGCCCCGATTTCATCATAGGTCGAACACAGGCAACAATTTTCTGCCAACGGCAGCGATTTCTGGCCAGGATTTACATGCTCCTGCTGCTGCTGAGGGGCCGAGGCTGAAACTCCAAGTTGTTTTTACCTACACGCTTTGGTAATTTTATTAAAATCACTTCGAGTGGCGGGCTCAATTTATATATACGTATATGGAATTCGGTTTTTGGGGACTCTGGCACGCAGTGCGCCCATAAAAGCTAACCTAATGGGCTGGGCTACAGGATACAGGATATGGCATAGGGAAGCTGAATACACAGGCAGCAACACTGATATCCATCCGCCCACGTACGTACGTACGTCAAAACTTGGCTAGAAAATGTATGAATCTAATAAACAAAAGCCGTATATTATTAGCTGCGGATTTGTTTGCTAACCCAGGACTTCCCCGCCTCGCTTCCCTTTACGGCTGCGAAGGAGTTATCCTTTCGACTACACTTATGAGCTGGCTCTGTTCTTCTGACTCTCTGGCTTTGCTTGTGGCTGTGGTTAAAACTAGTTCATATTTGCTTGCACAGAAAAAAAATAATACCTTAGAAAGGCAACCTTGTTGAATAAGAAATCTTTAAAAATGTTTTTAAAGTAGTTAGATGTTCTATAATCCAATCAGTGACTTCTTAGCCTATTAATGAACAACAACGTTAATCAAATATAATTGTTTCTTATTATTTATTCCCTGTGTATCATTTTCATTGCCCATCTCTGTATCTAAGCTCTGCCGCTGTTCAACATGGCACAAATTATGTTAGCCGGCAATCTCTGAGGATTGACTATGCATGAAGAGAAGCCTCTAAGTGTGCGGAATATGGACTGGGTGGTGCTGCGGGAGCTGTGGGAACGATGTACCAACGCACACACGGAAATGTTATCATAAGTTATGGCTAAAGTTTTTCCAGGCATTAGTTTTTGGATTTAACACTGAAGAAAAGCTCTGTCAAAAAAATTAGGAAATTAATAAATACAAAAATAATATGAAGCTTTTGTTGATAGGTACAAGAGGTATACAAGAGGAGGTATGCTTATTACCACATGCCTTATTAGGTATTATTATTTTGAAAAATGTCCTATCCTTTCTTTTCTCTTTGTGTAATTTTTTCTTTGTGGCCTATCAGGCAACGACCATCATTGCTTTTTAAATACACACATTTGCTCTGTGCAATTTGCTTTAGCTTGTATTAAATTTTCTTGCCGGAATTCCAAACTAGCTGAAGGAGCCAGAAAGCAAAGCAATGGACTCGCATTCGCAGAGACACATCGCAGATCTCACTCCTGGTGGCCCGAGGACGATACAGGAAGTGTTAGCTTTGTGTGCCGCATCTAATGTACAAGCTAATGGAGCAGGAGTGGAAGGCAGGTGGACAGTTTGCCGGATTCTCCGTGTGCTAAGCCCCCCGAACTCTCACGCCACCGACAATGGACACGTACACACGATTAGAGACATTCCAATGAAATGCACAGAAAGAAATAATCTTTAAAATAAAGAAAGAATTTCAAAGGTCATAGCAAAGAACACTCCTTTTGGAGTCTTTTTCCTCAGTGTTGGTCAGGCTGTTGCCTTGGGAATTCGACACCAACATGCACTGACTACGGGACATTCTCCCCAAGGAGCAAAAGACGAAAGACCAGGGATCAGGAAGCCAGAGGTCCGCACAACTACAAACGCGCAAACAATGAAACGAAATTTTTGCGCCACGGCATCCTTAAGGCGCAATGTAATTTCCTGTGACAAAATACAAAGCTAATCTCCAGGACACAACGTTGTCGGGTGGAATAAATTCGCCATCCAGCGAAACCTGACTAAAGGATTTGGATGTGTGTTTTGCAGGACATCCCGGTGACTTCGATATGTGCTGCCAGGTCAGGCTAGAGCCAGAGACCAGCGAGGATTTGGCTCCACTTCAGGATACCCGTAGAGCAGGTCAAGGCTTTAACATCTCACACTTGCCGTGATCTGCTCCAAGTCGTTTGCCATTTGATGAGCGTCCAACAAAAGCGCTACACAAATAGCCAAAGAAATTTCAAGCTGGCGAAAATAAATCGAAACTCAAACTTTCGTTGCCAATCCAATCCAAGGGATTTATTTTTTCGGTTTCGGTTTTTCCAGCATTTTTTCGTCCGGCTGGATCAGATGGCAGGACATTTGTTGTGACACGGCCGGGGGATTCCGTTTGATTTCTCAAGTGTAAACTGCAAAGGCAGCAGCAGCCTTGTCCGTCGCACAAATATCAATATGCCAAGCCACGAGTCACCTGCGACCGCCTTCCTCACCATCTCCGGCTAGGATAATTGAATGGAGCCAGGTGGCTGGAAAATCCCCTATCCTGCCATCCTGCAAGACAGCTCTCGTTGGCAAATGCATCGAAATCATCAGCAGCAAATAGGGCAAACAACCTGTTTAGGCATTCCGGCGACGCACTGTCGATGGCCACAGCCCGCACGGACGGAGGGAGTCCGGGAACTTGTGCGGGCGTGGGCCTGGACTCGTGGTCTTGATTTACCCAATTGTTGGCTGATTGACAGAACACAGCCAACACAGCTTGGAGACGAGCTACAGTGGTTTTCAAGTTGCGGTCTTTAAACCCATTTTAATGGACACAGACATCTCAGAATACTCTCGCTAATGTGGCCGATGGAAATCCAATTTAGCCAAGTTCTCCATGGTATTCCTCGTGTTCTGCATTTGACAGTTCTTGTCTAAAGTTCCGAAATAACTCTAAATTCAGAGCTTCAGGAAAGAGTTATTATAGTAAAAGATTGTTCAATATTGGCATCATATTAGAACGTTCTAACATTCTTTATTTTTATTTCTGTAAACCGATTGAATTTTAAAACCACTGCCGACTCAGAGCCCAACAAGAAATGCAGAAAAAGAACTGATAGAAACCTTGGCACCTGACTATCCTTGCTGATCCCTGCAAAACCATTTTGACTGGCAAATGGACAATGAAAATGTCGGCCTTCTGTAAGCCAAACCCAGAGCCATGAAGAGGGATTGTTGAAGCCCCTTGTTTGCGTCACTAACGCATGAATTCCAACGGCCTTCAAAGGCACCACTCGTTTATCCAAAAACACATAATCTGATTTTATTCCGATTCGACTTTAGCAGAGCCGTTGTGCAAACAATAGCCCACAAAAGCCAACAATACTGCCAAGCAAATACATAAAACCAGATAAATGTTACAAATTGGTTAATCCGCAGCGCAAATCGCTTTTCAATAACGCTCAATATTTAGCTTTTAAATGTATAATAGTTTAAATACAAAATTTACAACAAATTAAACACTTCAAAGGTTACTTTCTATAGTGAAAGTGATGCAACTTTCACCATTTTTATTACTTTAAAGCTTATATCCATTTATTTCCTCCTAAGAGCTGTTTTCCAAGCCCCGGCTTATCGCTCCGTCCGTTTAAAACATCCGGATGGGTACAAGCTCGTATATCCCATGACCATTTTGTGTTTTCATGGGGCGCGTCCTTTGACTTGTTTGTTTGTGATTCCAGAGCTCCCGGCGCTGTTGCTTCATTATTTTGTTTGTTAACCCACCAAGCCGCCACCGTTCCCCCCCAAAAGAATCACCTGTATGCAGGACTCTGCTTCACCCCCCCTCAGCACAACACTATACCTCCCTTATACCCCATACCCCATCCCTTATCCCTTATCCCGATGCTGTTTTTCTATTTCTATGCATTCATGCATAATGGCTGGCAAACGTTTACAATGGCAACAGCATGGATTTCCGCACGTTACCATTTGCGGTCCATTTGCGGCAAGTGAGGGGGGTGTGGGGGGTGTAGAAGAGGTCGGGGCGGGGGTAGAGGTCACCATAGTACTGTTAGCATGATTGAAAAACGTGCGCCCCTCTTTATTTCCTTTTCCTGATGCCCTCGAACCCAGGACTCTCTCCGCTAAAAATTGTATGGGATTCGCTGTCATTGTCGATGTTTTGGTGTTTATTTTGCAGAGAGAAAAAATTTGGGTGATAATCAATTGGTAATTTATCAGAAAAGTACAATGTATGAAGCATCAAATAGTGGATATCTGAGAAAAAGATTTTCATTCAAATTTTATAGACACTATCGATTGTGAAACTCTGTGTTTATTTCCCTAATTGTATGTCTGCTTCTGCATCCCTTTTTAAAATTTTATAGCCACCTTTACAAGTTTTTTCCTGTGTACTCCCCCCTTTTTCTCGGGTCGGCCTTTACAATTACGTAATTTATTTTAACTGTGTCAAATCCACGCCGATCGACAGCGATTATGCTGGCAAATTGCAACAATTCCTTTTGCCCGGTCCCACTCGCAATTTGTAAATGTCGCCGGCATCCGTCTTTGTCTCTGTGCGTCTCCCCATCTCTTTCCTTTCGCCCGTTTCTGTCTCTTTCCGCGGCCGGGAGGAGTGCGTAATGGGAACAGGAGATGGCAACCGGAGCAGGGAGATGGAAATCCTTTCCCGGGAGCCTGGTTGCCCGCCACTCGGATCTGTGTCTCGTTCTTGGTCTCGGTCTGGCGCTCACTTAACTGCAATTAACCGCAGTGTGCTAATTAATTTGCTCATAATTGATGCGATTATGTGTTCCGAACCGCTACAAACAATACAACCCGCCCTTGGCCCCGAGGGTCGCATCAAAACTTCAACCGAAATTGGCACAGAGGCCATTTCGAGTTTGTCCGGAATAGTAGTGCACTTTTGTGGTGTGATTTGCTTCTGGCTGGCACTGGCATTGGTCCTCGTGGAAATCAGACAAACTAAGCCACCCGAACGACAGTTCCTGCACAATTTATTAAGGGTCTGGTCAATTGTGAAAGAGTCACGGCATCGCAGCATCCTCCATGCAGGCGGAAATGAGCCGAAATTGCAATCGGAATAGGAATAGGGAATCGGAATCGGAAGCTGGTCTCTGTTCGCTTTTAGTGGGTCAAGGCGGTCAGTGGTCAGTGGTTGGTGGCTGATGGTATTTCTCGTTCTCCTCCCTGTGGTGCAACTTTGTGACTCATTTGACTTCATAAAACAAACCTCTAGGTAGCTCTTTGTCATGAATATATGGACCCAATGAGAAATATTATTCCAATATAACAATATTGTTTTTCCCAAACATCCTTTCTAATTAAAGTCTAAAATATTAAGTATTTTTTGTTTGTGTAAAGAGTTATCCTGAAATACTAAAAACAAGGCAAAACAAGAGGCTGCCGGGTTCGCTTGTCAGTTAATGTAAATGCTCTTTCCTAAAAATTCCGTTTCATGGGGCGGGCATTCGAGTATTTGCCCAGAGGATGGCAACCATTTCTGGGGCCCTCCATTTGGTTGATTCGGATTCTATAGAGAGACAGATACGGGGGGCTGCTGGATGGGGACTGAGGTGGTACTTACCATTTAGGACATGCACACGCACACTGGCAACATCTGCATTGGAGGGCGCACAGGAATATTTGCCAGAATCGGCCAGATCTGCATTCTGTATGAGGAGAAATGAGGTTGTCACATCGCCCTTTTCGGTAATTACCGACACGCCGCCTCTTGATGAATCATAATTAATGACCTGCAAATGTAAGAGGGGATCGTGTGAGTACATTCCCCAGCAAAACAAACAATAATGCCAAAACAATGAGAGTGGTAGGCAGACGAATAATTGTTGTCACGGCTGTTGCCTAATGTGCTTTTAAAGTCCCTTCCAAAAAAACGTAACAAAATTAATAAATAGAATATTAAGACTGCAAATGATATGTCTTTGATTTAAATTACAAAATAATTCAAGGTGTAAGACAGTGAATGTGAGACAGGTTAGAGGCAGCAGGTGTCTCTGATTGACACGGCTGAATATTGCGATTTTAATTGGAATTTGATGAGTGTGTTTATGATTAAAGTCGACTCGCGAGTCGCAACATCAAAGATCACGTGAGATTTCATGCAAATCAAGCGAACTTAAGTTGAAGGCTGCTTCTCATTATGATTATTACTCCTGCCACTCCGTCAATATCATCCAATTCGATTATCGATTTCTGTCGAATGGCAGGACCTCTTGAGAACTGCCGCTAACAGCTAACAACAGACAGGCAGCAGAAAACAGCCAAGAGCAGCTGAATGCATATTAAGTCGCTACCGATGGCTGACAAAAACAAATACCGGAATAATTTACCAATACACAAGGCACCAGGCACCAGGCCAGAGTTGGGAACAGCAAAGAGCTGACAGGGAATTGATATTAACACATAATGCCGCTGACAGGGCAAAGACTTTCGCCAGAAGCCAGTTGCCTGATGCTTGAAGCCTCGAGAAAAAAACAAAAACAACAGCGGAAATGAGATGGCTGACAACCCTTGGGCCAAAACTGAAGTGAACCGAGGAGGTCTGTCTGTTCCGGAGGGGAGCCGAGCATAATTTGCCATCTAATCCCGGCTAATCGACAACATTTGCGATAGTATGAAGAATGAAAGGAAAGTTAGCGTCACTGATAATGATGACGATGGCCAAATGGATATAGACATAAAGTACTATGACAGGAAATTGGCTAAAACGAAACCATTGCTACCGATTATGGTAATTTCAAGAGATATTCGAACAGGTGATATTCGAGTATCCTTAGGAATAATATTATGCTTTACTACGGAAAAAATAAATGTTTATAGATTGTTGGATGCCATTTTTGGATTGCTTGTAAATTTTAATTTTAACCCGAATTAACAATCCAAGTTATAGACCCCACGATTCCAGGGTATCAGTCGTGAAAACAATGAAAATGACAAAAACTTTGTCGCCGAAACTTTGGGCAAGTGAAAAGTTTGCCTATCAGCCAGGACACGATACCCGAGCGCTATTACTGCTGACTCTGGAATAAATTTCATATTTGTATTATAATATTTCTGTCGGCGGCCCAAATTAGTTAATGAGTCGTCAGTTGGATGGGGGGAGGAGAAGTGGGCGTGGCCATAAATGCGAATCTGCAGTTTGCCATTTGATAAATTGGAAAAAATACATTTTTGCACAGCATGCAGACTTAAAAATTCATGGCGTGCCGCTTGCAATTTTCATGACAACTGCAGCTGGTTCCGTTCGGGTATCTGACTTCTTCAATCCGGGGATCGGATCGAAACGAATCGAATTGGATTCAATTGAATCGAAAAAGCCACACGCCGTTGGTAGCCTGGAAACACAAGCAGGAATAATAACACCGGATCACAATGACAAAAAAGTAAATAAAATATTTGTGTAAAATGTTTGTAGCTCATTGAAAATGCGCATATATCCGATTTATGTGGCACTCTCTCAACGCAATAATCGCCCGCATATTTCGAAAATAAAAAAGCAAGAAAACCGAACCGTAAAAATCCCAACATTGCCCACTAAAAGTACATAAAAGTCGGCCCGGGGCTCAGGACACTAAAAATACGAGAGAGCGAACAAAATAAAGCACTGGCTATTGAAAATTCCACTTGAATATTGAAACTGATCCGGGACCAGGAAGTTTGCCAAAGAGCCTGGATAAGGTGAACTAACTGCCTCTAAGCTGAAGACAAGACAACGTCAGGTAATTGGAATAATGCCAAATATTTATACATGGCTAGAAAAAAGAAAGCATTTTAAATATGTATACCTAAAAGAATAATTTGTGGACTTGACAAATTTGAGAAAAAAAAAAAATACAAATATATTAGGTATATAATCATACAGCACTCTCTTAAAACTGTTTTAGTATTAAATATTTTCCCATGTGCCGGAATTAGCCGATTGAAGGGGCTCTTCGTGCCCCATATGCCACATTACCTGTCAAGGCTCTGACCTCAGGTTGGCGGAAAGGCGAAAATATGCAACACGTTAATTACAATTAGCGAGCGGAAGTGCGAGCTGCCAGAGCTGCAAAAAGTGCTGCGCACATTTCTGTCGCTGCGGTGGCAAAAACCGTGCAAGTGGATGTGGAAGTGCATCAGATGAGTTTATCCATCCATTAAACTAATTAACAGCAAATTTGCATGGATCGTAAATAATCCGTGTGCACAGGGCAGCTCGGAGCCGTGTGGAAAGGACGCGGACACGGACACGGACACGGCCAGGACTTTACAAAGCCGGCGGCAAGAACGCGTTGTTAAGGTTCCTCTCCATACTCAACTAGGAGCAGGTCCCGGCCAGGTGGGCCAGGCAGGGCTGCAAGGATTTTAATTAGAAAATTCCAGGAATACATTAAAATCCGCCAAGTGGCCAGGCAAGAGCAGTAGTTGCCGGCAGGATTTACCTCGTCGCCATTTGGTTTTATACTTTAGCTTCCTTTTTTTTTTTTAAGCCGAACCTCTCCGGCATTTTCTCTCGTTTTTTGTTGATATTTTGTTTGGCTTTTGCATTGCAATTAGTGTGCCACTGTTGCGGATGCGGATTCGGGCCAGGACTCAAGCTGAAGCGCATTTAACGCCCCGCAATTAGCCAGAAGTTGATGCAGCTCAGCATGGCTAAGACAACAGAGCTAATTGACAGGAGCAAGGGCAGCCAAATGGTGTAAGGATACTGTCCCCACAATCCTTATCCTCCTCCGTCACTTTTCAGTTCTTTGTCAAATGTTTGTCACCGCCGGTAATTTAAACATAACCTGTCCGCCAAACGCCATTGACCCAGTTGCCGTCGCACCGCATTTGCATGTGCGAAGGACATGCAGGATATCGCAGCGCGTTGATTCACTCATTAAAATAACAACAGCTGACGTTTAAATAACGTTGGGGCAGGGCCGAATCTGATGAGGGTTTCGCGGTAGCATGTGGGAGGGGGGTGTAGGTGTGGAAAGTGTCAAGAACGGAAGGTTGGAGAAATGCAGGATAACTTTTTCCAACATCCGGTGGCGTATGAGTAACGAAGTTTTCCCCAGCAGATTGAAGTTTTCATTTGGCTTAGTGGGAAATGATGAAAAACAAGGAATATCCTTGCATATATCGAATGAATTATTTTTAATGAAAAATGTTTTATAATGATTCAATTATATTTAACTTAAATCGTAAGGCTAACTACTACAAAAGAAAGTACATTACTTTTTCTCACAAAAATAAAACTTGTAAAAAGTGCTGCCGTTAATCTTTGCCAGACAATTGACTATTAAAGGAAAATCTCGCAATCTTGGTAGTTGAGGTGCGTTAGCTGTTCAAACAATATAGAGAATATGTAACAATAAACTTGAATTACCTCCTCGTGATGATACCAGAAGATGTAGGCCGGTGGCTCGGGGCTGAACTTTACAGTGCAAGTGAGATTTATGGTGCTGCCTTTATCAACGTGAAGGTCAGGACCTCCCAGGATGGTGGCCGTTGGCACTGGAGACACCGAAAAAGACACAGGACAGAAAGGACACAGAAAAATAAGTGCATGAAAAAGCGAGTTGTTGAAAATAAAAAAAAAAGGACACAAATGGAAGGAGTCTAGGTGGGCGGTGGAGCACTGTGTGGCACTGTAGAATAATAAAGTACGAGATAAAATGGAATTATTGTCGTATAAAAACCAAGTCCTCGACGTTCCATCGACATTGCCTTGGCCGTGCGTGTTACTCACTCGTTTGCTGTGTGTAATTTATTTGTTCAACAACTTGGTTTATTTTCTTTACTTGCTATTTTTTTTTGTTGCACAGCTGCCTCTCAGCGAGTGCCCTTTGTTATTTGCGACGACAAATGGCTGATTTTTTTATGAAGCCCGAATCGGAATCCCACCGAATACTCACCGACTACATTGAGGCGAACGAAATAGCTGCGGACCGGCTGCGTTGATATCTGGCACTCGTACATCCCGGCGTCCCGCTTCTGGGCCCACTTTATCTGGAGGGTCCAGTCGTCAGTGTCCTGGTGGTGGGTGGCCTGGAACCGCTGGTCCGAGGTGTAGGTGTACGAGCCGACGGTCAGGATGTGTATGTCACGATGCCGGATCCAGGACACCTGCAAAAGGAGCCAACCAAACGAAAGCCATTAAAGTTTATTGTTTGTTTCTATTTTAATATTTGTTTATTGTTTTCAAGCTATACTAATTCTAATTAATACCTTTAAATAATTGTAGAAAGTGTGTATTAAACCTTTTTAAAATTATACACCATCTTCTCTATTTAAGGCCAACGTCTGGCTCATTAAAAATGCAGCAATTGAAAATAGATTGCCGACATCATGCCATTAAAATCGAATAAAACTCCCAGACTTTCATGGAGATAATGCCATGATGCCGTGGAAAAGGCGATAAAAACTTTTTGTATTTGTTGCTTCTCTGTATTTTTTATTTTTTTGGCATACGTGACGTATGAGCAATGTGTGACGCACTGAAAAATATTTTGGCAGAAAATCTTGGGGATTTGAAACTCTAAGGATGCTGTTGCTGGTCGTGCTCGAGTTGTTTTGGCTTTGCTTAATTATCGCAAACTTTTTAAGTAGTTTGCGGTGCACAGAGATAACTTTGTAAGCTGGCACCGCCGGCTTATGCAAACTTATTAAGTCAAATGTAAATGCAAAATTATCGCACTTGACAGCCAGGCGGGCACCCTCCCACACACACTCCACTCCTCTTCCTAACCATATATAAGTATACGTACTAACATGGCCAAAAGGAACTGCCACAACGATGCGTGCGTGCGTTTAATTATACGAAATGTTGTTGCATACTTTCGAGAGCCGCTTCCAACAATAGCGCCTCCATAAGGACTCGGTACGGGTGTCCTTTTTCTTTTATTTTTTGGATGGGGGTGGTGGGTGTTTGCGTGGGAACAGAGAGTATCGCAAGGTAAAGGGTTCATGTGTGTTAGATTCCCCGTGCAGCAACCAGGACGAAAGTGCATAAAAGTGAGAAAAACATGGCGTTCGCACTTTTGACAACTCTCGCAGCGACAACGCTGCCATTAAACAAACCTTTTACGCAACAAATTAAAGCGTAATTAACAAGTGCACGCTGTGTTGCATGCGGTGCCGTAATGGAGAATCCTTTACAGGACCCACCCCTTGCCACCAGATCCCGCCCATATTAGCAGAAACGCCTCCTCAATATGAACAGGGAGAAAACAGGCAATCCAATTTGTACAACCAATTTGGTAACGTTAGTGTGGGGTTTTCTTACAAAAACTTATGTTTAAAATATTAACTATACAGACTCTGATATATACAAGCTTTGAAACACTCTTTGAATCAAAGTCACCAAAAGTGTATACATTTTTTCTCAGTGCCCGAACATCAGTAACAGCAAAAGCAGCAACACAACAACTCGACATTCCGCTTCAAGTTGCAAGTCCAGCCCTGTTGCAGGAGCCACTGAGCCACTAGGGCGAGTGAGGCGAGCTGGGACGATGGCGGTGGTGGTGCCAAGTGGGTGCAGCAGGATGCCCTGCTGTGGTGTGGCGGTGCAACTTTTCGGGTTCGTGCAACTCGGACTGAGAGCCAAGTGCTGTTGACGCGTGCGGCGAGAGCAATTTCATGAAATTGTTTAAATAATTTCGCGCTCAAATGCAATTGAAAGTGCTGGGTGAAAGCTGAGCGGGGGGCGTGGTTCAAAAAGGCGCGCCCACTTGAGGTTGAACAGTTGATGTATGTGTGTGTTAGTTCCTCTATTCCATGTGTGTGTGTGTGTGTGTTTGAGCTTGGACTGGCACTCGTTTCTCTTTTGTTTGGCAAGAAATTAAAAGTTGCGCCTGCAAACGGCATCCTGCAACGCCATCCGCATCCGATTCACATCTCCATGCCATGCCATTCCATTCTCATTCTGGTGCTCGTTCTCCCTTCTAGCGGCATCCACTTCCTGGTGGTGCATTTGTGTCAAGTACTCGCGAGCGTGTTGAAAGTTTGTTGGTTTTTGGCATTTGAGCCTCGGGTTTTTCACACTGAAAACTGGGAGAATGAGGATCCTGGTAGCGGTAGTGAGTGGCGAGCATCTGTATGCAAATTTGAGGAAATGGAGAATCACTCCTCAGGGGCCCAGGCTCAGGACGTGTGGCGTCCTTATTAATCGCTTTTTTGCCCCTTGTGCCGCCTAATTATTCATGAACCTATCTGTCGGGCATATTAAAAAATTTTTATCCATCCCCAAGCTTCCGTCTCCTGTCACTTTTGACAATTATACATTTCATTAAACACATTTAAAGGGTGTGCCAGCTGGGTTCCCCGTTCCTAAGTAAATGCTACAAAATGTTAGCAAAACGTTTCTACACCGAAAAGAAAATTAAAGCTTCCCTGCTTATTCTAAGAAAAATAATCTTAATATTTCCTGAAAAAGGTATAAAATTATAATTATTTTTAAAATTCAGTTCCTTGTATATTTGGAGAAACTTTTTCCTCAGTGCCGGCACATGTTTTTCATATTTTGTTTTTCAAATATATTTTTGAATCTTAATGCTGTCTGCTTGTGACAGCAGGAAGCTCCAAAGATTAAGCTGAAGGAGCAGCAGGTTGCCTACGGCCGACCTTTGCCCTTCGACCCGAAAATAAAAACGGGGAAAAGGGAGCAATTAAAGCAGATAAACAGAGGAAACAATTGCAAAACAACAACATCATCCAGGAGGAGGAAACAAAAACAAAAAAAACGGGGAAAAAAAAGAAGAAATTGCTAAATTTCCCGAAGACAAAAACAACTTAGTGCCAAACTTGAAAGTCGCTTCACCACAAAGCCAAACAACATCGGTCGGGGGGACTAGAGAACTAATTAAAAATTTCATCGTCATGCTAGGGGAATTACATTTCTGGTCTATGCCTCCATGTCGACGACCAGGTTAGGAAATCAGCAAAGAAATCAAGCCAGGACAAGGACAAAAAAATTAAAAATGAAAAAAAAAAGATTTCGCGCATGGAGAATAAGCAAAAGTTGGAAGAAACTTTAATGGTAAGGCTAGTCAATGTCGTCACGCACGACAACAAAGTTTTCGACACGAGTTCGCTGTTAACCCCAACAGCTTTCCCCAAAAAACATTTTCCACCAAAAACACTGAAAGAAAATTATTCCATGAACTGAAAAAATACGGGAACATCAAGGACTATAAAATGACAATATTTTTATTTTGATTTTTAAAGTGCAGACTCTGTGAGCCTAAAAACTCACCGTTTTGTTGGCCAAATTGCGCACACGGCAGCTCAGGTAGGCCGACTTGCCCATTAGGGCGGTGACATTGCGCGGAGTCGAGGGATCGAAGTAGGGCTCCATCCACTTGGGGTGCGTGTAGGCGGCGGTAGGCGTGGTGGGCTGAAAGAGGGCCGCCTGCCCCACCGACTGTGTGGTTGTCAGTAGCTCGTCCAGTGAATTGTATCCCTCGATGGGTCCCTGCACACCGGCATTTGTCATGTCTGAAACGAGGAGAGCACAATGCCGAGGCGAGAAATGAAATTTTCGATTCGGTTGCTGGGTACAAAGTCAAAAAATCCTGCAAATAGACACCTAACACCCCGACACATGCATATATGCAAATTTTAGAGTGAAGTGGGATGATATGGAAAGAGAACCTTTTATCTTTGTGCAGCTCACCGCAAAAATATTAAAAACCCAAAGTGCAGCTATTGGCAAGAAATTTGTGTGGCGTGCAAAATGACATTTACATTCATTCATCTACCCACTGCGGTGCTTTCTCACCCAGAATTACACTCTTCTCCGATGCACTACATATATGTATGTATGTCATTGGGTCCATTACATTCAGGACCCGCTCATTAAAAGTGCCCCGAGCCGTACTACTCTGTGTCCTGTGGTCGAAGGTGAATGTGTCCAAGTGGCCCCCGGCCATTGGAATTAGGCCTGTGAGCCTTTAACATTCAATTTGAACGATGTCCGAAGGGGCCTCTCAGTAAATGCATTTTTAAAGTCGTACATCCTGTCAGCAGAGGTACCGTGGAACTTGTTTTGTTTAATTTAATCCTCAGACTTTTGTTTTGAAATTTAAATGAATTAAGGGACAATTTTATATCTAAATATTCTTTATTTCATTATTATGACACACTAGAAATTTGTGTATTATTCTCCTAGGTTTTAAATCAAACATTTTTGTGAGACTGTGCACTGGGGAAATGAATCTACAACTGGATCCTGTGGCTCTAGCTCTTCGGTAGAAACTTGGCGAACAGGAGGGTGTTGTGGCAAGGAAAGTGGCAAGGGTTGTGGGTTGAGGGGGCAACATTCAAGCGACTGAAGTGTTTGCGGTTGGCAAGAACAAGTGCACACACAAACACCCTAACGTCGCCCCATCCCGCACTAACACAGACGCACATAGCTGGTGGAATTGTGTCACTGCTCACACACACAAAAGCACATATGGCAACCGCAAGGATTCCCTGCGCCTTTCTCCTTGCGTTTTTTGCACCCGGCCAACCCTTTTCACTGTCGAGCTCATGGTTATGCAAAATATTTGCACTCAAATCATATTTCAAGGATTAAAACTTGCATTCATTCGAAAACTGTTTTTCCACATGCACGCCCCTCAACTTCGGCTTCATTAAACAAAAGGCGGCTATTGCTGCTGCAGCTGGAAAATCTCGCCATTTTCATCCCAAAAGTGAGCAAAAACGGGGCGTGGCCGTAAGCTCAATATGCTTAATGCGGACAATTTTGAGTGAATGCAAATGTGAATGTAAATGTGGCATTTAATTTAAACGATTCCCTTGCAATTGGCATTTACTGGAAACACCAGCATCCACTGCACTATAGGAAATTTGACCACTTTTTCTGGCCAAAAATAATATCTCAAGAACGAAACAAAATATTTAAGTTCTGATTTTTGATTTGAGTTCACATGGTCAATAGATTTAAAATTTAAAAAAAATGTGGGCGTGGCACCGCCCACTTTTTAAGAAACACATTCTAACTCAAAAACTATGCAAGATATTTAAATTTTGATTTTTGATTTGAGTTTATATGGTCAAAAGAACTCAGAAATGAAAAAATTGTGGGCGTGGCACTGCCCCCTATTTAAAAATAACATGCTAACTGTTCGGTTTTGCACTAGTCTCACAGCTAACAGATTTACATTCAAGGTATTGAGGTTGCCTACTTAAATTATGAATTTCTTCGAAAGTGCATAAAAGGGCATATTCATATTTCACTCATTTGAAGAAAATTAAACAATCTACAACATGGACTAAATTACATTGTCCGACTCGGCCAGACTTGGTTTAAATCTCTTTTTAAAAATGTGATTTTTTTCTAAAAATTTCTTTTGCTAGACTACTTACATTTTCACTTTATTAAAAAGACAACACAAGCTTTTTGGACACTTCACATATACGAACACATAATACAAACCACATTGAAAAGTATTCATTTCAAAACTTTTGATTTTGTCCATCAAATTTTCAGTATTCGCGTTTTTAAAATGGCACCAAAAAATCGTAAATTCTAAGCTCATGTAAATGTTAACATCAACAGCTGTTTTTAACAGCTGATTTCTTCGCAGTGGCGCCATCTATGAAAATTTCTGGTATGCAACATTAAAAATTAATCTATTGTGAATGATATGCAGTTAAAATTATTTTAATCTTTTAACTTTCAAAAAATGGTTTTTGGCCTGAAAAATTTCCTATAGTGCACTGTCACCACTCAGCCAGCTGGTTGGCTGGCTGGCTGTCTGACTGGCAGGATGCTGCAGCATCCTTTCACTGGGAAGGACATTTACGCATTTGTTGCTGCTCAACTTAGTGGTTTGCCAAATGCACTCAAGTTAATGTTGCTTTCCTACCCAGAATCCGCCCACAAGACGATGTAAACAACTTTTGGGTTTAATTATAATGCGAAACCCCATACTTGAACACATTCGAGTGTGCAATTGACACATTTTCAATTTAAAACAATGAGTAACTCTAAATTCAAAATATTCTATACAATTTACAATTTTGATTAAGCTGCTGAAACAATGCAAGCTCTGTCCACATCAAAAATATTTTATTTAATGGGTTTTTAAAGCACACCGCCCAACAATTTTTCAATAAAACATGACATAGTTTGTGCTCTCGTTGCTGAAGTTAAATCGAACTAAAAGTTTCAAATAAATTCAAATAAATCCAAAAGTACAAACAACTTTGATGTCGAATGTGTCGTATTCAGTGTTTTTTATTTGCCTATTAGTTCCCATGGATTATTCAAATATTTTGTTGCATAAGTAGAAAAGCTCACAGTTTATACATAGTTAGTATTGGTTATAAAAATAATATGTTTCAATGTTAAATTTTGCAAACCATCATATTTTATTAAAGACTTCTTATTTTCTTCTCCATTGAACCAACCTGTGCTTGTAAAAAAGGATTCGAAGGAGTTTTAAAAGTGGATTCGATTGCCGACACCGAATGCGACTCATTTAAGGGTCCTGGGAAACCTGCATGTGTGGAAGAGGGTGCGAACCACTTGCCTTTTTTTTCACCCTCCTGTGCGAGTGGGAGACTCCGGACTCCCAATCATTACGTGGGCTTGGGCCATTCCACGCCCTTCCCAACCCTAGCCCCATCACACACAACCCCGCGGCACACTCCATTCCACACAATGACTTTGCATATTTGCCCTTAATTTTCGACAACGTTGACGAGCCGCGTGGAGCAATTAAGAAAACTTTTGCAATTTTCACGCTTTTGTTTCGGCATTTTTTCCAGCTCCACTTCCAGCTTCGCCCATTTTGTTTTGCCATTCCGCCCGCCAGCTGGCTTTTCCGCGGAGCAGAGACACAGGGATATATGTAAAAGGGACCTGTACAGGTCCTGAAAGTCGACTGAAATGATGCGTAATGTGCAACACTTTGAACCGGTGGCTCAATGAATTTTAGCCACGAACACCGCCCCGGCTAATTGTCTGCTTATGTCGGTTTTCTGTTTCGAGGAAGGAGGTGGAGCAGCCTTCCTTCTCCCTGACGCACTTAATTGTGTTTAATGGCATTGAATTTCATAGTAAATATCGTTACATTTCGTTGCCTTTTGCCTGAGCTGCTCAGTAATTAAAAATCAACATTGGCCGGGAATCGAGTTACTTCTAGTCTCACTCGCTCCCTCTCTAAGCCATTTTCTTGGGGCCACATAAAGTGGAAAAAAATGTGTAGAATAAGAATATATATTTCTCTTAATCTCTTTTAGTTTTGTTGGTATAACTTTTCTCAATATTTTTGCATACCTTTTTGTTGCAGTGTAACAGCCTTTTTAACTGCTTTATCGCACCACTCATTTGAGATGACGAGGGCAATCGGACGGGGATTGAACGTGGCCTGCCAGCCTTCTGCTTTGAGTAATGATGCCCTCTGACATTGTCTAAGCGATTTAATGCGTGGAATCGTGAGTTGGCTGGAAATCAAATAGACATGGCCGATGGTTGGCCCTCGAATATGCACGCGGCCACCACTCAGCCACCCAATTGAACCACCAAACCACTCTGCCACTCAGTCACTCATTTATTTATGTCGGGCACGGTGCAATGGAGGCTTTTGTGGCGCCTTTGGATCTCCTGGCCATCATCGCCTGCGGCTGGGCGTCTTAATTAAGCTTAAATGATGCTGCAAAATTTATTTCATCCCGCACTCTGCACATTTCACATCTCCCTGGTCGGAAAAGGGAGACCGAAGGTGGAGATGGAGATGGAGGTGTGTCTTCTATACCGCCTGCCGTCGTGCATATAAATTATCAACGAAAATTACATGGAACGAAAATTGAAATTGTGTGCCCTGTGTATGTCTGGGGTGGGCGTGGCAATCGTGGCAGCCCCTTGAAAAGGCTGTCATATTTGCGGCACTGCTTCTTTTGCTTCACACATAATAATTTTTAATGCTGTTCATTAATTAGCGTCAATCGGGAGCAGCTTAATTGCTCACACGATTTCACCCGAGGCGCAGTCATGAAGGAAAAATTAAGGCAATCGAATGGGAACATAATGAAAGGATGCTTACCCAACTTATTAAGGATATACGAGTTGACCCCATTAATTGGTTATTGAAAATTTATGATGGCACTAATTGCACATGTTTGTCTTGGAATTTTTCGTGGTAAATCCACTTTAAAACTTTAAAGAAATATAAAAGGTATTATACGAATATTTAAAGAAAACCAACAAAGTTGAATAAGAATTTTTCCTTTACAAGTTGCAGTGAGTGCTTGCCCGGAAAAGTATGCTATGAAAAATAGATGTGGCCTGTCGCCAAAGGAAATAGTTCGTATATGAAGAATTTTGAATGGTTCCACTTAATTTGTTTCGGGAGAAACACAGGACCGGTGTACACAGGAGACACTCATCCCAGTTGTCTGAGGCAATTTAAAGGGTTTACCATCCGGCCGGTTACGCCTTTGTCTCCGGTTATCTCCAGCCCTGATTGACAACATTTTTGTTCCGGCTTGTTTGTCTTTGCATAGCCACTTCGTATGACAAAACATGCGATACGACACGACAACAGGACCAGGCCAACAACTCGTATATACAGCCATTTACTCACCGGCTTAGACACAAGCATAATTCTTGTTATGAAATATTCGTAAAATTCATACAAAGCACAAGCAAATGGCATGTGAATAAGTTAAAAGAAGCGTGTGTGTACCGGAGTGTGTGTTCTATATATACACGTACTTGGGTATATGGCCATGTTTTTGGGCATTGAAAGCCGAAAGCATAAAGTGAAGTTTATACAAGAAGTTGGCCGGGATGTGTCCTGGCTCTGGTTTTGGGCCCGCTTGCTGGTGCTGGTGTATCTGGAGCTGGCATGGCTTATCACCTCTGGCCCATGCTGAAGCTTATAATGAAGCATTGTTTGCCGCTCAAAGTTTGGCCAGAGTGAAAAACAACAACATACCGGGGAACAATAAAAACAACGAAAACTGAAGCCCAAGTAGCAGCATTCTCGTGGCATTCACAAAAACAACCAGGATGGCTAAAACGGAGTCTGAGCAGATATTAAAACAATATTTGTCGGGCTAAAGTTGAACGCATAAAAGCATGCAGCTACTAACATAAAGCACAATCTAAGCTAACTTGCTAAGACACTTAGAAAAATAATAACTAAATGAATGAGAAATTGTTCCATTTTTAATATTTTATACAACATTTATTTTTCAGTCTGTCTCTTTTTGATGAACAACTTCCAAAATATTTTTTTTGCCTGCAATATTGTCACATAAATTCAAAATCTCTGGCCTAGTTAGGTTTTGTTTTGGGACAACAATTTGCCTGCCAAGGCCTTGATTAGAGCCTGCCCATTGTCGTCTGTTATTGTTTGGCATTTTCAACTAGTCTCGATTTTATTAATGATCATCATAGATTTTCCAATCAGAATGTGTAATGCCTTTCCGTCTTAATGGCGGTCGCCTGGCCACGCCCTCTGTCCCTTTTCAGGGGCGTTCGTGTGTGCTAGTATGTGTGCTTGGAAGGAATCTATTCAATGACTTGGAAAAGGGTCAGCCATGGCCTTGGGCCCAAGTTTTTGGGGCCTTTAAAAAAAAGGCAGCCTGACGAGGACAATGTCACTGGGCCATGGATTTGGCCATTCTGTTGGAGAATTTTAATTGCGTGTGTTAATTTTTGGGTTCGTTCATTCAATTTAAATTTATGGTCTTCCGCTCCGCACTGACAGCCGGCAATTTAAGTCGCAATTTATTGACGCTGCTCTCGGGCAAATGCCGTTGCTTTTATGCCCGATCCGTATCCTTCGACTCAGATTGGCCAGGTGTTGTGCGGTCTTTGCATAATGCATGCAACTTAATCAATCAGCAGCTGGGAGCAACAACGAGCGACCTGATGGATGTCGGTTAAGCAATCTTTGCCATTTCCGGTGGCCATTTTTTCCTCAGAGCCCCAACTGCAGCAAACGGGAAACCACAATGTAGACATTTTAATTGAAGATATGGCTGTGACATGTCACAACACATCCTCGTACTCGTAGACTCGTTGTTTTTGTCCCAAAAAGGATGAAAGGGCATATGGATGTATATTTACAGTTGGCGCCAAACCGCAAAAGGCAAACTGGATTGCAATTGCAATTGCTGTTGTTGCCGTCGCAATAAAATATTAAATTCAAATGAAAACACAATAGATTTGCTCAGCTTCGGGCTTGTTGTTTCTTTTATCGTTGCATCCACTGTAATATTTAACACACAGAGACACACACCCTCACACACACAGTGTTACTATGTGGCATCTAAACTCCGTCGCACCGATGACTCGCCAACAATTTTGGGCTTGAAAAGTGCATGCCCCTTTTCGCATATTTTATGCCACTGTGAGGCGGCACAGCTGCTACTGGCAACCGCATGGCAAAGTGCAAACAAACATGTAATAAATCATTTTTAAATAATTCAAAATCTGGCAGGCTGGCAGTCAGGCAGTCAGGCATTCAGCCATTCAGGCAAGAGCAACAAAACAAATTTCGGAATCAATGTGCCGACTAAAGTCGAACCAAAAGCTCTTCTAGCTGAGGGCGTTAAAAAACATTATAAAAAGTGTCACCGCTTTTTCTGGTCTTTGGGCCGGGAGTAATGGCTCAGCAAAAGCTCCACTTTTGGCCATCACGAATTCGATGGCAGATCCACAAAACGTGCTGCCGTCGCACTAGAGATTTGGGGCTTTAAGAACTCCTGCTTTTCCTGGTTTTTTGCTTTTTGATGCTTTCTTTTTTTTTTTTGCCCTTCTGCCAGCTATTCCATATGCATGTGGCTTAGAGAGGCAGGCGGTGGCTGGGTGGTTAGTTAACTTGTTTGCCGTACGCGTATGGCCTGCAAGTTCCACTTACTGCTCTGGCTTCAAGTTTGATTGAGTGCCCCTCTGGTTGATGGCCGCATTTCGAATTGAGTTAAAACGTAGCAAATGACTTAAAAGTGCCAACTATGGCATGCTTAGCCATGTCTCCCATCATGTCTGTCTGTCCATCAAGAAATCTCAATCATGCACACACGAAGAGCAGTGCTGCCAGGTACCAGGATACCACAAAGAACTATGTAGGTCTATCAAGGATGAAAGTAAACCAAAAAAATGGGGACCATCTCAAAGATCTAAATTTATATAGGATCTTTCAGATGGATTTAATATTTATCTTAAAAATATTTTCATAATTAAATAAATGCTTTTAAAAAAGGAAATAAAAATATATCTGTTTTCAAGTTTCTCAAACAGTACATCATCTTCCATATGAAATCCTGTTGGCTTGAAAAAAGCCAAAATAAAAATGACATCTCTGCAGATGAGAAATCCGTACGATGACGTAGAAAGGACGAAGCCAGGATCTGTGCAGTGACAGTTATTCACTTACATAGTGGCACTTAGTTATAGACCGATGGTAGGACGAGAAGGAACGTGCACAATCATTGCGTCAGTCACGTTTTGAATTGAAGAAATTCATCAGACAATTTCTACTGCGACACGAGAGAAATTCCTTCATCTGCAGCTCCAACAACGCATCCTTTTCGTCCTTTATGGATGACGGGCTGGTCCCGTCTTAAGTTCGTTGCCAGCAATTTGTATTCCGTTGAGTGGGTTTACCTCAAAGAAAGACTAACAGCAAAAAAAAAAAAAAATGGGTGCCGCACATACACGAACTGATTGAATTAAATTGGGATTTTTATGCGTGCATGATTGCATTGATGAGCAGCTCTCTCCATTTCCCAGCCATCCTGGCAGCCAGGCATCCCGCTATCCTGCCACTCAGCCACACCCACAAAAAACGTTCACTCTGCTGGCTTCGAATGTTTTATTGTTTGAAATTTTCAATTTATAGTGGCTGTCGTTTTGTTTCGGTGCTCATTTGATGCTCCTTTTGTTTATTGCGTGAAGTGCATTGAAATGACAGCATTTAACCATTTTATGGCTTTGCGCAAGCTCGTTGCCGCCAAATTGAATAGTTTCAATAATTTACGATGGCTTTTTGTGCATTTTTATAACTTATGATTATGTGGAAACATAACAGTAACAAAAACAATGTTGCTATATGACTAATTATACCCTAGCAGAGGGTATTATAATATTGGTAAAATTGATATAAACATGGCCCTCTGTCCGTCTGTCTGTTTGTACCTTTGCAAACTAGCCTCTCAGTTTTCGAGCTGAGAAAATGGGCATGCATCTAAAAACTATTTTGTCTCCGGAGAATGGTTGAGAATCGATGCAAAAATCGTTTAAGGTTGAGAATCGGATGAGAATTGGGGAAGATATGGTTTGGCGCTTCTTTTAAAATTTTTTATTCTAATAAATTTGTTTTATAATAAAATTCTAATAAGAATCGGCCTACTATATGCGATATTTGCTTTAAACATTCCATCTTCATCGCAAGGGTTTTTCTTTCTTGTTTAAATTGAAATTTAGAAAAAAGATTATTTATTGTGTTTAAATGTGTCCTAAACATTTGAAAGAACATGAACCTGTTTGTTTTTGCCTTCTCTAATGTCTTGTTAATTTTCTACTTGACTAAATCTAACTGGCCAGGTGCAGTCATTATCCTGCTCCACTTCTCCTTGTTTTTGCCAAAGAGGTCCCTGGAATAATTTTTTTCTACCACCAGCTGATAAGTCAGCGCCAAAAAGGCAAGGACCTATCCGATAATATTTTAACAGTAATTCAATCGACGTCAGGTGCAGTGTGCTCCCAGGAGTCCTTAACAAAGAAAATAAAAGTCCACAATGCAGGGGTAATTACAAGTCAAGCCACGGTTTTCAGTGGGAGTTGATTTATGCACAGAGAGAAAAATTTAATAAAGAAAAAGTATATAAAATATCTGAGTTGGTTATTCTTTTATAAAAACGAAAAAAAAACCTCAGCCATCCAGGTCATTAAAGGTCATTTGTTTCAATTTATTATTATAAAGTATTTCTCGGTGCATTTTGGTAGCCTGTCCCTCCGGATCTGATACCTTTTAGCTGCCGTAGTCCATCGCCATCGATGACGGGCAGCAGCTGCCAGTGCCTGGCACGCGCTGCAGCAAGAATCCTGGAGGCAAAAATCCTAGAGGCAGTCTCCAATCGGGAACAAGAATTCAGAACCACGGGACCTGGAGCATGTGTGTGCATTCCCACTGAAAGCGACTACCGGGCCAAAATCACGGCGAACATGAACCGAAGTTTAATGGCAGGACTACCTGGTAGGATAAGCCCAAAAATGGGGAGGAGCAAAAGAGTATCGACTCCCAGAGGACTTGCCATTTAACTGGCTGGCTGTCTGGGCGAACTGAGTCTCACGAGAGTCTCTGAATGAAATACACTTTTTGCTACCTTATTTTGCTTTGTTTTTCTGGCTGTTTGCTCACATTTTTCTTCACCTGACTTCGTGCAGTGTTACCTTCTCCTGTTCCTGTTCCTGGTCGTGGTCCTGGTCCTGGGGCCCATTTCCCGTTTCTTTCCTTAACATTCAACGTGTTGTGTTATAAATTTCAAAAGTACACACACGTGCTTATGTACGAGCTTTTCTGTGTTTGCCGTCGTACGAGATAGGGCCTCCTGGATCCGCTTTCCAGGGGTAACCATACCCATCTCCTGTTGCGGATCCTGCCACTGATGCTGGTGCTGGTGCTGACTATGGCCGAGGGTCTCTCTCGGGGGCAACTCAAAGTGGTAATGTTTGCCTTATTAGTACATTCAGCAGTAAAAATGTGTTAATCTATAAACGTGTGCGCTTCGCAGCTCACTGCTCACTGCCCAAAAGGGTATGAAAAAAGCTACACTGAAAATAATATTATATAATTTAACTAAAACATGTATTTCCTACTAAAAGTAGATAATGAAAATAATTTATCACCTTTTAATGATAAAATATTTCTTTAACTTTTATTTTTCTTCACTCTTTAAACTTAGAAAACTTTAGTGTTAAAATAATGACAGTAAATTTTCCTTTTTATCATTTTTGTTTGTTTTATTTTTTTCCACTATTTATTTTCTTCCGTGCCTCTACATTATTTTGCATTGCCCCACGGGACTAGGCAGCCAGATTTCGGAGCTGCTCGCAGTTCTTTAATGAATTTATCGCGTGTTGGGACCACGTTTCACATACGCCCCGTGTGCCGTTTTGGCATGCGGCAAGTACAAGGACACGCAGCAACTACTCTACTTGATATCTTCGCCACCTTGCCGCCTTTCCACATTTTCTAGTTTGCAACCTACTACTACTACCTGTTATCTGGTAGCTGCTGTTTCATTAAAACTATGTGCTTTTAATGTTTACTGCCTGGCTGGGCACACGGAGATGTCTGTATGTCAGACAAGACAGGTGCCATGACCAAAACTGCCGGCGATGATGACCCTGCTGATGATGATAATAATGATGTTGCACTGTACTGTTGCCTGCCACTTTGAGCCTGCCATGTAAAACATTAAAATTTGACAGCTTTTAATGGGACGAGAGATATAGAGGCTGGTTGGTTGGTTGGGAGTTGGGGAGCAGGGGAATATATATACGTTTACCAACCGAGTCGAGTATACTGAACCCGGCCCAGATGGCGGAATATTTCAGCGCTCGCTGCTGATGACGGCCTTTAATCGCTGCCTGCATAACTGATTACTGGCCAAGCCAGCTGCCCATTGCAGCATGTTATCGCTCGAACTCGGAAATAAATCATCCTGCAACAAGAAAGCAAGAATGCCACTTGGCGTGCATCCAAAAAAACAAGGACTGGGGGCAATGGCTGTCTGGCACTTTGGCAGGCGAATTATTGTTTTCCAATTAATAAATGTCAATTACGCTCGAGGCGGCAAAAACAAGGTCAGCGCCCAGGCGGCAGCACTCGAAATGCCATTAATATGAGGCAAGTTTATGCGATTAGTTGATTCACGAAAACTGAAACGTGATTATAAGAAATTTCTGTAAAACCCAAGGAGGAAATATCAATGAATAAAATATCCGATTTATAGTCAGAATTTAATGAATAATTTGTTAATCGATTCTCTACCAATATGTTTTAAAAGTAAAATTCATTCCTGAATTTATTAAACAAACGAATTCCAAAGGGATTATGGATAGGTGACAACTTTTATAGCCCCGAAGCAAATGAATTATTTGCAAAAGCTGCCTTTATTCATGAATCTCCGATTTACAATATGTGGGTATTTATCGCATAAACCAAACGCATACTGTGGCAGCTACTGTGTTACAGTAGCTGCAATATGTTTTGTACACTTTTCCAAAAATCGAGGGGGGAAAACGGTGCTTTTGGGGCTTTTGGGGGGCTTCTGCTGCTGCTGCTGTCATCTTAAAT
Source organism: Drosophila bipectinata (assembly GCF_030179905.1). NCBI lineage: Eukaryota > Metazoa > Arthropoda > Insecta > Diptera > Drosophilidae > Drosophila > Drosophila bipectinata. The sequence continues at coordinate 15,312,651 of NC_091738.1, read as the reverse complement.
AAACGACATGGCTGCCAGGGGCTTAGCCCGAAGAGCAGCAATGCCACTTGCTGCCCAACAAGCCACCCAATGTACTGAGAGAAAAACAGTAACTATTTCTAGTATATAGAATATCTGTTTGTAAAGCTAAAGGGTGGTTTCAAAAGACTTTCTATCAAAAATGGAAAGTTGTATAACAATAATAATTTCATTTACTATTTTTGTTCAGTGCATCTCTTCCTATATGTGTCAAGCGGCGCCTCTTGCAATGAAGCATAATGGACGCTGTAATGGCCAAACGTGCGTATGTCTGTGCCTGTGTCAGTGCATGTATCTGTGTATGCGTGTCAGGATGCACAAGAATATTTGCGAGTGTCTGTGTGTGTGTGTGGGCATAAGGCTGCAGCATATGTAAATGCAATTTGTAACATTTTTGCTCAGTTTTATGAATTGACAATGATTTCATTTTCGGTTTGTTTGACAGCCAACACTGCTGGCAGCAACGGAAGCATTCTGGTGTGAGTGTGTAAACTTATACGACTGACTGTGCCAAGAAATTGTGTATTTTTATTTACTTTATGGCAGCTGCAACCCTTTGGCCACACACCACCTCCCCAATTCCCTTCAACCTCTCATTCCTGTCCCTGTATTTGGCCATAATTGCATTCTCACATTTTTGCCTTGGCTTGGCTTTGATTACTGTTCGGATTCGGATTCGTGTTGCAATTGCGATTGCACTTGTTGTAATTGCAATTTACGTTTGTATTTGTGGCAGGGCCATGGCAGAGGGGACAGAGCTGGAGGTAGCACTTTTCTTGTGCTTTTAACGCTGGCTTTGGATTTGGATTTGGTTTACGGTTTACGGTGCAAGGGAGGAGGCAAGCGGATAGCTCCTTGAACATTTCCGACTTAAATTATCACCAACTATGAGCCGGCAGCTGGAAATTTGCGAGAATTTGTGGTGTTGTGCAAACTTTTGTGCGAAACCAAAAGGAGTCGGATAGGGGAAGGATCCTAGTTGGGGGTGTGGAGGTGTTGCTGGCTGCAAAGGATGAAATCCTGCACGTAGCCACAGCAGCTGCATATGCGGCGCACATACATAAGGATTTGGCCTGACTTTGTTCGGTTTCGTTTCGAGGATTTCTACCGTTTTTATACCCTTGCAGAGGGTATTATAATTTTGGTCAAAAGTGTGCAACGCAGTGAAGGAGACATCTCCGACCCTATAAAGTATATATATTCTTGATCAGGATCACCTCCTGAGTTGATATGAGCATGTCCGTCTGTCCGTCTGTCCGTCTGTCCGTCTGTCCGTCTGTCTGTCTGTTTCTACGCGAACTAGTCTCTCAGTTTTAAAGCTATCGACTTGAAACTTTGCACACACCCTTCTTTCCTTTGCACGCAGTATATAAGTCGGAACGGCCCGGATCGGCCGACTATATCCTATAGCTGCCATATAACTGATTGATCGGAAATGGTATAACTTCGGTGTTTTTAGAGTTAGAGAGTTCAAATTTTACACGAGCGCTATTTTTGGCAAAATAATACGACATGCCAAATTTCGTAAGGATCGGCCGACTATATCCTATAGCTGTCATATAACTGAACGATCGGAAATGACCCAACTTTCGTGTTTTTAAAGATAGAAAGCTGGAACTTGGTACAGATTATATTCTTGGTCAGTTAATCCGATCTACCAAATTTCATAACGATCGGTCGACTATATCTTATAGCTGCCATATAACTGAACGATCGGAAATGGTTTTTGGTAGAAATATCAACTTTCGTATTTTTGAAGATAGAAGTTTGGGACTTTTTTTAGATTTTGTATTGTAATAAATTGGATTATATATTCCTATTCCCATAAGGATCGGCCAACTATATCCGATGTTTGCGATATATATCCGGTTTTAACTGCAAGGGTATATAAACTTCGGCTCCGCCCGAAGTTAGCTTTTCTTTCTTGTTTTTTTTTTGGGATAGTCCGCCCCCCTTCAACTCCCACTCTCTGTGAAAATGTTATGCAATCACACTAATGCGCAGTTTGTGGCCAAAAAGAAACACAAACACCAGACACCGCCAGGTACAACTGACAGCGGACAACGACCTCCTGATTCATAGACACCTTAGAGTCAGAAAACACGAGAGCTTTTTATTAACGCTAGCCACACAGCAGCAGCAACAGCTACAAGGACCAGCCAACCAGCCAACATCAACCAGCCGGGTAACCTCGATGACCGCTAACAAGAACGTACTGGACCACGTTGCGTATGCGCAACGGCGTGCAAGTTTATTATCCTCTTGCAAAATAATTAATGACAATAAACATTGCGGCGCTCCCAAGGTACAAAATATAAAAGTTTGCAACATTTATTAATACAAGTCTGGCGGGATGGTTCACTGAGCTGACTGGGTTTCATGATAAATTTTAGAATTATATATTTTTTCCAAAATAATTAAAACAACGTTCTGGGAAAAGTGTATATTGCCTTGGGGCTTTGTTCACATATTTTCTTTCAATTATGCGCAATTTGCCTGTTGAGTAAATAAATCTTGGCCATTGGCTTGGCCAGTGGAGCGGATATTTACCAAAAACTTTTAACCAACGGCAGCACACTCGCCATTTATTTTTCGGCTTTTTTCATATGCATATGCCACAATATATGGCACTATGAGTGTGGCACACAGATGACGTCCGTGTAGCCTGTTAAATCATCATGAAATTTTTAAAACCTGCACACACTTCATTGGCCATGGCTGGCAGAGGTCTGGCAGGGATCTAGCAGAGGGTACACTGGGTGCTTTAAAATGCATGAAACTGTTCTCGACCATGGCAAACAAATGCTGCAACCTTAATGGTTCCACCTCCGCCACTCCAGGACACTCCTTTGGACTAAAGGCGTAAGTTATATGCACATTAATTTGCCCGGGCAGCAGCCAGGAGCATTTGTCTTGCCATACGTTAGTTGGGGGCCAGGACACCCTCGAACAGGAGTTGTTGCCAAAGTAAGGCTATTGCAGGGAAAGAAAAATATGGTTTCAAGTAATTTTAATTCGGAGTATTTTGGAGTCCATTTATTAGAAATATTTCCACAAAGAGGTGAGAGATATTTCCCCCTTTCTAAAATGTATTCTTAGTATTTTATATCAAGTAATACGCTTTCTGGTTCTCCCCAGACGAGAAGTTATTTTTAACTGACATTTTTCTGTGTGTGGAAATTGGCTGAAAATGGGAAATGGAAAATGGTGGGAGACATTTGCTAGGATCTCGCTGGTTGGCTAGCAGGACTGCTGGAGGGTCGTCCTTCGTCCTGTCGTCTGTCGTCTGGCAGTTGTCGGTTGTCCCCTGTCGCCATTACGCGCACGCACAATGGCGCTAATAAATTAAAAACGAAAGCTAATTTCTGTAATTGCGCACACAACGAGTCAACAGCCACACCAGCAAAAAGCAGAAAGGTTCCTTCTGCCTCCTGCCTCCTGTCCCCAGACTCCACCGTAATGACGGCAAAATTGTCATTGTCAATTGGGGTTAGAAGATTCTGGTACTTAAGACTCTGAGATTTACGCACTATTGCCGTTGTGCTCCATTTGACATGAAGCATTTTTCACCACCACTCCCCTGGCTGCCTCATTGTGACAGTGATTTTTCCAGTAATTAAATTGTATTATAAGGCAATGGCTTTTGTAGAGTTTTCCCCTCCAAGTTGTAAGTAACTTACATGTAATTAGCTGCATATTTTATGAAAATGTAGCAGTTGGCTTTCAAAATGAAAGTAGAGTCGTTAACAAACTTTATTCAAAACATAAAAAAAAAATAAATGTAAGTTAAAGTTGCATTAAAACCTTTCTACGTTTGCCTTGTCAAAGTTTAAATATTTTTCGGAAAAGAGCTTCAAAGCCAGGAATGCCATCTTTGTGGCAACTTTAGATTTTTCACTTTTATTCAAGAAACCAGATATAAAGAAAAAATACAAAATAAAAGTCAAATTTCCATATTTCCTTGCATAAATATTTGAATAAACTAAGATACAAACAATTTTATTGTGTTATTAGGAAAATCCGAAACATTTATTGCAACTTTCGGAGACAAAAGGAAAGTGAAAAATAAAAGGCAACCTGAGAGAGACTTGCCACTGGCTAATCCTCAATGTGTTTTTCCCATTTAAATCCAATTTGGCTTTGTTTTCGGCCGGAAATAAATTGTATTTGTTTGCCATTAAGCGGGCATAGTCCTTTATGTGATTTGACATCTGTTAAAATGCATTTGAATCCATTTATTCGGCTTGCCAAACTTTTGTGTGCGGCAACAATTGAATTTAAAGTTGATCCCGCACTGAGTTATGTGCAATCCGACCTAATTCCCTGAATTCATTCGATTAGCATCCAGACAATAGTACGCATTTGGCTGCATTTAAGGCCAATCAGGGGTAATTTGCCCACGGGCCCAAGGACTCTTAGGGAAGGCATCCCATTATCCAGGCAAACGTCTAGCAAACGGCGAACAGCTGTCAGACGCCATAACAGGAGCAATTTGCAGCACGTGTAATCGCCGCTTAATCAAGATGCATGGCCGGATCGTGGAGCGTGGAGCTAATTGCAAGGATAACACGGCAAACACAAGGACTCGCCCAGCTCTGTAGCTGAGTTATGAAGTTGTAATTGAATACACTAATTATTTACAATTGTAATGCTGGCAGGAAAACCAGGACTGCACAAGTCACTGGTATTTATGGGTTTCGAATACGAATTACAAGTATTTTGGGGCCACTAGTGCAGAAAAGGAAATTGTAGCCACAGAACTGGTCAAGAATTTAGTGCAGCCCACTGGCACTTGCACAGTAAACAAAATTGTATTATATCAGAGGAAAGTACAGCTTATCTTTGAAGTGATTTACCAAGATTTTCCCCAGCCCCTCGCCGCCTCGTAAAATTCGCTCTATCTAAATGCTAAAAATTAAGCATATAAATCTGCTCATTTCACGCTGTTTTGAGGCTCGAGGCAGCTCGTTAACTGTATACCTCCTGCCCCAGACCCCTTGTTGCACAACCGCAAAGAGGCAAATCCAAAAACCGTGGCAAGCCAGAACGGACCAGTTATCCTGGAGACCAACGACCGAAGACCGAGGACCAGCGACCGGAGCCCGGAGGCAAGTTGTAAATATATAGTACAAAGTAGTAGACCTAGGCATCGCCAAAGAGAACTAATATTCATTAAATATTTGAGCAGCGGCGGGTAGCTGACTGGCATTTCACGTTTGAGTGCTTCCAGAAAATTTATTTGCAACATTAATATCAGCAAATTGCAGAACAGTTTGTATACAATATTTAGTTGATATACAGTCGTCCCAGGCTTTCCTTCTCTGGCCAGCCCACCGCAACCAAAAATATGCAATTGCAAATGCATTAAATTAAGTTGTGAAATATGCGAATCCCGTTCGCAAGTATTTCAATTCGGGGCATATCCTGAGGCGGATACGGATGCAGATGCAGTTGCGGATGGGGATGCGGATGCGGCGATGATTTTAGAGTTACCTGCGGAATGTGCATTTTCCATGAATGCACTCTGTGGGATTACATAGAAAAGTACCGACCGGAAGCTAGGGGGACACACCGCCAAAAAACTAGGAGTGTGTTTCGATTTGTCTATAATTTCAATGAAATCGTACAGCCTCCAATGTCCAATAAAAAAATATTGTACAGTGTAACTTAACAAATCCGTAGGCGTTTCATATTTGGATTTTCCTGCCTGATGCGACCTCGGCGGCAACAATTTGATTTGAATGCGTAATCGAAACGTATTGTGAGGACTCGCAGATGATATGCAAACCGCACAAAATACCTGCAGAAATCGGGATACGGAAATCGGGAAAATTGCTGACAACGCGCACGACTGATGCGGCCTGGTGTGGCATGGCAAGGTGTGGCATAGCGCGGCGAGGCAAATATTTTTGCCGCGATTTGCGAACGTGCAAGAATAATCGTTTGAAATTCAATTGATGACATGATTTGGCAGGCGGGAACAGGTGATGGCAATAGAGGCGTGGCTCTGGAAAACGTTTTTCATCAATCTTAGTGGAAATTGCAATTTTTGTGGCATCTCATCCTATTGCATCGCATCGCCTGTTCGAGTGTGAATGCATAAGTGAGTATATGGTGCGTCGTTGGAGAAAAATACGAAGAGGAAAAAAATACCCGGACAAAAACAAGATGCATCAGCAACAGTAAAAGGATACGAGCTCTGGTCGTCATTGGGTCTTCTTGTTCGTTTGAAAAACAAAAACAGGTTGCCGCAAAAGTTTTCCATCGTCATTGTATTTTAGAGTCATCGACCATCTTTGGCCAGTTGCAGCACATATGGTGGAGAATTTTAAATGCTTTCGAAAGGTGGGAAGGACAAAAAGAAAAGAGTCGAATGTGGGATTATGTGTACTCTAGAAATATAATAAAAACTTGTTCAAAAATAGATACTTGTTTGACATGACAGTTGCATACTTAAACCCAAATTATTCAATATAAATTTTTACTAAATCCACTTCAATCGTAAATGGCAACCTCTCTATAAATCCTCTATCCATCATAACCAGACTACCCTGCATTGAGATACAAAAAAAAGTATAGCCACTGGCACTAAAAAAAGAAGAAGAAAAATAATGGCAGAGGAGAATTCTCAAAAAATCGACATTCAAAAATGAAGCGGAACGTGAGACGACTGCCTGGGACCATCAAAATCGCCACCTGTACGTATACGTAACGTATGTGTGCCTGGCTGCCTGGGTACCTGGGTGCGTGTGTGCATGAATTGCAATTGTTGTTGTTGAAAGCATTTGCATGTCACTCGTTTGCATTGTGCGCACCTGTATTGGCGTTGTCAACGCGCTCGCGAACCTCCTGCACCCGCCCCGCTCCCGATCCCACTCAGTCCCTAGCATATATATCCCTCGATATCCACCTTTTAACAATTTCAACTGGCACATATTTAATGGTGGCTTTCTATATGCATGTGGATGGGAGCAAAAAAAAATAGGAAAGCCGGAGACGCAGGACATCCAGAGCGACCATTGTTGTGGCCCAAAAGACGATGTGGAAATGAATTGCCCATGTTCGGGGAGGATGGGGGAAAGAGGGCAGCGCAACATATTGCGTATACGCCAGGGGGTCCGAGTGGCAGCCATTAAAGCAAGCGATTGATCCGGGACTGAAGGCGGCTAACTGGCAAACCGGAAAACACGGCAACTGAAAACTTGTATATGGAAAAACTTAACCAACCAAAAAGCGAACAGATGTGCCATCCGCCTTTTCGAGCGGAAGGTAAACATAACAGCCTCCCCTCCGATCCGCTCTGCACCGCTCATCCTCGTCCTCATAATGCCATAAAATAAAGTTGCAAAGTTCAAGTTGCTGCAGCTCACAATTTGCACATTGCATACGATTTGCATGCCACATCATCCGAAAAAGGTGAAACCTCCTGCTGCTTCTCTACTGCTGCTTCTACCAGACCTGTTGGCAGAAAATCACAAGCATATTACGAAGCCAACGAACTGGGCCAAAAACAAAAGGCAACTCAACGCTTTTCGGCAAGTTTTAAATATGTAAATAAGCAACAAAAGTTGCCAGTTATGGCAGAGTGAACAACACACCGACTCAGAGTTGACTCGTCTTGACTCTCGTGCTTACCAAGCGTTAGACAAGTCAACTCAAACTTAACCAAAGGCTTTCAGTTCCTAAAATTAGGAAGAAAAATAGGGAAAAGTAGGAGAGAAAGAAATTAGTTTAATTTGGAAAGATGCTTGGTGAACTGAAGAGATGGGAAAGTGTGCTAATCAAGGCATGCTTGCTGCTGATTCCTTTTCGAGATTACATTTTCCTGAGCTGAATGACAAGTGAAATTAAATGACATTTTTAAAGCGAATAAACTAGAAAGCTCTGCAGAAAAATAATTCCTTTTAAGCTGAGCTGAAAATTAATAGGTTTGAATAGTTTATTTATTCCTAATTGCAGGAGTTAGACTTTTCAAATGAAAGATCCCCAAAGGCAAAGATTTCAGCTACTTTTAAATTTAAAACTTAAGTGGCTATCTAACCAAATTTTATGTAATCTTTGGCATATCAAATATATCATAATTGAACATATTTCAGATGCACGGAATGGCTAAACAATTTAATCCCAAGGTAGGCCATCTACCCTTCATCCTCTGACAATTATGAAATAAATGAAATTTTCGCAATCATTTCTCGAGCCTCTGTTTAAATTTACTTTTGCGAGAAGTTTCTAGTTGGAAAAGAATATCCAGCTGGGAGGTGGAAATTTCTGGCTGTCACAAAGCAAATGCAGCCATCGCGAGTTCAAATTAATTAAGAGCATGTCTGAGCCGCCTGCGACAGGACTCGTCATCGCCATGGCTCCGATTCTGCCAGCCAGGACTCTGTTTCATTTCCATTCCCGGCTCTTCATGTTTGCGCCTTGCTGGTTTCACGATTCGGTTTTTGCATTTGGTCCTCGCAAATCGCGAACGCACAAAGACAAAGCCTTCAACACATGTCGGATGTCAAAGCAAATTAGAAAGAACACTTTAGGCCCCCGGACCTGTCTAAGCTTAGCTGCCTCCCCTTCCCTTCCTGGGACTCGAAAATGTTCATCATCTAAGGGGGATACGACTTAGACGACTTTAAGAATGCACTTATAATTTTTTTAAATTTATTAAATTTTTCAATAAAAACTCTCATTCAAGTTTGGTCATTTATTTCTTCAATTTAATTTTCATAGATGTGTTTACCTATAAAGAACAAACCAAGTCATAAAATACATATTTTTTTGACCCCAAAAAATACGAAGGGGACCCCATAATCTTGTGAGACCCAGAGGACATTGGATTTATTCGACTTTAAAAATTTTGGCAGGACCATAAAAAACTGTCGCGTCGCACATAATTTTTCAGTAGTTTGGCTGTTTATTTCGATTCGGTTTGGGCTTCGGTTTCGGTTCGGCCGGGTATTGGACCCATCATTTGCGTGCTCTATCTGGGCGATCTTAAATGCAAATAAAGAGACCAAGCAAATTGTATTTATTTATCGCTTATTTTCTTGCCCTGTCCCAGAACACGAACCGAAAAAAGGGACAAATATTTGCCCAATGTCAGAGCGCCGCAAAGTATGCAAAACAGCTTTGACTAACACCTACACAGGACCTACCATTCTGTTAACACTATGACCGTTAGTGAGTGTGAGTGTGCGTGGGTGCACACACTTATACAAGGACATGTTTGTATGAGGGTCATGATGACAATTGTGCAGAAAGCATTTTACTGGCCGCAGTCGAGTCGAGTCGAGATGGCCAAACAAAGTGGAAAACCAAAAGAAAAATTGCTCAACAACATTGGACTACAATAAATGTTGTAGACAAATCCAAATCTTATCAACTACACTGGCAGTTTGTTGTTCTTTTTGTCCAGAAGCGGTCCCTTTTTCTTTTTAATTCCCATCCATGGTCGGCCCAGGTTGCAAAGGGATATCTGGCTGAGCTTTGGTTTCATTTCGCATTCAGTTTGGTTTTGGTGCTCGATAGGAAAATACCAGGGTATCAGCCATTATAATCCTTGTCTGAGCCGGGACTTTCGTTAGTTCGTCTATTATGCATGTCGAAACAAAAGCAAAGGCCTCTTCTTTGCACCGGACATGCATGCATCACAACTGCCTCTTAGTCAGTCACTCACTCAAAAAACACTCTAAGAAAATGCATCACTATTCGGTTAAAACCAAGAACAAGCCTAGCTTTTTTAGTAGGGAACTTTTAAATAATTGTTTTCAGTGCACCTCACTCATTCACTCACTCATTCATTTGCACATTTATATGTCCTGTATGTGAGGAATTTTCATAGAATTGCGTTTTCTTTCTTTCGTTTGCCTTGGTCCCGCTTTTGGGATATTTACGCTCCATTGTTTGTCGCTCAGGCGGAAGCATAAAATTGTTTGCTAGATAAGAGAGCGAGATAGTTGGAGGACGAGGAAACGAGACAGAGACATCATCGACTAAAATGCTTTTCCCTTCTCCTCCTTCTCGTCCTTAGAACACCAAGCCCTTGGTCCTTCTGCCAACTTTTTGCAATGTTGAATATTGTATTATCCTTGCTTGGAAACTTATTTTTATTGTGCCTCCGAGGATGACTGTGCTGGATAATCACGTTCGAATTGTTGCACAATTCGTGCACAAGGGCGAAAGTTCCTGTCCAGCTAATCGGACTACGATTGCCTTGAGCAGGTGAACCGATCACCGCAGGACCTAAATCGTTTGGGAAAACTTTAAACTTGTTGTTCATCCTGGAATTTTGCTTTATATATCTACTCTTGGTTTTTTTTTTGAACATTTTTTTGGCTGTTCTTGTAACTGTCAGTGGTCTCTGACGCCGTCGCGTCTGGTAGTGCGGCACTTTCAAATTTATGGTTCATTGAATCCACATGAAAAACAGCCAGACAGCAGCTAAATGGAAAAACCAAAAATAAGAATTGAATTTATTCCAGCGTGCTAGACAACAACAGAGGCATCAGAACTGCTGCGAATAGCAAGTGGCATTCGGGGAATTTCTCAACTTATTTTCAGTTTCAAATGACTCAAAATGCCGGGAAAAAATATATAGTATATGTAAGAAAAATAAGAAATAATATCAAAAGCAACAATCAGCAGCAACGACTGCAAGCTAGCATAAATATTTCCACAGCCACTCAGTTGCAATTGCAACTGGAAACCTCATCGTCGTCCTCTCGACAAAACGAGTCCTAGGAAAAATCATTAAGGTAAAGAAAATAAATTCTCAAAAGAAACTGATGCTAAAGAGGGAAACGTATCAGAATACTAACTGTAAGTAAATGATAAATCAAGCTCAATTTGTCAGAAAATGAGATTAAATGAAGGTTAAAGACATTTAAGATCAGCTTTATAAAATTAAAAATTTTTGGTAATGTTCAGATTTTGTTCAGAAAGCTCCTACCTGCTTTAAAAATGTGAATTATATTCAAAAGCAAACAAGTTTTGGTCATAATTTTAAGCGGTGGAACTTTTTCTTGGCCAAGATGCATTTTCCATCGTCTGCCATTAGTGAGAATGCATTGTCTGCGAGTGTTGGCCAAAAAAAGTAAAAAAATAAACGGCTAGGAGGGCAAAGGACTTTTTGGTTCAAAGGACCCTGCCGCCTGCCGCCACTGTCGACTCAGTTCATTTCACACTGTTGACTTCTGTGACTTCTGTTGACTTGGCAGCGATTTTTCCGGCACACTGTGAGGCACTGTCGGAAAATTGTTACCCCGTCCGAGATGTTTTGCTATCAATTTGAAAGGACATTCGCCATAAATAACTCAAACGAAGCAGCAACGCTGATTCCGGCTCAAAGTCCAGTTGTAGCCGCTCTAAAGGTTTTCATTTCGGGAAATTCTATTTGTGCCGCTGCGAGCTCGTTACTTATTTATTTTCCTTCTGGAAGTTGGCATTCCCGTTTTCTAAATTTCCACTTTCTTTAAGCCGTGCCCCAGGACACGACTTTTTCCTTTCCCGTTAGCCTGCAGGTGCTGCAGACCAATTACCATTACAATCAACAGAACGAAAGAAATTTCATTATATTCGCAATTTTGTGTCTTTTTCTGTCGAATCCAAGGCCAGGAGTCAGCCAAACAAAAACAATAAACTTTTTTTTGAGGTCCTCCACAGTGTCTATTTTCATTAAATGGAAAGAAAGCTGAAATCGGGATATATACGAAGCCGGGCTGCTAATTTAATTCCAGAATATAATTCCAGGTGGAGAAACTCAATTGAAAACGCTGCGGGCACCAAAAAGATAGATTATATTTTCACTCCATGAGTATACTTACATTTTTTTGTTTTTTGTGACAATTTTATTTCGACTGAGACCTGGTGGGTTGAAAGAAGCCCAAGGCGTTTTTTGTTTTGCCAAAAAGCTGTGGCACGTTCGATTTAAATGCCAAGCTCAGGGCTAGATACAAAAAAAACGGTCGAAGAATCATAATGAATTCAATTCAAAATAGAATTTGCAACGAGTACCTTTTGCTAAAGAATTTCTCTCTATTTTTCTCCGGAATCGTGCGTAACTTTTCTGCTTTATTGCCAGAAGTTTTAGACTCTGGGGCAAGTTTATCAAGTGCCCAGCAACGGAAACAACAACAACAAAAACACACAACAGCACTCGACATCAAAATTAATAAAGCGAAACTTTATTTGCAACTGCAAATTAAGTAACTAACTCGGCCAAAGCATTATGGCCAAATTACTTTTTATGAGTTCATTTCCTTTTCAATACGAAAATCCGCCACAAAAACGTCGAAATCCAGGCGAAACCGAAAAGTCCGTGGGATATTGGAAATAAGAGAGAATGAGCCAGCAGTCGGCCCAACAGCACACAAAAAAAAATATATAGATGAAGAAAAAATGGCAAAAAATGTTTGCCATTTTCTCGCAAATAAAAAGCCACTCACTTCAATGAATCGACAAAACTTGAGCCAAAGCGGCCAACACAACTCAGCAAATGTTGGCTGAATGGATGATGGCTATATACAGTGGTATGCTTCTGGACATAAAGTCTAGAAATGAAAACTAATAATATAGCATTAACAGATTATTTATTTGTACGAAAATCATTTGAAAGTTTTTGAATGATAAATAATAAACAAGTTTTTACCTTTCTGGGTTTCTGATGGGTTTTTAATAAAATGGAAACAATTGTGAGCTTTTGATCGTACTATCTTTATGTACTTTGGAACTAAATTTAATAACTAAAGTTGGATGTTCTTTTTAATAATAAAATCAAATTATGTGTTTTATTGTTTACAATTATTCAATTTTTTTTTTTAACCATTTAAGCCTCTCTATTAGAGACACTGTTCAGCGGTGCTGGCTTATTGCGTGGCACAATGGTCAGCAAAATGCGGTCTCCCGGCTGTCAAGTACCTGATGATGTTTAGCTAAGCGTCCGGCGTACGTTACGTTGAGTGGTTGCCTTAGCCGTAGCCATGCACCCGTACTGGCACCCGTAATCTCACCCGTAGCCAGACCCCTACTCTTACCCTTAGCTCTCTGGGCCCGGGCCCTGGACCCGCCAATGATGAAATTACAACATTAGCAAACTAATCGCAGCCACTTTAGATGCCAGTAACGTTTTCAGGGCTTTTCAGGGACGAAGCAGAAGAAGGTGCTTCGTCAGGTGGGCAGTGGCCACCGGTCAGTGGGCAGTGGTCGGTGAGTGGGTGTATCCTTGTGGGCGTGGCGGCAATATAAATGTCCGCCCCAGCAGCGAAAGCAGGGCGAATGAAAAACAAACAACAACAAAGTTGGGAATCGTGTTTCAGCTTTTTTTCGACTCGTTCCGTTTCGTTTCGTTCCGTTGGAAAATAAAGCAATTTCAAGAGCTCTGGCCAGCATCGAATGAAATTAAATAAAATGAAATTCATCAATAAATGGCGTGAGTATATGGCCAGAACGGTGGCTGGCTAGGTAAGCCATAAATAGGCCATGACTCAGTGGGCCACATCATTGAATGTTTTTAGTTGCGGAAATTGTTTGTATTGCAGCGGAAATTCCTTATTTAATAGGTCTAAATGAGTGCCAGCTCCATCTCCCCAAACCGCCAAGCCTGGCCATCGAAAGTTCAATGAATAAATTCTCAATTGTTGCCTGGATGCTCCTTTTGAAGGGAATTCCTGTGAATCCTCTGTCGAGGAATCTGCACAAGTGGTGCGCGTGTGCCGGCGTGTAAAGTGCTCTCCAGGGACAGGTCCTGGCCGAAGGAAGTCCTGGCGGTGCCTGCCTCACGTAGCTTCCACCTCCCCAAAGAAATTCTCGAAGAAATGCGAGCATGTGTAATCACTGCTCATCAAGTTTACACTGGGGAAAAACACGTACATCAATCTATGTTTTTATTAAGGGAATTGATTAGGCTTTTATGCTTTATTTTTAGAACACTCCTGGGAGTCAGTGTCCTTCTACGGATGATTAAGTTTTTTGTAGATAAAGTTAGTGCTTTTCAAGATGTCTTGTCTTAAAACTAACTACATTTTCGATTCTAGATTAGTATTTAAGCAAAGAAAAACAACCTTATCAGTAACTATAAAGTTTACACTTTTTCAAGTACGTTATCGAACAAATTGATTTGGGATTTTATATGCTTTTTACGTCTCTCGACAGATGTAACATGAAGCATCTTTGTTTTTATGTGGCCCAACCTTTTCGGTGTCTGGTTTTTTAAGGACACTAACTGGGCGATCAACAGGACCCGGCCGTTATGTTTAATTGCTGCTCACCGTAAAGTTTGCTCTATAAACATTTTAACTAGGCCTATAAACAGACTAATAGACGCCATCAAGTCGTTTGCATGATTTATGCTTGCCGTTCGTTGTTGGGCCCTTCGTGACGTTAACAATCTATATACGGGACATACAGGATATATAAAAAGGTTGTAAAAAGCCCAGGACAGACATGCGGGGACATAAACTGCTGCAGTAATTTTCGCATTGTTCCAACTCCAACTCGCTCCCCAAATGGGGCTCAATCAATACCCGAAATGAGAGCAACAAGGGCCTTAGGAATGGCAATGCAATATAAATATTTGACGTGCGAGACCGCCTGCCCCCAAAATGTGGAAAACGCAGGCGATGGCGATGGCAATGGCGAAGGCGAATGCGAGTGAGTTGTTTAGAAGGCGACATAACAATTGCAGATTTGGTGAAATTGCTTTTACTTGGCGCCACATAGACACATTCACCAACCACCACCCACTTAGTCCTCCTCGAAATGCGTATGTTCTCGTCAACGTGTTGTAATCAAATGGAACTTGACGTTGGAATTGCGCAAATTGCGCTTTTATGTAGGCTGTCGATTTGTTCACTCTCCCTTCTATTCTATTACAACCTCACACACACCCACACAACCAGAGCCAGGACCTCTTTCATTTCCTTTTGGTAAGCCCTACAGTAGTCCCTTTTTTTGAGCTAAATGTGTTTAAGTACTTCCTTAAAAAGGAGTTTGTGTTTTTAAATGGATTTTAATCTTGCAATAAGAGGCTTAAAGTTTTATTTAATTTATTGGATTAAGAGTAATTTAATCAAGATAATATTTATTTAATAAATTTATTAAGCAATAGGCTTCTTACTTTTCTTTCTCAAGGCTTTTAAAAACTACTTTCGGCTAAAACTAAATGTGTTTCTGCCTGTTATACTTCAAGGATCTCTACTGTAACTGCCTCCTTCCAAACTTGAGCAACACATCTGTCAAATGGTTATTCGGTCTTTGTTCTAGGCTATCCCCTGCCTGGCAGGTCCTTTGCCTCCTTGGCCTCCTCCTCTCTGGAAAATTAGCGCCCAGCCTTTCAAATTGAAAACGTGAACCATGCGGTTCATTGGTAATTCATTTATGCGCACATTTGCCAATGCTGCTCCTGGTTCTGGTCGTCCTGGTACTCCTGGTCCTTTTGGTCCTTTTCCTGCCCTCCTCCTTTGTTTCCCACATCTCCGCATTCTGTCTGTCAGTCCGTCGTCTGTCAGAATGCTTGAAATTGTGGAATGGTTTGATATTCAAACTGAGAGAATATTTTAAGAGATTTTATTTTTTAAATAATTTATAAATAAATAAATTATCAAACAAATTTTTCGTAATTTTTTTATTTAACAAAAATTTTAGTATAGTTTCAATAACTTTTCTCGAATGTGTATCCTTTTTCTGAGTGTCTTTGGTTGGGCGCTGGTCGTAGACCTCTAAGCTCCTGGCTCCTCGCTCCTTTTTGGAGCTGCAGGTGTTTCGCATAAGAAATGGGCTGCCAGGACCGTCGATAGCAGGCCCTGGCATTAGGTGTAATTTATACTTTTCGCCAGTCGCCACCACGCACGACTTGACGTCATGATAATGTATCGAATTCATTTTCCAGTTACTTTGCTCGCCAGTGTCTGGGGTTGGGACTCAGTCTCCGGACTCCTTCTTGGCTGCGTTTTGTTTGGCAAACATCACAAAACGCTTTCGACACATTTCCCATTCATACTCAATTACCTACGTGGCCCTTCTCACCAGCACCGCACTCTCGAATCCCGACCAGGTGCACGTGGCCAATATTTTTCTGGCAAAGCCTTGCAGATTCCCAACCTTATTTTCTTTTTCACTTTTTTCCCAGCCAACTCTTGCTGGGAGTTTCCACTTTGTGTTTGAGTTTTACTGGCCAGGCCAACAACGTTCAATGACTTGGCCCGTGCCAGTGCCAGTGCCGATGCCGATGCAGGAGCCGGAAAGTTTGTTGCAAATATTTGACCAGCGGCCAGACCCCGGCCAGTCCTGGCCAGTGCAATTATTTATTTGATTTCGTTTTGCGTTAGGCAAACACTGGCCAAAAGTTTGCCCATCTTCTCCTCAAAAAGAAAGGCAAATATACGAGTACGAGTATGGGCCGTATGCAATTTCTATGCAGACGAGTGTGTTCTGGCCAACTTAAAAATATTCATATTAAAACATGAAAGCCAATTACTTTTATGAAGTGCCCCGTCCCGTAAATTCTACTTTGTATAATTTACAACGCCAAAGCATGGAACTGAAAATCGAAATTGCAATCGAGCCGAAAACGCTAACTGAATGGCCCACTGGGCCCTGGTCAAATGAAAATAAACAATATTTAGTGTTCGGCCTTTTCCGCTAAATCAATCATAATCAATATTTAAATTGGTAAAATAGAGGAGAGGTAAAAAAAAACCAAACACCAAGCGACTAGAAATAATTTATTAGCGCACAGAGAAGCCCACAAATTTCCGCATCTAGCAGGTACATGGGAATGCACTTAGAAGAATCGGGGCGTTTGATTGATGGATTGACTGATTGATTGACTGGGGGCAAGACTATGTGGCTAATTCATCCACTTTCCCAAAGACTTCAATATACACTCGCACTGTCGAAATTTTTAAATTCTTCAAACATATTGGCGTAATTCAATTGAAAATGTTGCGCCTGTCGGACGCAGAAGTCAGAGGCAAATGTCAAGCGAAAAATCGCTAAAAAATAGCCGACATTTGTTTTGAATTGGCATTCCAATGACTGGGGGAATCGTCAATGTTTATTCGGTTGCACTTTAATTATTTTTACGCCCACCTGGATGGCTGACTGGCTGGCTGGGGGCTGGGCGACTTGGTGGATGTGGCACGCCCTAAGCGGAAATTGCATAGTGTCGGTATCGGTGTCGCCCCACACCCGACACGCCTTTTTGTTTTATTTTAATTGAATTTTGAAATATGTCCACGCCCAGGACTTGTTTTTTTGTGCTTTTCCGTTTGCTCGTCTCTCGCTGTGTTTTCCTGCTTTCCTGTTTCAGTTCAGCTGCACCGAAAATGCAATTAATTCGAGCACTTTTTGAATTGTTCCAATGACCCTTCTCCTCGGCAGTTATTTGTTGCCATTGCTGCAATAAATTCTCTACGCTTCAAAAATAAATCAAATGCATTAAGGGCTGTGCTTTCCTACTCTTTTTTCCTACGTCCCCCTACATCCTTTGATAAATGTTAATTAAATCAGTTTTTTCACTGCTATATTGAATACCAGATACGGAATATATGCATTGCATTAATCTCGCACTGACACTAGTGTTCTCGCCTTTATTTTCCACACAGCTTGGACCACGTGCCGTATACTTAATTTTTTCGATTTACACAATATTGTACACTTTTGAGACCTTAGGTTTCCTAATTGATTAAGTCTTCTCTATATAAGAGACAACTTGTTGCTAAAACCTTAAACTATTTCCCTCTTTCAGAATTCTTATTGCCAGAGGTACATTTTCGTTTTTATTTATTTTCTGGCACTTTTATTGTTGAGATGAGCAAAGCATAAAGTTTTAGGTTTTTAGTTTTGGCCAGAAGAGCCTGCCAGGCATATACGCAATATTATTACATTTAATTGAATATACTGAGGCCACAACTTTGCGCCGAGTTGGCAAAACTAATTGTTAATTGAAACAAAATCCAGGGAACGGACAATTAGGGACCAGAAAGGAAAGGAATTGCCGCCAAACAAATGCCAACAATTAACTCAGACAACAATACAAGGCGGAACCCCGAGGCCCTGGTCTGCTTTGGTATGAGTTTTGGGTTTTAAGTTGGGTTGGGTTGGGTACTTACCGCTCATCACAATCACGACGAGGACGAGGACGCTGATGCTGATGCTGTGAGCCATGTGGAGTGCCATGGCTGCCCGGCTTCGGCTCGGGCTCCGGCTCCTTGCCCGGGAAATGGAAAACGATGACGGCGACAGGAACAAGAAGCGGAAATGCAGTAAGCCTGCTCCGGTCGAGGGCGTTGCAGCTCTTCTGGTTTCTGGCCCTCTGATTTCTGTTTTCTGCTTTTTTGTTTTTGTTTCTGCTTTTGCTTTTTGCTGTGGTTTCTGGTTGTGCCTCTGCTTTTGCGTTTATGCTGGCAGCAATAACCAAGTTAGCAGCATCATCATCAACATGGACGGCAGCAGCTGCAGCGGCAGCAGCAACGTCATTATCGGGCCTCCCGGCTCTCTATTAACTTGGCCAATTGCCAGGACAGTGGCCCAGTCGCTGATGCAGACAAAAGGAACTTATTCGCTTGCCGTTTGGCTTTCCCGTAGACAAAATGCGGCCTGAAAAGGAGAAAAGTGGAGAGTATTACGATCTGTTAGTGGACTGACGCGAAAGTTATTGCAACTGACAAAGCTGCCCCAAAATGGTTGCTGCCATAAAAGGATGGATGGCTGAAGCTGGCCCCGAAACTGAAAAGCACTCATCGACAGACTCCTGAGCTGGCTCTGGAGCTTCTTCCTCCATCTGCCTCCTGCCACTGGCAGGGTGCAACACAAAAATCAAAAACTACAACGGAAATGAACAAAACGATAATGGGGCATGCCGCCTGCATAATAATAGTTCGAGTGCAACGGGTGAAAAACACTGGAAAAGAAAAGCTGAAAGCAGATTTTATAAAGCTTCTAACTGAAAATATAATTTAGAATTTTAAGTTAAATTTACTCTACTTTGATATCTCTATATTAAATTTCTAGGCCCTTTGAAATCCACTCAAGCTTCATCATCCACTGTACGACTTTCAACAATTTTGAATTCATTTTTCTCCTACTTCAAATTTTTGGCCAGGCCACGTGCACAATCTCTGGCAGCAACTGGGGAATTTAATTTGCTAAATATAATTTTTCACTTTTTTTGTTTTTATTGCCTCGTCGGCCCAGGCGAAGCTGGAAAAAGTTTAAACAGTAATTAAGTTAATTGCCTGTCTGCCGGGCAGCTTAGTTTTGCTTAGTTATATTTTGGATTTCGGGAGTTGGCTGGATCCAATATACTAATATAGTCTACCATCGCACTATAATTATTTGCTCCAAAAGCTCGGCCTGTCGAGATGATCGATTCATCGACATTAATGCCAAAATAATGGAAGGCAGGCGCATTTATTACGCATACGCCATGTGCACACGCCGTAATATGCGAGCGAAAATTTCGATTTTTTCGCATTTATGTAGTAAAAATTGTTCCGCCACTCCATGCTATTATTCGTGATAGGACGAGGTCGTCAGGCATGTGGCAGGGGCAAGGGGAATTCATAATTCTAATGCATGGATATTATGTGCCATAGTCTGCACATGCAAATTACCGCTACACCGAACAGCCATATACGTACGATGCTATATCATTCCGCCCACTTTTCAGAGTTACCAGTTCCCGGTTCCGTACTTATTGTTAGGAAACGGAAAGAAGGCAGCAAAGCAAAAAAAGCCATTTTTTGCTATTATTGTTAGCTATCGGTTGGATGTACAATGTACTATACATGTATGCGTGTTCGTCCTGCCAGACACACACACACAACACACACTCTCTCCTATATGCCAGACTTCAGACTTTGGAAAGCAATTTGCCACGCACTGTCAGTGAAGTTGAACGCAGTGGAACATTTCTAATTTTCAGCTACGAAAAATTTATACAATAAAAAGCGCTGCCCAAACATTGCCAGAAAAAAAATACAGAAAAATTACCAAAAAAAAAAGAAGGAACAATTCGTTGCCAAAAAATTTACATAAATACAATTCACACACAAGCAGGCATACGTATTCCGGCAGATGCGCAATGTAAATTGTATTGTACAAAGATTTGCTTTTACTTTGCTGGTTCCGTATCGCCGGCTGCAGTGAGAGTCCTTCTCTTCTGGCCTCGGACTGAATCAGTGGGAATGCCTAGCTACCAAGCACATAAAGGTACTCCTATTTGAATAAGCCCTAAGCCCAGAATTGTATTCTGAAATTATCTTAAATAAATATCAATGGTATTTGCATAATTCATAATTAACAGCCAGTTTAACCCCATTAATATGAAATGTTTTGCCAAGTATGGTTACATTTTGATCTCTGAATTGTTAACCATCTTAACCATCGTTTCAAAGGAGCCGAGTGCTTAATCCAATGGATTAGAATTCCCCAAAAATCGTGCTTCATTTTTCTTTGGGATATCCGGAATGGTGGGCTTGTAATTACTCCCAAGCAGGCAAAGCAAGAAAATGTATATAACATTATAAAGCAATTTGCAGTAAATCACCCAAAGCGACGCGCGTGTTTATAAATCACAAACAGCCCATGAGCCAGCCCCACCAAGCTTTCTGTTTTTATTCCATTTTTATACCCTGCAGAGGGTATTATAATTTTGTCCAAAAGTGTGCAACGCAGTGAAGGAGACATCTCCGACCCTATAAAGTATATATATTCTTGATCAGGATCACCTCCTGAGTTGATATGAGCATGTCCGTCTGTCCGTCTGTCCGTCTGTCCGTCTGTCCGTCTGTCTGTCTGTCTGTTTCTACGCGAACTAGTCTCTCAGTTTTAAAGCTATCGTCTTGAAACTTTGCACACACCCTTCTTTCCTTTGCACGCAGTATATAAGTCGGAGCGACCGGGATCGGCCGACTATATCCTATAGCTGCCATATAACTGATTGATCGGAAATGGTATAACTTTGGTGTTTTTAGAGTTACAGAGTTCAAATTTGACATGAGTGCTATTTTTGGCAAAACATTACGACATGCCAAATTTCATTAGGATCGGCCGACTATATCCTATAGCTTCCATGTAACTGAACGATCGGAAATGACCCAACTTTCGTTTTTTTGAAGATAGAAAGCTGAAATTTAATACAGATTCTATTTTTGGTCAGTTGATCTAACGTACCAAATTTCATAAGGATCGGCCGACTATATCCTAGCTGCCATATAACTGAACGATCGGAAATGACCCAACTTTCGTGTTTTTGAAGATAGAAAGCTGGAACTTGGTACAGGTTAAATTTTGATCCATCCTACCAAATTTCATAAGGATCGGCCAACTATATCCGATGTTTGCGATATATATCCGGTTTTAGCTGCAAGGGTATATAAACTTCGGCTCCGCCCGAAGTTAGCTTTCCTTTCTTGTTTTTGTTGCTTTCTGTGGTGATGTCCCGCTGGTAGAAAACCAAAATCAAAATGAATAATTAATATGTCGCGCCTGCCGCAGAAACCATCTTCCAACTTCCAAAAGAGGGAAGACTAAAACGAAAGCAATTCCAGAGCTTCCATGGCGAAGAAAACAAAACAAAGTCGCGCAGCAAAAACTCTGGCTCATATGAGTCCCTGCGGCGTCTAAGCCAAAGTCGAGACAGAAACTCGAGAAAAAAAACTCGTCCAACGAGATTGACAAATTTGGCATAGCAAATGAAATGCTTGACTCGGCTACGACTCCTAAATTTTTCATTTATGACAATGTTTACGTAATTCGACAGCCAAAACAAACCCCTCGCTCCTGCCATCCTAGCACGCAAATGAGCACTCATTTGTTGTCATTTTCCGGAAAAAAAGGAGGAGTCCCATCCTGTCTGGCTGGATGGTTTTCTAGCTGGAAGAGCCAGGAGACACCGTGTGGCTGTTACGGGCTGCAGCAATGGCTTTTAAACCGTTTTAAATGGCCGGCGATTTGTTTGAATGTTGCGACATAAAACTGCAATCTATGGCCCATTCCGGAGGCAAAGGTGCTGCCTAAATAGCTTCATCGACCGGCAGCAACAAGCCGATTCTGCATGAGTCCATTTACCAAAGTGTCCTGCTGAAAGGAAGAGCCTCAGGGTCGTTAAATAATCAAAGATCTTGTGCAAATTGTGACAAACAGCTTACGGATTAAGGCTAAAAGGGGAATTGCTAAGCAACATGGGGTATTAGCAAAGCAAATAAAAAGAATGTACGGCTACAAAATGAACTATAAATGACCCTATGTACTTGGCTTTGTCTATTCTTATATGGAATTTAGTTTGCTAAAGGAAAGTAAGGGCACTCTTCGCAGTAGCCAAGGTTATCCATCTAAAAAATGGGATATAATCATGGGGCTCATTTGAGACGAATCAGAGCTTAATTTGCATGCCGTTGGAATACAACTTTCATCCATCAGATAAAATGCTACTCGAACAATTTCCCACTCGACTGGCTCGTTATCCCTCGTCAAACTTTATGATAATTATGCAAATTAAGAGTGGCTCCTAATTGAAATCAACAACAATGGTGGAGAAGGCCATGACCTTGGCATGGTAAGTCATTAGTCAAACGATTGCAATTGACAAACAGTCGTCCGAGTCGGTGACCCCCAAAAGTGCTCCGAAAAAATATGAGAAAATTATTGTTTTGTTTGTGCAATTCGAGGGTTGGGGTGGAAGGGGGCTTGGCTTTCGCAGAGCCTTGCGCTTCACGGCATATTAAGCAAAATGAATAAATTACAATTGCAAATAGGCAATTTCCTACACTTCCTTCCTTTTGACATTTCACTGTGCAGCAAAGTGGGGCGTGGTCAGGCCAAGTTCTTATCGTTCTTGTTGTTATTTTTGGTATTTGCCTGGTTTTGTGGCGGCTGTCAACTTTTCGTGGCAGTGAGTTTTTGGCAACGCTGCTCGGTTTTGGTCTAAATAACGTCTAATTTGCAATTTTGTTTAATTGTTTGTGGCTTTGGATTTTGACATGATTCCCCAACAACTTCCTCCTCATCATCCGTTCGTCCGTCCGTCCATTTTGGCCATGGCGTGCGGCCGGATCGTAACTGATTGTTTGTGTTTTGTGTTATTTGAGGTTTTTAGTTTGGGTCAACATCAATGAATACAAACACGCACCACTAAATTCACAGACCTCACAGACCCCACGAAAATAACACAAAAGCCACTCGTCCCGACCCGGCTTTTTCCGCTCCAACTCATCCAACAGGCCTCGTGTCTTGGCCAAGTTGTAATAAAAAGAGTTTCTATTGCAGCCAGCCTTTTGACCAATTAAAGTCAGCCGAATAGATAGAGCTTCAAATGTTCTGGCTATTTTTAATTTAACAAACTTTTTGAATGAAAATTTCAATAAAAAAGTAATATCAATGCCAATATTGAGCTTCTGTGATAAATTAAATATCAATTTGATTTTAATTTAGTTTCTAAAGTGGCAATTATATTAGCTAAAGCCAATGTTACATATTTGATAATATTATACAAAAAATTCAATAACTTTAAAAACATCCAATCGTGAAGTAAACTCTTCTACCAAATGTCCTTTAAATACCATACACCCTTGACTATTGGCCAGCTATAAAGGGCACTCAAGCGGAGTTTGAATGTCATTGTCCTGGACTCGTCCTCGTTTGCCTCGTGCCTTCGCCAGGCTCCTACAAATTAGCTGTGCAAGTGCCTTGCACTTAGTTTCTGTCTGTGTACTTTCCCAAATTGGCTTTCACACGCCATTTGCATTTAATTGCAGAGATGCCAGGGACACGGACAGTACAAAAAATGGAAAAGTAAGGAGTTGAAATTGGCTAGGAGACTGCGACCCTGTGTTGGCCTTGTTAACAAGAGCATTTGCCTAAAACGCCGAAGCTTCATTTGGCAAATCAAATATTATTGTTAATGCCACGGCGACTATCAGCTTTAGGAAAGTTAGGTTTGCGAAACCTAAAGTTTAGGAGTGCGAGTGCGACTTTAATGCCAGCTGGAGGCACTTAAACCGCCATCCATCCTCATCGCCTTGAGCTTGGGGATGATGATGCTCATCCCGACATCCCGACATTCCGGATCCCGACTTCCCGAGTATTTATTGTCAATAAAGCCCTTGCAAAACAACACAAATGCGACACAGAAAATATTGTAAGTGTGCAGTGAATGCCATCTAAATGTCTATATGCGATACATTTTATATGTATTTTCTAGATTGAATTGGAAAGTCACCACTCGGCTGGCCCCCTCGGCTGAGGCATTCCCCAACCGCTTCACGTATTTCGATCCCACTTCAATTGAAAATTGTCTGCGTGGCAAAAGTGAAATGCTTGAGAGGAGCGCGTCACACAATCGTAGTATCGAATCGAATGGAATCGGTGGCGTCTCCACCGACCGACTTCTCCTTCTTCTGACTGCCTGCCCCCTTTTCGGATTCCCAAAGTCTATGCCGTTGCCATTGATGTTTTGCTGCGCACTCGAGTGTGTTTTCTTTAGTAATGGAATTTATTAATATTTCATTGTGTCCTCCCGTGAAGGAGCCCAGCGCCAAGCTCGGCTTTGGGTTTTGGTTGGGTTTTTGTGGCTGCCTTCAAGGAATGTCAACAATTGCCAGCACTTGGAATGCTTGAACCCCTCCACAGTTTTTACCAAAATATGAAGTAAGAAAAAAAAAGAAACTTTCCCTCATTGGTTAAGTACTTTTTGAGGTTTCCATTATGAAATCGCAAAGTTTTTGTCTACGGTTGAATATGCATTGGAGTGTTTTGGGTACACTTATGGCAAACTGTTATTCAAAAAGACTCATTTATGGGAAATGTGTGTTTCAGCCCCGAATTCAGACTGGTGTGCCCAAAAATTGTTCTATCTGCATAAGCACTTATTGCGCCTGATGGCCCAATTACGGCCCAGATATTTATCAATCTTAGAGTGCAATTTCTCATTTCGAGAGAGTGTGTGTGTTCACGGTTGATTTGCCTAATTGCTGCTGCCAAGGAATATTAATAACGCATTTTCCAAGTGACTGGCATCTGGGGGAAACAACTTGTTCTCGACTTTAACACTTCAATCTTCAGTCTTCAGTCCGGAATAGAAGTTCTACTCCAAAACTTGACAGGACTAGTAGTGTATTGTCAGTCTCAGTCTCTCTATACAATATATATATTTAAAATGCATAATTCAAGAAGATGCCTTGTGTATGTGCTGGCCAAGAAAAAGTTGAAAACTTTCCCATTTCTGGCCCTGGCCAGAGAGTTCTTGTTGACCAACAAAGCGCATAATGCAACTTTCCAATGGAGAGACGCCTCTGCTCCCATAATCATTTCAAATTCCACAACAAACAGCAAAAATCAAATTTGAAAACTCGTAAGAAATCTAACACCCAATGCACCCACGATTTGGCCCATTCTCTGGACGTTTTCTCGTCTCCTTACTGCCGTAAACTTTTCAGCCATGGCCAGAATGGAATACGAATTTTTGGCACACAACGCACACACAAGAAATGATGATATGAAATGGGGGAAATGTGAGGAAAAACTCTTGTGATTTCAGCAATCAGAGTTTTCGGAGGCCACCACCATCCACTCTCCACTCTCTAGTTCGCGAACAATATGAAAATAATAAAAACAGTTACATAAATCAAAAATGATAAGGGAAAAACAGTGCATAAAAGTTGAACACTGTGGGGGAAAAAAAGAAAAGTAGACTGCACCAGGGTGGTACTGGGCTGGAAGTAGTTTTTCTTGGCTTTTCCTTCTGGTTTAGCTCCTCCCTTTGCGGATTGCGATGCAAAACACAACATGGAAAATCGAAAGTTGAGCTCCTTCTGATATAAGAAGGAAATCGACTCGAACAACAGGAAGCGTCTGTCTTGGCCAAGTCTGTCGTCTATTTTTTTCCAATTTTTTTCCCCCTTTTTTCCCATTTTGAACTCAATCTCAGAATCTCTAGTCCCATCCTCCGGCAAAGGTGAAAAATGCGTGTCAATTTTTTTCCCATTTACTTTCCCAGACAACCAATCCCACCAAGAAAGAAAAACCATCTGCAATCACAAGAACTGAATTATTATTGCAGAAGCAAGGGGTAAGAAACTTAGTTTATATTTAACAAAAATATATACCATATATACCCTTTCAAGTGAAATTTAAGTGTATTTCATTTTCGTATTTATTTTTCGCCCATTATTTACAAATGGGCGTGGCTTGGCATTAACATATCAACGCCCACTTTGGCCATAACTCTCGCTTAAGACTGACAACCGATCGAAGAAGTGAAACTGCAATCGAGTCGAGGCTTATTTATATTGGACTGCAATGTGATGGTACGCCCTCAGGATACTTGGTCCTTGGCAGTGCTGGGCGGTTGGTGATTTGTTGTCCTGCCAGCCAGACTGTGCATACAAAATTACAGACGACGATGTCGACATCCGAGCTGTTGGCAGTTAATGTGAAAAATGTGTTGAAAATCGCATTCATGCATAGATTTTTGTTCGCACCCCGGGAACATTTTTCGCCCAAGCAGCTGATTTGTTGGCATATTGATTTAGTGGCACTCCCGCAAAGCCAAAAAGGAAACCAAAAGGAGGACTCCTACACAAATCAACTCGCTTGGCTAACTGGCTGGCTAACATGCTAGCTGGTTGACTTAAAGCCGACATAAAGCTGCTATGAAATGCAATTAAGTCAACGCCTCGGCCAGGTTGCGAGGACTTTGGCCAACAAACGATGACTTTGGGAGTGGCCTAGAGTGGCTAACCGTTGGCCAAATATTTGGCCAGACTCGCTGGGCCAGGCCGACTCTTAATGGACCACATTAGACACAAAATACGAGCACATTTGCGGCATACACAAAAAGGTAAACTAACTCTCACACGCTCGCATAAATGTGCAATTTATGGACAATAATTGCCAATAAGAGCCACACAGCTGTCGTCGAGACTCGGCCTGAAGTCATAAAATCCTCCTCCTCGTCGGCATACATTGAATGTCCTTCTCCGTCTGCTAGCTGGGATCCTGATTCTGACTCTGATTCTGTTTATGTGTGGATTTCGCATTCATTTGCATGGCGCTATATATTAGAGCCTTGCTCAATTTGCTCGAGAGTTAAATTGAAGCGGACTCTGAATTGATGTTATAACTCACAAGGAATTTGGTTTATCCGCCACTAACTCGAGTTGAGTCTGATATATGATGAAACATATCCACAAGCTCATACTTCGATTTCCAAAATGAAATCGAAATCTAAAATGGAGTATCTAGTTCGCGAAGTATCAATTAAATCTATAATAGGATGGAAATAGGAGTTTCTCGGAAGTCTAGTTATTTCACGTTTAGCCGTTTAGCCTCTCAAAATATCAAGTATCCTTTACTCATTATCAACAGGGATCTCTCTCGAGGGAAAACTTTATAATTTAAGTAGCATGTGAGGCCAATTAATCTTTCGCGCCAATCGCCTGCCCGCCCTTACGGGCTTAATTTAATTTTATTCGAGTTGGCCAGGAAAGGGAAAGCGGCTCGCAAGTTTAAATCAATCAAGAAGAGAAATTTTCAAATGGTTTATTTATGCATTCAACATTTGTATCTGTTCGCAGACCGCAGTCTGTAACCGCAGAAGATTCCTTTGGAATCGAGGATGCCATGTGTCCACGTATCCTTTTTGTGTAATGGCCCAAACGCGTCGTTTTTTGGCGAGGCTTTAATGGCAATTTAAAATGTCGGAAAGCCGCAAATTTCCGTTATTCATACAAAATTAAACGCAAATATACTGCAAAGAGCCTTTACCCAAGAGCTGTCAGGACACGCGGAAAAAGGTTCCTTGAGACTTTGAAAAAGAAAGATCAATTTTACTAAGAGTTTACAGTTGTTGGACTTTTATTTCATTAGTTACTCTATTTACTCTTTTAATCTTTTATGTGTTTGATGGACTATTTTTTTTCTTTCAGTGCCGGCAAACAATAGCCATCACTTTCACTGAGAATGAGTAAGTGCGAGTGAGTGCAAACGTGCCGCGAGGAAATTAATTTCCGACAGAAGTCACACAGAACGGCATCGAGACGGGAGTCCACGATAATTAACACACACTGGCACACACAGTGAGTGTAACACCCTCATATCCTGGCCGCACGTCTCGCGGGATGTTTGCCTTGAAGACGGCCACTCATGGCCAGGGAAAGGATGTCGCCGCAGGCCATCCACACCAGAAATTGTAACCGCTGACAAACGCCAAGCTAACGGCTTCCAAAGGACACCCAACCGCGGACAGTGGCCAACGGACAAGGGACTGTACAGAGAGAGAGAGATGCCTGTGGCCGTGGGCTAACTTGGGCGCAGCTGTCATCGGGCTGCGATAAATTTTGGAGGCCAATGCCGGGCGGCGACATAAATCAGCCCAAAGATTTATGGCGATTTGCGCAACTTGGCGTGCGCGATAAAGAGCCAAAGAATGCGTCCAAGGCGACCTGATCCGGATCCGGATCCAGGCATCCGGGGACGACTGTTGCTCTTCGCCTGCCATTGCCATTGCCAAGCTTTAGTTCATAATAAGTGAGTGCGGTTTCAAAGGAAATTCGGACCAAGAAGTACCTCTTATGAAAAGGATACAACACAATTCCTTTTGTAAGAAAATCTACCACTCCAAAGGCCTTTCATAAAATCCCAAGGTCTATCTAATTAATTAACATATCTGATGTCAGAGCTGGTAAATACCCCCTACTCAAGATTTTACAGGGTATGGGCTAGCTTAGTCGGACAGTTAATGGACAATGGAGACAAAAAGTTAACAAGGGACCAGCTATCTGCCGCCTCCACTTTCCATTTCCGCATTCTTTGTGATTATCACACTGGGACCTATTTCCCACAATATCTGGCAAATTGAAAAGGGTAAGAATGTCCACTCCACTTCACTTTATCCCACTTTCTCCGTGACATAAACCTATATATAGATAGACTGACACGGGCAGACGATAAGATATGGAAGATGTGAGAGATGTGGGTCAACGGATGACCCACACTGGGCTAGCTGGCTGCCTGCCCGCCTTGGACAAATTCATTAGGCGCCGGATATCGTAAAAGGCGGCCCCCAAAGCCTACCAAATGACTCAATTTACATTTCGAACATATTTTCATTAGCGCCCTGGAAGATATCGCCCCCACAACGCTGGACCGTCCATCTCATCTCATTTCATTCCATTTCTTTTCATTTGAAAAAGAAGCATCATATACTCGGGAAAAGGAAAATACAAATATTCTTAATATTCAGGGCCTCATGCCAATGGCATTTTCGTTCCAGTTTCGCGTTCGCCTTGGCGGCCAATATTAAAAATAAAGTCCATCACTTACAGTCGCTTTCTTATTTATGCGACCGCCCGTCGTCAGTCCCTCTTTCCGCTGATATTCCGTTGATATTCCGGCTTTGTAACCGCACTCCGGCTACGTCTACGGCTACGCCTCCGTCTCCGGCTCACTCGCTCCTCCACGGCCGGAATCATAAAAGTTAAGCGCCGGCCAGTGAGTGGCGAATGCTGTACAGTGAACACACAATAGGGACAGCCAGTCCGTCTGTCCGCAAGTCACCCGCTGGATGAGGAGCTCGAGATGAAAGTGAAAGTTAAGAGCCCTTTAAAAACTTTTTCTTTTTATGACTTATTGCGCTCTTGAAGGCGACGACGACATTATACAGACTTGAAAAAAAATAGTAGTTGATTTATAGAAACACTTTTCTTTTCTAGAAGGAGGATAAAAATAATAAAAGGTATTAAAAGGAAATAACTAAAATTGTATGATTATAATCGATGGATATTATTAGTTCCCTTTGACATGATTTAAGTTTTATTTTAATTTTTTTAAATATTGTTTTCAAAGTGTATTAAAAAGCAACAGCAACAATGAGCGTCTGTGCGTGAGCTTTATTATTATTATTCTCGCTGCAGTTGTAACTTTTTTTTTTCCATTTTTTTGTTTTTTGTTTGTTTGCTCCTCTAGACGTGCCTGTGCCAGGGCATAAATATAAATAGCAACTTAAAAATTTGCAAGCCATGGCAGCATTCTATTCACAACCACCCACGGTGCGTATGAGTAATGCGAATCGAAAGAAGCCTGTCGTCAGGTGGGTGTGCGTGTATGTCTGTGTTTTCTTTTTTTTTTTATATATTCCACAAGCTTTAGCATGCAGATGGAAAATGAATGAGAATCACGCGACAAGGTACCCACTATATCCTGCAAAGGATAAACAACATTCGGAGAAAATACATTCATAACTACCTCGACTAAGAACAACATAAACGTTGATATGTGTCACATTATGCCATTCGAAGGCGGCAAAGGAGCCGAAAGAACCCAAGAAGCGGCTGCTGCCCGCGGCATCCTTATCCCAGTACTGCCATAAATCTTGCAAAGAGAGCCGGGGATATCCTGGTACAATATTTGCTGACATGACAACCGAAAAACATACTCTCAGCATACAGAAGGTGATAATGACAGTTTAGGCATTCATTACACGTGTTGCTGATAAGGTGGTGGCACTGTGAGCCCCAACCGGCCCCTGAGCCACTCCCACGGCCACTGCTGGCCGCCCACTCAAACACAAACAACCACTGGAACAAGGACAAGAACACGACCAGCAACAACATTGACATGACTCCGCTGATAAAAGTCAACAATATAAATTAATAAAGCTGACAGGCGCGAGCGGCGGTACAACGGCCCCGAGGGATCCTGTTCAATGTCCTGCGTGTTTGCCATAATAATATATTTCATTTGAATCAACAAGCCAAACCAGACCTGGCCCGGCCAGGACAGGACAGGACACAAGGCAAAAGACGTTGTACCGCCGAGTCGCAAAGATATATTCATACATTTTAAAATATGCGCATTATGGGCGAAAGTAAGCTGATATTTATGCTAATGAACCCATGGACGAGCCAAAGCAATTACTATAATTGCTCACTCCGGCACTCTACATCAATATTCATTTAATTCACATGCAAAAAGTTTCTTCTTTTTGTTTGACTTCCACAAAGGGCATATACGTATTACATGTATGTACATAAGGAATTTTCTTGAAGGACGACGCTAAAGTTTTGCCCATCAAATCAAATATCAAAGCAACACGTGTGTTCGTCCCCCCCAAAAATATATATTATATAAAGAAAAACACAAACAAAAACACACAGAATCTCACAAGGATGGAGGCAGTTCTTCAAAAGGATGTGGCAAATGAGCCGCAGCTGTTTCCCCTGATGGGAATGTAATTAAAATTTTTCACAATTGCACACTTGCACTTGCCTCAGATAAACTCAATATTTGATTTGGCGCCTTCCCTTGGGTGGGGGGCGAAATCCGGGAAGTCTCCAATCATTTGTTGATTGCGGCCGAAGAATCAACAGGAAGAAGGAAAAACTCTGGAGGCTGCAGAACAAATCAGCGGAAAGTAAACTTCATTAACATTTCAATATTTCACTCCCTCGCAAATCAGTTTGCTGATTTTTTACATTATTTATTCAGATTTTTTTCTGTATCGACAGATTTTCTTCGATTTGGAAAATTTCCCACTTCATTGGCACATTGGCGCATTCATTTGCCGAATGACTTGGGCCTCCATAAATTTAACACGTGTACACAGCCACCTCCCCCCTTTTTTTTTGCAACAAAATAATCAATTCTGAGCCTTTTTGGACACAAAAGAATTCCAATTTCGAAAAAACTAACAATAAGTTAAAAAAAGAAGGCTAAAGAAGGCTTTCTTGGTGGCCTTTCTTGGAAACCCTCTTAAGATATGGGTGTGTCCTTTAATATAAGGCAGAAACAATGCTGCTTTTAAGGATCTTAAAAAGTAGACCAGGCCAGACCTATTTCCATAAAAACTAAAGAGTAAAGCTTCATAGTTTCAAAAATCAAAACTAAGAATGACCATAAATATTATTCAAAATGTCCTTAAAAAACCCTCAGACAATCGTCCTTTTCATTATCATCTCTGGTTTCATTTGGGCTTATTGCCCAAATATGCGTCCAATTAAAATATAATTCATGGCCGGCAGCAGCTTAGTGCTCTTTATGTTCCCAATGGCTCCCCAGTGAGCATTTGTAACTGCACAACAATAACCAGAGCGAATAAAAAAGCGAGAGGTGGCTACAAAACACAGAGAGAGATAGGAAGAGATAAAAGGAAAGAGACGGGGACAGAGGTAAGCAATGGCAAGTCGACTTTAATTTGTTTCGTGTGCCGCCATGGATGAGGACCATAACGAAATGAACTCGCCGAGGAGGAAGAATCCTTCGGCATGCAACGCCCGCGGCAGGCCCAGTTCCTGCCATCACGTTCCTGTCGGGGTGTAACATTTGTGGGCATATAAAAAAATATCATAACTATATATGTATATACGTGAAACAGCATTTATGCGCATTGAAACAGAGCTGAGCAAAAATGTAAACAATTTTTTTTTTGTCATTTTTGGCCAGGCCAGGCCGGGAGTGGAACATGTATGGCTTTTTATGAAGACCGGGAGAGAGGCCAAAAAAGCAGGCCAATGGCCAGTGGCAAACAAATGGCCCAATCCGGCACAGAAAGTGAGAAAGAGTGGGGCAAGCAAATGCACTGGGGTGCCACAAACAGACAGACAGACAGACTGGCTGGCTGGCTGGATGGTTGGGATGACCCACTGGCCAAGTGAGCAATGGCCAAAACAGCGAAGCACCATAACGAGCGCTTAAATAATTAATATTACTCATACGCAGTGTTGGCTTCTTCTCCTGCTGCTCCTTCGGCTCCTTTGCTAGCGGTATAAATCATAAAACGTGCACTCAGCGCGCATATTAAATCCTTCGGGCTAATGAACACTGAAACTGATTGATGAAGCCGAGACTATCTCTTACCAACTCTTTTCTTTCTCCTCTGAAAATGTATCTTTGTATCTTTAAATCTTTGCATCGCCACGGCTGTTGCCCGTTACTTCAATTAATAATGGAGCGTGAAAAGTTTCACTTTGCCAGCAGCATTAACATTTTGCATTCATTCATTAGGAACGGAGCAAAGTTTACGCTGATGATAAATTGTTAAATTTTGAGAACTTAACCTTGTTTGTTGCGAGAAGGGAGGCCAAATCAAACTTCTTCACTAATTCATTTTCATTTCGCTCCTCGCGAAAATTTAAATGAAAAAATATGTGACCCTTTTTTCTGGCCATAATCAAGATAAACAGCGGACAAAAGTATATCAACTTGCACATAGAGAAATTCTAGGAAATTCTTTTACAAAAATAAGTGAATTCTTTAGAAAAATGAGGAAAATATTATGTAAAATTTGATAGGACTTATTTATTGAAATTCCTGGAAAGGTATCAGGCAGTCGTTAGTCCCATAAATTCAGAATCATTTTATTTCCGTTTTTTATTTTGTTTGTTCTTTCGGGATTCGCGGACAGAACATAATTTGAATTATTAATTAGCGCGTAATTAGTTGGGTCGATGTTCCTTAGCCCGCAGGTTCTTGTGACCACGTCTTGCGGTCATAATTTTAATACGCCAGGACCCCCAAAGCCTTTGATCTTCCCGGGGATTCCACGTCTTTTGATTACCTAATTCATTTACCTCTCTGCCCGACACCAAAACTTTTTCCCTTTCGTTGTTGCCGGCGTGGCTTGTAAAATGCATAGAAATTTATCAGGCAAAAAATAACTCATTATGTGTCAAAAGCCCGCCCCTGGCCGAGGTCCGTTCCACTCTGTATTTCTATCAGCCAAGTTCCCCCTTGACCCAATTAAGAGCGGAACTCAAATCTGAAAGTTTCGCTTTATGTTCGCTGACTCACTCGCCCACTCGAATCCCTCAAACTGCCTCTTGCCCCCTTCGAAAAAGGACCGACCGCCACCACTGTCCGCGCAATTAAAGCAACTGTAAGCAGTGGCTTATCAAGTGAAGCATATACTCTAGTGGGGGCACCCTATTTCGCGAATGATCCTCGGCACCAACTCAAACAACATGAAATGACAGTTTTATTTATTTTTCAGCGCTCCGCTCAAAATAGTCGAAAAGTTTTAATGACTTTACGGTGGCTATGTGAAGCTGCTGTGAGGCGCCCTCTCAAAACCAAAAATAAAAAGGACATAAAATTAATCCACAATCTTGAGCGTTGTGGCATAAAAAGTCAGACCTGAAAACACCAAAAATCGTATACAAATTAAATGTAAATGCGTACAAAAGAAGTTTTTAAATGTCAATTGGAATTTTCATAGAACAGCTCTGATAAGCAGCTAGTTTCGTGTGCAAAAAAATCCGAAAATGGCATAAAATTACGTCAATAAAAAAAAGGTAAGCGACAACAGTTCACATTTATATGCATAGAGAGGGGTTACCATCCGATTTGCATGCATACTTTTGTATATGTTAATATGTGCTACTGGGTAGCCAGGGGCGGAGAACCCACGGGCAGAGGACAGGGAACTAAAGACCCCTTGGCATTTTATCGAGCAAACTTTTCGACATATAATTCACACCAGCTGCTAATTTAAGCGCCCGAATTAATGACTCGGGCATAAAATTCTACGAGCCCCACACGACTTTAGACGGTGGGTCGAAGGGTCCTCGTAAATTTCCTGTTTAAGCACGCGACCAGGATATGGTCAAAAGTCAGAGGGGCTCCCGCTCCTCAGCCAGAGATTCAGTCATAAAAACCCTAATAAATTATAGCCTGCCAGTGGTGTCGGTGATTTGATTGCCTTTGGTGGGTTAAAGCTCAGCATTGGCTTTCAATATTGTTAATTATGGAAGAAGCAATAATAAAAAGTTATTCCTTTTATTTTATAGATTTTTTTTTACTTAAATATTAGTAATCAGAAAAGTAAACCATAACTATTGGTCAAGTACTTTCTAATAATTTTCTGTATCAAGAAAGTGGATTTTTTTCGATTACTTTACAAGTGTTAAAAATGGTCGAAAGTTGGCCGGAACTTAGTTAACCAAGTTGTGCTGCCCAAACCCAATCCAAGCACTTCAGTAAAATATTATTTCATTTCCTTTAAGCCTCATTTCAGTGACCAAGTTTTTATGCCTCCGCTTAGCCTCTTAACTGGCCAACTTTCAAATGCCGCACAATATTTAAACTTTGGCCAATTATAAGTTCAATTATATACGCTCTGTCCCGAAAACAAAATGACCCGCTTTTTCGTTTTTGTTAACAACAAGGACTGTTTAATTTTGGTCAAAACATTTGCTCTACTTTATGGCATTATAAAAGCGAGCATCCAAAAGGGCCAGAAACGAATTTGTATTTTCACGCTCCCCCCCTGCCCAGCGTGCTACCCCTCGTGGCAACAGTGTTGAACATGGCCAATTTGCTGCGGACGGAGGACCCGAGGCTGGCACTCCCCCTCGCCATCCTCTTGGTCGGCGGAACTTTGACGTTTGGTTTGTCAAAGTTTTGAAGCTGGCGCGTCCAGGGTGACAATGTTGTACCCCCGCTCGCTCTCCGTTTTTTTAGAAACATGATTAAATCAGAGCCGCACAAACTGCATTAAAAAAGTTGTCGGAAAAAAAAAAGAAAGTATGATCCAATTTGATTATTTCTGGTGTTGCATATTTAAAGGGTAATGCCGTTGTTTGTCTTTAGTTTAGACTTGGTTTTGTTGTTTTCGCAGCAATTTGTGGGTGAATCAAACACCAAGACACAAAAAATCAAAAAACGAGCTACAGAAAACGCAAATAAAATGCAAATGAAATTTGTGCTAATAAAATTCAGTTACAAACTTTCAGCAATGGCGTACAAAAATATTGCTCACTGGCTACTGCCGTGGAATGCGTTATTTACACAGTCCTTTTCACACAGACACTGGCACACATACAGAGACAATGTACAAATATCCTTGCCACACTCACACACACACACAGACACATTCGCCAAAATGTGAACTGACCTGGTGTTGCATAAATTAAGGCGCCCGCAATGCATCGCATTTGACATTTGAACCGCTCCACCGCCACAAAATTGGCAACTGCCATCCGCAGATGGTTTTTCCCATTCACCATTTTACCAGTTTCCATTGCCAGTTTGCCATTTACCATTTATACCATGCCACGGACTGGTCTGGCCTGGCCTGGACCATTGCCTAAGTGAATTTTCGCACTGCAATTGACGCCTCAGCATGCATCACGTATACGCCGTGTGCAACGCGCGGGTTAATTGCGGGAATTTTCAACGATTTAGCACTATGAATGTTCTACAGTTCTATATAGCGGATCGCTCCGGGATCTATTCTATAACTGGCGGCAAAACATTTCATTAGTGGTTGACTCGATTTGCATTTTTGGTTATCCACTTTTTTTTTGGAACTGTTGACAATTTGAATGCCTAAATGAAGGCATTTTAGTATTGGCCCTCGAGCTGCAATTTGAATGAAATAATCCAAGTTTTAAATAGCTTTATTTATAAGCTAAAAAAAACAATTTATGATTTTAATAAAAAAAAAACAAATAAATTAATAAAAACATGAATTAAAGAGTTACTTTAAATAATTTATTTAAAGCTTTTCAAAGTCAAAATAACTTGGTTAAGACCAGAAACTAGTTGCCACTCAACGGGAATATATATACGCACACGCCTAGATGTCCCACACCGCCTCATTACCCAGAGTCCATCTTTGATCCATCTGAGAGACAGATTAGGCAAACTTTATGCCCTGGGCTATTCAAATTGCTGCTTGACCCAATGCCCGGGCCCATTAAAAATCTCTAGGGGTGGGAACCAGTGGAATGAGGTGCTTCGGGGGGGCTTGAAAGCCTCGGGCCTCGAGCGCCATTATGTCCATGTCAATGTGTCTGAGGGGGGGGAATCTTCCCCTACACCACCAAGACCCTTGTTCGTTGCCGGCGTCACCGGCTCCGGCTCTGGCCCCGTCTCTAGCTCTGACTCTGGCTCTGGCTCCGGATGAATTTCAACCTCATCTCGAATCTGCATTAATTTACGCCCATTGTGCGAGTGGTGCCTGGCTTCTATGTTCAGATACTGTATCTGTATCTTTTGGCGCTGCTGCCTCTGTCTCTGTCTTTGTTTTGCATTGTCACGCAAAGTGTTGCTTACTGTGACTGTTTGCCTCCCCATCCTCGTGCCTGCTGCCTGGCACTTCCTCATCAATCCTCCTCCTCGATGTTATCGCGCATCAACAAGGCATAATAAGGAGGGCACACGCTTACCCACTTGGCTAAGACAAAGGGGAGCCCAGGCGTTTGTTTCTGTTACAATTGCACCCCATAGCCCCTAACCAGTATACCCCTCTATGTAGTTGGAAAAATAATAGACCTTTTAATGAGAATTTTAAATATTAAATTATACTCTTTAGTAATAAACTAGTAACTTATAAGATTTGAGGAGAGACATATGTATCATACCTTGTATGAATATATATCCTTAGTATTCTTTATTACAGATTAAGGTTCTTTCTATTTTAAATATTATATGAACAATAAATAATTTTTGTAGATTTGTAGATTTTTTTCAAGTGTTTTTAAAATGTCCCCCCGACTTTGGTGAAGCATTTGCACCCAGCTTGACTTTTTTTAATATCCCTGATTTTTGCGCCTGTTATCATTCGATGGATGGCAGGCCGCCTGTGGGCCTCCTGCTGTGTCTAGTTGTTAGCCACGGCAGCACCGCTATAGAGGACCCCCCTTACAGCCCCCTCCTCATGCCACTGTCCTTGTTATTCATGTCGTCATTTCCTATTGTCGTCGTTGGTGTAATTGTTGTTGCCATTCTGGTTTCAGCCATCGTCCTACATGGGCGCCCAGCAACTTGTTTTCATTTTACGCTTGCCTGCCGCCTTTCAGCCTGCCACGCCCGTCCCCGGCCCAGCTGCTGTTGTCATTTTGTACAATTTTGCGCTCTGATTTTTAAATATAATCCAACAGCAATGCCACTGTTGGTCCTGAATCTTTAGCTTCAGGTCCTCCTCCACCAGCTACTCCTGCTGCTTCTGATGGTTTTGTATCTGTATCTGTATCTGCAGATGTAGCTGTGACTGTGAATCGTTGGGTGGCCCAAGTCACGCGATATCGCGAAATCCGCTTTAGCGGAAATCTAATTGCACATCATCTCCCCATCTCTTTCATCCGCCATCGTTTCGCTCTCTTTCACTCTCGTTCTGTGGCCGTAGGCTGATTTTAACATAATGCTTTTTTAAATGCAAAGTTACAAACACTCGCTTGTTGCCCCACTGGTCCCGGACCACGCCCACCCCCCACAGATGCCCCACCCGCGCCATCTCGGCTGTGTATTAGCACATTTTATGGCAGCGTCCGCCAGCATGGTGGCATTAGCATAAAGCAGACACAAAAGGCGAAAAAGGAATGAAATAAAACAAGTTGAAATTATTTCTTCCTTGGTGGCAGGACTCGACTTTTTGATACCTTCCTTCAATTAAAATTTAATAGGTATTTTTAAAGAGTCTGAAAAATTGAATGCAAGCCATTCACTGAGTCAAATTCAATTGGATTATCGTTCATGTGCACATAAGACCTCATCATCGTCTTTATTAATTGAGAAAGAATGGAGGCTTTCAAGGAAAACATAATAGATAAACGGCTTAAGAGCTTTTCCGCTGGTAAGGCCAGAAATTGCATAAGTCCTAATTCGACTTGATAATCATTAAATCAAAAAAGGAGTTAGGTGTTCTTACTTCTTACGTATTCCTAGACACAATTATGCCCAAGACCTTTTTCCGTCTGCTCCAATTTTTAATTAAAATTACAGACTTAAAAGCTGGATCAGCCAGACACCTTTGGAGGACGCTTACAGGGTATTAATGCCCAAACATACAGAAATATATATTTATAAATTAATTTGCGGTTGTGTTGACATTTGACTTTTCCTCATGTGGCCTGTCCACCGGGCCAGCTTTCTTTTAATTAATGTAAATATTTTTGCTGCTCAGGTACCGCACAGCCCAGATTCCCGGCCGGAGTTAATGCAGTCGTGATGGCGAACATTTTCCGCCATGCCGGCTAATGCATTTTGGCCAATGTTTGCTGATAATCCGATTGCAGTCAATGGCACGATAAACAGCATTGGCAACGCAAATTCCAATTCATAATTACTGCACTGGGTTTGGAACATAGGCTTGGTATTGGGATTGACCAACAAACCAATACGAAAACTAAATTTTAAACTAAAAGCTGTCAGAGAGAGAGTAAAATGGAAAAGTGTCAATAAATCGCGGACACATTCCCGCCGCAAACAAATTCTCTGCCTCGGTTAAATATACAAAACTAGAGCTTACAAAGTCATCAGTGTCAGCTATGATATTTGCAATTACATTTCGGAAAAACAGTTTCAAACTAATTTAAACCAACAGTCTGGCGCGGACAACGCTGCGTATACGCAATATGCGAGCAAATTGAGCATTTGATTTGGCTGCCAAACGTCGGCGCGTCCTGCCTTTGACAGGATTCCGGGATCAGCTCGAGAGCAATCGAATAAGGAATAGGAAGGTATGGACCAGAAAGGACCAGAAAAGGGACTATCGCTGAATAAAAGAGCAGCAGGAAAAAAAGGCTACAGTGTGACAAGTTTTTTTTTGTGCTCTGTGCTTTCTTTCCCAGCGCCATTTCCATTTACGTTGTTTACATTTGCCGGGGCGTGTTTTTTTTTCTTTTCTTTTTTTTGTTGCTCGTTGTCGAGTCGCTGCCAAAAGGCAAACGACACCCGCCGCCTGATGGGATGCGAAGCGATGCGATGCGGGTCATGTAATGGCCAGGGCCATGTCGCATAGGTGCGGCCTAGATAGCACACGGCGAGAAAATCCGCAGAGCACTCCCACCCGAGAAGATAAGAGCTGATCCCGCTGAGCCCTATAAGCTCCACCTGCATGACTACCTCCAGCAATTTATTGAATCAAACGAATCTTAACAGTGCTTTATTTTCGAAATCGCTTAAATTAAGTTTACGCGGAGCTCTCGATTCAACAGATAAGGTGGCACTTGAAAAAATCCATACTTTAAGAGCTACGCAAAAAATTATGCTCTCTGGCTGCACAAACGGGTAGACAGCCCTTCCGGCAAAGAAAAATATGTCCTAAAAAAACCAAACCTTTTATAGAAGTACCATAGTTGGTTTTTCTCCCAGTGGATGTGACACTCACTGTGACAGCAGCGATAACCGAGCGAGCGAGTTGCGTGTTTATTTTTTTCACCTCCAAGCCACACTTTCTTTTGGACTTTTTTACTTTTATGTCATTTTGGCTATCGGTGGGTGGCTGGGCAAATAACTGGGCAGATAAGTGGGTGTGAGAGTGTATTAAAGAAACATCTGGCAAACCGCCTCTATCCTGCCCGGGGCAACGCCTTTTTCCAATCTGTGAGCTTTTTCCTCCTGTTTTTTCGCCGACCTGCTTAAATTTAATTTAAAGGCTCAAACCATTGGGGCCGGGCTAAGCAAATGCAAACAAAATAAGGGCGCAGACTCTATTTGTGGGCGTGGCCATGGCAGCATCAGAAATTATCGTGACCGAGCGTTAATTGTGGAGCAAGCGAATCAAGTGGATGGGGCAACCATGGGGGGTCCTTTGTGGAGATATTCCAAACAAACAGGCGGGAAGTCACGGGCCAAAGGATGGATCACAAAACTTGGGTGGCAAACTTGGGGCGGCAAGGGGTTAAGACCCGGTGACCGGCCTTTGTTGAGCCCTGGACTCTACGGAGACCTTTGTCAGAGTTAAACGCTTTCGGACACTTGAGTTTGGACCCGCTATTGAGACTTCACTTTAAATTAACATAATTTCTTATTTTCTATTTTGGTTTCCCTCTTTTTTCTGAGAACCTTTCGATCGTAATAGAAAGAAATGTAATGCGCTTTGACGGCGATGATTATTATAAGTTTTTCATTTTGGTCGCCCTTTTTATTGCCCAACCTGGGTCCCTCCATTAACCCAAATGAGTGCAATTCAAAATAATATCCCAGGACCCAACTGGGATGACACTTGGCGAGGACAAAGAAACTTTGGCACCCGGCAGGACATCGTTGTCGCTGATTGTTTTGCCGAGGATTCAAAGATTTAGAATTCCTTTCAAGAGGTCGGCGTATAGGGACTCGGTCATCGGGAACTTTAGGCTTCGACTAAAAATCATAAATCTTTTTAATTTCATTGATCAACTTTGGCCCGTAAAACTTTTTCAGCCTGCTGGCCTCCAGGAGAAAGTTTCGCACTTGACTCCCCCAGGACATATTTTGCCCGACATTTAAATCGATGGCAGATAAATATTAAACTTAAACTTCCGATTCATTGCTGCAAAATTATGTGACCCAAAACTTGTCGTTGCTCTTTCTGGCATTGCCATTTTTTTCTCCTTTTTCGCTTGATGAAGCAGCAATAAAAAATCATATTTAATGGGGAACAACAACATCTCGGCTGGCCGCAGGAGGTTCAGGAAAACATGGCGGAACCGGAAAATAAATAAATGCCATCGAAACAAACAAAGAGCTAAGCAAACGATTCCGTATAGTTTCGAGTCCTGCAGCCCTGATAAGGAAGCTTATAAATTGAAACCAAGTGGACAGTGATTGGAAAAATTAATGGGGCATATTCTGTCCCAAATAAAATAAGAGTGTTTGTAACAAAGGACAGAAAAAGCTTGTATACTTCTTATATCCTTAAGGGGGATATTATTTGTAGCTATGTTCTAAAGTTCGCAGTGCAGTGCAGACAGCTACGATCCGGGCGACCATTATAATGACTTTTCGGATATTCATTTTTCTATATCTTTGTCTATATCTTTGCCAATAATCATGCGATTCTTCAAATGTCAAATTTTCTGGGTAGACCCCTTCAAAAATGGGGAAAATGGAAGGGCGGACAATATGGCCCACGCCGACAGCCATATCTTTGGCAATAGTCATCCGATTCTTGAGCGGAATTAAATTATTTGTGAGTAGATTCTCCATCAATCTGCATCAAAATCTGGAAACAAAATATTTTTTAAATTTTTTGTCAAATTTTCTGGGTAGACCCCTTCAAAAATGGGGAAAATGCATGAAGGGACAATTTTACCCACGCCGAAAGCTATATCTTTGCAAATAGTGATCCGATTCTTAAGCGGAATACCTTAAACGATTTGTGGGTAGATTCTCTATCAATCTGGATCAAAATCTAAGAACGTAATATTTTTTAGATTTTTTTTCAAATTTTCTGGGTAGACCCCTTCAAAAATGGGGAAAATGCATGAAGGGCGGACAATATGGCCCACGCCGAAAGCTATATCTTTGCCAATAGTGTTCCGATTCTTAAGCGGAATATCTTAAACGATTTTTGGGTAGATTCTGCACCAATCTCCATCAAAATCTAAGAACGAAATAATTTTTAGATTTTTTGTCAAATTTTCTGGGTAGACCCCTTCAAAAATGGGGAAAATGCATGAAGGGACAATTTGACCCATGCCGACAGCCATATCTTTGCCAATAGTGACCCGATTCTTAATCAGAATAACTGAATCGATTCGTGGGTAGAATCTCCATCAATCTGCATCAAAATCTAAGAACGAAATATTTTTTAGATTTTTTGTGAAATTTTCTGGGTAGACCCCTTCAAAAATGGGGAAAATGCATGAAGGGACAATTTGACCCACGCCGAAAGCTATATCTTTGCAAATAGTGATCCGATTCTTAAGCGGAATACCTTAAACGATTTTTGGGTAGATTCTGCATCAATCTCCATCAAAATCTAAGAACGAAATAATTTTTAGATTTTTTGTCAAATTTTCTGGGTAGACCCCTTCAAAAATGGGGAAAATGCATGAAGGGCGGGCAATATGGCCCACGCCGAAAGCTATATCTTTGCCAATAGTGTTCCGATTCTTAAGCGGAATATCTTAAACGATTTTTGGGTAGATTCTGCACCAATCTGCATCAAAATCTAAGAACGAAATATTTTTTAGATTTTTTGTCAAATTTTCTGGGTAGACCCCTTCAAAAATGGGGAAAATGCATGAAGGGACAATTTGACCCATGCCGACAGCCATATCTTTGCCAATAGTGACCCGATTCTTAATCAGAATAACTGAATCGATTCGTGGGTAGAATCTCCATCAATCTGCATCAAAATCTAAGAACGAAATATTTTTTAGATTTTTTGTGAAATTTTCTGGGTAGACCCCTTCAAAAATGGGGAAAATGGAAGGGAGGAAAATATGCCCCACGCCGACAGCCATATCTTTGCCAATAGTGTTCCGATTATTAAGCGGAATATCTTAAATGATTTGTGGCTAGATTCTATGTTAATCTGCATAAAAATCTAAGAACGAAATTTTATTTAGATTTTTTGTCAAATTTTCTGGGTAGACCCCTTCAAAAATGGGGAAAATGCATCTTTGGCAATAGTCATCCGATTCTTGAGCGGAATACCTTAAATGATTTTTGGATAGATTCTCCACCAATTTGCATCAATCTGCAAACCTGGGATCGAAATGGCTTTTTGATATTTTACCGATACAATAGTACCCTTGAACTAATGCCTTTCCTAGAATATAGCTTTTCTTTTCTTTATACTTTCTTTATACTTTATACTTTTGGATAAAAATGCATTTAAAATAGCCCCCGTAATAAAATTGAATCCGTATGAAATGAAAGTTTTTCTCTACCACGTGATGATTAATCAAAATCACAGCTAAAAAATAATATTTATGATTTTATTAATTGAATAGTAACCAAGAATCCAACCATAAAACCCATTAATAATTTGATGTATGGCTTTGAAACATATTACCATTAAGGCATTTGTCACAAATTAAAAACAATCTTTATTTTTGTGAGTAGCAAAAACATCCATAAATCAGGGTCAACTTTTAATGAACATGAAATTTTGTTGGGCTTGGCAGAAAAAGAAGAAAATCATCAGATTTCATATGTTAATAACTTTTTTTGTTGTGCACGTGTGCAGCATCCTGGCGTGTTTCTGTAAATAAGTTGTGGAAAAATGTTGGCGCAGTACGCAAAACTTTGCGATTGTTGAAATCTCTCCTTGGGGCACAACGCACACACAGCCCCTCGTTGGGGTTGCGGTATTGATTTAAGTATTTCACAAACAGAGCATACATGAGTAATGGCAGTTGTTCTCTCGACTTCTTTTAAAGTAAAATACCCAACGAAAACTATTGACAGCTGGCAACGATTCACTCAACAAGCGTAATGCAATAAATCCATCAGGCGCAAAGGAAAGGCATCCATACTCGCAATCCTTCCATTGAGATGGGGATTAAAGTTAAATACAATATTCCCCGATGTGAAT
Organism: Drosophila bipectinata; assembly: GCF_030179905.1. Classification (NCBI taxonomy): domain Eukaryota; kingdom Metazoa; phylum Arthropoda; class Insecta; order Diptera; family Drosophilidae; genus Drosophila; species Drosophila bipectinata. The sequence goes on along the minus strand of NC_091738.1, from coordinate 15,268,400 downwards.
GCAGAAGGCATTTGAGTCTCCTTTTCATGATTTCTCCACTGGCATTCGAGGAGGGGGCTTTCATTTGCCGACTCATTTCAGAAGTATTTAATTTCAAGAAAATGAATTATAAATGCAATTTGCCCGGATGAAAAACTCTATTTTATGTTTTGCTTGTGCCTTACTTATGAAGCGACTTTGTCCTCTGATGGCCTATGCAGAAAATTAATTACGTTGAAAGTTGATACCCGCTTCCCGGATACGGATGCGGATGCGGATGCGAATGAGGAAGCCCTTGTGCCAATGCGACCACAACTGACCCAGTTGTTTAATTGAATTGAAGCCATAAACACTTGGAGCCAGCGTCAGGGCCATGAAAGCAGGACCACCACCAGCACCGCACAAAAGTAGAAGTGAGTCAGTCGGGAATGAAAAATGGCCGCGGCCAGGAGCACTCGCTAAATAACTTTAATTAGTAGTGCGAGTGGGGCCATCAATCACCTTAGTGACGGTGCCGCAGAGAGTGTAAGCGAGTGCGAGAGTGAGCGGAAACGGAAACGGCAGCGGAAGTGCCGGCGGAAGCCACGTGGCCATTGCTAAGCATTTTGACAGCTGCGCCTGTCGGTTATGCAACGAAAAATACACAAACTCACACATGCGAGGATGCAGTGAGGAAATGGTCTGCCAAGAAGGATACTTGTAGACTTCTTCTAGCTTATTTCTTTGATAAAGATCTTTGGCATTTTTCTTCCTGTGTAAATATGCAATTTAGTACAAGAACGCAAGAAATTAATCAAATTGCAAATTTCATCAGCGTCACAAAAAAACAAGCTCAGATGTAGCGATGATGTTGGTTGGCGGCGAGTACTGTGAAAGAAGCTGAGAAGCCAGATCCCGAGCCTGGTTACTGCCACCAGCACAAGTTGTTGACATCTTCTGAGCCAACACGTAGCACACCAGAACAGGCAACAGAACCAGGCACACAAAAAGTAGTAAACACTTGACAAGAGCAACAAGACCAACAACAAAAACAGCTAAAACAAAACAACAACAAAAACAAACAGCCACTACAGAGCCAGAAAGAGAAGAAAAGACCGACCGAAGCTACGGGCAAATGTTTGCTTAAAAATGATGCGAGTCCTATGAGAAGAATTCGGTGGCAGGCAGGAGGCGAATGGATGACAGGAGGCGGATGTCATGGAAGCGGGAGTTGGGAAGCGGGAGAATCTGCTCCTGACAGATGCAAGACGCGTTGACAGTGACAAAGACAATGATGACGATGATGGGGCACGATGATGAGGATGGGGGTGGCAAGTTGGAGGAAGAGTGGAGGAGGAGGAGGCCAACATTTGGCATAATCCTGCTGACAAAATGTCATTACACCATCTACATAGTGAAGTTGCCCTTTGAAGTTGGCTCAAGTGTGGGGACTGCAAGCTGAGCGGACCGGCGCTTAAATAAATAAATATGCCACCCGCCGCCGCCAACAAAGTTCCTGGCATATGCTGAAGTTTGTGTATTTCCATATTAAGAGGGGGGACAAGTTTTCAAGAAAATTATTTTTGAGAAAAATCGCACTCCGAAAGTTAAATAAGCCGTTGACATTCTTTGCCAAAAAGTTACCATGAAATGGGTATATCAAAATGCAAAAGATTGATATTTCTTTGGGGGGCTAGTCATTATAATATAATATTAATGTATTATTATATTAAGTGCGATATAAATTTAATAATTTTATTCTAAATAAAAATAACTATTCCCTTACAACTATGGTGTAGATTCAGAGCACATAAATCTGAATTTCTTTCAAAAGAAATTGTATAAAGATGTTTTAATTTACTTTTGGTAAAAAACATAAATATTATATTAAAAATTATAAAACCACTAACCAAGTAAAGCTTTATTTAATTTTCCATCTTAACTCAATCGATTTAAGGTCCTTTAATCATAAATTTGTTCAACGATTCAGTTTCATGTCCTTTGAGTAAGAGATAACTCGTCTAAATCAAATCCCCTTAGTGTTGACTTACGGTGGAGGAGGATTCAGAAATAGTCCTTATAGTCCTTGGCCTGTCACGACAACGGAGTCTGCTTCTTTTTACAGTTATTCCACTTTAGCCCGCTTTGGCAGGCATGACACGAAAACGGGCATCGGCACCGGAAGTCACGCGAGTGGCCAAGTCATTGACAAATGGCCGGGGCCGGGTAGCAGCTAGCTGCTATTGTTTTACTTTTATTTCTATTTCTATAACTTTGCGCCCGCGAATTGGCCCAGTTAGTCTGTTTCTGGTCTCTGGTCTGTCTTAGGCCTGCTACTGCAGTGGCTGCAGTCTCGGTTGCTTTGGCACTTTCCTAATGCTTTTGTCTGCCTGCCCGTTTTGGCCCAGACGGGCGACTCTCTGTCTTTGCGTTTTCGCTTGCACTTGAGATACACTTGCACCGAGAGATACAGATATATGTACGTTGGGTAGTATCTTCGTAGTCTTCAGAGTGTAGGCGAGTGGGGGGCCGGTTGGAGTGCGGTTGAATTAGCGAGCGAGACACGAACTTTTGACCCCGTTTTGACAATAACAACACCACGAGAAGAGGCTTGGCCTGACTTGTCTTGGCTTATTTTTCTCCGGCTTTTTTGTGTGGCCGGCTTTTTGGCTCACTCACTTTGTTTGCAATCGCGCTTACAGTTTTGACTGACTGTGACTGTTTTTGAGAGGGTTTTACTGTTTTATCTTGTTAAAGAAGGGTTTCCAGCTCGCCTCACAAACTTGTTTATTGATTTAGCATAGGGCGGCGAATTTTGTAATAACAATAAATTTCAACCGTTTCCTATGTTGGCTGTTTATTACCATCAGCTGTCACTTTCACGCACAAAAATCTCCCTCCCCCTCGTTGGACTTCCCCAATATATATGTAACACTTTTCACTATTTGGGTAATATTTGTATAGAAATCTCAAACATTGAGTTTTGGGCTCTGGTTGGCCCGTTTTGCGCACGTTTTACGTAGATGGTTTTTTAAATCGAGCGGCACCCGTGAATGTGACGTTTTTGCTCAGCCAGCGCCTCACGAACTGAACTGAAAACTAAACCGAAACCCGAAAAGCCAGCATCAGAGCTCCCTCTGACACTTGACAGCTGTGATTGTGCGGGCTCTCTGGTCCTATCCTGGCCGGCAGGACATTCTCTCTCGTTATCCCTTTGGCGCCATCCTGCAGTCCACGTGCCATGCGAACAGCTGTTGCCGCAGATGTTCCACTGGGCCTGCGCAAATGGAGCCAACATTCTCTTCTCTGAATAGCTGGGAAAATAATAAAGCTCCCAGCACGTATGGCAACTGGAAAAGGTCCATAGTGGTAACAGTTTCTATTTGCCATAAAAAGTTGCCCATTTAGGCGCCTCCTACGCTGATTAAATTCTACCCGTTATCAACTAAACAAATTGAACCCAAAAGTTGGCGCGAAAGTCAACACATCCTTTTTCTGCTTCGACAACTTTTGGGCCAAAAAACTTTTCACATAAGAAGTTGAATTTTTTTAAAGGTACATTTTAAGGTGTGGAAATTTTGGGCTAGAAAATAATACATTACTCTTTTAAGCCCCACAATCTTAATACAAAACTTTCTTTGTCATTATCTTCTGTTTAATCGTAATTTAAATGTTAATTAATTACAAAACCCTAGTGCATAAAAATGCAAAAAAACCATCGAAACACATGCCGCCAGCGTGTGTAGAAATTGAGTTGTTCAGCAACAATGACCATCGTGCCCGCTATGGTTGTGGGAGTGTCCATGGCCACCGGATCTGTGGGAGCCCTTATCGCCACCAGACGTCTCTTCATCGCCGGCATTTTTCGACTTGATCCGATCCTCGCTGGCAAACTCGCTAAGATCGCGACGCATGGCATAAGCATCTTCGCCATCCGCATAATATTTCGGCTCCACCTCAATGATCTTGAACTTCAGGGAGTTGGTGTATAGATTCAACGCAGCCCGATTGCTTTTCCGTACATGCAGTGACACATACTGAGCGTTGAAGCACTCCACCATGGCTTGGGAGGCCTGATTCATCAGCTTTTGGGCCAGACCCAGGCGACGATAGGAACGCTTCACCGCCAGCGAGGTAATGTGGCCGTGCCTGCTTTCCTCATTCGGCTCCGGTTCCTCCATTTTGGCCAAGACATAGCCCACGATGCTGCCCTTGTCATCTTCCGCCACGTAGCTTAGCTGCGGCCAGGTGAGACCGTGGTAGAAATAGTATTTCATCTGGTAGTTCTCTGGCAAGCAAAGCAGATTGCAGTGCTGCATGGTCATCAGATCCTCGGGCTTAGCGCAACGGATATTCATTTTGATGGGCGATGTGGTCTCAGTTGTATTTGTTAGTGTTTCCTAATCACGGCGAGCTTTCCTTGCTCGGGCCTGATGCTGCTGTTGTTCCAGTTGATGATCCCAAACGAGTGGCTGTTGCTCCTCCGGCTCCTCTTGGCCCAATAGCTCCCGCACCAGACGAAATTTAGAAAGAAATGCCTTCCAAATCAAAAACCAGCCTGAAAAATAAAATTAAACGAATTAGGAAGAGTGATAACTCAGAGTATGGCAATTTGCATTCCACCAAGTGGCTGAAACCGTCTCTGCAGGTGCCTGCTTACCCAACAAAATGATAGCCGCAACGATACTAACAGAGGCTAAAATCGTGAAAATGAAAACCAGGCCCGTTTGCAGGGACATTCTAACATCTAATTTCAAAGCATATAAATCCTGTCGCACAAATGATAATAAAACTATAATTTAATAATGGTACTTTTAATTATAACTTGATGTTTTATCCAAAATACAAAAATAATATTGCTGTTTTTAGGTTCTATGACTATCACAATAGAAAACAGCTGGCTGGCTTGAGTCAGAATGGACGCTTTACAACACTACAAATACCAGGGCTGACACTATTTCTATGTAGTTCCAGTTGATAAATAAGAATGATTACAAAAAGCTAAGTAACTTGTTATGAATAACATTATAGAATTAACTTGGCTGCCAGCCTTGACAACTTTATGAGGAAAATCCTTAGTTTCACTTGCAAAGTTTGTTGCCACCAAAAACCACATGGGGTTAGAAATCCCACTTTGCACTTTTATGGCACTGATTTTTTGACGTAACCGAAGCCCTTATAGTCTTTATACTAAAGCTGCATTTATAATTAGTCCCGCAATTTGGTTAGTTATTTTTATATCCACCTGGCTTTGTTATTTTATTTATATTCGCGGAGAGCACACTTCTTGCACACTTTTTTTACACCGGGAATAAGTATGACCGTTGATTGAAATGAGATTTATACCAAAATATACCACAATGTAAGATTCATAAAATAAATTTTTAATAAGAATATAAATTGAATAAAAACTATAAACGAATAAATAATATTACACAATAAATAAAATTAATTATGACTAATTTAAAAAAAAATGAGTTTTATATTTTTCTAGATTTTTTATTAATGAAAATAATATCAAAATCAAGTTGGCAGCCCCAATTCATATTATTGTTGACCAACTGAAATATATTTTAATAAATTGAAAACAAATGCTATTTCAGAATTGATTAAACAAGAAAATGCAAGAATTCTCAGCTAAACGCGATGCTCTATTCGCCTGCCTGGATGATGCCAGTAAAGAATTGAAGGGCACGGCATTGGACCAGAGCAAGGCCAAATCGTACTCGGTCAGCGCTCTCGAAAGAGGAAGTAATTCCGGAAACAGGCCCGGATCCGGGTCCAGACAGGTGATGAACTATCGCCATGGTCGCAGCATTGATACCGGCCTCGATCCGGAGAATGGTAGACTGCGGAAAATGCGCGGTAAAGAGAGCATTTTCAAGAAACCGGAACTGCCTATCGGTCGCTGCTTAAAGCCCAGGAGAACACCCGATTATCAGGTAAGGATTGGCCTAAAGCAGTCCTAAAAGCCTTTAACTTTGAAATATATTTCGTTTTTAGATCAATCCCCACAAATGGAAGAAGTACTCTCTGGAAGATGTGGATATCTCCGATCAGAGCAACTCGGCAGCGGCTCTATCTTTTCTTCGCGAAATGGACGCCAAGAAAGAAGCCGGTATGGAAGAAGATGAATCCCCAGACACTAAGGGCAAAATCGAGTTCAAGAAGACCAGCAAACTGAACCGAAATCTCAAAAAACTTGAGCAGGAAGAGGTCCAGGACGTAGAGTTGGACAAACCCCAGTTGAGAGGCTCCAAACTAGTAATGCCGGAGTACGTAATTGGCCAAAAATCGCGACCACAAAAGAAATCGAAGCCCAAAGGAAACCAGAGTCGTGCCTCTGGGACATTGCAACTATCCCATTTGGATGAGGAAGATGAAATAGATGAGTAGATTACATCATTAGGCTTTAAATTTTAGGCTTAAGAACTAGTTTCTTATGTAAATAGATTTGAAAAACAAAACACTTTTTAAAAATTGGGGGAATTTGCTCACAAAAGTGTGATGTTTATTTTTGTGATTTAAAAAGTAATCTCTTAAATTGTACTGGAAGTCTGCCATATACTGTTTAATTATACAATATTTCGATTTCAACTACAAAAATAATGCTTGCACTTTGTTTGAAATGGCATGTTTTTGATTACTGATTCTATCACAAGAGAGACAAATGGTATTACATAAAAATGTTTTCAAAAATATTAGCACTTGGACCTTGAATAATTCGATGAGTATAACTATAAAGTATGAATATATAGCACGCGAGCACAAAACACATAATCTAAAGAACAGATATAAATACGACGAAACATACATAAATGCTGTAATAAATGCAAAGATTCAGTCGGGAATGCTTTCATTATGGGCAGTGGCTGCGGCTACTCCTCCAAATAGAAACCTGGATTAAAAAAGAGCTTATGGTTGAATCCGATATTGTCAAAGGAACCCGTCTGCATAGAGCCATTCCGGGCGCGCATGTTGCCCACGGAGGCACTTGTGATTTTCAGAATTTCCTCAAGGTTCAGGTTGTGAGCGTGTTTGGCCATCGTGCGGCAAAACGTCTGGATATACCAACTTCCCGATTTAGAATCCCTAAGAGTCACGTATCCACCCGTACTCGCGTGGCACACTAAGGTATCCTTGAAAGTTGCGACATTTTCGTAAATGGACGACATCCCCTCTGTCTCCTCCATGGACTGCTCCTTAGGCATCATTATTTCTTGGTGTGCTATTGAGTCGTACTGGTTCTTAGGCTGCCCCAAATCTGGCTGATTTCCGCGACAGAACGGAAAGATTAGCACCTTGGGCTTGTTCACCAGATTTGGGCTGATGTGCGCCTGGAAGTGGTTTTTGATCTTTTGCGTATCCACTACAGATCCGTCGTGAAACTCGACTTTGTCCACCTCATCCACTCGATTGCCATGTGTCATTAGAACCATTACAAAGCACTCTGTATCCCGGGCGTATGAGGAGGATGTGACCTTGTTCAGTATGTCGAAGAACTCCTTCTGATCCACATTCCCGAACGCGAATATGGTGAATCCCATTTCGCGGAACAGGTAGATCAGCGAGTCGCTATCCAGGTCAGCTCCATTGCGCCTTCTCTTGGGATCCTGAAAGTCGATGATGTTCACCATGAGTAGTACGCCTCGGTTGTACCGGGATTGCATCTTGTAGGTGCCCACCACTTCGTCCGTGTGAATCCTGTCCGACTTTATAACCTCGAGTGAATCCAGGTTCACTGGGTCAGTGTGCGGCGTCAGTGGTGCACTGGGATTTCCATAAATCTGAAAAAGTAAGAGTTATATTTGAAATTCAAAAATTTCAAGTATCTTACTTTGCTAACGACTGGCCCGTCCACGTCCCCTTGCGATGATGACGGCGTATCCACAATGTCCGTCGACTTTTGGTTGCGAGTCGATGATTGCTTCTTAATCGAAATAAAGGGGGTGCCGGTTTCGTCCACTGATTCGAGCAATTCTGCAGCTTGTACATAGTTGACGTTGCGCAGAGCCTGTATGAGCTGGTTGTAGGCCTGGGGACCCCGGTGAGTGATCTTCTCGAAGAGATTGCAGTGCTGGGTGTAGAGAACCTCCTCCGGTGGCATGTTGAAACGTTCCTTAACATCCTCAATGAAGCCTCGCATCTGGGATGAGATAATTCCCACCCGAACGCACTCATTCGCGATCTTGGAGTAGTTTGTCGCTCTCACCAGCTTATCCAGGTTCTTACTGATGTGATTTCGATGCTTCTCCAGCATTCCAATTTCTTTATTCGGTGGCTGCATCTTTGTGACGATTTATTTTATGCTTATTTGTAACTCGAAGGATGACGACGTTGGCAGTGCTCAGTCTCCAATTGGCAGTGATATTGGCAGTGAGTCACTCAAGGTTGTTCCGTGACTAAAAGTTGGCTTTGGAGCTACTGCGACTTTCTTTGTTCCCGCTTTGTTGTCGCTTCTCGTTCTTGTCGTCTTGGGGAGTCAGCAGTGGCAGTGGCAGTGGCAGTGGCGTTGATCCTTATTTTTCCAAAAGCAAATTAACTAGCTGGTGTTATTCACCTGCTATTCCAAATTAAGGATAATAGGATTTTGAATAAGATTTCTTTTGAAACAAAAGGATTTGTGCTCTCTTTCTCGCAGCCAACAGGCGCGCGTCCGTTCTCTCTCGATTCTAATCTAGGTGTGACCGTGGACCACTGTGACCGCGAATGACTAGCAGTATTGCCGTATTTCAAAAACCTCAAAAATACCCATTTATACATGATTTTCAAAAAACTGTTTTTCAAAAAAGCGTATTTATACTGGCAGAACATTATTTTGAAAATGTAAGAGTTAAACTAAAGAATAAATTCAAAAGTTATCCCTTCTCTCTCAGCTTTAAATATTAAATTAAAATATAATTTTAAATATAAATTTTGTAAATTATTCATTTAAAATATAACGTTGCATATTCATAATTAATATGTCTTAGCAGTTTCAAAAATATATATCTGATATAAAAGATTATCTATAAAATACCAAAAGAAAAATTTAAACAAGTTGGCAGTTCGAGAGCAACAGATGATTTTGTTTTAAATTGTTATTTTGCAAACTTTGAGATTTCAGACATATAACATGGAAGACGAATTAAAAGCAGAACTAAATCAACCAGTGGAAAAAACAACAAACAAGGGCACTCAGCTAACAAGGCTCGTTAAGCTTAGAGTACTAAGATACTTGAAGGCAAATGGCTTTTCCCAGGGAATCCTTAAGGAAGCTGCTCAATATCAAAATGTGGACTATACCGATGCCGCTTTTTGTAAGCTATTATTGTTTCTTTTGAAAAGCTCGTTTTTAATATTTCATTATTCACAGCTTATATAGCTAAGACCTGTCCCGAAGCAGAAGACTCAGTTAAGCTGGAGTGCGACTCTGTCAGCCTGAACAATATCACCGAGTGGCTGGAACTTTTAAAGGCAGCAGGGCTATCGGACCTTTGCGAATTCGAAGCTGCTGCTGTGGTAAATTCCATAATACAAAATGAGAAGCAGCCAAAGCCTAAAAGCTTAAATGGCATCGATCTGAAGTATGTAGCATAAACGATATCCTTTGTCATATCTAACAAACCTTTTTCCACAGGCAAGCCTACAAATTTCTGGACAATGCGCTGATGGGTCTGCCCCAAAAGGAACTGAGTGATGCCACCAAGGCTTTCCTTTCCAAGGAAATAGAGGTGACATTCTATCCTGAAAGTCTAGAACGTTTATTTACTCATCCTTCTTCATAGCTCCTAATAGCTGAGGCCAATACCGACGAATCCGATGATGTAGCCCGGAGCATGGGACAAAGCCTATACCATCAGCAAGAATTCAACTTTATAGCGCATCCGGAAAAGTGCAGCAGGGACCCTCTTTTCCTGGACAGAGACCAGACGTAGCGAATAAAATAAAGAATATGCCATTGGTTCATTTCCACACATTTATTAAACATTTAAATTCAATTTTTGTTTTATATACGTACTCTGTCACATGCATTTGCACTTTTCATTTAGCACTTTGTTGCTCCATCAATCATCAATTATCGATCCCACGGCTTACACATAAGTATTACTTCTATGCCGAATGCCCTAAACCTTTGTACGTATTTATATTTGATAATTACATTCATAATTAAGTACCTTCTATATATAAACAGTTGAAGTACATTAAAAATCTAGAATTCCTTTAGTACACAATTACTTCAAGTAGTGTAAGTACGAGTATAAGAAAAAGTTATAGGGTATTGGCCTTGGATTCTCTCATTTGCATAACGTTTATTGTGCATGATTGTTTCAATAGTTTATTTGTTGCCAATTTGCATTGCATAGACTAGGAATAGAGATTGGTAGTTTAGTTTTGGTTTTGCTTTGACTAGCTTTGTTTTAAACTTTAAGAGGCATTAAAACAGTTGAGTGCTGCTTGACTTCCGCAGCATCACAATAGAATCACAAGAGACAGAGTTGGCTTCATTTTGCGTTAGCAATTTATCATTTAGGCTTTATCAGGGTCTAGGATGTCACACTTATACGTTAAAATAACCGAAGATGATTATACATACATACAATCAGAGTTACATATACAAATTCGAATACAAATATAATACCCTTTTTAAATTATCCGTCGTTGGGTTTTATCTCATTAAAACGATCTTCACACAATCAAATGCAATTCAATAATGTACATAATATAATTCTTAAATGTTCAGTCCAGTTTGAGCTTTTGGTTTTCCCCTTTTTAGTTTTTTTTTTTTGTGTTTTGTTTTTTGTTTGCTTAGTTGTGTCACCACGTAAACATTAATTAAAATTAAGTTAATCTAATTATGTATAAATCCGATTAAATGCTAGTAAACCATAACGATATGCCTTGTCTAGATCCCAAAAAACGTAAACCCAAAATCAACAACCAAAACTCGGACTCAACAAAATGCAAAGCGAATTCAGGTGCATGGCAAGGATATGCTGGATTTCAAGATCAATATAGCTGACATTAACCGAGATTGAGTTAACAAACACAACGACAACAACGTAAACAGCAAGTGTATGGCGTAATTTTTGTAATGCGTGTCGGTAGAATTTTGATTGTCCCGTTCCCGTTCGTGTTCTTCATAGAGCATACATTGATTAATACATACGTGTATATAAAGTAGGTATTAGCGTGTTCTAAATAGAGTTCGAGTTGGTTGCTTTCGCTTTATTTTGCTTGTATACATATACATATATAAAATCATATTCTTTTTAGTTTTATGTATTCACGTCTAATCCGCTAAACATACCACACAACAACGATATCCGTTTTAATTCCCGTTTATGTACTGAATAGACTATAAAGTTTTAAGAGTTTACCATTTACCACACATATCTTCTTGACTATGCAATTGACTATAATGTTGAGATTAAGATTGCCTTCATGGAATATCATGGGGGTTTTTTTCTAAAATTGATCCAAGGTCGCCATCAATTCGATCAACAAATCAATCTCAGGATACCCACTTTTTCGGGTTCTATTTCGTGGTGTGGTTTTGGATACGTGTAATTCACCTTAGTAGTAGTTTTGGGTTTACTTGTATATAAATATATATTCAATGGGATTATGATTGGAACATGTAGATATAAATATGGGTGATCTTTGCTAAAAATAATTGTCCCCTTCTCATTTTGATTGCGTCTGCTGTAAAGCTCTGGGATAAGTTTGATTTTCTTGATGCTAGGTACGCTGTAGGTACTCGATATAATAGTATCTGATATATTTTGTGCTCCTCTAGGTTATGACTTATGTTGCTGTAAAAAAAATATATGCCTAACTATGAGTATGAAATGTAATCTCTTTATAAATATTCTCAGATATGATATGGTTTTGTGAATGTTTTACAATAAAAAAATAATAAATAAGAACTTTATAATAAATATTTATAATAAATTTTGGGTTTTCTATGAATTGATTGCATTTAGCAGTGTTTTGTTTTAATATTAAATGGCTCTTGTGACTTGTGTGTGTTTTTACGTGTTTAACACCTTTCTCTTGAAAATTACATTAAAATTGTGGATTTTTTTGATATATATATTGTTTTCTTTTTGTGATTATAATGTTGTTTTGGTCACATCGATTTGGATTGGCTAACAACATTTAGAGGTTTCGATTGAAATACTTATTTAATTTTCTTCCTTTGGTATACGTTTACAATTTTTTAAAATATTCTTTTATAATGCTAATATAGGTTGATTACTGGTGTTTCATAAATGGACCGAAATTTCATTGAAAGTAATTGGATTCTTTTGAATGTATTTAGCTTGTTTTGCGTTTTTGTATCTTTAGTTACGTCCGGAGAATAGTTGATACTGTAATAGAGTTGTTGCAAGATAATTAGGCCATCAATCTGGTTGTTCTATTTCAAACGATACTCAAAATACATAGATCTATATTTTTAATATATTTTATATATGTACGAAGTAGGTATCTAGCTACTGTTACAAAAAGATTGGGAAACTGCTGCAGCTACTTAATGGCGGGCGGAGTATCTGGGACTCCGTTCGTTAACGAGTATTACGGGTTTTACGTATATTACGGGAATAACAATTACGGGAAAACACCAAATAATTGGAGAGTCAAGGAGTGAGCGGAATTGGCACATACAATATATCATTATTATGGATATTAAGGTTAGATGAGCAAAAAGTAGTACAGACATTGACTTTGGATTATCGGAGGGGGTTCGGTAGTCATGCATCCACACGGTTCTCGGAGGGATATCCTGTTTCTGGGAATCAAACTACGACATCTAACTAGGGTTAACTTACGGCTAAATGTACATTTGTGTCTTGTCTTGGCACTTCCGCCGGATGTGAGCGACTACAAAACTACTACTAAGGTACATTTGTGGATGAGTGTGGGTATAGTTGGGAGTCGGATAAGTTGGGGACACCATTTCACTCCGGCGACTTACGTTTAAGCTTGTCTAGATAGTATACTCTTTACGATCTCAGCAAGTTCGAGTTTATAAATATATTCATTTTTTATGTAGAATTGTCGCCCAAAACTACGCACTTTGAATGCGAGAACCTTTGAACTCTTAAGGCACATTTCGAAGTATAATAATAAGTACAACTTACAGCAAAAGCAAATAATAATTTCAAATGCAAAAGCGGGGGGAAAGGTTTTAAAGTTTAAAGGGTTAAGCAACACTTATTGTGCAAAAGCCAAGTGTACATTTAACAATTACAATAAATTCGCAATTACTTAATCGTAGTAGAGTAAAAATACGAGTACAAATACATATAAACATCTGACAAGTTGGCCTAGACAGATTCATATATAGTTCAGATTTAAGATACAGATTTGCAAGATAGCAGGTAGCAGCCTTCTGGAGCCTTCAGTGTCAGTCAATCAATCAAGATTACACATCTATGTTTATGGTACAAATATATCCTTGATCAGCGAGCAGCTTAGCTTGATTCTTAGCAGTTTTAATCCTGTTATTGTTATTTTTCATTTTTTCTTTCGAGTTGTATTTCCAAATATATATATTTATAGTGCAGTTCAGATGGGCAGAAAGTAAAATGGCAAGTCAAATAGTACAGACACATTCACAATGCCATGGAAAACGTTTAGATACATTTAGTAACACCATAAATATGTTACAGCAGCAACCGAAAATGTAGCTGAAAGTCGCAGGCATAAGATTCACATGCAATGTAACGAGTTTTCTTATTGATTTTTTTAAACTTTTCTTAAACTTTATGCTAGGAAACAGTTTCACCTATTAGTCGGTATGAAACCTACACTTGAGTAAAGATCCTGACCTTTGATTAAAGATTTAAATTTTTATAGTTGGAAAGGGGAAAATATCAAAGAAGAAACATGAATGAATGTATACTCGGACAAAAGGGGAAATATCGAATGAGTTTTTGAATTTAAAATCCCAAAAGAGTGAACAATTCAAAAAGCAAGCTTGAACCATGCAAAGAATATCGAATAACTACCAAAAAATCAAAAACATAACTTCAATTTAAATACCTTGAATACCGCAATGTACAGGAACTTAATGTGTTAACTTATAATACGCTTCTAAGTGGTAACTTCCTACCGTAATGCCTAGGCCCGATTTTAACTAACTAACTTGTACGAATGTGGCCGGGAATCGTGTTCATTAATCCAACATTAATCCAATAAATTCATGGTGCAGTGGTGCTTAAGCTAAACTAACTGGTAGATGTATTGACAATTTAACAATAATAACACGGGCCGTCATTAACAATGACTGTGTACGATTACCAGGACGATATGGATAAAGGATTCAAATAAGGCTAACATCACGTTCCGCACACAGCAGTGCCTAATGCACACACACACATGCAGTTTCCGGGGAAACCCACTTTTAATTCAATTCGATTTTCCAATTCGGAAAGAGTCGCGGCCGTGAGGAGAGTGTGGCAACAACTAGGATAATCAATTTGAAAGGATAATGAGTAATTAACAGTATCCAATGGGGACTTTGTTACGATTTTAGATATGTTTCAACATTAACACTTATGGTACATACAAATATATATATATATATGTGTATATAATATAATTAGGACTTGAATAAATTCTCCAAAAACAACAGTTTAGTAGTATTCGTTCTAAGATTACATTAGTAGTATGCATAATATAAATATTAGTTTGATAATTGGTAATTTGCATTACTTTCAGCATCAACAGTAAGTAAGTAAATGTAGTAATCTAATCTAAAGTAGGTCTCACATGGGTACATTCAAATATACTCGTTTGGATATTCATTCATTGATTGTTCTCAACATCGATTTTTGAATTATTTTGCTTCATTTTACCCTCTGCCCCTCTTTCATATACAACATGTTCTTTAATTCATTTCATTTTTTGATTTGTCAAAGTTTTCAATTAAATTCATTTCGATTCAATTCGATTTGATTCGATTTTCGATTTTAGTCGTTTTGTGATCGGTCTCAGAACCTCGGCGGATTGAGATTGAGGTTCATGCTTCGCAGTTTCCGCATATTGTTGAGGCTCTGATTCGAGAGGCTCGTATTCGGATTATAGCCGGATTGGTAGTAATTATAGCCGGGTTGGTAATTGTAGCCGGATTGGTAGCCGGAATTGTAGCTGCTGGATTGGGCCAATCGGTACGAGTATCTGCTGGAATCGGCGTTGGCCGGAGCCCCGCCGATTTCGTTCAGATCGTATTATTGACTGAATGTAATATTGAGTGACGGACACTTTCGGACGTTGCTGTTGCTGTTGCGTGTGCCATTTACCCGTAATAACGGCACCGGGCTAACCGTGCCGGATACGGAAGTTAATTGTCTTACCATGCCGGATCCCAGTTGCTGCAAAATACCCGATCCGGATCCCAGCGGTCCCGACGACAGCACCGTGGACTGGCGGCGCGACCTGATCGACTGCATGCTGGATGACAGCAGGAAGGGGACGCTGCTCGAGGTGTTCGGCATGGAGCCACCCTGTTTTTGGGAGTACAATAAAGGAGATTTCTTTGGAAGATTAGTCGTTAGTCATGATTCGGTGGGCTTTCGAATTGGTGGATGCGATCAGATCAGGACAAATATATATATATATTTAATTTTGTGCTATGTACAGGTTGCTGGTGGGTATGTGTGGCGGCTGTGAGTGGGTGAGCCCAGTTATTATATTCCAATGTTAAGGTATACATATAGCTGATTGTGCAACAAACAATCGAACCAACCAACAAACAAACAATCAAACCGAACTCAACCTCAAACTCAATCAATCAAACAATCAGTCAATTAACTGGGAAAAAAAATCCGAGAAGAGCCAGAGATATGTCGGATCGATTAATACAAAAAACAAATTAAGGAAAAACACAGAATGCTCAACTGAATGGATTTTAAAAGAATGGACATATGTACAAATGCTTCTGAATATATATGAGTATTAATGCATATGTATATTCCAGAATGAAATTTGGACAGAGAACAGAGGCTGGTGGCGGGGCGGGGTATTGGCTTCAAATAAAATCAAATTACATTAACATAAAATTTAATATCAGCATACTGCGTGGGTGTGTTGGTGACTGCGTGTGCCTGTTGGTGTGTGTGTGTGTGTGTGCACGTGTCTAGACTCAAATGGTTGAGAGGCGGGAAAAAGTGAGTCAAGAGTTAAATAGCTTTTGGAAGAGAGAAAAGTCAGAGAAAATTATATATCGAAAATCGGAAAAATCGAAATTATGAAACGTGTACTCACGATCATGCTCCGTGCAAGCTGCGAATTTTTGTTTTTTTTATTTTTATACGTATAATCGATTTTTAGTTTCAATTATTTTTTTGTTCGTACATGAAATGGAGAACGGAAAGTACATACATGAAATAAACACTGTTTCAAACGCATATGTGGATGTGTGTTATATTTTTTTTTCCAAAAAAACCCTGTTCAAAACTTTAACAACACCAGCAAAAATGCACAAAAATCTGGCTTCCATTTATTTTGTTATTGTTAGCCAAACAAATACATATATGTACGAATGTCAATGTCAAATATATAGATATATATATCGTGTTTATGTCTGGTGTGGGTGAGTGGGTGGTCCATTGGTTTTCTGGTATACGAACGCAACAGGAACAGATTCAAATGGAAAAGAAATCAAATTAACACTGAGCACGATCAGGACATTTAATGAATAAGTAGGAAGGTTTATATAGTATAGGCAGAGTATAGTAAAACGAACATAAATTGTTGTAGTTCGTGTTCCATTGGTTACGTCTTAGAGACCCATAAAATGGTTTAATTTCGTGCATTTACTGTATCTTGATATGATTTCCTCCCTCCTAAAAATTATAGCATATATATTCACCACCCAGCATGAATAAATAAGTACTTCTATCATCTTTGCTGGAAGTGTATGTATTTTCCTGTTAAAGTCACGAAGCCCCAAAATGTATGCTATGATTTTTTCGATACTAAATTAGCCGCATTTTGATTGATTTTTCCTCCGTCAATTCAATTATTTCGCTGAAAATTCCTCCCATTCATCAAATTTACATGGCGCAACTTCATTACTTTGATACTTTTCACTGGAAGGACCTAGTATGTACACTTGGAACGGAAAATTAGATACTTAGGATAGGTAAAGAAAGCAGTAGGAGCAACACAAATGGAAGAGAAGGTAAGAACATCGACTGCATTATGTACATTATACTGGATATTAGCATAAGCTTCTGTTTTTGGCAGAGGTTCCCCCTTAAGAAAGAGAGACAGAGAACGGAAGTACAGGCAGACATAGTAGTTGAAGAACAGGACTCGATAAAATCAATATAGGAACCACTCAAAATCAAAAGTTCAGAGCAAATAGATACATATACAAATACAGATACTTCAGCGCAGCGCAGCAAATGCACAAAAAATAAACCAAAATTAAAAAGAAAATCATTTAAATAAAAAATGTACTCTTGCAACATTTTTTCCATTAAAAATAACAGCACAAGAACGAATACGAGTACGAGAACGAGAGATTTAGGCAGCAAGTCAAATTCATATTCATATTCAAATTCAAGTCCAAACGCAGTTGCAATTGCAGTCGCAAAATACGAGATACACGTTGAAAAAGGCCAGCGAGAGGCGAGTGCGAGCGAGCGAGCAATAGAAACGGAAACGGAAACGCATTGCCAGACATCCGTTTGACATTTAGCATTGAAATCATCGACGAGAACAAGAACCGTTGCATACTGAATACGTTGTTTGTATGTTGTTCGAGCTGTGAGTTTGAGTATAAGTGTTTTATTATATTTTATCTTATTGTATTTATTTTTTGGTTTGAGGAAGACAGAGAAAGTTTTTAGCTTTGAAGTGCTTTTGGAGACGACAACGATAACAATAAAACGACAGTTAACAACTTGACATGACAAAGTCCATTTCGATGCTGGCTTAAAGTGCTGCCGACAACTCGCACAAGAACTTCATACGGATTGGTAAGAACACAGGCCTGACAGTGTTTAGAGGTTTTGTTTTTATACTCCTGAAGATGCTTTAAAATTATTTCTATAAAAAAATATTACTTTCTTGAAGTAGAAAAGTTACTAATTTTATTTTTTTTTTTAAGGTTGATGATAGAATGTATCATCATACTTGTAAACAGACTTATAAAAATCTTTATTTCAAAGAGAAACCAACGATAATTTATGATTTATAATACAAACTTTTATTTGGCCTTCAGGAGTATAATATCTTCGACTTGACCGAAGTATCTGTAAGTTTTTCTGTTGATCTGCATTCACATGACTGAAGATTGCTTTGTTTTTTAGACTTACAACATAGACCGAAGTGGATGGCACCGATAGACTCGATCCAGAGCTACCGCGGGCACCATACTATTATATCGTAAAATATATATTCGGAGGAGAATAATACCCCGATGATGAGAACGTAGTTTCGATTTATATTTTTTGTCAAGTGTCGGAATATGTCAGTGATCGATTAGATCGGGGGGAGATAAGATATAAGAGAGCGTGTGTTAGAGCTTTGGTATTATGTAGACTTCGCTGCGTTGGGAATTAGGTGGGAAATGAGATAATACATATACATAATCGCATTCATAACTGATCAGATCTGAAAGCAAAGAACTCAGGAAAGCGAAAAACTTAACCCAGAAAGTAATGTTTCTTGTTTGGTTTTGTACGTAATTGGCAATGTTGGCAATGTTCGCTTGAGAACTGTAAACTGTAGGTTGTAGTAACACGCTAATTGCTACGCTAGGCAGTATAGCTATAGCTAGATGGCTATATGGATGGCTATATGGTATTAGTAGTAGTATAGTAATAGTATTAATAATAATAGTAGTTCGGCGGGTTGACATGGCACATGAGCTGCTGGAAAAGCCAAACCAAGGAACCAAGGCAACAAAAAAAGCGACATGGCTCAAATGATATTTCAATAAAAATCAAATAAAGGTTAAGCCTTTTGTGGCCGTCGAGGGCCTTTCGCTGAGTGGCACAACGCGGCAAAATAAAGCGAAAAGGATACTGTATGAACGACATCGGGAAACCACAACAAACAATGGTGGCCACAAAATAAAAGCCAACAAATAAAGAACCGATGCGAAACTAAAAAACAAAAAAAAACATAAAAGTTGAAAATTGAAATCGAAACTGAAGCTGAAACTGGAAACCCTGTGCCGGGCCAGACACAAAACAACTTACAGTTGGCGGTGACAAATTGATGGTGGAGCCCCGCCGTTCCTGTGGCCCGATGCTCGAGTGCCGCCGGGTCGGCAGCCCGCTGCCCGGAGTTCCGCCCGGCGAGGAAGCGCACGAGGGCGCAATGCGGATCTTGGGCGTCATCAGCGTGTTGTCCGACAGTCGGCGGTTGGGGAACACGTTGCCAACTCGCAGGAAATTGCTGTCCGGCGATGAGGGCGAGCAACCGAACCACCAGCCACCCAGCATGCCAGATCCTAGATATAAACAGAGAGAAATATTTATACAAACATTATTAAAGTATTCATTTATCATTTCTATTATAAATAACATTACCAATCTTAAGACCTAATCAAATATTAAACAATTTATAAAGTCTAATAGATAAAATAAAGTATATCCCTATTTTTCTCACTGTTTTACAATGTCATTCATCACCTAATACCATTACGCCTACATTCCTGCAGACGGCTGCCACCAAGCTAATTAAGTCTAATAATGGTCGCGGTTGTAGCCACAAATTCAAAGCTATATATGGAGCTTTTTTCGAGAACCGGTGACCGCAGTCAGTACCAAAAACCGACAGACCTGAAAACCAAAAACCAAATGCTGAAAATCCCCCTGCACCTCACCAGCCAGTCAGGCTTTCTCACGCCAGGGTTTTTGTCACTGCCAAGGCCATTCGCACATTTTGCGGTTGCGGCTGCTGCACATGACTCGTTCCGATTTCCCCAATCCCATTCCCCAGATCTCCATTCAGGGGCAATTTATGCCGAAAGTTATTAACTTGAATGAATAGGAGCAACCGGCAAGGTTAAAGCGAGGCGAGTCAAGGCGAACAAGTTATTGAAATTTTATTGCACTTCATAAAGGACCAAGTTTTGAGTGAAAACATATATAAAGAAATTTAGTTACAGTGGAGTTTATAAGTTATTTACCCCACACAGCATCCAACATACAGGTCGTATGATTAATATGTAATTACATTACGCATACGCCGGGTAGGTTTTTGAATTAAAATGTTATTCCGAAATGTTTCATGAGATATGTTTTTTATGAGCCTGTAAACCTTTTTGTTAGTGACTTTTAACTTGCAACAAAAGGTAGCAGGTGTTGGGTTATTTGGGTCGGTCATGTCAAGGTGGTTCTGCTTTTGACCCGGTCTGTGGCAAATTGTCACCATGGCCCTGTTGATTGGGCTTAAAAGGAGCGGTGCTGGTCCGGGCTTTGCCGTGTCTGGCGGCGATTAGGGCCATCATAATAAATCATCATTAGGGAGGAAAGTTCATTAGGCACACTGCATCGCACACTGGCCGGGCATGCGGCTGTGACCATGGCAGATAATACCCGGCTCGGGGCGGTGCTTTTGAAATTCGTGTTCGTAATTATAAAATTATCATAGCCCTGATAATACAATTACATGGCCGGTCGCAACGGCTCGTGTCCAAGGAGCAAGAGCTAAATGATTTGTGGGCAGGACAAACAGACTCCTGTCACGTTCGATGAATACCAAATTGAAATCACAACGAAATTTCCAATTATACAATGCCCAGAGGGGACTACAGAAATTGGTGCTTCAAATCCAGAAGGGAGTCCGGCAGGTAATAAGGTAATAAATGCAAATACAAAAGAGCTTATTGGGGAAGGAGAGTGTCTTCAAATAATAGACCTTTTAGTGCCTTAAATTAGGTTTTTAGAGCCACTGGCTTTTAAATGCAATTATTAGAGGTACTCTAACTTACCGCCTGAATTTTTGCGGGCCATATCCTCGGCACTGGACGTCTTTCGCTGATCGATTCGCAAATTGGGAATATTGAAGGGCGGTGCGTTCATGTTGTCGGTGGAGAACTGGTGGCGCAGGGTGCGGTGCCTTTCCGGCGAGGCCATCGACAGGTTGTCCAGCTTCAATTTGTTCCTCTGCTGCCGATCGATGGCCTCCAGCATCTGTTGCAGCACCTGCAAAAACACAATATACCAGACGGCAGAGAGTTGTGGCTGCCACAAGTTGCAAAAAGCTGCTGGCACACACTCACCTCCAGCAGGTAGCAATATTGTTCGAAATTGAGTGCCGGATTGACGGTGTGGGGAATGAGCAGGGGCAGGACATTGGTGGCCATCGTTTCTACGGTGAGGCCATAGGTTTTGTCCACGAACAGTTTATGATAGATGCCTGTGAAATTTAATTAACAGAAAACGTATTATACGGCCAGGTTCATAAAAGTTTCTTGTTTTTGGGTGGAGCTTTGTTAAAAGCTAACTTTTGGGTTACTTTTAAGGGCCATCTCATACGAGAATGTATCAAAGAAAAACAAACTTAATTTAATGAATTTAAAGTGCCTTTCCCAAAGTTTATTTTCGTTTAATAATTAAAGTTTATTAAATAAGCACCTTGCTTGATTAAACGACAAACCAAAAAGCTAGAATAATCTTCATGCTTTTCAAGTAATAACATAAATTTAAATTCTCTATTGTTTTGCCATGAAATTGTGTGTTCATGTCCATTAATCAGTTTACCATAATCGAGTATACAAACAATGTCCACTGCAGTGGCTGAAATAGTTTAAAATGGCTAGAAGGCATTGTCTGGCTCAACTTACGCACAGTACGCATGATGATATCGGGATCGGGGATGCGGACATTTGCCAGGAGCGGCAGGACCTCGTCCATGACCTAAGTGGAAATGTATATAAATTAATCCTATCTCGGATATTAAGGGGAAATCTCACCTGTCCTCGTTCCATGCGGTCCATAACCCGTTCGATGCACATTAGCACATTCTGGACAATCTTCGGATCGGTTATGTTTTTCTCGAAAACCAATTTAACTTTTGGCAGGACCATCCGGCGAATGGAGAGCTCATCGATGCTATCGAATACATTGGCCACTGCCACCACAGCAGCGCTCTAATAAAAATTGTTCGGTTCATATAAAAATTTCCTTTAAAATTTATGGATTTCATAAGTATAATGGTTTTTTCTTTTTGCCCCTTTTCCAAACAGATAAAATGGCGGAATTAAAATGCAAATTCAGCTGCCGAGGCACTTTTATACTTTCAGTCTGAGTCGCAGTTAATTAAGAAATTGCTGCCGTAATTACACAATCAACTCAGTCAACCCATTTCCATTTCTGCGAATGTCTCTGTCTGTTTGTCTGCCAGTCAGTCTGACTTGGCTCGAAGTCGAGAGTTCGAGGGAGGGGGATGTCTAAGTTCATTTGCATAACCGAATGGGAGAAAGGCACTCACCTGCACTTGTATCGTGGAACCGTCGAAGGAGCAGAACAACATGGGCATTATGTCTGTGGTGACATCCTCCGGCTTCGTCTTTTCGATAATCAAATGCAAATTCTCGAGTATCGTAACGCTGGCCTGAATGGATTTCGGTGTATTGTAGACGACTCTAAGTGAGATGGAAGAGATTTGATTATGGTAAAGTTTTCACCGACTTTTCTCAGGCCATCTAGTCCATATAGCCATGAAAAATTACTAAAAATAAACGCATTATTCCTTGGCGTAAGCGTGTGCCAACTTTATTTCATTTAATTCTATCCGATTCCATCGTTTTTTTGTTTGTTCTTGGTGTCAATAAGCGTCTTACAAGTGGCCACAAAGTTTGTCAGCAACTTTCGGCAAAGTAGTGAACGCGAACCAAGCTCGCTCCCAAGGATGCGATGCGGGCTTTGTGTGTTTTACTAATTTATGCACGGCTCCCACACAAAAGGTAAGCACTCCCCGCCACTTTGCCACACTTCCAGGCCCAGCCACGCCCCAGCCCATTGGCTCGTGGTCTGGCCCGTAGCCCGGCCTGGGAAACTTTGCCAGTTGAGCTCTATAAATTACAATATGAACTGTCGCCTGCCGCACTGGGCGTCGCAATAAAACGTCATGAAAATTGAATAACAAAAAAAGTGTCGCGAAAGTTTTTCAATTGTTCAAACAGAAAGTTCCTATCGTCCAGACCAAAACTGAAAGCCAAAAGCTTAGCCTTCTCAACAACGACAGGATTGAGGTAATACTTTTAGCCGAACATGGACAAGAATTTACAAAGATAATCTTTAATTAAAAAACTAAGTTCCATATACTCTTTCTTGACTAATCCAAGCTAGTTTTTGCCTTTTTCATTAAGATCTTAATGACTAATGGTTGCTAATTAAAACCACATTTTTTCAGCTCCTTTTTAAGCTCATTCAAGAGTTACATTTCAGGTTTCCATTTCCATTTTTAAGAGATTTTTTCTTGGTTTTACTCACTTCATGGTGGCCGACATCAGGTTGTCGTATTCGGTGTGAGTGGCTTCCTGGACAAAGAGCATTACCGGTTGCAGGACCGCTGCCAGGACCTCGTTGTTGTTGATCTCCGACTTGAGCATGGGCCAGATGTTCTGCCACCAGAGTTTCTGCAAAGAAAACATGGGAGAGAGGAAGAGTTGCGAGGTCATTAACCAGTCTATGTCATTTCAATTGCCAATGCTAAGCCGTCATTAACGGCATCAGACAATAGGGCCCACAAAGACTTTGCTGACGAGTCCTTCCGTTTTCCTGCTGACAGTCGCCAGTTGCCAATTGCCGGCTGTCGGTGGCCTGTTGCTGATGGCTGATGAGAAAACAAAGGACACTCGTTGGCGGGAGCAGCAACATTTTTGCAACTGTCATAAAACGGCTCGTAATTCACAAATTGTTTGGCCATAAAGCGCACAACTTGGCGCCGTAAATGATTAATGCGCTGGGGGGTTGTTCAACCGAAAAAACGACTGAAAGTCCCCGAAAAAAAAGAATTTGAGGAACCGGTTGCATCCGGTTCCGGTGAAGAAAAAAATCCCCGGAAAGAAGCTCTGGGTGTCACTTACACGTGGTATCAACGGCATGGCCTCTATCAAGGTGGTTTTGTAGAACTGGGACTTTTGCTGCGTGTCCTTCATGTTGACCACGTCCAGGAATTTGAGAGCACTTATAGCCGGATCGCTGTTAACAATCAAATAAAATAAAACGAATATTAACATGAATTACAGTTTATTAACCAGAAAACCTTTTAATCGCTTAAAGTGCTTAAGGGCTTATAGTTGAATTAGTCGCATAAATGGCATCAATTAAGCGAAAAGCTTTGTATGCAACCGAACCAAAACAGGAAAGGAAGGCTAACTTCGGTCAGTGTCGAAGTTGATATACCCCTGCAGGTAATATATGTAATATAAAACATGTATTATTGTATAACATAAACAATACATTTATTTATTGGCGAAATAAATAAATTAATATTGGATGGGATAGATACTGCAAATATCGGATAAAGTTACCCATCGGAGCTTCATTATCAAAATAATTAAACAATATAAAATATCAATATCAATACTACTATTAATATTATTATGCTTATATAGACCAGTAGGCCATAAATATTATACCCTTATTATAAATATATATCCTTCACTGTGTTGCACACTTTTTACTAAAATTATAATACCCTTTGCAAGGGTATAAAAAAGACCCGCAAAAATTAGCTAAAGTCCAATATTTATCTCAGCGCCGCTGAAATTAAAATATTAAGTCCCCGCAGAACCGGGGAGATCCGCTGGGAGGGGCGGCTACATTGTAAATGGAATCGTAAATACTTTTTATTGTTATGTAAATCAAATTGTTGAAATTTAATTGCCAAAAAGTGTTTACTTTCGACCCGCATTCGAGCAGGGCCCCGGGCTCCCCCCAATTCGGTTTTATTTTATCTGGCACTGAACAGACCGGATACAGTATACTGTGAAATTGCCACAAATGGGAAATAAATGAGAGTTAGTCACTGTGGCGCTTAAAATTTTCTTTTTTCGCTTAGTTGAACAATGAAACTAAATTACATTACGTATACGCAGTGTCCAGCCTATTCAGACTTCGGCCAAGCGAGAAAAATCATATTTCAAATCTACCCTCTCCGTAGCTTCCGGAGATTATAGCTATAGAGAGGGGTAGCTCTCGAGAGAAAGAGATAAAAGTTAGCTGCCACTGATTGCCAAGACACTCGAGCCATTTGCATACGCTGCTAAAACGCGGAAAATGTTGACAACATTTAAATTAACTTCAAAGTGCTGCCATCAACCTGGCTGGATGGCTGGCTGCCTGGATGCCTGGCTGACTGGCTGGCTGGTTGCCTGCCTTCCTGGCTGACTAACTGACTGGGGGTGAATAAAGGTACTGGAGAGGGATGCTGGATTGCCGTGGGCGCTTTTTGGGGAGTGGTGTTGTGAGTGTGGCATGGGTGGGGCAACGTGCTGTTGCTTTCTCATTGCTTGTTGCTGGCGCTGTCAGCGCATTTTGATGTGTTAATGGTATGCAGAGGTATATTTGTTTGTTTCCGATTTAAAGCTAAGTTAAAGGTTAATTACATATAAAACAAATATTTCTTAAAACTTGTAATTAGGACAATCTCATCATGAAAACCTCCTACTATTTATATCTAGTTTTTAACATGAAAGCTCCTCATATGACCATTTTTATTTAATCCTTTTTTTTAGAAAATGATATACCTAATTCTCATATATTAAAAATAAATCCCATTCTATAGTTATTTATATATAAACCCAAAGTGGCTTGACCTGCACTCGATTACTCTATGAAATTGCTTTTATGAAAAGGCAATTCCAATTCACAAAGCACCCCGTGGAAACATTACCACACAATTGGCAACGTTTTGTGGTATTTTACATTCAATCCACCTACGGTACATATATATTCTTGAGACAGTCTGCGGTATTCCCTAGATAGAATCGTAGCACTATGGGCTGTGCTTCATGGACTTCATCCTTCCGACAGCCCCATTCCGTATAGAAGCCGCCAAAGCCAACGACGTCTTTGGTTTTGTTTGTCTAAACGCGGCACGTTGCCTGTGCAGCCTGATGCCTGTTGGATGTTGCCACAGCCCTATACTTTTTTCCTCATTCACTTCCCTCCGGGTGGCAGGAGGCAAACAGCTGCTGTCGCCATAAATCCCAGAGTCAGGCAGCCAGGCCGTGGTGGCGGCCCTTGCAATGCCACTCGGGCTCAACAGCGTCCACAGTACAATCAGCAGAAAAGGCAGCGGATTGGAACACTTAAAATAAAATGGGATTTTTAAACAAGAAAAATTATGTTTTTAAAAAAATAATTTTTAAAAAATAACAAGGGTAAAATAACGATTTTAAAATGTATTTAAAACTTTTCTGCTTGAGACACTATTGCCTATATTAATGTTATTCTCACCCAAGCGTAGTTCTTTTAAACCTTTGTGATATTAACTGAACACTGATCTTAACTGAGAAGGGTTTTAATATTTATTTTAAACTAAAGGATAAGAAAATAAATGGTAATCCTCGATATCTTAGTCGAATATGAAGAAATCCTGTCTTTTAATATTCTAGTAATATTTGTTTCGAGTGTCTAGAAACTTCCCTTCCGACATCCTTCCTTCCGGATGCTCTCCATTCACTTTGCATTGTGTATGTCTTTCAGGTCTGATTACCGCTTTCATTTGGCAAACAGACGTAATTAAAGTGTGCGTGTGTCGGTTCCTGGCACGGAGCACAGCAAAAAAACGTAGATGGATGTATATCCTTCAATTGAATTTCAGCTACAGGTACAAATTGGCTTAGAGATTGCGTGTAGAGAAAGAGGATAAAAAGTGCTTCCGGCTATGAGGGGATTGGTGTTTTGTGGATTGGTGTGTGCGTGTCCTTAACAGGTGTCAATTTCATTTAAAACTCGAACAAAAAACAAAAACTTTCAATGAAACTGCGCAAATTGCCACTGTTATAGTTGGTAGTTGGCTGTTGAGTTCTTGTGCTTCCTGTTGCTTTGCGTCTTGGCTAGGAAGTTAATTAATTTGGCCACTCACATGAAGTACTTGATGAGCTGTAGGAGCTGGGCGGTGGGTCTGGCGGTTGCATCTCGACTGGCCATGCGCGAAGTGGCCTCCTGCAGGGCTATCGGCAGCCTTGGCATCAGCTTGTGGACCAGATCATCCAACTGTTTTCCAGAGATGGCGGTGGAGGTGGAGGGAAATATGAAACGAGATGGGTATAACCGAAATAAACTTTGCCACAACATTAGAAACCACTTGGGGACTTCACGGACTCTGGACTCTGAAGTCTGGACTGAGGAGTGAGGACGAAGGACGAAAAGTTTTAATGACAAGCGCCTGCGGGATGCTTCTGCTTTGGCTGCTGCTGATGCTGCTGTTGATTCAGCTCCGTCACCTGTCCGCACAAGTGGCAAAATAATTAGAGTTTCAAGTGGACTTTTTGATTACATTTGCATTTGACAAAGCTGCGAATCTAATTACAGCTCGCAAACAAGCCCAGCCAAGCGAAGGAACTCTCGGGGCTTCTGCTCCGGATCCGGCTCCGGCTCCGGTCCCGGCTTGCAAAACTTTTCATCCGTCCAATTGGCACTTGTCGCCCCCAGCTCGATGCCCGGCAATTCAGAAAGTGGAACTGAAAACTGAAGACTGTTTACCCACCGATTCCATCTGCTTGGCATAGTTGGAGGTGGAGTTGCCGGCCTGAATCAGCGGCCTGCCGTTGTTGAAAACCGCACAAATCACCATTCCCAGGGAGAACATATCGCTCAGCAGGCTGCATTTGGACGTTGACTGAGTTTCAGGTGCTGGTGAATAATGGAAGAACCAAGTCGAAAGTTTGTAACAATATTAAGTTGGTTTTTGGTAACAGTTTGGGAACAATTAACTTTATAATTGGTAAGAAATTCTCCGGAAATACTATCCAAGAGGATAAATATATTTTAGGAAAGCTCCAGAAAGAAGAACCCATCATTACTTACCCATAAAATCCAGATTCGGTTGTGCCATCTTGGATACCCTGTTGCTCCACGGTGGACATGGTATGGAGCTATTCAAATCGTTCTCGTTCATTCGTTCTGTGAATCCGAAATATGAATACAAATTGCCTGCCCTGGCCAATTCATTTCAATTTTGGTTTCGGAAAACCGAAGAACTCACCCACATACTCCATGCCGGCTAGCTTCCAGATGCCGCGTTTGGTTATTAGTATAGAAGATGGACACACATTGCGATGAATTACGTGACCGGAATAGTGCAGATACGCCAGGGCCTCGGTCAGCTGGAAGATAATGTTGGCAAAGCGGTCAGGTCCTGTCTCGTCCTGTCTGCCAACTGCCACTCACCTGCAGAAAGCCGTACTTCAGCTCCATGTCCAAGAAATTGTATTCCTTGGCGTGAGCAGGTCGCTGGGGCAAAGTGTTGGCCGCCGCCTGGGCCTGGCCGGCGCTTGCCGTTCCTCCCGCTGTCGGTGGCACATTGGGGTTCTCGTAGGTCTTCGACTCCTACACATCGAAAAACAATTAGTTATTTAATTGGCTTTTATATGATTTTATTAATTCCTTTTTCCTAAAAATATTTACTCCTTTGCTCTTAGTAAGAAAGGTAATCTTTCAAGCTAAAACCAAATTTTTTTCTGTGTAAATAGCCAAGATATACGACCTGGCAATAAAGAGTTAGGGTCTAATCCCTGGCTGAGCTGGCCGGGGTGGTCTTAAATTTTTGTTCTACCCTTGAATGGCTTAGATGGCAATAGCATGGCTCATGGCTTTAAAATTCCCATTCAGGGCAATGCATTTGATGATAAGCCATTCCAAAATCTCTCGTGTTTCTCTTTGTTTTTTTTTTTTCCAGCATGGCTTTCCCTTTTACCAATTTTTCGTTTGTTTTGTAAAGCAATTTGTTTTCAGGTATACGAGTTTTCAGTATGTAAACGTACATGTGAGAGTTTGATTTTTACCTTTTTTGCAATTTTCAATGTAATTTAACTCAAATCGACTTTTCTTGAAACTAAAAACTATTCAAAGGGTTCAGTTCGAAAGGGTTCTCTAGGTCTTTGTTTAGTTATTTTAGATTGTTTTGTTTTTGGCAGGAATATGGTAGTTGCTGTTTCGACTTTGGGGTTCTGCTGTTATTGTTTTGGCTTCTTTTTCAAGAGAACCGGGTTACAGTGTGGTACGAGAAGCATAGTTCTTAAAGAAGACCATAAGATACTAATGAACTCGACAAATTAGCTTAAATTTAATATCTCCTTTAGGTTTAATCTTAGCTGCTTTTATATATCTACTTATAGGTGATTTCTTCTAATTTGATACTTAATTCTAGTAAAACTACTAACCTAATCCCAAAGCTAGTGCTTTCTGGGATTTGCCAAAACTAAAGCCACCTATGCGTTGTGACACGCACTGTACGTGTATCAATTTCTGAGCCGTGCGGAGCAACCAGAGCTCTTTATTGACTCAATCCTGGCAGCGTAAACTTTCCCACATACACAAACCCACCAGCTCCAGCTCCAGCTCCTGCCACACACACACACACCCACCAACACATACCATAAGCCAGCACCCACACACAGACACGCTCCGGTTAATTCGATTTAGTTGTGTGCGAGAGCTAGCGTTTGTGTTTCTGTCATGCATACCCTGGCACGCCCACTCGACGCCCTCCCAGCTAGCAACTATTGTGCTGAAAGCCAAACTATGCACTTGGCTTGGCTGCAGAAACTTTGCCAAAACACAACAGTGGCAGAACGAAATGCCGCATCAACAGCAACAGCAGGAGTTGCAGCAGCAACAGGAGCAGCAGGAAACATCAAAGCATCAGCAACAACATGGGCAACAATCTAAATATTGTTCCGCAATACCTGCCCCACAAAACTAAAGTGAAAGATGAGCCTGGGAGGGTCTGTGAAAGTGCACTACGAATAACAATCTTTTCTCCTAATTTTGGAGTCTTTAAAGAATGAGAAATCATATGTACATCTCAGATATTAATATTACGTATACGTATTGCACTTTCAGCATTTTCTTTGGGTATTATTTAAAAAAGATTTATAAAATCCACAAAATTTTTAATTCTTTCCAGTGACATATCAAGAAACAAAGTACCACAGGCCTAACTCAATGTGATCCTGAAAGCCAAAACAGGCGACAACACAAATTGCATGTCCATGTCGCTGTCAGAAACTCAAACTACCATTGGAAATGGCCAAAATAGACCAGAAACGGTGAACAAAACTCACGTGGAAGGCCAGCACATTCGAGAGGCTGGCAAAGATGGGCTCGGAGGCAAAGGCCAGAGTGTCTGCATTCTCCTCCACCGTGTGATAGATTTGTAGTATCTGCGGGTTCAAACAAACAAAAAAAAAAGCCGAAAGTGAAAGGCGATTGGTCTTTTTGGGGGAAAAGTAATTAAAGACTGGGGGAGGGTTCTTTTGGGTGGGATATACACTCACCCTGGGATGTCGAAAGCGTTCCAAGGTCTTTACTGAACTTTTGAGCAACTCAGTTATGGTTTCCTTGCGTCGCGGCTTGTGCAGTTTCTCGGCAACTTTCTTCTCGAATATGAAGACGGAACATTCCTGAATTAAATGGAAACATTATTATTCAAGGTAAAACCTTCAGGATCTGCCCAGAAAGGGGTTCACATTCTAGTATCCAATTGAAGGATATCCCGAATCCCTCAAGCACTTACCTTGTTGTCACTCTTGCGGTAGGCGTCGTGGATGCGCCAGATCAACTCTGGGCCGGCACAGGCCACCGGCTTGCCGATTTCGAAGTACTGCGTAATGGGATTGCCATCGGCCACGTTCTGCATCGAAGTGGAGGCGGCCACGTTGGTGCTCTTGAATTTGGCAAACATTGTGCCGGCGGGCATACCATCGATTAGCTTTGAGAAGACATTCGAGAAGCTGCCCTGACGCTTTGGGCCCGGCGCCTGGACGGGCGGTGTGCCTCCGATGGTGGGCGCTGATCCGGCACTTCCACCAGCACTAGCTGGATCCCCAAGGGTGTTGCTAGTGGGATTGCCGGAGAGTGCACCTGCTGAACCGGTCGATGGGGAGGCTGATGATGCGATGAGTGGTGCAGCTGCACCTCCGATGGATAGACGTCCGCGGACGCTCTTATGGCTGGCTGTTAATCCCACGCCAGGGGCGACGACACTGGAGCCACTACTACTGCCCAATTGGCCCACCTGGCCATTAAAACCCTCGTGCCTGGAGGGGATTATGGGGGCGTCGGTGCCGAAGCCATTTATTGCCGTGGAATTGCTGCGCTGCTGGAGGAACACGGGGGATGAGGGACCACCACCGACACCGCCACCTACAGATATCTTGCGTTGCGGCAAATTAATGTCAAGCACTGTGCTGGCACTGCGCTGTCGTATCGAGCCCGGTCCAATGCCCAAGCCGGCTCCTGCTCCTGATCCCAGACCTGACACGCCCGCAGCAGCCACCCCGACACCGCCCACTCCACCCCCGCCTCCACCGATGCCGACAAACTGCTGCTGGCCACTTCTGGCCGGAGAACCTGCTGCCACCGCTGCCGCTGCCACCGTTCCTACGCCTGCCACGCCCCCAACCGAACCTGCTCCGGCTGCTGCCGCCCCTGGACCGCCAGCCGGCGTTATTCCGACAGCGCTGCCACTGCGACCGCGTTGCACCTCCTCGACACTATCCAAACGAGAGAAAATTCTGGCCGCCGTTGTTGCCGTCTTTGAAGTCGAATAACCAGGAGTAGTAGTAGCTTGTGGAATGTCCTGTGTCCTTCGTCCTTCTTCTACTTTCTTACTGCCTCTGGGGTCTTCTTGGAGTAGCTGTGTGTATGTGCTAAACGCTCCTTTCAAGTCCTCTTAGCCTCCTGCAAGAAGGAGCAGAAATAAACGCAAATTTAACTTTAATTGCGGCCACTTCACATTGCTCATACGCCCCGTTGGCCAGGCGACTGAAATGGCAATTAATGCGCTTACTGCTCGGCTTGGCTTTTGTGCTCAATTTATACACTCATTAAGCTTGAAGCAAAGAGAAGTTTTAATTTTCCACCGGATCCTTTTCAAAACGCCGTACGTCGTGATAAGTTAACAAGGAGACAGTTTATTTATAACAGCTAATTGTAGACTAAAGTTTATGAATTGAAAGTGCTTCCTATACAAATATCTGAATTATGCAACTAAAAACAGATTTATTTTGCATTGAAAACAAATGAAAATGCGAGTGGTTGGTCATAAAATATTTATTTAAATTTATTGTTGACCTCCACAAAGCTTCTTTAAATTTTACCAAAAATAATAATAGAATATCCGTATAATAATATAGAGAATATCCGTTTCGGTGGACACAAAAGCCATCTGTTAAAATTCCATTTCCAGCATTCTTTTGGCTTCACAATTAAAAAAGTTAAATGAGTTTGTCCCCGGACGAATTCGCATACGGCTGTGATTGTTTTTCCCGATCTGTTGGCGGCAACTTTTTATAAATTTATGAAAATGCGCTTAACTCATAATCTCTTTATTAATTGCTGAAAATTGCTGAAGCGCTAGCTGCGAGTTTTTATTCATTAATTTATGTATTTTTTTTTCGCCATTTGTAGTACATTTGTAGAACAAATTGGCCAAATGGAAAAATAATGCAATTTGAGTTGGAAAACATGTGTCAAAAGTGTCTGTCGCACGTGGCGGCGGCAGCTGACTTACTGCATTCACTGTGTGCCAGACTTTTTCGACTTTCCCCTCGAGGACCTGTCTGCTCCATTCGGAGCACATTCTTTGCGGACTGAATTATTCAATGCAAGTAAACATTTTGGCAGGATGCTCTCAAAGCATTTGTCGGAAAGCCGGAGGGAAGCCAACAAATCGACTTGAGACATCTTATTTATTTTTCCTGTTTCTTGTTTTATTTTTGAGAGAAGGAGAATAGCCAGTATAGGCAGCATACCCAGAGAAGGTATATAAATTTCAAGAAAACCGTAAAACTATTTAGCGAAAAACATTTACCGGCCCTTTGCAAAACGTAGCGTGAAATTTTTTCGTTAAATAAATTGTGCTGATGGTAAGTAAATAAAATATGAGGGAGCCGGGAAGCCAGTCGGCTGTATTGTGTGCTTAAAAGTATCTATAGCGGCGCGCCAACAAACAGGACGAGCCAGGACCAGAGGACGGACTGGCGACACCGGACACGGACTGATGAGGATGGCTGACAGATACTCCGGCGGAAGGCGAAAGACGAACGGCGCAAGGCGCAAGGCGGATTGGCGATTGACGGAGACGTGGCTTTCTAGGTCAGCATTTTGCAATTGGGGGCAAACAAGCTTAAATATTTAAGACGTTTAAGCAGGGCCGGTTGCCTTTCATGGGAATTCTATTTGTAAGCCCATGAAATTTATTCCAAGTTTTATTTTCATTTCCACAATCAGTTATGTACAAGTCAATTACCAAACGTAATTGATACCCAAACAAATATGAAAATGAAATTTAAATTATCCAAATAGATTCGCCTCAAGGCAAATGGGCTGTGTTTATTTTTGCCATTTAATTATGGCTTACAAAATTCCGTCATGCATTAAATCAAAACAAAATCAATTTAATTAAAACCTTACCCGAAGTATAATAAATCAAATCAATATATCACCATGAATAAAATTAATTTAATTTATTCCAATTTCATGAAATAGTCATTAAATATGTGACGGAAGGTTTTTTTAAGCCAGTAATGTAATATTTCGAGCTCATTATTTATAATTTTTTTTTCAGCCTTGCTTTGGATAATATGGAATATTTAATGGGGAATAAAATGGCCACGATATCTAAATCCATTGATCAGCCATTGGGCTCTAATAAATGTCATTTGGAGCAAGCTTTTGTTGTTAATTTTGATTTGAATTTTATAAATGCAGTATGAGGTGGTGCTGGTGGCTCTGAGAAAAGTTGGTTTTTCGTGGAACTGGGAGTGAAGAGTCGTTAATGCGACCAGCTCGTGGCCCGGACACGTGGACTCTCCGGGCTTTATTGATTTCGACATGGGCACGAACGCAAACTGAAGCAGCCAAAATTAAATGATAAAAGCGAAACGCAAACAAAAGTCTAACACGGAGATAAAATTATTAAATAATTCCAAAAAATATGGTTTATAGAAAAAATAAATAAATTGATAATTTAAAATAAAGGAAACATATCTATAAACTCTTTAAAAACTTTAACCTCGGGAAGCCAAGTTAATTTAAGGACTGATCACAAATCCTATATTTTTTTCACCGTGTCCGGAATGGCTAAGAGTCCGTGAATTATTTTTGGCCACCGTAGAGGGATTTTGCCGGCGCTTGTTGCCTTTGTTCGGTGTTATATTTGACAATTTCAGACACATAGAGGCATTGGGAATGAGCCAGCTTGAGTGGGTGGATTTTTGTTTAACAATCTGAGTTAAATATTTTTAGCCGAAAGTCAGATGAAGATGGGCACAAAGCGTACAACGAAAAGAGGAAAAGGAATATAAAGGAAAAACAAAAACATGTTGCCAAGTGAAGCGCTGATTGAAGACAAACACACAGACACATACACATAGTCAGAGTAACAGGAGCACGCACAGTGGCCAAAACAAACGATAAACGATGGCAGACACACGCACACAGATGTCTCAATTAGAAAAAAACAGACATGATGGTCCTTTGGCCATACACACAAACACAAACACACACAAGCACTGTCAGTTAAGGCAACTGTGGCCCATCTTTTGTTTGCTTTTGCCTCATTTATTGTTCGCCAGGCGAGAGGACAAAAGCCACTCACGCACACTGACAAACACAGTGAGAACATAAAGTGTCCTGAAATAGAGAATTTCTCCTTAAAGCTTAGACCATTAGTGGCAGATTTATAACAAAAATTTAAACTGGAAAATAAAGAATAAATTTTTAATAAATTTGAAACAAAAATAACATCGTTTGCACTATGTACTTTTTGCCAACTGTAGTTAACAACGTACTATTATCTGTTAAGGGCTGTCTCTTGGAGACCCTAGAAACGAGAAAATGTTACTCCCCAGTTGAACTCATCTACATTTTCCCTATTTTTAGTCGCAGGAAGCTGCAGGAATATTCATTGCTTTGGGCCAATTCCAACTCGGCTATTTGCAACTGCTGCGGTTGCACCTGCTGCATTGCTAATTACCTCACCGAAGTAGAAGCTGGTAATAATCCGAAGCCATTACCAAGGGTCATTTTTTACACACTCTGGCAAGGAGAAGGACACGGTAGATGAGTAGATAGAGGTTGGAGGTTGGAGAGTTCAATACGCGTCAAGAGCAATGTCCTGGCTCATCCCTCCTTGGAAAGGACCCTTGGGCAGAGTGCGCACATTTGCATATTACGTATACGGCACGTGAACGTGCCCAGGGAGCAAGGAGCTTTTGCCATTGCCATTGCCGTTCCCGTTGCTCCTGCTGTCACTGAGGCATTAAGACCGCTTAATTAAATCTTTTGCGTAATTTGTTTAGTTATCCTCGACAGTATCCACTTGAAAATTGAATGGAATTGAGTGGGGACAGCCGCGGAGCAGTGGGACAGAGATGGAGGCCACGGGGCGATGATGCAGAGCCAAACAAAAGCTGCTTAAGCATTTGGTTAAGTGTTGCCGACGAGCGTTCATAATTGAATTGAATTGTGGATAAATGCCAAATGCAACTCCAGCACAATCGATGCGTAATTATGGATCCGTAAAGGGGACTTTGCTAAACGGCTTTCAGACCAAAGTTACTGGCAAGCAGAAGCTTAACCCAATTACAAATGTTCGCAATCTGCTAGATACCCGAGAGCAAACTACAAACAGAGCCGAAGAATGGGCAATTAGTTTTGGGCAAGAGTTGCTTTTGTTATTCTTATGCGTGCGTGAGCACAATATGTTGCCATGTTTGGCTTGGCGGATTAATTGCCGGCCAGGCCAATATGCGTCAAAGTCAGGCTCGAATGCCACTGGCCACCGAGTTACTCTGTGTTTCGGTAATATGCTCTCTGGCTTCAGCATCTGGCTCTGAGTAATCAGTTTTCAATAATGCGGCTCTATCCGGGTATTTAACAGCTTAAGTCAGAAGCAACAGACGTGTTTACACGCTCTGCACCTACCTACCTCTCGTCCTCCGAATGGCGGAAGGATACGCCAGGATATGCGGGGCGAAAATCCAATTTGATAGCTTATTGGCGATCACGCAACATGAATTTTAATTGGCCAGCGCAGTATGCCAGAAATCACATTTATTGCAATTTAATTTGATATCAATATGGCGGGATTAGATGGAGAATTAATGATACGATTTTTCTTTGAAATATGGCTTTATTACTGAGATTTACTTGGTTATATGGTCTTTAATGTTACTTTAAAGGACCTTTCATGTTTTTGAAACTTAACAATTAGCTGATTGCTTTTGTTCTTCGAATAATTTTGAAATTAATTTCAGCCTTTCAACTTCAATTTGAAGTGGTTACATTCGCAATTTGCATTTGTGCCAAAAATGTTTGTGAATTCCTGACAGTTTGGTGGTAGAAGTGCCACAACAATTTTTGAGATTTCATTTTTGGCCTAAAAGCCGCACAGGCAAAGCATCCTAATTAATTTTGTGTACCCAGCCGAGTCAATGGCAAAAATAATTTTGCCGTTTTTGGACGACAATGAATTGCAAATTGTATGGTGGGAAATACATTTGTGCAATCGAATTGCGAGGGCGTTTAGTGAGGGAGTGTGCCAAAAACTAATTGAGCAGAATTATGGTAAAAGAATGTGTTGTTTGCACAAGAACAGGGTGTTCGTTTTTCGTATTCTGGCTTAGAGAGGCTTTAAAAGTGTTTTTAATTTTGATTGTGATTTCAAGTTGTCAGCCAACAGCTTTTTTCGACGTTATTCCCTCGTAATCCCAGCGTTAAAAACATGAATTAAGAAAGGTTAGCCGGCTAAAAAAATATGCTGTGCTCTCTTCCATCTCTGTCGGCACTCAATTATGTGCATAAATGCAGGAAAAAAGCACGCACCCATTTGAAAAACAGCCAACAAAGCCTTCGGGCGCACCAACACTCACCCACACAAGTTTGTTTACAGGAGGGGGCGGTAAAAACAAAACATACACTCAAAGCTGAAAGTTTTTTTCTCGACCCTCCCTAACCGCCTAAATGACTTAATACTTAATGGCATTTAAGGGCAAGGTAGAAATTATTTTAAATTACAAAGTCGGTACTCTGAGGACGTCCTTTTCAGGCAAGGACCTTATACTCTACATTATAATTCCTGAGAAATTCACTTTGCGTCTTTGAAGGATATACAAAACACAATTTAAGTTTGCTGCTGTTATTTAAAATCACTTAAAATTGGCAACACATAATACTCAAGTTCCTGCAGCTCTCAATTTATGTTGCTTCACTTTTTGCTTTCACTTATAAACTTTTGATTTGCATTCCGGACAAAATTATAAGCCAGAAATTTGCATAAGTTTGAAGTGAAATTTTATGCAAGGCAGAAAAATCAAACAAAAAAAAAAAGTGATGGTAAAAATCTCATCGAGAAAGGAGAAAACGCTGGTCCAGCGAATTTCCTAACAATTCGCTCTCCTCTCCCGGACTTATAGAGTTGCATAATAATGGTAAAGTTTTTCTGCAATGACCCAAATATACCTCGAGGGTCCTCAAAAATTAAACGAACCGAATTGAAGGGTTCGGAGGTATGTACTTCAAATGCGAGCCCTCAACAATAAATTGATTTAATACAGAAAAATATATAAAAACCGGATGAATAACTTGTTAGCTTTGAAAGGTTTCAAATGTGTGGCCAAAGGGCCAGCCAATTCAGGGTATTATTTCGCCAAACAATGCAATATGAGCAAATTATTTTTCATAAAAATAAATACAAGAACCATTCCATGAATGCACAAGCTTCTTAAATGGAAAAAAAAACTTTATTATCCACCACATTGGTGCAAAGGACAAGGTCAAATGTAGTGTCCTTCGCACATTACTGCTTTTCACATCAAACATATGTCAAATGACAGCTTGGATATAAAATTCACTGGAAATTCCTCAAATAATCGCAAATTAATTAGTTTCCGAGCATTTTTATGGGTAAGCAACCCGAAACGTAACGACTCGAATGGCAAGCGGCAATCAAAGGACTCGCGCACAAAATCCTGTAAATTCCTGGCAAGTGACATACTTTTTAATTAGTTGCGTTTATGGCTAACGGCGTTTTAACGGCTGTAATGCAATGTGACAGCTTAAATCAAAAGGAAAAAAGCCAAAAAGTGGTTTTCAGTTGATATTTATTCTCCGAAACGTTCACTCACCTGAATCGGGCAGGTATGCCGCACAAGATCACACAATAAACCGAGACCGCTGAGCTGTGGCAAATAAAAAATACATTTTCACTCAGTTTTCGGATTTCAAGTTGTCATACAAGTAGTTGGATTTAATTTTCTAAATTTTAGCTGGGGGAATAAATTCGAACAAAAAAATAAAAATAAATTGAAAAGGAAACTCGTGTTAAGCACTTAATAATCGCGCAAAGGAAAATTAACGGCACATTTAACGGTTAACGGTTATGCGAGTCTGAAAGAAAATGGTAGAAGCACCACCTCCAGCACCTCCTCCTTCACATCCACATCCACCACCGCCAACAACGACAACGACACTTTCACATTAATTAAACGCGTTTATATGCACATACACACGCATACAGTGAAAAGTACAGGTGTACACAACGTACGAGGACTTTACCTGCCACGTATGTGCTTTAGTGTGTGTGTATGCTGACCGTTGGGTTGCCGTTCTGAGTTGGCTCTTATCCGCTATCGGTCTTAGTACTGCCACCGCACGTTCGCACGCCGTAAAGTCCCCAAACAGACTGAACCAGCGACTCCGCCGGAAAGTCGAACGTTCCGTATTCCGTGCCGCGAAGCAACAGCTCGTAAATGTCCCGGCCGTCAACATAAGAAATGCCCCAAACTGTTGCGCAAAGCGGGGAAATGCCAGGACACCTTTCTCAAATTTCCACAAATATCCACAAGCCTTCGAGTTCTAAAAAGTATTTCAGAGGGGAATGAAATCCTATGCGCCGGCGCATCGCAGGAGAAATGTCTGGTCTAAACAGCTGAGAAGCAACAGTTTGTTGTGGCGGGGACTATTCGGGGGTGGTTGGCTCCAAGGGAGGCGGGGCGATGGCCCACAAGGACGGGCAGCCGGTTCCCAGAAGTGGGTCTCTCAGTCAATGTCACACTCGTGGAGTTTCGCACTTGGGTGCGGAATGTAAATGCGACGGTTGCAGGTCGGCGGATGGAGGTCGGAGGTTGTAGGTTGTAGGTTGGAGGGATTTCTTTGCTGGAATTCTCGTAGCAGGCAGCTGATTTGACTTTCACGCTTGTTGCGCCGAGGTGGCATTTCAAAAGTGCCTTCCAAAACGGGCAATTACGGCAAGAAGATTTTCCACAGAAGAAAAAAGACTATTTCTATTTTAAATTTAAAGGAATTTCTATACAGGTAATGACGGGAAAAATTAATAGGCTTATAAAGTAAAAAGTATATTTTAATGGCTCTAAAAAAGAATTGTTAGGGTACTAAAAAATTTTATAAAGCTTTTAAGATATTGAGGTTCTGGTTACGAATTTACATGTCTATTTATAAAATAGAGAATCTATAAATAGTTTAAGATATTCCACTTAAAGATCTCATGAAAATTGGAAAAAATATAACCAAGGTTTTGGTCTTTAATTCAAATATCCAAGGTTTGTCACAGACAAATAAACAATCGATTTATAAACCCCTTAAGATAGTGCACTTAAGGATCAGATGCAAATAACCAAAGATATAAGAGTTATGAATATGAACAGCCTACACATTTAAAAAGTATTTAACGCCCTTTAATTCTCCATATTTTTTCTCAGTTCTCTCCTGAATGAAAAGCAACTCTTGAGACAACAACTGCCTGCTGCAATTAGTATGCAGGGCGAGAACATTAACGCCATTTTATTTGCACATTAAACAGGTGACCTGCCACCTGAGAATTTGGAGCCAGCCAGACAACGTCGCACACGTGACGCACATATATTTGGTGTATTTAATTAGTTGGCAGTTTTTATGCCACACATGCCCTTGGCCCAGCCATGTCCTCAGTGTCCTGTCGCCAAAGTTTGCGCTTATTGTTTGCCATTAGGCGGGCCCAGGATTAGTCTGGTGCCTTTTGATGGCGCGGACAAAGGAGCTAAAAATAATCGATCAATAGGGTCATAGATGCCAATCAATATATGTATTCTGGGTGCATTATATTTTTAGCTATTTACTGAAAATAATGAAATGGCTAAGAAGGTGTCTAATTATAAATAATGAAATTTGGGACGGAAACTCTTCGGCAACCAATTTATTTATTCAGTTTCAGCATTTGCAACTTTTCACATTTTACATTGAAAGGGCAAGGTCGTACGGAATCAGTAATTTAATATATACCTTTTGATTACACATAAAGGTAGCTATTTGAGTGGGAGTCGACCTTGAAGTTTCTGATTTGTCAATGAATCGAGAACTTGTCGTCATGAAAACTAATAATTGAGCCGGCTATTAATAAATATTTGTTCAATTAGCAAAGTACTCAGCAACAGAGATGCACTAAAACTGATGACAAGGCTAAACGTTAAGGTCAGAAGAGCAAATCACTTGTCCTTGCTCTTCCCCGGGTTTTTATAATATTCTCTTTTTTTTTGTTTTTGCTCCTTGAGCCCGGGGTTTGCTTTATAAATAACGCCTGCAAGTATGCAGGGAAAAGTGTAAGCCGCGCCGAGTGGGTGGAGGGTGGATGGATGTCGGGCATCCTAGGCATCCTTTCAGGCTAGTGCACACACATTTTCCCATTCTCAACTGTTTGCCTTCTATGTTTTTTCTAGTCTGTTTGCTTTGCGTTACACACACGCACAATCAGCATCAGCAACAGCAACATTTGCTTATCCACAGAGACTGCATTGCCGATCCGGGGCCAAAGAATCTCCGTGATATATATATATATATACACGGGCTGCTAGGTTATATGGCCAGGTATTTCTACCGATTCCGATTCTGGGTGGCATTCGTGAAGGCTAATAGCCTGCATCGATGCACAGCACTTTATTTACGGTCCAGCAAGTGGAGAAAAGGCAATAAAAAAGTTCTACTCCTCCAATACACTGTGGATATATATATATACAGGTTTTTGTTGCCTTTCAAGTACTGCCATAGTTTTAATTTTGCGGCTTCTGCTGTGAACCGATGTGAATATTTTATGGCAACAGTAGACTACGGAAATCAAAAACTGAAAGCTCCTGCTGTCGGCCGACCACAAAACACAATACCAATCATCATATCCGGTTTCGTTGGGGCCCATAAAAACAAGTCGGGCTTGAAATTTAGTCTATTTATTCAACTATGCCAACAATATGCCAAATATGCCTGCTTTATGTGGGATTTAAATGACTTGAATTTGCAATAAACAAAATCATACAAATTCTGATGGCCCGTGGCATTATGCGGGGGTTTGTTAGTTAAACAATTTTCGAGAATTTTTAGCAAATTTCTACTCCACTTGTCGCTCTTCTGCAGACTTAATTGACCGAACATTGTGGATAGCACATTTGTGGGGACAGACAATTAGGTTTTGGGACGACATGGCTCGAAATGACAACATTCCGACCACAGAGGCCAACTACCGAGAGCGTATGGCAATGGCATAATAACAATCACAACAACGGGCCAGTTACTTTAGACCAGAGGCCTACGGACCACGCCGGGACAAGGCCTGTGGGTAGTGGCTAATACAAACATGAAAGTTAATTAAACCGAAAGTAGACTGACATGAATTTATATGGTCTAATAATATGCCTCTAGCCGAAAGGCGCAACATCCCCAAAGAGGCCCACAGCCGCCCCATACCAACCCCTTTTCGTCCTTTAGGATTTTGCATGGCACATGGCGGGACTTACGCCTCGCTTAATAGCAGACAATAATTAAAAGTGACAAGTAAATTAGTTTCTGCCGTCAACTGATTGCAAAAAGAAAACACACCAACGAGGGGAGACGGTTTAGTAATTTTTATTAGCCAACGGAACCGATACGGATAAGAGTTTCCGGTTTGCGGGGATTCGCACCTGCCAGGTGGCAGGAGAAGAGCAATCGCGGCGGGAGGCAGGGAATGCTTGTGAAGGCTTTTGGCGATGTTTTATTCATGCGACTATTAACTGATTTTATCACGCTACAAATATGCACTACAGGGCGTATGCATAATAAATTCCAGACACCGCCAGGCCATTGTTTTTTCCTGCGTAAGTTTCTTGTGGTGTTTTCTTTTTTGTATTTTTACGGCTGCAGCAGAAACAGGAGGAGCATCTGCTCTTTCTTTCAGGACGAATCTGAGCGGCAATCTTTTGGCCGCATTTTATATGCCAGAGCATTTTTATGACCTTGTTTATCCTTGTCACATGGCCCAAAAGTCTTTAAAAACCAGCCACAACTTTGATGAACTCGTAAAAAAGTATAACGAATAAGTGGATATAAATTAGTCTCCAGAGGTTCGAACGATAGTTACCCCGCAATTGTGCCGCCGTATGTCTAAGAAATTTATAAGATTTATGTAACCGGAATGCCATCTTTAATATCTTATGAATATCATACAAATCGTATAAGGAAACGGGCACAGGAAGGAGGCAGCACGGCGTCTGTTGCTGATGCCTCTTCATGAATGAGTGAACAAATTCCAAAATGGTTGTCAAAAAAGCGTCACAGAGAAATTAATGATGACTTTTATATGCGAGTAATTCATGGCATTTTCATAATAAACCCACACAGATACACACACACATACAGATCCAGATACACACAGGCACACACGAACGCTCACACGCACATGGGATACCTTTAATTTGATTTCTAAGAAAAGGACAAAAAGAAATTTTGGAAATATTTATTTTTATGAAAAAAACAAGAAAGGAAAGCTAACTTTGGGCGGAGCCGAAGTTTATATACCCTTGCAGTTAAAACCGGATATATATCGCAAACATCGGATATAGTTGGCCGATCCTTATCTGAATAGGAATATATAATCCAATTTATTACAATACAAAATCTAAAAAAAGTCCCAAACTTCCATCTTCAAAAATACGAAAGTTGATATTTCTACCAAATACCATTTCCGATCGTTCAGTTATATGGCAGCTATGAGATATAGTCGGCCGATCCTAATGAAATTTGGTAGGTTGGATTAACCGACCAAAAATAGAATCTGTATTAAATTCCAGCTTTCTATCTTCAAAAACACGAAAGTTGGGTCATTTCCGATCGTTCAGTTATATGGCAGCTATAGGATATAGTCGGCCGATCCTTATGTAATTTGGCATGACGTAATGTTTTGCCAAAAATAGCTCTCATGTCAAATTTGAACTCTCTAACTTTAAAAACACAAAAGTTATACTATTTCCGATCCATCAGTTATATGGCAGCTATAGGATATAGTCGGCCGATCCGGGCCGTTCCGACTTATATACTGCGTGCAAAGGAAAGAAGGGTGTGTGCAAAGTTTCAAGACGATAGCTTTAAAACTGAGAGACTAGTTCGCGTAGAAACAGACAGACGGACAGACAGACGGACAGACGGACAGACGGACATGCTCATATCAACTCAGGAGGTGATCCTGATCAAGAATATATATACTTTATAGGGTCGGAGATGTCTCCTTCACTGCGTTGCACACTTTTGACCAAAATTATAATACCCTCTGCAAGGGTATAAAAAGAGAGAAGGACCAGACAAAAACAGAGACAGAAAGGAAATTTGTGAGTTGGCGACTTTTTAAAAAGCTTTTTTATGCTCGTTTGCATACATTCTCGGTTTTTTATTTTGATGGATACCATTCAAAGTCAGTTTAACAGTCATCAGGCGATTTATAACGCATAATAAGACAATCAGACAACAAAAAAATATACAAGTTTAAGTAAACGCATATACCTTTATTTATATATTATATTTACGTATTTGTGTGGGTTTCGGTCCTTTAAGGCGATAAAGCAAATTGACAATTTCCCCACTTGGCGACCGCTAAGAGATTTTCTGGCCAGCTTTTCAGCTGCTTACGATGGCGGTCAACAAAGTTGTCAAAGTATTTGCGGCCAAAAAGTTTCTGTTATTTTAAAACTAAAATCACAAACTAAGCAAAAACCCTGGCAAACCGACGGATTCCAGGTGAGTTGGGAAAATGTTATAGTATTGTTTCTGGGAAATACAAAATACACACGAAAAGCCAGAACACATGGTGCTTTCGGATTCTGTGTTGCCAGTTTTGCCAGGAATACCCATAAATAAATATTTAAACTTATTTGCTGACATCTACCATGTTGTTTCTTATTTATGAATGTGCAATTATTTATTCAGAGACCCAAAGAAGGGGAATATGAAACTCAAAGGCAGCCAAAAGTTATATTACATTGCCAACACATGCGTAGTTTGCCAAATCAAATTCAAACATCACATAACCAGAAGCTTATCGCCTCCTAAT
This sequence comes from Drosophila bipectinata, assembly GCF_030179905.1. Lineage (NCBI taxonomy): Eukaryota > Metazoa > Arthropoda > Insecta > Diptera > Drosophilidae > Drosophila > Drosophila bipectinata. Next base: position 15,223,907 of record NC_091738.1, on the reverse strand, counting down.
CTATAGTCCTACAATTAAATTGACCCTAATCTAAAACGGATTTGCCACAATTCCAGGATTTAGCACAAGAAGAACCCGGCTCCAATCAGAAACAATCAATAAACCCATTTAACCTGATTAATTTAACAACTTTAGTCTTGGCTGGCGGACTTGAAAAGGATTTAAAAAGGACCTGTTGCCCTTGAGACCTAACCGACTAAGCCAACCGAAATCGGCATCCTTGTGGCGAGTGCAATCAATTGCAAATTGAAAATTGAATTTTCGTTAATCGGCTTAAACTAACCTTATGACAGGCATACCCCATCCGTTTCATAATTTAACTTTTTCTCTTTTTTTTTTGTTTGGCCCTCGTATGAGCAGGAATAGGATGTGTAGGATGTGTGGGTGGATGTGGTGAAAGTTTTCGGTTACCATGACGAGGCTGTGCGGTATTCGTTGCAGCAACTGCAAAAATGTTCAGCCCGGGTCTCGGGACTCTTCAACCAGCAAAACGCCAGCATATTGAGTTTTCGAATGTTTTCCCATGGCTGGAGAGCCATTCCCGAATTTTGCCGAAAGTTTGCCAAGTTTATGGGGACTAGACAGTGCAGGCAGCCGCAGGCCTTTGGGTAGGGCAGGGAAATTTTTGGTATTGACATTGCAGTTCGGATCCATATTTGCTTGGTTTGCATTTGGTAGCTATGAGAAAATGTCTATTACAAGCGAAATATTTTTAAAATAAACTATTTCTGAGTAGAAAGATAGGTAGAGATTTTAAAGAGTCTCGTAACCCCCTTATGTTTCACTCAAAGCTTTAGTTACCATCTCCCCAAAAGCTAAAGGTCAACCATTTTGAACCTGTGCCTTGGAACTCGTCTGGAGACCTTCAATATCTTACGTAGTCTGAACTTTTAATTAGTTCGCTGGAGGAATAACAGACCGGAAATTAAGCCACTGAACATTTTGTGGGTGTGAGGTCGTACGTGTGTGTTTGGGTTGAGGCCATGTTTTTACAAGCCATGTCTGAAAATCTGGCTCCCATCTACTGGTGTCCTTTTTGGGGCAGGAAACACTTTAATAAAGGCTTTTGGGTGACCTGGGGCTACAATCATTGCCTAGCAACCGGATCCAAACCCCAAAAAGGGACCCTCGATTCCCTCATTTCGATGAGTGCATGTGGGCGTAAGCGTGGGCGTGGGCGTCGCAATGCACCAGTACAGGGGTCCGCTATAGACATGAACCGTCCCTTAATTAGTCTTTTGTATTAAAAAGCAGGGCAGAGCACAAATTGAAATGCATTTTTCATCACTCTGGACACCGACTCGCAGCCCCCCTCCGGACAAATGGATGTTTATCCGCTGGAAAATGCATAAAAACGTGGCTCCCGAGTGCCCGAGTGCATGCAAATGTAGTTTCACCTGCAAATGCATCCAAAATGCAGCTGTAACTTCGACGGTAAACAAGCATGGTAATTCAATTCACTCGACATCGTGATGCGGTGTAATATGCGTTTTTCTCCTTTTTTCTGTGAGTTTTAAGGCTTCACAAAAAACTTATGGATTAAATACCCTGAATAAATGCATTTTAACTATGTTGCGTTTTTAAAAGATTAATCGAGTTTTAAAAGCATTGCATGGTTTAAGCAGGTTTTAATCTCCTAAAAATATTATACATTTATCATATTTTCGAGGAATCCCATCACGAAAAATGGACAAAAATCAAATTAATATTTTGTGTCAGGATGTGGTTTGATGTAGAATGGTGGAGAATCGACCCAGAAATCGTTTAAGGTACTCCGCTTGAGAATCGGATCAAGATTGGGGAAGATATAGCCATCACTGTGAGCCCTATAGGGGAAAACCCCATTTTCTAGGGATCCCATCAGGAAAAATGGACAAAAAATCTGAAAAATATTTTGTGTCAGGATTTTGGTGCAGAATGGTGGAGAATCGATACAGAAATCGTTTAAGGTACTCCGCTTGAAAATCGGATGAGGATTAGGGAAGATATGGCCATCTCTGTGGACCCTATAGGGGATAACCCCATTTTCAAGGGATATAAAAAACTTCTTATTAGGATGGTCCTACTATATGCGATATTTTTTATAAGTCTCCAATCTCAATCGCTAGGGTATATCACTTCGGCTCCGCACGAAATTAGCTTTTCTTTCCTGTTTTATATATTTTTTTACAGACTGAAAATACAGTTTCCCTGTCACCTACTTGCATTCAAAAGAATACTACCTTCTGGGTCCCAGGTGTCCCACTAGAAAGGCAATAACAACACTATGCGTATTGCATGGCTAACATCTGGGCCATCTGAGCAACGGAGGGCAAAAGGAGCGCCAATAGAGGAGAAGGTAGGGAAAGCAGAGTGGAGAATGAGGCAAAAAGGCTAAGAGAAATTGAGTGCAACAAAACTGCGGACGGAAGGAGCGTAATCGCAGTTTGAGCTGCTCTCCAGCAACATTTTGGGTTGTTTCGGCCACGTCGTTAGTTGTGCACTTTTGCTGTCTGTGGACTGGTATAAGTGCACTGAGAAAAATGATCTAATAATTGAGTTGAGTTGAGTTTTTTTTAATTAAATAATTAAGAGACAGACAAATGAGGAGTCATTTGTTCGTGAAACGAACTTTAAAATATTTTTATCTTCAGCATCTATTTCTCTTAGTGTATGATAACGGGGGCGTATATATGGTGGCCCCGGAGTATATCTGCGTATCTGAGTGTCGGTGCGACAGTGTGGGACGTAGCGGTGGTGTGTTGCAAGCGAACTGCATTATTTACAAACTTGCTGGCAGCCATCACCTGAGCGGAGCTGTAAAAACTTCGCTGCGCAATATACGAAGTGTCTCTTTGGCCACAGAATCCCCGCCACCCGAAAGGAACTCCCATTTTCCGGACTTCTTCTTCACTCTCCCCCTTGTCCCTCCTTCTTGACTCTAATTAGAGTCACGCAGTCCGAATCGACGCTGCTTACGGGTTAACTCGATTTCCGGTCCGATGCGCTTTTGTTTGTGTCGGTGGCCGGAAATTAGTTTCGTGTATTCTTTGTCTTGTTGTTCACACCATTTTATAAGCAAGGACTATACACGTGTGTGTGTGTGTAAAGGATTTTCGACGGTTTTCTGGCTATTTATATTGCCAGAAATAAGTCTATAAATGTTGTTAGTTTTCATGCAACTTGATACGTATTTATTTACAGAAATGTAAATTTTTCTCTGGCAGTATTCCAATAGCAAACCGCATTGATTGCAGATGTGACTGAAGGCCAGAATGACTGCTCATATTGCCTTGGCCAGCATTGAGCACTTAGGGTAATGAAAATCACACAGAAGAGCCAAAAACTAAACCAAAAACTGAAGGCATCGTCTATCTATTTACTGGGTTACATGTGAACTCCAAAATATTTACCACTCGCAAACACACACAATTTTATTTGAGCTCTTGGGTTTATTTTTTTGGTGTTTTTTGGATAGCAACTTAAAGCAAACTCCTTGAAATTCTTTCGTTTGAAAGTCGAGAATAATTTACATTGGTATTTGCCTTTCTCTCTTCAGAAATGGCAATTTGCGTCAAGCCTCAAAAACTCGACACTCGCGCAGATGAAAAGGTCTCGGAGACAGATTCCACATTAGCCCCATGACATCTTTGGCCAACAATAGACGGCAGCAGCAGGCAGTCAGTGTAAATGGAGGACCGAGATTCGGTTTCGGCTTGTTAAAGTAGAAATAACAATTCCTAGAATTACAATAAAAACGGCAATGGCAACAGCAGCAACAGGCTAAGTATAGGCATTACCCTTTGCAGTCCTTTTTCTCCACGGCTGACTTACACTTGGAGTACTTTAAGCTGTTGCTTTCGTTCAGGCACTTGGAAAAAAAAGGACTTTTAAATAAATGTTTTGAATTCTCATACTGAAGTTTCTTTTTAAGTTTGGAGAACCTTTTTTAAAAAGAATTATTTCGTGCAAAATTTAAACTTCTTAAAACCTTTAATTATAAAGTTTTTTTTAAAAGTGCAAGTGTAGTCTTAGAATTGGTCTCAGTTTTGGTCTTGGGTCTTAGGTCTCAGTCTCGTGTCGTGTGGTGCGGCATCAAGAATACGAGTATATCGCCCATCCACCCTCACCACTTCTAATACAGCGAGATTAAATGTCCTGTCGCAGCGGGCTTAAACATTAAGCCCGGTCGATTCGCCTTCGTGTGGCAGAGCTTTCTCTGTTGTGTTTTTTTCTTTAGCATTTTTTTTTTGTTTGTATCCGATTTTGGTGGAAAACATTTTGCTTTCTTGCTGGCTTTGGCTCTGGGACAGTGAAAACTGGCACAGACTCTGGTGATTCAGAATAAACATTGCCTTTTGGTTGCTTTGGCGCTTATTGTGACAGCAGACTCGTTCACTTCCTTGCCGAAGAAAACCAACACAATTGTATGTAGTATGTTGACGTCTGCACTTATTTTCCATCGACCCATCCTCCCCGGAATACCCCTTCCGGCTGCCTGGCTTTTGTGACCAGCTGTCAAGTGTGCTTACCCCCCAGAGTCCTGTCTCCGCGGCACCCTTGCCTTTTGTTTGTGGCCGTATGCAATTCAATTTATTTTTGTGTCCCTCATAACTGCAGAGCCCCATACACGAAGAGAAAACTAGATAATGTTCCAATAAAACTCTTTAACGAAACATATGCATTAGCTTTGCTATAAAAGTGTCATTACTTTTTAGGTTTATATTTTATTAAAGTAATAATGTGTTTATAACTACTTAATTTTTAACATAACAAATCAGGATGGTAATGCAATTTTTCCCCAAGTGTAAGTATGTGATGACAGGAATACTTTGGCTCTGAGCCTCTTTAAATTCCATTAAAGTCCTTGGGAACGCCGGAGGTGCTAAGGTTACGTAATTAAATTGCAGCCCGGGCCTGGCAATTAATTAAATGCCTCATTTATTAACGCTTTGTTAGGCAATATTTTCGCAAATGACTACAAAAACAGGCACAAAGAAAACTCGGGAAATTAAAGCAAAGACAACCACTGCTGCTGAAAGACAATGCCATAAAAGTATACACCACAAAGCCCACCATCCCTGTTCTTTCAAACACACACCAACACACACCCACTCATACACTTATAAAACCATCGAAAACTCACACAAATACATTTGCATACCGACACACACCGATAGGAGCGCAGACAGCGGCATATAAATTTACGCATTACGCATACGCCGCGTGGTCGGGCACTGATTTATTTTTAACCTCAAAGCGTCATTCACAATAAAGATATTTTACGTTTATGACCCACAAAAATGGAAACTTTTACGTCGTCAGCCAGCGTGCCAGCCAGCCTGCCTGACTGCCGGCCCTCCTGCCAGCAACATGGCAACGTGGCGTATGCGCAACAATTTCCAATGGGGGCGTTCACTTGTTGCGGTTGACCGGGCATAAACTCTAGGGGACACCGACGCCACGGCGGTTCGCTCAATCCCATTACCAATCCACCTAAAGCAGCAGTGACAGCGCCGGTGACGCCTCCACCTAATCGACCAATTTTTGTGGGCCGTAATTTAATATGCGGTTCGCAACTTTAACATGCCCGACACGTTGCCTTCGGGGCTCGAGGCAGGTCGCGCCTCTTGGTAGCAACAGCAACAACCCACCTGTGTCAACATCGGGGGCACCCCGGGAGCACCAGGAGCAATTCTTTAAAGCCCTCGATTCGATTCATTTGATTTGGCTGGCTTATGCAAACAGACAAGAGCCACTCCAGCCGGCAAAGCCTTTCATAGCGCGTCAACAATTTACATTGCCATTGCCCTTTCGGTTTGTGTGTGTATATCTACACAATTCACACTGAATTCTTTACCCTTTCTCCTCCGTGATTATCCTGGCACATATACATGTAAGCGAGCGTACAAAGAAGAAGGACAATAAAAGGAAATCGAAATTACACTGACTGAGAGGTTGTCACAATGCAGGCTCTGGCCATAAAATACAAATTTCAAATTCCCCAAACAAGATTGATTTTACTACCGAGGCATTGTGTGTGGTGGTTTCAAAATCTAATGATTATGTTGTAAAAATGAATAGATATTGGTTTTGCGGTCATATTCATTTTATTGTATTTGAATTTAGGGGAATTTTGGTAAGAGGTTCTTGTTTTAAAAAATGTTGGAAACTTTTCAGAGTTTTCTCATCCAAACCTTCAGTTGACAGACCTTTAAATTTTAAAATTCAATTTATTCAACGTTTTTTCAATTAAACCAAAAATTTGTAAATCAAACCCTTTGCATAGTTTATAAGCTGTATAAATTTTGCAATCTCCTCAGTACCCATAGGAAATTTGAATTGCTTAGCTTTTCCAGAACCAATGTGCCATTGCTGCTTACGTTGCTTCCTCTCGCTTTGCTTCCTTTCGTCACTCTCACTATCCTTTTTGAAATCCCTCCCTGACACAATCAATCAACGCGTCAAGGGTCCTGAAGCCCCGCTTCGGTAACCCGCTCGCCAGGATACCTCAGAGTCCTGGAGTCCTGCAGCCGGAAAAAGGGAGCCGCGGGGAGCCAAAAGCATTTGCTTTGTTGTCGCTGCGCCTTGTCGCACAATAAATGCAAAAGGTGTTCGTACCTCTCGTTACGTAGCCGTCGAGTGGGCCAAAGGACAAAAGAGGATTCTGTACACCTCACACTGGGCTGAAGCCCTCCATTAGCTTTCCATTTCGAGGGCCAAGTCAAGGCAAAGCAAGTCAAGGGTTCAAAAACACCGACGACCTGCATAATATTACGACAAATGTTCAAAACTTTTTCAATAAGCAACAACTTTGAATGTTATGCCAGGACTATGTGTCTACACTTGTATGTTCGAATAATTTGCATAGTTGTCGGTGGTGAGCCGAGCTCGACGCCTCAGTTTCAACTGAAAAATTCATAGCCCGATTGGGGGAGGTTGGGGTCTAAATATATAATCCACTGGCTCTCTGTCACTATGAATATGATGTATCTAATTTGCGCACAATTTAGGCCCCCGGCCCCAACCGCCGCTATTTCTGGCGACACATCTGCACCACGGGTGTCAATCAAAAATAGAGCTGGCAGTCATCACGCGAATATATAGTGTGTATCCTTCCGCTCCTGCCCCTCCACAACTGTCCAACTGTCAGTTTGCAGCTTCGTCACACTCCGACTGTCGGCACTGCAACTAAAATGATTTGTCAACGCTGAGCTGTGCAAAGCTGTTCACTAGTCCAGATGTCCCTCCCCTCAGTTATCCCATTGCAGGTCCTGTGCAACTAAAATAAAAATAACTCCACGCCGTCAAGAGCTTTGATGAAATATGTAAATACGAATTATAACTTTATTACAGACACAGCGAGTGGGAATTATTCAGGTTTTAATTTACAGCGTATATGATGTAACAATTGTTACCAAAATAATTCCAACAAAAGTCAATTGTTTCGTAATTTTAACAAAAATATTTCACATTTAAATTACCTGCTTAAATGTTCAACCGAAAACGGTCAAACAAATTTAATTTGATTAAAAGAAGTTAGTCAAGCTTATAATTTAAAACTTTAAAGCGTACTAATTAGAGGATGCAGAATAAAGTTTAAAGGCCTGAAACATTTTTTTTCGACTAGTACATGGCCAGAACTATTTCCAACCCATTAGCAGGCAAGTCAATCAAGTGAAAACAGACATTTTTTATGCCCAATAAAAGTCAGTGAAAAAATCCAACCATTTTCATTCGAAATGGTCCTTCAACTTCGTGTGTGGCCTATGTATGCACACGAATGTCCTGACAATTAAGAGTATTTACGAGCAATCTTATTTGCCGCAATTATTCGTAACGCGAGATTAAATCCGTTGGGCTGTGATTTCGTTTGCCAGTTCATCAGTTTATCAGTGCGTCAGTCTGCCAGTTTGGCAGTCTGGTAATTGCAATTGATGGCCCTGAATGACGATGACATTGAATGTTGATGTTCCTGCTGCTGTTGCTGGTGAGCTTTTGCCTTTGCTGTTTTCACTGCCACTGGAAACGATGACGATGACATTATTAAATTGAAGATGTTGATCATTTATAAGGCAGCACGTTTGCATATTTTATAATAAATGAAACGTGTGACAGCATGCTTAACTTTCGCAGCCGGGCACAGTACGTAGTCGTTCCGCCCATTGCCTTGCAGTATCCTTGCGTATCCTTTTTGCGATGCAAGCCCACTTGGCTCACACATATTGTGCATGTGTAAGTGAACACAGGCACATTACACACACGCATTATTTAAATGGAACATTGCAACGACACCCGACCCATATATGTACGTAGCCTTCGTCCTTTGGTTCAAGTTGCGTGCCTCCTTCCCTTTATTGTATTATACGAGTTGTTGTTCTGAATTACTTGCCATATCTGGCCCAGTCTGGTTGCTTTGGGGCTTTCGAACGAAATTAACACAAAATGCCCCAAAGGAGAGAAATCGGAAAATGGATTCCATTGAAGGACTTAAATAGGCTTAATATGTGCGAATTTTAAACATGTTTTGTTTGGTTTTTTATGCCTTAAAAATATGATTAATCATAAAAGTACATCGTTAAGTCGTTAAATTAAAATTTTAAGGACTCTTTTCCAACTCTTGAAATACAAACACACTTAGCAAACACAAAAGTAAACATGCTCTGGCTTAAGGACATACTAATTCTGTCTCTGGAATGACTTTGAAGAACGTGTAGGTAAACTATGGTAATATATTCCCTTTCGACATTTCCGTGCAAGACACACAAGAAGTGTCGGAAACAGCTAGATTGTAGTATCACACGTCCACGCACTTGTCTCCTGATCCACCCACTTGCCACGCCCCCCACCATTAACCACCAGGAGCAGCCCCACCCCCACCCGGGTGGAGTCCTTGATTAGGGTGCAGTGTCAAGTGATGAGCAGCGACCTGCGTATGTTCGGTCAATTTAGTCAACGTGCCAAGTGCACATCCGTGTATGCACATGGCTATTGGCCGTTACGATAGGACACTCGATTGTGTGCCATATAGGAGAGTCCGGCTCCTCTACCAGACGGAATGCCTTTCCGCCCATTTGTGTATTTCTCTCTCGAGAAAGATGAATGAAGTCATAAAAGGCATTGGTCTGTGCAAAAAGGATCCAATCTGAGCACAAACACACCCCGACCTACTCGAAGAAAAGACAAATAAAAAAGGACTCGAATCGTTGGCATATAATCAGGACGAGCAGATCAAAGCAAATGCCGCCGGGCTAGACAGGAATATAGAAAGAAACATCTGTTGGCCGTTCCGCCAAAAAAAAAAAATGTTCAACTGGCGACATTCAAAACGATGTAAACGCTGATAAAAAACGATGATAATGCCCATGATGACGTTGATGATGGGCAACCTTAATTAGGCTCTTGCTTGTCGGCAAACGAGTTTAAGCCGTTACCAGACAAACCGGCAACTAAAGGAACTTTAAAGCCAAGTTGGCACTTTCATTAAACAAGAAAAAAATACGCGAGAAGCACTGAAGAAAAATGGTTAGAAATTTATTTATAAAATTAAAAGACTTCTTTTAGAAAATACTATTTAAAAGTAATAATATTGTAAAACCGTTTACAAAAATTTATAAATAATTAGCTTAAAAATATTAGGTATTTTTAACATTTTCGTCTCACTGTTTGGCTTCTTTTTTTTTAGATTTTCTAGATTCCAAGGATAATTTTTTTTCTGAGTAGAGAGTGGGCATAGAGAAAAGTTTTAATCAGGCAGAGGAACCCGCTGGCTGGTGCAGTCTGGCTGGCAGGTTAAGGCCTTCAAGTCGTGACGAACTTTTTTAATGAGCAACGTTTTGCGGCTAATAAACATTTGCGTGCTTGCCGTTAGCTGTTAGCCGCGTGCCGTTAGCAGTTTGATGTTGCCATGACGCCATGTTTTTAATTGGCAGCCCAAGTCGGTTAGACCCGGTCTGGTCATTTGCCTCCCTTGGGCCTCCCGATACACGTACACGTACCATCATCCAGTCAGGCAACCAGTCAGGCCAACGAACAAGAGCTGGCCAAAAGGCAATTGAATATTTTATTAAATTGCCAGGGAGGCAGCAAAAAAGTAAAAAAAAAAAACATAATAATAACCCACGCACACAGGCACACCGAGTAAGAGGCACCCAAAAAACACCTACAACAATGGCCACATTATATTGTGACAACAATTCATTATAAAATGGCGTCAAGGACGAAGGTCCAGGACAAGGGCCATTGCCGAAAAGTTATGAAAAGCGTTGCGACCCATTTGACATGACGCATACGCCGCGTTGGCCATTCAACAAAAACAAACTTTTTCCCCCTGCTTGCATATCGTTTTTGTATATATTAGTGTGTCTCTGGTGAATACTCTTGTTTGTACAAGTATTATAGGATTAGCATGAACTAAAAACATTATATATTTATTTATAAATATTAACGAGTATTATTTAGAAAAAAGACTTTCAAGGCAGCCTTTCCAAGTAACAGAGCTATTCAAGAGACTTTATTGAATGCTATGATTTTTAACTATTTTAGAAAAGCTTAAGCGGATCGCATTACTATTCAAAAATATCTTCTAGCCACAAAAGTAATAAACTAGATTATTTTAATGCCTCTTTCCAAAGGCATCAGCTGCCTGAAGTCAAATAGAAACTGAATTTTTTCGCCTCTGCCATTGACTAATACAAGTTTTCGACATTCAAATTTACTTGGCAAAGTTTTCTCCTTTTTTTCGCGTCCTTTTCCTTTGGGCGCGTCCTGGCTGGATGAGTGAAACTTTTGTTGCTGCATACTTTCGGGCGTTCCCAATTCTTTTTCGCTTTTGTTTTTTTATTTTATTTTGATTTTGCCGCCATGGCCGTTGTTTTTGTTACTGTTATGATTATTATTGTTACTGTTAGCAGACAGCAAATCAACAAAATTATGATAAACAGCTGCAGGTATAAGACCGTTAAACGAAAACGACCCAAAAAGCGAAGGTCCTAAAAGCTGCGAAACTTGCAAAAAAAAAAACAACCAAGAATTTGAAGCAACAGGAAAGCCGAGGCAGGACTGCACAAAAAAACAAAAAAATTGACAGCACGGTTTGCCGCCTGTCCTTTTTCAGTTTTTTTTTCTTTTTGGGACCAAAAACAAAAATTTCTACCCTCCAACCTCCCCGACAACTTGCCGTAAACACTCCCTTTTTCTGTCTGTCTGTGTTTTTGGCATTAAGGGACTTTTTTGGCTCATCTCCATCGAATACAATATTATTTGTATATATATGTATATACGTATAAAGGTATATTTTTTCGTTATTATTTGCATGGCCCTTGGAAAGGGGGAAACGGTAGTGAAATAAGATAAAAATAAAGAATAAAATCAACTGAAATATTTGCACATGCTTACGGTGGCGCATTAAAGCTTTTGATCTTTTCGTTCCTTCTTCACTTGCTGACTGTGTTGCGTTAATAACGCTGTTGCCATATAGAGAGTGATGAGGAGGCCTTTTCGGTTGGGCGGTTTGTGGGTGGTGCCGCCAAGGTGACAGCTATTCCTCTGGGTGGCCTGACTGACTGGCAACGGTAGCGCCTTTAGAGATTTTGCATATTGCCGGGCAAATCGAGCCGGAATCCCTATCATCCCCGGCCCTCCAACTCCCATCTCCCTTGGCATGTCGAATTTTCCAACGCTTCAGTTAAACATTTTCGCAAAGGGCGATACCAGCGATAGGAACGAACGAACGAATTTCAGGTGGCAGCCTGGTAAATATTTGCATATTTGATATTTATGTAGCAACAACTTTATACATCATGTAGAGTTTTCATATCGATTTTGCCACCGTTTGCCGCTCTGTTGCCACATTTTTAGTTATTTTTTCAACGCCTTTTACACGGAAAACTTAATCAAAGTCATTGAAATATTCAATGGAATGTACTTCACATTTTAATGACACTCGATGGATAATTAATTAATGTTCATTAAAGGCATTTCCTTTTAAATGTATCCAATTTTTTGTACATATTTTCTGTCAGTGTAGAAAACTTGTTGGCCATGTTTGCTCTCCACTTGAACCGAACACTGAAAACAAAGGCGGCGGCGTCTAAAAGAGCAAAGGGAGCCAAGTGCTCGGAAAGTATCCGCTGTCACCATGTTTGCTGAAACCATGACTGCAGAAACCAAAAAAGCCATCCAAAAGCCAGTATGCAGCATGTTTATAGATAGACGAGCGTGGGCGTAGAGCGGTGGCTATTAATAGCAATCGGATATAGCCAATGGTTGCAGCTGGCCGAACTGAAACCATTTCAAAATAAATTGAATTGCGAGAAAGCAACAATCAGAGCTAAGAACTTGTTGACGCACAAATACAATTTCGATAGCTCTGGGGCTGGGCTGGACAATTATTCAATCGAACAAAAACAATCTATTGTTTTTATTTCACGCTTTACACTAGTCAACATTACTTTTTAAAGTCAAATACAGAAACAATGGAGCACTTATTGTCATGATAAATGGCTGAACAAACACAGAGGGACTCGTTCCTGGCAACCTGCTCCCAAAAATTGCAAAACGCTTGCCACAGCTGGCACTTGTGTAGAATCATTTGAATAAATACCTAAATATTGAAGCTCCATTCGCTGACATCCCATTTGTCTTCGGTAAACCCAAAGCCAATTGACAGTTTGAATGTGCTTTGTGTCCAATTTGGACCATTAATAAATGTAAGCTGCAGGATTTGATAAACATTTCTAAAGAATACTCAAGTTTGCAAAGGAAATCAATAATTGTCTGCGGAAGCAATTGAATAATATATTTAAAAGTTACTTGACATTCAATGGACTTACTTGTTGCCCAGTGCACTTGAATTTAAAGTTTAATTGGTTTGTTATAGAGTTTTTAGAATTTACACAAATTTCAAGGACTTTTTTCCAATAAACAATCACAATAACTAATCAATATATATTAATGTGAAATCCATGACTGACACGCTTTATTGCACTTATTCCTATTGATAAAAAGTATGTTTTTTTCCTCAAACCATTTTAATCAACAGAAAGTAAACCTCAATTTTCCTTTAACTAGTATTTATCACAATTTTTTCCCAAAGAGGAAAGCAAATTAATTAAGTCAAAAGCCATTAAGCTTTGTACTTTGTTTGCCCGATGCAATTTTAATTGTTTTCTACCAGCTCTGAGTTCTGAATAGATTATGGAGGAAAAGAAACGCTTCAATTGTGCCCTGGCTGTTTTCAATTATTTCGAGAACACACACCTGACAGGCCTGCCTGGCACTTCCTCGAACTCGAAATCTCTGGGAAATTGTGCATTTGCAGATTTTGTCAGCTTGTTGATTGTGTCAGGCAGATTCCTTGTATTTCAGTGACCCCATGTCCCAAGACTCGAATCCAAACTGCCATTGTACTGGATCAGCCCAGGCAGTAATGCACTCTGAATTACACGATGCTACTATATACTATATTTGAGCAAAATAAGTTATAGAAAAAAATTCAGAACAAGTGTATTCGTAGAAGCATCTTTTGCGCATGCAAATGCTCTGGGGGATTCGGGCAAGGGCACGGGCAGGACAGGGCAGGGATTGAAAGGAAAGGAGTCTAAAAGGTACAGACACACTCACGGAAATGTGAACGCAGCACAGTGTACACATATTGAATCCATAAATAAATCCTTAAGCAAAAATTGTAAATGTCGGATTAAGTGTATCGCACACGGAGTGTGGTATGAGCTTTATGTAGGTGTGTGCCAGCGCATAAATAAATATCAAAGACTGTAGGTTGAGAACGGGGGAAATCCTGGGAACACTAAAAACTAAATGACAAAAACAGTTTATACTCCCACATGGCCCTCATGGCCCTCATTGCCCCCATGGCCCTCTTGTCATACGTGGTTAGATCGAAACAAAGTTAATTCCCTGATGCTGATGCTGGTGTATGGAAAGCAAACACACACCGATAATAATTACTCGAAACATTGTAATCCTCTTATCACCGAGATTTACACGCTGTAGGAAAGCATTTATCCAGCCACCATAATAGATTGTCATAAATTTCTGAGCCACAGACACACTCTGAAATTTAATTTTTTTTTCTCTCGTTTTTTTTACTTACAAATTTTCCACCCAAAACTTCGCCAAATATCTGAGTCGAGTCTGGGCCGAAGGATGTGAATTCTATTCTGAGAGAGATACAGGATCCTTGTGGGCACAACCGAAACACCTTGCGTTAGACACGTGTACACGCTGCCAAGTCCCCAAGAAGACTGGAGCAGAAGCCATACCGCGTTGGGGCATGGAGCTCTAACTTAGCCAGCGGGAAACTCACTCAACCAGCGGAGTTCGGCGCCAGCACGAAGTTGGCCAAAAAGTGAAAAATGCGGGGTAAGGCATTAACCAGAAAAGACTGTTGCGCGAAGGGGAAATACCGTGTTGCTGCCATGGGGTAAATGTCCCTGGCGAGTGCTAAAAGCCCGAGCAACAGTTTGTTGGCCATCTGGGTCATCCTTCATTCTTCAACCAGGCGCGCGTATCAATAGCCCAAAAATATTTACATACGCCGCGTGGCCCCCCTTTGTCACTTTGTCAATGTCAAACGTGGCTCGGTCGGGGGTGGTCTTTCATGGACTTTGTCGGGCTTTCAGGGTTTGCCGGGGGTGGCGCAACTAGTGGTTCTCATATTTCCACAGTAACAAATTTGTTTACGCTTAATTGGTCTACGCTTACATCGCATCAGGGTCGCACGCAACCACCACTCGTCCCTCTTGAACTAGCAGAAGCTCCCCACCACAAGTTGCACATTGTTTGCCCCAAAATGTATGCTAGCATTTCTTTGAACATCATGAATACAAAACTCGGATTACCTTAAGTGGAATTTCCTGTAACTGAAACAAAAGGATAAATGCTAACCAATGAAATATTAAAGGATCTCCATAAGGATTTCTGTTATTTAGTATTTTATAGTGAAATTGTAAAATGTTACAACTTTTAAAACATCTATAGATTTCTGTGGAAATGCAATAATATTTATATGATTTATTTTCCTAAGCTCCATTGAAAGACAGATGGAAACCAGGTCGGACAGTAAAAATGGTCCACAGAGATTTGTAAAACACATGCGTATGTCATATTCGACCAGGTGGGTGGGTGGAGGAGCTTGTTCGGGGGCATAAATCAGAATGGCAACCGCAGACAATGGCCGATGCCATTTGGCATTCACTAAACAGCACAAAAGGTGGGCATTTGTGTGCGTGGGTTAGCATCTCGACGGTGTCATAAAAAACAGTTTACACATGGGTTCTGGCCCATTTCGTTGGCCATTTTATAAGGCCACTGACGGTAATTCATTGAGCGCTGCACAAACCCATATAAATACGAGACATGTGATGGCGATGGCGATGGAGGTGACGGTGAAGGTGACGGTGATGGTGGCGGTGGCTCAGCTAAAAGTCAATTAATCTAATTGCAGGACACTTACGCACCGAAGGACTTCTGGCAGCGGCAAAGGCAATTGCAATGGCAAGCGCAAAGGAAGCTCAACCCCTCAACAGAAAGGTCAATCGAATCTAATTCGATGCAATTAAATTAAATCCCTAAATGCGACCTAATGAGGTCCACTTGAGCTGCGGTGGACGATTCCTCGGATATGCCGGATGTCCTGGATGTGCACTGGGTGCTAATTAAAAGCGCAGTCTGATTGATCATCTGCTGCAAACGTTGCAATGCCCTCCTTATGGCCCCCACTATGTGTGGATAATCAAGGGGATTTCATTATCGCAGCTCACACTTCACAAATCGAGACAAAATTATTTATAGGAAATGCTCAGTGTAATGGCAACCGGAAGATGGCAACAGGAAGGTGGCAGACGGTAGTAACAGTTCCTAACAAGCTGCCACACCCTCATCTCTGTGCGCACACAGGAAATCCAGGACCCCCAGGACCCGCAGGACACCTAGGACACACAGACCCCCAGGACATTTCGTCGTTCCGTCTTTATATTGGTGTGTGCTTAAAGATTTCTTGCATTAAAGCAAATTGTTGAGTTTTTTTTATACTCTCCCAAAGTTTGGTGACAGCCATCAGGATGTTTGTTTTATTTTCGGCGCTAAGTGGTTTTTTTTTTATAGTCCTTGCATCATTAATGAAATATATTTTACAGCTCAAAGATCTTAAGAATAAAGATCTAAGCAGGACAATAGATAATGCATGTACTTTATATGGTGGTACCTTTTAAATCCATTAAGATCCTTAAAAGTTGTTCTATTTTTAAAGTCCAAAAAAAAAGGGCTATATGAAATAGGTTTTATGGTCAATATTGTTTCCCCAACTTCAAGCAAAAGCCAAAAAGGGAAACACTTTTCGGGTATAGGCCGGGTGGCGTCCTCCGGTTGCAACTGGATGCTGTGAGTATTTGCCCATCCTCCGCACATAGACAAACTCATTACGAGAAATGAGCGTCCTGCGGCGCTCAAACAAAGCAAGGACCAAACCTGTAAACGGGCCCCCCGGCTATCCTTGTGTGTGCGTGTGTGTGTGTATGTGTTTGTGGGTATCCGGATTTGAGGAGGTGTGGGAGTGTGCGTGTTTATGCCAAAAATCATATACACCGCCCACATATCGATTTTGTTTGATGTTTAGGTAGGGCCCAGGACCGAGGACTACACACGGATATGGGTAGCGTCCTGGATAGTCCTGGCCCTTGGGCGCCCACCAACCAAACGAGGCAAAAACAAAGGCCTACACACCTCATCATTATTTCCGTTTGTGTACATTACAACGTCGCGCCGCGTATTTTAAATATTTAAAGAGCCAAAATGCCAAAAACTTTGAGCACACAATTCATTTTGTAACAGGGTGCCACAAACAGACTACAAAATTAGCCATAGACCTTTTAATTTCTTCAAAATGCTGATAAATATTTCCTAAATGAACCATTTTAACTATAAAATAACTTAATCAACTAAAGAACCAACAAAATTACCAGCCTGGTAACTCGCTCTGGATAAGAGATATTTTAATCCATTGGGCTGCCACTTACTGAATTTAATTACACTTTCCAGGTTATGCCAAAATAAGCTTTAAGCCATCTCTGTTTAACGACTGCGAAAATTGGGCTAAAAGTGCTTACACCCTGTTTTGTGGCATTTGGAGAGCCTCCCACTTTAAGCCAGTGTTTTGATACAGTTTTTTTACGAGCTGTTCGGTTAGCTTTGCTCCTCGCCCTGGTCCTCGTCCTGGTACTCGTCCTGGTCCTCGTCCTAGCAGTCGACGATTTTTTATGCCGAAACAATTGAGTTTGTTTGCCGAGTGAATCGCGTTCATTGTGGCGCTTGACCCGCTTATTGTCCTGCCAGTCGGGTCCTGATTGTTGGCCTTTGTGCCGGCCCTGGGAAATTATATTCGCGGCTGCCAGTTAATTAGCTGCCAGGGATCGCTGCCCATCTCGCGGGACTTCATCAAGCGGAAGCGACAGAGCCGGGAAAAAAAAAAAAAAAACTCAGGCAGATTCTTCAAATTACTTTTTAAAACAAAAAAAAAAATTGACAACGAGAGGACTAACCTTCACCGCCCACTTCAACACACACACACACACACACTCGCATGCAGAGTGTCCTGGCTCTCATGGCTTTGTGTCTGCTCACTTTTATTTCAAACGGCAATTGCATTGTGCTATTCCCAATCCGCTTATGGCTCCTGCCACGCCCCCCTGGACCATGGGCCGCCCCCTGCAGCTTCAGTAAACAATGCACTCAGGAGCAAACAAGAGCTACAGATTACTGGAAAAAAATTACTATTAAAGGACATTTTGTATAGAAACTAAATATGAGGATGATAGTCTTGGAATAATTTTCAGAATTAGAAAATATACTTAGGTCTATAATATTTTATTTGATTTCCAATCCCTATTTATTTTCTTTCAGTGTAAAATTCAGTCGCCTGTCCCTGGTAAGTGCTCTGCGTATGATAAAAGCTTGTGTCATATTTTCGTTTTGGTTGGATTTTTTCCTGCATTTTTTCGCATATTTATGTTGTTGTTGTTCTTGTCCAGTTTCCATGTGAAGAGTTGGTCTCCATCCTGGCTCCTCGCATAATGCCAGCTCTCGACGCTAACCAGGAGCACTTTCATTAGCTTACCGCTGCCGGACCTTCAGAGATCCCACACAGCCTCGAAGCAGTAGCTTCACCAGCTCCAGCTCCAGCCCCATGAAGGGTGGGTGCCACTTGGCTCCGCAACTTCCTCGGGGTAAAGCTCCATAGAACCCGCACCGATATGTTCTAAAAATCGGGGTAATTTCCCCACCAAAAAAGCTCGGACTAAAGCTCATGGAGATTATTTGGCCTTGGCATAGGAATTGACGCAGCATTCCCCCTGTGTAACGAACTCGAAAATTTTTTAAAAACTAATTAGTTACTAAGTACACAAAGAAGTCTGGAATTTGACATTCAAAAGCACACCTTTGAGTTTCTATTAAACTAATTATGCTTCTCTTTATTCATAATTTTACACATATATAATATTTTTGCATGTTCGTTGAAGTTTTTTTTTTTATGCTTTATACAATTGCCTTTAACAATATCGCATTTTTACAAATTTATATTCAGTTTTAAATATAAACAGAAAATAGCTCATAATTCATCGGTTTATCGGTTGTGATCGATCCATTGTGATAGATTGCAACGGAGGAGTCGTGTCTAGTCATAGGTAGTTAGTATGGGTCTTTTCTTCTAAACACTACGAGTATTGGTTGTTTTGGGCTGTAAGGCTGTCCACTGTAAAATAATAATACTTGGACACAGCTTCTTTTGCTTTTGCTTGCGGGGGGATCTTTAGTCTTAAACTATTAAAACACATCATATGTATATGCCAAGAATAAACAATCGTGTGATAGTTAACAGGTCCAAATTAGACTTAGCTTAGGGGTATATACTCTTAAATCGTACTAAGGCGTGTTACATGTTGGGCTTGAAACGACAACATTAACTGTTGTGTAATTAAAAATACCGAAAATTGAAAAAGGTTTTATCTCCATTTACAAAAAGTCATGTTAAGTGAAAAAATAAATAAAAGAGGGCAGCGAAAGTTAAATAATAACGCTAACAGATTAACATTAACGCAACGCGAACGCAAAGCCAACTAAACGGGTGGAACTTGATTACTCCGCATCCAGCACCGGATGCACGGGCTGCTGTGTCGATCTCTGCCGCTGGTGCTGCCCATGTTCGCGGTACGTCTTCAGCTTCGTCTCCATGGCCTGTAATATAAGATATTCGTATTAAAACTAAATAGTCCATCTGACAATTTCAATCCCTAAAGCCAGTATAATGTTTAAGAGACTTCTCCACTTGTAACTCAAAATTAAACCAAAAAACAAAAGACCGCAAAATAAGGTACAAATAAAATTTGTATTTATTAGCCAATGCAATTGATAAATGCAAGCGGTGAGAAAATAAAATAAACCTTAGGTTCTCGGGGCTAAGTCAAAGCGGCATGCCGGCGTCTGGAGAGTTGCGAATGCGTTCGGCAAAGCGTTTAAAAATGTTTGAGCCGGCACTTAGGCTGGCGAAGCTGCCGCCCATACTGCTCTCGCTGACGGGCGTGGTGGACGGTTGGGACTGGGTGGAGGAGGTGCCACTGTTGGCCACTGAGCTGCTGCTGCCGCCAAAGGCGCGACGAAATAGACTCGAATCGCTGTCCGATGGCGGCGGCGGCTGCGACGGACGCTCGCAAATGCAGCGAAACTTTTCGCACTCGGGGCACAGCAGGGCCTTATCCCACTAAAAAAAAACACATGGAAACGGAAAACAAATAAGCTGTGGGTGGCGTGTGTTGGATTAAGGATCAAGTTTAAGGTTATTGGAAACATTACAAATGAGGGAGGTACTCTATCATACTGGATTTAAAGTTTTAAAGGCTTGTAGTTGGAGGAGACTTACGTTTAGTTTTCTTAACATGTCGGCCACAACGTTGAGCGCATTTGAACGGTAGCTGGCATTCATGGAATTGCCATTGATTAGATTTCTGGGATCTGCAAGAGGAAGCACACAGACACAGCATGTTAGTTGAGGGGTTAGTCGGTATAACTACGAACTACAGACGCGTACAAAACACAACATTTTCCTACAAGAAATGTCGCAAATGCTCGTTACATTCCATTATGGATCTTAATTTTAATAATTTACAATACAATTACAAATGATAAGGGAACTTAAAATGAGGAACAATTTGTGTTTTGAATGCGAGAAACAAATAAAAACAAGAGGAACAATAAAAAAAAAAAAAATAATAAAAACTAAACACATGGCTTGAACTGGCGATGCGATTTTTGGAGTTTTAGCACACGTTTCGTTCTCTTAAGCGAGTTGATTATCTTACTTCTAAGCGAATGCTGCTGGTTATATTCGTTTCTATTAACTAAGGTGCCATTTAAGGTCCCCACGCTGGTGGAATTATTGACCACCATGTTGTCGTGATTCGTTAAATCGCCGTTGGCCACTATGCCATTGGGCAGCGAGGCGGACGAATTCATAGAGCTGTTAGTGGAGTTAGTGGCGGTGCCATTACAGGTGCCATTTGCCGCAGGTGTGTAACGTGACTTGACATTCAGCTCTTGCTTGAGATCTGTAAAAGTTTGAGGCACATTTAAGACTTCATAATTCGAAATAACTATGGGATTTTGACCCACCTCTCGTCTCATCCATCAGCCGCTGCAGCTTCTCCTGCAACACACCTTTTTCGTCTACTTCCAGCTCGAGAAGAGCATTCTTTTCGTACGCCACATCCAGCATCTTCTCAAAGTTCTCTATGCTTTCGTTGAGGATGCGATGTGCACGCTCCAGATCATCGTTCTTCTGTTCCAGCTGACGCAAATACACCTTCATGGAGTCGCGTTCCTTCTTTACGGCATCCAGTTGTTTTTCCATGTTTGACGTTTCAATGGCATGGGAGTCCATCTTTAGCTGTAATCATAATTCAACATAAGTAATGGACTACATTTGATATTTTATATTTCAGTTACCTTGAGTGACTCGTTTTCCCGCTCAAACTTTGTGAGCTTGGCAGTGAGATCTTTGATTATACTCTGCTTCTGGTCCAGAGTGGCGTCCATTTCAATTTCCATCTCTCGCGACTGCTCCACAAACTCATCATACTCCTGCTTTACGTCTGTCCACCTGTCAAACGAAACGAATACATATATATCAAGGGATTTCCTGTCTGTTTGAATAACTCACTCTTTGTGATATTGTTTTGAGCGCTCCTTCCAATATCGGCACTCATCCTCGACGCTGTTGAACATAGGTGGCGAGTCCATCTCTGTGATATTGTGTACTATACGGTGGTCAAACTGGGTTTGCAATTTCGTTCGTTCGAATGTAGTACTAACTTTTAATTTCTATTTAAATCTAGGTACTATTAACTGGTGCTCATGTATGGGGTATGGTTTTGTAGCTATTTAGTTTTTAATTGCTCTGATTAAAAATGCCAAAACACAGTTGTTTGAAGTTGAATGGTCTGTGGGGATAAAACGGAAATTGTGAAAAATCAATGGTGGAACAGGTGTTATCATAAATTGCCTGTTACTGACTGTTGCTTTTGTTGGCTTGCCATCGGGGATGTACTATATTGAAGGCAGGCTAAAATAAATGATTATATCCACGCCGCCCTTCAAAAATAACATAAACATTTTGTGCGTCGCTGTTGACGCAGCAGCTGCACCAACAACAACAACAAAAGAAACAGCAACAACAACCAACAAAGCTACGACGAAGTTTCTCATACAACAACGCATAGTGTGAAAATGAAATCATCGCTACTTTTCATACATTTCTTTATCAGAACTTGATGAATTTTCATTCGCCACGCCTTCTTCCGTTTTTTACTTACAGTTTGAACGTAATTTTCCTAATATTTATTTGGTTTATTTGTATAAAATCAGTGTAAATAATTATGCTCGAAAAAATTGACCACCACTCCAAACTGCACAAGCCAGCCCTGGTTTTAGTGTGCCAGTATTCGGAAAAATTATTGCGGTAGTTTCCATCCGAAGCCCTGGTTAGCGGTTGTTTTTGAAAAATATATTGTATTTAGTTTTCAATCCTTGTATATAATTTTGTTTGGAGTTTGCTTTCTTTTACGTTGCTTTCTGATAAATTCCAAATCAGTTTTAATTAGTGGGCGGCCTGTGAACGTAATGGATTTCTTTGCCGGCTCATCGTTACTGGATTCATTGGATATATGAAACTCTGAATCGGAACTATCGTCAATTATCTGAGCGGATTTAAGAGTAACGTCTCGGGCTGTACTCGGAATTTCAGGAGTTATCGAAGAATGATGGCCAAAACTTTGCATAGGCAAGGCCGGATAGTGGAACGTGGTATTACGAAAAGAGCTGCGACGCAATTTGCTGATCCGGCTTATTTCAATATCGCTGGAATCACTTGATTCGTTATGATAACTATTCAATAATTCCTCTGGTTCTTCTAATGTGGGATTAGGAGTTGGATCCGTGTCGTTATTATATTCGGACATTCTTATCAACCTTGCTGAATTGTTTTGGTTCCAAAATAAGAACTGGTTCACTTCATGTTTGGAACTAAATCCTTGACTTCTTTGTTTGAGTAGATATTTTCAAAAATAAAACTATTAATGGCTTTATTTATAATTGCAAGGTGGCTTCTGACATTCTTTTTTAAAAATATTTTCGGTGTAATTTTATTAAAATTAAATATCGAACAAAGAATTATATTATTCAGGTGGCATCTCTCTTCCAGGGGTGCCGGACTAGTTCAGTGCCACCCCCAACTTTAGTGCTGCCAGAGTAACAGCAAAAGTGTGGCCAAAACGCACCCACTGCAGTGCATTTTCAACAAAAATAAGGTAAAACATAGCATAAATATGGCCAACTAATGTTTAAACAATTAGCGTAATTAAGCTTAAGTTCAAAGCCGCAAAACAGTGAGTTTATACGGTGACCTGCTTGGGCGTTGCGGACGCAGCAGCCGAGAATTGATTAATTGCGGCGCATGCCGAAGAGGGAGGATATATTCAACAGCGAAACACAGAAAAAAAGAGACAAAAGTGTGTTAAACGAGGAAAACAAGCCTCGAAACAAAGAACAAATTATACAGAAGCGTGAAAATATGTGCCGCACCGTCTAAGCCGTGT
This sequence comes from Drosophila bipectinata, assembly GCF_030179905.1. Classification (NCBI taxonomy): domain Eukaryota; kingdom Metazoa; phylum Arthropoda; class Insecta; order Diptera; family Drosophilidae; genus Drosophila; species Drosophila bipectinata. Next base: position 15,200,766 of record NC_091738.1, on the reverse strand, counting down.
CTTTTCCATACTTGTCTTGCAGTTGAAACATTTGCGTTGCAGCTGCAGCAAAAAAAAACAACAAAGGCGCAGGGCGAGACTAACGGGAGTTGAGGGCTACCCAGATAATTCAGAAAGAGAGCTAATCCCGGTCCAGATCAAGATCGCAATATAATCCAGCATGGCGGATCCCGAACGACAGAGCCTGCTCACCAAGGACGATGGAAATGGCTACAATTCGGTGGCTGCCGCCGGCGAGGAGGGTGCCGATAATCCAGGCGGTTCATCCTCGGCAGCCGTAAACAATGAGGACGGTGCGTATCATTATTATAAGTTTACCCCACAGCCGGGCATTCAACCCGGTATGCCGCCACCCGCATCCGAATGTCTGCGAAGTGCGGGTGGGCACTTGGAAACCCAACAAGTGAGCACTGCCGCTCTACTTATCTGCAACCGTGATTGGAAGTTGTCTGCATTACCATTACCATTACCAGTGCTTAGATTTTCACACTTCACCCAACTGAGTCACGGCCTCAACCGCAGAAGGGATATTGGAAAAAGGGGGCGTGGGTGGTGCTCCAGTAAGACAAAGCTTAATCCTCCCTATATAGTATAGTTTTTTCTATTATTTTATTCATTCTTTAATGTGTCACTTGTGAAAAAAATATGTTATTCACATTCCACGTAAAATATTTTATCGTTTATTTTGTCTCTATTTAGTAATATGATTCCCAGAGACAGACAAATATTCGAATTGCTATTGTTATTGTTTGTTGTTGTTATATGCCACCTAATCAGTACAAGTAGCGTTGCTGTTCAGCTTTTTAATCAGCATCGAATTGGGGTGCCCAGGGGGGTAGAGTACCCCACATGACTCATCGCCTGATTCTCGGCGTTATCGAAGCGCAGGGCGTAAAAGAAGGGACAGAAGGCCACTCACATTCATTGTTTGCGAAGGAACCTGATCTTCGGTTCTTCTGAGAGTCTCTACTCAATGCTGAATACTCTTCCCGAGTTTAAATGTAGGTTGTTGTAAAGTTTATTATTAAAATATGATTTGAAGCTGGTCAGTAACTTGAATTACTGAAGTGAATTAAAGTATTTTATATAACTGATAGTATCATCTCCTAAAGTGTATGCAATCTGCAATGTTCCTTTGTCTCTTCACAACGAAGACTTGTTTATGTTGATGTTCTCGTTGCACAAAGTTCGAACTTGTTTTGATCAACCGCGATATTGCACTGCGGTCTAGCTTGAGCTAGTTAAATGCCAAGACAGGAGAAATGCATTCATTCAGTCAAACATTGACCCATTTGGCATAATCTCGTCACTCCCCTATCTTCTGATGCAGTTCTCACTCTCGTTGCCAAGTAACTCGGCGGCTGTCTGGCCATGGGCTGCAGTGTGGTTGAAGGTTTTCCTCCGGCGAGATGTATTTATTTTACACTAAAGGTCCGAACTTCATTGGAAAATTCTTTCTATTGTTTATTGGTATGAAATTGCAGGCAGTGGAGCACCAACGGCCGTGCCGTGCATCGGACCCGATGAGCTGCCGCCGCCGTATCAGCAGAGCAGCAATACGGGAGGCGTACCAATGGTCACCTGTCGGGTATGTCAGCAGATGATTGACATTACCACGAAGCGGGAGCAGCACGTGGTCAAGTGCACCCACTGCAATGAGGCTACGGTAAGTAATGAGAGTAACCTAAATTCTAGAAATGAAAACAAATCTCTTCCGCAGCCAATTCGAAATGCCCCGCCGGGCAAGAAGTACGTACGTTGTCCGTGCAACTGTTTGCTTATCTGTAAGAGCTCCTCGCAGCGCATCGCCTGCCCACGGCCTAACTGCAAGCGGATCATTAACCTGGCTCCGAGTCCCGTTACCCCTCCCGTGCCCACTATGCCAGGAATGTGCCGGGTGACGTGCGGCCATTGTTCGGATACCTTTTTGGTAAATTACTGCAAGCTTTACTTTTATATAAAAAATTTAGAATATATTCCTTTATAGTTCAACACGTATCATAATGCTTTGGCCCGGTGTCCACACTGCAGGAAAGTTTCGTCGGTTGGATCTCGGTTTGCCAATAGCCGTGGAGGATTATTCGCCATCCTGGCACTGGTGTTCCTCGTCATTGGCATTGGCGTTACCATCGGCACAATCTCATATGCCTCGGTAAGGACTACGACCATAAGATTCTTATAAAATTTAATCTCAAATTCGGAATTCTTGTGTTACAGTCTCACGGTGGCATGTACTTCCTCTATGTGGCGCTGTTCGTGATCGCCGGTTGCTTGTTGGCCCGCTCCGCCTACTATTTCCGCCTTAAAGTGAGCGCCATAGACGGGCCTATGTAAAGCTAATGCTAGAACACGGGGCCAGCAGAAACGGAAGTGCATTGTTTTATTTTTATTTTTATACATATATATATATATTATGCATATATATCATTCCTTTTGATATTAAATGTAATCCGTAAACTAAAAATGTGCAGCCAATAGCAAAGGGAATCGATTTCTCCGCAAAAACAAAGATAGAATTTTTAATTTCAATTAAAACCACACATAGTTAAATTGTATCGAAAGGATGTCCCCGAATTAAAGTGATTTTGGAAAGCATAATTAAGACTTTAAGGCCGTAACTAAACTAAAACTAAAAACACAGTAAACAATATACTAAAGCAAATCTATTTCAAAAAAAAAACGAAGCAAAATATTAATGGTGTAAACATAAAGTGCTAAAATACAAGAAATTGAGAACTCTAGGCAGTCATTAGTTAGTAGACCAGCGACCGATCAAGCCACTTACTTGCACCACATTTGTAGAATCGCGATTTGTAGAATTCTTAGTTACTTTCTCTCATGTACAGTTGAGTTTTGATTAAGTGTCGTGTGTTTCTTTGTCCGTTTGTGCCTGTCCCGTAATTCTTTTGGTATTTATTCTCATGTATTCTCGTTTATAGGCTTTGAATTTTGCGTTGCCGCCTCTAAGAATTTATTAAAAATGCACTTTTATCAGTTCTCGCCAAAGCAACCGGCAAGCGTTATGTTCTTAGACATTAGAAAATAATTTCAAGGGTATGCTAATAGTGCTAATAAAGGTACACACACACACACATACGATATACCATGCATACATAATTATAATGATGAAAATAATAAAGAAACAATACAAAAGCAACATTTCTTGAAGAACAAAAAAAAAAAGCAAAGCTCATGCAGCCACAAAAAATTTAGACAGCAACTGCTAAACTGCGAAATTATATATAATATATATATTTGATTAAAAGGAAATGGTTTACTTTTGAAAATTATATATATATATATATACAACATTTATATTTAGTACATTATAAATTAGCATACATACACTGTAAATAAAATGAAATAAAACCACACCAATCGAGTTTTGCTGCCAAAAAAATAATGAAAACCTGAGAGAGCCTTGATCTTGTTGGTCATTCTATTGGTTTTCATAATTTTTGTATCGGAAATCCAGGATGTCATCCTTGTCGCCTTGTTTCAGCGTGGGATCCTTGGTGAGGTGCAAGACCTGTTTCGGCGACAACATTAAAGGAGAGGTGCATTATTTTATTTTTTAATAAATTTACATATTTTCTATCCAAGTATATATTTAGGTATTGGCATTTGATTTGGGAATAAAAATGCTAATCTTAAAGTGTCCAGCCAGCAAGGGATTTGGAGATCAGCAGAGGATTTTCAATCGAACCATAGTGAACCTATCCTTGTGCAGGGATATTGAAATTGTCCAGGAAATGATATCGAAAGAGATAATGTTACCACCAGATCCACTTAATCTTCATTGGGTATGTAATTTCATAAATTTGATTTAAGAAAACCAAAATTAATACAATTAATTTTTAAAGATCCAGGAGCGTTTGAGCCGGGCCATAGCTATTAGAGCCGCTATCTGTAGAAGCTATCACCCGAAGGCCACTCCATTGGCCCAGGCGCTGTTTCGCAAAATGGTCCAGCACTTCGGGGATGGAAGAGTCAACTGGATTGAGCGCCGGGACAGCGTTTCTATACAGGTGATGCGGCAGGTGGTTATTGGAGCACCCTATCGAGTGGAGAACATCTTTTGCACCATCTCACCCATACCGCAGCTTCTGTTGGGGATACGTCAGATCGTCCAGAGCTTGAACCACCATCATAAAAAATAAAAACAAACGCCTGCGCCATAGCAACAGATCTCTATAGTATTTGTTTATCAACAAAACACAAACTGAAATATATTTAAACTCATACATAAACAAAAAAAAAGCCCCCGACTCCCACATGGAATACTTTTCTTTATCTGCCTAGAACACAATTATCAGTTGTATACAAACATTATTTATTTACTGCCGATTATCCAACATTATAAAGAATCACAATGGCGGATGATGATGATAAACCCAAGAAGCATACGTTGGATACGCTATTCATGGTGTATGCCAACTACCAGGTATGATTAACCTCGGGAATTGTGTTTGCCAAGACGCTTAATCATGATACGACGTTAGGTTATACCCACGGAGATCGAGAACGAGATGTTCGACAGCATACTGCTCTCCCAACTGGACGCCTGGCTGGAGCAGGCCAAGCTAATGCCGAATCCCATAACTCGCACCCAAACCGGTCTCATCTATATGAAGTATAAGTAAGTAGGACACTATACCAGGTAACATGGTTAGACTTGGTACATGGTTATTCCTCAGGAAGTGGCGGATGGAGTTCGAAGACTTCCTGGAGGTTATTCAACAATTGAGTGCCGATAATGGGATTCCTCTGGATGAATTCAAGCAGACAATGATCGATGCGGGGATCCCAAGTGGTGCTGCCGATATGGTTATTGTCAAATAGCTCCATTGGTGCTTCATTTTATTTCATTTATTTACATAAAAAGTAGGCATACAACAATTAAATTTAAGTAACAATTACAGATAAATAATTTTGATTAGTTTCCAAATATTTGTGGTCAACAAAAGCCTCTAACCCCATCCGGTTTAGTTATCTTTAAAACAACGCATATATAGTAATAGAAAAGCAATAATTAGACACTGAGATTACAAAGTAAAAAGGGAAAAATAAGTTAATTCGAAATATGCACTGATATTGGCTTAAAGCTTAATGATTAATGATTATTCGATGAGTAACTGGTTCTGTGTTCGTATAGTTTTTCCCTGACTTTGGTTGATCGTTTTCTGGTTGACTGATAAGTTTTAGCACCTGAACAAATACCCAGAGGTATAACATTTGGCATTTACAAAAATATATAATCGATTTGCATTCAGAAATATATGTATATATATGCAGCTATGGACATAAAATTTAATATTATATGTGGCTGATGTTTGTTCGAGTTTCTCGTCAGGTAATAATGCACATTTCAGTTTGTACTGGCAAAAAATTCCGGCTCTTGGCGAGGGGTATAGAGCCGATCATATCCATGCTCTTAGTCATCCCTCCAGAACCGCTGTAGTGGATATAGCGTATAATGTATATATATTGTTTGAGTGAAAATTGTGTATGCGTCCGCATTTTATATCATTCCGTTTATCGTGCCATTCCCAAGGCCCCTCTAATTTCGCCACATGATGTTGGTGTTCCGGGTCTCGTTACGAATAAACGATAAGATTCTCTTTTGTTGTGGTTTCAGTGAGTGCTCCTCCTGACCGTCATGGCTCTCCGTGCTCCCCTGATCAAAAGCACATTTAGATTAAGTATACGTGGCACTTAGGATTAGATTAGTATCAATTGATGGTGACTTATGACTTAAGAATAGATGGTACGCTCCAGCCAGTCGTCCAGATTGAAGAAGGCTGTGTCCGAGTTGTCCGTGTCCCGCTCGCGGAACATCTCGATGAATGTTCTCACCTTGATGGCGCACATCAAGAAATCGTCAAATGGAATCTGTCCCTCACGTGATCCGTACCGGTGGGCCAAGGCATTCAGCAGGCGGTTGTTCAGATGATAGCCAGCTGAATTCAGAGCGCCCCGGAGATGGAAGCCATCGATGCTGCCTGTGCGGCGTGTATCGTACAGCTTGAACACGGCTCGCCACTTGGCGATGTCCGTGAGCAGAGCCTCGAATTCCTCGAAGCCCAAGCGTCCGGACCGGTCCTTGTCCAACATGGCCACCATGGAGCGCACGGCATCCTTGGAGAAGCCCTCGTTGCCCACCATTACATCGCGCATTGAGTGGTCCAGGATGCGTTTCAGCTCCTGCCAGTCAACCTCCTCATCGCTGCCGGCCACGCTGTCGAAGAGCCTCTTCAGAGCTATCCTCTGCGGATCGTCCTCTTCCTTCGGAGTCGGCGGCGGCAGGGACGGGGCAATACGGTCATCGGTCTCGCCAAAGCCCACCTCGTCGTCGTTCTCCTCCATGTTGTTCATTGTCTCCGAGAAGACACGAATGATAAACTCACCCTCCTCGTTGGGGTCAAAGGTCGAGGGCACAATCAAATAATTCCCGGGAGGTAACTTGAATCTGGCGCACACCTCTCGAGTGTTGATGAAATGCGGCGAACGTGCCACGGATGCCCTGTACTTGAAGAAGTTCAATCCCTGTGGCTTAACCTGCATATCCCTATCCGTGAGATGGTAAATGGCAAAGCCAATGGTTAGGCAATCTATGCCCACATTTCGCTTGCTCCTCCGGTTCTTCTGCATCAAGGCCACAATGACGGTGCACTTGCCGTCGTCATCCTCGTCGTCGGGATCCTCGAGCGAGATGATGTATTGGGGATTGTGCCAGAAGGTCTCCAGGAAGTTACGGCAACCGCCAGCTGTTACGCCCGAAGACCATTCTCCCTCGAACATGGACATTTCCCACTTACGGCGTGAATTATGCTGCTGATCTTCGGTCAGCGAATCCGGCGACAGATTGCATATCTCCACACGATCGAAGTGGTTGAGAAAATCTTGGAAGGACATCCAGAACTCACCATCCCTATCAAAGTTCAAGCCGATCTCCTCCTTTGTATGTTCGGGAATGAAACGCCACTCTGGCGAACTATCGCTCCAAGGACCGCTCCATTCGGCGTCGTTACCCCAAGGATTGCGCATTCGGATCATGGGCATCTTGCCCTGACGATTCGGAGTCGAGATGTCCATCAGGCAAACCTTGGTGATGGAATAGGCATGTCCACGAATAAGACCTTCGCGTGTCTCAGCCTCCAAAACATGGGGATCGGGCTCCAGAGAGCAGCCCATCATAGAGCCGCGCTCGGCAGCCTTCATCATAATGCTGAATAGATTTGGAGGAGCCTCCTTAATGTCGTACCACTCGGTCACACCACCAGTAAAGTCCTCCATGGCCTCGCAAGTGGTGCCGCCTATAAAGATAATGAGGATAGGGTTTAGTTATTAATATTCAATATCCTTTATCCTTACCTTTGAGGGCTTCATAGGAACCGTGAAGCTTGGCATATGCTTTCTCGAGTAAGGCACTCCAGAACTCATTTTTCTCCGTCGAATGCATATAGATGAGCTCTCCATGAACCGTGGGCAAGCGATCGTCGATGACCACCTCCACCCATTTGCCATATTGCCAGAACTTGAAATGAAAGATTCCAGCGTAATTCTCCTGGAAGTCCTGATCTGGAGGGATTACTCGGAAGAAGAGCTTCGAATCCTGAGTAAGATTGGCAGCCGCAGCGAGCAACCAACAGTCACCCAGCTCTCCCTGCTGGACGTCGAACCGCGAGTAACCTTCCACAAAGAATTGTGGATCGTCTACGATGTCTGCAGGTCGCAGCCATTCGATATAGCGATCTGGTCGCCGAGAGAACATAAGCGATGAATCGTTGGCCGGGAAATCGGGATCCTCGAACAGGGTTCCATTGCCAACACAGGCTTCACGGAGTGTGTGGAAATCGCCCCCATGAACGCTAGTTTGACGGTTGCTGGTAGCTTTCCGACCCATCCAGAACATGTTTTGATTCTCAGGCACTTTCACGCTTGTAAAGCTTAATTCCGCAACACCCACGGATGGTTCCTCCTCCTGAGTTGGGGCACTAGCCGGTGCTGGTGCCGACGGATAGGGCAACTGCGGAAAACCTCCTCCCTGCTGGGGGGCAGGGCTAGTGGGCATGGGTGAGTATGGCATCGGCATGCTGGGGAAACCAGGCATGGCATTCGGATAGGGCGCCAGTGGTGCAGCTGGGTAGGGCAGATTCGGCTGGGGCATTCCAGTTGGATAGGGCACCCCGGTAGGGTACGGTGCCAGAGGAGCAGCCGGGTATGGCAAAGATGAACTGGCTGATGGCAAAGTCGGATACAGACCAGATCCAGGATACGGCGAGGCGTTCGGATATCCTCCAGCACTTGGATACGGGGCAGCACTGGCATACGGAGCCGAAGGGGCATAGGGAGCCGAGGGGGCAGATGGGGCTGCTCCGGAGTATGAGGCATTCTGTGCGTGTGTCGTTTGCTTCACCACATATGGCATGCCACCCACGGACTCCGATGACGGATAGGGTAGAGATGGATAAAGCCCCGCCTTCGGCTTAGGGTTCTCAGCACTCGCGCCGTTACTTCCTCCAGCGATTTCGTTCTGGCTGTAGCCCAAGGCCGCCAAATTGACAAGGCCAATGCCACTGGCATGATAATTTTTGGGGTAATTATCAATGCCGTACATTTTTAATCGGCTTTTAGTTGGGGTCTGCGCTGGGTTATTCCGATTTTATGGATAAATGGCGTTGCACACGGGAAAAACTAAAAAACTAGACGTATCCAGATGTAAAACAACTCGCTGTCGTGCTGAAACTGCTGACTCGCTGGGGGAATAGTACGTCTTAAATGGGAGAGGTATCCAAATTTAACTTTCTCGGTAAATGATTCATAATCTGTTAACCCTTGTGTGCTCGGAAAGATCTGTTTATATGGGCTAAGTAAAATATACCTTAAATTTTATACAATTTTATGTATTTCACATTCTAAATGTCCTATTAAACATATTTTTTTAAAAATTTTTTTTAGGTTTCTAAAAAGTTATAATTTATAGATTTTATTATACATAATTTTTTGCGCCACTAGGAGCAAAATAAAATCTATTAATTAGAAGATTTTTAGAGAACTAAGCTTCTTAACAGAACAGTTTTTTTTCTTCTTATAATGATTAGACTATATGCTAATGTCGGAGCTTAAATTATATTTTTATTTATGGTACAACGAAAACCCAAATATCATACAGAAGGTTAAACATGGCATTCAGGGCTGAATAACGTGCATAGGGTTGGCACGTCATGTAAGACCTTTGGTATTTTTTAGATCATTACCTGATCTAAAACTAATAAAAACTTTAAAAATGATTTTTTTGATACGAACTGAATATATAAATTAAATCACCTTGAATGTCGAGAAGAAATTTAAATAGAAAACTAAGAACAATTTTTTAACCAGCACTCCAAGAACCTCTTTTCCTGATTCAAAATATTGTGTAAATATCGTTTCGAAATTTTTGGAATTTTTATAAAGGGCACCCCTATGAAATTCTGCGATTTCCTGTTTTCCACATTTTTCCTCCTTCCGATGTGCATATCTCTGCCAATTTGTATCCGATCGGAAAATAAAGTACCATTTTGTAACCAGCGCTCCGAGAACCTATTTTCCTGATTCAAAATATTTCTCTTATGTCGTTTTGAAATTTCTCAAATTTTTTTAAGTATCCATATTTTTTATATCATATATTAAAATCAATACCAATGCTTATAATATGTTTATTTATTATTACAAGTTTCCGATCTTTGATTAAATATTACAATTTTTAAATATTTTCGCTTAACTAAGTAGCATGTATTTCATTTTTTCTCCCCCAAAAGTGATCAGAAAGTTCTCAATAAACGTCAAAATTAAAAAACAGCTCAGTTCAAATTCGTCGTCTAACGGGATACTATTTTGTGAAATAAAAAAAAAATTTGAAAAATTAAAAAAGTGTCTGCGATGGCCGAGGAGGTAGAAGTGGAGGAGACTGAGGACTTCCATGACCTGGACGAGTTCAATGACGACGAGGCAGCCGCCAGTCTTGTCAGAGAGGAACGATTCACAGTCAAGAAGTGGGTGGCCCATGCATTGTGGTCATGGGATGTCGCTGTCGATAATTGCGCCATTTGCCGGAATCATATTATGAACCTGTGCATCGAGTGCCAGGCGGATCCGAATGCCAACAAGGATGAGTGCACAGTGGCATGGGGCGAGTGCAACCATGCCTTCCACTACCATTGTATCGCCCGTTGGCTGAAAACTCGTCTCGTCTGCCCGCTGGATAATAAGGAGTGGGTGTACCAGAAGTACGGCCACTAGGCAAGGACTCTTCTTGGATCTAATCTGCCTACAGTACATTTGGAATAACATGTTATATTTTGAATATAGTCTAAATTATAAGTTACAAGATTGGTTGGTTGTTAACCGCATTAGGCTGACTGTTCGGGAATAATCGGAGTTGGCCGTACCCCAGTTATCTGTTCGATCTGTTTGTAAAGAGTCTCACTTTCTTCCACCAGGCTAGAGTACTTTCTCTGCAGCTCCTTCTCCCTATCCATCTGGCGGCGTACATCTTCCTGCAGTGACTCCAGACGACGTGGCACAGCAATGGCCTCTTGTTCGCCCAGAAAGCGGAATGTCGACAGCGAAACCGAATTCTGCTCGATCTGGGCGTAAGTGTCCTGTAGCTGCTTTGTGAGGACCTGAGCTCGTGCCTGGTAGCCGCCGGTTAGGATTTTAAGCTTTTTCTCGATCTTGCCGCAGCGCTTGGCCTCCTTAGCCATGTGCCGGCGGTTCTGCTCCAATCTCTTCTCAGCCGACTCCAGTCGGTCCTTCTTACTGGCCAGGTTGGCGCGAGTGTAGCGATGCTGTGATGGCAAGTACAGCACTTGGCCCAAACATTCCTGCCACACCTGGGCGTAGACATCTAGGGGAAGTTCCCCGTGACCCATGCGCTCTTTCACGACCTCCATCTCGTCGGCCAACATCTGCTTGGCAACCGCCAGCTCGGCCTTTGTGATTTCCTCGTAGGGATTCGCTTTAAAGTAGCTCTGGAGCTGCTCGAGCTTTTGTTGGGATTGGCCGGGCACCGGGTCTTTAACAGAATCGTAAACTGTGGAGAAGGAAAGCGGAAAATGAGTTTATACGCCTACCTATCTATTTTAAAACTTACGCTGCATGGTGATCATTTCATGCTTTATTAGCTCCTCTGCCTGTTGCTGCTCTGAAAGGTTCTGTTTCTCTGATTGGGGTCGCAGGATCTTTGTGTTGACCTCCGTGGGGCGGGGTAGACTGCGTTGGATAACCTGGGACCGTTTCTCAAGCTCGATTTTCCTGCGCGCTTCTTGGTCTGCCAGGATTCTTGCATCAACATCAGCCTGATCCTCTACAGCGGGCTCTGAACTAGCATCCATTGGCTCGTTGTCTTCTTGTTCTGGGACAACGATTTCGTAGTCGTTCCTGGGAGCGGGCAGAGTAGAAAGTCCCTCTCGTAACGACGACTTTAGCTGCTTCTGATAGTTCTTGTACATGGCGGGAGTTTCCGTCACTGCCATACTATTCTCCGGGTTAATACTGAGCTTATCCCTTACAAAAGCGGGCGTGTTAGTTACAGCGCCGCCAGATCCCTCTTTGGCAGGAACCAGAGCCCCAGTGCTTGGTGTGAGAAAACCCCCAGGAGTGGCTCCTCCTCCACCCTCCCGTTGTGTTCTAAACGGCGTGGCAATCACTGTGTTTGGTGTAGCAATGGCAGCACCTTTTGGCAAAACCCCAGAGAAATCCGACTCATGAAGAGGCGTGTTCAAGCCCCCCTTTAGTGGGGTCTCGGTGTGGGTGAGTGCCATCAGATTTTGGGCCTCTTGCATAATGCGATCTGTATACGGAGCTGGTGTCCGCGGAGTAGCGGCCACTTGTGGAGTAATTGAGTAATCTGCCAGCAAAGAATCTGTCATCTCAATGCCACTCTCGCCGGCTATCTCCTTGGCAACTTCGCTGGCCCGACCCAGCTTCACGACTTGCTGCAATTCCAAATCTGAAATCTGCGGCGTCGGTAAAACCAGCTTGGAGCGTTTTCGCTCCGGCTCCATATTCTGCAGCATGGCTGCCGGTACTTCGTTTTCCTTGCGCTGCTTAAGCTTTTGCTTGTCGCGCTTCCGCTCACGCTCCTCCTTTTCGGAGCGCAGTTCGCCATCCAAATCTTGTTGCCTCATTTTGTTAAAGTCTGGCTCGTTCTTCTGCAAGTGCTCTTCGGCAGTGTCATAGAAACCGAGTGCAGGACGCTTCTCAAAGGGTATCTCGGCATTGTAATCGATTCCTTTGATGCGCTTCCGATTTCCACTTCCAATACCCGCTGCACGCAATTCTCGTCTCTTTTGCAGTGTCGCCAGGCGGCGGGCTTCCTCCAACTGCTTCTCACGCGCCTTTCGTTTGGCTTTCTTGCCCTGGGTGTTGGCCAGACGGGCTCTGGCTTCTGAAAGCATTTCCAACTCGTCCTCGTCCATGTCCTTGGGATCGGGTCGAGCGGGTTTTGTCTCCGGGTTGGGATCGATCTCTCCCGGCTTGAGCTTTCGCGGGTCGTCCATTGCGTCTTCGCCATCTTCTTTGCGTTGGGCTTGGTCCCTATATATAAAATCAGAAGATTATAACGATTTAAGAGAAGAATATGGGTTAGACTTACAGCAAATGTTCGTAGCGTTCGAGACACTGTGCAGCTGTGCGGCCAATGATCGGGGCAATGGTGCGCCACTGGGTGGGCATTAATTTTGCCAAATGGAGCAGCTTCTCGTCCTCCTCCCGCGACCACTCCGTCTTTTTGATGCTCGGGTCCAGCCATTCGTACCAGCGGGCCTTGCACTGCTTCGCGGACTTTCTGTGTAGCAATGATGCGATTCGGCTCCATTGGTTTTTGCCATATTTCATCACAGCCGCCTTGAGGATCTCATCCTGTAATGAAAAGCGTTTGCCGGTGTCGGTGATGCAAATTATGGAAATCGTAGATATACTTACTTCCGTGTTGCGCCACACACCACCCTTGATCATTATTCTCGGCATTTTGAGGTAACGAGTTGGCGGCGGGTTATAATATCAATAAAGTCGTCAAATAAATTAAAATATTGTCCAAGAAAATTCACTGAAAACGCTATGTCCACATGCGATTAGAGATGCCGAGAAAAAGTATAGTGTGACCAACAGTGTGTCGAGACTTAAACATGAGCCGGTTCAAAATATACCAAAATAAGACATATTATTAAGTTACTATCTAATCTATAAATATAAATTGTACAAATTGTAATTGAACCTAAAACCAACATAAACAAATTTTATTAAGCGAAATATATTTATTTCTTATATTTAAAATACAAGGATCTAAATATTAGACCGTTCCATTCTCATTTGTTTCTAACGCTTCGGTATTTTTTACCCAAGAGTGGCCATCATCTGATTTCATAGGATGGAATAACAATGCTGCCCAGTGCAAACAATAAATAATTGGTGGCCCTGTTTTTGTCCGAGTAATGTAAATATTGTAATGCGGAATTAGACGTCTCGCTTCGGAAGCGGAATCCCAGAACCCGCAACTGACACCCAGCACTCGGCAACTCCCGGAAAATGAATGATGCGGCGTACAGCGGTTTCCATACACAGGTGAGCAAGCTGGAAGTTCGTTTGGCCCCAAAACCATGCCGTTGTCTTCCAGCTGCACTTTCCGAATCCCTCGGACCTGTCGCTCTCCACTCCGGTCCACACTTTGGAGCCGGATTCCACCTTTGGCGGGTTCTTTGACGACGAGTTTTCCCAAGCTCCCGCTGTGTGGATCCCAGATGGAGGTGGACTGCAGCTTAAAGCCATTGAAGCGGAGGAACCGCCCGTTTCGAACCAATCGCCAACGATTCCCTTCGTCCAGATCCATACCACTGATCTGCAGCAGCCAGAGAAAAGCTACCGGAACACCTTTCGGCGACGCACCGCCGAAATTAAGTCCGAGGCGGAGCTGATCAAATCAGAGCTGGCGGAAGCTGCGGCTAAGGAGAGATTAAATGCCACCCCGACTCCTCCCACCAGAAACTCCAGTTGTCCGAGTGTGGAGGGGAAAGGGCAAGTGGTGTCGGATGGTCCCACCGTGCTGCTAAGATGTCCTAATTGTCCCTTTCTAAGCATCTGCCAGGTGAGGTTCCAGGAACACTTGAATGTGGGGAACTGCTTCCAAACTAGCGAGCAACAGCGGAGAGAGTGTCCAGGTAAGGACTATTCCGTTTTCATTATCAAGACTCGGCTCTTAAGTATTTCGTATCCTTATAGGCTGTCCAAACATCTTCTACAGCAATGATGCCCTTAACATGCACCTGTCCCTGGATCACCAAGTGGAGCAGGCTGATATCATGGCCGTTCGCAATTCCAGCAAAGTTCCCGCTGTAAACCAGGATCAGATGCCTCATCAAATACCAATCGGTACCCAAAACCACAACCAATCTCAGAACACCAACGCACCCAAGAGCCGCATTTTTATTAAAAGCGTGGAGTGCTTGCGGGAGCCTCAAAAAGATGCGAATTCAGTCAAAGACTATCCCCTTCTAATGTCCGACAGTGAGTCGACAGGAGACATCTTAGACCTGCTAGAGGAAGTGGTTGAGAATGATGAGCCCAACGATAAAACGACACCACCGCCGCCCAAGTCAAGTCAGAAAATTTCCATTAAGAGCGTAGACGTACTGCGCGAGCCCGTCTTGCTTCCGTTTGACTGCCACCTTCCCAATAATCAGCTTATGATGGACAACAGCTTGTTGGACGTACCGGACGTTAGAGTCGGTCCCGAAGACGACAAATTAAGACAACCTAAGATCTACATTCGTAAGCCAATGGTGTCTTCCTCGATGCCAATGGGTTTAAATGTGGGTGTGGATTCCGCCGATGCTGGATTATCTGGAGCTGTTTACACCGATGTCTATCAGGGAGATGCTATGCTTACGCCTACATGTCCTCCATTAGGATACGAACCTAGCCTTGCCCCACTTGCCCAAATGTGCTCCGATGCCTTTTCTTTTGATTCCGTTCTGAATAGCAATGGAGGTGCCTCTTCCGGCCTGGATAACACGCGTTTTAGCGCCTTGGATCTTGACTTTGGCGTTGATTTTGTTTCAGAAGCCAATAACGAAACTCTTAACACTGCTGCATCTGTCCTACCGCCGTTGGAGCAACAGCCTGTCCATCTGGAACATTTTCTCTCCACCAATACCCCCAGTGCGCCCAAGCAGAAGATTTTCATCAAGAACGTTGACATTCTAAAGGCTCCCCAGAGGGGGACTCTGCATTTGCGAACCGTGGACGAACTGAACCTGATGAACCGCAACGAGGTGGAGCGCTTGATAGTACCGAACCTGGAGCCCATGACCATGTCGATGATGGAGCTACCGCCCATTCAGCACCCACCGCTGGCGTTAGAGCCACATCCTAACCCGCTGCCGGAACTGCCGCCTTCGGTCAATGGCAACTGGCCCAACGAGGATGGCTACAACCTGAGCCAAGATATAGAGTGCTGGCCCTGGATGGAAGAAGCACTGCCAGAGGCAGGCATTGCCTTAGCTGCTCCTACCGAGTCTTCAGATGCCCTCCAAATTGAAAGCTTGAGTGAGGCTGCCAGCAACTTGCTGGTGAAAGACTTTCCCCAAATCCAACAAACTACTTCCGAGGAGACTGCGAATCCAACAGAAGAACCGGAAATGCAACCTCTGGTCCCTGTTAAAGTTCCTGTACCCACCACAAGCACACTTCTCAATACGACTCATAATCCTTTGCCCGTTCCACCATTGGTTCCTCTGATACCCGAAGCACCAAATCTATCTGAGAAGCAGGGACGCATCTACGTGGCCAATAACCTCCTACCGGCTGCAGTGGAGCCTCCGTTGTCGGGAGGAACTTCTGTGAGGGGACGGCCCTACGGGGCTAAGCATTCCGGCGGTACTACACATAGGAGGAAAGCACCACCCGGGTCCAATCAAGTGATCGAGGGTGGAAAGTGCCA
Organism: Drosophila bipectinata; assembly: GCF_030179905.1. Lineage (NCBI taxonomy): Eukaryota > Metazoa > Arthropoda > Insecta > Diptera > Drosophilidae > Drosophila > Drosophila bipectinata. The sequence continues at coordinate 15,184,784 of NC_091738.1, read as the reverse complement.
AGTGGAGGGGTGCATGTTCCGATTCAAGTCACCGGCTACGTTAGATTACCATGGAAAATGTCACAACGGTGCCGCTACCGACGGGCATTCGGGAATGATCTGCCCGGAGTGCAAGTCAACGGAGTTCAGTAACTGGAACTGCCTGCACACGCACCTATGGCGCGTCCACCAAATCGATATGGAGCTTTACTGCTGCCAGCTGTGCAGCTTCAAGACCCCCATATATTCCCGATTGGTCAACACCCACGCCAAGATCCATTCCGAGGAGCGCAACTACAAGTGCGAGCAGTGCGGGAAGGGTTTCAAGAACACCAAACAGCTGAAGAACCACCGAAGGCTGCATCGCACACAGGGGTTGGGCATGGGGAAGCAGGCTCATAATCAGACTTCCAGTGATGCCAACAATGCAGTTCAGCTTCACCGCTGCGACGACTGTGGGATAGCCTTCAAGCAACGGAAAACGCTAAGGGAACATCTCTGTAAGGAGCGCAACGAGCAGTTGGAATGCCCCGAGTGCCAGCATGTTTTTGGGTCGAAGAGCAGCCTGCGTCTTCACATGCAGAGCCACCAGGATCGGAAACGCTTCCACTGTGAGGAGTGCGACTACGAAGCAAGCGATCATAACGCTTTCCGGCGCCATCAAGCCACACACAAGGACCGGAAACGCTACGTTTGTCCTCACTGTGATTTCCGAGCCATTCAGAGTACAGCTTTCAAGGTTAGTCGACTTACTTTTCTGCTAGTATTTTGGACCTTTGTTAATGCTTTACTTTCTCCTACAGATCCACCTGCAGAAGCGCCATCCCGAACAGGAACTATCCTCAATAATATACAAATGCGACCAGTGCACCTTTTCCACCATAAACCATGGTCTGCTGCTAGTTCACCAGGCTAAGCATGAAACTCCGAATCCCGTTCAGAACCCTGTTCCAACTTCAGCGGCTCCTTCCTCCCAGATTAAAGTGGAAACCAGTGCCAAGGTGGTGCTAGCACATTCCAGTAGAAGCGCACCAAAGGCATCACTGGCCATGGGCAAACCAAGTGGCTTACAGGCTTTCTGATTGTTTATCCAAAAGCTAGGAGCTGCTGAAAGTCCCAACAAAATGCTAACTAGTGTGTGTCGTCGACTTTTATACCAAATGTTAGTTTTAGTTCAATTTATGTGATAAGATGAGAGGAGATGTACATAAGAACTCTGAGGAAATTTGTTATTTTTTTTAAAACATGTTATGTTATCCGCTATTTTAGATCCAATGTTAGCTGGAATAACATATTGGAATACTTTATATTGCCCACTTCGGCATGTTCCGAAGACTATTTGTTTTCTTGTAAATATCAACCGTAGATGTTTAAGAATATTTTTTGTATGTACATATATGAAAATTTATGTTGCAATTTAATAAAATCATAAGGGGATGGTCTTTGCAAATGTTATTTCTTTACTTTAGGAGACCTAGATAACCTCGTTGAGGTAGAGTAGTACCCCTTTAGCTCAGATTAATAATATAGTATCATCTCTGAATGAATCCTGATCATGAATATATATAATACGTGTAATCATAGCTATGGAGTAAATTAAAAAAGATTAAAAATTGGTTTCGTTTTTGAAAAAATACTCTTTGATCGGACATGAAGATTAAGGATATACGGAAGCTTTTAAAATTTGAATTATAAATTTGTTTAAAGTTTAAACACTATATTTATTGAAGCCTCAAAAAAAGATAGAATATAGTGTATTAGATCAGTTCGTCCTGTTGTTCCACTTTACAGTCTGCATTAATAAAATCATGATGGTTTCGCTTTTAATTTCTTATTTGTATTCAATATTTTACGACTTAAATGAGGGGAAACTTTCATTACTTTCATACAAAAATGGATAAAGCTGCTTTGTTGTTAATTGAATATATTGTTACTTTGAATATACAATGAAAAAGAAACGAAAAAAGACAATAATTAGAGAAACTCTTAGAGGTAATAGTCGAGTCGAATAGATGGTTACCACGCGCTCCATGATTCCGATCGTATGGTAGTGGTAGCTTCAATCCTAGAGCGAGTGTCGTATGAAGGATAACCCTTAGTTCTACAGCAGGAAGCATTTGATATGTTGTAAAAATTTGTAAATATATATATTGGAGTTATATGCGCATTACTTAGTAATTTTAAAAATACAAATTAATTTAAATAATTAATAACAAGTGTTTGGGGGAAGAGGAGTAGTGTTTAAGCCGCCGCGTTTACTTTTGATTCGCTCATCATATTTAAGTTTTTTTTTTTTATTTATAGCGCAGTTTTGTCGTTTCTTAGTTAAATGTTACTTGGCACTCTATGAAAGTCTTAGTTTAGTTTAGTTCTATTTGTAATTAAGATAGTTCTTACAGTTCAATATTTTAATTCAAATCAATTGCATCTTGAGTATTTATAATTTCATTGGGTTCATGTGGAGAGTGTCATAATTTACATACTTAAAAATTATTCAACAACAATGAATGCTTTAATCGCACTAAATTTGGCTCTAACCCTAGTCAAATCCTCGGGATCGCAAGAGGGAGATGTCGGTCGGAAGAAATTCGAATTCGAATCTTTGGGTCAATGGAAGATTTCAAAAAAAACAAACATGAATTATGCCTCACAATTCAACTAATAACCTATTTGAAGGAATTTCCATAAAATGCATAACATACAAAAATTAGTCTCTCATTCCCATGCACAGGATTATCCACTGGACACCTCGCCTCTTTCCCGTCCTCTTACTTTCTGGCGCTGAAGAACATTCTGGCCACTTTACCCAGCGCCCCCACAAAGTCCCATCGTTCAGATGCGCCCGCGGATGAGCCCTCGTGCTGTGGCTGTTGGTGGCTGAAGTGCTGGTCCCGCTGGGACCACTGCGTCTGCCCCTGATCATCTAGCACCTAGGAGGGAGTGGAGTACCAACCGCTGGCGGGGCTCGTCTTGTGGTACAAGTGGAAGCTCGAGTGCGGCGCAAAGTACTGCGGCTGGTCCAGATTACTGTAGGTGACGCCGCCCTCAGTGGTGGTGCCGCTGGCTGACGGGTGCATGGTGGCCGTGTACGCCTGCGGTTTCAATGTAAGAGCCGCAGGTCCGGCTTCTACCGAAGGTGCGGCATACTGCCCCCTTAATGGGTCCGGTGCGTATTCATAGCCACCGTTCGAGGTAAGGACCGATGATACCTTTCCGGGCTGATTTGAATCCCGCGGAGACACTGAGCTTGGCGGCGTCATGGCATTGTGATAGTCAATAGAGCTGTGGTAGCCTCCGTAGGTAGACACCAGGTTGGTGAAAGCATCTGCGGAACTCTTCTGAATACCAGGATGCCCTCCCGAGGTAGTGGAATGAAGTTGCAGATACTGGTTTTCATAGGAGCTCTCGCTTCCAGGCGGCGTGGGCAGTGGGCCGGTTTGCTGCTCCCCATAGAAGACTCCCGGTCCCACTCCAGTCGGCGTCTGCCTGGCTGTGGCTCGAATCACGCTCTCCCGATTGGCATACAGCTGCCTCAGCAGAGCAGTGGCTGGCATCGCGGCCGGAGGCTGCTGGTACGGAGTGCCTATCCACTGTATTGTGCTACTCTTCTCGTTGGGGTCTATCTGCTGCTGCTGCTTGAGCAGCGAGTCCGTGCTGAAGTCGGTCGAGGGCTGGGTCACGGCCACAGCCACTGGCGAGGGTAGGTGCTTGGACATCGCTTGTTCTAGGTCCTTAACTGCCGATTCCGCCGAGGATGCCGGCTGCTCCTCCACAATGGATGGCAGTCGGCTCCGAGGCTGCTGATCTCTCTGTTCCATCGCTGGGAGCTTAGCAAGAGGTTGCTCAGAGTTCACTTGCTCCTTTCCCGACTCCTCGGCTTGCTGGGCAGTCTTAGTCTTCCGTTTCCGCTTTGTGTTCACGCCGCTGCCAGAACTAGCGTCGTTGGGTGTGGCCGATTGTAGGGGTGTTGCCACGGTAGTGGGTACAACTCCCACGGCGTCGCTCTCCACACCCAGTGGCGTGACATTGTCCTTAATCAAAGTGAGGTTATTCAGACCGCTTCCGTGGGAGGCTGCCGCTGTGCGTCCCCTGCCCCGATGCGGGTGTCCTTCCGAATCCGTTTTGGGGGAATTCAGCTTCATATCCCCGGCGCTCAGGTGCGAGTTTCCCTCACCAGCGGCATCTCCTCCAGGGGATCCACTGCTTTTGTCATTTCCAAGCCCCTCCTCGTGCTTAATGCTGTCCACACTGGGCTCCAGCTGGCAGCAGTCCAGGATTAAGTTTTCGTTTTCTCGGTTGCTACAGGGGGGGTGAGGTTTCTAATTAGTTTAATTCATTTGATTATTTATTTTTTTATTTAAACACATACCTGATCACGTAGTTAACGCAGATGATATTCTGCTCATCCGCATTCTTGGTGCTGCAGACGACGGTAGCGCAGGTCTGAAGCCAGGTGTAGCCTCCATTTTTGTTCATCAGTCGGTAGTATCCAGTTAGCACTTGTCCCTTTTCGATCACTGAAGAAGATTGGGAGTTAGGGTGTTAGGATTGGGAGTTACCATCAATGGAATTCTACTACTTACAATCTGTATGACTTTTCCGCAAGCGATTGGCATCCTCGGCATGGCACAGCGAGTACATACTCTTGTTGACCAAATCTTCCGGGGCATAGTCCAGCAGATCAGAGACCCTATAGGATAACATAAATCATTGTTTAAAAAAGGAAAGCTAATAAGAACTAAAGGCATGCTAACCTTGGTTCACAATGAGCCACTCGCAGGTCAAAGTTCACTCGAGTGACGAACATGTCACATTCCAGCCGGATTTCGTGGACTGAGGGTGGCGGTAGGGCGATGGCCAGAGCCACCATCCCAAGGAGCGGTGGCTGCGATTTTCGGCTGTGGGAGAAGGTGTACTGGGGACGCAGCTTGCAAAGTAGCAGAACCACCTGAAATTGTTCCAAGATGAATCGAACAAATATTTAGATGAGGTTTGCTCCAAAAAATGGCTCACTTAAGGAGCTTTCTCTAGGTGGAATAACTCAAAAGAATCTGTTGAATTTTAAGAATATGAATACATCATAAAAATCATGTTTAAAATTCTCAAAAAAATGATAAACACATAACGCTCATGAATCTTAAAAATATAATATTTCCGGAATACTCTAAGATCCGGTACCTAGCAATGACAAAAAAAAGGTATGCTTTAGTTGAGGAAATGACGTTGCGATGATGGATGGCGATGAAGGTGGTTCCGCACTTATTATTCGATACTGATCAATCCAAAATCAGTCAGTGGCATTGCCTTGGTCTTTTAATAAAACACAAATATTATGGCCGAAATAGAATAAACTTAAAACAAATTTTGTTTTCATTTTTTTTTTGTTTGAATTTTGTAAATAATTTTGGTAATTTTGTATTTAATTTTTTGCCTTGGATTTGTAGCATACGTACTGATTTCAATTGATACGTACCGAATAGTTTGAGCCCGGATTCTTAACATTTTTAGCATTGTTATTGTTACCGTTGCAATTGCTCGATGCATCGCTGGCCTGTAGATAAGCAGTGGATGGGATGATATTACGTAATACATAATGCAGTTAATGCCAAATAACACAACCGGGAATTGATTGTTTGGTTAGTATTACTGTTACTGGATATAGCTACTAGCTACAATTAAAATAAAACCAAAAATAAAGGTCGAGGCTGTATGGCCCTGGTAAGAAATAGGGTCGGGTGGGAGTCCCCTACTTGGCACAGTATGCAAAACGAAAATAAAATTAACAAAAATGATAATATCCCTAAGTATTTTGTTAGAACAACGAAGCTACACATGTTAGGATTAAACAAATAATATTAGCAAGGGCAACAAACATATAGAATCTAGGGGAAATGTCTTGTAACTCACCCGGTACCCAGATGACTTGAAATGACATCCACGTTTTGTGAGGGTAGACTTCATTCTCACACAGAAACTCCTATCATAGCCCTTGTAGCCACTGGTCGATGCTTGAGTCATGGAGGCAGCCACTGCAAAAGGTAAAGACATCACACATAGTACATAAGTGAAAGTCTTTCTTTCAACAAGTTGTATTCTTATTAAAACCTATCCTTAAGACACCATTCACTAAGATGAAAAGAATCCCATCCTGTTTCAGGCCTTTGCACCTGATCACTGTACGACTCGGACTTGACTCACCATCTGGATTGTTCGTACCGTGTGTGCCACTGCCGTCATCCGAGGCTCCGGAAGTGGGTGAGGCCATGCCCGTTCCAGCACCGACTCCCACGCCACCGCTGCTCGAGGAACCAGCTCCACTGCCACCGCCACTCGTCAGGCTGAGTCCAAGCTGCTCGGCGATCTCAGAGTGATCCGCCTGGTGGATGTAGTCAAAGATGCTGCTGCCGGTCATCTCCACTTGCGACAGTCCCAGGTAAATGGACACAGTCTCTGAGATGTACAGGAAACGTCCATCCCCCGCCACTGCCAAGGCGAAGCCATCGAGGGACTGTGGGGCACAAAAAAAAATAAATATAGATATCACTTTAAAAAATGGCTGCGGGTCTATGGCTATCCCTTTCGAATTATTCGGGTGTAGTGTCGTTTCTTTTTGGTTCGATGGTCTTACCTGAAGAATGTGGGTGCCCTGGTGTTGCTCAAACAAATCGACGGCGGGACTGCGACGGATGGCGGCACCTGGAAAGCAACAAGAGGGGAAATTAATAGCTGTGGAGGGGTGTGGTTGTTGGGTATGCAAATGAAGTCTCTTGAAAGTGCTCTTCAAGTAGAAAGTATTCCTTTAGTAAGAAATTTCAGCAAAATAATACGAATAGAAAAGGCCATCGAAATTCACGGTGTCATCCAGAGTTATTGCTACCCCTAATCGAGTCTGGTTTGCCCTTCCAACCTCCCAGGAAAAGACAACAACAACCGCAAGGCATCATAAATATAAGTCCTGGAGTTCAATATTTTCTCAGCTGATACCCCATTCGGATCGTATTTATTTAATTCAATTATAGAATTTTACGATTATGGCCGACTGACCGGCCAAGTCATAATTCGCACAAGTGCAAATCGCCTTGGCTGACCGCCTTGGATTGCCCTTCTCCTCTCCACTCCTCTCGTATGTCAAGTCCCCAGCGATTTCTAGTGCCCGGCGCGCTAAGTTGGCAAACAGTTTCCGCTTCCGCTCGAGCATTGCCATATGTGACTGCGGCCCATCCTTAACGACCTTCCAGCTACACCACCCACACCATCCCAACTGCCTTTTTGCGGCTGGGCTGTGGGTCAAATTGAAGTGCTTTTTATTGCCCCACAGCTTGTTGCTCCTCATCCTCTCGATTTCGTACCATCAGCCTCCGCTTTTTCTGGGTTTAGTTTCGCATAATAATCCAATTGAATGGATGAGGGCGTCAGTGCCGTCCATACATAACGCCCCATTGATTTTGGATTATTTTTTTAGTGCCTTGACTACCTTTTTCGTTTTGATGACCATGGCCCTTGCCATTTCTCTTTTCTACTTTGATAAAAAAAATGTTTCTCTTTGGAAATAAATATTCTTTTTATATTAAATCTTTGTGCTACAATATTGGACTTTATTGGCTAGGTAGGAAAGTTTTTAAGAAACCTTTTTTCAGTGCACGGGTAGCATTGACTTTTAAAACTGTCTAGGATTTGCAACTGGCCAAGTCGTGGGCTTATCGTAGCTGAATACCTTTTTTACTTGACGTGACAATGCATTCAGAGTCTCTGGAGCATGGCAGGCCAGACTGGGGAATGGAGGAGATAGCTTACAATTCATGGCTTACAATTGTGGACAATAAGTCATCATTTTCTACAGTAGAACTTGCTAAAGCGACGATGAGTCATTTTCTGGGCAGAGAGTGTTAAATAATTTTAACCGTAGTAATATAAAATTTGAAGCTTTTTATGGGAAAATATCTCTATTATTCATAGTATAGGGTCTGGTGAAATTCCCTATACTTTATATTAGAAATGCGTTTAATTTTTAATTAAAATTTTAAAAGAGAAAGAATTGGTTTAATGATTTTTAATGAGACTCATATTCCTAATAAACTTGTACTTAATACTAATCACTTCTATTTTTAAATATTATTTTAATAATATCCTTTAAATATCACTTACTTTTGAGCTTACTACTGCTGGATGCCTCTCGTGTCCATGGTGGATCGCCGTGTCCGGAAAAGTCCCTCAGCTTTAAATAACTGATGGTCAGTCTTATGATGGAGGCCTTGTCTAATTGGCTAGTGATGGCCGCCGGCAGGGGCAGCATCTTGGCTAGCTCGTAGAATTCGTAGTTCTCCTTCCCGCGGCGGGATCTCGCCGCATCGCGAGACTTCTCCTTGCGCAACTCTAGAATTCTGTCAAATATAAAGAATGGTTAGCTAAAGATTTTTACTAAAAAGCCGCAATGTCTATCCAACATAACGAGCCACTGATGAATGGCTGGAGGGAGAGTCAAAGATCTCTTTGAAATCGTTAAGCTGCAACGCGAGGTGGCTAGACTTCACACCTTTTGCACCTGTCATCGCCGGGTATTGGACCATTTGTATGGCCGAGCCACGGCATTGTAATGGAATGGTGTCAGCGCTAACTAATTGCCCAACATTCGTCAGCCCTTGAGACATGATGTGTGAGAGGGTGGTAAAAAAAAAAATGTTTGGATTTTCTTCGGGGACAATTGTTGGTTTTTTAATAAATGGCAGACGATTTGTTAACAGATTTTCCTTAGCCAAACTGTGAGAGAGCATTTCTAGCTAAGTATTTCCGTTGATATTTTTATTAATGTGGCCTGCACATCTTTATATCTCTGTGAAAGACCGCCACAAGAAACTATCTCACTTCGGAGTCGGTTATTTTTCTTAAATGCAAAGAAAACATTCATTCACTAGACTTGCAGTCTTTTCAAAAAAAAAAAGGCAGACGTTTCGAGCTTGAGGCCCCGAGATGTGTCTGGTTTTCGAGATGGAGCTGTTGGATATGGATATCTCAGCCCAACCTTCTGTGCTTCCGCTATCTGCAGGCGGTGATCTTTCTGATCATCTTCATAAGAAAACTTTGCTACATAAGTACATACATATAACCTTTATAATTTATGATTGTTGACAAATTCTTGATGTTGCTGTTGCTGTTGAGAGTGGAATGACAGTCGTTTTGTAGTTGCCCTATGCAACAAGATGGTTTAAATCCAACTTAATGCATTTCTTAAATTTCTTAAAAATAAAAACCTTTTAAAATTAAAAAAAATATATATATTTGTCTATAAACTTTGTTTTGGAAAACTTTACACTATCTTCTGGAAACGTAACTCGTAGCTTCGTAAATCTCAGCCCCATCTTGTCTCGGCTACAGGGCAATGAAGATTTGAATCTTGAAACCGACGCGTCGGTGCCGTAAGCATAAAAATATTTTAGGTAATTAAAAAGAAACAACGGCCAAGGCTTTGCCACGGGCCAAGCCAGTTTTCCTTTCATCCACTTGCTTTTTGTAAAACGCAAAACAAAAACAAAGAAAACAATTATAATTAATTGTGTTGAAATCGCGTTCAGTGAAATGTCCGTACCTGAGAGGAACATGCCGTAAATGACTTCCTAATAAAACCGTCTCCGTCGTCTGACGGTTCAAAAAACCCATGTGAGGCCTTCTCTACCAGATACCAAATAAAGTTTGTTGCTAAAAAACATTAATCTTTCCATAGTCAATACCCTAATGCCCGTTGAATGTGTTCTATCCGAGGGATGTGTCGAATAGATTAGAAGTTAGTCTACATTTGACAAATGATCTTTGTTTCGATTTCAATTTTGTTACAATTCGCCACTGTCTAATGGCCAATAAATTGTTTGTCATTTGCGAAAAATTCTTTGATTATCAAAGTATGGACCTTCTATTGGTGAAACCAGGGGCAAGGGGTCATCAAAAAAAAAAAACTTGGTTTAGAATCTTATGGGTTAATCTACTTTTTTCCAGTTGATTGCATCGAATGTGCAAATATTTTCATGGGATCCTGATCAAACTAGATTAGCGGATTACAGCGGCAACTATGAGGTCCCGAGGATCTAAGAAAGCATGTATGTTAAGCGGCTTAGTTCGGTCAGGGAAAACACTTCATATTTGTTCTCCGACCAAAATCAACGCAGAAAGAGGTCCTTCGGAGGTCTTTGTTGAATGTAAAGACATGCCAACGAACAAAGGTTCCTGTTTTTTGTTTTTTAAGGATACTGTTTAAATGTAGGGGGAATATTTCGCGGCTTTTTAGACATTTTTTTTGTGATTATTTTTGATCAAGTAACCTAATTGAAGTTGAATTATTTCAAAAAATGGCTGATTGGAAGCCATCTTTGGAATTGAAATTATTTTCACTAAAAAATAGCTTTCTTTTTTACGAAAATACGATTTCTTTCCACAATTTATTATCCTTTTTTTAAGCCATAGTGATCTCCGTACTAACCCTGGTTCAATGGGCTGCTGCTGCATGCCCGGTCCAGGCGGCTGCTGATGTCCTGGCATTTTGTTGTATGGGGGCATGGCACATAGGTCCTGAGTGGGAACCATCCAGCTGTGACTGAATGGAACCGCGGGCATACCCAGTGGTCCCATAGTGGCTGCCATATGAGAACCGGGATGACCGGGAGTGGGCTGGCGCTGGTATCCGGCGTAGTCCATGGCCACGGCCGCTTGATACGGCAACATGACGATTGGGAAATGGATTTATAGGATCCTATACAAGTTGGAAGTTGGACTTTTTGTTGTTGCTTTGCTTCCGGAAAACTCTGGTTTATAACACTAACACATTTTCACTTAATATTGCACTTGTTTGTTTTGATTCAAGATTGGGATTCAAGAGAGCAGGACACTCGCACTGAAGGTCGCATCCTCGAACGCGTGTGGTACGTGTCTCCAATTATCCTGCGAAAGCGGGTCGGGTCGGATGGATGGGGGGGTATGGATGCCCGATTCGTTACGGCTACAGTTACGGGTCACGCACTGCACGGCTGCTGCAGATCGGAAAACTAGCCGTCAATCGATTGACATTCAAATGAAGCGCGCTCGCGTCCAGTTAATTTATCTTCGGGCACTTGGCACGTCTCCGGGTTATGCCTACGGGCTGAATGTGCGACTGCGGCGGGAGTGAGTAGACCGAGACTTGCCAATTACGGACACGCACTTGTCCGTAGGGTATCGGGTAAGCTGGGTGATGGGTGATGGGAGCTGGGCGGGCAAGTGGGCTGCTAAAAAGAGTGAGAGAGGACACCCTTGCACGGCCGGGCAGCGTACGTGAAACTGCAGCTGATGACGTTGCGGGGCGTAAAGCTCTACGAAGTCGGAATAATGAATACGAGGCACGGAGTACTGTGTGCGGTACGTCCGTCGCTGACGACGAGTACGTGCAGAATAATCCAGAGTCACGTTCACGTCACCGAACAAAACCAAAGCAGGGCAAAAAGCAGGGAAACCTTTTGGTAGTGCCAGCAGCCGTCTGAGACAGCAAAGGAGAAAGCAGGGTGAGACCGCGAGCGAGAGCGAGAGGGCTGTCTTTATTTTCGGGGGTGATATAGCCAAAGCCGAAGCAGCGTTAAGCCGAAGTGGCATGCCGAAGTCACTGCCACTGCCTGTGGGATAGCGCCAGAGCTCCAAGTGAATAGGTAATAGGGTGGATCAACTATGGAAAATATATATTTCTATTTATATTTTATATTTTAAAATATTTTAACAAAAATTTATCCTTATTTTCCGATATTTCTTAAAAATTAAGGCCTAAAATTTTCAAAATAATAATTCAAAATGGTTACCCTACTGGCTGATAGTATGAACCAGTGTGGGTGAGGAGGACCTACCTGACCGCCTGCAAAGTCATGTGCCACCAGCGCCAGTAGCATTTAAAGCAGCTGCACGCTCTTTGGCCCCCACGCATCCATCCAGCACCCGCATACATACAGCTACATATAAGCACTCGACCCACACAACAAGAGAAACGAGTGTGTGTGCGTGCAAATGGGCGGGACGTGACACGGCGTCGAATCGGAATCGACATAGCGCGCATACCAAATGAGCCCCCGTCTACAACGAGAGAGTAAGCAAGACAAAGAAATGAGAGTGAACGAGACAGCTCCACGTACGTGTCCCTGCTGGTAAACTGGTTTGGTTTAGCGCCATCTCTTTTCCGTCTTGGAGCGACCACCATTATGTACTTCAGAAGAAAGAGAGGGAGCGATGGGGCTATTGTTTGGGGCTGAGGCACGCGCAGCAATTAGTTTACTTCTTTACACATTTGGGAATTCGCATGCCATCTCCCTCGTTCTCTCTCTCGGTCTCTCATGGAGATACTGTCCTGCTCCAACTAGCTGGGGGATATCGCGTTTTTATGTGTGTTTGTGTATGTGACCAAAATGCCAATGAAAAGCTGAGAAAATGAAGCCTACAACCGCTCCTGCAGAATGAACTCGAGCCCTTAACCTGAAAAGGATCAACGTGGAGGGGAGGAAGGGTACAGGTGATCCGGAAGGGGCGTTTTGTTATTCCAGGCTCGCACAGACGAAAGATGTCCCTTTTATGTACAAGACCCCCCTTCATCACACGAAAAGATAGCTTCCTTTTCATCTATCGGGATGGAGTTCAATCCTCAAGGTTGGATTTCTATAACCAAAAGATACAATAGCGAAAGACAAGTGTGGATTCCAACCTATTCTCGATTGAAAAGCACCAATTTTTGGACATTTAGTTTAGTTTGTTATTATTTTTAGAATAAATATGTAGACTTAAGTACATAATTCGTGGCCATGCGGAATCTTGGCCCAGGGCTACGTACATAAGCGTAACTGGAACATGTGTAGAATTCAAAACGTGATCGATTTCTTGAGAGAGTGTGAGCCAGATAGGAGAGGGGGCGACAAGTTGGCGAATTCTCCCACAATTACGGCGGGGCCAATTGAGAATTTAAAAGGGAAACGTGCCAAAGAGGCCGGGTCAATCGCATGAGAGTTAGAGGGGCAGAAGAGTGGACCCACCAGTGTCCAGGGGATGAAGTGCTGCAAGAAAGCGGTGCCTGGAGACAATAAAAGAGGAACCCGGTACCAGCCCTCGCCATAAAAATCGAACGTGGAAAACGTTCGCGCTTCCGGAATGAATGAGCGGATGCGGGGATTCATGGTGTGTAAGCCACGTCCACGTTCACGTCGAGACACCGAACAGACATCAACGCCATCATTACGTTTTGGTCATCATCATCCGCAAGCAGACATTGAATGCCAGGACTGGCACATGGTCGAGTTTTTTAGGCGGTAAAAATTTATTTTTAGTAGCAAAAAGTTTACTTCATGAAGCTTGTTTAAAAAAAGGACCAGCAGTTAGAATTTATGTAAATTTTTGAGAGCAAGAATTTTTAGGAAGATAAAAACATATTTTTTAGTATTGGAGAACGTCGCTGCTTTTAGTTACTTGTGGACCTTCTGAAGGATAGCCTATCGTCTTAAAGTCCTCTTATTTTTCTGTTTCTTAATTACCAACACATGTCATTATTAACCGCGTGGGTGTCGGAGACGAAAGGACATGAACTTTCTTATCAGCGAAAGTTAAACGACGTTAAAACGATTTAAATGAACAATTTTAGCAAGTATATTCCTCGTGGAATATAATTCGTGGTCAACTAGTCAGTAGTCAACTATTCTTCAATAGTTAATACATATTAAAAATGTATTATATTAACAAAAAGACACACAAATAACTTGAAGATCCTGCGAGCTATGAAAATATCGGAATGCCGAACTATCGAAGCTTTATCGACCACCGATTGCAAACAGTATGGCGGACAATGATAGGCCAGTCATAGACCATTAAAATTCCTATGCTTGGCCGGGCTTTAGAAGTCATCCTTAGGCCGATCTACGGAAATAGGATGTTACGGATATAAGACTATCTTATTATAAAGACTCTATCTAAGTATCTCAAGACTATTATCTTTTATCTCCTTTTTATCAAAAATCAAAAATTATATAATATATAATTAGCCGACATTTTTTGGCATCAGTAAGTTATAAACATAGAACTATACTTCAATAAGTTTCATCCTCCTGGAAAAAAATCATTTTATGGCAAAGGTCAACTCTCTTTAACTCGACGATTCTTACTAACGAGAAGTATACATACATAGGTATGAATGAACAACAAAATTATTATTAAACACCAAAATAAAAAAAATACAACATTTTTGAGGCGCCTCCAAAACTATCAATATACACGAGATCAGAGCGATAAGATAAGCCAGAAAGGAGTGGAAAGGAGCCTGGGAGGAAGCAATAAAATAACAACCGTCGCTGATCTGTCACCATTTCTCCTCTTTCCTTTTTCCCGTATTCCCTTTTTGGTATTCAGAGGCAGGTCAAGCTCACATAAAAACCAACGTGAAGTGATAAAATAGTTGGACAAAATGATTTCAAGGGGATTCTGTCACCGAGAAAAATATTCTGTAAAATGTGGTTTAAGACATTATAAACGAAGGAGGAACTAAAACTTCAATAAAAACCAATTGTATCTTTTTGAAAATCCCATTTTTTTAAGTGTCTTTTTCACTCGAAACAAGGTAGCAGGAGAATTTCATTATTATCTTGTCAGATCTGATGAGAGTTTTTTTTATGGCCTAACTGTTACTCGATTGTGTTACACAACAAAAAAAAAATCTATATGCTGGGGTACTACCAAGACCACAAGAAAGACTTGCAATTGAGCAATAAAACAACAGATCGGGACAAAGGGTTGGGGGTTACGACATCAAAACGAAATCAGAGAAGTGCAGTTCGGGAGCACGATCGTTATCGGAATGTTGCGTGCTTCCGATGAAATAATTTCTGAATGCTTTTTATGCCACCAGGTTTCATGGTAAAATGACTTTCTCAAACTTTAACAAAACTGAATGATTTAAGTCTAAAAAATATAGAATCAATTTCCAATTGTATTCAAGCTTTTCATTAAAAAGAATTATAATATCATACCATAAACACAACATTAGTAAGATGAAACCATCATTAATTTGGCCTTAATTTACAAGGCTAAGATTCTTCATGAAAATAAATCATGACTTTGCCACAAACTACCATACAGTCGCGAGCTGGAAGCGTGTTTCCCCAACATTGCACTTATGGCCCCGAAGTTGGCTAAAACAAGGAAAAGGAGCTCCGCAAAGGAGTTTTCTTGATAATAAGGAGGGGAATCGAGGGGTTGGAATTTGCTGCAAGTTGTCTGCGTCTTGTTCTGCTTCATTCTTGCTTTTTACCTTGTGTTTTTGTCAGTTCATCATTTTCGTTGTTCAATTAATTGCAGAAATCAATTTAAGAAATGCCACTTTTCCTCATTGCAGCATTACATTGCCATTGGTTTTAGTTGGGCTTGGTCCACTTGATCAATTCATTGGAAGCGGATTTGGCGTGGAATTGGGACTTTGCTAATTGCTACAAGCTGCGCTTCTTGAATCGCTGGCCTTTAGACCAGACCAGAACCAGAACCTTGTCTAGAACTTTTTCCCCCGATCTTGCTGGTCTTTTCTTGCTGGATTCTGTTTTTCTGTGGGTATTCTGCTCTTCTGATCTTCCGGCAGGCTAAGAAAAAGAGTGTGACAATGTGCGACAGCCTCGAGATAAATCCAATTAGTCCGATATTTGTACTTTTTATGTGAGAATTCCCATTAAAAATGTAAAATGTCATAACAAAACGAGAACAAGACAACAAGTCAACAAAAGGAAGACAGCTTACATCAAGCTCGATCATTGAGAATCGAGCCGCACTTCTATTTACACTTGTTTAACTCTTAATGGAATATAGCTATAGTTTCATTAAAGATATCACGGTATTTTATAAATTGTATTTACTGTAAAGAATCCATATTAAAACCTTCTATTTATTAGCCTAAACTTGTAAATTTCTGCTATAGGCCTTTTAACTTAGGGCCATAAACATTTTCATTGGCGCTAGAATTCTCTGAAAGTACTGATTCTGTATCTTTTCTAGAGTATAGATACCAAGTATCCCATATGTGCAACTTTGGCGTCTGTCGCGCCGATTGCTGCGACAACAACGGTCCAGTAAAAAGTGATTAGTGGCCCGCGAGGTGGACGGGATGAAGACGGCGATTCGACAAAGCGACGACGACATCTCCGGCATTCAATAATTTTATGCTAACAAATGCGAAGCTCAGTCGCGGCCGCCGTCTTCCGAGTCCAAGCCAAGTCAAGTGGCGCTGAAGAAGGGGATCTGAGTCATTTACGGTAACTTTAACACTTACCGCGCATTCACCGAGGACTGTGCAGCGCCGATCTCCTCTATAGATTTTCTGCAAGTTGGAAGAAAGCAACAAAAAAAAAAGATACATTTAAGTCCTGCTGTTGAATTCGATTAGCGTGAAGCTGTTATGGCGGGAAAAAGCTGTGGCATTTTTTAAATAAATTAAATTAGCCGATAAATGTCTCGGCTCACTTGTTGGTTTTGCTTACCTGTCGCCCCAGCACAAAGCATCCTCACGGTATCTGCAACAGAGATGTGGCCACAATGTTAGTTGGAATTACGAGAAAAATATATACAAAAATCCAGAGATTGAATTATACGTTTGATCTTAGTTAAGTCTTGGTTAGCTGCCTTAAGGATTCCTAAAGGTAGGTTAGGTTTCTTAATGTTTGGAAAGGTTAACCGGAAATGGAATCGCGAACTTTGCACATATGAAAATGAACAATCGGCGAAAATTATACAATAACATGCTATTATTGAAGCTTCAACTTTATAATCAAGTGCCAGAACCGATCTAAAATTTATTGATTTGTGCCTCGGTCCTTTCTCCACTTCCAAATCACCAGTCGTAAATCAAACAGAGTTCCCGCAAAAAGTATAGTTTGCAAGCCCTATTTTATGGTCGGTTTGTCTTTTCAAAAATTTGATATCCCTCTTATTCGTGGTTCGACGGATGCAGCCGATCAAGGTAGTAAGAAATGGTTTGGATTCAAAGGCAATTATCAAAATTGTAATTTTGGTTTCGGGTTTTTCATAATATCCTTCTTCAATTTAGCTTTGATTGACTTCTTCATCTACCTTTCCCAGCCAAAGTGACAATAATTACTATTGTAAACAATTTTTCAAAAAATCTAATCAAAATTCAATGCTATCCCTTGAGCAATGTTTAGTTTGCCCCCCATCCCTTTAGAGACACGTGTTCTTTTTAAATATTGGCAAGGAATGAAAAATAATTCGCTGGAAAAAAGAAGGGACTTAGAGGACCGCAGGAGACCCAGGAACATCGTCTGGTACTGCTATTTTTAAGTGTTGGCATAAAAGGCTTCTGCAGCAATGAGATGTCAACAACTCAGTGCAATGGAAAAAAAGAGAAAAAATCTCGATAATAACAGATAATTGTGTAGAACATAAGCCAACTATTTGGCCGTACTCCGAATCGAGATCCCTGGCCAAGAGCTACAAATCAAAGCTTCATCAGCCGATATATAAAGTTCAAGTGATCGAATCGATTGCCTGTCATGCCGCATCACTGCGAAAAAGAAAATATGATTTTATTATTTGATATATTTCGTTTTAAAATATTAGAGGGCGATTGTTGGTTTTTATATCCCCTTTTAAAAAATGCTCCGGAGATTTATAAACTGGAGATATATAAACAAAAAATGTGTGGCCTGGCATCTGAAATACATTTAAATAGTTTTTTCCGTGTGTGTTTTTCCAGTCTCTTGGCTTTTTTGTGTTGATGGGTTGTTCAGGCATCCATCGAACAATCGACAGACCAGGTAGTCAGCCAGCCACCGATTCCAGCGAGTGTCCCCGGTTCTTCAGGATCAGTGAACTGGGGGTATCAAAGGGGGAGATGCAGGGATCCAATACATCGTTGTCGTCGTCACTTTGATTGCGTTTCGTGCCCAATTAGTCTCAGAGCACTTGAGTGCGTAAAAACTCGTACCGCACCATAAATAAATTGGCATGAGGAAGACAGGAGCCAGCCTTCACCTGAACAGCACAGCAAAAGTCTTGCCCGTTTTCCCGTGGAGACAGCCTTTGTCGCCAGGACTGTCAATATAAGGAGCTTTAGGGTTTGCTTCTGACTTTTTTTTTTTTGGTTTGGAATAGGGGAAAGTTACATAAGGGTTGGCCAACCGACTATTAAGCGGTTATTCCTTAACTAGCCTTGTGAGGTTGGCATTTTTATTCTTTTGGCCATAACTATTATACATATATTTCATAATTGTATGGTTGGTAATAAGCCCTTTTAGACTAATAAATGCAGAAGTTTACCTACACTATTATATTTAAGACCCCTTTCTTGGGTGATGCTTTCATGGGTGAATTATTATAGGTTTAAGAGTCCTTGATGTACTACGTCTTCTAAGCTACCTTTTTATACAATTTTTTGATTCTCTTGAAAAGTATTTTGAGCTCAACTTTTTATTGTAGCTCATCGATTGGCCTTAATATAAAAGATTCGCTCTAAATTCCGCTGATCAATTATTGCCTTTTACTGAACCGTCTGCTCCTTCCTTTTTTTTGTACCCTTTCTACCTCCCCACCTGACTTGGCTGGGTTGGCCTTTTGAAATCCCAGACCGTTGACTGACCAACTGCTGATGAACTGATCGACTTCGACTCGGTTGGCCTCTGCTGATCGACATCAGCATCTGCAGCTATGTATGTATGTATATATATATATATGTATATATATCGGAGGCAGCAACGATCCCGATCCCATCCAGCTTGTCTTCTTTCCGACCTTGCAGCTTCTGCCGCTGCTGTAGTTATTGATGTCGGCAGGGAATCCAACAATTTCGAAAACTCCTCATACATATTTATAAGTTTGGCAAGCTTTTGATAAAAAAAATAAAATATAAAAGCCTTGCTCTTATAATACACTTTCTTTGGGTTACTCTTCCTGATTCTAGAACATAATATTACGTAATATTAAACATAATATTTTACTAATTTGAAGAGATTTTCTTTAATTTTTTTTTTACTGAGGGTAAAGTTTTTAAATAATAGGTGGATAGCTCAAAACAGAAATATTTAGAGAAAAGTGTTCTAATTTAGGGGAAGAACCCAATCTATAAAGCGATTTAAGCCAGTTTTTATTTAAGTTTTAAAGAAGGGTATCTTCCAGTAGCCTTTCTGAAATTCATCTCCCAACTTTATTTTGGTCGATGGGCATTAAAGAATTTTTGGGCTGGTACCTAACAAGTTTGTCTAAATTAATTGATCGCCCGGCAACCGAACTTCCTTCCAGCGGAACCGATCCCCAAAACAGCCCATCAAGCTCGATTCTTGAATATACACCGATTTCAGTATTGCAATGTGCAATCTATAGCTTTATGAATCGCAGACTAATCATCGGGCTAATCCCGCATTTGCTATTCCTCTCAGGAATTTGTACTTTTGCACTCAGCGAGCAAAAAAAAATAGCAGGTGGGGGCTGGCGGGTGGCCCTCGCCTGCCCTTATGTGTGTGTGCGAGAGCGGTGCACTCACTCCTGCGTGTGGTGTGTGTGTGTGTGCGTTTAATGATTGTTATTGTAACACGGCATGAATTTCAATTAATTTTACGCGCTATCACAAAACGAACTTTGGACGGAAAGGGGATGGTGGAGGAGCAAGAGGAGGGCGAGGCGGCGGAATGGGGCGGCGACTTGTCCTGGCGTTGATGAAATTGTTGGCTCACTTTGAGTTTGCCGGCAGCAAGGACATCCCCCTCCCCCCGACTGAAAATGTGTGTTGTCTGCATATCTATGTAATAGCTTTATGCCTGCCTACCGGGTGTGTGAACATCAAGCTCATCAGGCTCGTCAGCTCCCCAAAGAAGAAGAAACATCCTCCATAAGATACATCCTCTATTGACTCACTAAGAAAAATCTTCTACAGTAAAGAATAACGATTGTCGTAATAAATCTAATTTAAAAATTAATAGGATTATAAATACATAAATCGATTGCCTGAAAATAATACTCCCGGAGAACATTATTCCACCATTACTTCCTCGGTTATAGTAGCTACAGTGTAGTAGTAGTAGCGTCTTTATCAACGTCAGGAGCCACAGGCGGCAGTGTAATTTGCTCGTTTGACTGCAACATGAAGCTGTCGCTCCTGTTGCATCTTCAGAGATGACGATGCTAGTGGGTGGAGTATTGAATGAAATTGGAAGAAGGTGGCAAGGCAGGAGGCTCAAAACCACCGGGGTAAGGCCAATCTTTGTTCGATGAGTTCGTCCTGCTCGAGTGTTGCTCCAGCGGCTGATTTGCATAATTTAATTGATTGTGACGTCGGCAGGGGGATAGCGAAAGATGCCGCATGGGAACCACCGAGTCTCTCAACAAGTGTAGCCCGTAATGTGTTTCAGGTGGGGTTCGGGTAACACCTTCGCAGATCGCTGGACTGGATCGGCTTTCCTTCATTATCCGAATGGGATGGGTTTTTGATGGAAACTTCTGATTGATCGAAAATCGGTGGAATGGTGGCAGCCCAAGAGGTGGAACGCCTTTGTAATGAAGTTTGGTTAATTGGAAGCTGGGGGTTTTGTAAGCCTTAAGTCATTTAGTTTGTCAGTTACCAGTTGGAAACATAACATAAATTATTATTATAATAGGGTTCTTTATATTCCTATTGGCTGGGGTTATCTGAAAGTTGGATTATAAACGTTTTCAGTTTCTCATGCGTATGATCATATATACATATATGTATGTACATCCATTCCCATCAGTCTGCCTGGTATATTCCTGACTCCACCAGAAGAGGGATTCGACATAATCGCAATCATAATCTGCTGCGTTTTATTTCATTTTCTTGCGCTGAACTTTGTTGTTTGTTGCTTTTGGTCTTTGTGCCTGTTTCATTTTGCTCTTTATGCTTTACAACAATTTTTTAATGGCCGTCTTGCAGAGCTACTAAGCCCCGTCTACTCCCGACGCCGATAGCCCCCCTTCTGACGCTCATTTGGAAATCACTGGGCATTGAAGTCCACCAATCACGTTCCATATATAAATTGTTGAAATGATGGTTTTTCACTGCACATTTTGCGGTGTTACCGTTCTTTGGGATGGGGTCTTTAATCCGAAGGGGGAATAGGGGCTCCGCGCACCAGAGGCGGGCTGCATTTGGGTTGTCTTCGGGTTGGCCTCGAAAACCACAATGAACTCGAATCCTCATCGCTGTCCATGAAAAATTGTTTGCGGAGAGCGCTTGTGCAATGAAAATGCTATTCGTGCTCATGACGCCAAACAGCAACAAAGTCGTTGGCCATAATGAAAACCAAGCGTCCCTTCAATTTTCCAGTTAGGTCAAAACTCTTATTGCTAAATTTCATAGACTCACCATCCCACACCCACCGTTTCTCCCAGTGTATAGCCAACTGGAAGAAGGTATAAAACCGAAAAAAATAAAATGAAAATAATGGGAAAAAGACCAAAAAGTCACAGTTTACATTTCTGTATTCCCTCGCCCGTACCTCCGAAGCTTATTTCTTTTAATATTACTTTGGGGGCCCCACTTTCTGCCGCTCCTTCCGTCTTCTGGGTCTTCGCCAATATTCGCCAAGGTAATAACTCAGGTGATTATAGTAATTATGCGTTCTGACGCGATCCAGCCACGGATAACGCTATTTCGATATAATTGAAAAATGCTGATAGACGCTGATTGTGTGAGCTGAAAGGTTGAAGCCAGTCCGGAAAAGGGAGGCCGAGGCAAAGCCAAACTACGTCCAACTGGCGTTGCAACGAGATGCATACGTTTGGGATGTGAGTGAACCGTAACCGATATGTAAAATTGGCAAAAGGAAAGAAACTAAACCTCAACTAAATTTAATTTAAAAAAATATTTAAAATATTTAAGCTACAACTTAACTTTGGAAAAGAATTATTTTTTCCAACCACTTCATACATAAGGACTTGTAGGGCTGCATAGTAACCCATCTCTAGTCTTTTCTACTCTGCCGAAGCCCATCATAACCTCATGCCACTGGTAGCCGGAGCTTCTTGAGTCCCAGGCACACCAACCTTGGCTCCTCGCCTGGCCACCAATCAGAGATCATGAATTACATCGCCATTGCAATATTGTTGTGGGAATTCCCAAAAGAGGTCTAAGCCGCAGCCTGAGCCGCAGTTGGATTGCCACTTTGACTTCACGGTTATGGCGGCGAAATGTTCTTTGATGCCGATTTAATTTTTCGATATTGAATATAACCGTGCATTATGAAAGATTTTCAGAGGCTTACAAGACGCAAAAATACTGCAAAAAATAAGGAAAGTAAAGGAGGCCTCGTGGCCTGTAAAAAGCTCACAAGTTATCTTGTGGAAAATCAACTGAATTCGACAGACGTTTCTCGTTCACCTTTGGGCCGAGGCAGGATTGTTGAAAGTGGTATTGTCACGTAAATTCAATTAACTTAATTATAAGATTCATTGATGTTGGCACCTCTGTAGTGCTTTTATTTTTTTTAAGAAAAAAAAAGAATTATTTTGAAATTAATATATTAAATTTAAAACTAAGGATGGGCTTAAACTTTTTATTTCCTAATATCCTTATAAGGTTGCAGATTTTGAAATATTATCTTCTTTCCCAACATCGATGTATTTTATGATCAGTGTGTCTGTGGCAGATTTAGTAGCGTACCCCATTGGATGACACATTGGCAACGCCCCCAAAAATTTGCATACTAACACCGAAGAAAGAAACAGAAAACGGTAGTGCGAAAGAGAGGCATCGCGGTGCACCGGAATGTCGTTTGCCTGTCATTTATTTACCTGTAGTAGGGGAATCCTTGCGGCACATGCAGATCCATCGGCATCCCCCCAGCGGCGCCTAAGTGCGGGTGGTGGTGCGGATGCGAGTGTGGATGTGGGTGAGAGTGCGAGTGGTGATGATGATGCGAGTGGATGGGGTGGTGCATTGAGTGGTTCTGGACATGCGCCGCTGCAGCAGCGGCAGCAAAGCCGGCGTCGGGCGTCATCGAGTGGTGCCCCAATACAGCAGCCCATGGCGAGGGCACGAATCCACTGCCGTGGTGCTCCATAATGTCGCTCCCTCTCTCTATATGTGGTAATCCGTATGTGACGTAGGGTCAATCGATTTTAAGTTCGGTTGTTGCAGGACCAATTATAATGTTCAGAGGCATTTGATATTAAATTGTTTTTAATTTGTTATTTTCCGGTTTTTGAATTAGCATTTAAATACATGTTTTATTTGTATGGTTTTACATCTTACATCCACCTTTCTTATAATCCAATGATAAAAGGATCACCACTCGATTTGATGGGAAAATTTTACCTTTGTGGTAATACAATTTTTATTCAGAGTACTTGTCGTCTCTGGACCCACCCTAATATCTATATATATGGACGTTTATTTACGGCGATAGCTGCCAGTTATTTATTTTTGATTTTATGTGGCAATACACAAACACACGCACAGGGCAATAGCACTTGGGGAATATATAGAAATATTTCCGCACATTCCGTTGGGGCCAAGATGGCGGCCATTATTTACCGTTAGCGCGCATGACATTTGGAGAATTTCGGGAGTTCGGAGGGATTCGGGAGCTTTAGACCCCACAGCATCACAGCATCCCTACCACAAAGAACCGACGGCAGACGAACCAAAGCTGCAGTACAAAAATGACGGCACAAAAAATAAGGCGCGAAAAATAAATACCCAAATGGTGTTGACTACTTCGGGATTGGAACCTGTAGGATATATGTAGGATGCAGGATATACGATGCGAGCGGCTACGAAATCGGATTCGGATGCAAAGAAGTTGGAGCATGAGATGGAGTTCCCCCGAATTTCTTTTCGCACGTTCTTGGTCCGCGTTCACCTCTGCACGGCACGAAAATTGGCGATAAACTATCGCCTCGCATCAGGAAACATGGTCGGTCGCCTCGGTCGTTTGGCTGTTTGGTCGCTGGTCGGTTTTGTTGGCTGGTTGGTTGGATGATGGTCCGAACTCAGGGGCTGAGACTCCTCTGGTAGCATCGTCATCATCGGCATCGGCATCTCATCGGCACTGCATCTGCGAACTTGGCGCTCGTCGCACTGCAAGTTGCAAATGGTGGTGGAGCAGGTTTTTGGCCTGGGAGAGCCCCCAAACACACACACTCACCCGGAGCTCCCAGGCTCAGTTTCTGACTCTCCAGCATCCACACATCATTATATTTGGCATTTTGTTTTGGATACTCTGGCTTTTCATCTCGCCAGAGAGTCGGTGGCAAGAGGCCCTGCCGCCACACATGTGTTTCTCCAGCTAAGCGAGCTCACTCTCCGTTTCTCTGGAGAATTGGGGAACGCACAACACACTTGCTACGTTGTTGCGGGCGCGATAAGACCTTCTGGGGGGAGTCATTTGATGCCTTTATAGGGGATTTGTCTCAATATGGTAGGGGAATATTTTGCAATCATTTTTTTAAAAGAATTTTCAAGAGATTTAACTAATTTTTTCATTAACAGAAAATAAGTTTTCAAAGCTACAATAATTCTTCTAACATCCTAGCTACAGTTTCAAATCCACAATAGCTCTTAATTCAATAAAATCACTTAATAGAAGGAACTTACTTGTGTATTCTTCCCTATGATTCTTCCCTATGCCAAAGCATCTCCCTGACCTGTTCCCTAACAAAACATTTATGACGACCTTTATTTTCATTCCCATATCATTCCTCGACGAGGGACGGTAAGGGGTGACAACTTAGTTAAATAAGGCGCCACCTGTCAAGTGATTTTCAATAAAATAAATTCGTGATTACACGACAATATCGAATCGAAAAATCCGAAAGATCAGCAGAACAATAACAAAAGACTCCCACGGGGAACTCTGCCTCCTTTCATTCCTGCCATCTCCTGCCATCCAGCCACATTGCACACGACCTGAGCTTCGGTTTTGGCCCCCAGCCCAGCTTCAGGCTGACAATCCCTAGCACATACAACTCCAACTTCTGAATCCCATTCGTGCAGGTTAACGTCAATACTAAATTTCGTCGCCGTTCCTACTGCCCATCCTTGCGACTGGATGGAGGGTCTGTCCGCTCCCCTGTCGCCGGTCGCCTGTGGCCTGTCGCAGTGTCTGGACTTGTTTACAGTGTGCAAAAATCATTTGGACAAGTTGACAAAAGCTCGTTTGGAACGTGAGTAACAAGAGTCGGGCCAGCGATTCGAGACTCGAGGCACATGTGCCAAGACCTCAGGCTGCCGGCCTGCCGGCCTGCCTGCCTTCGGAATCGGATCTGCCCATTTCGTTGGTTGCTGTTTGGGCTTTTTGAGGCATCTGGAGAATCTGAAGTCTTAATTCTAAATATGGAGTGTGCTGCTTTGTTACTTAGCTTCGGCCCAGTTGCAAAGGAGAACGAATTTAAAAGATGCCATGTCCCCTCACTACCGGCTCTGACCTTTGACTGTAAATATGACTGGTGGCGAAATGTATCACAGAATGCGACAAAAATTAAGAATTTAAGATGTGTGTTTTGTTAGAATGATATCGGGAGAAATATCCGTATTCCTCTATGCGTCATGTGAAAGGAGCTTTAAGTTGTAATTTTGAGATAAAAACGTACAGAAAACGGTGAGGAGAAAATATTTGCCGCTGTACTGTAGCACGTGACGGGCATAACCGAACAGTTGGGGATTGAGAGCATTAGGAAGGTGAAAACTTAACGTCGAGATAGGAATCCTTACAGAACTACCCAGAACGAAGTATTGATTATTTCTCAGCGAAAGTTTAATGAAATTTCTGATGGTTGGCTCTCGCATTTAAAAAGTCTGAAGGAAAACTATGCACTGATTGATTTACTCAGTGAGCTTGACGGGTTTATCTGAACCGATCGGGGAATGTGGCCTTCTCATACTGATCGGTGTGATTGATTTGCTAAATGTTCGTCGGAATGGAAATTACGAAGAACCAAGCATAACAAACGAATAAATCGAGTAATTCACTCTGAACCCCTGCGATCCACCGATCCAAACTGTTTTTGAGGGGGTACGTGTTCGTCATATTAAGATCCCCTTTATTTTGCAGGTTGGACATTAAGATTACACTAAAAATAACAATCCTAACAAAACAATTGAAGAAAAGATAAAATAACAGTAGTGCCAAGAGGGAACTATTTCATGTATTGAAAACTATAAGGCATAACTTACAAATTTATTAAAAAGAATATATATTTTTTTAGAGTGTCTCAAACAAAAATAGGTTTGTTTTGACGCGTATACTTATTTTTTTGGCAGTTAGTGCTGTGCATTTTAAGTAACACACCTGCCGAAGACCCTGGAACTCTACCATTTCGTAGAATTCGTCGATATTTATGACTCTCCGTTGTCGGCTCGTGATTTCTTGGATTTGCATAACTGGGTCTCACTACGGACCTTACATGCTTAATTTGTACCAATAAGATTGTCACAAATAAAAAAACTTTCGACGCCCTCGATTTCAAAGAAAAAAAGAGAGATGGTACTTTTCCTCATTTTGGGTATATTTGGGGGTTGACTTTTGCCGGCGGAAGTTGTGCGGTCGAAAAGGAAGCCGAGCTCGAGATTGAGTTTCGTGATATTGATTTTTCCGGGAGCTCTCCCCGCCGCTTCGAAGACGTGACTGGAATGGTCAGTAGTCGGTCCTCTGCGTCGCCCTTTTGGACATGAGGCACCGTCTTAAGGCACCGGACAGTATGCAAAAGTTGCACCTGGAACGTGTGAACAGTTTTTAGCAATTAACTGACAACTAACGATGGCCAGCGGAGGCAACGAAGTCAGCTCCTTCTCTTAAGATTTTCCGCAGCCGAACGGCACGCGGCGTCATGCCGTCTGGCTAAAATGGGATCGGTGGATTCGGGAGCCGCGGAAGCTTCAAGCGACTTGCCCCAAACATTCATCCTAATTGGCGTTCAATCTTCGACTTTGTTTGATTTGCATGCACACGCGATGTTACCCAGCGAAGTCGCGCTCTAGCTCCGAATTGGTAGCCCGATGGTCTTAAATTCCAGTTTAGACCATCTATTACAGTACAGTGGTATTAATGGATAAAGATATTTCTTTAAAAGTATTGCTGGGATTTTTATGGTTTTATTTTAAATAATAAATTTCGTGGTATAGCTGCGAGAAATGCAATAAAATCATAATGTTAGTTTTAAAATAATATTTAGTGCCCATTGTTCCGCATTGTACTGTGGTTGAAGCACAGTGCCATTGTCGGCTTGTCTAATTAACATTTTTAATGGCGAATCCTTGTAGAACAACCTTGGGACGCAGCAGGCAGAAGAACGGATAGGGAGTGTGCGGTTTGTTTTCAAAAGATTTAGCTTGAGCTGTGACAATGTAAAATGTTTTTCTTTAATTTAGAACCAATGCGTTTATAATTTATGCCACAAGCCTAAAAAATATAAACGGAAAAAGAGGCCACATATTTCAAAAAATTAGCTGTAGGATTTTTGACTTATTTAATTTGAGATTCCTATCTATGGGCTGCAGAAACAACCTTAAGAAATCTCAAAAGAATCAGCCAACATTTGAGGGTCAGATTTGTAATAAAGAAATATATCATTCGACCACGATATTGTTTAGACAGATCGTACATTATCGCCAGACCCTATCCTTGCTATCTTACTGCGCGTGTGTCCTTCGAGCAGGTCTTTACCGTTAGACTCACTTTCTTGGGAAAGGACCATAATGTCATAAATTTCATAAAGTGTCAAAAGGAACACCTGAATCTGCAGGACATAACCTCTTACCAGGACCTTACTTTCGGTTTCCCTGACTTTTCCCTTATGCGTTTAACTGTTGTTGGGGCGTTTGCTCTGTTTTATCATATTGTGTAATCGCAACTGTGAGAAGTATCTCGGGATTCTGGGTAAAGAATCCCATATAGTTATATGGGAAAGTAATTCTTTGGCCTCATCATCAGGTTGACAAATATAGATAAAAAAATATTTTGAAACAAACATTTATAAATAAACTAGATAAGCAATATTATTCGTATTCTAACTATTGCTAAAGTATTGATTTTTGAGTCCAACCGAAAAAAGGGTTCAATGCACCGCCCAAAAAAAAAAAAGACGGTCCAAATTTTCATCTACCTGTTAATAATTTATGAAAAGTTTTATCGCTTGCCGCAAATAAATTGAGAAACGGCTCCGGCCACCCCCTTTTTACGATTGATTCCCAGTTCGAACATTCAAACTTGCGATTGACCAGCTCGATTCGGTTCGTCAATATCGTCATCATCGCATGGTCATCAACGGAGAATTGTCCATAAAATAAACCCTCATGGCTGAGGTGTGGAAGCGCCTTCATCCCTCTACCACATATGGAAACATTTTCTGGACCCAACTTTCTGGAATCTCTTAGGACAACAAATATATGCAGCTTTAATTATTTGTGTATACCGACGGGTGCGAGCCGTAAGTGGATTTGAATTTGCAATTGGAATACAAAAGCAAATTAAGAAAACAAACCGCGTCAGATCTTATTGAGTTATTAAAATGAACTCACACAAAATTCTTAAAATGTTTACGTTGAAACGGGTTTTCCGCAGTCTATAATCTAGGCATGGGGCTGGCCGGGGAAACTCTGTTCATTAAAATGTAATTAGTGTTACGAATACTAATGGTATAATTTGTAGGTACATAATTATGCGATAAAATTAAGATATTTTTGTTGCAGGTCGCTAAGGGGATTTATTCTAATAGATATCATCACTATTACTATTACTAGTGCTAGTTACTATAGCTCAATTAAAATATCACTGAATTATAGTTTAAAAAACTTCTTTAATATCTTAGAACATTATGCCTTTATTAAATCCAAGAAACTCCTGATCAGTTCCTTTCATTCCCTGCTAGGATATGCTAGAGTGTTCTGCAAAAAGGTTAACAGTTTGTACCTGTAGTAGCAGGGGTCAACAGTCCTTTAGTAAAACAATAGTAATAAATTTTAGTTGTCCCAAGATAAAGGTCAAATGAATAATGTACAAACATAATACATATTATGATAGTATTCAAAATTCCCATCTCGTTTAAAATCAAACTGTGATTTGGTAACAAATTTTGTATGAAATTGTGGACGATGTTTAGGCTTTCCCTCACGAACTTGGTATTATGCGAGCAATTTGCAAGAAGTTTTTGAGGCCATAAAACTAATCTACCATCTAAATGAGACGACTCCGAGTAATGGCCAAGAGACTTCTGTTCTAGAATTTGTTTCGTTACTGACCTCTTGGAGAAGGCATTGGCGGTCAGAATAATTCGATTTATTTTGAAGTTTGGATATGTAATCAAACTGAATAAATACCACATTAGTTAAGTAACTTGTGAATGAGTATTATAAAAACACCTAGTTTTTAATGGTGTTTTTTTAATTTTTTGTGGGGGAGTAGGGATATTTATAGAAGGTATCAGTCAATTTGTATCTAATTGATAATTCTTAGAAGTTAACTGATTGGTATGACCATTCCTTGTCACACTGCATGACTTAACATCAACATATAAATGTAAAATATATATACGAAATATTTTATCTAGAATAATATTTAATTTTTAGAAACATTTGTATGTTTTCTTCACTTTGGCATATGTAGCAAATCATCCATATCCATTTATCTATCTCCATGTATCTAATAAGAATAAATCGAACAGCCGTTACCAGCAATACATTGAAAAAAGCCTCAAACATTCACCAAAAGCACCATTTTTGAGAAACACAAAAAAAACATCCTGAAACCGGATGTTGGTGTGAATTATTATGCGAATTTGTTGTGGGCTACCCCCTCGTCTTTGCCACTCCACAAGCATACCGCTATCAGGGCATCTCCATCTCGCCCACCCTCCGTGTTTTGTTTTTATGTTTTACAAAAATTTTAAAATGTTTTCACGGTGGCTTCGGGCGACTGTCAATAAACAACAACTGTCACCAATTTCCTACTGGCACTCAGCTTTCATACAGATTTCCTTTCCGCCTTTTTTGATAATGGGAGGAAACGAGTGCCAAAAAATATAGGCGAGTGTGCCAAATTGGCGAAGATTTTTCAAATCGCGAATAGAACATATCGTTCCAAGTACGGGCTTTCTCTTTCGGTGCCCACACCTTTTGGCAACAATTTCATGGTGAATTATTCCTGCTTTTTGCTTTCGCGAGGCAATTTTGCAGCCCGGAATTCATTTAAATAAAACTGCAATTTATCTGCACACCCTTCGGGCAATGTTAATTTGATGCGATGATTATTTGCATTTGTTTTTACTAAGTAGATTAGTGAAGCCGGGATATTCGCGAATATTTCAAACATTACTGCATAGCCTGGCCTCAAAAAAATATCTTATTGTGTAACCATAAGGTCTAAGATCGCGTTGTCAAAACTTGTAATTGCATCAGAAATACTTGTAATTTGTAGGTTACTGTGTGGGAAGCTACATACCGTATAATATATCTCTTTTAGAGTTGGTAATAGAGGGTTTTTGCCACTCATACGTAAAATGTTTCCAGCTACTTTTTCAACAAAAATTCAGGCATTAAATGTTTCGAGACATAAAAAAACCACTAACCTGGTCGTAATGATTTCCCATTTGAGATATGGCTGGAATAAGGTAAACAACATATCTTTGGGGTTTGAAACTTTAGCCCAAACTGGATCCGATCGGATCACGAATGAGCCAAAAAACTCATGAACTGTTCTAGTTTCGTTTTTGATTGCCCTTATTCCATTCCCACTGGAAAAAATTAAGACATTTTATAGCCCTTTTGATGTGACGAGAAAATCAAATAGCCTTCAGGTGGCATGTGAAAATAATTGTCGTTTTAGCAAATACCTTCAGATTACAAGATTTATCAGTTAAGGCTTTGGGTTTTTCGGTAAAATTTGCAAAAGATAACTTTTTTAATAATAGAGGAGAGTTCTCTAAATCATAAGACTTTAAAATATTTTATTGACTGTCTTCTTGTATTTGCATATCAGTCACGAATTGTCTTCTGGCTGATCATCTCTCTGAGCCGCGCTCCTTCCTTTCCGCTGGGAGTGCAGTACCATAATATTCAAGTTGCGTGGCTGCTACTTCAGAGGACTGGGCCTTATGAAAAAATACGAAGTATTAAAATCATAAATCCAATTGGAAATGCGCGTCACGTGCCTGAAACGTTAGTCTCTGCCAAAGGAGCTGCCGACGTCGCCGTTGTTCGTTGACTTCTCCGGCTGCAGTCAGTATCTCGTAGATACGGATACACACACATATGAGTGGAAGAAATTTCCTCTTGGCCCTGCTCCCTCCCGACTTTAATTCCATTGCCGGATTTTACTTAAAGAGATTAACTTCTAGGCTCTATGAAAACACTCATCATAGTTGATTTCCTTTTCGCTTTTTTTCCCGTGAAATATTCATGAACCCTACACGGGTAGCCAAGCCATAAAACAATAAAAGTTAAAGCAGCCAGAGGCCATAAAAATATTTAATGCAAAAGGAATTGTCATGGAGCCTTTTCCCTGCCAAGCCCCCGTGTACCCAAATGACAATTGTTCACTGCGCCACTCCGCCACAAATAAGTCTCCAAAGACTTATGAGCCGGTTCCGCCATAAATTCTCTGACATCTCCTCTTCAATTATGCAATGGAATGTTTTATGTGCTCTGCGGACTCGAGTGCATAATTCCTTGCGGCCAGGACCTGCCTGGCTCCGCAGAGTTGAGTTACTTTAACTGATTAGTGTCGAGTGAGTGATGAATAAATAACAAACAAATTATCACTCGGCTTGGCTTTAAGATAAGCAAAGTATCCGGGCTACCACTATTTGCGTATTTTTTATGAGCCTTCTTGGACAACCCTTGTCGGTTTGTTTGATCCAAAAGACAAATTACCTTCAAAGCAACGAAAAACTTGGCCCGAAAAGAAGGAAAACGAACCTCAGCTTGGAATAAGCAAATAAGGTCTGTACGCTGCCTACATATTAAGAACCGAACATCTTGTGAAGGGTTGCTATTCAAAGTTTAGATTATTTTTTAAGCCATGACAAGAAATAACTAAGTTCTTGGTATATTTATATTTAAGATCTGGCAGATCTTAAGCCCATATTAATTTAATATTAACCACTTATAAGAAAATAAGCATGAACAAGTGATCCAAAAAAGCAAGCCCATCTCTTAAAAATATCCTCTGAACCAGCCTGGACGATCTTTGTTCAAAATGGCAGACGTTGTTTGTCATTAACAGCCCTCCAGTAGCAGCAACATCGAAAGCTACATAAACAGCAGTAATCAGTCACATCGAGCATCGACTTTCCAAGTGAATGGGCGGGACGTGACTTAGCCTTGGTAGCCATATAGAAGGAGTGATGCTAACACATAGAAAATCATACATACAAATGTATATATATAAGTGAATGTATTTCTTATATACAATGTATATGGGACGTGGTGTGCTCTGTCCCTGTCGGCTGTAAAAACATTTGTATTCTATTTGCTTATATAAAGCGAAGCTATAACATGGCCCGAGCTCCAGTCCCCCATACTCTTCTAAGGGTATCCCTGCTACCAGCCCCATGTTTACTTATTTACTTTTTCCAGGGTCTTGTCTCTCCCTCTATCCAACTCCAACTGCATCTGTCTGTATGTTTGCATTTTTTTCTCGGTTCGAAATGTGACTGAAATTTTAATGCCAAAGTTTTGGTGGGACCTCTCCCTCAATTTCTGATGTTTCTGTCTTTTTCATTAAAATTCCACGCTTAGTTCCGAAATGGGGATGGTGGGAGAAACAGAAATATAGACGCATGTGTGTGGATTTATTTTTTATTATTAAAAAATTATTCAAAAAACTTTCATTCAATGACATAATCTTAAAATCTGGGACTCTACTTTTAAAAGTTTCATATGCTGATACTCAAGGACAAGTAGACTTCCTGGATATACTCCACCTGTGTACTTTTTCCAGGAAATGAAGTGCCCCACATTAATCAGTCAATATCGAAAATTCGACTGATGTATATTATCACAAAATCAGTTCAATTTCATGCATAATAAATACTAACCCTCTTCCCCTGATTTGGAAGAAAATGTCTGAACGAAAATTTAAATTTGAGAATGTTATATAGAAAGTAGCTTTTTCATCAAGTTGGTGTTGCATTAGCCTGAAAGAGTGAGAAATGTTGAGACATTTTTTATTTGCATCTCAAGACCCAAAGTTCACTTTGCATCCCCAAAACACCGCCCGGTAAGCACTGTAACTTTTTAATGAGATTTAATGGCGCCAGGGGGAAATGGCACAGGAACCGAGCTGTGTAAGTGAGCATTAAATCATTTTGTAGGAATGAATAAGGAGCCTTGGAGACCTTGAATAGGACTCCAGAAAGAGGTGGGCCTGTACCCGCAGTATCGGGTTACACCGTCCGATCATAAATCTCTCCCTCAGCGATAAGCACAAAATATTCAAAATGAATTATGAAACTTTGCCAGAAGCAGGACCTGTGTGTAAGGTTTTGTCCTTCCCCACCAACCTTTACACAGATGCAAATTCATCAAATCATAATTAGACTGGGAACTGAACGCTTTTTCGTCCTCCCACTTATGAGGAGCAGCACATGTCCACCAAGCTGGGCATGTTTTCGGCATTTTTGACCGAATTTCTGTGGTCGCAAGTGTTAATAATGGCATTTGATCCAAAACTCCCTGCCCCCAAGGCCTGGCTTATCCTCTGCGGTAAATGAAATTAAATTGTCCTTTTACATTTTGATTGTATATCAGTGTGAGTGTGGAGAGCCAGAAGGGGGTTACAGCGGCAATAAATTAATATTAGCGTGTGTGTCATAGGGAGGCAGCAAAAACAAGCACACTGTCCACCCTCCATCCTCCAACCTCCACCCTCCGGAAAGCATAAACTAATAAAGCATATGGAAAGACGTCGGAAATACGTGGAGGTAGGAAAATGTTACATGTGCCGATGCCCTAGGTGAGAGGAACAGGAAGCGAGTCGACAAATGTGTGCGAAAAATTCGACTGGTGTCAGTTTGCTGTCAGTTCCAAGGGGATCGTCCTTATCACCGAAACGTGTAATAAGGGATGGGAGACTGTTTCAGGAGGTAACATCCAGTGTCAATCAATTTGTGCAAAAATAAATGAGCAATGATAATGGGCTGAAACCAGCAAGAAATATGTTACAAGTAACTAAACACTGTCTAAATTAATTTTAAATAAAACATTTCAAAAGACCTTCAAAAATCTATTAGAAGTTTTGCAAATAAATCTGTTAGTAACCCTTTCCTCCATGCTTAGCTAAAAATTTAGCTACATTTGTTGACTGGTTTCAAATGATTTTCTGTGGTTTGTTTGGTTTGGGTAATTGCGGCTATTCAAAGGACAAGGACACCACACCATACATACACATGTGAGGCTTAATGACACAAACGCACACACGCGCCCAGATAATCACTGACCCTTCTCCGCCTATGCCACAGCCTTCGTCACATTGCACCCCCGCATACTTTTTATTTGAAAGGCTTTTGTTGAGAGACAAAGTCATGCATTATTCATTGCATGGTCTCACGCATTTTTCTTTATTTTCTTTTCGTTGTTGTTATTCCCAAAATGCTGTTCAGCAAGTGAAAATTTAATAAAGAGAAATTTCTTTTCGCTAACAAACTTCCTGCTCTTTAATGAAGAAACGGGGAAATCAAAGATGAAAAAGGGGGCCAGGCGTGGAGGCAACATGCAGGCTTAACCGACCAACATAATTCAGCTTTCTGTGTATTTTGTTAATGTTCAGAAGCAATTATTGTTAATCGAAATGGTTTAAGCAATAATCAAGAAACGACTGAAAGAGGGTGTGTGGCTGGGGGGCAAATAGCTCTAAATCATAGACTAATATTAGTTCAAGACTTCATGCGAAATTTAACCTGTTCATCAATAGGTAAACTTATATTTAACAGACTTAATAGATCTGAGATGTGTGCAATTTTTAAATTATTTTCAACACCTTATTACACCCTTGCTACAAAAAAAGAAATACAAAAGAGATCTTGCAAAAAAAAAGGGAAAATGCATAGCAAATGTCAAATAATATCGAAAATGAGAGCACGTGCATAAGGCGTACCATTTCCACAGCTCTTACCTTTGACACATCCTTTTCTTTCCACCCTATCCCTAGGGCTTCAATGCTATTTTTTCCACCCATCTTAGTTTAGGGTTGCGTTGCAAGGCTGGACCGAAATTGTTGGGTGCCAACATTAATTTTATGTTTGTTAATTTCTTTTATTTTTTCTACAATTTTCCTGGCAATTTCATGGACATTTGCATATTTTGTGTGCCTTTATCGCCCCGTCGGAAAATTCCTGGTCGTTTTGCAGAAAAATAAAAAAAAAAAATTCAGCTAACAATTGTTACAGAAATTAAAAGAAAGAAAAATTACGGCAAATTTATCGTCTGTAAAGACGCTGAAATGTCTGGAAATTAGTTCAACTAGAGGTTATATTAAAAAAACAACGAAAAAATCCCCAAGTCGGAGGCTGGTGGCGATTTGAGGTTGAGGCATAGAACCCGGATCTTAGCAACCCTTTGGAAAGAAAACCTGCACATATGTTGCATTCAGGCCACTTGAAAAAAATATAGAAAGGGGTAAAATATTTTAGGGTTTTGGCTGGAGAAGGGCCTGGCAGCAATGTGACTAGCAAATAAATCTTCCATTTCGATTTAAAGTGTGGCGGGGCCCAAACAAGATTTATGGTCCCATTGTCGATTTGTTCGATTACAAGGCCATATAATCGAATCCCCGACCACTGCTCGGCCCTATAATATCCACAGATGATGTGGTCCATAAATCTTTGCAATCCCATCAATATTATGACTTGTCAAATTATGTTGTACTTGAGTCTCATCTTAAAGCTTTTTGTTTTCCCATTTCCGCCTCTTTTTTTTACTTGTTTTCCCTTTATTGGGTTTTATTTCGCGTTATACTGTACTAGAATAAGATCCCTGGAGGGCAGTTCACGGCATCGACCAGTTGCAATGACCAATTAATGCTAATTTCGAAAAAGGGTTGCCCCTTCAACCCCTTCAGGTCACAAGCTATTAAGCATTTCACTCCCGGTTGGGTGTCCTGTTTAATTAGCGAATCTTGAGAGTCGTTGAGACATCTGCCTTGAAAGATTTTTGCATTTAAGTGGGTTCTTAGGGTTTCAGGAACTCAAACTTGTAGTGCTATCCTAGCTATCCTTGAATTCGAGCTATTTGGTCAAGAAACTGCATAGATAGCCAATTGGGATGTTTGATTGATGGGGGACAGCTTGGTAGGACTGACCCCTAGTATGGGCTAAAAGAAAACTGCCCGATTATGTAAATCCCGCTGACCTATGAACGGCAGCAAGTGTGCAGAATTGCGAAATTATGGAAAGTGGGAAACTGTCGGGCAAGCGTCATTTGTCATCATAACTATGGATATGGAACGGGCGGTGAACCAGGCGGCGGTGGTTGCATTCCAAACCAGAGAAAGGGATCGTTAATGAAAAAATGTGTCAGCAATAAAATGGTAACCATGATTTACATCATTGGGCATTATTTTTGGGGGATAGAAGACGAGCCCCTGGATCTGTTTCTGCCGCAATGAAGAACGTGATCATAACTTTATTTCTATCGCAAAATATTCATAATTAAAGGCTAATTGCTTACTTAAAACGTTAATGATAGTCTGGTCTAATTTAGGAATTTCATATCTCCATATGTCGAGTGAAATTGCCAAGTAAGACCTTAAACAATTGACCTTATACCTTTTTAAAAAGTTAAGTCTTTAAAGATAAAAGCAAAGCTTTAGTGCCTTCCAACATCATCCCCCTAAGAGTCTAATCTTGCCATTTTTTGTTTACATTTTTTAATTTACTGCATTTGAGTATAGAATCGAACTTCGATAAGAGACTCTGAATTTCTTTTGCTCAATGGATGTCATTGTTCCACACATATGTGCCAGCTTAGCAACAGCCATAATTCAAAGGAGACTCTGATCACCTTGGGTTGCTTTCCTTCGAGACCTCTGTACCTTTTCCTCCCCGGCATCCACTTTCATTTCCATTTGTGAAACGGATTTATTTTTTAAAATGCCGCAGGGATCGATTATTACCGTTCAAATTCGCATAAAACGTGCGAGCTGCCAGGACGATTTTAAAACTCTTGCCACGACAATGTTTCAGGGGGTTTCAGGCCCTCACATGGGGTGTGCTTTCTTGTTCTTTTTCGAAGTGAGTGGTTGGGGGCTAGGCAATAATTTTAGGAATTTGAAGTCAATCCAAAGTCGCATTGAGTTTTTTGTGTGAATTCGCGATATGAATCTCAATAAAAATGCATTTAAAATGTTGACAAAGGACTTTGGAACTCTATTCCCATTCCGATGTTCATTTTTGGCAATTGCTCAGGGATTGCGAGAAAGTTTCCATGTCGCACGCAATTCGCTCGTAACTTTTGTCACAGATGAGGCCAAGAAATGGAAATCGAACTGAAAATGGCCCGAATGCTCATAAATTCCTAAAGAGTTTTGCCAAAATACATTCAAATGGATAATTTGCAACAAATTTGGCCAGCATAAACTGGAAAGAGGTTATAAAAAAATGGTTATTTTAAACCCTATTAAAGATTCTATATTAAGATTACAATTGGCATTTGAGTGGGTTGCCCAGCGAGGAATTATAGTACTAGGTAGCAGTTTAATAAACTGCTCATCATCCAAGGAACAGGAACTTCTAGTTAAATCAATTTAGGCAAAGGAACTGGGCAATAAGCAGCAGCCAGAAGGTCCAATTACTCAAGGCATCTCCCGTAAATGGGAAGTAGACTGGATGGAGCTAACTAGAGCAGGGGATAGGTCTAATCGGATGAGTTCTAATTGATCATTTGTACAAGCCATCACACTGATGGACATGAGAGAAGGCAGGCCATAATGACTAACCAATTACCAAATGGAATAAACAAAGAATCAAAATGAAAATGAAATAACCGATCCCTGTCAGTGGAACCTGCATAGCACCAAACCACAGATCATGGGCACGTGTCCATCTACTCTAGGCCAGGTTTAGAAGTGCTTTTCTCCAAAGAAGGCGAAGCCGCAGGCCGGATCACTAAGGATGCCAGTCGAGTCTAGTTCGATATATGGTAACACCCGCAGACGGTCTGAGATTCCAGCCAGATTTGGTTAAATTTAATTATAAAGGCGATCTGTGACTTAAATTCTAACCAAATAATTCTATATATTTACTTCTACTTGCACTTGCTGTGGTTTTTGCGATTCCCTGAATTCTCATCCCCCTTCTTGTCTTTTGATTTATTATGTTTAATAAATCGGGCTGCAAGTTCCTCCTTCCGATACACCCAAATACCCACATGCCCTAGCGTTATTTCACGGTATAATTTTTTGATAAAAACTGGTAGCAGATGGAGTGCCCTCAGCTACATCAATTCCGCATAATTTATCCATAATTCAAATGTTTGCCCATAAAAATTGTCAGCACAATTAGCAGTCTGGTGGGGCGATGATAGATGCATCCTTAAGACAATGGGACTCTTAAGTTGCCCCAAAGGAACACCGAGCTAAGCTTAATTTCGTCTCATCAGGACACTTGAATTTTTGAAAGGGGTTTCAATAGCCATGTCTTGGCATATTATAAGTTAAAAAAAAAAGTCCATTACTCATCGAAAACCCTCCAGCAGAAAGAGGTCATTTTTTATATCAGATCCCCTTAACAGATTTGCTCTGTTCCATGACGAAAGTGTCGTTGCGTGACCCCTGTGACATATGTGGAAGCTACAAGGATATCCTAGTCTGGGCTACCTATTCTTGGCAGAGGGATGCTGCTTGACAAATGATGCCACTTCGCTTGTGATTTATCAAGAAGTCGAAATTATAAAAATATTTTTGCACAGCTAATATCTGTTCTATGTAGGATTAATGGTGGGCATTTGAGAGAGCCAATTCCGAATATCTGGAAGTTTACGCTGTATAGCTCTTGTTCATTTGGGGATGTGGTATGTTGGTGGGCGAGAAGTTTGGAAAGGGGGCTCGGTCATCTAGCCGCTACCGTTCTAGCACTCCGGTTCGCCTCGGCCTTTGTCCGGCTTCCCCTGTTCGTATTGCGTATCGATTTTTGCCAGACGCTACAAACGTGACGCGAATCATCAATTGATAAAAAAAAACAACCTGCGAAAAGTCGTTTTAAAGACGGCCACTGCTTTACACTGAGATGGAAAGATTTTCCGAAAATACAATCTACAGATATTGGGCGATTAGAATAGAAGCGGAAAGCCTTTGTCTATTATAATTCCTAGCTCAAATTCCTTGCTGCTTAGCTTTAAGTTCAAAGAGTCAGAAATTATTTAACAATAACTTGCTAAAAGTTTCACTCCACTTTCCGTAAACTTTTCATCGAATGTGTGACTTTTATGTACTTTAAGTATGAGTTTGCAGCTTGTTCGACTTAAGTGCGAGCCGCGAACATTTATCTTAATTGCCATTCAATTGGGGGCACCAACGACAGCTTCGATTTCAATTTTGATACTCCCGGTGTCTGTGAGTCTGGAGTTTGGAGTCTGGAGTCTTGTTCCTTAGGATTTGAAGCCAGTTCTCCTGCAAACACCGAAGCTCACGGTTTGTGCAACTAATTAGCATTTTTAATGGGTAATTCTTGTAGGCATCACCTCCAAGCAGATTCCAAATGAAATGAATCTGTGTTCTGACGGTGGATGGATTTGATTTAAACAGCAATCGGCAACAGGAGAAAGGTTAATAAATGGAAGAGGATGTTGAACATCCGATAAATGGAAATTGTATTCTTCAAATAAATCCGATAAGAAATAAACTTAGTTTGATAAATACTATATTCTATGTTCGAAACATCTTCGAAGTAGAGACTTCTTTAATCTCTTGTCACCAGGCTTACAGCCCTTTCTTGGTCCATCAGTAGTGATTATCCCCGAGGAGCAACTCTTTTCATGTGTCATCGGAAATTGCCCCAGTCTAACCCATTCCATTGATAACACGCCTCATGATTACCACTGCACGCGTTCGCTAATAAGCCCCGACACCGGAATCGAACCATTCTTAATCCAAAGCAACCCCAAGCTGTGAAGATAATGTTAACCCGTTGTTGGGTTCAAGATGAGCCCCGGCCTTTTTGGTGTCGTATCTGGCTATGTCATCGGCCAAATAAATGCGAAAATGCTAATTTAACCCTTCTTATTATTCATAGTCTTACACTTGGCCGCATCAGCAATGAAGATGAACTAAAACCAGTCTAGAAGAGTTTCTCATCCCCTCGCCGGAGTGATAAATTCTTTGATTTCCATGTCGTGGGAGATGCTCCCATCCTCAGGGATTGGACACCCAATCTCTCCCCTCCTCCGAGGAACTTTGTATATTAAGACATTTGTCAACTTAATGTCGAGGACACTTATTTAAGTTATTAAAATATTTCGCCTTCAGTTATGCCGAACTAGCTCCAGTTTGGCAGAGCAAGAGCTCCAGAAGCCGTGGAAAATATTTGGTTTCTATTTTTTTGTGACACGTGTCTGGCTTACGGCAATTTCCCGTCTTTAGAGAAAATTGGTGCGATTCCTTCACCG
Source organism: Drosophila bipectinata (assembly GCF_030179905.1). Classification (NCBI taxonomy): domain Eukaryota; kingdom Metazoa; phylum Arthropoda; class Insecta; order Diptera; family Drosophilidae; genus Drosophila; species Drosophila bipectinata. Next base: position 15,144,229 of record NC_091738.1, on the reverse strand, counting down.
ACTCGTGTGAATTGTCAAGCGAATCAAATACGACGCGTGCGGGTGTCAATCAATTGGGAATCTATTGTGAATAATTTACTTATGACATTTTGTGGCATTTTTATTGAATATTTATTGAGGAAAAGTCAAACTAAAAGCTTAGGATTTTTTCGGTCAAGTTTATGCGACCCATTACCAATGTGCCCTCATTCTCTGCACGCGTTCAACGTGCCCGAAATTCCCAAAAATGTGAATTATTTATCAAAGATATCCATCGTACTCTCAAAAAATGTATTTTCCAAACTTAAAAGAATCACGGGCAAAAACCAGGTTTCTGCGAGAGAATTGTTTTTGCCTCCACGAGTATAGCGAATTCCAAGCATTTCACAATTTAAGAAAAAGAACACTAAAAGGATTCTCGCAACCCAAAAAAAAGCCAACAGTCTGAACAGTTTTTATACAAAAAACCAGTTTTTTGTGCGCTAAATGTTCTTGAAAATCTAAAACAAGCAAAACCCAATTTACAATTATTAATGAATCTATTTTACGAAAGGAATTTCTTTGTTTTGAAAACACTTCGACCAAAAATGTTGCATTCTAAAGCCCTGTTATCCGACACAGGACTAGCCTTCCTACCAAATAGCAAACTTCTTTGTTCTTGCCTCAACTCTGAATCTTTCTTGCCATTATCTGCGATAATAACCAAACTTAACCCTAATAAAGTACAAATGGGACCAATTCGAATTCATTTGGCGCACATGCGAGTGTTCCTGGATCTCCAGATTCATGCGTCCTGGGTGGAATGCAAATTACACATGCGGGCGCCAGATAAAAGCCCTGCGAAGTAACCCGCAATCTCACCCACTCTGAGTCATAAAATATGTCATATTTTAACAAAATGTTGCAGCATAATTACAATAAAGCCATTCGGCATGCTCCACACCGTTCTTACCCTTTGTTGGGATGGGATTCTCATATGGGACAGATAACGACGCCGTAATGAGTCCTTCCTCAGTAGTCAGAGGCAATGGCCTGACCGGCAAATGGAAACAATTTTAAAACTTGGCTGCTCCATTATCTATTACTCCATAAATGCAGATAGCAAAGGTAGCGTAGAAAAGGTCGGCAATCGTACTTGGAAGGGAATTTGAAAAAAAGGAAGATTTAAGCTTAGAAATTTGTACTATTTATGGTAAATAGTATGTATATTACATACATTAAAGTGTTTCAAAAAGAGACCATTTTCAGCACTTACTTTCAGTATCCATTGAACTATCCCTTCTGCCCACTTTACTCCGCCCTTTACGACTAAATACAATTCGAGACTTCATCAGGTCATTTCCATTTAGTTTTATTGCTAATGAAGGAACACATCATAAAATTTCCGGGCTGACCAGAGCAAATATCTCAATTAGCTTTCACAAATTACTTTACTACTCGCCTGGGAATTGGAATAATACAAATGAAGATCCACCGAGAGTTAGGATGTGTAGGCTGACCTCTATGCAAAGCGGTGGAATAATTAAATGAAATCGATAAGTAATCCAAACGAAACGTTTCCAAATGAAAACAGAAAAGGAAATTATTCGAGCAAGCGAAAACAATAAAAAAGTTCAATTACCATAAAAAAAAGATTTGTCTACGTTTTACACCTCTACGACGACGGAAGATTAATGAGATTTCCCAGCGAGAGCCAATAAAAGTTTACGCGAATTCCGCTGAGAGCTGAGGTGTCAAAGTTTAAATGGTTCCCAAATATTATAATTGCTAAGGCAGGAAGCTGCCGTGCACAGCCTATAATTAATATGCTAATAAAATACCGAATGTCAGTTGAACAAGGACTTTTGACAGGCGACAGGCCCCCCGTACCTTTTCAGCTTTTTTGGAATTTTGGGGCACATATTGAAGTTGGCTGTAAATCATGATTATCTTTTTATTGCCGACATTTGCGGGGTCTCTATATGAACTCAACTTTCCACCCCCTGTTCCTTGTGTCCTGTGTGTAATAAAGGAATGTCCTCGAAATTCTAGTGGGGTGGCCTAACGAGATTCGAAAAAGGACTGGGCACGAGTCAAATAGATGCTCTTTGACTCCCCAATACTTACGGGTCAAATACTTACGGGCGACGGAAGTACAATTCACTTGGTCGTACCACTCCAAATGCATTGCCGCTAAAGGACATTCCAATCGAATGCCATTCTATGATAAAAATCGTGCCAAGCGATAATCCACTAAAGTATTTTGACCCGTCGCCTTAAAGGAAAGGAAGCTTCACAGGAATCCACAGGCGATGGGCGATAGCTTTTCGCTTTTCGGGCAAACTGCCAACTAAATACGGTGAGATTAGTATAAACTCGATGGCGATGCCGTTAGCCAGGCTCAAAGTGCCATCCCAGACAATGCAACATAACAATAATGTGCATTTTTATGGACAGTTAACGGCTGCAGTTACCATAAACGCATTATCCCCATGTAGAAAGGACATCCATAGAATACCAAAAATACTTCAAGAAGGTGTGAAGATTTCGTATCAGATGGGGGTTACACTTTGTTTGGAATACTGACTGGAATTGGAATTGGTTTGGAATTTGTTTCCTTTAAATATAAATCTTAAAACCCAAAAATGTTATATTTTTTATTGAATTTTTTGTCCACTCAAAACAGTACGCATTTCCTTTTGATAAAACCAAACCATGAAAGCTAATCTAGCATCTAAATGGCCGACCACAAATCTCAGGCTGGGAAGCAACAGTTAAGCCGGACCCCGAATCCAGAGTCATAAATAAGGACTAGCTATCCAGCATCTAGTATCCTGCTCCCGGCCAGCAACGAACCTCCCAGAGAAACCATATAAATTAATTATTTATAGTCGGGAAGCAATTGGGTTGGAATAATAAAACGATTTGCAGGTCCCACAACAAAACATGATACACGACTAGGAGTGCGACGAATTATTACCAAAACAGATTACCAGACAGGGAGCTTAAATTATGGCACCTGCAGGTTAAATGGAGCTCGATATGGTCACAAATTTAAAGTTTATTTACCCCCCAGACCAATATTCTACTTTGCTTTTCTTGAGCAACAAAAGATAATCAAAGGGCTTGTTGGTCGGGGATGGGCCTGTGGGTGGCAAGTCTAAATCTAATTTAAAGAGCCAACCCCCGTCCAAACCGAACCGCCTCTAGCCAATTATATTAATACAGTTACTTGAATTTGGGCCTCAACTGGAGGAAGGGAATGGGCTTGGTTCGGGGAGGTGGAAAAAGTGTCTCAAAATTGAATTTGCATAATTTTAACAGCTCGACTGTGGCTTCCAAGTGGCATATTGACAGTCGGCAGGAGCCGGAATGGAAACGATGTTTTTGATTTTGATTATGCAAATTTAAGTGTCGGAACAATGTTTGCTCATTGGACCTGAAACTCAATGGGATTTATGCCGCCCTCAAATTTTTAGAAGCCACTTGCTTCTTAAGTTAATTCCTAATGAACTAAAATAATATCTAAATTAAAAATTTGTGCTTCGGGATATTAAATTATGAAATTAATGGTCTTTTCAAAAACACTTAACTAAAAAGGAACTAGGAACCAAAAGGTAATTATTGATTTTTCTGTCAAGTTCTTACAAAAATTAAAGGTAAACTTATTTAATAGAATAAACATAACAGATAGTTTACTTAAAATAAAGATAATAAAATAAATATTTTTTGTTATCTTTTTGGACTGGTTTGTATCTGCAAAACATCCATAAAACATACTTCCAAAATATATTAGTTTTAACCCTGCAGAACTATTAATTGAACAGAATCTTAAAAGTACTCAAAGGTGTGGGTTAGAGACTAAATTAGAAGAATCGCCTGATCCGATTTAAAATTTCAACGCCCCTCCTTCGCTTTAATGCGGAAGTTCGTTACCAAAGCCCACAATCAACCCACAAATTTGCTGCATTAGTGCGAAATTAAATTATTGTTTACAAGCACGTAATTATGTTTTGAGAGCGAATGTGCCACCACCCCAATTTAAAGGGAACCCCTTTGCTTCGGGTACAAGCCCAAGCCACCCTTGACAGAATTGTTGCGTGACAATAAAAACCAAACGAACAATACGCTTCCATACGCTCCTGACTTTGTTCCTTCCCTTTTTTTTGAAAAGGGAAATTCGATTTTAAAATGTAGAAACAGGGAAAAGGCACACACATTCACTGGGAGGCGGCTCTGGACTTGCTGACTTTCACAGCTTGAATAAACGAAGGAGAGGGTGATGGGCTGAGGATTATTAGGAAATTTGCATATGGTCAGCCAGAGGTCAATTTCGAATTTAATCGCATTCAATTTGGAGAGGATTTCTTTTTAATCCTCTCAGAGGAAAGGCAAACATCACACAGATAAGCCAACCTTTAAAGTTGACACTGAGGACGAATAGAAAAGGAAAATAGTCCCAAGATAGGCAGTGCCTTTGGGAACAATTATTGGAGTTCAATTTCAAATGAAACGTGCTAGACAGTAGGGAATATTTTTTAGAGATTGTATTATATACCTTTTCTGTTGGTCTTGCTGAAAGTTTTTTAAAGACAATTTCGCGATTTAATGAATTAAGTGCGGCTTGATGATGTCAGAAAAGCTGGCCTAATCCAACCACTCGACCGTTTTAATAACAAAGTATGTGGAGACTTTAATGAAGTCGTTTGTATGACAAAGCATGGTTTAATATGCAACGCTTCAAATAACTGAATACTAAGTGTATTAAAACTACAGTCGAAAGGGTGGAGAGATGAAAGGGTCCATAAAAATGTCGCCAGTTGTGCTACCACAAAGAAAAATTTAAGAATTTAATCGTCGCTCCAGAATGGTTCTTACTCGACAGTAGTAGTAGTATGCTCTTTTGGAGATACATATGCATGGAACACTGAGTTATCTGGTCGTGACAACATAACTTTCTTTTTAGGGCGTCTCTATATGGGTGTGTCGGAGTTACCGACTCGAAAAAAATCAATGACAAAATCAAGAAGAGAAAATTTCAATTGAAACCCATTGAATTGTACCGAATTTGGGCATCTTCCAAGCCAATTTTCCCCAATAGTTCAGTTTATCCATCACAATCAGCAGCAGAATCTGAAGCTGAATTAAGGGGTCGACAGCGTATTGGGTGAGAGAAATCTTTTCTGCTTGGCTAGAGGCCAAAATGAAAGGAAGCGAGTGGAATGAAGAGGAAACTCAAACACAGCAAACCGGATGTTCATTAGGCTTGCTGCATTTTTCCTATTAAGTCTGGATTTGTCCTGGCCATAGAAACCACTAGTTTGGGGGTTAGATGAATTAAAATAGAGAAAGTACTGAGAACCAACTAATGAATAATACATGAACAATTTAATTTCAACGCCTGTGCCCCGCTCTCGAGGATTAAATGATTATCTTCGACATTTAATCAACTGAACTTGACCAGCAGAGTGGAGGGGGTGCGTCAATTTTTGGGGATTGGGATGTGCTCTTATCCTCATTAGTGCAGGGGATGCACTCTCACATAACCGAACACTGCGCTTATTCATTTAATTTCCTTTGTTTGAACTCCTTATTCAGAAACTAATTTGAATTCCTTTGAGGCACTTTGGCCAGTACAATACAACCAATAATAGTTAAAGGCCAGGGTCCAGGCAGCTCCAACAGGCCACCTCCTGTTACATGTTCTTGACAGTGTAACCGGATCCCGAATGTCTACCTATTCCAGCCTAGATGTCGACATCATTCGGCCTCACATCGGCATATACGTAATCCAATGAAACGAATGCTTTATTGGCTTAATGGAGCTGACGAGTATGAGGCAGCTCTGCGCTTATTTGCCTCTCTGTCCTACCCAAGGGACTTTGGGAGTGTATCGAAATGAAAAAGGACAATTTAATTTAATTTGACCGCAGCCGCAAAAGGACAACACACACATGAGAACTCACGAGTACACAAAAAGGATGTTCGGCCATAATTCACACTTGCGGCCACCGAGCCACCATTTTGGGGAGATGGATGAATATCCTTAATTTATGGCCCATAATTAAAACGGTGATGCATTTAACTTTGAATTAATCTATTAGTAGGCGAATGTCCTTTGATTTACGCAATTTGTAGCTCATAGTCCTTTGATATACACAAATTATAAGGAAATTAAAGTTTACCTTTTATTGATCGCTTCAAAAGTTAAAGTTTTAGTTCATTAATCATTGTTCTTCAATAAATTGCTTGCCAATGGTGTTATTTTTTTCATCCTTAAAAGAAAACGTCCCTGTATCTTGTGCTAAGGAAACAAATATTTTCGTAACCTCATGAGGAGCAACAATGTAGTATGTTTTATTGGATTTACACACCAAGAGCGAAGCCGTCCACCACCCCCAAACAGTTAAAAAGAAATGTCCATCAATGGTCTTCCTGCAAGTCGCATAAATTATCCTTTTCCGTAACGGTTTTTCCGCTTTTTCCGAAGAAAGGAAAGTGCGAAAATTTGCTGTCAGACAAGTGCAAAGTAATGATATGCAATCCAATTTAGTCCCGGATGCCATCCCAACTCGGGACTCGGATCAGCTCGCTGGCCAGGATACGCATCCAGGAACTTGCACATTCATCACTTTCCTGATGGACTCAAGTCGTTGTAAAGGGGACGTTTGGGAAATGGCCAAAGTGTCAATTTGCAAGGCATTAGTGGGGTTCAGCGAGCAGATCGAGGAGGGAATACACGAGTATATCCACATATGTATGATTTACTTTTAGAAACTTACATCATCTATTGTTTTAAAAAAGTAAATAAGAACCACCAACACAAATCACAGAAAATCTTGTGTAATAAAAGTCTAGTTGTATCCTTACCTGTTTTGAGAATCAAGTTTGAAACCTAAGGGTACACCCCTTAAATGCTTTAAACTGCTTTAAGCTATATTTTCCAGGCCCATTTATCCATTAACAAAAAGGGACACACTTCACCATAAGGGGAGTAATGGCCATGCCCCTTGGGGGGCCACGCAAGAATGCGCCACATTTAACGACGTTCCAAGCCTTTCAAGCCTATTAGCTTCACTATATGAGTGGCTGAGAAAAAGGTCCTAATGAAAAGGAAACTAAAGAAAGTCTCAAGTTTACATTCTAACAAGAAATAGTAAAATTATGTCATCTTCTGTTTGCTAAATACATTTTTAAGAGAACCAGGAAAGTACTCATGAAAAGTTTATTCGCGCTGTACCATATGGTATGTTTTCCTACTTTCTGAAGTGTTCTTTGATGTTTCTGGATCAATAAAATATAAATATTTTTTGGACTTTCCAAAAATTATATTTTTAGGCAGTTTATGAGTTGTACAAGGATAGGATAGGTTGTAATTCCCAAAGTTATAGATATTGTTTAGGGTCTTATGTATGCTAAGATAAATGATACTAAGGAGTGATGGTATGATAAAATAATATAGTTTTTTTTTGTGGGTCGACCCTGGGAGTATTCAAATAAGATCCCATGAATGATCAGTGTTTAACAAATAGGGTTTCCGTATATTCCCTCCCCTTGACTCGATGAATGGACAAAATTGAAGGATAAACCGGAAAAGTGCTGAGTGTGACAAAGTATTTCCCTGTCCTCGAGGGAAATCCGCGACCGAAGAGAACAGGGCAGAAGGACACGGGCCAGGCTTGAGGCGCGATTCCTTGGCCAGAGTCCAAGGACAAGAGCCCATTTGGATAGCCGCAATGTTTACGCTGCGGTTCAGCTGATGTGTCCAGTGATGGGGAGGGTGGACCATGGGAGAGGGTCGTTGAGCTGTCAGTTTTAATAGAGGCCGAACGTTTTGATGGCGCTGACGTCGGGTGGTCGTGGACCTCAACGTCCTGACTTGAACCAGGACTCATGTGTGTGGTCGTAGACAAATCGAATGCCCCAGGGAGCAGTTTCTAATGAAGAAAACAAGGTTGACCGGGGGAGATGATAGGTCCTGCTCATTTGGTCGAAATTTTGACGCTTTATGAGCGGTCCCTTTAGTGCTGAGTATGCGCAAAAATGTAATTGAATGAATGAGAACCAGAATGCGTAAGCGAATCATAAGGAGACGACTCAGGGGGTGTAAAGGTCAGTTTGTCATAAAATGTTTGTCTTCCATTAGGCCAAGGATGTGCCTTCACCACACAACCTCCACTTTGAATCATCGCCCGGTCGGTGGAATAAAAACAAACCGACACCCGAAAACCCACTCACCACAGAAGAAATGTCAGCTAATGTAGGCTTCCAAATAAACCTCTTGAGCTTATCTCAGTTGGTGGAGAAGGCCTTACGACAGGTATTTCGGGTATCCCCTTTTCGGTTGGTTTATTGGCGTGACTCTCATGTCTGTATACATCTGCTGTATTTATTATTTTCTGTATCACTCCTTGGCTGGTATTGTTTGGAGTCACGAATGTGTTTTCGGTCCGGGGTCAGATTCCATGTGATGCAAAAATATTAAAGCTCAGGTTACAAGATGCAGGCACATACATATTTATAATTTCATGTCAAAATCCAGGTTCCAAACACAAGCCAAATTATGGCAATATTCCTCATATTCTTATAAGGAATACCTTAAAAGATTTGTAAAATTTTTCTCCACAAAGCTGCATAACAATCTAAAAACAAAATAATATTTGGCTTTTTTTCGAAATTTTCTGGGGGATCCCCTTCAAAATTGCAAAATGTATGAAAATGACTATATGAGCCACAGCGAAGGCTATATCTTTGCCAATAATCATCCGATTCCAAAGCGGAATACCTTAAACGATTTGTGTATAGATTCTCCATCAATCTGCATCAAAACCTGGGAACAAAATATTTTTCAGATTTTTTTTCGAAATTTTCTGGGGGATCCCTTTCGAAATTGTGAAATTGTATGAAAATGACACTATAGCCACAGCGAAGGCTATGTCTTTGCCAATAATCATCCGATTCCAAAGCGGAATACCTTAAACGATTTGCGGAAAAGTAGTTCTGTGGTGTAGTCATCTTTACTAAATAACAAACAATTTTCTGTTTAGCTTTTCAGAATTTTTGATTGTCCTTCGAATTCACTTAGTTGACATTTGGGATTCCAATTGATTTTGCACTCGTCCTGTGCTTTGCTTTTGTCTCAGATGTTTGCTTAGCTGATTTGCGGAATAAAGAAAAGAAAAATAGGAAAAATTCGCATTCGTTTGGCAAATAAAAATCCTATGGCAAAAATATTCAAACGTGCAATATTGACACTTGATTTGCATTTATAATGGCTACGTGATTTTCCTTTTGGTTCCGGTTAGGGTTTACTTAGAATGCGGTTTTCTTTTATCCCAAAGCTGAGGTTACGCTTCGTTCGACCCAGGTCCTGGGATGCTCTTGTCTCCCATGCATATCTCGGGTAGCTTTCTTGTCAAATGTGTTAATTTCTCTCTACCCGTCTGAAGTCCTCGTTGTGGCCTAGAACTCGATTCGGGCATATTGCGCATAAAATATTGAACATCTTGGTCCTGGTTGTTTTCACCATAAAATAATCTTTTTAAGCTGAAAACAAATTACAAATAAAAGGAACCAGAACAAAGAGGGCGAGCATGGCATATACCCCCTCTATAATTTGTTCCATTTTTTCCTCGGCCGCTACTTTGCATATTTTTTCTGATCCTGTTCATGCTCCTGTTTTTTTTTTATGTTGTCATTCCCCCTGTGTTCTCTAACAAATTATAATGTATCGGAAATTGACAAAATTATGTAATGAATAGAAAATTATGCAAATTACAGTGCAGTTACATTTAATAGCGCGACCTTTTTCTTGGCCCCTTCTTGGGGTCTGGACCCGGGACAAAAATCGAATTTTATTGGCAAGTCTATGGCTCAGACTCTGACAAAGGACGAGGCTAAAATGAAAATTCTTAAGGCGTATGGTGCTTTTACAAGAAAAGGTAACATGAAAGGAATTTAATACGAAAACCCCAACTTTCTCATTAAAAATTTACCTTGCAAGTGTTAAAGTCCAATGCACTCCCAGTCCGATGGAGCAACCTCCAACGAAAAAAAAAAAAAATAAGGAAAATGAATCGTTGTAAAAAACGATTCATGTTTATTACCAACCAGGGAGCAATAAGGAAAAGTTTCCCGCCCTGCTTATCATTGGCATCGTTTTTCATATTTAAATATTCTTTCGGGGTAATTAATCATCTAGATTTCAGAAGAAAAAAAATCGCAGAAAAAAAGACAGCCCGAGCTGGATAGAATAATATCTCTTGAGATAATGTCAACATAAATTGTTACGGCTATTTTCTACAATTTCCCTGATATTATTTATGTTTCAAGTCGGTTGCTGGTATAGTATGCTAGATGGTATGTAGTATAGCTTAGGGATACTCATAGAAAGGTAAAGTTAATTCGAGGTGTTGATTTTGGACTTTAGCCGGAGGCGGTTGATTGACGGCTGAATGTGGCATTTAATGAGCCCGGCCCTCTACACAGTTCACAAGGAAGGGGATGGTAAACATATAGTGGTTGGACCTGCCTCTCATGGTGAGGTCAGTTTAATCACAAAATCAAAGAATAGCTTAAGGGTTGGGAAGGGTGTTTCATATTAAATATGTGCAATTAGCAATACGAACTTGAAATACTTTGAGATACTTTAAGAGCTTCCAACTGAAAGTCACATTGTATATTAAATGCGCTATATAGATTTTCTTACTTTTTTCCAATTTTTTACCTTCTTGCCTAGCAGATTATACCTTTCAATAATTCTCCTTCATAAACAGAAGCTTTTTATGCAAATTATCACCTCCAGGACGCTTCCGCGTTGACTCACAAGCCGAGGGCTGCGAGTGCCGACCACGCCTGCTGGTAAGTAACCATATAATTATAATTGTTTCGCCCTTGGTTCGACAGTTCCCCTCTAGGTGATGGAATCTATATATAAGGGATGTGCCCTCGAATGTAAACAAAATTATGTTTCCATTGTTTAAGCACTTGCCACGCTTCCGTTTGACTAATCCAAGAAGGCAATGGTAAAATTTGGAGAAATTATAAGCTTCTGGTAACCAGAAATCCTTCAAGCCCATTATAACAATATTTTCTCAGGTATTTCGAAGTCAGGGACAGTTAACAGACAGCTAACAGCCCCTATACATGGTTTGTGTCTTGGGTGTTGGCAGTAGAAAGAGACAACGACATTTTACCTTATTTTTTTATTTACGTCCCAGTCTATGTACTTCGTGCTGATTGGCTGAAGTACTTCTGCGCACAGGGAAAGTATATTTTTTCCCTGTCGTGGGACTCCTTCCGGATGTGGACTCCCAGTTCGGCCAAGCTTCAAGTGTCATGCATTTCGCAGAAATTCATCAAAGTCATCGGACACCTTGCTAGTGGAACGGCGTGTCGGACGGCCAAAGGATTTCGGGTAAAGGCCAAAGTCGCTAAGGAATTGTGAGGAATAGGCTTTAGAATTAGTTGTAATTTTTAAGCCCCCACCCAGGGGTACTTCTACCAACGCACTAAACATTTTTTTCGAGTGTTTTATTGCTCAAATGGTGTTAGGATTTGTAGGTTTCGTGAACAGGTCTCCTTCCTATAAGGAGTATAAGGAGTCTACCCCGTAAAGGATTTGACAGATTCAGCGTCGTTTTGCTTCGAAACTAAACTAAGATTGCTGAGAATAATGGGAGATATAGGTGACATGACTGAGACTGAGATGGGATCCAGGAGCAGGGACATTCGGGCCTCTTCGGTCACCTGAACTGGCGGGTAGATGTACAGGTTAAGGTCCTCGTTCACCCGAATGCGATCAGGATCCATGCTACCCGCCCTCCGTTCGATTTCCAGTTCCCTGGGGGGCTTGGAGAATGTGGCACGGTAGAAGGATGACTCTCGCCTCTCGGCTGTGAACATGGAACTGGTCCGGGCTTTGGAGCGCGCCATGGAGACCAGTGACTCTACATTGGCTAAGCTCTCCGTTGGAGTCTCCAGCATTTGGAATTTCTTCTCGCGGACCAGTTCCCGCCAGTCGAGGGCCACCTTCTTGGCGAACGCGAAATGCGCTTCCTCCACAAACGCCATGGTGCCCTATTTAAGGTGAAACTGATCGAGACTTCCTTGGATGTTTCCCCGCCAGAATACTCCACTGTCCACTATCCTAGAATTTCGTGAGCATTTTCTTGTAAACACTTCAGGTTTTTTTTAATTTACAGACGATTTTGCTCGGAACTATGTCATATTTAAACTGTTACTAAGGTCTAAGAGTAAGTTTTGAATTTTAAAAAATTTTTAGACTGAAGGTAAATTCAAAGTACTACATTTTTTTAATAAATCAAACTTTCTTGGTCCGAAGGCTGTTTTCGAGAATGGTTTCTTAAGTTGGAAGCTCTCATCTGAGAATATAAAACGGCCATAAAAAAAATATAAATTTTTCATGAGGTTCAAAATTTGACATTTTGACTACGATTTTATTTTATAATTATCCCAGATAGCATTATAATTTTTAATATATTGATTTAGAAATCTAAGATCAAAGATCAAAGAACAGAGGAAAAATACACCACCGATAGATGGCGCAGCTGCCAAGTCAGTTGCAGCTCTTCCATCTTTAAAAATGTGATGAGGCAGACTTATCTTTTGTATATTTAAATAAAATTAAACTAATTAAAACAGAGATGTGGATCGGCTTTACAATCAAAAAACTTTATGTATCTTTTTTAATAAAAAAAAAAGGAAATAAAATAAAAAAAACAAAGTTCTTTTAATAATATTGTTTAACATTTTATGTTTTGTTTCCCAAAATGAGAATAACCTTTATAAGAACTAACCTTTTAACTGAAATCCAGCTCTGCTAGAATGGTTTGCCATTCAAAATCATTATGATCATCTTCCAATTTGAGGCGACACCGCTCTGGAATGTGCTTGAAAAGTTCCCTGAAGGGTCCATACTGCTCCAAGCATTGAACGTCACCGACCAAGATTAGCTTGCACTTGGCTCTGGTGATAGCCACGGTCAACCGGCGCTGATCTTCCAGGATTTCCGACTCCCTCGAACGCTCCATATCGGGGACTCTGCTTCCAGTTTTGGCACAGCTATAGATAATGAGCTCCTTGTCCCTGCCTTGGTACTGATCCACAGTGTTGCACTCGAGGATGGGGTCCAATTTGGCGGCTAGCTTCTTTAAGAGTTCCACTTGCGCGCGGTAGGGAGCTATTACTCCGATTTGGGAGGCATCGAATCCAGATTTAAGTAAATAATCAAGTAGGTGCATCACAACGCCGGCCTCGCAAACGTTGGCGTACTTGGAGACGCGCTTCTTGGACTTGGTTTTCGGCTTCTCTTCCTGATCTCCATATTTTTGGTCGATGAAGGAACAGGTGGTCATGATGCGGGCGTTGATAAGCTTTTCGCAGCGTTCCAGGCAATCTCCGGTGTTGATGAAGAACACAGCTTGATCCAGATGAGTTTGTAAGACTTTTTGGACCCACTTGGAGGCTTTTACTGAAGGTTGCAGCTGTAACCGGGCTCCAGATACAGTTTCCGAGGCACACTGCAGCTGTCCGGCGTAGGTCAGCTCGTTGGCCAGTCGGGTTATGGTCTTATTCATGCGATACTGCAGACTCAAGACTGCCGTGGCCTCCTCAGAGTCCAGCCTGTGAAAGAGTGTTTCCTCAGCACCCCTTTGCCGAGCTTCGCTGGAACGTATCACTGGCGGCAACTGCTTCGGATCTCCAACGAGGACGAATTTGCTGCAGAAGCTCAGCGGCCGAAGGACGGTTGGCTGGAGAACTTGTGTCGCTTCATCCACGATGCAGTAATCAAACTTCTTCCTTTGGAAGAGAGCGTGGCTTGTGCCCAAACAGGTAACCCCTACAATTGAAGGCTTATCCAAAGCCGTCGCCAACTCCTCCACAGTAGTGCAGTGATGGGTAAGCCGCGCCTCGCTGATTTCTCCAAGCTGGGGATGAATCCGCGAGCTAGAGCCGAGACGCATCAAAGGCAAGTCAAAAGGCAACAGGCGCAACAAGAGATTGTCCACAGCGGAGTGGGTGTGGGCGGTGATTAGCACACTCTTGCCGAGAAGATGAAGAACACGAACCAGGGACACCAAAGTCTGGGTTTTTCCAGTGCCGGGAAGACCCTTGATCAACAGATGGCTACTGGTAGTTAAAGCTCTCAGGGCTGCAGTCCTCTGAACTTTGTTTAGAGCCAAAAGCATCTTGGCGCCTTTTGTTAATATCAGGGCGGGCAGAATCTTACTTTGGGTTGGAGGTCTCTTCGCCACAACGATTTCACGAAGCTCCTGGAATCGGGGCTCGTCGGAGAGAAGCAAGCCCAGATTTGTGTAATTAAAGGTGGAAAAGGTCTGAGATTCGTTTTTGTCCACAATAAAGGTCTCCCCTTCGTAGATCTTACTGAGATCACGATCCAGCCGTAGTACCAAGTGCCGCTTTTCCAGCAAATCTATGAAGCCCGATGCTACGGCCAGGCGTGAGCTGGAGCTGACCACCACATATTCGTCCACATCGAACTGAAAGAAGTAATGATATTAAGATTCTCTAACAGACAAGCCAAGTTCTTTACACCACTGAGTTTCAAATCCAGACTGGAATCGGCTTCCTCGTTGAGCTCCAAGCCCTGCTTGTAGCGTCCTTCTTTCATCTCAACCTTCTGGCCACTCCTCAGCTTCAAGTGACCTATGGCACGGCCTTGTTTTTGCCTAATACTGGGATCTTCTGTCCAAAAATGAGCAAAGTGGTTGGATTGGCGGTTGTGTTGCTCTTCTAGTGCCAGCACACTGCACCAATGCCGTACATAGTCGTGATCGCGTTGGAGAAGATGACCCAGCAGCTGGGGCATGAGCTTTTTCAGAGGATGAGATTCACTAAGCTCTAGCTTATCATCGCTTTGAGCAAAACTGGTGCATATGGTGTTGTAGGCGCAGTTACCGCATGCACTGTGATGATGTATGGGCTCTGGCAGCTGCAGCTGCGGTAGAGGATCAGTGTTTTCCAAGCCAGGAGTCACCTCCCGGGTCAACCAATGAGCTAGATCATTGCGGAGCAGCACCAGATCCCTTTGCTCATTTCTGCTGCTGGGCACCTCTCGCAGGAGTCCCTCCCTGATGTACAACAGCAGGCCAGACGTGGTATCCTTGCCCAGCACCGAATGCATTAGCTCATAGAGAAGCAGCTGCCCTTTGTGCTCCATGGAGAAACTGGCTCTTCCAGTTTTCAACTCCAACGGAATAGTCTTCTCCGTTTGATTCCGACTCTTCACTCTCACTGACACGTCCACTTTCCCTTTGAGCCCCAGCTGAGGCACCCAAAGGTTCTCTTCAATGTCACGAATCTCGTGGATGCGCCCCTGAAAGGCTTCTGGAGGATATCTGTCAGGAGCTTCGCCGTTTATATATTGGGAGACGAACCGGGAAATGGGATCTAGAAATGTGTGTAGCTGCAATTCGACCTCAGACTGGGTTAGATTGTTGGCATAGAGCATGTGGGCCAATGACGAGCTGCCCAGCATGTTCTGAAGAGCCAACCGTATGTCATCCTTGGTGGCAAGCTTCTGGAGAAGTACGCTCTGCAGCAGTTCATGCACTAAAGTGCCAATGACCATCTGGAAGGGGACATGAATGAAGCTATTACGATGGCAAAGATTACTTAACGCTACATACAATGGAACTACCCGAATCCAGACCTCGGAATCGTTCCTGAAGAACTGATTTCCGGCGACAAAAGAGTGAGCCGGTCAGTGTGGTGGCGGAGATCAACAAGTCGGGGTGGGAGACACAGAAACCATAGTCCTTGCTTACAAGATAGGCGCCCAAAGACGGCTGCCATTTGGCCAAAAGAGAAACAGTGTCACCGACTTCCAGGCGCATGCCGTTCCATGGAGTCTGCAGGTGACACAAGGCTGTTTCTGCCGGCTCGTCAGAGCGAGTGGACTTTTTCACCAAGATCTTGCATTCTCTGGTCTTTGGCATCCATTCCACCTGTTCCACAGTACAGCGCTGCCACTGGCTGAGGTCCAAGCGGTGCTCAGAAACAGACTCCAAGGCACTTTCCACCGCCAAATCAAAATCAAAGTCGCTAGTGTCCCACTCATTATTTTTCAGGCCAGCCGAAAAGTCCAAGGACTTGAATTTCTTGGGTGAGCAGTTGTTAGAATTTATATTCTCTCCCTTGGTAGGCGTCAGCACCCGTTTTGTAGCCATTAAAATAATTGTTTTTTTAATTTTTAGCCACTTTGTTGTCTAACCAATTTGGCGCCAAAATTGATAAAGTTAGAGATGAAACATTGATATTTATCGAAGAAATACCAAAAAATACTGACCAAAAAAAAGGTAAAAAATTGTTGGCAACAAATTGGCCACGCTAATCTGATCCGTTGGCCATACTAATCTGATCCATTGGCCACACTAATCTGATCCGTTGAGCAAGATTCGCGCGTGCTTGTGTTGTTTTCGTGTATAATTTGTTTAAAAAATTGTTTTGTTGAACCGGGCGCTATAACAAAAGTTCTTTGCGGTGCCAAACTATTCAGCATTGAAGCTGAAACCCACCCATAGTGGCCAAAATGGCCCTGCAAAATGGCGAAATGTAGAGTAGATAAATAACAAAAAAAAAAACCCACCCAATTGCAGTGCGTGCACTTGTATGAGTGAGTAAGCTGCCGCGAATTGTGTGAAAAAGAAAATAAAATAATTATTGGTAAAAACCGGGATACGTGCTGAAACTATTATCTGGCTGCACCCAAAATATGCGGACCTGGACATACAAATAGCGTAAGCTTTGAAAATTCCAAAGATCTGCGGCTTATAGGTGGAATATTTCTCACTGACTTCATTTGGATTTGGATGCATATGTGTGCGTTTCCTTCTTTTCGCTGGGCAGGCGGGCGTCTTTTTTTGTGCTTAACTTTGCTTCTTTTCGAGTTACGCCTATTCTTTATGCTCGCTTACTTCCTCTTTTTATTTTTCTCTTTTATCAACACGTTTGCTGTGAGCGGAATGGCAAAATACTCGATCACCGATAGCTCCCCCTTCAATCCCCTCTCTTCTATCAACGTTACTTTCGATGTCAATTTTAATTATGAAATTATTTAACGGTGATTGCGATCTCTCTTGCTCTCCCTCCCTCCCCCCATGGAAGTCTTGTTATTTAGCTCTCTCTCTCACTCTCTTTCTGTCTATCTGTCTATCTCTCTTTTCAAGTACATCACAGCAACCTGCTGGGTTTTCTTGTGGTTTCTTAAGAGGGTCTTATTAGTGTCGGTGTTGAAACATCCAAACATCTTAAATTAATAAATAAACATACAAAATATGCATATATTAAGTAAGTAAAAGATTTCAAAATTTCAAGGGAAATATTTCTTATAGTTTATCTTTAGTTTTCTGCCCTTCTGTTGGTAATACACCCTATAAGGCCAGGCCCTCTGAAGATTAAACAGCCCAGTGTTTCATCATATCCGACTATAGACTGCAGAAGACTATAAATAGAGGATAGATACATGTGTGGAGAGTGCATGGAATGTAAAGCTGGAAATGGCGGATGGGTATTTATACTTTTCTGGTTATCCCCCTTAATCAAAGATGGATAGGGGATAAGAGATATATGTATGAATAAAAGTTTAAGACTGAATGAGTTTAAAAGTTTATGCATATATTTCCAAGATACTTTTCGTCTCAACTATTTTTTGTAGTGCATTTAGGATTACTTTTTGCCATATACCTCGAAAATAACAAAAAAAAGCCAACCTGGAGGGTGTGACTCACGTGACAAACCAAGCCATTTTAAAGCTACAAACCCAAAGAATTTGTGGTTGTTTCTTTTGTTTTGTTTTTGGTGTTCTTTTTTGTCATTTGTTTCGCTGTTTTTTTTTTGCCTCTTTTTTGCTACTTAACACTCTTGAGCACTTGGGCACTTGAAGCCTCATCAATTCATCACCAAAGACCTTTTAATTTGGGTTGTCCGACTACCCCACATACCCCTAATACAAGCTTGACTTAGAGATACAGTCTTATGGAAAGCTCTCCCTTAGAAAACTCAACAATATTAATTTATTGGTCGCTTCTTAAGCCATAGCTTGGCATAATTATTTTATTCCTCTTTAATTTCTTCAAAACTACCAACCTTTATGTCAATGATCTGCCCCAGTTCGCCAGCCAACTGAACGGTAACCAAGATGTCCTCGCCCTTTTCAAGCTCTGAACACCAGTTTCCGCCCAGCTCACCCTCGGGCAGCTTGAGGTCCTCCCGTAGGTCTCCGCGTTCTGACTGCAGGGTAACAAATCCATCGTCACCGATAGAAATTAGGTGGTAGTCCTCGCGCTTCACAACCGGCACCTCCACAATTTCGGTGGCGGGAAAAGTATCCTCGTACTTTTCCTGGGTGAAGAAATCGACGCCCACCAGGTGGACTTTCGATGAAGAGTCTACAGGAAATCCTGTGCTGGACGTTTCGATGATTTTGCAGGGACGTTTCTTCAGAATCACAAATTCATCTTTGTGCAAATTCCAGCACGGAACGTATCTGATAGGTCCTTCGCCTTCGAAGGTAGGTAGTTCGCCTTCGTCTGCCATCGCTAAGATTCGACTTCCACGTGTTAGAGTTGTATCAAAAGTGACATATTTTGTCTAAAAACTTAAAATATATAAAGCTAGGGTGAGTCCGAAGAGAACAAAACAAAAGTTATCCAATAGTTGTATTGATGCGAGAATCGATCTTTTACACTGAGCGAATCATAGAGTGGGTTCCGTATGAAAATACTTGGGATTTTTATAATACATTTTATAGATTGAGGGAGCAAATTAAAATTGAAACATTTTTAAAAATAGAAAATTTACTTAAAAAACCCAAAAAGTCGGATATATATTTTTATTTTCAGTTTACATTTTTTGCAGTGCACATTTTCAGGTTCTGTCTTTGAAACAACCAAAGTAGACTCAGTTCTGGTTCTAAATAAACAAATATTTAAATTTAAAATGTATGAATATTTTATATGAATGGTCTCTAAACTTTAGGGTCTTGTTAAACAGCCCAGCTTTGCCCATTTGGGTATTTGATTCAAATTCTTTAATAAATTTTCAAGGTAGCTTTGGACTAAACGTGTGTGTTTACCTTTGCACGTGCCTGAATAATAGCGGCGTTGAAACATGTCGAAACTTGAAATTAATAAACAAACATACCCAAGAGAGAAAAAATTACTTTGGGTGAAGTCGAAGTTAGTATACCCTTTCAGTGCACATAAATAATAAATCGCAGAAATAAATCGCAAATATGGGATATAGATCGGAGTAGATCGAAGCAGATGGCCAAAAATTGAATCTGTAGGAAGCTCCTATATTTTATCTTTTAAATCACGAAAGTTGGTGCATTTCCCTATGGGATATAGTTGACCGATTCTTATAAAATTGAGAAGATCGGAGCAGATGGTCCAAAATTGTATCAAAAATAGAAAAATAGAAAAAGCTCCGATCTTCTATCTTCAAAAACACGAAAGTTGGGGCACTTCCCAGGGTTCAGATATATGACAGCTATAGGATATAGTCAACCGATACTGGTTTATTCGACTTATATACTGCTGGGATAGAAAAGAAGGTGTAGTGATCCTGATTAAGATACTTTACATGGTCGGAGATGTCTGTACTATGACTGATTATCCCTATAGTACCCTCTGTAAGAGTATAACTCACCTGAAGGGTGTGATGATTCACGTGACAAGCCAAGCATATTTTAAAGCTCACCCCCAGAACTTGTAGTTGTTTTTGTTTTGTATCTGTATCTGAAAGTGTGCAGTAGTAGCACAGTTCTTGGTGTTCTTTTTCCGTTTTTCCGTGCTTACCACTCGGGCACTTGAGGTCTGGAAGCCTCATCCATTCATCACCAAAGACTGGCTTTTTATTTGGGTTGCCCGTGCTTGTCCCCACATACCCCCACACTACAAGCTAGACTTGGAGATACAGTCTTATGGAAAGCTCTCCCTTAAAAAACTCAACAAGATTCATTTATTGGTCGCTTCTTAAGTCATTGCTTGACATAATTATTTTATTCCTCGTCACTTTTTTCAAAACTACCAACCTTTACGTCAATAATCTGCACCACTTCGCCAGCCAACTGAACGGTGAACAAAATCTCCTTGCTCTTTTCAAACTCTGAACGAAATTTTCCGCCCAGGTCACCCTCGGGCAGCTTGAGGTTCTGTTGGTCTCCGTCTTCCGACTCCAGAAACACAAATCCATCGTTACCGACACAAATTAGTTGGTAGTCCTTCACAATCGGAACCTCCAGCCTTTCGGTGGAGGGGAAGGTACCCTCGAACTTTTCCTGGGTGAGGACATCGACGCCCACCAGGTCGACTTTCGATGAAGAGTCTTCAGGATAGCCTGAGCTGGACGTTTCGACGATTTTGCAGATACGTCCCTTCAGCACCACAAGTCCATTTTTGTGCAAATTCCAGCACGGAACGTATCTGATAGGTTCTTCGCCTTCGAAGTTAATTAGTTCGCGTTCGTCTGCCATCGCTAAGATTCGACTTCCACGTTTTAGAGTTGTATCAAAAGTGACATTTTTCTTAAGAAGCCTAAATTATAAAAAAGCTGGAATGAGCCCGAAGATAGCAAAACAAAAGTTACCCATAGTTGTATTGGTGCGAGAATCGATCTTCTACACTGAGCGAATCATAGAGTGGGTTCCGTATGAAAATTCTGAAATTATGAAAGGATTTTTATAATACATTTTATTGATTGAGGGAGCAAATTATAAATTTAAAACCCCAACAAGCCGGGAAAATATTTTTTATTTTCAGTCAATCCGTTTTTTGCTGTGTACATTTTCAGGTTCTGTCTTGAAACAACCAAAGTAGACTCAGCTCTGGTTCTAAATAAAGAAATATTTAAATTTAAAATGAATAAAGTATTTTATATGAATGGTCTCTAAACTTTAGGGTCTTGTTTAACAGCCCAACTTTGCCGATTTGGCAGGTGCCTGAATAATAGCGGCGTTGAAACATGTCTAAACTTTAAATTAATAAACTTTAAACATAAACAAGAGAAAAGCTTACTTTGGGTGAAGTCGAAGTTGATATACCCTCTCAGTGCAGATTGTTTATATAAATCGCAAATATCGGATATAGATCGGAGCAGATGGCCAAAAATATAACCTGTAGGAAGGTCCGATCTTCTATCTTTAAAATCACGAAAGTTGGGGCATTTCCCTATGGGATATAGTTGACCGATTCTTATAAACCTGAGTTAATCGGAGCAGATGGCCCAAAATTGTATCAAAAATAGAAAAATAGAAGCTCCTATGTTCTATATTCAAAAACACGAAAGTTGGAGCCCTTCCCATGGTTCTGATATATGACAGCTATAGGATATAGTCGGGCGATCCTGGCTTATACGACTTATATACTGCTTGGATAGAAAAGAAGGGAAGGTGACGCTTATGAAGATACTTTATATGGTGGGACTATGTCTATATATCTATACTATGACTGATTATCCCTATAGTACCCTCCTCTGTAAGGGTATAACTCACCTGAAGGGTGTGATGATTCACGTGACAAGCCAAGCATATTTTAAAGCTCACCCCCAGAACTTGTTGTAGTATCTTTTGTTTTGTATCTGTATCTTAAAGTGTGCAGTAGTAACACGCTTCTTGCTCACCACTCGAGCACCTGAGGATTGGAAGCCTCATCCATTCATCACCAAAGACTGGCTTTTTATTTGGGTTGCCCGTCCTTGTCCCCACATACCCCCACAGTACAAGCTAGACTTGGAGATATAGTCTTCTGGAAAAGCTCTCTCTGCTCAAAAAACTCAAAAAGAACACTCAGATGATCCATTTATTGATCGGTTCTCAAGCCAATGCTTGGCATTATTAGTTAGTTCTATTGATTACTTGTCCAAGCCACTGTTTATCTTCATGGCGATGACACACTCCTCGCCGCAGGCCGCCAGCACGGTGCAGATGAGGTCCTTGCCCTCATCGAACTCGGAGCGCACGCTACCGCCCAGCTCGCCCTCGGGCACCTTGAGGTCCTCCCGTATCTCACCGTTGTCGGACATCAAAGTCACAAATCCGTCGTCACTGATGTCAGTTAGCTGGTAGTCCTCGCGCTTCACATGCGGCACGTCCATGTTGTGGGTGGAGGGGCAGATGTCCTCGTACTTCTTCTGGGTGAAGATATCGACGCCCACCAGATGGACCTTGGCGTGGCCATGCTTGCCGGTCTTCGAGGTGGACATGTCGACGATCTTGCAGGGGCGTCCCTTAAGCATCACGAAGCCGTTCTTGCGCAGGGCCGAGCACTGCATGGGGAAGGTCTTGGAGGCCCCCGAGTCCACGGTATCGAATTGGGCATCGTCGTCGTCGGCCATCACTGAGATTCGCCAAAGATTAGTCTCTCGTTAGCTTATAAAAAATGCTTAAAATATATATAGAAATATTTTAAAATTAATTTTTTAGAGATACTCTGTCTGTCTGTCTGGGGAGAGGCTGGTCTCTCGCCTGAACTTTGTGGCTTGTAATGAAGTCTAGATTCGAGTTGAAGTGACTTGAAGGTTAAAGGTCTACTTGGATTACCTTTTCTTCAATTGAACTTTGTACAGTTCCAGTTACAGTTATTTGGTTTATCAGATCTAATCAATATTTGCAATTCAATATCATATAGCGGGGCTCGGCCCACTCAAGTGTCGTTCCACTTCACGGCACTGCTGACGGCAAGCTTTTGGGCCCTAAACTCAAAGCTTTTGGCCATTTGAATATTTTATAAAAATTATATAACAAGTTTTCAAGGTTTATCTTTTTAGGGGGAAGCTATATAAGGTGGAATATGACCTGGTTGGAGTCTAACTATTGCCCTACTGCCTTCTATATAATTTCCCAGAGTGTGGTCATAACCAAGTTCATAACTAAATACATATACCCACTCTGCATCCAGTTACACTACCTGCCAGTTGTCACTGACCACATTTTCTGTATTTGCCGGCTCTCGAGTGAATTTCAACTATTTGTGGCCGTCGTCGCCAAAGAGAGAGAGCCCCCCAGTATGCAGTTTTGGACTCGGACTACTAGTTTTGGTTGCAGTGGGCGCCTCGTATTACAAGAATTCCGCTAACAAGGTCATGCTGGACCCCAAACTGAAACCCGAAAAAAAAATATCTTTGGCCTAGACAACAACAACAACAACAACACTAACAAGAAACATGTTTGCAACAACACCCAGTGGTGCTTAAGACAGGCCTTCCCACCACCTCATCTGATATTGGTAGTTATCGAGATTTTTAGTGATCGTTTGACGCTCTTTTTTTTTTTTTGCATTTTTGGATTTTTTTTTTGTTGGATTTTACTTTCTATTTCATTTCGAATGCGTTTTTGTTCGACAATCTCCATCTCCATCGGCATCGCCACACACATGCAGCTCTTTCACTTCTTTTGAAGTTTTTGGATTTTAAACTAAAAGGCCTTTGTCCGGAGAGCCAGTTACCCGTTTGGTAGAACTGGCTGGACTCTCGATTGTGGCTGCTATTGGGTTATAAACTATGCGAGTTGTGTAAGATTTCAGCTATTCTGTGGGTTCTTTTGTGTTTCTCCAGGCACCTGAAAGTGCACCGGTCTTCCAGATCGTATTTCAGAAGCTCTTATGCCATTATCTGCAAGTCTCAAGTATCCACCAGGCTTGTAGAGAGTCTTTAGAGTCTAACTACAAAGCTTCATCACTAATATCTTTTATTTTTCTTTTAGAAAAAGAAGGACAACTAAGAAGTACTAGGCAAGGACTAAGGATCATCCTTGGAATGTAAAGAAGTAATGACATCAAGACTTGGAGACCCACACGGGACCACCACCACCACCAAATAGAGAGCAATGGAAACCGAAACAATGGAAATTGAAATCGAAATCAAGAACGAAAAAAATTCAGATAAGGAAATAGCTATGATAACCAACCAAGAGACTGAAAATGCGGCCATAATAACAGGTGGAGACGAAGGTTCTGCCACCCGAGACAATACAACGAAACTAGATGGAACCTTTGCCATACCAGTTACGCCCCCCAACAAGGCGGGCAGTCGAAGTAGTTCCCTCAAAAAGCAAAATCGTATATCAAATGGAAGCGGTATGGAAAGAGAGGGCAAGGCACGTCGCTCCAGTGAGAACTTTCTCAAGAGTGATCTTCTAAAGCAATCGCACTCGATGATGTCCCTGCAGGCGCCCAGTGAGGAGCATCTAGAGCGACGTAATGTCGTTCAGGCCAAGATCCACTTGGAGAGACCCTATCATAGCCTTAAGGTGAGTGGGCCAGTAATGATGATACTCTTTATAGGTTAATAATACTATGTCCCTTTGCAGAAGAACTCACAGAGTGGAAGCAGCAACAAGATGCATCGGTATTCCTGGGGCAGTGGACACAGCAGCTCCAACAGCCTTCACAGCAACGCCACTTTGGGACTGGGCTCGTCCGGCAAGGACGACCTGTGGGCGGCCATCCAAACGAACTACAACTACATCATGGACACCAACTTGCTGGACACCTGCAAGGAGGCACGCTGTGAGATTGAGGGAGCGGCTGCAGTGTTGGAAATGTCCAGAGAGGGCTGCGTCAAGGTGGGCTGTCTTATTCGAGTTCTGCCCAAAAGTATGCTTCATTATACAGTCTTTGCCTGCTTTCCAGATGACCGACGAGACGCAACCCAAGGGCTTCAGTGAGGATCCCAAGGAGCTGCGACGCTGGCTCCGGGAAATGGAAAATAAATTGGAATCCTCGCCGACCATTTCAGAGTTGACCTTGTTTGGTAACGCGGATCTGCAAAGGCATTTAGCAGTTCACTCGGTGAGTTGATGTTTTTTGAAGAAAGAGATTAATTTTTTGTTTAAAATATTCTCAGTCCCTGGCGTAAGGTGCCGGCGGTTATAATTTAATTATTATAAGTTTTGTAAATATAAGTTTTCTTTAATAAATAATAAAAATAATACAATAACATAGATAATATAGATATAGCATCAAAAATAGCAACTAAATTCATCATATACTTCAAAATATACTTATACTTCATTCTATTTCACACTAAGGAAGGCGTTATACCCCTCGGCTATCTTCCCCTCCAAAAAACTATAATATTTTAATATACCTTTCAATATTTGGAAGCAACTAACTATACTATACTATAATATCACTAACTAACTACACTATACCACACTTTGTTAAGAAAAGATCCTTCTTTAAGTAATAAGTACCATAGCTTAAGTAGTAGTAACCCTTTAGTTTAAAGGATTTATACTATCTTCTAGTAGAGGACTAAACAAATAAACCAATGACTAAATAAATAAACAAGTTAACTTTAAAAAAATATAATAAATAAATAAAAACTTTTATGAACGATTGCCTCAAGAGCAATGATTTTTGAATATAATTAGACAAAACAGCTTCCCTTTTCTTTAATTTTTCTTGCAACTTACAAGCATTCCCGTCTTTCGATTAAACATACCATTGCATAATCTATGAAATCATCGTTAATAACTCCAACATAGCTCCAAAAATTATAGCTCCATAAACGTAATACTTCTACCCTTTGTTAGCATTTCAAAAATCGCTGGGCTATAATTAAGAAAAGTGAACGAAAAGGGAGAGGTAGCTCCAACTACTTCCTCACAATCAGCTTCAGCTCCAACAACCTCTTTCGATAATCTGTTGACAGCCTCAATTAATAGTGCCCCGTGGAATACATTATCTTATCGTGGAGGCTAGGGCAACAAAGTGGTCATTGTGTGAGTCATATTTTTGAGGTTTCAATCGAACCCTTTATGGATTATTGAGGATATGAATAACCGCATTTGGATTGCATTTCTAATTTAGCTGTCCAATTCTATCCAACTGGGTTTCATTGTTTTTTGGCGGCAAAGCTCCCACAACCGGATTTACATAACGATTGCTGGATATAACCTTTCGCCTAGTTCGTTGAGTTACTCCATAGTCAAGCATTGAATATAAATGTGGACCATATGGCCATCTGGGTAGCTTAACCGAGTTGATTGCAATTGCCGCGCGGCAATAAAACATAAACAAACACACAAACTGGCCACGGTATCAGCTGGATAGTAGTTAGCCCGAAACCCGGCAATGACTGCAGGTCCACTCGCTGCTAACTTCAGTTATAGTTCAACTTTCGCGTCAACTGAACCTTTGATAAACTTTCGTTTTTATTTAGTCCGACTCTCTGACCAACTAGTTGCCATTGTTTGGCATCAACTACAAAACAAAAAAAAATTGTTTGATAAAAGTACACAATAAAATGTAATGTTTAAGCTGCGAGCTTCAAGTTGAACGTATGAAGTACCAGATAATTGGATTCAGCATTAATTTGGTTTTGAATTACTTAGGTCTTTAAACATTTAAGTTCAATAGTGGAGTTAGTTACTAAATATTAATACCTAAACTTAATCCTTTATAACTACATACATTTCTTTCTTTCTCTTCTGCTGTAAAACCCTGAAAGTTTTGTTAAAGGGTCTTACACGAAACTGAAAGTTAAAAGAGAAGGGTTTCAAGTTTCGAACCCAATTGGGAACATAATGATTGTCGATTTCGTTATCCGCTCTAATTGACAAAATTTATCAAAAGAGTAGTTTTTAAAAAAGAAACTTCCTTGATTTATTATTTATAACATTTTATTTAATCATCGTTGGTACAATTCAAATCAATATCTTGGAGAATCAATGGTAAATGACATGACCGTAGGCGGGGGCAGCGAAGGTCTTCACAACAGGGACACTGTGGACCACTGGAACATGCTTGACAACGGGAACATGGTGGACCACAGGGACATTCTTCACCACCGGCACATGCTGAACCACAGGGACACTCTTCACCACAGGCACTTGCTTCACAACGGAGACCACTGGAGATACGTGGGCAACCGGAACCACACCGTAGTGTGAATCAACAAAACTGGGGGCAGCAAGAGCCACCGAAGCCAGAGCGAGGATAACAGCGATCTATAATAAGATTATATTAATTGATGAAGAAGTTGGAATAGATCCTTCTACTTACAATGCGGAACATGTTTAGAAGAAGATCTCCGAATAGATACGTTTGAAAGTGAAGTGGCTTCTGCTTGAGTCGGTGGACTGTTGATAGTTTTCCACCAAACCATTTTCTTTATATAGGCCCGCGATGAGGCTTAGAGGTGCCCTCTGACCACGCGCCAAACGGGTTTATCCGTTCCTTTGTATAAATTGTTGGTTTAATTGGGAGAATGGACCTATCAGTTGACCCAGAGGTGTCGTCTTGGTAGATATTTATGTCGATATATCGACCTTGGTTCTGACCGATCATCAGCCACGCGTGGTGCGATCGACATAACGACAAAGATGGGCAAACGAACGCAAAGATTTTAATTGTTTAAAGTTTAAACGTAAAGGTATTGAACAGAAATAATGACAAATTTTTAACAATCGACAGATTAAAGAATGGTCTCGCCGCTCGCGACCAACTTTGAAAGTTTTTATCAAAAGTATAATACGCATTGTGCTGCGTATTATGGAAACTCAAGTATAATTAAACGTGTTTGGTCATAATATATTAGCAGAAGTTTAGCGCCATATTCAGTAGAACCTATACCTATAAAAAGGTGAAGCCAATGGTCAAAAAATACAGTCCATCGACTACACTCTTCAGTAGCTAAAGCTCCTAGTTCCAAGCCCTAAAACAATCCTCAAAATGTTCCGTTTTGTAAGTACTAATAGATATCCTTGGTGTTCTCATCAAAAAAATATAAACTTTGTAGATCGCCGTATTCTTCGCCCTCTTGTCGGTGGTCCTCGCTGCTCCCAGCTACATTGCCCCATCTTACGGTGTGGTGCCTGTGGCCCATGTAGCTCCAGTGGTTTCCGTCGTGAAGCACGTCCCGGTGGTGAAGAGTGTCCCTGTGGTTCAGCACGTTCCCGTGGTGAAGAACGTCCCAGTCATTAAGAATGTTCCCGTGGTAAAGCATGTTCCTGTGGTTCACAGTGTGCCTGTCGTCAAGTCCTTTGCTGTTTCGAGCTACGGACATGACTATTACGGTGGATTTTAAAGGATTCCTAATCGAAAAACCTCATCGAAGACTAGACAAGATTGTTGAATAAAAAAATGAATTATTAAAAAAAAAAAAACATATTTTTCTATTAAAAAAATTATAAGGAGATATATTTTTGACGCAGTATATAGGAGGCGATCTTCTCAAAGACCTCTTCTCAAGGGTTCCTCATCCGGGTAGACTTCTATCATACCCACTCTGCTTAAGTGAAGTCATTTAGAACTAATCCTTTTTAGATTGAAAGGGTGTGGGTGACTACCACAGTAGACTACAGGGTTCTAGATAGTCTTCACGTCTTCTTACATCTCAGAATGTAAAGAACCCCTTCTAACATAATTTATACTACAATACTTGTATCGGTTCTATATGATTTTATAGATATATATATATAACTATCTATATGTCTTACAATATCTATTTATTTAAAAAAAAAAATATAAAAGTTTGGCATCTTAGGCCTTTGGCTGTACTTTATCCATAGATAGCTAGATCTTATAGGTAAAGATACCCAAGCTAAAGTTATACTCATATACCATGTACCTCATTTCGGGTAGTTGATAGATAAAGAACCATTTAGATGCAATTTGCAAGCAATTTCAATTTTTATAGTCCCCCAATATCTTCCATGAATATAGTACCTGACCCTAATTTGCATGTCGAAAACTTTACTAGCCTTGGCTATTTTTAAGAATAGTTTGCAGCGAGTGGATATGCAACCTCCTCAGTGTATTTAATTGTTGCCAATTGCTGTTGTTGAGTTGTTGAAGCTCTTTATAATCATTGTTTTTTGTTTTCTTCTTTTTAACCAACACTATTTGTCGCGTCTTTCTCTCGGCGCTAATGCTTCAGTTGCTCTAAGCATATTTATTTGTCAGATACATTCATTAACTTGTTTGCAGTTACGGATCTCCGGTTTCCCCTATACCAGTTGACTTGTAGCTTTGTTTTTTTTGCAGCCTTTGCCACCTTATTTCTTCTCGACTCTTTGTGCTTGGTGATTTAAATAGAAACATTTGTGTTTGTTGTGTAGTTGAAACAACTAGTCACCTAGTCACAGTAATGTGGATGGGACTTGACCTAAATTTTTACTTTGTATTAAAATAGTTTCTTATTTAACTACCTTTGGGTTTTAGCCACCGAATATCAGTTGAAGATTGTATCCATTTTTTTTCACAGACGAAGACAACTTGAAGACATTCTTTTAGGGATTCTTATGCCCAACAACTCTTCTTAGGCTTCTAGCCTAGCCTTTGTTTATTCGTCGCTTGTTTCTTGGACAGATCTTTCCATCTGATTTGTGTTTCTGATATAGTCTACAAATAAGGGAAGACATGTTGGCCAGGCCAACGATTGTTACTTGCTGGAGGTAACTGGATTGGTTTGTTGGATTTTGAGAAAAGCGATTCAGGAAAAAAATGTTTTCTATTTCCTTGGGAACTATCTGTGGCAGAGTATGCGTACACCAAGCGCTCCATATGCAGCTGAAGAAAATACCTCAAAAGGCAGTGATCTACTTTGTTTTTGGGCTGGGGCGGATCAGTTATGTGGCTTTTTTCGACCAAAGCATGTGGAACAAACATGAAAACTTGCAGGAAATCCGACTTGTGGTTCTTTATGATCCCGCACTTGGATTAACATTGTACATTTTATGTTTAAGTGGTAGGTTTAAAAAAATATAAAATAATGAAAAAGGGGTAATAGGAGAAGGGTAATACTGAAGAAGTCTAGTCATTTTTCTTTGCTTTTATTTAAATAATAATGGATAATAATCGTCCTGGCATAAGCTATTATTAATATTTAATACCTCTAGTATTTTCTTTTAACCCTCAGCTAACTATTTATGTTTTTTTCTGGCCTACAAATACCATTTTAATACAGCAAAGTAACACCATCCACTAATTAGGGCCACTATACAGTTAAATACAATTTTTTTTTTTTGTAAATTATTAACTAGAAAGAACTTTTTTCCCCTTTGCCTACTCAAGAATAGTTTTTCTTCCACTTTAGCCTCAAACAGAGAAGCCGCCGCATAAATTATGGCTCAGTAACCGGTGGGCGGCACTTGGTTTGTTATTTTTCATAAAAATATGCGCAGGCGCATATACGGCAGCTGCAAGGCGCGCAAAAAAAAAATTTAAAAAAAAAGAATGGAAGAAAGTATGGAGAATAGTATGATTTCGCCTTTCATCCATCGGATCACAGACCAATAGTGGAGCACTAGGTCAGGCAGCTGAAGATAGTTTTAGTGTTTCTTGATTAAAATTAATTTGGCGTTCGGTGATTGAAAATTCAAACATATATTAGCCTGGAGTTCAAAGTCTAGACAATTTTCTTTGTAACTGCCTTTAAAATCTCTCTATCTTTTACAATTTACATCCTAGATGTCTAGAGCGGAATACATAAAAAGATTCGTATATTTGTTGACTCTTAATCTGCTTTTAAATATAAAAATAAAATAATTTTTTAAATTTTTTGTTTAATTTTCTGGAAGTACCGCTTCAAAAATCTACAGAATTGCATGCAGTCACTATATGACCCCAAACAAAGGTTACAACTTTGGCAATAGTTATCCGATTCTTAAGCGGAATACCTTAAAAGATTGTTCGGAAGATTCTCCATAGATTTGCATCCAAATCTAAAAGAAAAATATATTTTTAAATTTTTTGTCAAATTTTCTGGAGGATCTTTTTTTGAAAATTCAACTTCAAATTCATTATATGACTCCAAACAAAGGTTATATCTTTGGAAATAGTCATCCGATTCTTGAGCGGAATACCTTAAAAGATTCGTAGATCTATTCTCCATAAATCTACATCAAAATCTATAAAAGAAATAATTGGTTAGATATTTTGTAAAATTTTCTAGAGGGTACCCTTCAAAAATGAATTTTTTTTCTCCCGCCTAAGTTTTTTTTTTAAGATTTATGAAGGTCTTGCCCCAACCTATATAAATGTTAGTTTTAAAAGGTTGTGGGTTGCCGCAAGTTTCCTACTGTTGTCCACAAAGAAATTAGTTTTAAAGAAACCCTTTTCAGGGTGTGTGGGTGGAAAAGAGTACAAAAGGCAGTGGGAAAAGCAGAGAAAACTGTAAGAGCTGCCATCAATTAGACCAACCTCATTAATGCCTGGTGACTGGAACCCACACAGCAGCAGTAACAGCAGCTCCGCCATTCGGGAAAGACTTCGGGACATTGCGCTTCAAACTTCAATTAAATGCTGAAAATCGTGCATAGGCAATATTTATCAATCACCATTATTCTAACTGTATCACGCTTGGCCGAGACCGACGAATTCAAGTTAACGAATACGCTTAAAACTTGGTTAAAGATTCAAAGAGCATGACATCTTGGTTTGAATTCAACTTGAATTTCTCTGCTAAAAGTTAATTATTGCCAAAACAACTATCGCTCTTATGGTATTAGTCGTGACACGCTGCTATCACTAGACGGATTTGGATTCATAACGAAAGCAAAGTTCACTCAACAGTTCACTAGAACAGCTAGATGAGTGAGCAGCGACAGGTTGAGGGGGGAACAAGGAAGGCGGTTTAGGTAGTCAAGTTGCTAAACGGTGGCTTTTGCTTCTAGCTGTAGCATTCTCTTCTTTAAATCTCCCCAAGTCCGGGGCACATGCAACAATGAGCTCGCAACTTTTAAACTGTTTCCATCGTAGTCGTCGCCTGTTTGAGAAAGCTTCTGTCTTTCTTCTACTGTTTCTTTTAGGCCACGCTACAACATAATTTTAGTAGCATGGTATAGTCGAATGGCTCTAGTGGTCTTCACGGTTTCGGCCACAAAATCCTCTGATTTTATAGAAAATAAATTTTTAATAAATAGTTTTGCAAAAGTTTCCAACAATAAAACGAAATTCGGCTTTATAAATTACTACAGTGACCCATATAGTTGCCCACAGATTAATTAATTATTCCCTGTTGAGAAAATCCAATTGGCACTCGTCAGCGCATATTTTTTATTGTCTTGTAAGTAGCACATCCAGAAACATAATAGGCCATGCCTGGGGCATTCATGCCCATGCGGCGGTAAGTCGCTGTTCGTGGTTGAAATTAAACCGTTTCCTGCTTTTAAAATAGAGTAAAATCCTAATATTAATAGTTTATTGCTTTCGAAATGGTGAGCATGCTCTGAAGACAATATATCTTGTGGGTTGGATATAAAATTTGATATCTTTTGCAAGAGTGTATGAAGTATATTATTATTATACTCCCATTTATTTATAGGAAGCTCTTATTTGAAATTTTCCTCAAGTTTAAAAAATGTAGTTCCAGATTCGAAAAAAAGTGCTGCAGTTGTATCTATATTACATATCTTTATGGTTTTTACAAACAATGACTAGTTAATGTTCATCGTGTGAATTATCACAAACTTACTGAGTTTTCTTTTAGCGACTAACTAATTTCCAATTAACATAAACTATCATCTGCCATTAGCAGGAAGACCTGCCCGATTAGACTTTCAAATTCCATTACAATATTTAAACAATAATCATGATAATGATGATAATAGGAAAAAAAAAATAATTCTAATTATTATATTCCAAGTTCCAATGTTTCGAACTTGAAACCTGAAGAATTTTAGTTTTTTTTTTTAATAATTCAATTTTTTATTAATTCAAGAATAAAATAAAAAGTAAAAAAAAAAGTGCGACGGAGAAAAGTGAAGAGAATTAAGAGAGTTCCGCGCTCTCATGGTTAATAAGGTTTAACAGTGGTAACTTACAGATACTACTTACTACTTTACATGCAGATACAAATGAACAATAAACCATAAATCCTTAACAGAGGAACTCTACAGATACTGTTAAAGTATCTACAGATTCAAAATGCACTATGCTAACATTATGCATGGTGCGAGGGAGAAACGTGGAGAATCTCGAGAGAGCGCTTAACAGCGGCCACTTACACTCACAGATACAAATGCAGCGTTTAACAGTGGCATTTTACAGATACTGTTAATGGTATCTACATAGACCAATGCTCTTGTGTATATACTTAAAGTAAGACGCGAGCTCCGCGAGATCGGACCGGATCTGTTTGGTACGGATGAGCAATTCAGTAAAAAAAAAAAAAATGCGCGCGAAGCGTCGGTTACTAAATACAAATTATCTTTAAATCCCTCATGAAAATAAATTAAAAAGTGAGATGTTAAGCTGAAGAATACTGAGTGTAGAATCTATAGAACAGTGCCCATACTTTTGTTCAGCTCCAGACCTATATACTTCCCAAAAAAAATAAGTAATCTTTTTTGGAGTAATTATTACTCAGTTATGTATAGTTCAGCGATAAACCTTGTATATACTTCCATATAAAATAAAACCACGTTACGATTGCATTTTTGTACGGAGCAGCAACGCGGCCCGCATCGTTTTATAAAACTTCCCGCTCTCCCTCGTTCCGAGTTCCGTTGCATTTAAAGTATATCTGTGTATGTGTGTGTGTTTGTATTTGTTCTTAACCCCAACTCCGGCAACGGCGTATCTATGTGAAGCGGCGCAGCTGTATCTGTGAGTGCGCAAAATACTCGGGGTTCGAACGCAAAGGTAAACTACCTACTTGCCTTTCTTGCCCGTTGTTTTTGTATTTTTGTGTTCGTCGACGAAAAGCAGCCGCAAAAATGTACGAAAAATACACCAAAATATAAGAGTGCCGCAACAAACAAATACGAAAAAAAAGAAAAGAAAAAGATTTTTCAGAAACGAGAGTGGAATCTCCGACACATGAAAGATATTATACCAGTATATTACTAAACAAAACCATCTCGGGGATCGGGGATCTTGGGTCGTGTGTCGCCGCATGCTCTGATTTACGACATTTCAAGATACTTCCTCTTTTATCGGCCTGTTTGCCTGTTTCTTATTCGTGGATCTCGTGGACATCGTGGATATTACAGTTTCTCTCGCCCAAATAGGAATAAAATGGCTTCAAGCCGATGATTCGGACTAATCCCCAACTCTACGGGTATGTTGTGGTCTTCTATCTCGAAATATCTGTCCTCTCCTTCTTGTGTATCTTAAAGATACTTTATTTGCCTTTATTTTTTGCGTATTGAAAATATATAGTGTGTGGTGAAAATATGTATTTCCCTCGTGCACGTTTTGCTGCTTTAGTTTGGTGCCCTCATCGATATGGCTTGAATTCTTGAACCATAAGTTTGCTTATTTTTCACACTTTCTGTGTATTTGTGAGCTATTTTATGCGTAGTTTTCCACTTCTCAACCGAAAATAATGTGTGAGCAATTTTAATTATAAATGGGACGAGTGAGAAGGCTTTTTTTGGTGGAGGAAAGAAATTAACTGTACGAAACTACTGTGTATAGATACGAGTGCTCATAAATACTCGTTTATTTAGTAGAGATCATATTTAGGTAAAAATTTTTTGAATTTCGAACAAAGCTGTAAATCATGTAAACAGAAATGTATAATTTCTTTTAATGATGATAATAAAGGTTCTGTTTTTCATTGGTAACCCTATCGTAACGCTCCAAATGTTAAAACAATTGTGTTGAGCAATTTGTATATCATCAGTATTCATGGGCTGCCTTACTAGATAATTTTCGGACAGCCCGGAAAATGATTTCAAATCACTAATTGGACATGGCTTTCGGCAATGACAATAATCATAAAACCTCATCTCTTTTGACTGTCATTAAGCTTTGAAATGAATTCCCTACAAGTTTCGGGAACGAATGCAAAATCCCCCCGTCACATATTTATGACACACTTCAATCAGATAAAAACTCTTTCCATGGCATGTTTTTATTGTTTAACTGACTTTCTGAACATAAAAAGGTATATAAGCTTCGGCTCTAAAGCTGACTTTCCTTAGAGTTATATATTTTTTTTTTTTTTTTATAAAATAAACGATAACTTGTTTGAGCTTTCTGGAAAAAGAAACCAGTTTTAAGGACATTGCGGTTGAGGTTTAGGTATTGAAACCTTTTTAGTTAAATTAACCCTTCTGTTTAACCTGTTTAAAGTTATGAAACATAATACTCTCCAAAGTCATGACCCTTAATCAGTCACAAAAATGGGCTTATCTGAAGAACACTCTTAGATAATGTTCATATCAAGATCAATGATATGACAAGCATGATTTTTAAGAGTGGGTTTCCACTTATTAAGAATTGATGACTTCGTTTGTGCTTAAATTTTAAAGCGTCTTTGGAAATTACCATTCGATTTACGTAATCGATTTTCACCTTATCGGACAGGCTTGCAGTGTCGCTGGGTCTCTGGAAATCCAGCTCCAATTAGTAGCGTCTAAGAAGGGAAACCAGTTTCGCTGTGCTGCAATTCCCCTTCGAAATATGCCACAAGAACTGTGGCATCAACAATATGTTGTATTATTGCCAATGGTGCGAAAGGGAGAAGAGCTCCTCATGCTCCTCCTCCATTTACAGTTCCCTTTCGGCCCGGCCAACGACGACAATTCCTGAGAAACGGCTAAAACGTGGTGAATGCAGCTGGCTCTGGCTCCTCCGGTCGGTCCTCGGCTCTGCTCCACCAACCACGTACCAGAATCGCAGTCCGGCCCGGGCCAAGCCGAGCCAAGCCAAGCCAAGGCAAAAATGACAGTCAGTTCATGTGGAGTGTGTTCTGGATTAATGACCACAACAGGGGGCAAACTAATAGGGAATCACTTTTTTGTTTAACTAGTTGGATTAACTAGTTGAGCTCATTTGATTTTTAGTAGGCAATACCCATCAAATGGCTTAATTCTGTTATTTGCAATTAAAATTATATGCAATTTTAATTAAATTACTTTTATCAAGAAGCCATTAATACAGGAACTGTACTGCGACTCGATTCCACTTAAGTTGCGGTGGGATCGGGAGCGAAAGGGACTGGCATTGAGGATCGGAGATGAGTAGAGTAGTGGACTGGCCCGGACTGGACGGGGCTTGGAGTTGGGGTCTTAGGCAGGCGGCTACACCATCCGCGGGGTCAACGGCTTCTACATTGGTCTCGTCTTCGTTCTGTCGTTTCGCTGGCTGCTGTTTTGTTGTGTAAGACGAATCAAAATTATTACTTTAGCTATTCTGCTTCGCCATCTAGCGAACTTGGGATTGTAGGTTCCAATGTACGAATTGTAGCACCATAGTGACTCCTACTCCGACTCTATTACGAAAGTAACTAAACTCCCAACAGAAGTGGCACTCCTACTCTTTGGTGGTGGGAGTCAGAGTCCCTTTCATAACTACAGTTCGTTGCCCTTAAACGCGTTAATATTAACAAGAAGAAACTAATTAACAAAGTTAGTGAACTCATTTTTTTTATTTTTGTATATTCATTGTTATATATATTTTTTTCCGATTCCTTTCTATTTTTTCTTACCACAAAAATCCATGGCTTGCGATCTCTTTTTACTCGCTTTTATTGATTACATTCATGGCTTACATAGGTCTCACGACTGCTGGCAGCCACGATTAGCATAATTTCTCTCGTCTTGGCTTTAAAAACATGGGCATTGATATCAAATACCTACTCCCTACAGTGATGTAGGACCCTTGTTTGGCTTCCCTTGGTTATTTTACTTATAAGAGGCTGTTGCGATATGGGTTTTACAAGAGGGTTTTCATTTAAGATTTTATATGAAGAGAAAATATGTTTAAACATGATCGTTTTAATAGTACACCACATACTTTATAGCTGGAAGTAAAAATAATTATTAAAAGCACACTTTCCAAACAATCTAATTTCTCTTGTTACAACATTTTATTAAAAATTGTTCTTCAAAATGAAAATACTCCCTGAAGGGGGACTACAAAATGAACTCTAAATAGAGCCGTAGAAAGAAAATAGTAAAACTCATAGCCGACCGGAAACTACCTCAACTGAAAACCTCCCCAGCGGAACCAATTCAGGAACAACGGGTTTATTTTTTATCTATTCCACAGATAGCAGATCTAGTAAAAATTTTTACCAACCTGCTGCAATGAAACTATAATTAGCCTAGTTTTTGTGGAAGTTTCATTTTTGAGGTCAAACTTACTGAAGCCATTTAATGGCATATTGTGTAAGCCGGACTAAGTACCGCACTCTCTGTTAAGCCCCTCTTGTTCATAGTTACGGAAGGGTATTGAGAGAAATTCTTTGTTCAAGCTGTCATATATGAGTAGGTTATGTGGAGAGAAATTTAATCCTCATGGGAGTTCCATAAAGGTAATATGTTCCGTAGATTGTAATGTAACGGCGGAAAAATAATGGTAACTTTGGGGTTTGGCTCGTAGAGGGTTTTAACACCCTTTCAGGGTCAAAGAAAGCACTGATGGATTGTAATTCCTTCCTTGGCATTCATTGTCAGCTAGGCTCTGTATCTTTTGAATTAATTCATTTTACGCTGTAGGTTCTGGGCCATTTTGAAGGTTTCTTGTGTCGTCTTAGTGACCAAAAGGCAATGTCTGCCAATTGGCTTTCACCGAATTAAGCCTCTAATTATATGCTTACAGACGTGCGCCAATCGACCTTCGGTTGGTTGGTTCTAAAGGCCTTAAAGACACCACCTTAATGTCAGAGGTTAAGTAATTATGCAAGGTAGAGGTTACTGCATAGTTTTATCCAGTGAAGGACACAAGCTCTTAATGACTCTTAAGAGATAATCCTCATATTATGCAACAACTATTTTATGAATATTATTTTCAAGATGCCAAGCCATTCAATATTGAATCTCTTGGTCTTAAATCTTAGCACAGCACTCCACTGCTAGCAACTAACTTTCAATTAAAAATTCGTTAGGCACCCACTGAGACAATAAATGGGTTGGTGGTGGCGCTCTTGGTAAATTTTTACTCAAAGGATCGAAGCTATAAAGGTGACCAAATAATTGATTTTTATTATAGAAAGTGGATAAAGGGGACTTTGAAAGTTGCAATTGAAACTGCACGTTCGCAGCCGAGGTTTCTGTTTGACATCTGCAGTTATTTATGACTAAATTTGCCACTTTTTCAAATTTACAAGCATTTGCAAGAAATTGAAATCCGAATTAAAAAAGTATAAGCCGTCATGAGATTGGCTGATAATTAAAGCACATCCACCAAAAGGATGAAACGACCTATCCTCGACGACCTCGATATCAGACTTCAACGGTGGAAAACAATCTATAAGTTATATAAACTTTTTTAATACTTCAGCTGTTTTTTTTTAGTAGTGAAACCCATTGACATCTTTAGTAAGAGTCTGTTTAAAAGAAAGAAATTTAAGTGAGACAAAGTACGGCAGCAATCGAGCGACACAAATTGTTTTTTGGTCGCGTGCACAGCAGTCCATTCCCCGATTTTCTTCGTCTTTCGACTCTATCCACTCTCCAATTTTGATTCCAACACGCCAATACAGCAACGCTGCGATCCCCAAATTTGGGTGAAAGGAAGGCCCCTTACCATCTAGACAATTTATGAAAAATATAGAATATAGACAGACTTCTGTGAGACATTTGCGTCCCAATACCAGGTGTCATGTAAGGATCTTACAACTGCAAGTGGATGTCACGAAGGAGATACATATTTCATATTCATGCGAGCATCCATTCACACCAGGTGCGAAAGAATGCAAATGAGGAGACAAGGTGCCACAAGTCGTGGCGTCTCAATTGCTGAGATGCTGAACCTCTGATGGGAAACATGAAGAAACAACCGGAAGAAAGGGAAGACAACTTTTGGCATATGAAATGAGAAAAAAAGCGTTAGGGAAAAATCTAGTTGACAGACTGAAGCTAAAAGAAAACACAGCGATGGAAAAACTGATGCAACAAAACATTTTGTCACTACCGGGAAATGGTTTAAACTTAAAAGCTAACAAAATTACAAAAAAAAGAAAGAAAGATTAGGACAAAGACGAAGCTAATATACTCTTAAAGTTAAACAAAGGCTCTTATTGTTCGATTGTTTATAGGAAATATAGAAGAAACAAGAAAGGAAAGCTAACTTCGGGCGGAGCCGAAGTTTATATACCCTTGCAGCTAAAACCGGATATATATCGCAAACATCGGATATAGTTGGCCGATCCTTATGAAATTTGGTAGGATGGATCAAAATATAATCTGTACCAAGTTCCAGCTTTCTATCTTCAAAAACACAAAAGTTGGGTCATTTCCGATCGTTCAGTTATATGGCAGCTATAGGATATAGTCGGCCGATCCTAATGAAATTTGGTAGGTTGGATCAACTAACCAAAAATAGAGTCTGTACTAAATTCCAGCTTTCTATCTTCAAAAACACGAAAGTTGGGTCATTTCCGATCGTTGAGTTATATGGCAGCTATAGGATATAGTCGGCCGATCCTTATGAAATTTGGCATGTCGTATTATTTTGCCAAAAATAGCTCTCATGTCAAATTTGAACTCTCTAACTCTAAAAACACCAAAGTTATACCATTTCCGATCAATCAGTTATATGGCAGCTATAGGATATAGTCGGCCGATCCGGGCCGTTCCGACTTATATACTGCGTGCAAAGGAAAGAAGGGTGTGTGCAAAGTTTCAAGACGATAGCTTTAAAACTGAGAGACTAGTTTGCGTAGAAACAGACAGACGGACAGACGGACAGACGGACAGACGGACAGACGGACAGACGGACAGACGGACAGACGGACATGCTCATATCAACTCAGGAGGTGATCCTGATCAAGAATATATATACTTTATAGGGTCGGAGATGTCTCCTTCACTGCGTTGCACACTTTTGGACAAAATTATAATACCCTCTGCAAGGGTATAAAAATTACAATACCCTCTGCTAGGGTATCAGAAAGTGAAAAACAAGGGAGTTTGAATTGTTTCCAATATCGAACTGCTCAGTTCGCTGTGGCAGACAGCGTCAAAGATACACAAACTGACATCAGTCCGAGGCCCCAGCCGACATATGGGGGACGGGTGGACTGGTGGTCGGGTGGAAAAATAATACAGGAAGTGCATTTTCATGGGAATGCGCCCGTTTGGTCTCTGCTTATGCTTTTCACAAAGGCGCGACTGAAGATGATCAGATAATTTAAGGATATACAATGTCTAACCATACAAATATTTCATTTTTCGTTGTATTAGCAAAGGCGTTTCTATTATTTTTTATTCGTTTTATTCGCTATTGTTTTTTTTTAGGAACGACATTGATTATTTGGTCCATCGATTTGATCTTCGACCTCTTCTGGCCGTGTCTGTCTGACTGTCTGGGCACTGGAGATTTAAAATCTTAATGGAAGTTCAATGAAACTTTCACTTTTGCTTCAAGCTGGAAGTGGTGGGGCTATTGTTGTGAAATTTGGGAAGAGGGGAAATTTATTAATTTGATTAATGATTCAATTTTAATTATGTTCCTGTTAATTACTTTACTAACGACATCTCGCAGCTAAGACTTGGCCAAAAACACTTGATTAACTTTTAGAAATTAAGACAGTAGCCAACAATTATCGCCCCTTTCAAAATATTAATGTTTTAAGCTTTAAATAATGTTGTCGGGGTTAAATTTTTGCGCTGCTGAGGTAGTTAATCACGTACCTTGAAAGTGGGGGGTAAAAGTGGACATAATCGGCATCGAACCACTCGCCGATCGTGTGATTGATGGCTTCGCGGGAATAGTGTTCCTGACAACCCAAAAAAAAAAACCCCCAAAGTTCGGAGATTATGAAGCGATAAAAAAACAAGGGGCGTTAGGTGAAGTTTTAGTTGAACCATTACTTTGCACTCTACCCTTTTCCATAAAGAGATGGTGACGAGGCGCAAGGAGGAGGCTTCCTCTTTGCAAACCATCCAAAAAATCAATTTCGAAACGTGCTGCAGGTGTCTCGACTTTCGGGTCTTGGCTCGTATGTCCAAAGTATCTTTTACAGAGCATCTGAACCTGACCCTGCACCTTAAGAGTTATGATGGAACTCGTTTGGCGGCCCCTAATGAAGTGCTTAAGGGGAAAACGGGAGGAGCTGGGCTGACCGACCGTTTCAGGAGGTGGCTCACTGTTGTTGTTTTAATTCAGATTTCCATGGCTTCTGGGCATGGAAAACCATTGCAAATTGGTGTGCCGTAATAGCGAAAAATAACATGGCAATTTCTACCAATAAAGTGAAAGTGATGTGAAATGATCTTTCAAAGCTGAGGATTAGCCGAAAAAAACGAGAAGAAAAAATCGGAAAACAAAGCTCTATACCTCCGACCTCACGTAGTTGCAATGTAACCAAAATTTATATACCCATTTGATTTGGTTTTCCATCGCCTTGGGTTATCAAGCAAGTGGTGATGTCTGTTTTTGGTTGGCTTTTGATTGGAAAGCTTGAAGGACCATCCATAAACTAATGTTGTACCTCATGAGTGCAGCTTATTGTCGGCTTATTGTATGATTTCCATTATTAACTAATTTACTCTATTACGCACCGCGGAAAGTGTCGTTTTGTTGACCCAAATACCATCTCACCTAACCCCAGGAAGTGTGGCCACTGAGTTATTGTTAATGATTCCTCAAGCCAAATGATTAATTGCATTTTTGGCTTCAAATTTCAACAGAAAGGCAACCTGAAATTCCATCTTCCAGCACCCTGAGCTATCTTATAGTATTTCTTCCATCAACCAAGTCTTCTGCCTTAAGTTAACATTTTAAGAAGCCCTTCTGCTATTCAAACAATCGAAAATGATAGAATTCTACTAACCCGGTCGGGGTCGGTCTGACATTTTCTGATCATGAATGTAGACTTTTCCTTCCATTGTTGATGTTTCGTGCCTACAGCGAGCAGCGATTGCTCAACTAAATAGTCAGTCGATCGAACTACACCAGACGCTGAGTCAACGAACCTCGACACAGTCCACTAACAAATGGTCTTCTATATGTACTGGCAGACTGGCAAAGTTTGTGTTCAGTTGCTTAGATTCGTTAAAAATAGCAGACGCATTTGGGAACTTACATATTTTGGCCGAGTCTAAGGGGCGATGATGATTCCTATTCCTCACGAATAAGTAGAGATACGAAAATTAGAGAAAGCGAATCGAAAAGCAAAGACTGCGAGTGAAGATTTGTGAAGATTGCTGAGGATTTTATTCAGTAATTAAGACATAAATATAGATTGCAAGTCATTTATAAACTGGAATACTAACTCTTAAGGCAAGTCAATCTGTAGGCTCGCACTGACTTCTATATTAAACGCAGAATTATAAGGAAACCCTTGAGAATCTCAGATAAAAACCAAAAAATAACAATAAAAGTGCTCTGCCAAAGTTCAAGCAGTACAGATTAGTCACGAATTTTTGCATAAAGTTGTGCATTCTAAATTCTCATACTTCCAACGCAGCTCCGGTTGGTGGGTGGGTGGAACAGCATTAAAAAATTGGCGGCCGTACCTTAGAATCGTGCCGAAATGGGGAGTGGTTCACTTAAGTTCAGATAAGTTGGTTTTTTGCGAAAAAACAAAGAGAAAGGAGTTCCTCTAAATAGGCATACATTGTTGCAAGTTTTGGCTAGAGGGGCCTCTGACTTGGAGTCTGAGTTGGGTGGGGTTTTTTTGAATGCACTTTGGAGTCGGAGTGCACTGCGGACGGTACCCTCCCAGGTTCTTGTTCTTTTATTTTGTAACAAACTTTAAGTACTGCAAGTCGGCAACCCACACCTCCACCTCCACATTCACTCCCACATTTTATTTTTTGAGTCTTCCTAACCAAAGGCATCTTCTTCTGATGTGTTTAGGTTGTATATTTACCTAACAGACCTGAATAGATCATAAAGTTTAGGGTTTCTGGGCAGAAACTTCCTAAAAGACCCACACTCTTGGGTCTCAAGTAGACCCTATCCCCGATATTTTCTGCATTTATCTCAATTGTTTAACTTCCGCACCTTCAGTTTTGAGGCAAAAGTTCATTGGAATTAAACAATTTGTGCGGGGATCTGTGTTCAGATTACCGTTGTTGGCTACGTAGTTTTTCC
The DNA here is from genome assembly GCF_030179905.1 of Drosophila bipectinata. Taxonomy (NCBI): domain Eukaryota; kingdom Metazoa; phylum Arthropoda; class Insecta; order Diptera; family Drosophilidae; genus Drosophila; species Drosophila bipectinata. The sequence goes on along the minus strand of NC_091738.1, from coordinate 15,101,291 downwards.
CGCCTTTTCAGGTTTTTTTTTCGTAATGAACCCCATGTGTGGGTGCCACCGCGAGTCGTGCCCCTTTGCGTTAATTGTAAATATTTCCGATGCTTGTATGATAAATTGAATATTAATCCCGACGACAGAGGTAAAAATTTCACAAAAGAGTTGGAGTTGACGGGGAACTTACGCAATGAAGAAGAAACCCAACCATTAAATTTCTCTTTACGTTTTGTCTTCCAGGTGTTGTACCATGAAATTGTATCACACGCTCGCGTAGTGAGCTCTTGCATCCGCGCCGCCGAAAAGGAGCACCAACTCCAGCTGCAGCAATTACAGTTGCAAAAGCAACACCCAAAGCTGTCGAGTCAACAGCCCGCTTCATTGACCAGCAATTGTTCGAGTGAGTCAACCAGCGAGTCGGGCACCAAGTCGAGCAGCCTCAGCAGCGGCTTTGTCTCTGACGTCTCCGAGGTGAACACATCCATCACAGCAATAGCAATAAAATCCACTCAGCCGCCCAGCCACTCGCACCACCAGCACCACCCGCCGAAAAAAGGTGACGGAAATCTGGAGCGACTCCGCGACCGCTATCACCTATTGTACTTAAAGGCCTTTGAGTTGCAACTCTGCCTGGACAACTTGCTAAGGAAGCGCAGCTCTAGATCCGTAAGTGCCACATCCTTCTATTAAATACAGAATTTTGCATTCCCTCGGGGTCTCGGAATAGCTGCATGCATCCTCCTCCTCCTCCCCTGCCACACACGCAGATCCAGACCATGAAGTTGTGAACCGATCGAGTGCATTGCCAACACTTTCTTGAGTACCACTACGCTCTGACAGCCTCGCAGCTATGGGTTGCCCTACATTTCAAAGTATCTAACAGATTTTTCGAAGGAGATAGGTCGGCCAATTTCAATCGAAAACTGAAAACTCAACCGAAACTGAAACTTTCACTGTAGGCGACCCAATGTGGATACCCGATAGCCAATAGCCTAGCCGCAAAATTAAAAATGTGTTTAGGTCCAGACTCTGGACGGATTTATTACGTTTCTTTATATCTACTCCCCAAAAACTTCCCCAAAAAAAAAAAAGAAAGTAATCCCCCTGCTCTTTATTTAAGAGGTTCAGCTGCAGAAAATTCTATGACATGTAAACAAAATACGATTTTAATTTATTTATTGGCCCAATTTTCGTTTCTTACTATGGTTATTGTGTACTGTTCCTGTTCCCCGGTTTGTTGTTTGTAATTCATGTTGTTAATTGTTGGGAAATTCTGTTTGTTTAATGGCGTGGAAACAATAGCCCATTGTCTGTTTCTGATCGAATTGAAGGTCGGGTGTTTTGTTATTTTAAAACATCTGTTGGTTTAGAGCTGAACCTCAGCTAGCTGCGTCACTGATCTTGCCACTAAAGTTCTTCTCCTTCAATCAAGTATTTCCTCAAAATCTACAAATTAGCTTCAATCGGTGATTAATTTCGTGAAGAATTTAATTGGCTTCATTATACCTTTGTCAAGTTGAAAAGGTGAATGCCATCTTAAGGTGGTAGTTCTCTCTAATTCGGATCAGTCGACAATGTTGCAAATGGTGAACGCATATCTCTAAAGTTATTATAATTGGCAGACAAAAAATGGTTTCGCCACGGGGAATTACCAGAGGAAGCCAGTTTAGCCGCAATCATTTTTCTGGCAGCCTCGTCGAAATTGAATGGTAACCACAACATATGCTATATGCTATATGGTATGCACGATGTACGTTAATTGCTTACACATTTCCCACATGCAGGTTGCATGTTTGCCCGAAAAGTTGAAGAGAAAAAAATTAAATTACAGGGCGGTTTAAGCCACACCCGCTATTTTTTGAATAAAATGCGGAAGATAACTACTTTTTGTTTTTCATGGACAACAATATTCGCCAGTTTCTCATACAAAACCGCACTGGCTATGGCCCGAAAGCTTTTGGCCAACAAATTGTTTCACAATATCTGAGTACGGACGTGTGCTGCGCGCTTGCTTCGTTCCTGCATCAATAGAAACACCGTTGGCTGATCTACTTTTTGGTTCAGATAATGACAGATTGCTTGGTTAATGTTGCTTGGTCTGCGGCCGAGCTCTTGCCTGATATTTTTCCCCTCTCTCTCGAAGATATTTCAATTACCCGGAGTAATGATTAATGCTATTTAGGTTAGTCGATGTTTTACGAAAGCACCAGATCGATCGAAGAATTTCGCGAATGCTTCGCTCATATTTGTTGAGGTTTCAAATACAATAGCTACGATCATCTAGAGAGTTGGCTAAAATTTGTCTTAAAATATCTGATGAGGGAAGCTTTTTCAATTAATTCAAATGCTGCAAGTGACCTCTGAACGGCGGACACTGGAATTTGGAAATCCAAGCTGATGGAGATGATTACACATCGCCAGTGGTCGAGGCTTTTTGGGAACTTGTAGTAGCTTATAGCTATAGCAGTCTATAGCATTTTATTTTTACAAAGTGCTAGAAAATTAATTGCTGTTTAAAATTTCGAAGACCAGAAGGGAGCGGGCCGGTTGTGTGTTCGAGGGAAGGTCACTTGGGGTTAGCTGAAGAAGGAGCAACAGTGTAATATTTTTGGAAAAAAAGCCTCAAGGTCTCTTGCAAAACATTGCCTTCACATCTCACATCTGTGGTGGGCGTTGTGAGAATCGGAAAACAACAAAAACAATCAAGCCTTTACGATCAAAATGGTATTTTCAGAATGGTTTGGATGACGACGACGAAAACGAACAAGAGGATACCGAAGACGATTCTTTTGGATACGAGGAAGAAGCTTGTCAGGACGAAGCTACCGAAGACGACAGCAACGATCTAAACTCTGATCTGGATCTTGAGAATCCCGATCTCAAGTCGTCCAGCCCGGTTGAGTTTATACTTCAACGCTGCCAGATAACCGCCACACAAATCGACTGCCAGCCGCCCACGTCCCCAGCCCGGGCCAGCCCATCGCAGAAGGAGCCATTGCCGACGGATCAGCCTCGCGATTGTCTTGCACCACAAAAGGTAAGTCAATCGGTAGTTTTGTTAGCTGTCTGCGTGATTTGCAAATCCATTTCTAGTTGTTGTTTGACTTTGAGTTACTTGTTAGCTTAGTTGCATGCCTGCCGTCTTTCATAGTACTGTCAACTTGTTAGTCTTACTTATCATAACCCCAATCGAAACTAACTAAAAGAAGACCAGTTCAGATGTTTAAAAAAGAAGAAAACCTCTAGCCTAAAGCCAAAAACCCAAATGAAAAGATTTATTCAAAAAGAAAGAATTAGTCCATGTCCTGGAAAGAAAGTGTCCTGTTTATGATGTGTTAGACACCCACCATCCTTCGTCCCCCTTAACATATCTGTCTGTTTTGTCACCCTAAACCCCATTTGCCTGCACCTGAAGCCCGGCGATGAAGCCGACGAGGAGCTAGACGACGAGGATGATAATTCAAATTTGCCAGGCTCTGATGTGGTGGATTTTCTAATCCGAGCCAAGGGCTCCTGGCGTCAACCCAATCACCCAAAGACCAACTCCATTGGTTGCCCCACTTTAAGCGGCTTCGAGGCCGATTCGGAGAGCAGTGACTTTGAGCAGATTGCTACTTTACCAGTGGTCACAAAGGAGATGCCCCAGAGTACTAGCCGAAACAGTAACTATAGCCAGTTGATGGTGCCGCTGCCGTCCAACATGATGCGTAAGAAAAACATAGCTGTGGCTGTAATCACGCCCAATTCGCACGGAAATACCAGCAACGGTGTTGCATTGCGTCACGGGCTAAATCACGAGACAAATAAATCACCAGTGGGGTTGCGAAAGTCGCGAAAAAACCACACCGATATCTCGAAATTCAACCGCTCCAATCGCAAGTCAAAGAACTGTGCAATTTTCTACTTCAAACACCGGGATACGGACCATGAGCAGAGTGCCAATACAGCTGGGAGTGATCTCCAGAGCGAGGAAGATCGAAGCCAGGTCTGCCAGCAGAGATCATCGACTGGTGCTGGAGACGTAAGTACAATTATTAGTTACCACGGCTCATCGGGTAATTCGATGCACTATTGGATGGCTTTATGGTGTTGGTGCAAGTTCTCATCTATTCGTAGGGGAAATGGTTTTCTTTTTTTCCACACTATAGTGCTATAGTTGGCATGATTTTCCCATAAACTATACACACTCTTTTACTAACAGAGTTCTAAGATTCTTAAAAACATTTAATAATACTTCGTTCTTTTATAACCAACTTGATTAACATTTAATACTATATTTCTTCTATAATTTAACTCTTTATTTGGCTAACTATTGGCCGCACTTTTTAATCTTTTCTAATCGACTTGATTGTTAATTCTTGTGTGCTTCCGCCCACATGGGTTAAGTGCCTTAAGAAGTCAACAATCAAAGTGGAAATAAAAAAGTTGCCAGTGAAAAGGCAATGATACTTAATTAACATTACTGGCCGCAGCATCCCAAACGGGCTTGCAAACAAAAAAAAAAACAATAGTCGGTGCATGTTACAAGTTGAAAACACACTGGCACTCCAGCGTTCAGCAATTTTCTATTTTGCGCGAGTAATGCTAATAAAACTTAATTTTCCACTAGTCTGACTTAATCTCTTCCCCCCCACTGGCGATGTTTTAATGTCACTGAATTCTTCCTTCCCCTTCTGGCAACCTTTAAACTGCCATTTTTCTGCCACATAGACACTCAAATCGGCTGATGTCTCAACCGATGACGACGAGGAGGGTTGGCTATACACAGCAACAGCGACAACGAGGCGCACCGCACCAGCAGTCGACACTGAAGATACTGGCGCTGGTGCAAGTGAAACTGCAAAAACATCTATTGTTGATGATCTGCAGCCCATGAATATTTTTTCGACCACAGAAACGGGTGGAAAACTACTACTGCCGACCGGAGAAGACAACGACGACGACGACGTTGACTTCCACAAGGAGAAGAAGGTGCTGGCAACCTTTGCAGCATCGCAGGCATCGCATAGCTACAGCAGCAACTACGAGAGTAGCAGCGCCTGCTCCTCCTCCAACTCAAATTCAAACGGCAGACTCACGGAGACGTCGGCCACATCGCGAGTCACTCAGATGCAGGTTCACGCCGTGGCGGATTTACATCCAAAAATGCAGAGGGAGTTTCAAACCCATGGCAATCGAAGCGATGCAACAAACAGCCGTACTGGCACTGCCACCAACAACAACAATTTGTACAGCAGCAACATGCAACAAAATACCACTGAGCGACCTGAGGAACTTGGCAGAAAAATCCTCGATGAGATAACTGTTGATATGGCAAATGGAAACACCAGCGATCCTCACCAGGTAAGTGGCTGCAGGAGCAACTTCAGCAATTTCATGATAATATATATATATTATAGAGGTATTATTGTTAAAAACATAAGCAACATTGACAATATAATATTGCATATAATTGTAATTTAATTGAATTTTCTTTTCTATAGATAATCAAAAAAGGTTATAGTCCTGAGGACGCATGCAACATCAGCGTTTCTTCAATTAAAGAACCAGCTGATTGTCACCTACTGTCACGTAATCCGGAGAAATCGGCCACCGCCACCTCCACAAAATCCCCGGCCAGCAGCAACAATGCAACCATTTCCGCATCCATGATGATTGTTTCTTCAATTAAGGTACGATTTTCAAATATACTTTTGTTGATATTTTCTGTTAAGCTGTCTCCGTGTCTCTGAATTAATTCACAGTTTTTTATTGAAAACCAAATAATCCTAGATACCCCTAAAAATGTTTATTGCCTCTTAAAAAAAAAAAAGAAATGGTGTCTGTGCAGCTATAACACTCTCACTTATGTTCGGTTGGTGAGCATGTTTCAGCAGTTTTGCAGATTAATTTGCATTTGGATGTTGTTACATACAATATTTCCATACGATGGACATTTGTTGTTTTCCCAGACTGCCTCGTTATTTTTCCTTTCGTTGCGCTGCTACGCATGCGTCTAGTGGTGTGCAACGAGCCGAGAGTGAAATTTCGGACCACTTTTGTTAATTAAGAGCCATTCTTCGGTTTTTCCAAATGGTCTTTAATTTTTTGCAAGAGATTTTAAAGATAAAGCTTTAAAGATTTTATTAAAAAGGTTTATTTCAAGAGTTATTCAATAAGGATTAAATAATTCAAATTCAAACCATGATTTCTTTTTCTATATTTAGAATTAAGGTTATATAGATAAAATCATTAAACGCAAAATAAGGTGATTACAAATTTAAAAAAAAATGGAAAAAGTACTCATCACGTTAAAATTATCTTATCGGCGGTAAAATATATAGATGTGTTGGACTGACGATAACAATAAAAATCGTTCAAACAAAAATATAGAAAATATAACCTTTATTTTGCGAATATTTGGTGAATGGGAAGCTGGCATACCTTGCAGTTAATCAACCAAAAGGACTTTATGAAATCAAATCATAAAAAAAAATCAAAGCTTACCACAACACTTTAGTATTATAAACTATTTTAGAAAGTAATGGAGAAAACAATAACATTGTAATGATTTTTTTTTTGTCGAAAACACTAAGAGACCGGTGTCGTTTGTTTGTAACTATAATAATAGTCTTCAAATGAGTATTATTGTTTGAATGGGCCTTGTTTTAAGAGTACACATCCAGTCATTTTTGCACCTCTTACCTACTAGTCATAGGTTTTGAATCAATTGTGCGCAGTTATACAGAAAAAAAATTATCTTATCAATTTTCCCCTAAGCTCTCAGCGACACTCCTCTTGACAAGCCATTTTATTATACGCTTTTCTGTTCGACAATTTGTTTTAATTCATTTTAACCCGAGTAGCCGAGGAAGTGTATTTTAAAGTGTGAGTGCACTTCAGTCCAGCGGCAACGACTACCACGAGTAGTCCGATGGAGCATTAGCCTTAGTGCCGTTCGAAGCGTTAGTGCCAACGGACTGAAAAAATCGGGAGCCGCTCTCGCCAGCTGGTATACATTGTATATATATGTGTTTATATATATTTAAAATTGGTAACACCAAAAAAATAGTGTAAAAGTTTGTTAATAATTAATTAAGTTCATAAAAATCGGTTTCCAATAATAGTTTGTTTTAATAATATACATATCAGGGGTTAACGTTAACTCCCCCTCGTTTAACATAGTGTGATAGATACAATAATAATCAAAAATAAATCATAAAAAAATACCACAAAAGAAATCATTAAAAATAAAAAATAAAATCAAGAGCTTCCTCCTCCTGGTTTATCATACAGTGCGCTTAAGGAACATAAAGTTACAAAAAACATTGTTTTTTAATTGAATGTATTTTAGTTTCATGTTTTGTATAATTCAACAATGGTAACCGCCCCTTCTTAAGTATACTTTCTATACTATAATCAGTTAGAAATAGACTTAAAAAAAAAAAAACCCTAAAAAAGAAAGCAGAAACTAAGGAGTAAATTCTCCACCTCGCTTCTTATAAGCTATAATTCAACAAAATGAAAATGCAATAAATCCGTATATATATATACTTTTTATATAAATGCGAATTAGTGAGAAAGAGTTCAAAAATAAAATAATAAAAGGGGGAGATTTTCTAGCTTTGGGCTTAATTTGCAGACCGGTCACCGGCGTCCACATTGGCAATAATAATTGCCGTTAATTATCGCAAACGCCCGATCGGGTTTTGCGATCGCAGACCAGACGAAAAAAAAAAATAGTTATACCAAAAACTGCAAATCCGTTAACAGTACGCGTCGACTTGTTCGTTAGGCACTCAAAGGAAATTGTTTCCGTTTTGTCTGCAGTGACTATCAGACCACTCTCTACTTTGATCGCGTGCCTCATACTCCGGCTTAATTCAATTAAGCTGAAAATGACCCGTTCACCATCGACTACACGAGCCATGTTTTTAAATCAAAAGATTCAACAAATAATACATCCGGAGAGGTCTCCGAAACACACGCTGTTCCGCCCAGATTTTACGGAATAAAATTACTATGTGTACTCCATAAACAGAAAGAGAAAAAAGAAAGATAAGCTTTAAACTGTGGTATGGTGCTGTGTTTGAGTGGCTGTTTTTATAAAATTCCGATTGAAGTACACTTGTCTTCGATACTTCCACTTTATGATACTCCACTCCCTTCTCGACAATCTTATGAACATCCATAGACAGTTGTGAAACGTCTAGATGAGATTGGACTTCGAGAGAAAGCAAATATCGACATATATATTACAGAAGTTGAAACTATGATATCTTTGAACTATAGAGACTCCTATTCTTATGTCTAACCTCATTTTCTTTCTTACTTTCTCTAGGGCAAGGCCTCGCATGATGCAATCAAACAATTGGTGATGGAAGCAGAGCATTTGGTGCGCGACACCCAAGAGGTCCCTCTGATGACACCAACCAAGCCGAAACATTCCATCGTCAAGATCTCTTCGACGGTCAAGAAGCGAGAAGTAGCTCTGTCGCATCCCATCAAGCAACGCGTGGAGGTGAGTCTTGTAATCACCTGCTTCCATGTCTCTCTATTTAATGAATTTTAATTGTCTTTCAGGAGTGGCTGGAGCATCAACCTTCCACACCCCAACTGTTGGCAACCAGTCATAGTCATACTCACGAACTAGTGCCGCGCCGCAAACCAGATGGTTGTGAAGCATCTGGAGAGACATCTGAAACAGACTCTGTTCCCCACACCGGAGGAGCCGCCGGAGGTGGCCTCAACGGGCCCGGATCGGATACATCCGAAGGCTTTACCGATTCCATAGCCACCTGCATGCAAAGAAGCACCAATTCCTTCGGAACCTCCATGGAGCGCATTGGAGGCTCCGAAGAACCTATTGAACAAACAGTCTCCAATGTGTGTAATGAGAGCAGTAATCAGAGCCTGAACGGCAAGGTGGTAAAGCGCCCGCAGACGCGCCGAAAGTCTGACAGACCTTGGTCCGTGTCGTGTCTTTCACAACTGGCCACAGACACGTCTCAGCTGACTTCATCCAGGACGGCGGATAACTCCTCGCCCGGATGGGCCAGTCATTCAATAAGCGAGAGTGCTCTCGACTCTCTATCCCCTGGGCCACGACCTAGAGCAGCTTCCTCGTCGGGAACTGGCAGTAATACAGCTCGAAAGGCAGATAGCAAGGGATCACTGAGACGCAGGAAGGCCAGAAAAAAGCGGAGTTTCGCTATTTCGGCTGGAAGGAAATCGGATTCTGGATCCGAACTGGGCGGAGATCTTACCCAGACCCTTATAAAGTCCTGCGAGTCCATGTCCTCCCAGCAGCTGCAAGAGTTCACAAATGCTTTGCTCAGCATTCAAAAGGGAGCATCCGTTGCTCCTCTTCACCCGAAGGCGGAGGCTACCTTGGACAGTGGCCATGCCAAAGGGAAATTCGGGGAATCCCAGTTAATGTTGCCCAAATTCCGAGTTGGATCCCTCACCACCGCTGGACTAATAGCCAGTGATACGCGATTGGGAGCTCTGGCAGCGTTATCGAATTACATGAACGAAAACGAGCAGCAAGCTGGTGAGTGTATGGCCTTATAGAAGCTTTTATTTTATCTGTTTTAAGTCTGTTTTCTCAAACAAGCACCCCAGCCGGTACAGACCAGGCGTAAAGGTATTACCAGTGCACCCATACCCCGTATAAAAAAAAATAAGCATTCTTACCAAAACTTTTTAATCAGAAGATTATTTTTATGAAAGAAATTTTTATTTTTGTTTGTGTTTAGACATGTTAGACAAAAGTTCACATCTGCTACATAATAATAAATCAAACCCCATCTGGCAATCTAAGAAGACTATTTCTTTGTCAAAAAAAGGCATCCGATTCTATACTTGTAGCTTGAATGATTTATGACAACATATCACTGTCTATAAATCAGCTATAATTGCTATATTTTATATTCATCTTTTTCATAAAAAAAAAGAACAATACCCAATGCTTACCTTCTCTCTTGAAATGACTAATTAATTTATGAAAATAATCGAAAATTTCCCACAGAACTGAGCACCGAGGACCATCACAGCAGCATCTCGGAGACCGCCTGGGACAATTACCAAGAGAAATATAATTCGGAAAACTATTCCGAGGGCTTCGACTCTGATGCAGCCCGCCGTCTCTTGGAATTCGGCGACGACTATCGGTGAGTAAATTACATTCGAAAACTTATGAATTCGACCTTTGAATCAGTGCCAAAATTTATTTATATCCGAATTTTACAGAAATTTCATCGACTCACAGTCGGACTGCTGCAGCTCTCTTTCGGCGACCAACAATCTGGACTCGTTCTCGCCACCGCGTATGGATTCGCTGCAGAAACGCGAAATTAAGGTTAGCCACATAACCCAGGAGGCAATCAGCAACTGCGTGGACCACGCCCGTCGTCAACGAACCCTTGATATCCAGTACGAACGCCGTCGAAAGACTTTGGAAGTTAGACGCAAGTCCTGCCAAGGTGAGCTACTATCGAGAGAGTTTGATTTTATATATTTTTTTCAATTTTTTCCATATTTTCTTTACAGACATGGATAAGACACCGTCCACACAAGCGAAAGTTCCTTCACAACCAACCCTTTCGGTCTCCACCACAGCGTTGATTACCACGCCCAAGAATCAGTCCAGCCAGAAGCTTAATCAGTGGGCAGAGGCAGTTGGTCGCAAGCTGGAGTTCGGTGGAATGAGTCATTCTGCTCAGTCCCTCTTGAGGCGCACCTCGGAGAGTGATACTTCCACCCGGAGACGGCGAACTTATACCGCAGATGACAGAAGGCGATCCTCGAGGAACTTGGAAAATGGCATCAAGCCCATTCTCACCCCTGCTTCGTCCAGCAGCTGTTCAGATTCTGAGGATGGGGAGCAAGAGATACGATCGCTGTTGCTGCAAAGTCGCGATCGCCTAGAGGATACAAAGGCTCTCAAGATCAGATGCCACTTGCTCCGACCAGAGGATTACGTAAGTTCCCTAAATATTCTTTCTCATAATTGGTTTCTGACATATTTATTTTTATAATCCAACTAGAATGAAATCATCAACACTTGCCGTGACAACATACACTGCCTGGAGGCTGTGCTTCGGGGCCCACCCGGCACCGTGATATCCAACCACTGTGCCGACCATACAAAAGGTGAGTTCCAGCATCCACATCCATCGTCATCAAGCTTTCCAGCGGATAAGAGCGGACTGCGCCGGAGACGGCGGCATGCGAACAGGTACCAGGCTGAGTTAGAGCTTTATTTGACGGCCACGCCAACGGAATCTGTCGGAGATTGCCTGTCCAAGCCACGAATGGCACAATGCCAGTGTGCTCCGATTTCACGGTTTCTGGCGCGCGTCATCGAGTTTGTTCTCAACCTGGGCAATATGCTGGAGCATTTTACACTCTATAGGTTTCTGTCCAGGACCCTAAGATCGCTCTATGATCTGATCAATCGACCGGTTGGCGGGAGACTAGATCGTTTCTTTGCCGGCCTAAGAGGATTGTTGTAAACACTGTAATACGGCTCCAAGCTTTCCCTAACCAGATGCCTTTATAAAAGTACTGCTTTAAGCGTTCCTTAACCAGAGATGCCTTTAGATAAACAATATATTGTTGAATACGATTGTTAATATTATGTAATGGTTAAGAAATTTGTTTTTGCATTTGACAAAACACACCTAGAGTCGAGTTTATTTATCTTCTATTTAATATTCATTAACATTCATCGTTCGAGTATAATATTAATCGATTTTATTTGTTTCTTGCTATGAATTCTATTTTCAATTATTCCTTTTTTTATTTTTTAGAAATAAAATGCAAACACCAAAATAAAATCAATATTGTTATAATTTTTGAACTTGCGTTTTTATTCGTTTGTCTTATAATAATAGCGTAATACTAGTTTTTATTTTGGTGTTTTGTCATATTGTTATCTGTTTTGTAAATATTATGTTTTAAGATTGTTTGTGTTTTTTGTCAAATGTCTAAGCAAATTAATTAACAATTATTTATTGCTTGCTGCTGCTTTTGCTGATGAATCTCTTAAGAGGACCATGAAGCCAACTTTAAAAGGTTTTCTATTTTATTTATTTATTTTGAGCTAACACATAACAAAACAAAATCTTCTTTGTTAGCACAGATAATCGCATCGATAGTGAGCCGAAGTGTTTTTTTTAAAACCTATTATATTATTTATGGTTTTTTTTAATGAACTAAGTATTCATAAAACGCTTATTCATTAACGCTTTACACGGTAGTGAAAGGTAGTGCATGTCTGACTTTGGTAATTTTTATTATTGTGCATTTAAAGAAAAAATTAAATTAATTTAAATGTTGGCCCCGCACTTAATATTACCATTAAAAGTCATAAATCTTTTACTTATTTATCAATCATTTAGTTTTGTGGGCTTTTAATTAAAGTAAAATGATTATACAAAAACAAATTATTAAAATTTATGTTTATGCTTTTTTAAGGGTTAAATTAGTAGCTCTATAGCAATATTAAAAATCCCCAACCCTTTAGTTTCTACCTCTACTGTGTTTTCACACTAGCAAATTTTTTCAAGTGTAAAAAGCTTCCATTTCGAAGACGAAGCATTCAGACTTGTATATGTATGTATGTATGTTTGGTTCGCTTAGCTTTTAATCTCTCAGTTTATGGCTTTCCCTTTGCTTGCTCGCATCTCTCAGTTTGTTTTCTGCTCTCGCTCAAAGCGGTTACTATCGTAAAGTGGTCCAAAAAAAACCTTACCAGAATCTCGCCCATGTTCCCAAAAATGACTGTGATAATATTAGTAACTAAGTAACAACCTAAGCTTAAAGTACGCCGTGAAATAACAAAACAAAAAACATGCCGTTTCGGAAAACGTAATGTCGTGCTTTTTGGGTGTCTGTTATAAAAGTTTATACTTGGCAGGCAGGCATGAGTTCCACGTTCACGTCATTTCCTAAATTCGGGGTCTCGGGGTCGCGTAAACAATGCTCTGCGGTGCTCTGAACACTAAATTGAAATGTTAAGTTGATTACAAAAATGTATTTTAAATAAACAATTTGGCCAAAGTGGTGCAGATTGTGTTTGAAGAAGATATCGTCATATATGAAAATAAACATCATATATGTAGATTTCTTAATTTTATTTTTAAAAGTAAACACATGTGACGATTGCTCGGTAGAGCTTAATCGGCATGGGCAAAGTAAGCGTGGCCGTCCAAACGGCCATTTCGAATATGACTTCAGAGAATTCGTCTACCAACTCTTCGCGATCGTCATCGGAGCAAGGTAAACATTATTCTTCTTTAAGATACATGCGAACACGTTATGGCCACTACAGACGGATGATTTTGCTCAACCATAAAAATGAATGAATAACTGTGAACGAAGTAGTGGGGCAATTATGATGAAAGTCTTTTTAAAGAAGACCTAGTAGAGATAAGCCACTAAGGGCTGGAGAAAGTTTTATAAAGGGAGATGAGGCCACATGAATCATGGGAGTATTACCTCATGTGTAAATAGCACCATTGATTGAACTATATAAATATGTATGTAGATACATAGGTACCTCGAAATATTGATGAAGTCAGGTTTGAAACGTTAACAACTTACCACGCTAATGATGAATAATGATGTTTATCTTTATTTTTGTCAGGAATAAAACATGTATATACATATACCCATCTTATATATATGTACTATTAAGGGGTGTTAATATCCTCTGATATAGATAAAGAATAATATGAATTAAATATACTTTATATGGCTAGGGGGTCTCTTTTCCAGCTTCCCACACTTTTCGACAAAAGTTGAAAAATTATGAAATATGTACTTAGAAAGACCATAACGAGATTTCAGACTCTTATTTTGTATACCCGTCTAGTGTTTATCTTCCGGCTTCCATATATTAGTACCAATCCATTTTCATCCAAAATCCCCTTATACACTACCTTTTCAGATTTGCTCTCTGCGTGGGGAGATCTACTCGCCTGGACTGAAAATGCGTCCGAAGCTAGAAGGCTTCAGCATGAGATGAATACTCTTAAGAATACACTGCAGAGATTAGGGGACAACTCGTCGCCGAATCTACTCGACACAGAACCTGCCATCCAGATAGCCGTGGAGTTGTTAGAGGTAAGCATTAATGAATGATAATTAATTATTATCATTAATTATGATGAATAATTACAATGATTAAAATCCCTCCTTTTAGTCCGAGAAAACGCAGCTGGCTAGCTACAGGACCAACATGCTTCAGTTGAATGCCTCGGTCCACAGCTGGCTGACTCGTCAGGAGCGCCGACTTCAGAAAACCCTTGAGGAGGAACAACAGGAGTCCGAACATCAAGCGGAAAAGCCTTCCACGCCGTTGGAATTGGAATCCAAGGAGGCAGTGGCCATTACGGTCACTGATAGCAATGGAAACCAAGTTGAGGCAGTGTCCGCGGAAAAATCAACAAAATCTACTGGAACTAAAGCCTGGGATGTGCTTTCTCTGGCTTCTGCTGAGAAGGAGTTCCATAAACATCTAAAAGGCGAGGTTAGCGATATGTACAGCGCTTGGGATGAGGCAAACTCGAGGTGCGTAGAATATTAAAAGTATCAGAAAGTCATATTAATTATGATATTAATTTTGCAGAATTAACTCACAACTGGAGCTGCTTACCAATTCTCTAATTGCCTGGCGGCAGTTGGAGTCCGGGTTGAGCGAATTCCACTTGGCTTTAGGTCAGGATAGGGGAACTCTCAAGGGATTGGAAGGAGCTTTGGACAAGGGACAACAGACTTCAATAGAATTGGCCCAGAATGTGAAGCTGGTAGCCAAGCTCTTGTCTGAGAAGGTTCACGTTGGGCAAGAGAAGGCTGTCCACCAGCATCTGGATCCCAACTTTATCTATCAAATCTCTAAGTTTAAGGCTTCGAATGGATCCCTTTCGGACTCTGGCATCTCCGATGGTGGTGCCACCTCGGATGGCGGTTTATCGGAGCGGGAAAGGCGTTTAGGTGTTCTTCGCCGACTGGCTAAACAGTTGGAACTGGCTTTGGCGCCAGGGAGTGAGGCTATGCGTTCCATTGCTATTCAAATGGAAAATGCTGAGGCCGAATTGAAATATCTCCAAAACACATGTCGGGATTTGATTGTCCGCACGGCAGCTACCCACCACGAAAGGCAGCAGCCGGCAAGCCAACAAAACGAGGTGCATCAAGCGAAGGTGAATGAAAAGGTTCCTAAAAAGACGACTACCAGCAACTCCCAGCCGTCAAGCCCTGGAAAACGCGGCAAAAACTCCCGCAAGCCACAAAAGTCCAAGGGATTGAGAGAAGGTCCTGTGAAATCGCGAAATAACTCTGGAAAGGACAAAACTCCCCAAGTAAATGAGACTAATAATACCAGTTGCGTCGGTGAAGGTGATTCCACAGATGATCAATCGCTGCTCATCAAATTGGAAAGCTCAAAAGACGACGACGATTCGGAATCAAACAACTCGGTATCTTTGCCTCGCGGTTGGGCGTGGCGCATCGCAAGAGCTGCTGTACCAATGCAAGTGGCACTGTTTACCATTTTTTGTGCTGCCTGTTTAATGCAGCCCAACTGCTGCGACAACCTGAACAACTTGTCAATGAGTTTCACGCCTCAGCTCCGGTATATTCGCGGCCCACCTCCGATGTGAGGTCGAACAAGTAGACTACTTAGCAGGCACTAATTGGAAACCTTTTTTGGGTATAACTACTTTATGCCAAGGCATTTGCATGTATTTACAGTTGTAACTAAAGTGTACCTAGAGCAAGAGTCACTACGGCAGAGCTTCTAATGGCCAGCGTACTTCGGGTAAGGGTCCCGAACGGCGTTTAACGTTAGCTGGTGGTTTTACGATTTTTACATAAAAATAGGGACAAAGGAAAAGCTAGTTTTGGCTTTAGTCAAGCTACTTCAATATTTTTTTAAATTGTAACCGTATGGAAGCTACCCCTTAATATAAAAAACCTAAAAAAAATGAATAAAAAAAACTTTAAAACTTTTTATAATTCTGTTTGTTTTATTTTTGAAAATACGCATTGTAAACCATTCTGCATTGAAATGACAGGAGAAATGTGTGGCTCAAAATTCCGAGTCATTGCCGGCCGTTTTAGAATTCCCAACTAGTTCAAGCGTCGAAAAAGTATAAATAGAGCGGCGCTGTGCCGAAATTTTTTTTCACAAAAACTTAATATCTTAGCCATTTTCCATCCGATATCGTCGAGAGTTGCCTAAATCGATTCAGGAGAACCAAATTAAGCGATTGATGAAAAAAAAATTTGAAGTTTTAATCCCAAAATTTGTTCAAAGATTTTTGGAAACTTTTTTGCATCGATCGTTTATATAGGTCTTTACGAGTTGTTTAAGACACTCCTCATGAAATTCGGTTAGCAAATGACTGAAATTTTAAGAGTTTTGAAAAAAAATTTCGGCCGAGCGACGCTCTATTTATACTTTTTCGAAGCTTGAACTGGTTGCGAATTATAAAATTTGCAAAAAAAAATTTTTTTATTCCTCGGATTTTGACCTAATTTCCGATTTTAATGCAGAATAGAACGATTCTAATGAACAATGCACTTTATTAACAACAATAATCTTAACTTGGCTTAAACTATTTTGGCCAAAATAATTTTTTGAGCCTATGAATATTTTTTTCAATAAATCTGTTGAGACTATTCTCTACAAAATAAGGAAAAAAAAATCTAAAAACTATTTTAGATGTTGATGCAGAATGGTGAGGAATCCAGAAATCGTTTAAAACACTCCGCTTATGAATCGGATGTGAATTGGGGAAGATATATCCATCACATCTAATTTAAATATGTTGTTTTTCCTATTTTTTGATCTAGCTTAAAGAGGATTGGATCTCTAAATCTGTGTTCTGTTTTCGAATCGGTCGAGAAATATTTAAAGTCGAAAGTAAATGAAAATTTAAAAAATAGAAACTAACCAATTTTTAAATAAAACACTCTCTTCTTCTTCTTGTTTTGGCAGTCACTGTTTTATGTTATCGATACAATGCAACACTATCGATACGACATCCGAAATGTTTCGATATATTACCGCAAAGTAAATAAAACATAAAATGAAAATAATTGCGTATGGAATTGTATGGCTGATTTTTACACAAAGCCATGGGGCTGCTGAAGATTGTGGATGTTCGAAGCTGAACAGAGAGCCTAAGGAAGATAAGGAGCAGTTGCTACAGAAAGTTTGCCAGCAAAAATCCCGCAGTGCAAGCAGCCACTACCGAGACTACTATGGAGAGCTGGAGCAGGAGTTGGAGCCAGAAATCCAGAAAGGGAAGAAGCAGCTTCTAAAGGATGCGGAGGAATTCCGATGCAAATTTGGCGAACTGGAACATCAGGAATTGGAGCCGGTAATCCACGCAATGTCGTTAATTCCTGGAGGAACTTATAATGTGGGCACAAACGAGCCACATTTCCACGGGGACAGGGAGGGACCTGAGCGTCAAGAGAAGATCAATGACTTCTATTTGGACAAATATGAAGTTACTAATGACGCGTTTTCCATTTTTGTGAAAGACACAAATTACACTACGGAGGCAGAGGGATTTGGTGACAGCTTCCTGTTCAAGACACTGCTTAGTACCGATGAGCAGAAAGCAATGGAGCACCTTCGCGTGGCCAGTGCTCCCTGGTGGTACAAAGTTTCTGGTGTAAGCTGGCGCCATCCGAACGGTAAGGACAGCAGCCTTGGAGGACTTGAGAATCACCCAGTGGTCCACGTTACGTGGCGTGATGCCGTAGCCTACTGCAAATGGATGGGAAAGAGGTTGCCCACTGAGGCGGAGTGGGAGGTGGCCTGCCGGGGCGGAAAGGAGCGCAAGCTCTTTCCTTGGGGTAATAAGCTAATGCCTCGAGAGGAGCACTGGCTCAACATATGGCAGGGTGACTTTCCCGAAGGCAACTTGGCAGAGGACGGGTTCGAGTTTACTTCCCCTGTAGACACATTCCGGCAAAATACCTTCGATTTGTATAACATGGTGGGCAACGTTTGGGAATGGACAGCAGATCTTTGGGATGCCAACGACATGAGTGAAACCCCCAACCGAGTTAAGAAGGGCGGCTCGTACCTGTGTCACAAAAGCTATTGCTACCGCTACCGTTGCGCAGCCCGGTCTCAAAACACAGAAGATAGTTCCGCTGGTAACCTGGGTTTTCGATGCGCCAAGGATGCGTGATCCATATTCTTTTATTATATAGATATTTGTTAAAAAATACCTACTTTTAAAAAGTAATAAGAAACCAATAAAGAGTACTTTATACTTGGTACTTGGAACCCGACCCGTGAAACGAATGTCGAGTTTCTAAGATTAATTTATTATCTTTATTATTATCTTATTTTTAATCCCTTTGTAAAGTTTTCGCTTGATATTTTCAAATATTTATGTATATAATGTTACAGTTCGCTTATTGTTAATGGGTAGTGTGTATATGTATGAATTTTCGCACATCTTTGACTATCTGTAGGTGCTATGCAAGCTGTCGGATTCTAAATCTTCCAGATTCTGGCTAATGCGTGGGCGCAGCTGTGCGGCGGCTACAATGTGGAAATACGTAACTGCATGGCGGAGGATGGAAAGGAAATGTGAATTTACAAACGCTAAGGACTACTGGTATACTATGTACAAAATCGAAACTTAGACGAGGCGACTGTCTCTGATGGGCGGAGCATCCAGAATCCCTGATCGTCTGGCACAGAGCGGACGATCGCGGACTGGTGCTCTCCATTCTCAGATGCTTTGCTTAAAATATCACATGCAAATTATAAGCGACTTCAACGCTGTCTGCTGGAGATATGCCGGCTTCAGATATAAGCGGAGACGAAGTGTAAGGAACATGGCGATGTGGGGCGGGAAGACTCATCTACGATCGTTGGACAGCAAGATTCCTGCTGCTAATACTGTTCCCGATGGGATGGGCCCCATAAGGCTTTCAGGCGCCCACTCCCACCACAGCCGATAGGTGCACCGCCTGAAGCATTACGGTTTTCAGCTCGCGAGCCAGGCTGTTAATCTGCAGCACGGAATCCACCATCTCCTGGACAGCACTACCGCTCGGAAAGTGGGCGGCAGCCCGCTTTGATTTGGAGACACACGTCTTCAGAGCCTCCGACAGTCCATTGGTGCATCGCAGAATCTTGTCGCGCAACGCCTCCTTCGAAATATTGCGGTGCACGTTATCACCGATGGTCACCAGGTTGTGGGCACTCACAACAACGAATTTTCCATAGGCAATGAAGAACTTTGGGGGCTGATTCTTCTCCACGGTTTCCAGGAAAGAGTCGATCGCCTGCATCAAGTTGCCCATGTGCGTGGAGATCTGCTGGGCGTAGTAGCGTACCAGCTTCTTGTCCTTGTCGGTCATCTCGGGAGACTTGCACGGCGTCGTGGCCAGCTCAGCTGAGAGAGGGTTGGCCCCTGATCCAGAACTGGCACCTGAGCCGACTCCCATGGCCGCGCTTTCCGCTGAGCGTATTACCGTGTCGAACTGCGTCTTGAGACTAGCAGGAATGGCCTCGCGCAGAGCTTGGTTTTTACGAGCTGCTGCGTCCTTCGACTCGAAAGAGACGTAGTCATAGTCCTCCAGCCACTCGGCGCTGCACTGACCGCCCTCCGCAGGGTTGGGAGTGCCTCCGTTGTGCTCTGCTGGCAGTTGGCGCTTGAAGAGCAGAGAAGCATTTCCCTGAATGAAACTGGTGGTTGAGCGGACGTCTTCGGTGAGTGTTTGGGCGCAGGCCATCAACTGGTCCAAGGCATCCGGTGGACGACAGCCATGCTTTTCATCACTGCGCGCCAGCAGATCCACGGACCAACCGCCTTGTGCGTCCAAAGCTTCCGAGGAGTCATGAATCAACTTATTGGCGTCCCGAAGAGCTCGCACCAGAGGCCGAAGCTTTAGAGCCAATCCGCGGTCCTCGGATCGCGTCGCGTTCCCCAGGGCTCCCTCTCCGAACTCAGCCAGATCATGCAGAGCAGTTCGCAGTCGCAGGGCCGCCAACTTCAGCTCCATGACAGCCGGCTCCAGGTTAGCTCGGTTGCGCCAGTTGGGCACCACAAAGCTGAGCAGACGGGTAATAGCCGCGGTTGTCTGAGCCTGCAGTCTTGCTAATGTCTCGAGGGCAGAGCTCAGTTCCAGAGGCAGCTCCTTGGGGCTTTTGGCAACGATTGAGGCGGGGATGCTGGCTGGAACTCCCATTCGCTGCTCCTGTTCCTGAAGCGGCGGCAAAGAAACATCGTAGGCTGGGCGCCGCACGGGCATAGGATTCCGACGTGGGATATCGTAGTCTGGCATATTAGCTAGTGACGAGCGATTGGAATTGGAGAAGCTTAACGAGAGGCTATCGCTGGTCAGCAACGATGAGGAGGAGCTGCTGGGTGTCATGTGGGAGAGCGGCTGCTGCTGATGCGACAAGGGCCGGGGTACATCGTACGACTCCTCCTCGATGGAGGCGGTGACGCTCTTGAGGGACTCGAATCGGGTACCGAGGCTGGAGCTGCAGGATCCGGAGGTGGGAGTCCGCGGATGGGTGAGGGTGACTGGGGTGGCAGGCTTGGGGATGTCGTAGGTTTCGAACTCGCTGCCATTCGGATTGGAGGCCATGATGGAAAGGTTCTGGTAAATTCTTTGGTTGCTGTAGATCTGTTGATGGGGCGAGCGTGATCCTGCACTTGGTCCTAATCCCCCAGTTCCTTGTGGGCAGTTGTACTCGTAAACATCTCCGTATCGCTGCGGTGTGATTACCTGAAGAAAAAACAAGAAATTCGTTCTTAAATCAAACTCTCTTGGGGATATAGATTTTACAACTGGTATGCTACTATTACTACTACTACGGCAACACCCACTCCGCCGTCAGAACATATCGATTTTCCCTGGCTTGGATCTGCCTTGAATAAATCTGTGGCTTAGGAATATTCAGATCTGGGTGTGGCTGGGCCACTATTCACCTTGTTTAGGCCTTTGCTCTACGCTCTGCTGGTTATCACATCCTGTGTCCTTTTTGGTAACTATGGCAAAAAATGCACAAGTATCAAAAACCGTGTAAAAGGCGTCAAAAAAGTGCCACAAACGTAGCTGTCCAAGGAGAAAACTCGACTGCAAATGGTAACCCGACAGAGATGTGGAAAATGGGGAACATATTGGGACATTTTTGGCGCTTGCGCAGAAAAATTCCCTAAAATACTACGATGGAGTGCAGTCGTAGGCTGAGCCGGTTCAGTGTCAAGGTAAAGGACCTCTATCAGGACCTCTATCATAAACCATAAAAAGATAACTGCCACAATGTTTTTTAAATATTTTTGTTTTCTGGTAATTAAATATTGCTATTTTTTAAAGCCATATTCAGCTGTCAGCGAGAAACTACCCTATGAATTCAAGGCCATATGGTGGCACAGAATGATTAAATATATAATTTTCCACTGCAGCACATGGCAAATTCACAAATTTTCCGAGCACGTACCGCAAAGAGACACGCCTCTCGAAATGAATCGATTCCTCCCGCTTTAGAGATCGCTCCTTATTTGTTCCGGATGAAAATAAACCGGGGTCACCATGGAAACTTCTACCTGAGGTGACCACCGGTGGTGGAACCTAGGCAAGGGGGTATCCCTAGCGTACTCTTATGTCCTGTTTAGATACCCTTACTGGGGTTATTGAAGTGCCAATTGACGCGTAACACGAGACAACAAAAGGTTCTGTTAAACTCTAAACGAGACAGCTGAAGCCTAGGCATCCGGCCGACAAAGGACTGTCTAATTGTGGAGGATTCGGAGTCCAGAGCAGTTGAATCGGTTGTAATAGGACCAGGGGGAGTCGTCCTATTGTCTCTGAAGGCTTGGTTTCCAGGCGGTCCATGGCGGGTCACTTTATTGTCAATTTCGCGTGACTTTGCCTTGGCCTGGCCAAATGCCCAACTGCCCGCGGCATATGATTTAAGATTTTGCAAAATTTGTGACACAATTGGGGCATTCGTGGGCTGGCCCGAGACCATTAAATTCCGGTTACCCCCTGGAACATTTGCCTTTCTTTCTGGTATTCCGTTCACTTGAAGCATTTCGTACATTTTCAAAATTTTTAATTGCAGTTTGATAGCCGGCCGTTCGGATTCTCGGTAAGTCATAAATAATTTCAGTGCTGGGGTGTGTAAAGATCTTACTAGAGAGCTCTCAGGCCTGTTTCATGTTTTTGCTTTGAATTTTAAAAACAAGAAAGCCAAATCTCTGAAACAGTAGTAACAAGACAAGATAATATCTTGAGAGTTTTGCGGCGCGTACGATGCATTTTAATGCTTCTTTCTTCGCACATGCCCTCGCCGAGAATCGATTAAATAAAGAACCATGAGCAGTGTTTCGCCACGCAGGTTTCCAGAAGTTTATTGTTGACAAATCTTCACATTTTCTCACGTACGGATCGAAATGAAAGATCCACGTTTGTATGGAAAATGTTAATTATCGTGGAACGAACTTCCCCCGAAGGCATCTCTCTGGCAACATATCTGAGAAAGAAATGTCCTTTATTTCTCAAGCCTAATCTTTCAGTTCCCTGGTTGATCGACGACCTTATGATCTGGTCTGGTTGTCCAGCGGCGAGATTTTCTTCACATTTGGGACGAATCCGCATTGATGGTACCCCGTGGATGGATGCCTGGTTGTCTGGATTCCTGGCCATAAATACAATCTGACCATAGTCTTGGAAACGCACAAATCTCCGTAGAATCCGAAATACAAAAAAAAAAGAGTTATTGCGGCGACTTTAACTGCATTTTTAACCATTTTTGGGCAGTAAAATAAAAATGACATGTTTTGCTCAAACACAAAGTCGTCTCTTTGGACCTCTCCATAAGCCGCCTTCGAGCGGGCCGGTTGTATTTGGCCACCTGACTCGGCTCTCGATTCGCCTTGCTTTGGTTTGTGCGTGACGTAGATGGAGACAAAGTTCGGATCGGAGTCGCAGACGGAGTTGGCCACTGTGGGCAGGGGCTGCCGCCTAACGGTGGAGGCCAGTTTTCTGATGGCTGACCATAAAGATATGTGCCCATGTGGGATGCTGGAATTTCCAATGTATATCTTAAGCAGCAGCGGCCCAAAAATTGCATAATATTCCAACTTCCGTTCTCAATCAGACGATGGAATGTGGCAGGTTACCAATATGTATGCTAGGTGCATGTAGGACTTTGGAATGGATCCCTATACCTAAAATGGGTCAACAATACTCGACGCTTCTGCACTCCACCAGACGCTGGATTGACGCTTCCACTTAAGAGCGCCACCAGCCGATGGGTCAAGTGCATGGTTGGAGTCTATCCCATTCCCGCACCATGCATGCATGCCAGAAGTCAGTGACGCCTTCAAGTGACAGCGGTGCGAGGAGAGACTTTCCCGAGTCAATAAAACTGAAGGCGAACAAAGGCAGTGCTTATCACATAGCTGCTCTTTAGTAGGCAGGTTTCTCCAAATCTTCGACGCTCCCAAAGGCATGGGCGTTCAAATCCGCGACTCTCAGTTGGTAGAGCCTGCCGCCTTAACTCCAAGTCGGAATTTGAATTTATGGTTTCACTTGCCTCCCGTTAAGATTGATAGCTGCCGATAATTCGAGGAAATGTTTACGACTCTGTAATTTGGGTTTCATTTTATTTGATTTGCCTGCGAGTCAGTCAGTAAGTCAGTTAGTCTGTAAGCTAGCCAATCAGTCTGCAAGTTATTGGGGAAAAAGCGAAAGTCCACCGATCCATGGGTGCATCGGACCGAGCCATCGTTGGATCGTCGTCAGTTTATCAACAATTGTGGGCCGGACACAGTCTGGGACTGCAGAGGTTTAAGAGCTTCAAGCCTTCATTTGACCGGTTTAGGCCCTTTACTGCTGCCCCTTCTAACAACTCCCCCCATAAAGTCTTTAAATCTCCTCGTTGAAGAGACTCTGGACGAACACGCGATCCCCATGATGGAAAATTGTTCGTTTCCTAAATTTTCAAATCGAATCGAATCAAAGTGAGAGAAATGCAAATAAAACGCACGTCCAGCTGACAAATTGGCCAATTATGAGTGGCCAGAAGCTGCGACCAGGCAAGGAGTATATGCCATAGGGGCAAACCCGTTGGACAGCTGCGGTGGAGCCACCAGAGAAATGCCATGAAGTCATGAGGATCGGCACCGCAACTCTTATTAATTGCACAATTACGACACGCAGTTGACGTGCGATTTGCAGAGGAAAGCTGGCGGGGATCGGGTCTCCTCCGCGGACGGATGAGCGATAGACCCCTCAGAGCTCAATGATGGAACGATAGACCGTGCCGGAGGAGTCGAGAAATTGCTTTCTTTCACTTTCCTCGGCCACATCGGCAATGGGATGTGAAACTTCCCCAGAAATGAAATCAATTAAGTTCCAGGCCAGATTCCCAAACTCCGGGACGTTTTCAGACAGAGCGGAAAATGAAAAATTCGAGTCCGTAACCTACCTTGTGGGGCGAGACGTGCCAAGATTTCCTCGAACCCCGTCCCTGGGATGCGGAGGACTCTGTTCCCAGTCCAGTGATGGCTCCTCTCGCCGAGGAGGCTCCACTAATAGACCCGTTCTCGTAGATATCCGCCGAGCAGACAGAACTATTCAGCGTGGCTGTGCTGGCGGCGAGCGACGGAATCGGTGAGCTGGCTGGCGATGGCGAGAAGCAGCCGGAGTCGTAAGAGTTCAAGATGCGTAACCGATTGCCCGGACACAGGCCCTGGAAGAGGAGAGAAAAAATAGAAATCATTATTTATGAAATAGGAAGGTGAACTCAATTAGGACGAAAACCAAATGATTTGTTGGTTTTTAAAGTTATGTAATCCACAAGGCAAGTCTCTTAAAAAAGTATCTAAACTCCTATCCTTCTATAAATGGCTGCTTGGCTCATTGATCTCAATTGATTTCGATTGGCTTTTAATAAACTCAATGCTGTATGAATTATTAATAACTGAAAAAAACTATACTGTATCATGTTGTTGGGGAAATATATTGCAATATTTTACTGCTTTATGTTTTCTTTAATTGACGAGACATATTACGTGCCGTTTCAGTTTATTTATTCCGCAGATCATTTTTGTGCAACTGACACGTTTGAATGTGATTTTCGAGTTTTTCCACACATTGCTCCCAATGCTACCACATTAATGTCTTGGAGAATGTTGGCAACATATGTTTCACCTAAAATTATATGTGTTTTTGCTTTTTTATGCCACACATTGTCGGCAGTCTGGCCGATTTTGGGTTAATTGTTTCCATTAAAAAGTTTCAGCTACTTTTTAATTAGCGGTAATTGGCGACACATACCCTGGGTACGTACAATGTGTATCTCCGCAACGTATGTCTCAGAGTATCGGCTGAGATCGTTTGATTTCCATTTTGATATATGTTTTGACACCATCAGCACCATCAGCACCGCGGTTGATTTTGTTTTCGGGGCCAATTGAGTTTTTAATTAAAAATTGACGCCAAGCGACGTGCAGAAATTTTAAATGCGAAAAGTTAGCTTGAAAAGCTCCCCAGTCTGGCATTGTATTTGCAACATTGTGGGGCAGATAGGCGGAGGGGCAGTCCAAGGCTGCCTGGGGCGCTGAGATCATTAGCCAAATTGTGGATCGAGGCCAGAGTCTGGGACAGTGCAGAAGGGCTTGGATTGATAAATGGGTATTAGATTTGAAAGTTTAGAGGCGAGTAGGTGAGAGTTCAGGTGATTAAAGTGTAATTTGGATTCAATAGAAATTGGAGACTCCAGGTTTATAACTCTCGAAGGTAAGAAATGGAAAAAGTTATGCAAATACTTCGATCACCTCATAAGGAATTCAGACAGAACCCAGACACAATGAGGGAATAAATAAAGAACGAAAACAAAACACTCATTAAAGGGAAGAAACAAAAACTGAAATTAAATGGTAGGAGTTTCCTCTTTGGGATTCTTGGGGCGAAAAGACAAACCAGTTTCCAAACTCAGAGATATTCTAACCAGGATGACGAATGATCTTTTGAGGGACCCGAAGCCGAAGACCCAACTCACCTGTCGGTTGCGGAGGGAGCAGAGCCACCATCCCTGAATGCCCTCCGTGTCCTGTTCGATGACCGTGAGGATGTCGCCCTTCTTGAAGGGCAGTTCGTCCGGTGTGTCGGCATAATTATCGTAAATGGCCTTGGCATAAAGTTTCTGCAAATAAATCAAAGAGGATTGAATAAAATTATAAAAAGGTTAAGGAACGAGAATGGTATGTTCGTATAAAGTTAGGGGGTATAATTTTTAAAGCTCTTTTTTTTATGGGTTTGAGTTTTTTTTGGCTCATGCCGCTCTCACTTCAATAGGTTAGATGGAATTTCAGGTCAACTTGGGTAGGTTTCCTGTTAGAGAGCAGGCCAAAAAAAACTGAAACGGGATTGCTTAAAGGGCAGAGGGATTAAATAACTCGAAAAGACCCGGCAGATTGAAATCGGAGATGTTCGCCTCTCATCCTGCCGGCAATTTGAAGAATCTTGTAACACGACCGCTGGCATTCTCCAGCAGATTCTTCTTTCAGTGCATCGTAACGGGCAAATTGGAAATTCAGTTGAATGCGAGACTCTAACTCGTGTGGCAAGCCAAAGTTTCTTTTGCTCAATGAATGCCCAACTACCTCGGAGTATGTGTGTACATATATCTATAATCTTGTGTTTTGCGGGTTAAGTTTGCTTTTAATTTCGCCACCGCGCAGCCAAACTGCCCGAAAAAAAAAACAGAAACAAAGACCGTGACTGCTCCTTCCCCCTGCCACATTCACCTTTTCAACCCGTTCCACTCCCCATTCAGAGGCTCAAAAACAAAAAACAAAAAAAAACTTTAAAAAAGCATTAAAGAGAGAAAAGACTGGCAAGCGATTACAATATCGAGCGTTCAATCGCAGCTGAACTTTCAACTCGCCGTATGCCTCAGTATAGTAGTATGTCTGGCACTGTAGTAGTTGTACAATAGTGTGTAATTTGGACTTGGAAACCCGTTTAGCCGGCGACGACTATTCTACTTTTCAATTTGGAAAGCGCGATGCCAGCGTTCAAATGTCAAAAAGGGGAAAAAAATGAGCGCACTTGAAGTTCATGTGCCACTCAAACACCGTCAACGGATGTGTTGGCCAAACAAAACCAAAACCAAAGTGGTCCAAAGGTCCAAACAAAACTCCACTCGGAGTAGAGCTCGGCTTTCTTCTCCAGAGACTCTCTTTTGGAATGACTTTTTTCACACTACGCTAATTGGGGGTTCAAATATTTGAAGATCAGAATTGGGGATTGAAGTTCCGTCTGGTGGTAAACAAAATACATTTCTTGTTTAGTGACTTGCGGGAAACCAAAACGTTGGGGCCACTTTTTTTTTACAATTGTTTGCTTGTTTGTTCGAACAACTTTAATTGGTTGGCTTAGTGCATTCCTCCTAACAGATTTCCCTGCAGAAGTTTTTCCTAGATCCAAGAATTATTTCTCTTTTAAACCACATTGGCGGCTTCATATGGCGGCTTCATAAATTACCAAAAAAAAGGTTGCCTCTGGGCTTTGCCGCAGACCGACCCGAGAAGTGAAAGATATGAAGTATGATCAGTGGTTCGGCTTAATCCCCTCCACGGAAAGTAAGCTGTTTTTTTTTGCAAAACAAACTTTGCCTCTCTGATGTGTATGTATATTGCTGGAGCAACTTGAAGCCTTTCAATTACTCAAACTCCAAGAAATACTTTTTTTTCTCATTTTCAAGTGGCCATAAATAAACAACGCTGCAAGATTAAAACGAGCGAAGACGCCGCCAACAAACAGCTTAATGAGCATTGAAAAATCAACAAAAAATATAATTTTTGGTTACTGGTCGAGAGATTTCTGCGACAAGATGACTTTATGTTTCTTTCCGTTGAGCAAACCCACTAGAGCACTGCCAATAAATTCCTGCATATATATTTTTATACCCTTGCAGAGGGTATTATAATTTTGTCCAAAAGTGTGCAACGCAGTGAAGGAGACATCTCCGACCCTATAAAGTATATATATTCTTGATCAGGAGCACCTCCTGAGTTGATATGAGCATGTCCGTCTGTCCGTCTGTCCGTCTGTCCGTCTGTCCGTCTGTCCGTCTGTCTGTTTCTACGCAAACTAGTCTCTCAGTTTTAAAGCTATCGTCTTGAAACTTTGCACACACCCTTCTTTCCTTTGCACGCAGTATATAAGTCGGAACGGCCGGGATCGGCCGACTATATCCTATAGCTGCCATATAACTGATTGATCGGAAATGGTATAACTTTGGTGTTTTTAGAGTTAGAGAGTTCAAATTTGACATGAGAGCTATTTTTGGCAAAATAATACGACATGCCAAATATCATAAGGATCGGCCGACTATATCCTATAGCTGCCATATAACTCAACGATCGGAAATGACCCAACTTTCGTGTTTTTGAAGATAGAAAGCTGGAATTTAGTACAGACTCTATTTTTGGTTAGTTGATCCAACCTACCAAATTTCATTAGGATCGGCCGACTATATCCTATAGCTGCCATATAACTGAACGATCGGAAATCACCCAACTTTTGTGTTTTTGAAGATAGAAAGCTGGAACTTGGTACAGATTATATTTTGATCCATCCTACCAAATTTCATAAGGATCGGCCAACTATATCCGATGTTTGCGATATATATCCGGTTTTAGCTGCAAGGGTATATAAACTTCGGCTCCGCCCGAAGTTAGCTTTCCTTTCTTGTTTGTTTTTATTTTGTAAATTTTATTATTTTTTTTTGGTAAATTTTGTTTTTTTTTGGTATTTTTTTTTTTGAATTTTTCGGTATTTTTTTGATATTTTTTGGTATTTTTTTTGGTATTTTTTTTGTCATTTTTATACCCTTGCAGAGGGTATTATAATTTTGTCCAAAAGTGTGCAACGCAGTGAAGGAGACATCTCCGACCCTATAAAGTATATATATTCTTGATCAGGATCACCTCCTGAGTTGATATGAGCATGTCCGTCTGTCCGTCTGTCCGTCTGTCCGTCTGTCTGTTTCTACGCAAACTAGTTTTAATAGAAGCTTTTGCGACAGAAAATGATAACCTTCGCCTTCAGGAAGCCGATAAAGTGACAATAGAATAAAGTTAAAGCGCTTTGTCGCGTGACAGATAATGTTTTTGTCGATTTTAATTAACAAAAACTTGATGAAATTGAAAAAGAAAAAATAGCAAGGGCAACCTCAAAATGTTCAAGGAAATAGATGGGCTGGGTCACGAAGATACCGATTTGGTCTAACTTGGCCACCTAACAATGTCTTCCACCGAATGGCATCATAGTTAGTAAAGACTTTGGACTCTTAAGTTCAGATTGATTAAAGGATACCTTGAGGGTTTTGTCATAACCGCGTTGGACTGGCTTTTAAAAGAACTAAATAAACATTTGTCAGCAAGGCAACTTGGCCAGATTTCGTCAACAACTTTTGCCCAAAATATATATAAAAATAAAAGCAAAGCTAGCATTAAACGCGGCATGTCAACCAATCTGAAACCGGGCCAACTTGGCTGGAGAAACACGTTCTCTGAAAACCGAGATCCGGAGCCCGGAGGAGGAGACGAAGGCCCAATGAGATTGCCATTGACGGTAAACTGCAGTGACAAGTGCACGACGGGCTGGATCTAGCTCCTCCGCCAGATGTCACACCAGGTCAGTAGCAGAGCTCCAGATGGGTCCAATGGGCTGTGATCGAGTCAATGAAAGTGCAATTGAGTCTCCACCTTTAAGAGGAGGATAGAGGCTGTGGAGGCACAGGTCAATTGCAGTTCACATTCCATGTAAGTGTAGACGGTTGTGGGGACACACACTTCCCACGCTAATTGAATTAATCGGTTGAGTGATTCGTTATTGAAAGATATAGTTGAGCAGTTATAGCTCTGAATGCAAATCCAAATAATAGTACAATATTACAATACTATTACACCCGAAATATAGCAAAATGTGACTCATATGGCAACGTGGAAGCAAACAAAACGGCCGATTCATTAACTTGGTCATCTTTTTACCAAAAAGTAAGCCGTTATTGAAATAACAAAGGAAATTAACTGAAAATGAACTGCCAATTGTTGACTTGAAAAATTAAAGAAAAAATAAAACGGAATTCATACAAAAATATAATGTCGACCTTGGCAACAACTTCAAGTGAAATATTTCGCAATAACGTTGCAAAACGACTTCCCCCGCGGAGAGAGAAGGAAATGATTGTTCACGAATCAGGGGGTACGACAGCTTTAAAAATATATTTTGAAGCGTAACTAAAAAATTTTTAAAATATGTACATACATATGTACTCTGTAGACTATAGACTACTTATACATATGTACGTCCTGGAACCTTAGACAACTAAAACAATCTCATAAACCTTTTAAACCCAAAACCCAAGCAAAAGATCAATCATTTGGTAACTCAAGGAAAGCCAAGCATTCAATATAAACAATAAATCAACTAGAAAGACAGTATATAATTTGTAAATAACTAAAATAATGGCTGGGATCAAAGAACTTTTTGAGTAAAACCATGAAATTAAGTATATGTTTAAAATGAGAAACTTTAAACAATTATATTTAAATGGAAACGATCTATTCATTTAAGATACATTTATATTTATTCAATATATATTCATTTGGGGCAGCCCCTTCAGCATTTCTCAAAACTTACTACACTCTGAAAAGCCTCTTCCCATTCAGTCGAAATCATTAAGCCAACATTGACTTTGAGTTTAGGTATGAGGAATACCCCGGATGTGACTCATGGCTGGGGAATTACCAAGTTAAGGTTATCGGTAAGAAAAAGGTAACATTTCTTAGCTTCTAACCAGTTTTGGGGACGCCTTTGAGAGGAGATGAAGAGCCCCCGTGAAATGTATGCTTCGCCTTGAACTTTATGTCGGATTTGGAAAGAGTCTTTTTACTTTTTGTTGGACGACTTTTGATGGATTACAGTTTGGGTCGATTCTCTAAGCCTCCATATTCAGTATAGGCCCACGCAAACCCTTGGAAAAACGTCATGATGGATTTCAGACAAGAGGCAGTGATAAGTTACACAAGTTTTGGGATGAAAATAAGAAGGTTTCCTTACGCCAATGCCCCAGCCATAGCGTGGAAGATCCCCAATAAACAACAGTAGTATGGCAAGCGAGAATTGGTTTAATAATTTATGGCGCTACTGCAGTTTCTGTAAGTCATCTTTGGCCGCCAGGCAACTACGGTAGCCCATCTCCGCTTCGGTGTAAATGGGCCATTAAGTGATTAAAGCCACAAAGTGCGGTAAGTGTTCGGAGTCATCGAAAACGATGAGTGCCTCCCGGTTATACATAGTTTTTCCGTTCTTATCTTGAGTTTCTGTAATCGCCGAAAGGCTTATTTCCGGTGTTGATGGCATAATAAACAAGAGTGCACAGTGACTACCTCAGTCGACCTACGGCTAGTTAGTTTATGGCCAACAGTCTCAGTGGATAACACCCCATCCTTCATGCCACATCCCACAGGGTTCTGAGAATCTGAAGGACTTCCCCTGATGAGGGCTATTATTTATGTTTTCTTCCGGCGGAACGTGACAATTCATACATGCAATTTACAAAAGTCACATTTCGGCTCTGTTGACAAAACCTTGGAAAGGTTTTCTCTCTATAGCCCTGTATTGACCAAGGTACCTGGTACTACCGTATCACCGAAACGGTGTTAGTATGGATAAACAGAGTGCAAAAAACCGAAACAAATGCCTGTGAGTGACACCTGTTTAAACTGCAAGTTTCGCATCCATAAGTTACACTTTATCGCTACTTGGCAGTTGGCCTATAACTCGTTTGAGTGACATGTCTTTTGTTTTTTTCCTGCGCGGCAGTACATAGCCATTAGATAACGAGCACATAATCCCCAGTAAAGCGACCTGCACGCACCACAGCTGAGGTGTCGAATGTACCCAGATAAAATGCCATTAAGAGTACAATACCACTAAAAAGCGAAAGTTTTCTTGAGCTCTATGTGGAACTCTAAATTGATTTCACTTCAAAGAAAGAGCTCCTCTTACTAATCTTTCTTAGTTTTATGTCTAAGCCTCACACACATTCCTTAAACTATATCCAATCAGCCAGAATTTCGCTGCTTTCCGCACCTCGCAGCCTTAACCTTGCCCCATTCATCAATCTGCAAGTGCCAATAGTCAGACAGATACAGCAACTGCAACAGCTAGCCGGCAACCTGTTGAACAAATTTGAATTCAAAAATGTTTGCACAAGCTGAGCGCTGAAATAAATTAGCTGGCTTACGAGCTGACAGACTTTGGACGGAAAATGTTACTGTGTGCCTTGGCCAGACAAGCCATCAAGTGGCCACTCGGCACCGGCGGAGAGATGTTAATGCAAATATGCAAATGCACTCGCACTCCCCAGTACACTTAACATTCTGGGGCTGTTGTCGTTACTAAGCTTGAAATTAAATAAACAACAACGTCTAATTACAAGAGTTGTGTCCCAGACAGGCCCTCATCTTCTCCTGCAGGAGGACACCGGTTCCGAGGCCTAACAGCCTCAATCGCTGACACAAAGTATCCCGCAATTGAAGGGTTACCCCGGGGCCAGTACAAGCTGCAAAGTGCAAGAGTATCTCTGGTTGGTCTTCTTGGGGATGGCCTGGCCTGGGACACAGGTGAGATTTAAATAAATGTGCTCCAAATGCGCACAAATGCGAAAAGTAATTGACGCCCGGGTCTGGGTCGTTTGCCTTTAAGCCCCAGAGGCGTTGCGTCGTCTTCCTCAAGAGCCGGTTCTTTCGGTTCTCAGCTTAGATTTCGAAATGCAAACAGCGGAAAACATTCGAAGATGGGTTTCCTTCTTTCTCGGTCTTCAGCCGTCTGGTCTCAACTGCAGAAACCTTCTCTAGAGATGCGTACGTGACTGGAAACTGGCTCAGAATTATACAGTTTCAACAAATTCTCGATTGCAGTTTCTATAAAATCAGTTGTCACGCAACTTTGCCTGCCACACACATGAAGCCTAAAATAGCAAAAGGGTCTATTAGCATGCCGGTGACTGATGGCAATCAATTAGTCCCCGCCAGGCCCATCCCCGGAATCCCCAGGACGTGCGCTTGACTGAAGGCTGCAATCAGGGGGAGACTAATTGGGTCTCAGAGGAGGATCAGCCCCCGCGAGTGCCCCCCTCAGAAATCAGTTAGTCTGGCAGCCATGAAGACCACGAAGGTAGCTAAAATCGAATCGAAATTTCTTTATCGAGCTGGGCTGGGAAAGTACCCGATAAGCAAGAGCCAAAAACTATTCCACGGGAAATCTAATCAGTTTCGATTGAGCGTCACGCCACACAGTTTTGTGGCCGATAAAATACCAAAAAAACCAAGTATAAACCCAAGTAGCAAAGCCCTTATTATTAATTACGAGATTGTGCCTTGGGAGGTCTTTCTCGGGGTTATCTCTCCTCGGCCTGTTATCCTGCGCCGAAACAGCCCTCGTGCAGACTCCCTAAGGGACATCTGCACCGCATTCTGATTAAGAGGGCGCCCCACCGTTCTCGTCTAGACGGAAAACGCATTCTCTCGCTTCGACACTTCGTTATGGAGTGCCTCAAGTGACTATACCAGCCTTATAGCTCTGGAAAATTGATTAGAATTAATGTGGCTTGTGGCGTCAATATCTTCTGTTTGGAGACAGCTGCTGAAGTTGATTGAGTGGATATCTCTGGGTATATCTTTCAATTTACGGTCATAGGCACTTGGCTTTTAAATAATGTAATATACCAACCATTACTCGAAGTAATGTATAGTAATACCCCTCTATTATAGCTTTGGCTTAATCCCTAGAGTTACACAGAGTTACATTGTCAAAGTTTCTTGTCATAAAAGGTATTTTAATATCTCCATTATCTGCATCTAATAGAGCTTACTGCACTTTATTCTGAATCTATTTGCAGTCTCTAGTCGCGACGCTGTTAATTCCTATCTAATCAGGGCTTCAGTTCACTTAACGCTGGCAAAAGAAATATCTTGAGGGAGTTGCTGGCCGGCAGTGGCGGTTTAACGCGGTGAGGTCATGTTTTTTTGCAAATAACACTTAGAAGCTTTAAGCTGAGTTATCACGACTTTGCGATATCTCACCTGTGCCGTAAACTGGCACAGAAAGCGGTGTTGCTGCGAGGTGATAACGAATGTCAATAGAAAAATTGCGGAAACTTTTTCAGTTATCCCCCTGACAGCTGCCAGAGTCAGAGTCGGAGAGTCAGGAGAGGACATCCGTTGCACTTGGTCGATCTGATAGCTGTGTGCCAGATCCTGGCAACGGATGACTCAATCTGCATTTGCAGTTTCGTTTCTACTAACCGTTTTGATGTGGATGCGCCGCGAAACGGGCACATCATAGTCCAGGTCCGTGTTTGTGGCATTCGAGCTGCAGCACGAAGCTGACATCGAAATGGATGAACTGTCTAGCATGTTGGGTTTGAAGGGATTTCTTGAATGACTATTTATTGTAGGATTCCAACACTGATTCCAGATTTCACCGATTGCTGTTTCAGATTAGCTAGCCCAGCATGCTGAGAACCCGGATCGAGATGTTTAGATATATTTAATCCAGGACAATATAAATAAAATGTCTCGATGTGGGTCTGAGCGATGTGTGTGTTTCGCCACTTGTATCTCACTTCACTATGTTTTTATCTGCAGCTCAGCGGTGAGCATTCAACTTCGCATTCGCATTCGCATTGGGATCTGCATTTGTATCTTGTATCTCAGATTCGCCGAATCAGCTTAATTTCAAGTTTAGCCGCGGGCAGTCAAAAAGCCGAATGGAAACCCGAAAACAAAAGACGCTGTCAAAGCACTAGCCCAGCAAGTCGCCGTTTTGCCGTATCTTTCCTCTACTAGTGTTTCGGTTTGTTGTTTGCCACGAAAAGTATCTCGTATCTCGTATCTCGAAGCGCTCCGTCGCGAACGATCCGCACCGTAGCAGGCGTCGACGTTGAGTGAGCTCGTATCCGTTGCTCTGAAATGTATTCGGGCCCCAGAGCGACCACGAACTCCGAGTCTGGTTGAATATGGTAACTCACCCTCGTGCTCTAAGCAAGAGGCAAGGGTCCCATAGATGGACTGGGCCGACTCTTCGGGTCTGAATGCTGTTCGGGTCTTCTCGCATATCGTAACTTGCTGAGTTGATACACTTGGAGAATAATTCTGATGATGTTTATATTCAAATATTAAAAAAAGCAAAAGGAATGGGAGGTTTTAAAGTTATAAAGTTCAATTCAGTTCCCACCTTTATAACAATACCCGTACCTATGAATGTATGTATATCTCATATAACTCTCCATATAATGTTTCTTCGATGCTCATATTGACTTCGACTGCCCCATCCTATCTCTACTCCAGTATTTGGCTATGACAAACACTTAGATATGCGAGACAACCCAATTCGATTGTATTCGATACGGATCAAGTGCAGACGTTCCTCGCCCAGTGGAATGTGTTTACCCCCGAAAGCTCAATTAGCCAGAAGATGTTGGGCCCGACCGTGCTCACGTTAGCCTTTAAAGGAGGTGGAGGAGAAGACAATCGAGCTCAGTAGCTGTCCCATGGCAGCTGTCCAAACACCTTCGAGTGCTACGAGGGCGTGAAAAGTTCTACACCCGAAAAGGAGTTCAAAACAGACATCGCCAGTTCAACTCTTCAACCTCAACCACGTATGAAATGAAGGTCACACAACTGTCCCATTAAAAGCGGGAAGTCCCAATCTCTTTCTGCCGACCCGTGAGTCCGATTCTGATTCAGAAATATATTCACAGTATAGTGCAGCTGCAGTTGTCTTGAAGAATTGGATGTGACATCTGACATGACTTTAAGCCAAGTTCCGCGCCCACTTCACTCACGTCAAGTCCGAGTCGGGGCGACGGGAAAATTGGAGAGTCGAACCGGCCTGACCCGCCGCCAAAGACATATAATCTGTTTAATATTAAATCTCAGACACTCGTTGAGTTTTATTGTGCCTTTCCTTCGGTGATTTGATTTAATTTAATTCGTTTTCATTCCATTTCACTTCAAACACTTTGAACCAACAGCTACATATATCGATTTCTTGTCTAAAATGATTTTGTTAATTTTACGACTCGACTTTTAGTTTAAAACAAATAATGGATGTGATACTTCTGATTTCCAGTCATTATCCTAAGCGACAGTGTTCCGCTCCTCCCCGTCTAATGCTCTTTATGGTTGGCATGACTGGCACTCATCTTTCTTCCAACCGGTTTTTGAATAAAAACAAATAATTCGGTATGAAACGAGTTGAGTTCGAACCACCCGCATTCCAGGGAATTACTCGGAAATTCTCAGTCCCTTTGTTGTTTTGCTTAGGGATAGAAAAAATGCGAACAAACAAAAACAGCAGGAGGAGAAATGCCTATTAGGGGACAGTCGGTACAGGACAACAGATTCGCTCGTGAGGACCCACAAATGTGTGGTCTTTAAAAAGGTATTTAAATCAATATAGCAAGACCTCTAGAATGTTTTACAAGAGACGCTTCGTATTGAAAACAAACCTGTTGATGCACCCACCTTTGATGATACTGTTTTGGATGAAAGCCCTCATAAATATGCAAATGAAATACGTCGGTGGCATCTAACTGAACCATATTCCCCTTATCGGAGCCGAGTTCCATTCAGAGCCACTAGTAACATGTTTCCATTTGCCATTTCCAAAGCCAACCAAACAAAGTATGTAAATCAGACCACGCATTGGGATTCTCCAGCGCCCTTGTTTACGTTAAAGGCCAGAATTGTAGGCGTCATTACTTTTATCTGATATATATGATATTGTTTTCTATTCTGTTTTGATGAGGGGTTGCTATGGGCGAAATATTGCTGAAATAATGACACCTGGACAGTTTCCCATAACATGACGCTTTTGCCAGCAAAGATGTGAGCCTCTGGAAATATTTATTTGCGCTGAAATTTGAGCAATTTGTTTGACCATCAAGAGACAATGATTGGGAAATGGTTTGATCAAAGTCACCCTATTGCATAACCCTCCCCAGGGCTCACATCTGTGTCCAGTAAGGGTGTCTGGCGAGGAAATAATTGACTTGTTACACTATCCGGCAGATCCATTAATTGCTGACTGAAGCCAATGAACCAATACAAATATCGAGAGGGCAAAGTAGCAGTGACCACAGTGTCTCGCTGAAACATCTCTATTAGCTCCTTTGGAAGCTGGCCACAACAATCAGCTCCAGTTCGAATGCTGGCCATGCGTGCTCCATAAATGGCCAGAACGTGCCACTTTCGGAAAACAATGCAGAAGCTGCGGGTTTGGAATCGAATCGAATGCTGCTGCACTCGGAATAGGAAATCGGGGGGGAAATCAGAAATCGAGTACCGGGCAGCGGAAACAAAAGAGATTTGGTCGAAATGGAGCACGTCGAAGTAAGGCGGCCCGACAAATGCGCTGGCTTTGTTCCAGGAATTTCCCGGCCGCCCAGCATTAACCCACCATCGGCCAAGGGGTCACATCAGCCCCCCTACGACATGCGCCGGTCAATTAAAAGCAAGACCCGGCTCGTGATAAGCAATCAGTAGTGGTGATAGGGTGAGAAGGAGGCACTCGTGTTGGGTCATAAATTCATCAATTATCTGGGGACTTTGGCACTCCTTATGGCAGCAGTCTTACAACACAACAATAGGGGCATCGATGAGTATCAGCGTAACCATTTTAGAGGAAAACTGCAGATCGAAAACAGGATGGTCTTTACGAAAAACAGATTGCATCTCGATCACACACCCCAATCATTCCCAGTTTTTGGGGCTTAGAGCAGAGTCTGCTGATAAATGAGGCACTGAGGAGTAGAACCAGCCAGACAAGTATTCAGGAGGATTTGTTGCCTTGATTTTTAGTTTTTTTAAATAATGTTTACTCAGCCAAAAACACAAAAGAAAATGGGTTAATATTTGTGGATTCAGTGAAACCATTAACTTCAAAAACGACTTCATCGCGAAGATCATACGCAGGGTATGCTGTGACCTGTACTACAATCTATAACCATATTTTCTGGAAAACTTCAAAAAACTTTGGGCTCCATTTATCATGGTGTAGACTCTGTGTTCCCCGTCCTCTAGAGATTCCAGACTGGACTGAAACTGCCGGCAATTTCACACATTGAGTGCAGGCCGGAGGAATGCAAATAAAAGCAATGGAGGCCAGCTAGGCTAAGCAAATTGCTGGCAGATGGCGGCGCGTTTGACAATTTGCCGCGAGATGCGGCGTCCTAATCGACGATCCGGTGTCGGGAAAACTCCGAATCAGGGCCCAGATCCCATTTGAGGCGACCGCTATGCCACCCAGCAGTAATAACAAACAATTTGTTTGTTTTGCTAGCCCGAAACGGAACAAGTTGTTTGCATAATTCATGAGATGGATGCAGTTGCGGTTGCACCCACATGCGAAGCCAGAACCAGATCGTGCAACCATTCATTGCAGCTTGCTGAAAATTGAGATGCAACACATAAAACAAAGAATGCTTGCTTAGGGGTCCAGCTGCAAGGAGCTCATATGGCAACATAAGTTATGGGGCAGCTCTTTATCGACAGTCCTGGGCGCCGCAAAGGAGTTGAAGGCTGAGTCCATGTCTTACAGAAGAGGTCTTCCAGATTACCAAGAAACGCTTCCAGGTTAATCTTGTTCTTGGCATGGGGCTGGATCCATAACATCCCCACTACACTCCAATAACAATGTGAAAGATATGGGGGAAGTGCTTGCTGGAAGATCTCACAGCCTTTATTGCGGTTGTCACTTGAAGTGCCGGAGATCAAAAACTTGTGTTTACAACGGCAGGGCTTGCAACACTCTCCAAAGAATGCCACGACATGAAAATCAACTTTCGATTGCAGCAGACGAACGTTAAACGGCGTCACCCGATATGGCTGAAAAAAATAATGAAGACGTCTTGCTTTTGGAAGTGAGAAACAGAAGCCGTGGAATATTTTACTTCTTGAAGATGGAGGGCAAGGGAAAGAGCACCGGGACCTCCTGCCGCGTCGACGTTTCGCTCTGATTCCAGAGGAGTAGCACCAATTACCGCAAGAACCGACCACGGCCTGTAATCAAATCCCGAAGCCTGAGTCGCGCAGGCGCAGTTAAAGTCATCTTCCGTCGCCACACAACCATTCATTGATGACCGGGCCGGGTCTCTGGTGAATGAAGCGCACACATTGCCGCCTTATGCTGCGCCTTTGTACTTTTCGCACTTTCCGCTGTGAGGGCCCTAACCGCTAGCCTAATTCTGATCACTTGGCAAAACACTGGCATCTACATATCTAGTCAAGTGTTTCCCGGAATGCTTAGGCAGCAGACTACTTCGGTTGGTCTAGGCAATGGTCAAGAAAACAAAGCAGAGATATTCCAATAATACTCCATCCCTTCATTAGTTTCGCTTACCAGATTTTCTCAGGCAAGTCATACAATGTGAAACAGGATATTTTTTCTATCCTTTAGGCCTAATAGAACCCATTGTAATAAATGGGACTATATATTTTTCTTTTCTTTAGTCAAAAGCAGACGGCATTTTTAATCTATGACTCGGTCGGTTTTATTGAGGAATTATACCTAAAATTTAAAAAAAAAACATTGACCTGCGACAATAATTTGCATTGGAAATTCCCTTGGAGTTTCGCTCCAAAAGCCAGAATAGTATCAATCGGTTGTTTTGAAATTCATTGAATAGGGAAAATAATGCCACGGCATTGACGTCAAACTCGAGGTCGGAAGTACTGATATATGTACATAGGGTGCGAAGGGGCAAGAAAAGACCGTACCTTAGATTAAGGGGTTTTGTAAATCTTTCCAAATCTTTGCCAATACATCCGATTCTGGACTTTCAATGATTTATGGACATATTTCCCAACAATCTGCATTATAACCTGCCAGGGTGTCAGCAGATGAAACAGAAATGTTGTCAGCCTGCATTTCCTCTAACGGGGCAGCATCATTAGCCAGCTTATAAATAAATCAAACATCAGGCCATCATCACATGGTATTGCCATCATCACCCATTAGTGGCCCAAACTTTGATGGATTGCTTCTGAAGGGACTATAGTATAATATTTGGTATAAATATAAATTATACCAAATATTTTTATATATAATTATAATTATTATATAATTATAGTATAATTCTGCACTATCTGGCGGTTCGATAAACAAAAGTTTATTTATAACACTACATCGGGGAAGTTCGGGGTCTATATATAGACGGTTGCACAATTAAATGTGAATAATTTCGCAGAAAAAATAACCAAAAACAAAGCCAGTGCTCGGAACACCTTGGCGAGCTTATCTTATCACTTGTGCTCCAACATGTTGACATTTATTTGGCTGGATATTTGCGATTCGGCGGAGCAGAGGAAGGGAGCACAGAATACTTTTATGGAATTGCGTCGGAAAGCTCATGGCGATAAGATTAGATTCGTTGTGGGTTAAATCAACACTAGATATTCGCGAATGTCAACGTCTCAACCGAAGCTTGCGTTTCTGTATGGAGCAGATCCACTTGAGCAAATATCTAGATCGCCTAGACAAATTTGCAGAGATCTTTCTTAGGAATTCGAAAAATTCTTAGTTGTTTTGATAAAGCTTAAATGGGGATTGCGAAAGAATTCAAAGAAAGTAGGGAGTTAACACGTTTTTTAAAAGAAATAAGGCTTAAGTTATTAAGGAGCATAAACACGAAATTTATCTTGGGGGCACTCTTCGTTTAAGATTCAGTACGCCTATTCAAATATATCTGACACACTTCAGATCTTGAGAGCCATAAAATATGAATCATTTTACAACCCTCCCGATAACATTGGGGCCATGTCAATTCCCTCTTAATGCTACAGCTCATTCAAAATTGTAATTGGTCCATAAAAATGTTTTTCAAAGGCTTTTTCCAAAATGCATATATGTTCAGATTACTCCACCATATAGGCGCTTGTATCTTCCAATTTGTTAATGATCCAAATTACTTGATGGCTGTTGAAATTAGTCAGATAAATCTTTTTCCTCTAGCTTTCTTCTTTAGCTTTGCGTAAATCAAAAATTTATGTTTAGTTTTTCAAAAGTTTATGGATCGAATATGTTTTTTCTTTCTGATCTGATTTATAAGGTCAACGTGTGTAGACCAAAATAAATTTAGATTTCAAGCAGAAAAAGACTCGAAAAGATCCAACACTGTGACCAAAACGTGGGCGACCCCAACACCCAAAAAGATTCCGTTGAACATCCCAACAGATCTTGAGATCATAAACGACTCCATCTGACATATTTGGTTTAATAGGTCAGAAATAAAATGTTAGTTGTTGGACCTATGAGGGCAGCATTCAAGGTACTCTACTGTCGAAGCTTAACAATATCTGGGGATTAAGATCATCCAACAGATATTACTTATTCATATTTTCCTCAGTGAGGATATCAAAGTTAAAATTTATACGATATAGTCTTTTGATGTGATATAGAAAAAAAAGCTCAAAGCCTTTAGGATACGCATTTGAGGTGTATCTTTCTCTCAAGATACAAATTTTCTTTCCCACATCACGGATGCAGCGTCTGTGTCATAAATCTTTGGCCGCGGCGTTCCTCTGCTCCGTTTTTCTACAATTTAAGAGCAATTTATTAAATGCCGCAACGCTTTAATCTGCACTGGAAAATCTGGGGCCCCAAACTGCATAAATTAATTCTGTTTAAAGAAGTGGGAAAAAAAAAATGTGCGACGAGAATGCGTGACATATATTTTTTTTTGAAGACACAGAGATACGGATATTTTTCACATGCACTAAAATTGCAGAGTCTGTTTGTGGCAGCAGACGTATCTTAAATCTAGGTGGCTGACAGCGCTGATTAGCTAGAGGGAAACACTACCATGTGGCAGCTGAGCTAAATGATCTCTGACACCATCGATTCCCAAGCTCCCAGGGCAAACCATGGAAATTCCCTGGATTTCCTGAAGAGTGTACTATGGTATTCCCTGCTGCGTATTTTCAGTTAACGGCTAACTGAAATTCCTAAGTGCCTGTCGATACTTTTGTTATTTTTGGTTGTATCCCGAAGATATTTCAGCTGCCCCCACGTTGCATGAACGTTTTGTTTGACAAAGAACTGACAAAAAATAAAACTGGAAGAATAAAAACCGCCGCAGGTAAACACAGAAAAGAATAAGAGCTTCCAACACGTACAAATAAATTATTCATTTTTCTCTGACTAGTTTTTTTCAACTTTCTTCGTTGTTTATTCTCCTCTGGTACTGGCTTTTAATGTAATTTTACTTATAGGGGAAAACCCCATCCGGAAAAATGGACAAAAAATCTAACCAATATTTTGTCTCAGGATTTTAATGCAGAATGGTGGGAAATCGATCTGGAAATCGCTTAAGGTACTCCGCTTGAGAATAGGATGGGAATTTGGGAAGATATAGCCTTCGCTGTGGAGGATATAGGGGAAAATCTCATTTTCAAGGAATCCCATCACGAAAAATAGACAAAATATCGAAAAAATATTTTGTCTCAGGATTTTAATGCAGAATGGTGGAGAATCGATCCACAAAGCGTTTAAGGTACTCCGTTTGAAAATCAGGATTGGGGAAGATATAGCCATCGCCGTGGGCCATATAGAGGAAAATCACATTTTCAAGGGATCCCATCACGAAAAATGGAATTTCATAGCCAATGTCATAGGCGCCATCAGAACTCATAACTTGAATGGATTGGCGCCAAAGCGCTGCAATTTGAATTGGTAGCTAGCCCCCAACACCGGCTCCCCAACTCTTAGGTCCTGAAGAATAGGAAAGGTTGATTAACCCCTGGAGATGTTGCGGAGCAAAACAAAAACAAGCGAGATGAAAGGACGCGCCAAGAAGGTCAACAGAGAGTTGAGAGTTGGTGGCCCGCTCTCAGATAAATTCAGCACAGTGCTGACAAGGTACAACTCTGAGATGGAAGCCTTGGAGTGGTGGCGAAGGAAGCACTTGGATGACGAAACAACCCCAAGCAAGGTTCAATTGCG
Source organism: Drosophila bipectinata (assembly GCF_030179905.1). NCBI lineage: Eukaryota > Metazoa > Arthropoda > Insecta > Diptera > Drosophilidae > Drosophila > Drosophila bipectinata. The sequence goes on along the minus strand of NC_091738.1, from coordinate 15,058,241 downwards.
GACAAGTACGGCTCACATTGACATTGAGAATTCGAGTTGAAATCAAAAAGGGTCTGGGAAGAGGCGGGGAACTAAAAAAAACTTAATCGAAAGCCAACAAAAAATGGGCATCCACCCCTGCATCTTAAGCCGGGGGATGTGCGATGTACGAGGCATTGTGTCGTGAGGGAGAGACATGACTTTAACGCTTGACAGGAATGGCGCGTTTTGCATCTTTATAGAGGGCCTGCTCCTGGAGTGACCAATACATTAATACAGTCTGAAGAGCGCCTGCTACTTCATCCACTTCAGATAGCATCCTTGGCATAAGCGGACCACCAACTGTGGTCCCGAACTCCAAGCAAATTGGTTTTGCGTCAAATAGTTATGATGTATGACTTGACCCGCACAGAAGCCACTAGCCACCAGCCACCGACCGCCCCTCGTTCTCCACGGCTATCAGGCAGTCAGCAGTCGCAGCCAGTTGCCGCTTGTCCGAATTTTTTCGTTTTCGTCACGACTCGCAGCCCACAGCCACATCCTCGCTTCCTCGATAGCTTCATCGGCCCACCGTTCCACGATACCGTAGCAGCTCCTCTCGACTTTGTTTACATAACATGGCCATATCACGATGTTCTCTCTGCACGCATGCGGCCTTCCTGGCCAGGCAGCATCCATTGAGCCATGGAGTCACACGCCGGCTTCCCCCGGTTAGCCGGTATAAAAAAATGACAGCGACGCCGTAGTTACTAGTACACCACCCTGCGTATCTGCAATCTGTATGTATCTCGGTTGCGTACATTGTTCTGTGACGCTTGTTTTGCCACTTGGCATCTGCCACCAATGTCCACCTCCATTTCAAGGAGGCTTTGGCAGGGAAGGACTGCCCTCCGATGATAGAAACTTTAAGATGATGCCTTCTATCTGGCCAAGCCAAAGGGATAATTATTAAAAAATAAAAGATGGGATAATGGGAAAAAATAAACAAGCAATATTTTTACTTTATTCAAAACCTTAAAAAGCCCTTCTCCTAGTCATAACCCATTTAAAGCCAATCCTATCCATATTGACTTTTAATTACATTCTTGCCGGTCTAGTTAACCTTCCAATTAGGATTACATTCACTCGACCTGAGTTGCTTTTTGGGCATTGACTTTTCCAGCCAGAGGGATGTTCCCAGCCCCTCGTACCTGCGCACTTTTCACCCGATGCAGTGTTCCGCCCGAGATGACTCCGGCTGTGGTCGCCTTGACGTGCATGGCCACTGAATTTATGACGTACTGCTTCGGCTGTTGTTGTTGCTGTAGTTTGAACAAGAGAGGCACTTGCGGTTTCGCCACTGGATGTGGCAAAGCCGGTGGCTGTGTCTTTGCCACACTGCTAATTGAGTTTTCTGGTAACCGATTTTCACTTTGGCACTCCACTGACGCCTCTGGGGTGGCCTCCACCAGCTGGGTCTCACTGGCGGACATTATTAGGCCTTGTTGCAAATGCTGTTGCAATTTATATCATGTCTGGCGCGGGACACAAAAAAACGCACTGAAAACTAGCCAATCGGATTGGGTCCAGCGGAATAAGAATCGGATACAAATGCGGTCACGTTTGTGCGTCTAGCGGGCTCGACTGTTACTGATTTGCACTTGCAACCTTCAAAAGTGAGCCAGACGTCCTTCGCCTTCACACTTCAAAGGGTGGTTTGCCGTTTAGTTTGATTCCAGCCCGGGGAGTCCCCGGTTAAAGTGCAAAATTTATCTGGCCCTCATCTTTCGGGCAGGCGCAGGGACGGTTCTCCAGAGAGAAACTTTGGAGCGATAGAGAAATGGAGCGAATGCAGGGGTTCGTTAAAGCCGTAATGGTTATTCTGATTTGAATCGCTCTCGATTAGATGCGGACTGGATATCTAAAACACCATCTGATTTAGAATGAAATATTATTTCCCCCTTACCAGCATTATAAAGTCTTTATACTTATAACTATTTTAATATTTCCTTTACTGAGAAGTCATTGAAACTTCTGTTATGTAAGAAGGAAATTCAATACATCCTTATTGGGAGTAGTACAAACATTCAACTAACAGATTTCCCGGATTGCTGGAATCGCGCGACTCCTAAAAAAGATCAAACATGTCAACGTTAGGAAGGCCCACCACTCAAAGTGGCTACGAGGCAGGAAGTGTCCATAAGGTAGGCACTGGACAAGGCCGCGAGCTAAAACTCCATCACATCGCCAGCCACAATGCCGGCGAGAGTGTCAACGAAACAGATAGATTAACCAAAAAGTCCGTGCAAGTCACACAAATGTATGACGATTCCAAACCAAAGAAAAAGTCCGAAGCCGTTCACTATTATTACCAGGAAACCCTTAAAGACCTACAGTACCGCTCCCAGATTAAGGTAACTTAATGGACTAAACAGCGATCAGAAATCAGTGTTCGTTCTAAACCTTCCCACAGGTCATCGAGCAAGTTGCCGGAGAGGAGGTGGACATGACGCCAAAATCGATTCCAAATGACGCCTACGCAGAACAGTTCATCAAGTTCAATCTTAACTTCCTCCATCAGATGGCAAATTTTACCACGATGTCGTCCAAGACTGCCTCGCGATCCCGCACGCGTTCCAGCATGCGAGCGGGTCTGGGTGGTGGAAACAAGCAGTCCATCGACGATCTAATAGGTGGAGTAAGTTTAATTGGGGTCTTGTTATTTTACTATTGTACTACATTGTACTATTTTACAAGGTGCTTTTTAGGTTTACAATTCCACTATACTTTTAAATCTTGTTTATTTTACAAAGCTTCATAACGTCTTTTTCATCTTCTCGTTATTTGGTATATCGATAACAACTCGAACGTTCAAAAGCAGTGTTGGAAAGCTGGCAAAGCTTTCTTGGCGCTTTCAACTTAAATATCGGAAGGGCGCCAAAATTTAAATATAGAGCCCACCGATGCAAAGCTTCAAAGTGATTTAAAAAATGTGGCTTTTATTTCGATTATTAAATACTAATAAGTTAATTTTGGATGATATTTTTGTAGATCATGTACGAAACCATCAACTTTGACCCGTATACCTTCAAGGAAATTCACGCGGAGCTCCGCCTGCCAAAGCCATACACAAAATCCTTTGTTAAAATCACACTACGGAAGTCAGACTTCTTTGAGCTACAGAGCCAGCCCCAGACGACTGTGGCCAAGGGCTCGACGGAGGGCGACGAAGTTGAGCGGGACAATCGCACCTACGAGTACCTAACCGTTGGCAAGGGCAAGATTCGCCGGCGATCGGACAATGATGCCCAGACGGATTGCGTGCTGGTTACGTCACGGGCTGTGAACACTATCCTGCTTACTCAGGAAACCGTCGGCTCGTACGTCTCCAATTTCGAAATGTACGACACGTTGCACAACCTAGTCAAGCCGACCTTCTCTGTGGGGACTGCGGTGACAGATTCGCAGACGCAGCTCGACGTGGAAGATGGTGAGAACCCCGAGGACGAAGAGGCGGTAGTAGAAGATACAAAAATGTCCAACCAGATTGACAAACTGCTGAAGAGTCCAGAGTTCCGCAACGCGATCATGTACATGGGCAGGGCACTTTCGAGCAACACCAACGAAGCCGGGATGCGTCGCTACCGGAACTTTGAGCTTCCTGATCGCTTCTGTCAGGATGTAGAATATGCTTATTCGATGCAATTACTCTTCCGCCTGGTTCCGGAGCCAAGCAAAGACGAGCGCAAGGCCGTCAGCGATATAGACTTTTGCCGCACCAATGGCGATATCCTGGCCGTGGGCTACGGGTTGTATTCGTTCTCCTCGCAACGCGTCCCTACCTCTGGCAGTGTCTTTGTGTGGAGCATCAAGAATCCGGGCGAGCCAGAACGTGCCTACTATTACGACGTCCCGGTGACGGCCATAAGCTTCTCCTCATTCCTACCCTGCTTATTGGCGATTGGACTTTACGACGGGGCCGTAGAGGTGCGGGATGTTAGTAGCTTACAGGACGTGCCGATAGCCATTTCACAGCGAAGCACTTCCCCCGGCTGCTCCCCAGTGGTGGCGATCCGCTGGATCAAACAGGTGGCTGAGGAAGACGAGGAGTGGGACATCGACCCATTCCTTAGCCTTTCTCAGGATGGCTCTGTGACCCGTTTCCGCATCATCAAAAGTCCTTTCCTCCTGGGCTTTACTCAGATGACACTGGAACGCGTCGAGGGCCATTCCGAGGGCATCTATGTGGCGCCGTCCTCCCGCATTCCCTGCGAGTCCAACCGTCACCCCCAAGGCCTAAGCATCACCACCCATCCGCTGCAGAAGGATATTTACTACGTCCTCACCGACGAGGGCTGCATCCACAAGTGCTCTATTAACTACCAGCATCAGTACCTCGAGGTGCTACGCTGCCACGACGGTGGAGTCACAGTAATGGAGTTCTCGCCTTGGTCGCCGAAGATCTTTCTCACCTGTGGCAACGACTGGTTAGTGTCTGCAACGTGGTGGCTTTTGTTTTTTGTTTACCAAACATTTTTTTTAGGTGCGTCCGCATATGGATCGATGGAATAACGCGCCCTCTGCTGGAGCTTCAGGACGAGATGACACCTGTACACTGGGCCAAGTGGAGTCCCACTCACTCGACAATCATTGTTTCCATCAATCGGGAAACCGCTAACATTTGGGACATTCGCCGGAATCTCTTGCGGCCTATGGCTAAGCACAAGATGGACTCTTCTTTCAACACAGTGGCCAGGTGAGTGTTTTAAAGGAGATCCGCTACTCAACCGTTTATTCCTTCTGATCTGTAGGTTCTCCCACTGTGGTCGCTCCTTGGTGATTGGAAACGAGAGGGGCAACACGATCTTCAATGCCCTCGACGACATGCCCTTTTCTCCTCACTTCCAGTACGATGAACTGGAGAAGGCCATGTACAAGGCCATAGGCAATGACCACGAGCTAATCATGGAACTGAAGAGCATAGGATTCTTCGGCTATCCTAATAAGTCGGCTGTGTTTTAGATGAAAAGTGTTCTATTGTTTCTTCTTCGGTTTATCAAATAAAATCCGAAATTCAAGAACTTTCTAAAGTCAGTTTCCGGGGTTAAACATCTAAGCCCCTATGAAAGCTAAGCTATTTCAGAGATCATCTTAAGTGACAGAATATCGGACTAAACGAGGCAGTCTGAAATGATACTGTAATCCAATATGTCTTAGGCATACCCTGACCTCACCTCAAAAGGTAGACCAATGATGGTGGTCTGATCTCGATATAGGGGCAAAGCGGAGAGGCCAGCGGGTGCTAGAGGTAATAAATAAACACTTGATCACACATTAGCATTGCCACACGCCACAATAATCGAACATACAGACCATTTACTAAAAACTATAAAGGGAAAACCTACACAAAAGAAAGAGCATCCCTAAACAATCAGAGACCACCGCACTCCACAGTCATAAATTATTGAAAACATTCTTGGGAAAACAAAAAGAAAAGGTTATAAAAGAACAGAGGCAATCAAAGATATTATATGATAGTTATTATCACGAGATCTTTGGTCTGAATTGGTGGGATAAAATGTCAGATCCGCCGCCAGAAAAGATTGATTCGGACAATGAGATCCCCGTCTGCAGGTCCTCCGAGGTCTGTAGACAAATATTTATGGCATCTTTTCAGGCGATTCCTTTGTGGAAATCCTTTCCTTTCCGCATATATTCCGGAGCTTGAGTTGCCTGTATGTATCGACATGTTCCATGTCCGAAGAGTCTCTATTATAAGTGAGCTAAGCACGATAATCAAATCTAAAGTCCAACCTATACTTACTCAACTTCGGAACAGTCGGAAAAATCGCCGTAGTCGAGGGGTCTCTTGCACAAGCAACACCCTCCCAGAGATTCCGCAAAGCAGTCCTTACAATAGACACCCTTGCAGCCGGGGGTGTTGCAGGGATACCGAGTCAGGCTGAAAGAGAAGGATTCTGATAAGAATGAACCTTAATTGAATGAACTGAATTACACACGAATGAAAGGATCTACCACAAATGGTGCACCCCTTCTCAGTCAGACGATTACAGCAGCCACAGCACCTGGAAAATAAATGTAGCGATAGGATCCACGAAGTCTCTGAAATCTTACCTGAATAGCAGGTTGCGGAGGCTAACGAACCATCTGTAGTGATGGACAACTCCGCGATGGCTGTACCTGTTTCTCGCTCGGCGACGCGCAAACTTGAAAATAGTTTCTAATCAGAAAATGCGGTGGTGTTAGAGGTTAACCAACCAGAGGCCTAGTACCACCCTACCTCTTTTCAAGTAAATTGTTCTGTGCAAGAAGACGGCTCTTTCGCGAGCTCTCTCCGGGTGGAAATATGCCATGATGGGGTGGCGCAGACGCAGAACGTATGGCTCGGCCAGGACAATTATCCAGGAGAGCAGACAAAGTCCTCCTATCTGGTAATACTCCCAGAAGTTGGGCTCGACGGGCAGGGGCAGACACGGATTTGTGTCCACAACAGTTTTCTGAGTGAGTGGACGAAATGCGTTCGCAATGCCCCGCATTATGTCACCCACAAAGCCCCCGCCCTTGATCTCCAGATCGATGTAGGCAGGCACTTCCAGGCCCGCCTCTTGATGGCCGTAATAGGACATCGTGGCTAGCAGCCAGAAGAGACTGTAGTCCAGAAAGCACACGGAGAAGAGCTGCAGGCAGGGAACGACCATAAAGAAGGCGCTTTCAATAAGCGAAAGGAGCTCGAACTTTGTGAGCCACAGACTCGTAAGCTGAAAGTGAAATTTAAGCATTAGGGATAGACATCATCGAAGATATACATAAGAGATGTTCAGACCTTCATGTATGTCATCCGCTCTAGGCGATGCAGCGGATGCAGGGGCTCCGTTCCATGTCTTCGGTTACGCATGTCCACGTCCTCCAAAAGCTGCGTTATGAAGTTATTCTGGAATCCCCGGCTATGCATAAAGCGCACATAAAAGATGAAAGCTCTACAAGATGAAAAGAGACCATTATTCACTCCCTAACTGGAAACAGAGGGTCCTTGCCTACTTAAGGAATACGCTGAATATCATTATCCAGCATAAGATGTCGACAAAGTCAATTAGAAAGACCATTGAGCCAAGGCGCTGGTTGATGTCCTCAACTACCTCCTCGGCCACGTCGGCCAGGCTCTTAGAGGAGTTCGTCTCGAAGGAGAATTCATGATCAAAGGTGATGTTGGCATCAAACATTTGCTCGATCTGCAGTACAAACTCGTTGTAGCCTGCGGAAGAGACAAAAGTCTATTAAGTCAAGTGGTGGCCCGGGAGGTAGAGCCCGCACGGATGAGGATTTGGTCCAGCAAGGTCCAAGTAAAATCCAAATAACCGGTGCAAAATACGTCGATTATCTTTGCCGGATAACAGAGGGCCAAAAAGAGCTTAGTGGCATGGCAGAGTCCCTTGAAGAGACCCAGTTTCTTTTGGCACCGAACCATGGCCCGTTGCGCCGTATTCTTGCAACGTTCCCATGGAGTTCCCATCTCTGCATTACATAGGTCCACCACGGATTTCAACCATGAGGCACAGTTCTTGAGGGTGTCAACTGAAAGGAGGCCAGAAAATATTCTATAAGTAAGCTACCGTGGCGCTGCCTTGTACTAAAGCTTACTAATTACGCTGAGGTGCTCCTGAATGCGCAAGAGTACAACCATAACGGTGTTTAGCACTTTTCGGACCTCCTGCATCATTAGGTTCACCGCCAATTGAACAGCATGCACTGGCTCCATGATCACCTCCATCATCTGGCCGAGGGCCTGACGCAGAAGCTCCTGAGCACAGGCGAGGCTGCGTAGCAGGACCTTTAGATTGGCAATTAGGTTGGCAATGGGTCCGACGGCCAGAATCACGAATGCCACGCTTATGAGGAAGGCTCTTCCCCGGGTGCTGCACAGCGAGGGGATGGACAGAACAAAAATACACCTACGGGAAGGGACATGAGATTATCAGAGCAGATACGCCACCTTATTCCTTCCCACCGCACAACCCGGTTGTAGAACAGTCCGATAACCAGCAGGGAGACCCCCACAATGCTCAGCCACTTCTTTCCTAGGTCCTGCTGCCGCATATAGGGATGCCACCAGTACCAAGATAGCGCCAGAAGTATTCCAATCAGGTATCCAAAAAGCACAATGGGAATAACCCGTCTAAATGTCCACAAATAATTGGACTCGCTCCCTTCCATGCTTTTCGAGGCGGAAATTTCCGTAAGTGATTACCTTTTTGAAAGAATTTACTTCCTAAATTATCTATAATTTTCTTAACTAAGATTTTTTTTACTGTAGCAGTCTTCTTAGGTGACAAGCCGCACGCCATAGTGATTTTCAATCTAACACGAAAAAAATTAAAATACTGGTCACACTAATTGTTGTTTATCGATAAATTCCCGACTAACAACACGCTGAGCTTTATTTGGATTAACCGATCTTATCTATCAGATTTGTAGGGTTGTTGGTTTTTGAAAAAATATCGTATTGATGATATTTGCTGTGAAAAAAATATCAATCGATAATATTCAGAAATATCACCAAAAAAAATCGATATATCGAGTATTTTCGATATTTTTTATAGTCAGCTAAATTTGAAAAAAGGTTATTTTTAAATTTAAAAAAAGGTTTTAATATGTGTTTTCATCCGCCATGAACTGCAAATAAGACATATTTTTTTATTTAAAAAGTGAATTGAAAAAACAACAAATATTTATACCCACTCTCAAGCAACTTTTATTTAAGTTCTTTGAAATAAAAAATAACAAAATTATTAAGGACATTGTATTCAAATTTATTTATAAAAAACAAGAAAGCAAAGCTAACTTCGGGCGGAGCCGAAGTTGATATACCCTTGCAGCTAAAACCGGATATATATCGCAAACATCGGATATAGTTGGCCGATCCTTATGGAATTTGGTAGGTTGGATCAACTGACCAAAAATAGAATCTGTATTAAATTTCAGCTTTCCATCTTCAAAAACACGAAAGTTGGGTCATTTCCGATCGTTCAGCTATATGGCAGCTATAAGATATAGTCGGCCGATCCTTATGAAATTTGGCATGACGTAATGTTTTGCCAAAAATAGCTCTCATGTCAAATTTGAACTCTCTAACTCTAAAAACACCAAAGTTATACCATTTCCGATCAATCAGTTATATGGCAGCTATAGGATGTAGTAGGCCGATCCCGGCGGTTCCGACTTATATACTGCGTGCAAAGGAAAGAAGGGTGTGTGCAAAGTTTCAAGTCGATAGCTTTAAAACTGAGAGACTAGTTTGCGTAGAAACAGACAGACGGACAGACAGAAGGACAGACGGACATGCTCATATCAACTCAGGAGGTGATCCTGATCAAGAATATATATACTTTATAGGGTCGGAGATGTCTCCTTCACTGCGTTGCACACTTTTGGACAAAATTATAATACCCTCTGCAAGGGTATAAAAACTTAATACAAAAAAAAAAATTTTCATGGAATTCATGGAATATGTACTTAATAATGCTAATTACTTAATTCTCTTATTTAATGCTCTTAATTACTCTTAATTACAAAATAAATCTTTCTTCAATGATTTAAAAAAAACTCTTTCGGTTATATGCTGGTCTGTCATTCGACTGCGGGAGTCACAGACAATACATTTAATGGCAGAAGCCAACCGTTCAGATGGAACCGAACTTCCAGGCGTGATAAGAAAACTTAAAGCAACCTTCGCTAGCATCGGCATCGTTGAAATTTGTGAGTTCCAGAATTCCAACGGATTTGTCTCCCAACTACAAAATGGCATACTCAAGTAAACCTGCATTTCCTTTCTTTCGCAACTAATATCGGAGAACACCAACTCAAAAATATTATTATCGACTATTTTTGCCCAAAAAATATCACGATAATAATATTTTTTTAAGAGAAAATATATCGATATATCGATATTTTGATATATTTCCGACATCCCTACAGATTTGTTAGAAATGGAGGACTCCACGAGTACCGGATCAGGAAGATCATCCCCTCAGGGCATTGTGATTCCACCTCTGCACTTGGAGCTGATCGAATACGTCATGGGCTCGACCAAAATGTTTTTCTTCCAAGACCTCAATGCTTGGAGCGAGTGGACCACAAAACTGGAATCTGCCAAGGACCTCTCGGACATTGAGGTGCGCGACATATTTTTGACTCAAGTCTTGCCCAAAGTGAACGCCTATGAACTTCCCAAAACACTCAAAAATCGTCTGGTATTACTGAATATACATCCTCTTCTACGGCGCGTCGCCGATGGGTATGAGATTTCGACGAACAGCGACCTAGCGTCTCGCATCGAACTGGAAGAAGATAAAGACTATATAGCTATTTCCAAGGTACATTTTGACCTTTAGTTTTATCTTTTTTTCTATAATTTTTATTTCCTTATTAAGTTCAAGGAAAACGGATACCCAAGCTCAGCTCCAGCCATTTTGATTGACGACAAGTCGGTGGTGTTCGGTCCTCAAATGGATCCCGAGTTTCTGGCTCTTCTCTCTATGATGGTGTCAACCGATCTGGAGCTATCCATGTGCCAGCTGCACAGTACCGAGGAGATCCACAGCCGTCTACGCCAAGCTAGGCAGAACTTTGAAGATCGTGCCAGATTTGCTCCTTTACGCAACAATCTTGATGAAACATTATATAAATTGGAGGTGTTTAACAAGCTAAGGAAAAATATCTGCTTGGCTATGAACTACCGTAAAAAATACTAAATAGTTTAAGTAAAATGTATCGTATAAGAAATGAAAGAAATTTGACAAAAGTTTACTATGTAAGTGCTGGATATCTATGAAGTGTAATGTGCTTATCTGAAAGACAGAATAAGCTTTTTCATTTCGTACTTTCTATTAATCGTAAAAAATGTAATGAAACAATGTATAAGTTTTCTTAATCCGATTTAATATACATTAATCTAACCTATTGAAGGTTTTCTTATAATTTTGAAAGCTAAATTAAAGTCGAAAATCAGGCTTACATATCCGACACCTAAAATAAAAGTGTTCAATAAATGTATCCAAGTAAAAACGAAACTAACCACCCAAGCCTTACGCTTTAAAACAAATCTTACCATTTATGTTCCTAAAAATGTTCTGTTTTTAAAGAAATCCTGGAAAAGTTTTAACCAGCCTATCACCGCAGTTTTGGCAGTGAGATCCTTCCAAAAACTGTGGAGTTTCGAAAGCAATATCCATAACTCTTTCAATTCACACTCGATCCTGGAGTGGAATACCCTAAACGATTCGTCGAAGGATATCCCAATAATCTGCAACAAAATGTTCGACCAGCCATGCTATTTTCATGCTAGAATCCCTCCTAAACCTGAGGGCTGACATATCCATATACTTGCCTCATTTTTCGAGTTAAACAAAAGCGTATCTTTTTTTCTCGCTCTCTTTTTTTTATTTGAACCAACTCTTTCCATCCTTCCATCCTCTTACAGCTTCTCTACAATTCTGTACCTTACTTTTGAATTAACAAACAGTGCCGAGGTTTTGTTTCTGTCTGAATAATTGATCAACTGTTAAGGACTTTGGTTAGTTATGAGGGAAAATTGAAGTGTAGTATTATTGGTTGTAGGTATCATTATATTGTTTAATATGTATACTATATATATGCAATCTGTATATACGGTCTTATTTAGTAATATACTTGGACTAAATATTTCCCTTAACTAAGAATCGTGATGGTACCTAAACTAAATACAAAAACAACTTCCCTAACGCAATAGGGAGCATTCATTTGTTTGTCAATCCTAGGTCGTATACTCTTGGCTCTCTGGCAAGTGGGGAAATGATCTACTTCCACTAATCAGATTTTCTTTGTTTTTTTTTTTTCAATTTTCATCTAAACTTCTACCGGTTCACTAGGCACTTTGTCTACTTGATAGATTTTCGGTTGGAAACTCCTCGGCTTTATTGCTTTACAAAATACTTGCCAAAATGTCAAAAAAAATTATAATTAAATTTCGGGAAGAATGTGAACAAGCTTAGCAACCTTAAAAAAATGTTTAAAAAAATTGTTGTTTTTAGTTTATATTTTAATCAATCCCTCTTTCAAATATTTGTGTTTAGGTACGGCAGCTCAAAACTATAATTAAAACAGAGTCCTGTTTATCCTCGAAACCTTATCGTCAGAGTGGGTAGTGGGTTATGGTTAAGTATGGTAGGGTTGGGAAATTTCCAGTATGGAGTATGGAGAGTTCTTGAGTTGAAGAAATCTGCCAATTGTTGAACCAAAGGAAACCGAAATAAAAACAAATTTAGTTGAATTTTTGTAGTTTCGGAAAATGTTGTATTTTTGCTTTAATTTTTTTTAATGATCTTTTTAATGATACGTTCATTTAGAATTTTTTTTTTTTATGTTTTGCTCTCTTTTTAATGCATAATATAATATGCAGTGTGAAAATTTGTTGCTTTATGCTCCTCATTCTGTCTACATGCTATTTTTTGTTTTTTAAATATTTATTTTACAGGTGAGAGAATCTATAAGCTCTCCATAATAGGCTCTCCATAATAAATCGTAATTTGCGTTTAATTTAATTAATTGTATACTTATGTAAATGTGTGTTTTTGCATTTTGCAATCTTGCGATAAATTTAACTTACTTAATGTTAACAAAAATAATTTACTTAATTGTTACAAACAGAATTAGTTTATATATATATATTTATACCGACTTCTGAACGCCTACCGCCCCTCTACCATCCGTGGGGGATTGTGGGGGCGGCTAGAGGCGATATGTATATACAAAATGTATTTTTTGCTTTCTTTCAACTTTCGTTAGCTATTTATACTCCTCCGCCACCATCGGCTGGCTCCTAAACACGTAAAGATAGGGGGGTTTTAGGGGGATCTAGTGATCTAGTAGTGGTGGTAGTGATATAGTAGTAGGCGAAACTCAGACGTTTACAGAATTCAACTAATACGCATGAGTTTTAGAAACTTTACCCAGTCTGTCTCTTATGTTTATGGTTTTACAAGCTTTTACAAATACAGTTTACACTTTAAACGTATAAGACGATCACTCTTCTGACCACTGATGGATACTCTTAAATAAAAAAAAAAAATTAAATCAAATTCGGAATTCGCCTTTTAGTTAGGGTTTTGTTTTGTTTTTTTTTTTGCAATTAGAGTAGCTCAAGTCTTATACATTTCTTTATAGGGCAAATTGGAAAACGAAAAAAGAATAACAATCATTTTAATTAGCGTATAGAGCATTAGATTAGAATTAACTAGAAAGAACTAGAGAACTCTACTTCGAGAGAACTCACATCATCTTCCAATCCGTTCGTTTAGGGTTTCTATTGCCGTGCGCATATATATTATATGTGTATATATATATTGTACATAGTTACATAGTTTCATTGTTTACAAAATTTACATTTGGATTACGTGATTTTTGTTTTTTTAGTTTTTTGTTTTTGCCGCTTTTAACACAGAAACACAAACTTAACTCGCTCAGATATATAGAGAATACGTAGAGATAAAGTATATATATTAATGTATATACATCATATATATATATTCATATATAGTTTCCACCCATTTTACTATTGTTTCACAAATTATATAAACTTTTCATCGTTTTATGAAATAAGTGAAGGTCTTAGAAGGTCCAGAATCCTTAATCTGGGTATCTGCTCTTCCGGATCAGATCCTAGTTCGAAATTCATTTAATTTAAATTGTGACTAACTACGCACTAAATACGACTACATCATATACACTAGTACAAGTCTATGTATTTATGTATGTTTCATATAAATATTTAATTTAAGATCAAATTGAATTTACTTAGCCGTTACTAGTTTACTTTAGCATATCGATTAGTTTAGTTTTAGTTTTAGTTTTAGTTTAGTTTTAGTTTTAGTTTAGTATTCTTCGCCTAAGCACAAATGATAAACATAAATTGGGTTCTAATTAGCACTAAAGACACGAACATTAGTTCCGCATTATCACCTACTCCTATGGCTACATATGCTAGTCCTAGTCCTAATCCTACGCATTATTCCAGCGTCATCCTAATCTAATTCCCGGGCTGTATCCTCGTTCTATTCTTTGCACTAAATTTCCACTAAATTAGAATTTAATTTCACGTTGCTACATCTAAGGGGGGTGAGGGGGCACATCCTTAGGCTCACTTGGACGCCGTTTTTTTGCTAGGAGATGTCCCTGTTCTGCTACTGCTGCTGCTGGTGCTGGTTGTCCGGTGGCTACCCGCTGACGTAACTGATGCTGAGGACTTTGACGTGCTAACCGGCGAACTGCGTCGTGCCGTTGGGCTTGAACTGCTTGAAGTGGCCGCCGTGGTGTTGGCGACAGACAGGCTATTGGTGCTACCACTGGAACAGGATGCTGTTGCCGAAGCTGCCGCGGATGTGGAGGAGGAGGTGGTGCTGTTAATGGTACCCTCGCCGTAGGTAAGCTTGCGCATATTTTCAATGGCCTCGGACCAGTGAATGGCATAGCCCTCGGGATCGTCCAGGTAGTAGGTGCGATTTGGCTGCAACGAGGAAGAAATATACAAATTAGTTGGTTGGCACTCGTTTCAGGTCTTCACCCCCACTTCCAGTCTCAGTTCAAGTCTATTTTTTTTATCTCTGTTGCGTGTGCAGTGCTCAATGCCGCTTTTAATTTGTTTTCATCGCCAACACGTGCCGGGGCCATAAAGTGCCCCTCGAATGGCTTTTGTTTTGTGGGCGTGCGACTGAGCTAGCCATGACGTCACCACCGCACAGCACTTTCCTACAATTACCACCATGGGAGACCCCTTAGACACTTACCGTATGGACAAAGAAGATCTTGAAGTTCTTGTACTCGGCCCGCAGCTCTGGGCTCCAGGGTATCTCACCCTTCTTGATCATCGCCACCGGATCTATGTATATGAGCCGGGGCCCAGTGGTCAGCAGGAGCATCCTCTTGCGAGCAAACAGACCCTTCCGCTTGTTTATGTAGCCCTTCTTGAGGATCACCTCGCCGTCGGCAAAGTGATGCCACTTGTCAGTCTTCTGCTGCTCCAGCCGTTGCAGCTTCTCGGCATCGCTTAGGTCAAAGGAGTCTGAGGAGGAAAGGGCTAGGTTAGTTTCAGTACTACACCTCCAAGTCACTATTGCTACTCACTTTTGGCAGTCGATCGCTTGGCGGGCTGGGCCACGCTGCTGCCCACGCCCAGCTCGGCACTGAGCAGTCGCGAGATCTGGCGCTCGTCCAGACCCGGCTCCAGATCCCCAGGCACGCTGTAACTGGAGCGGATGTCCTCGTCCTGGCTGACGCCCGGCAGGTAGGGGTAGATGGGTGGCGGGGTCTCCTGGCGAACCGTCTGCCAGTTGACGCCGGCGAAGAATGGATGAGCCCGGATGCTCTCGTAGTAGCCGAACTCGTCTTGGGCGCCCAGGCGGTCGCGGGGGTCGACCTTGAGCAGCTTGCGGACCAGGTCCTCGGCGTCCTTGTCAAAGCCCTGGGGGAAGTCGACGGCGCAGTCGAGGATCTCCTTGAAGATGATGTAGTCGTTGCTGCCGCGGAACGGTGGCAGCCCGGAGATCATTTGGTAGATGATGCAGCCCAAGGCCCACAGATCGGCCGCCGGCGTGATGGGTCCGTTTTTCAGCACTTCCGGGGAAACGTACTGGGCGGTGCCCACGAAGCTGCTCCTTCTGCTCCTGTGGCGGGCGGAGCGCCTCTGTCCGCGATGCCGCGGCGAATCCATCTCGTTCTGCTGCTCCTCGCCATCAATCTCGTCCAACTCCTCGGAGTCGCGGTCATAATACTCGTCCTCATCATTGTCCGCCCTGTCGATGTCCTCGTCATCCTCGTCGGAGTGCTGCTGACGCCTCTGCTCAGAGCAGTGCTCCGCCGCCTGGTCCCTTTCGTGGGCAGTCATCACCTTGGCCGATCCGAAATCGGCGATGAGAGTGTGCATGTCCTCGTCGAGCAGGATGTTCTCTGGCTTCAGATCGCGATGGACTACGTTGCGGCGGTGCATGTGCTCGCAGGCCAGGAGCAGCTCGGCGGCATAGTGCCGCGTGCAGGCCACATCAAAGGAGCCGACACGGTTAATGTAGGGCAGCAGGTCACCCTTGCGGGCATAGGTCATTACGAAGTAGAGGGATCGCTGGTCCTGGAACGTGCACGATAGGCTCACAAAACCGGGCACGTTGCTCATCATGTGCATGACCTCGCGCTCTCGCTTGATGTACTCCTGCTTCCGCTCCCGCAGGATCAGTCTCTTCTCACATACTTTAACTGCAAAGAGAAGAGAGCAAGGATAAGGGTTAATGAATGCTGATTAAGAGCGAAATGAAAGCAAGCGCTTTAAGAGCTGTGGGAACTGGTTTCCCAGGCCCCTCCTCTTCCGAAACTCATCATAACCGTAGCGATAGGAAGTCAGAGAGAGAGCAAAAGTCTCTCCAAACTGGTTGTCGCACTTCCCTTCCGCCTAAGGGGAGCAACGTGGGGGGCTAACGGTACTGCTGCTGAGCCTAGTTATAACCGCTTATCAGCAGTCCTTACCTCACCCTCTAGTAGCAGTATCATCGGAAAATCACAAAATCTAATAAAAATTCTAAAAATAAACACTAGTCTAGTGTATAGTATCTAGTATATTATTTCCCCACATTGTGTACAGTGTATACACTATCAAAAAAATAAATAAATAAAAAAAAATGAGAGTCTGAAACGTTCCCCTGATCCCCTATCAAGATCAAAACAAACGCCCTGCCAACAACTATTTTGCCTGACAAAGCAAAAAATATATATATACGTGCTCACATATATTTAAAATCGAATTTTAGTCTAAAAAACATTGAGACGATAAGTCGTGGGTCGAGTGGCAACAAAAAACAAACACAAAATGAGGGAAAAACAAAACACGGCAATTAAAAGATTAACAAAAACCGAGCAACCAGCCAGCTAGCCCAGCCAGCCAGCCCAGCGCTCAACAAAACAACAAATTATCGAAAGAAATCTAAAGAAAAAAAAAGCGCGAAAATGCTTTTTTTATGCGTTTTAAATTTCCCCATTTCGATAGAAAAGAGCGCAAAAAGTGCGTAAAAATAAGATTGACCTTCAAAAAGCTGTTGCGCAAAAAAATATAGTCGTAAATAGACAGGTACTAACGTATAAGCTTATATGTATGATTATAGATTGCATTGGAATTGAAATATAGATGAGCGAAGTGGAAAAAGCATGCTTTGCTAGACAAAAGTTGCTTTTTTCTTCTTGTGTTTTAGTTTTTAATAAATTTTTAATTATTTAATTATTAATTGAAGGAAAAAAGCATGCTTTGCTGCCTTGCAATTGTGCTTTTTCCATGTGCTTTGACTTTGATTTAATTTATAATTATTTAGTTAATTTTTTCTGATTTAAGCAAGTGTATAAGTTTGCTTAGCATGAAAAAAAGCATGCTTTTTGGTCTTTCACTTGTTCTTTTTTTTGTGATTCGATTTTTATTTAATGTATATTTATTTAGTTATTGTTTTTTGATTTAGGAACATGTATAATCTATCTTATAGTTATGCTTTAAAATTGGATTTAAACAAAAAAATTTAAACAAAAAAATTCGATTGAAGAAAAGAAGCATGCTTTGTCACCTTGTACTTGTGCTTTTTTCTTGTGGTTTGATTTTTATTAAATTTTTACTGCTTTAATTTAAAGTTTAAACTTTTATACGTGCTTTTATAGAGCATGAAAATTATGAGGTTGAACCAAAAAAGCATGTTTTTCTTTCATGCACCTTTGCTTTTTTCTTGTGCTTTGATTTTTAATTAATTTATAATTGAAAAATTGTTTCTTTCTGATGTAATAAAGTTTCTAAGCTTATATTTATGCTCTAAGTTTGCATTAAAATAAAAAATTGTGAGTTTTTACTAAAAAAAAAAAAGCATGCTTTCCCACATTGCACTTGAGCTTTTTTCCTGTTCTTTAATTTTTAATTAATTTTTACTGATTTAATTTAATGTTTAATCTATTAAATATGCCTATCGACTGCATTAGAATCGTAAATTATACGATTTTATGGAAAAAGCATGCTTTGCCGCCCTGCACTTTGCTTGGTTTGTGCATGTTTGGCCTTTTCCTTGTGCTTTAATTGAAAAAGTCACATTATTTATTCGAGCTGGGGAGCCCCATCCAGCTCCTCAGTCGGATACTTTTTTGTTCGTTTTTTTAGCTTCTATTTGCGGTGTTTTGCGGTTCGGGTTTAATGGCCCCCTGATAAGCATAGCCTTGAACTTGCTGCCGCCAGCCAGCCAGCTGCCGTTTCTGCTTTCTTCTACTTGCAGCTTGTGCTGCAACAACAAAAACAACAAAAACACTCAAACGTAAACACAAACAAACAGCCAGAGCCCAGCCCTGCCCAGCCACCAGCTGCAGATGAGGCACACAATTCGCTGTCTAAGCATAAATATTTGCCAAAAGCTTGCTTGTCAGCTCGAGGTTCCGATTCCCGCCAAAAAAACAGAGAAAAAGCAAAGGTTTCAGGGTAAATTTTCCAACAATATAGAGTCTAGACTGCCTTGAAAGACATTATTCCCCAATTCGAAGCTCAATCAAAACAAAGAAGCTCAAGCTTATAAACAAAACACAGAACACTGACTGCGCTTTGGGGCGACTGGGGCGTGTTGCACGCTCTGGGAAGGCCAGTGGAATGCCATCCAACGGGTTTTAGAATGGCACCAGGCAGAGTGAGAGCCAGAGCCAGAGATCGACAGACTGCAAATTGCAATGGATTGTTGTTGTTGTTGTTGAGCCATAAAACCAGGCAACAAGTCATTTGGCCAACTCGGTAAGTCAAGTCCACACTAAGCTTACATAGCTTACAGAGCTCACAAGCTACAGGTTCTATAAATAAACTTTTATAAGAGATACTTCCAGGCAGGCAGTCAGGAAAAACCAAAGAGATGATGATAATTTTCCTTCTAGAAGATCCAGTTTTAAGAGCAAGGCCATGCTTTTCCGCCTGTGGGGGAGTTTGTAGGCTATTTTTAGAGAGGCAGCCCCGTATGTTTAAATTTCAATTTTCATTAATTGGTCCCATGACGTAACAGGGAGCCAGAAATTAATTAGAATTAGGGTAACCTCCCAGGTAACCCCCATCCAGAGAGAGAGAGAAGAGCCTGTTGGGTACTCTCTTCCCAGATTCCACTTCTGTTGTTTTTTTTATGTGTTGTGCCTGCCCCTCTTTTTTTTTTATTATGGTTGGTTGTAGCCTAGCACCAAGTTTATTGCCCCTTTGGAGCTTGGAACTCGGCGACATGTAGACTGCACGCAAAGGATTTCAACCGCAACTACACTCCATACGAGGTTGTAATAAAAAAAAAAAAGAAACAAAAATGAAACAGATATTGTCCTTTTTGGGTTGTTCTTCCTTATTCCAGCGAGCGACTTCCTGGCGCTACTTAATTTCGGCCATAAAGCCAAAACAGTGTTGGGAGCCCAAAATGTCCTTGGCACGTGCACGGGACGACACCCCCGAAAACCAAGAAAGGCTCGGTTGGTTGAATGACCCAATTCGCCAGCTCGATATCGTGTTGCACAGAGGGGGGCAGGAGCTATTTCGGTTGAATAGCCTCCGCCAGCTGCGACTGCGCAGCAGCTGCTGTCCAAAAATAAATTTTTGTAATTAAAAATAACACGCCAGAAGGAGCTACATAGCTGCTGGCTGGAACAGGGAAAGCAATAACCCCAGTGCCTAGAAACGGGTTCTTTCCTAAGAGTTCAAAGAAGGGCGGGCACTTCCAAAGATACATCTTCAAAGATAAATGTATCTGGAAGATACAAAATGCCAGCCTGCACATTCCTAACATTGCAAGCCATAGCCAACAGCGTGGGTGAAAAAATAAACTCAAAATATTGCCAATTGTTGCCTTGATGGTGGTGAAGATTTCTTGGGAAGATCGACAGCTGCATCTGGCAAGACTATGACGTGCGATAGAGAAGGAAGAACGCTAGCTAACACGTGTTGATGAGAGACCAGGTAGAGGGGCCAGGCAGGCCACAGATGATGAAATAGCCGAAAGGCCTAGAGCGTCGAACAATTTCGTATTTCATAGATGGTAGGCTGGTATGGCGTCAAACAGTCGTCGCTGTCGTCATTGAACAAAAAACGAAAAAAAAAAAAAAAAAAAACAAAACAAAATAAATAAAAGCAAGGGGGGGGGTCTGGGAGGGGGTGGAACGAAAAACTGCTGTGTTCATCGTGAGAGTGCGTGTGTGAGAGTCCAAGTGTGTGTGTGTGTGTGTGTCTGTGTGGGAGGTGGGTGCGTAGCCTACAGCCAGACAATTGTTGCTTGCTATGAAACGCACATGCTATGACCTTCAAACTGGCCGAGATTTCGCATTAAAGGGATCTCTGAGAGCTCTGTATGAACAGGTGCCACCACCTAGCCACTGATATCGATTGGCTAGAACCTCTCACAAAAAACAACTGTGAAAATCTTAAAAAACAAATTGGCTTAAAAAATAAAAAAACAAATAAACAAGTAGACTAGTAGAGTGGCATTAGAACAGCTGGTTTTCAGGCCCTGTTTACAGACTGGTTTCTTGGCCAATTAATTGAAAAACTTGAAAAAAACAGCTGATCTCCCAGGGTATTAGCTTTCAGCTTCGATTCTTAATCAGCTTGGAGCTCTCTGGGGCGACAACAACGTTATCATCACCCAACACTGATAAGAAACTCGCAACTTTCGAGCAGTCACGTGAGCAACCACTGATTTTTGGCCAGCACTGTCCCACATAGTGACCACATCATCCTAGAATTAAAACTAGAACCGCTTCGAGACAGCTATACATCGTAGTGGCGTCTACGTGGCGACCGCATTCTCGCCATGGCGCCAACCCAGAGGCCATACGAGTGCTGTGGGTGGCACATACACACACACTTACTTGCATATTCGCGCTTGGAGTGAATGTCCACCGCCAGGTACACCATACTGAAGCTACCCTCGCCAATGTATCGTCCAAAGATGAAATCATTTGGTGATCTTCGGGCTGCAGGATTCTGTTGTTGTTGTTGTTGATGTTGTGGAGGCTGTTGTTGTTGTTGTTGCAACATATTCAATATCTGATAGGGTTGCCGACAGCACAAGTTGCTGCACTGCGGCGTTGTGGCCACCGAGGTACTGTTGCTGGCAACTGCCGCCGCCAATGGGGAGGTGTGACCTGGAAGAACACGAGGATATTCCATCGATTAGTATGGACCTCGGAGGAGGAGAATCCTCTAAAGATCACTTACCGTTTGTCATACACTTGTTGCCACTTCCGTAGCGACTGTTGTTGTTATTGTTGCTCTCCGTGGCCGCCGAGGCAGTGCCGCATCCACACACATGCACCGCCGCCGTCGCCACCGGCTGCTGTTGGGTCTGATGCTTGTGATGCTGCAGCCGCTGGGCCGCCATGGTAGTGGTGGCCATCACCACGGCCAGTTCGGTTAGGTTCAGTTCACGATAGTTTGTCTCGCCCAAGGATACTGGTGCTGCTGTGGCCTTCTCCTTGGCCATAGCCGGCATGGTAGCCGCTGTTGGCGCCGTTGCTGCTGTGCTGCTGCCACCAATACTGAGCTGTGGATCGCTGATGATGATGTCGCTGCTGCTGCAACCGCTGCTGCTGGCGGCGACTGAGACAACAGATGCCCCTGCGATGCTGGCCCCGCTGCTTGGTGACGACTGGAGCTGTTGCTGTTGCTGTGCTCCGTTAATCTGCAAAGAGAGAGAGTGAGTAGGGATTAGAATTAAAGAGACTCTTTAAAGAGAACTACAAAAGCCCGCCCTCCATCCGCCAGTGACGTCAAGTTCATTGCCATTCTCCTCGGCTCTCGGGGTTCAAGGACTTAATGGAGTTTAGAATGAAAATAATAATAAAGTTCATTGCCACCTGTTTACGTTGTTTTCTCATTAGAAGCCTATGCTTTTGGACTTGGACTTTGGCTTTGTTTTGTTTTCAACTTTATTCGCATTTTTGCTTTGCTCTTTTGGGCCTCTCGAATACCTCCACAAAATCAGGCTCCAATCAGGTACCACTACCACCACTACCACTACTACCTTCCTCAGACAAAAGCCCATAAAACTAAAATTTAAATAAAAAATCAAAAAGGCCATAAAAACAAGGTGAGCAAATGCGTCAATGAAAGTTTGGCTTTTCAGCTGCCACTAGTCACTACTACTACTATATAGTCTAGGTCTAATTTTAGAGTTTCAAGTTGGGTTTCGAGATCAGACTAGAGGAGGGATTACTAGTAGTAGTTACAGGGGAAGGCCCTAAGGGGCCCGAAGGCCCTAAAACAGGTGTATCTTTTGGATGATGTGCGTCACACACATTGGAATGCGGTTGGTTTACTTTTCAGAGAATGGAAATCAGAGGAGACTCGCTCTCTCTTTCTATCACCCTCTCTCTCTCTATGTTAAGACATGACCTCAGAAAACGATACACCCACCAGCCATTCCAAAAAAAAAAAAACCAAAATTCAAACAAAATAAACATTTGAACTCGGCCGCGGTTGCTTCAAAAAAATAAAAAATAAAAAAAAATATTTAAAAAAAGCTGCCAACCTACTTTATTTTTTTATTTTATTTTTTGGCTAATTAAGCCGCATATCTGCGTCAGTGGTGAGCTTGGGGAGCTGGAACTGGTCAACCAATTGGTGAATGGCAAGTCAGAGTCCCCAAAGAAAAAAAACAGGAAATTCCCCAAAAAAATGTGAGACCATTACATGGGCCAGATCCAAAGCCAAGACCAGGTTCCTACGTCAGTCAGACAGCCCGCCCCTCATTTGCATAAAGTCAGGGAGGGGTAGGGGGGGGGACTGATAATACAATAAGTGAGTGAGTCTAACAATCGGGTGATCGGGTGGTGGTGGAACCATAAAAATGTTGTGGAAAAATTAGAGAATCGAGAAAGTTGCCCCACCTCTACCACCCCAGTGTCTGAAGAGTGTGGGTGGGTGGATGGCTGGCTGGCTAGCGGTCCCCATCCGGATCATATAAGACACAAGATATATACATATATATATGTGTAACACCACCGATCTATAAACTCGACCAAGAACCGCTCGACATCTCTCGTTGGCGGCAGTGGCGTCTAGACGAAAATGACATTTAAATTAATCTATTTTATTGCCAGGCCAACGCCGTTGGACGTTTCTGTTTCGGTTTCTGTTCCTGCCGCAGTCCCCCCCATAAGGGGGATTGATATTTTTAAATGAAAATGCTTGCTCGTCTACAGAATGCAGCCAATTGAAAGCAAAAATGCAGCCGGGGGAGGGGAAAGAGGGGGGATTAGAAAGAAACCAAAAACCCCCAAAAACGTTAAAAATAAAATATTTTAAAGACATTTTTTTTGAAAATTCAACTTTAATTGGAAAATGAATTAGAAAATAGATATTAAAAATTAATAGTACTACTAAAGGGCGTGTCTTGGTCTTGGCCTTTTTTTTTTTAATGCAAAAAATTAATAATAAAAAATTCGCGGAAATTCCCCCATATTTTTAGACAACGCCTTGTTGCCGCCGACTTTTGATTTTTTATTGGACAGGCCGGCCAGTGGATCAGACGATAATAGCCCCCCTATCAGCCACCCCTCCTCTCCCTAGACATGTTTTGAATATTTTAGGCCCCAAGTGGGGTAGCCCCAAGTGGGGTAGTCTTGTACACTACCTGTACAAGAATCGGGGTATTCTCCATTCTCTGCTACTGCTACTCTGCTTCTTTTTCTTAAACTCGAAACCAAAAATTTTGAACTTGGAACTTTAAAGAAGACTATATGACTCGAAAAGCTAGGCCTGCTTTTCCCCAAAAAGCAGGGGGACGTTGGAGGGGTGTTGGAAAATAGTATAAATGCGCCTATGAATGAAATAGAGCTTGTGCGAGTGCAAGGGGGAGGGCGAAGGGCGAAGGCAATGGCAATGCAGTTCCATGGCCCACTTCGCTCCTACTCGTTCTCCCAACCGACAACCGACAGCCCACAACAACATCCCCATCCCCCTCCCACTTACGTTTTCACGATGGGGCATCGACTGTTACAACACTATGATGTGCTCTCTTAGCTTCGCTCTCCGAGTGCGTAGCGTGAGAGAGATAGATGGCTGTGTATGTTGTAATTGCGATTCAGGGTACAAATTCCAATGGGCATACGCAGCAAGAGGAAGAGCGCCAACACAATACACACACATATGACATACGACATACGACGACACACAACCACAACAACAAAGCGCGCGCGTATTTCTCGGATCTCGGATCTCTGTTTCAATTTATTTGGCCACTTTGATTTTCCACACTCTTGCTTTTGATTTTAGCTTCTGCCTCCTCTTCTTTAGAGCTTGCACAGATAAATTTTGAGTAATAATCGCGTTTATATGTTTGTCGCAGCATTCGACCGGAATTTGCCCGAAAAAACAACAACAACAGTAGCAAAAGCAATGGCGAATTGTAGGCGACGCAGTAGGAAAATTTTTGCAGAAAGAGACGACACGAGATAATGTTGTGTTTTGGGGCTTATGTTATTGTTGCGTAGGTGTTGTATAGCTGTGTATATAGCTGGCACCTCGACAATAAACGGTAAACAAGGATATTTCGCTAATTAATTGAACTAATGAAAACAATCGGGCGTACATATGAACACAGCACGTTGTGGCAGAAATGGCAGAAATTCGGTTCTGTTTTGGTTTCTTTTTATTTTTCTACTTTATGTAATTTGTTTGGCCTTTCGCGGAGTATTATTTAATCGCACCAACACACAACTGCACACATATATCGATATATATATATATATATGTATATACGAATTTACAGATACAGAGATACAGATACACTCGATTTCAAATGTTTCTTCTGTTCGAGCACTCAGTTCGCTCCGAACTGCCGCGCAACGCTGCCGTTGGATTTTCTAATTGGAGCCAGGGTTGTCATTACAGCTGGATACTGCTGTTAGCATAGAATTCTAGTTGCTCTCTTTCTCTCTGAAGAATTAGTGGCAATACTAATAGTTTAGGCGAGATTAACTAATTAATCGGCCTAAGTCATGAGATTAATAGGGGTGGCTTGTTTTAGTTTTAGTTATGGTATTTATTTATTATTTTACTAATTTTTAAGTAAATAATATAACCTTTTTAGTGAACATTGTCACCTTGTGTATGTTTTCGTTCTCCCATAATCACCCTGTGCTCTCTGCTAACTAACAGTTGTCTTCGCTCTTTTCAACATAATGTTATCTAGTTAATGTTATGTTAACTAACTAAAAAAAATAGTTCGGGAGCGGGCCAAGGACACTTAATAAAAGGTATTAATTTTTATACAAATAATTTTATTTAATTATACAAAAATTAGGCTCTATTGTAACTAAAATAATGTTTAAAAAAACGAACAAATTTCAATCCAGAAAATCAGCCTCTGAGCAAAGAGAGCGCTTGTGAATCGTAAGAGCGACCGCATTCCTAACTGTAAACAAGCAAGAAGCAGAGCAAAATAGCGAGCAAGAGAGACGGCACAAGAGTGACAAGAGCGAGAAGGTAGAAGAATGCGGCGCTGCTGGAAAAACTCGTTTTTCCTGCTGGAAAATGTGGAGAAAAAGAATTTAAGGAATTTTCGCGCCCCTAAGAGAGCCGAATAAAAATAAACCTACCTAGTGGGAATAACACACAAAAATTGGGGAAGAAAACGAATACACACACAAAAACAGGGAAGTGGAAAATGGTGGAAAAACAGAGCGGACAAAACAAAATGCGTAAAAAATGAGGTGGCTTGGTGGGGTGGGAGGTGGAGGCGCCCTCAAGGAAAACTGAATTGGAACAAGAGGTGGGTGATGGAGAGGGGAGGGCGAGGTTGGATCAACCGAAACGCAAGACAGAGACGGAACAACAACTATGGAGGAGACGTACGTATAGTAAACAAAAGCAAAAACAATAACAATCCGAGCAACAGACATGCAAGTGAAAGGCGTCTGCGTTTTCCCTCGCTCTTGTCTTTATTTTTTCGCAAAAACAATAACAAAAACAAGAAAAATATGGAAAATATGGAGAAGCGATTGCATAAAATTCAATAAATAATTAAACAGAGAGACTCAGAAAAAGGGGAGAGGTTCTTCCAGAAAAAGACAAAAACAGATCCGCCCCTCGAATATTTTTTTTTTTTTTTTTAAATTTTTGAAAATACTTTAGTTTATTTACCTTGATGGACTTTAGTTTCCGGACGACAAAGTTATTGAGTTTATTGGACCAACTTTTACATTTCATGGGTAGGCCGGGCTCCTCCGCTCCGTGGGAGGGAGGCTCTGCTGCTCTGAAGATGGGAAGACGGTGAAAAACAACGGTAAACTGAATGTTTTTGTCAGCCGCTATCCTCCACTCATCTCTCGCATTGGCTCGCTTTCTCACTTGAGATTTTGTTTCTTTTCTTTTCTTTCGACTAATTATCGCTCTGTTTGTTTCTTTCCACGCTTCACTTGTGGTTTCACTTTAACGACAATTAACAATTTATGCAATTTTTTATATATTTTTATTTTCTTGCAGTTACAGTTAGTACGCACACGCACCAGTCACAAAACACTAATAAACACAGTCTGATATTATTCTTTTCCCGATTTTTACTTCCGAGATCCGGGTTCTATATTTTCGGATTAAGGATTTGTTATGTGTGTGAAAAACACAAAAATTCGACAGATTCCGAGCCGAGCTCTAAGAAAACTTTTCAATCATCCGCTCCGCAACCGCGCAGCTTGATAGAAATTTTACGAATGAGAAGTGACAGAGCTCAGTACGAAATGGAACAAAACAATCAATGCGTTCCACCCTCCACAATCCACAGTCGAGTGAGAGCCGAGTGAAACGGAACACGAAAGAGAGCGCGCGCTAATGGAATGAATTTTTGAGCAGCATTTCAATGCATATTTGGTTTTTATTTATTTTTAGCATATTTTATCGAGTTTAGGTGGAGCATTTTTTTTTTTTTTTAGAGCACACTGCTGCAACAGGCACATTGGCCGAATTGATTAGTGGACTTCAAGTGGAAAGACAGTTATGCGATTGCTTTGATGGCGATTTGCAAGTCATGGTTCCGTTATTGCCTCGATTTGAATGCGACTCCCATCAATTATTTATGAGTAAGTGACGCACTTGTTTTTTGCTCTTTCCCCAACTGGCAGTAGAACTTTGCATTCCCCGCATCTTGCATTTGTGATTTTTGGCGCGGATCTGGTGTTCAAAGTCCGCGCCCCCGTTTTACAAGATACACACATTTCGAGTTGAAAGTGAACGGGCCGAGCATGTATGTATGTAGGGCTCTTCTGCAATGCATTGCTGGAATTTGAAATATTTGCAGCCCCTGCCTCTTGACCCGTCACCTCGCAGCTGATCGTTCACTGATCTGCACTCTTAAATCCGCTCACAACACCTTCCACATGCAACTCAACTGAGATCGTTCCTCTCGCGTGTTTCACTTCCATTGTTCCTTGTTTTGGTTTCGACTTTGCGTCCGCGCACCTCTTTCGTGGTGTGTGTGTGTGTGTGTAAACGAGTGGAAATTCACTTGTCTGCGGCGACGCAGTTTCGTCATCATGTTTTTCCCCGATTTCGCTCTATCTCTGTTCCGCTTTGCGGTTCTTTGTTTTTATTTAGTTCGGCTCCGCTATACCCTCTCAAGGAGGAGAAGATAAGCTTCCTTGGAAAAAGATACACAATCTCAAAATGGGTATCTTCAAGATGTATCTTAAACTGATCCTAAATCAATAACCCACTCCCAAGACTAGATCTAATATTTGCTTAAAATTTCGCATTTCTGGCTATTTTTGGCTAATTTGTTAATGAGCAAATCCCGCATTTTGCTCTCAGCTGGAAATTATTTTGTGAATTAGCATTTTTAATGGGCGGCAAGCAAAAGTTCGGCGAGACACAATGTCGCCTCAGATCAGATAGCCAGGGGAGGGAGTAGTATCTTTAAAATCCACTCGCCCATTAGCATAGACATTATTTTAGTGGCGAACGCTTTGCATAAAAACTTCATTTCTCAAAAAATCTGGCCGAGATCGAACCGCAAAGTGCGGCGTGTGTTTGATTTTTGTTTTGAGTTGCCGTTGCGGTTGCCCAGTAGGTTTCGAGGCATTCCTCAGCGAAGATCAAAATGCCGAATAAATACTGAACTAAACTTACTCTTTCCTCTGCCTTCCCTATAACTTTTTCTTTATACACTCGAAGAAAAATTTAATAAAACTTACTGAATCTTACTAACAGACAAGACAGACACTAAAAAGTGTGTCTAAGATACATATCTTAAATAAATATACAGAATATTTTTCAAAATAGATCATAATTTGATATAAAAAGGTTCTTAACTCGGCTAAGGCGTTGATTTTTTTCAGGAAACTATCCATAACTCGGTGAATACTTGGCAGATCCAGGAATGTTATACCTTCCCGATCTTAGATCTTCAAGTACTTTAAATTTTCATAAAAATCTAGCCATACAATTTTTTATAAATTTTTCGAAATTTTTTATAGGGGTACCATCATAATTTTGGACAAAAATTGAGACAAAATTTTAATTTTTGAATTTTTCAATCTTTAGATGCAGATCGAAGGGGATTGGTTCCCTGATTCATTAATGGTCTTCTGTTTAAGAATCGGTTCAGAAATAGTGAAAATAATGCCATAAATGTGAATGAAAAACTTTCAATTCTGGAAAAAAAACCTAGTATCAGATTTTTGTATTTTCCTGATGAAAAAATGTATATAACTCGGCTAATATTTGTCAGATCCAGAAATGTTGTATCTTTCCTGTCTCAGGATTCTAAGTACCATTTTTCTCAATCAAAACCTGGCTATAAAATTTTTGATCAATTTTTCATCATTTTTGAAAGGGGTACCCTCATAATTTTTTACCAAAAAATTACATTATTTTTTTTAGTCCGTTTTTTCAAATCCTGGGATGCAGTTAGAGGAGGAAGAGATCACTGATTTTAAAATGTTATTCGGTTTCCAAATATTTTGCAAAATAGTTAAGATATGAATTAAAAAGTGTGTCAAAACCTTTGATTTTTTTACAAAAAAAATATCAAAACTTTATTGTAATTTTTAAATTTTCTTGATAGAAAAATAGGTATAACTTTTCTAATAATTTTCAGAACCAGAAATGTTATACCTTTCCGATCTTAGAACTCTTAGTACCATCATTTTCAATCAATACAGGGTAACCTAATTCATGACAAATTTATCCTCATTTTTCAAAGGGGTACCATTTGAATTTTGGTGAAAAATCGATCCAATTTTTAGACCTTTTATTTAAGAGGGTTAAAGCCGTGATTTGCAAATGAAATTTTTTTTTTAAATCGGAATTAAAGGAGCATAAGTTATGGACTGAAAAGTATCTGAAAAAGCTCTCATTTTGGCCAATTTCCATCAACATGGTCTTAAGCCTATATTTCGTTTAGATAATGCTCTTGTGGAGCCTCTATGCCTCTCTTTATTCACCTGTTCGACAAGGTCTCGCTTAATTGCTGGTCTTCCCCAGGCTCCCCTGCCTCTCCTCACCACCATACAGGCTTGGGACCCCTCCGGAGTCTGTAGCCCTCATTTAATTGTCACTATCTTTAGCCATTAATAAAGTCGACAGAAGCCGACTCGAGCCGGTAATCGGAGTCCCAGGGTTACACATCAATGGACCCGAACGTCCATTCTCAACATATTTTGGTTTATTAGAAAGCGTAGGTTCCGTAGGGCAACACAACTGGTTCTAAATAACCGAAAAATAAACATACATAGTTTGAGGGAATCTATTCCCAAATGTTTAATTAAGAAAAGCAAAGCAATGCTGAAAGTTAGGATTTAGTAGTTTTTAGCTTTAAACTTTATAAACGGAATGATATTAGAGAGTAGTAAGCCTCTAACTATCTGTATTTTCTCTATTTCTCTTTATATATGTATGTAAATTATCTAACTACCTAAAATTATAAAACCAGTATTTTAATTATGTAATTCAATCTGGAAAACAATTGAATTTGTAATACTATTATAGAATTTTTTATTAATTCCCACGAAACCATTCCCAGTTCAAAACAAAAAGCTCTATTTATTCCCCTTTTGAATTCTGATCGAGTTCGATTATAAATTAATGCACCTGTCGAACAGAAACAATTGAATTAAAAGCCGTAATGTAATTAACACCCTGGCCGACTGCCACACACGATAAACAAAATACAAACAATGGTCAGGAAAGGGGGCTTTCCGAACCTGGAGCGTGCACCTTCGCAGATTGCGCATACGCCGTGTATGGCAGGCGGCTGGCGGCGGGCGCCAGGCGGCGTGAAAATGAAATTGGCGCCAAACGAATTCGCAACGGTCAATTAGAAGAAGGAGCAGGCACATGGCAAGAACACACTTCCCCCTAACGGTGTGTTAATAAATTCTAAACGCTTGTTTTTTTATGTTCTTCCCTCGTGGCGCGTCGGTAGTGCCAGTTCGGGGGCAGTTGCAGGGCGACTGCAGCTCAAAACCATAAATAATGCCTATGTGGCGCCTCTACGGCGATTGCCCCCGCCCTTCTGGGGAGGGGGTGTGTGTGTGTGCTTAGCTCACAAGCCGTTCCCACGTTCCCAATTCACGTGCAACACGACAAGTGCGACGTATCTTCAATGGGGCACCCTTCTCCGGCAGGGGAGTCTTCTTTTCTTAGAGAAGAGGGGTGGATAAAGTTAGCAATATAATAGACTTAAATCAGATATAGGGTATTTAAAGTGCGGCTTCCACCAATGGCTGCATGAATATGTTTTCCAATTGCGTCGCAATTTTCCAAGGGGGGTCACTTAGACCTTCGCCATTTCCGATACCGACAGGGTTGCAGAACTACTATCTGAGACCTAACCCAGTTCATCAAGGTTTCTACAAATATTTTTCGGCTTTAATTGCTCTGCTAGGTTGGCCAGCTTCGTCCTTTAGTCAGGATGTGTGCAGCCCTGGCCCGCCTTCCGCCTGCATGCATACTGCGCAGAAACGAATTCAAGTTCAGCGCCGGCCAGCAGACTCGGAAAATGCCAGAAAAACCAAAGTGGCAGACAACAACATGTGACCTTTTGGCGATGTGGCAGTGTGCGGAATGTTCTAGGCCTCACCTTTGACCTTTCCACCTACTACTCGTACTAGAGGGCCTGCACTCACCTTTCTCATAGCCGCCCACCGAAGCGACTGGCAGGTGCAGACAGCTTTCACGCTCTGGAATCAAATGCAAAAGAAGTTTCCTTTTTCTAGGCTTCAGATTCAGATTCAGTTTCAATTTCAATTTTCATATTCAGTTTCAGTTACAGTTTCGTATTCGGTTTCGGTTTCTTTCGCGGATTTGTATTCTAATTTTGTCTCAGGTTCAGGTTGTTTCAGGTTCAACAGAAAGCGACGTCTGACCGACGACTGAACTGCAGCTGCCCTGCCGGCAGTGCTTAAATACCCACCCCACTGCACCCCAGCACCGCAGCCCCACATCAACATTGAGAACTGAAACCGAAACCGAAACAAATCCAGAGGAGATCGGAGCCGGAGAAGCTGGAACTAAATGACGGCGACACCTCCAAGGCTCCGAGGGCATCGGGTGCTAATGATATGCCAACGGCATAGTGCCCACGTGGGCGACTCCCTCCCCCCGAGTAGGGAGGACTCCAAGTAGAAAGTTCATCAAAACTAGTAGTCACTTGCCTGTCATGTCATTTATTTTATCTAATTTTTATTAAAGTATGTGTGGTGTCATCTCCATGGCCACTTGATTGCCATTTGCGGGTTCCGATATGCCGCAGCTGCAGTTGCAGTGGCAGCTTGGGACATCGCAAATGCCAAAACGCCCACCGTGGACATCTAATGCCCGCAGATGTGCCAGCAGCAGTAGTGGTGGCCGCAGGGAAAAGGCCAGCCAACCACCCTCGACGCCCACAATATTGTATTACGGCGGCCAGGCTGGCGAAAATGGGTAGCGACCGCCCCGGTAACCCAATTACTTAGATCAAAGGTCAGGCCCAGTGACCTCGCACTCGCCCTGCCTAGTCGTCACTGTTCTGGCTCCAGTCATAGGTTTTTACTAGAAAAAGTACTAGCTACCACGAGTAGTAGCTGAACCTTTACTCCAGAGGTAATACCCTTTGAACTTTTCCATTTAAGTATCTTATTTTTCCATTTAAGTATCTTATTTTTACTCTTATGATCCTAATGGGTATTTCTTAAGTTATATACTGTAGTTTACTGTAGTTGGAAAATAAGAGATTAAATAAAATACAATATTTTATAGAATAACAAATATATTAAGCCCTACTTGATCCTAAACGGATACATACATATGGATGTATCTTCAAAATCGTATCTTAGATCTCTTAGAAAAATATTAAATATTAAAGTAACCAAATATTAGTATATTAAATATTTGGTAACCCTATAATTTATCTTTATTTTCTGCCTCTATTTTGTTTCTATTTTCCCTTTAATTTTACTTCGATTTTTATAAAAACGATCGAATTTTCGATGATTTTCCGACCGAACTTGGGAGGTTCGGGTCTCTCCCCAACGAGCCACTCGGCAAGGATCGGTAGTCGAAAGAGGAGTGCCAAGGATAGGGAGAGAAAAATCACTCCGTTTCCAATCGTTTCCAAGAATAGTTGACAATTGGGACTCAGAAGCTAAAGTACGCGAATTATTGTGTTATTAAGTGTTAATTTAAGAAAATTATAAATACTAAAAGTCCTTAGTTTAATTAATGTTCTAGAAAGTGATTCTGAGTGCGTGTTAGTGAAGTGAAGAAGAAAAACCTAATTATTTGTTCTTTAGCTAATTGATTTAATGGTAGTAGGCCTTAGACCTGATTAGCATAAAAGGGCTGCTTTTCTTTAAATAAAATTTAATAAAAAAATTCAATTTGTTATTAAAATATTAAAAATGTATTAAAAACAACGCGATGTTATACGCAGTATCTTTATTTTCTTCAAAATTTGCGTGTTTTCTATCAATCCGCAATTATATTTAACAAAAGTGTGTAAATTACAATTCGAATATGGTACAGAAAATATGTTCTAAAAGAAAAACACTATGTAGACTCCAAGTAGCCATCAATACTGCGAATCACATCGAGTGCCCCAATTTACGAAGTCTGGGTCTGGGCGTGGGCGACGCACTTGAAAACCGTAAGTACAGTCATGCTTGCATCTACAAACTGCCTAGATACCCTTCCATTGTTTTGGTAGAACTTATGAACTTGGCAGTAGCTTTACTTTTTAAAATTTATTATTAAAAAAAATAAATATTATTAGTGATAAGTATAGTTATAAGTATAATAATTATTTAAATAGATTTTCATCTGCAAATATTTTTCAAAATATTTCTTATTTATTTTGTTGTCAAGGTTCTAATTAGGCAATTTTTTTTTTTAATTTGAATTCTTGCAAATGCTGTTTAATATAATTTTCAGATTTAATATTTAAGGACTTTTATGCTCTTCCTGCCATACCCTACATTACGCTCTCCTCTCTCATGATCGAGCTCTTTTTCGCTCACTCTTTCTCTCATTTTTATCTGATTCGCGGACGAAAGGATAGAAAGGGTGGAGAGGATGGAGGATGAATCCTTTAGAGAGGATGGAAAGATAATGCAAGGAATATGCAATTCAAAAGAATAAGAGATGAAAAACCATAAAAAGATAACTTATATGTATTTGCAGTAAAAGATACATTTCATTTGTTTTTTGACATTAAATACGGTTTTCTATTTCTGGAAAATTTTTTTGAAATAATATTTCATAAAATACTTAATATTTAACAAACCACTTTTGCTTGGAAAATTTAAATCCTAACTCGTTAAATGTTTTCCCTGAAATAGTTCGCTTTAAAATGCAAATTCTGAAGTAAAACATTAGCTATGGCTAATAGCAAACTACTTGGAATTCAGGCAAGGGTAGATCCGGGTTAGGGGGTTGGATAGTAGGGAGTGCGTCTTCTGCCATAAAATCTGGCCCAGTGTCAAGACGCGGCGGCAGGTCCGACACGTGTTGGCCCGATTGGAGACGCTCCCAGCCGCATCGAATCCAGCGTGATGACGCCGCCGACGGACACGCCAATTTCCCGGCTCCAAACTCACATTCGCACTAGCACTCGTAGTCGCCAGAGTCCAAATCACCTCCCATCGCCCTCCGTATGCGGTGAGCTATTGACGTATACGTAACTTGTGACGTCACTGGTGAAGTCGGGTTCGGTGTGAAAAAGAACCGTGTCACGCCGTGAGTCGTCGTCGTTGTCGTCGTCAGTCGTCAGCCTGCAACAGGCAGAGGCAGTGGGCGTGGGCGGGCGGGCGTGGGCAGCACATGGCCTACTGCCTGCCTGTGTGTATCCGGGTCGATGGCACATATGTAGTACGTAGTCCGTACATATGTACTGGCGTACAGGCGCGCTGGCTTTTCTGGTAAATAGGTTACTACGCTCACGACGAAGCGTACGAAGTTTTACGCTAGAGTGGGCGCTGGAGTGCCTCTCGTTCGCGCTCCCGGGCGACGGCAGTCCTCCGGCGGCAGTTGTCCTGCTCGCTCGGCCGTACTTCGTAGGACGCCCGTTACGTCACTGGGCACCGGCACTCGTGCTACGTACGGAGCTGCATTTCACGCGAGGGATACGAGAGCCAAGCGCAGTCCAAAGTAGACACCCACTCACTCGTCCTGGCTGCCGAACCGCGAGCTTCGGGTCGCATCCGTCGGGTGTGCTCGGTTACATGGCATTGTGTATATGGGGCGCGTAGCGTAACGGGAATTAGGACAACGTAAATGGATTTTGCATTGAATGATGCTACTCTCCGGGTGGCCAGAGGCAAGTGGCGGGGAGGTGGCGGTATGCCGAGTATTGGATAGCCATTTAATATCCTATAATATAAGCTTAGTCCGCCCACTCAGTGGAAGGTTTTTAATTCTTTAAAAAAAAAAACAGCTAACTCATTAGATTTCCAGTTAGGAGGGGTATCCCCACAGGACGAGGAGGGAGGCCAGAAATGGGGCCTGGAATGGCACGAGCTGCGCACGGCATTCAGTTGCAGCTTTTGATGTCCTAGTTGCCGGGGAAAGTATTCCTCAGAATGGCAGCGTAAATATTTCATTGCACTATGTATCTGCCGGATACTCTCAACCGCCCGGAGTCCTGTGGGTATACACATATTGTATATATGTATAGTGGTATGTATATTGCATGCAGGAAGGAGTACTGTATACCCTGCAGTAGGGAACAAGTCGAAGAGGTAGGGGCCTTCCTTGTATCCATCAGGAACCTGCTTAAAATGGGCTTAGAAGTACCCCTTTGCTTAAGAAATAGTATGATTTACGCCAAATCCTGTATCCTTATGAACCATGGCAGTGTCCTGGAATTTCATGACCGATTCCTCCATTGAGGAAGCCTTTCGCTCGTATGGCCAGGAGAGTGGCAAGCGAGTATAGTACGTTGCAACTGGAAGCAAAGTTGACAGACTGTACCTGACCAAGTGGCCTATATAGGTCATTGGCACATATACTCCCTGCTATGCACTCGGCATATATGTATCTATAGTGGAGTATCTATGTACAATCGAGTTAGTATCTCGTTCAATGGAAATTCGCTCCACTCGATAGTTGTAGGGCGGAGTAGGCTACTATCCCAACCCGTTTTTCAGACTTCCAGGATGCAGAGAGGATTGGCATATATTGTGGTTTAGTTATAGATAAGTCGGGAGTTCTGCCACCTGACAGGTGTCTTCGTTTTATTTTAATTGCAGCCTTTAAACCAGCTCTAATTGGCTATTACCCATCTATGGCCAATACTGGCTGTCGCCCCCACTTTTCCAGCTCAGCCCCAAAGTGCGACTGCAATCGGAGGAAGTTCATAAAGTTCAGGACAGGCAAATGGCAATTGCTCCCACGCTTTGGTGCCCACGCAGGATCTAGCCCATCTGGAGAACCCCGGGTTTCTGGTTTCGACTGACGTAGGTTGCTCCTTCTGCTCCGGCATGCCATGCGTGTGGCAAGGGGGAGTTGCGTGGGCGACTGGTTGACTAAAAATAGAACAGGAAAAGTCACCGGCTGGCAGCTTGGCTCGCGGGAAGCGAAAGCCAATCTGAAATCTGCAATCAGGCGGGCTGTGGGCGCCGCCATTGCCGCCTTATTGCTCATTATTATTAGTTTGGGATGCAAAACGATGAAAGTTGATACCCGGGGCTTATAGAAAATGGCTCCGAGCAGCTGTGACGCCGTCTCCAGGACGACCTCCCTTTAAATTGCTGAATCCCCACACGTCTGGCGTTATTGCCGACTTGACATTGATGAATTTGGTGACAAACTGTTGCGGTTTATTATCGTTTGCCAGTCAGGAGCGGCGGAGGGGGAGGCCAGTCACGTAACACGCCTAACATGTCACTGCTGCAGGAAGGCGGTTGCTAATGATGGGCAGGATAAGCCGCTCGCAGCCTCCCCCTTTTGCAGAGCATGCAGGACATTAGCCAGCGATCTAGGGATAATCAATAAATCATTTTAATTGTCTCCAGACGGCAGGATAATAAGGCTAAAAAGGCAAGGGCTCTGGATGTTATAACTTTGGCAAATAATAGTTTCCTAATCGAATATTAATTACTTAGAGATATGCATAGAGTTATAAGCCAAGTCTTTATTAAAATCCCCCACTTAAATTGGAGTTCAAGCCACAATGAGAATATTATCCAAAGCCTTTGTTTTGTTTAGGTTACTTGTCCAGAACGATATCTAAATGATTCCATCCAAGTCCACAAATCTTACGGGGATCTTGCTCCCGACTCCAACCAGGTACTGAGCCCCAAATTCGACTCGTTTCACTGGCAAATGTTGTTGCCCGTCCTCGGGAGTAGTTCTGGGTCGTAAATCATCTCCTTTGGGCACATAGATCATCCGTTGTCTCTCCCGGGGCTGTCAGAGACCCTTGTAGTAGTCGTAGTAGTAGCCGAGGTTCATTCAACTCGAAGCACGTGTCGCACTCGGTCTGTTTTTGGAATTAATTGCTCCGCTTGGAGTTATTTTTGGACTTTTCGACTAACCTTTCTCGTAAAGCAATTAACTTGGCCAGCTCTGGGGAATCGAATGTTAATGAAATATTTGTCAAATAATGATTGTGAGACTTGGCTTGAAGCCTAAATGAACTACTATTCTATATAGTATAAGAATATATGCCTGTTTAGGCTGTCTTATGAATGAAATGATAATGAGACTATGAATGAATGGAAAGATCTTTCCAAAAACCGAAAAATCAGCGTAAAAATATAATCAAAGTCACAAGATTTATTAGGTATAGGGTTATCTATATGAGATTATATTTAAAATATAGTTGAAGCTCTTCTATAAAAGGTTATTTGAAAGTATAGTCTAGACAGGAGAGCTCTTCTAAAACTAACACATATTAGTAAAATATAAACAAAAACTTAGTTTCATCTCGAATATCATTTTTAACATCTCTTGAGTATAATTTCTAGGGATTTCTTCTTTATTTACTTTATAAAGTATAATCAGTTTAGAGATGGATGCTGGAAGAAGACTATTTGGACTTTTAATGAGGTGATTTCTCGTTTAACCTTCAAGGGTTGGCTGGGAATGATGAGTTTAGAAGACACTTTAGTTCCTTAGTGACCAAGGGAAGTGATGTGATGGGCTGTTGGATGTATGGAAATCTTAGATGAACTTTTATCCTTTTTGCAAAGTGTCAGTGGCAAGGTCAGAGATTAGTCCTCAAGAGAATGAGGGGCTCAGAACGGTCTAATTATCTACTACCTACTTATTAGTGTCTTCGTAAGGTGGAAGGTTTTTTTTAATATGGAATACTTTTGGAAGGTAGTTCTCTACATGAACTTCAGTGGCCAAATACTACCCATAGTACCAGTTACGGTAGTACCAGCTTATCACCTCGAGTGGCCCACAGCTTCACCCGCTCCCCAGACCCCGTCTGGGCCATTGTCTGATTACAGTGTTTGTCGAAAATATTTGGTCAGCAATTAAAAGTGCAGTGCGCAGTTGCTGAGGACCGCGATCTTTTGGGCCCAATTGCGTCGCAGTTCCGCGATAATAGACCCGAAATTGCTCGACTGATGAGGGAAAACTACTCGGTGGGGAGACCCTGAGGGGACGGCGCGCCCTTGGGAAATTGGGGCAATCCCGAAATCGAAATGTTCGAGACGCGCTGCCCCCCCGAATTTGTATCTGACGGGCCTTCCACCGTCGCTTGGGCCCACCGACTATAATTATCGCCGCGCTCCGGCTCTACCTCCGCCGAGGCTATCCCCTCGCTATCTGCGCCCGTCTCTTTGATAGCCTGTCTCTGTCTATCTATCTGTAGCTGTATCTTTGTTTACGTCGTTACAGAAGGAGGCAATCAAAACAAAGAAGAGAGCCCAAAGCGAGAGCGCACGAAAACAAACTGCGAATGGCGAGCAGATGGGGAGAGGGCCAAAGACCTTATAAATCACACGAGCGTAGCATGACTTGCCATTATCCGCAGCGGCGTAGAAGTGCTGGGCAGTGGGCTGGGTGTGGGGTGGTAGGCGTACACTGAGAGAAATTTTAAGATACATGAATACTTAGAGATACAAGATCTTTTCTTTCAATTACTATATTTTTTCTCAGTGCCTTCTGCTTGCATCTCGTTCTAAAAATAGTGCCGACTGCCTGCTGCGATCCGTCACAAGGTGTTGTCTAGGGGGGGTCGGGCGGCTTGTTTTCGTTGCATGCTGGTGATGCAACAGCCGTGGCCACAACAACAACAAGCAATGGCATTAATGGCTGGCTGACTGAAACGACGACGCAGTTGCAACGCGAATGCCAAAGCAAAACAAAAGCCCCAACTGATGAGCACAGCGAGGAGGATGCTTTGGGGTCTAGATGGGGTCTGTGGGGGATCCGAATGGGGGGCTGTGATGGAGCGGCATATTTGCACCTCCAAGCCCAGCCGGTTCGGTCTAGTTTCCCCGTCACTGGGAATCGGCGAATTTCACAAGATTGCGATTCGTCTCTTTTGTCGCCTAATTGAAGATATGAAGCAAACAACGTCGCAAAAACAAGAAAGGCAAGAGCACAGAGCACACAAGATATTACAGATACAGTCTAAATATGGAATATTCAAGATAAAGATGCGTGTTTTGATGAAATTGTATTCATCTTTTTAGAAGGGATCTTGAAAAAATGTAAATCTTTATAAGATAGTTATAATTTCATTCAATAAGTTAGATATTCGTTAGAAGAATATAAGGAGTTAGAATAAGGAGATATTCTAATAGATCTTTAAGATGTGAGGTGGAGGGTCTAACGAAAAGGTACTTCTAGAATCTGGAAGCTACCATCCGGAGGCTGCGTAGTTACAAAAGCGAGCTGACTAACTCACTTTATTGCTTAGTAATAGCTACTAGATTTTAATGACAGATTTTCTGTTTATTTGGGAAAGGTATCTCCTATTCTGTTTGTGGTAATTATTCTATAATTAAAGATAAGTCTAGTAAGAGTACTTTCTACTGTCAATATTATATAACAATACTATAGTTATCAGGACTATCTCCAAATATTAAATGTCGGCTAGCCATCCCCTCCAATTCACAAATGCCAAGTGGGGCGATCTTTCACCTGCTCCATGTTCAACTAGAAAATTGCTATATCTGTCGGTGGCCGCCTCCGGCGCTCCAGCCATCAATCATCCTCCGCCGTCTTTCTGCTCTGCTAGTGCCTGGCTCCTCAAACTGGCCACGAATAATGTCTGTGGCTGTGTAGGCCCGTTCCGAGCTCCATGGTGATTGCTTTTTGCTTCGACGGAATTTCCATTTTGCAACAGTTTTCAGTGCAATTGCACCAGCCCCCGCAACCGGCTGGCCGCAGACCACGTTCTCTGAACGCTTATGCTGCCGTTAATATGAAATTGAAAGTTTTCCAACCGACGAAAATACTCATAAAAATTGTTCAGCCAAACCGCAAAAATAAAAAGCCCCGAGACTGAAGAAATAAAAAGTATTTTGGCAGCACCCTTGAAGGAAAAAGCAACAATGGCGGGAAGGTGGGGAAGGGGCGTGCAGGGCCCCGTCGTATTAACGGGCGGCCTTTTAATCAATTGGCGGCAGCAGCTGCAAGCCGACAACGACCACACAGTGCCCCGCCCCCAGTGGTACGCCTCCTGCCAGCGCCTACCGCCCATGGGCTATGGCCTACGATGCACCACCCCCTCCTTTGCAGAGGGAGAATCAATGGGCTTCACATATTATAATAATTTTATTAAAATTAAATGATTAAATAAATTGTATAAAGACTTAGTTTTTAGCTGGGGTTTTCTCAAATAAACTGGTAGACTATTATTTTCAGTGCAGACACCGACGCCGACGCCTTGTGGCAAGAGAAAGAGTCTGTCAAGTGGATTTGTCGGGCGGAACTCATAAAAAGCTCCCACGTTGTGACGCCACGCCTGTTGTCGTAACTCCCAGCCACAGTCCCGACCCTGCACCATTCGCTTGTGCCCCCTGGCTGCCTTGTCGGTGGCGCCTCTGAGCCGTCCCACTTCCTCTTTTGCTGCCGCAAGGTTGGCGATGCATTCGAATTGCAATCTTCCCAGCGGAGCTCTCGGAGAGATCGCATCGCACTTGCAGACTATGGATTCTTCACTTCAATCTTTAATGTTGATAGTCCCCGTATTCATTAGCCAATAATCCATTTATATGAAGGTTATTAGGTCCCTTTCCGGTAGTTGAACATTTTTGAGGCCAAATGAGGCACCGAATTCCGCCCACTGGTGGAGCTGGACAGGCTGAGGTGGGCGTGGAAGTAGAACTGGCCGCGGAGGCGAAGTTTGTGGCGATTGGTGTGGGCTGGACGGCCCTGGGAAAGTCGAGTCAAAAATACGTTCAGCGAGTTGGGTTCGGTTTCGGGTAGTTAACTTTTATGGGACAATTAAAATCTTCGATAAAACGGGAAACGAGAAAGGTAACGACGGCAATGGACTGACTAGTAGTACTCCTATGCACTGGCAGTAGTACCAGAATCAGGTCTCTTTAAAAAAAAAAAGTGATTAGAAGGTACATATATTTTATGAACCAAAGACTGGTTATTAAAACAAAATAAATATGGAAAAATGTTGATTGGCATTAGGTACTAACCTATTTAGATTTTATTATTTGATTTATTTTTATTTAAAAGTACAGAAATCTTGCTGCATGTGGGCCAGACATATATGCATGTTTCCACCGCTGTTCAATTTTTTACTTAATTGATTTTACACCTACGAGAGCTGGTGGGTCAGTGGGTCGATAGCTAGCCGGCTGTCCACGTGACATTGGTGGCAGTCGGAGGTAATTACAAATGCACGTGACTTGAGGCGAAGAAAAAAAAGGGGGGACTGCAAGTGTGACTGGGAGGCTTCTCAATACCCAATACATTCAGCAAATATTTATAAGAATTTTCACTGAAAATATAGGGACTTTTTTCCCAGAATGCTAAGGGCCATGATACCATATTGGCCTTAGCCAAGAAGGATTCTTTCATTAAATTAAAGGCCCCAATAAAGCCCTCGAACCTTACCAAGCTACTGTTTTTTTAATAAAACTCCCTTAAATCTAAGCCATATTTAAAATTGCATTTAAATATCCGCAGGATCCGAGTCTCGCAGTCATAAAATGAATTGAAGTACGGTGGGTGGGTGCTTTGCATTTGAATATTATAATTGTGGAGTTCCCCCACCCAAACGACTGATTCCTTGTCTTTTGCTCTTCCGGGGATGTGGTGGTTCGTTCTATAGTAAGGGTGGTGCTTGGGGGAGGAGTGCTCTTCCTATATATACATACATTTTATGCCGCTAACAATCTCATTAAAATTTTATGCGTATGCGTCTGGAGGGAAGTGTCTGCCGTGGAGCTGGCAGTCCCGGCTCTAGCAGGCCTATGCCAAAGGTGATAATGGATCCAAGCTGGCAAGGGGATGGAATGGAGCGAGCACAATGGATAGCATCCTGGTCGGCTAAATTGCTACAATTACGTTTAAAATGTGTGCCAAAGATGATGAAGAATGAAGGTGGTAGTAAGCACTACTATAATGGAGAAGGTAGGAGTAGTTGACTAGACTAATTGCCCCAATTTATGGCTGAAAGTTAAAGACAAGTATATATTTTAGAAAATACAATTTTATGCAATATTGTATACATCCGAAATATTTCAAAAGAATATTCTTCGAGAAGCAATGTTTTTGGTTTCTCCCCGGCATCTCGATGTTTTGGCAGCTTTTCCAAGGTGGCGCCGCTTGCCATTTGTTGTGCCTAATTTTCAAGTGGCTCAAGAGCGTTTTGGTCTCTGCAAAGTGGATTTCGCTGTAGCCGCCAAATCGGCTGACAGGCCAAGGAGGCCTATGGGTGCTGCTAGCAGCGGGTCACTGAATTGGACCGTAAAGCGTTAGTGGGTCATGAGTCTGCCTTCTTTTTGGGGGGAATTGAAACTAGTAATAGAAGCGTAAATTGAATTGCAGTCAGAAAGTTGACATTTCGTGCCACAAAAATAACCCCGAACCACTCCGGGGATATGCAATTCCCCGGAGTAACCCGCTGCTAAAGGCCAGAGGTTGGGGGTAAAGGACCTTCTGTCCTCGTCCGCGCGTGCATTGACATAAGATACATTATTGCAAATTGTTTCGATTTCATAAGAAATGTCCGCAACGAATCCTTGAACAAGTTCTCGCCGGATGCCAAAAGGGGTTCGGATGTTGAAGGCGCTGTCGAAGGGGATTGCGACATGCAATCACATGTCGCCCCATGTTACCCTCTATAGACCACCACCCAGTCCTGCCTTCTCCGCCGGATGCTCACACATTTTATTTCATTTGTTGTGCATTTGTTTCGCTTTTCTTCCTCTCCTGACGGGTTTTTGTTTTGGGCAAGTCCTGCTAGAGGATCTTGGCTGCTGCCCAACGGAAAATAATCTAATACCTTTTCCAGCTTTTCTCATTTAGACTTTGAAAGGGGTTCTCCCCCTGACCAAAAATCAATAGCAATTGCGAGCAATTGGGTTTCGAAAAAGGTTGGGGAGAAGTCAGCTTTCAAATTATACAAAGTAATTATGACGAACTATACCTAAACTTCCATCCTTCTAGAAAAACACTCTTCATAAGCAAAGTCTGTAGAATCTACAAAGTAGATACATAAGGTCTTAATTTATAGGAAGTTTGAAGTCAAAGAAAACTACTTATAAGCAGCGTAAGTCATTTCTTAGTTAGTTTCTTGGTTAAAATTTATTGGAAATAATATAGAAAAGGCTCAAAGGTTAGGCCCAGTCATAAGGATATGCCAAAATACTGGTAATTTTCCCCAATGCTTTTAAGAAGTTTCTTCTCTGGTAGCCCAAACAAGACTTTCAACTAACCCCTTTTATGGCCACTCCCCATAATGCCGAATAAATGTCTCATCCCCTCTTCGAGGCCAGATTTTATTATATCGCTTTCGTAAATCATATTAAACGAATTACGATGACTTATAGCCTACAATCCATATGTGACTTTTGGCTTACAAGGACTCTGGTCCACTGCAGACTGCTGCAGCATTATTATATTTATTTATTTATTTTGTGATAAATGCATAATGCCATTTAAATATTTCAAGTGACTTTCAAGCTATTTTTCACATTTTATTACCAATTTATTTTTGCTGTGTGAGTAGACATGGCCAAGACCCCCAGTCCCCATCTACATACCCTCGGCTTTTAACTTCCCTCTTGAGTGCACTGCATTTATAATGGGATTGGAAACACAGTCTTACGTAACTATGTATATAATTACATGTTTAATGGTCAGACCCCGGCGAATGCCAGACGTAAACTTTTGTCCCCAGAATGCATTCGTTTTTCTGGGCTTTAGAGCTTTTTATTTAATTCTTATTTCAGCTGCGTTTGCTTTTATTAATTTTTGTTTCCCAATCTGCTGTTACCGGCAAACAGTGCCTTTGGTTTTGTAATTTTTGCATTTGGTTAAGTGCACTTTGGATGGGCAGAGTCAGAGGTCAATGGAGGCATAATTACCTGACCGGCGGCGGCTGTCAGACAGTCGCTTTATTTTTTTTGCTGTTAATATTCCGCAGTTTTAGGGGCACATTAACATTTTAATACGACTCGCCGCATTCGCAAATAATGGAGTCTCGCGGCCAACACTGCGTATGAGTGCTGAGCGCATGAGTATTTCGTCAGCCCCTCCAGCCGGAATAATTTTTGGGTCGACTATACTTTTCTGATGCAATGCTCCACTTGTTACACCCCAGAGCTAAGGTAAGCATATATAGTTTCTAGCTT
The DNA here is from genome assembly GCF_030179905.1 of Drosophila bipectinata. NCBI lineage: Eukaryota > Metazoa > Arthropoda > Insecta > Diptera > Drosophilidae > Drosophila > Drosophila bipectinata. The sequence continues at coordinate 15,013,970 of NC_091738.1, read as the reverse complement.
ATTTTTAGTTCACAATTATTTATCAGCTTAACAGCTTTGCCAACTATAAATAATATAAAAATAAAAATATGTCGAACCCCCATTTTCTGGGAATATCAACGTGAATCAACGGATATATCCACTTGACATGCGGTTATGCGGTTGTTCCCCGAACCGTTCAAGGGTGGAAGTTTATGTGTATATTGGCTCGGTGTAAATAGTTGTATATCAGATATCCGGGGTCTACGTATCGGGACCGGACTCCGGACTGCAATACGACGATTTCATTGTGGTTATGTTTCCCGGTTCTGGGTAAATCTAGTTGTTTACATTTCTTGCGTACAAATATCGATATCTAGCGATGGGTTTCGCTGATTTGGAATGCACATTTTTTTGTAGTCGATTGTTTATTTGCTGATACTGCATATCAATTGACATCGATTCTATCCCTAATCCCAGCTGGGGAATATGCTCCTTAATACAATTCAGCAATAATATATTTTAATCAAGAAAAGTAATACAATCATGTAGGCCCTTTAACCCTAGGGTTCAGTGAACGTAAGGAAACTAACTTATGTTAATTGAAAAATATTTTCCATTCGCTTATAGTAGATAGAGCCTGCACTTTATTGTGTTATCATAATCGATTGACGTCAATTAGTGTTTGTTTTTTAAACGGGTATTTAAAGAAGGGGTTTGGGGCTAGGGGTGATCAGGCCGATCTTTGTTTAAATCATTATGCGTTTTAATTTGTTTTTGTGTGCTTTAGAATAAGTTTTGCAGCATTTTGTAGCTATTTATAGATTTCGGCATAAAGCAATAAAACAATAAAATTGCGAATTTGTGTTGCTGGCCTCGACAAATTCGCAGAATTCATTTATCAGCGTCAAACATTTGTTATTGCGGTTCAATTGTTGGTTGGGTGGGTGGGTGTCTGTCTCATTTTCCCTTCGTCAGAGACATTTATCTGCTGAGGAGAGGAAGCGAGTTATGTGTGTGGCACATGCTTTGATTATTTTTATGAAAATTAAAATGCGTTTGCTTGTAATTAGCCGGAGGAGAGTCATGTGTGGGGCACGCTCTTCCTGGAAATGTTCGCTCATTGCCATTTCGAGTGTAGAACGTTGCCGTTGCCGTTGCCAGTGCCGAGCTGATTGCGATACCACTTGGTGTGGTGATGAGGTAATCTTCCACGAGACTGTTTTGGCAGCTCACTCTGGTTTCCAACTACCCCAGTACAATTGCCTTAAAGAACCTCGACTATCTGCTCATTCGAGGTGAGTCAGTCGCTTGGAATGGATATGTCATGGGATGAACTGGACTGTGCTGGGAATCAGTTGTCATGGATGATAAATTTCCAAAAAATAACTATTAGAGAATTTGAGAAGAGAAACCTTCGGGTTTTATCACGACTGATGTACCGATGTACTGATACAGCTTCAGTACTTCTGCACTGGTGGAGACGAGGTCTAAATGGAGCACTACTGATAGGGCTTGTCATTATTAATTTAAGAAACAATGAATGAATTCCCTAAAAACTTATTTCAACAATACATGCAGCATCTTAAATTATAAATAGCATTTCATTTTCTCTGCCCATTTAATTGTTGAATTCCACATCTTGCTTTAAAAATGGATTTCTGACTCAAACATATTCATCACCGATGTCTGGCATTTTAATACTTTCGATTCGACTGCCAGCTGCAATCCGATATGGCTGTGGTCCGATTCACATATTTGGTAATATTAATACATTCGATTAAGCAAACGTATAAAATACGTCAGTATGTATTTTTCTGTGTGTGCCACCGAAGCATTCGTCAGGCTCATATGCTCAAATGCCGGCGAATTTATTTTGAAAATCGCTGAAATAATACTTGAATGTGCAATTCGAGAACGGTGTGGCATAAATCAATTTTGGGCTAATTAAAAACATGTTAATTGCGCCAACTGGCTGTATTTATTTTCTGTTCAAATTTATTCGCAGTATCTGCACATAAATACATACTATATATTCATTCACAAGTCTAGCATCGTCGTCGGGGAAGCTGGGCGCATAAATTAAGCCAAACAAAAAAAATAAAATAAAATAAAAATTTGATAAATTTGCTAGAGGACGTTGATTTGGAAATAAATAACTTTTGACACACGAATGGCTAATGTATCTGGCGGATACCAGATACCTTATATACCAGTTCGACCTTCGTGCTCATTACGGATTCGCATGCAAATACTATGATACATTTAACCGAATTTAGAGAGAAGGTTAATTCCAAATCCGGATTTCGGGCTTAAGAAAACGGGTCCACCATTCAACATATAAAAGCCTGCAACGCAGAGATCGGTAGTGCAACGAATAAATTGGGAGCATTGGGATATTTATTGTTAAACTTTTTTGGCCCATAAGCTCTTCTAACTTAAAAATTCCTTATGCAAGCCACATTTGATTAACGATAATTGTTGGTTTGTTGTCTCGAGGTAATGTTTTGACTTTGACTAGATGGAGCACTTAATCACAGAGTTCTTTGAACCACAGACTCAAACTGGGCTGTGGGTTCAAGGCCACTTTCGGTGAGAAATTAATGTCTGCTTCGGCTTCTATATAATATTCTAATGGGGTTGCTTAAATTTAGAAAGAAAGGTATTACTTAGTAATGTTTTGGGTTTTAAAATTTAGGAAAATGTAGATTTTTTTAATAAAAAGGTTAATAGGTTAGTGTCACCTGATTGTTTATTTAATATTTATTATTGATGTTTGCAATTGGGTTACGGAACGGATTCTTGAATTGGGCGGCATTTTTCGCACATTTTAATTTGTAATTGTGTTGTTGTCGTACTTGAGTCTTGAGTGACTGCTCTTTTTATACCCTTGCAGAGGGTATTATAATTTTGTCCAAAAGTGTGCAACGCAGTGAAGGAGACATCTCCGACCCTATAAAGTATATATATTCTTGATCAGGATCACCTCCTGAGTTGATATGAGCATGTCCGTCTGTCCGTCTGTCCGTCTGTCCGTCTGTCTGTTTCTACGCAAACTAGTCTCTCAGTTTTAAAGCTATCGTCTTGAAACTTTGCACACACCCTTCTTTCCTTTGCATGCAAATACTATGATACATTTAACCGAATTTAGAGAGAAGGTTAATTCCAAATCCGGATTTCGGGCTTAAGAAAACGGGTCCACCGTTCAACGTATTAGCCTGCAACGCAGAGATCGGTATTGCAACGAATAAATTGGGAGCATTGGGATATTTATTTTTAAACTTTTTGGCCTATAAGCACTTCTAGCTTAAAAATTCCTTATGCAAGCCACATTTGATTAACGATAATTGTTGGTTTGTTGTCTCGAGGTAATGTTTTGACTTGACTAGATGGAGCACTTAATCACAGAGTTCTTTGAACCACAGACTCAAACTGGGCTGTGGGTTCAAGGCCACTTTCGGTGAGAAATTAATGTCTGCTTCGGCTTCTATATAATATTCTAATGGGGTTGCTTAAATTTAGAAAGAAAGGTATTACTTAGTAATGTTTTGGGTTTTAAAATTTAGAAAAATGTAGATTTTTTTAATAAAAAGGTTAATAGGTTAGTGTCACCTGATTGTTTATTTAATATTTATTATTGATGTTTGCAATTGGGTTACGGAACGGATTCTTGAATTGGGCGGCATTTTTCGCACATTTTAATTTGTAATTGTGTTGTTGTCGTACTTGAGTCTTGAGTGACTGCTCTTTTTATACCCTTGCAGAGGGTATTATAATTTTGTCCAAAAGTGTGCAACGCAGTGAAGGAGACATCTCCGACCCTATAAAGTATATATATTCTTGATCAGGATCACCTCCTGAGTTGATATGAGCATGTCCGTCTGTCCGTCTGTCCGTCTGTCCGTCTGTCCGTCTGTCCGTCTGTCTGTTTCTACGCAAACTAGTCTCTCAGTTTTAAAGCTATCGTCTTGAAACTTTGCACACACCCTTCTTTCCTTTGCATGCAAATACTATGATACATTTAACCGAATTTAGAGAGAAGGTTAATTCCAAATCCGGATTTCGGGCTTAAGAAAACGGGTCCACCGTTCAACGTATTAGCCTGCAACGCAGAGATCGGTATTGCAACGAATAAATTGGGAGCATTGGGATATTTATTTTTAAACTTTTTGGCCTATAAGCACTTCTAGCTTAAAAATTCCTTATGCAAGCCACATTTGATTAACGATAATTGTTGGTTTGTTGTCTCGAGGTAATGTTTTGACTTGACTAGATGGAGCACTTAATCACAGAGTTCTTTGAACCACAGACTCAAACTGGGCTGTGGGTTCAAGGCCACTTTCGGTGAGAAATTAATGTCTGCTTCGGCTTCTATATAATATTCTAATGGGGTTGCTTAAATTTAGAAAGAAAGGTATTACTTAGTAATGTTTTGGGTTTTAAAATTTAGAAAAATGTAGATTTTTTTAATAAAAAGGTTAATAGGTTAGTGTCACCTGATTGTTTATTTAATATTTATTATTGATGTTTGCAATTGGGTTACGGAACGGATTCTTGAATTGGGCGGCATTTTTCGCACATTTTAATTTGTAATTGTGTTGTTGTCGTACTTGAGTCTTGAGTGACTGCTCTTTTTATACCCTTGCAGAGGGTATTATAATTTTGTCCAAAAGTGTGCAACGCAGTGAAGGAGACATCTCCGACCCTATAAAGTATATATATTCTTGATCAGGATCACCTCCTGAGTTGATATGAGCATGTCCGTCTGTCCGTCTGTCCGTCTGTCCGTCTGTCTGTTTCTACGCAAACTAGTCTCTCAGTTTTAAAGCTATCGTCTTGAAACTTTGCACACACCCTTCTTTCCTTTGCACGCAGTATATAAGTCGGAACGGCCGGGATCGGCCGACTATATCCTATAGCTGCCATATAACTGATTGATCGGAAATGGTATAACTTTGGTGTTTTTAGAGTTAGAGAGTTCAAATTTGACATGAGAGCTATTTTTGGCAAAATAATACGACATGCCAAATTTCATAAGGATCGGCCGACTATATCTTATAGCTGCCATATAACTGAACGATCGGAAATGACCCAACTTTCGTGTTTTTGAAGATAGAAAGCTGGAACTTGGTACAGATTATATTTTTGGCCAGTTAATCCGACCTACAAAATTTCATTAGGATCGGCCGACTATATCCTATAGCTGCCATATAACTGAACGATCGGAAATGACCCAACATTCGTGTTTTTGAAGATAGAAAGCTGGCACTTGGTACACATTCTATTTTTGGTCAGTCAATCCGATCTACCAAATTTCATAACGATCGGTTGACTATATCTTATAGCTGACATATAACTGAACGATCGGAAATGGTATTTGGTAGAAATATCAACTTTCGAATTTTTGAAGATAGAAGCTTGGGACTTTTTTTTAGATTCTTTATTGTAATTAATTGGTTTTATTATGATGTAATCATAAGGATCGGCCAACTATATCCGATGTTTGCGATATATATCCGGTTATAGCTGCAAGGGTATATAAACTTCGGCTCCGCCCGAAGTTAGCTTTGCTTTCTTGTTTTGCATTATTTATGCGATACATTTTTTGTTGTTCTGCTCCACAATATTTAATTTTTTATTTTTTCCACCGGGTTAGGGCGAATTTTTATTGGGGTTTTGTTTTTCTTTTCGCTGGTTTCTGTTTTTGTTTTGTCTCCCATTGTCAGTCGCTGTCGCTCTTTGTGTTTTGATTACGCAAATTAAAAGTGTCTAGACAGGGCAGACTGGTGGCAGCCGGGAGTGGGGTGTGGGGCAAGGGCCTGGCGTGGGGGCCCTGAAAAGGGACCGATCCAGAGGATCGAGGGCTTCACCGATCAACAGCAAGTTATGCAATCTGATAGAGGTATTTATTTATTGCGATTTATTAATCAAACATTACTGATATATCTTTGGTAGGAGCTATTGCCTACTTCCTATTATAAACCAGGCTTCAACCTCTCATCTGCTCTTGACAGGGTCAATTAGTCTGCCCACAAGCGAATTGTCGAATGCCTAGTTGAGGTAGTGGGGGCCAATTTAATTATCCGTCAAAACAGCGTGGGACATAGTGGTCGACCTTCAGCGAGGACCCAGTCACCCCAGTCCTCTTAAATCTGACCATATCGATTGCTGGCTGCCCACACTAGACTCAGGATATTCAGACTTAATAGGCCTAAAAAAATAAATGTATACAGGGGAACTTTGGGAGGAGTACTTTGTAAAAATGTAGGTTGAGTCTGGCCTTAATTAGTCTCAATTCGCGTTTCATTGGAATTCGCTGAAATTATTTACATAGAACATTGTTTTGATGAGAAGCTACATACATATGTAGGTACGCCTCGATGTCGAGCCGAAGGCAACGACGATGCTTTGAATGCCAAAGTGGCGGCGGTTCTGGCGGCAGCCACACCAACTCGAATACCTACGAAAACTGTCAGCTCTATAATCTGTATCTGTAGAATTGTCTTGCAATTGGTTGTTGCCGCTGTTGCTGATTCTCCTGCCCGGTGCCATTCCCATTGCCATTGCCTGGTTGTCGCTCCCCTTGGTGTTTTTGTTTGGTTTTCAGTTTGTTATTGCTGTCGTCTGAAGCGCCTTATCGGCGGCGCCTCCAGAAAATATGTCACACGTACGCGTCAAATTTTCTCAGAAAATAAACCGCAAAATAAGCATGATACGCCGCCTGATACAGGCGGCTCCGTAGGCGATTATACGATGTTCGCCACAAGACGGGCCATGAGTAATTTCCATTTCAATATTTTGGAAATTCAATTGAAATTAACCACTTAGATGTACATATGTATGTGTAGTAATTCCTTTTCTCGGGATTATTTCTTATTTTTAGTATTCCATGGAAATTTAGATTATTATTAGTTAGATTAATTTATTACAAAGCACATAAAAGAACGATTTCGAATAGTCACTTTTATTTTTTTCTTAGAATTTTGACAGTTGATAGGAAGAAAGGCATGAGCTCGCTACATTCACTGATAAAGTTAAATTAGCCTAACATAACAAATCTGAACAATTGCCACATAATAAATCTTCACTAAACTGCAATGTTGGGGGATCCCCACAAAAAATGTAAGGGCACTGCTATTATGACCCCTGGCAAACGCCATATCTTAGCCGAAACGCACCCGATTCTTGAGCGGCATACCTTAAAAGATTTGTAGATCGATTCTGCATCAAAAACTTACTTGCAAATTTTTTTTTCCAATTTTCGTCAAATTTTCTGGGGGTTCCCCTTCAAAAATAATGGCACGGCTGGTATGACCCTTGGCAAACGGCATATCTTGGCCAAAACGGATCCGATTCTTGAGCGGTATACCTTAAACGATTTGTAGATCGATTCAGAACCAATCTGTATCAAAACCTACTTGCAAAATTTTTTTCCCAATTTTCGTCATATTTTCTGGGGGATGCCCTTCAAAAATGGTAGTATGGCTACTACTATGGCTACTATGACCCCTGGCAAACGCCATATCTTAGCCAAAACGCACCCGATTCTTGAGCGGCATACCTTAAAAGATTTGTAGATCGATTCTCCACCAATCTGTATAATTTTAAGAAAATCTTTTGTCTGAAATTTTACTGTATCCGTCGGCTATCCACTACATTGAACTAGAGTTCTCGTAAAAATCAGACAAATCTACGAACTTACATTGATTAGGTTGCTTTATTTCATATTGATTTTCTAATTCTCGACCTTGTGCTTTACTCAAAATGACTTAATAGCTTTCCCATCAAACCCACTACATTCGTAGACAAACAAGTCTAATGATAAAGACCCAACTGGACCGAACTGGCTGGTTAATTATTTAGATATTTATGAATAGAGTCACGCCAGGAGCATGCACGGGGCACGGGAGCAATTAAACGATTGTCAACAATAAAATTTATTAATAAATTGTAAAACATTCCCCAACAACAAAGTCGTTCCATGACAGATGCTATCAGAGGGATGTCGAAGCTAACAATGTCGAGGGCTGATTGAGATTTCGGTTTGGATAGCACATGGAATGTATGTTTTTCAGGAAATTCGTATACCTGATCATCCCTATATAAGCCATTTTATTAAGCCATATATTTTATTGTTTTAACTTGCATTGGTTGGTGCTTATCTCCACTATGAAATTGGCTATTGTGTTCGCGCTTTTCTTCGCTGTGATATTGGTGAGAGCTTAAGGCGGTTTGTGTCCTGAAAATAATGGTAATTTATTAATCCGTTAGTGCCTTACTGAGGCTCAAGTTCCGGGCCCCAACAATGCCATGGATGCGGCCAAAGGAGGCGTAGGAGCTGCCGCAGGTGCCGGCGGTCAGATCGGAGCACATGGCGATGGGGCAGCGGATGTGGCTGAGGGCGGCCCCGGGGCTGGGATGTCGGCCGGTATTGGAGCAGGTGGCGATATGAGTGCCTCCGCCAAGGCTGAAGCTGAGAATGGAGCTGGTCGTCGCCGTTAGAATTGAAATTTTTTGGAAAATGTGTTTCTGATCAATAAATGTTACATTTTTTTCAAAATCACCACATATCTGTAAGTTCTCCGATGGCGCCAGTTATTTGTTGGCTTAGTGTCTCATAATTGATGTGCAAGACGAATGTCCGAACTATGCAAGCTTTCGAAAATAGAGTCCTTCGAATCGCCACTGGGGCCCACGTCTATCATGACAATCGCACCATCCACGAGGTTCTCAATTTCCCTTGGGTCAAGGACGAGATACAAAGAAGCAGCGCACGTTACATGCAGAGGCTTCATAATCACCCGAACCGGTTGGCCAGCTCCCTGCTGGACAGCAGCGAGCAACCCAGAAGACTTAAAAGGACACACCCGCTGGACCTCCCCTTACTACTCTAATTTTTTTTTTTCTACCATATTAATATTTAAAAATATCTATACGTGAAGTTTACGTGATAAAATTTAATGGTTGTCCCTAATGGACAGTTTTAAATAAACATTACCCTGCTATTACAAAAAAAAAATAATTGATGTGGAATTATAGCACGTCACTCGGCGCACTTCAAAGAAAAGTAAACTATACCGCACTACAATGTGTCTTTCAGCTTAGATTCCATGAATGTCTTGATACGAAATACCGCATATAGTGTTCATAGTAGTTCTCAGGTAAGAAACAGTTCTCAGGAAAGCAAGTGACTGTAAACAGTATAGTCTTTAATATTTATTGCTTGTTTTGATCACTAACCCAGCATGTTTGATTCTATTTACATGTCCCGCCACACAGCGTGCACTCGGGGAGCCATATGCGATGTTAGAACTACGCATTCGATTGGCTAATTGCCCACGAGCTGCGGGCCTAAATATAGAAAGTCGAAACTGCGAAGCACGAGTGATTGGAATGAGTAGTTGCTGATTAAGCTGCGATGCATCAATGTTAATATTTTATTGCGGTAAATATTGGCGTTGTTGCTGTCATTTTTGGGGTCGTAAACTACGCAATTGATGCCATAATTACGCCGGAAATAATTCGCTATTGGTATCTGCTGTTCTCGATATAGAACTAAAGCTTCAAAGATTTCAAACCAAAAGCGGGCCAATTGAAGTACAAAAATAAAATCGAATACGACTTGTGCCAATCCCATCCGATCCGCACAAAGAAACTCCCATTTGTATCTGATCAATTGGTGGAGCGGATACGGGTTTTTATGGCCTAAAAATAGCTATTAGATATTTATTTTTGGCCACTTTGCTGGCCGCTTACTTACCCTATGTACTTGCCGTCTCTCGCTTTGATGTTTATTTTTAAAACCACTGAACCGAAAGCCAAGTGCTCGAAATCATATCCGAAGCTAAGTGGTTGTTTGTTGTGTTAATAACGTAAACAGCGGACAACAGCTGAGCGGGCAGCAGCAATTGAAACTCAAGAATCCGAAACGGTCAGAGATGCTAGAAGATGGGAGTATATAGAGGGGTTTGGTTGACACAAGCGTGCCAAGAGACGTCTTGAAATCATCACAAAATAAACATAAGATGTGATGTATCCTTCTATTATTATTAACAATGATGATATTCTATCCTACTTGCTTACTCAATCAATAGCTACAGCACTCCACTAAAAATAGTCCCTATCACTCGACAAACCTTGATCCAGCGATTATCAGGGCCTAACATTCCCCACCCGAAAGATATGCATACACCCCAAGAGCTCATATAAATATTTCTGGACAGGTGCAGTCGACAAAAAACTCGCCATAAGATTAGCAAAAAAAAAAATAAACAAAGTGTATTTATTAAATAATCGACACTCGACGGTGAACGGAAATAGAATTCTACATATAAACATGTTATTGCTGCTGCATCTGAATAATCAGCGAAAGCGTGATCAGAAGCGGAATAAAGCGGAATGATAGCTGCGATGGTGATAGCATGAATGAAATCATGTGAGTCGTGCACCCATGCAGGCCTCGCCACAAAGTCACACACCGACACCGAAAATATTACGAAGAATGCCCCCTATTGGGGCTCATTCTCTTTCTCTTTCCACTAAGCCACTTGCTGGGGCCCGTTTCTTATCAACGCTGGGGCCTTATCGCGCCGCCTGCTGGCGCTGACATTGAATACCTCCCGACATCGCAGCGATCGGCGAAACTACAATTTGAAACTAAAAGCCAGTCGTGGGGTGAAAGAACTTCGGGCGTGTGTCGAGACTGACGATCATGCGCCTTCCCTAGAGGCAAGCCAGAGGCCTAGCCCCCTTCCCAAAAAAACCCCCCTTTGTAGCCCCGTTGCTCATCATTGTGGAGCGTGAGTCGGGCACGCGCTTCCTCCAAGTCCGCCGCTGGGATGGAATATTTTGATTCGCAATCAGCGTTTAAAACTAATGAACGGGGACGCTGGCACGCTGGCATAAATCTTTCCAATAGTTTCTAATTTGTCACCTGCTAATTGAGTCTTCTAAGAGGTCTTTCAAGTCTTCGAAGATTAAGTCTCACGCATTCCTAACTTTGAATCACTTCCGAGCCAAGCACCAAGCACCAGACCAGAAATTAGATCGAAATTTTATCGAAAACATTTGCTCAACTCATTTGGGCTTTCGCGGCTTTGTGGGTGGCTCCGCCAGATCCCGCAAAAGACCGGTGTCTAGTGACGGGGGGAGTGGCGATCGGTCCAAGTCTACAAACCGGTGACTGGCACATGAAGCGATCACTTGACCGCACGTGAACGCCATTCGAAAGCATTTGACGCAATCGCGAAATGAGGAAAATCAAACACTACTGAACTATAATCGAGACCCACGCCTGCGATATTTGCATAAATTGTATCTTTTTTTTCTCTTGCTGGGCTTGTTTGCAATTTTCAGCGTTTGTTTGTTTATTGTTTCTCGGATCTCAAGTTTATTGCAGTTTGAATTTTCTTGGCCAAACATTCACAGACGCGAATAGACCAGACCAGGAAAAGGCATTTCAATGAACATTTCTGGTTCTGTCTGTGTTTTTGCAATTTCTATTTGTGGCTGGGCACTATTTTAGGCAATGGCTTGTTTTCACTCTTTCAGTGTGTGTGTGTTCTTAAATATACATAAATATCAATTACCCAGAACTTGTAATTATTTCATAAAGATTAGCCACACTATTAGAAACCCATTATTTCCACAAAAATCCTGTTGAGTAACAGGGTTTTGCCCGAAACACGAGTCACAAATGGTTTTACCCCCTTGATAACTAGTGCCAAAAAAGAGCAGGAAAAAATACCCAAAAGTGTATTTTTAATATTCAGAAAGTACGCAATCAGAAGACGATATCACACAAGCTGCGCGTGTTTATGATTCAAGGCATTCCGGGCATCACTCATACGTCACGTTGGACGCACGCACAGCCTCCTCTGTCCGGCCTTCACTTCATGTTTCTGTCTATGTTCCCGTATCACATTTCGCCCTGATGCTCGTGGATCCATAGAAAGTAGCGATACTTGTAAACGTACCACCCAGTACCCGTGCCCGTGGCCGTGCCAACCCCATTGATTCTGGCCATCTGTTCCCATGTCGAGGGTAAACAGAAGCGGACGTAGGCACTCGTGGGCAAACAAATGGATGCACACGCCACATAATGCACGCCCACATAGATGGCCGGGAACCCTGGCAAAAACATTGCGTCAATATTGAATGCTGATCGCGATTCTATGAGGTCATTATTATCATTATATGTCGCATGGGCTGCTCTACTTCACCTGCTCTTTTGCTGACCGTGAGAACCTCAGAGGATTCGATCTGCCCAGCAATGGATAATCGCATTTCGCTCCTATTTTAGACTGCAGGTCTTCAGGTCTCTGTCTGGCGATTTGTTGTTTACGCGAAATTCCGAAGCAACAATGTGCGGAGGCCGTCGCCCCTCTGGGGGCACACAAAGTATCGTATTCTGCTTATCCATCACCAGTGTTTCTTCTCTCGGGTTTTATTTAATTTATTTCTGAAACTTTTTAGCGCGTGTGCAGCTTGTTTTGAGTTATATGCTGACCTGTCCACATTTCTCCGACTGGAACACTGCCCCTGCTGGGGTTCAGTTGGGGTTTTTTGCCAATTTGGCAGAGTTTGGGAGCCTTTTTTGGCCAGCCACTATCATTGAGTAGGAAACTTGAGGAGTTACTACACTACGTAAGAAAGTATTTTAAGCTTAAAGCTGGCTAGCTTTTGATGAGAAATAGGCGGGTTTTGAGAGTTCTACAACCACTTTATTATTTATTGTTCAATTTTGTTTGGTTTTTGCTAAGGCTTTTGTTTCTGGCCACGACACGTGCCACCATAAAATATAAACTATTGACTCTTGCCAATATTTACCGACCAAGACTACTTGGCCTAGACTTCTGCCTCAGTCACCTGTCTTGGACTAGCGGAAATCACTGGCATGGAAATGCCGTCTAATGGCCATTCAATTGTTTTGGCTTTTTTTCTTTGGCATGCGGCGTTATGACGTCAGTGCCTTGGGAATATTTTCCCGCGTCGCCCTGATAATAATTGTGTAGCATTTTATCAGCTGCCGAAAGAGACTGCGAGATACAGAAAACGCTTGCCAAAATAAACCAAAGTAGATAACCATGGTGAAATTATTGCGTTTTTTTTTTTTTTTAGCACAAAGTCGACGCACGTAATCGAGATATGCACGATCATTGGTCACGAGCTTCAAGCTCACACTAATGGAAAGTCCGGATAGAAGTTTCCGGATAGCGAAGAACTGTGTACACCAACCCACTTGAATCTCACTGACCTATTATGTTGTTTTGTGAAACAAAGCGCTGGGAAAAACCTCCATCATCATGAACAAAATAAAAATAAAGACTTGTGGCAGTGATAGTGTTAAATAATTTTATGATGCCTTTGATGGGCTGGGGCATGGGGCCGAAGACTATCAAGCTGAGGAAGTGACGACTGCCTCCTCTTTATCTCGCCCGTGTGGCCTTCCCTCTTAACTAATCAGCGGCACGTGTTCTTTTTTTGCAACAAAGCGACAATTTCCTCTGTCTTCTGGCTACCCAAGAAGACGCTAGTATTTGGTTTCTTTTCTTTCTCGCATTTCTTCAGACTTTGTCAGACCAAAAACTATACTAAAACTGGCCCTATTCACTTTCATAAACCTTTTAATTTGTTGATCGTTTCAATGTTGTTTGTTGGACAATAAAAACCCCCCCAAGAAATTATCGACACGCGTCGGTAATTGAAACTATACTGGTTAGTCATTCTTGTGAACAATATGTAACCCCTGATTGTGTGTTTTTGGGCCACATATCAATTTTTCGACGCAATTGTCCAGTCAATTTCCCGGTTATGATGATGACCATGACTATGCGATGTTTACGTTGACAATAATTGGTGATAACTGTCAAAGCTAGCAGCAATTTAAAGGTATTTTTTAGGCGACCATACAGACTATACATGGTCTGGTGCAATCAATCAGTTTCAGGATGGACTATCGGTATCCAACGGATGCATTTCGATTAGGCCCCCATCCCCGTAATTGTCGACAATTTGTGGATTGGATAAATGGATAACAGAGAGAGGGGCCGCTAAGCTCTGAATTTGTAAATGCATTCTGACATGACATTTGCGGTCGCAATTGAATAAAATCGCAGATCCACACGTAAATAATCACATTACAGTTCGCATGGCAATGACACACTAACGCCAATGTCACTCAGAGGGAGATCTTGGCTGGAATTGGTACAAGTTCTGGATGGTAGTTGGATGGTTTGCAGTGTAAACTTTGAACAGAGACCTTGTCCACCTACTGGAGACCACTGTATGACTCAGTGGCAGCCACAGATCGTGTTAGCCTTTTACAGAGCTGCCTCGGAGAGCTCGATCCAATCCACTTGATACGGAGTACTCGCGCTGCGATCCATACACGGTGCTGCCAAGTGCTCACCTACAGCTACGCCAACGTTTACTATGCTTAACCCAAAAAGCTTTCATTCATAAAATCGCAAAAGGAAGCAGCGACTGAGACTGTGACTGAGACTGTGACTGAGACTGCGGCTGCGACTGCGAGTCGTGGCTGTGACACATGTCCAAATTTGTGGCATCCGCTTGGAGGGATTGGCGAGCAGGGGGCAGCGACTGCGACGGCGACCTCATTCCCCCGCCAAATGCTAATTAATATTTTTGTTAGTTTTGTTTGTTCGCCGGCTACAGCTAGCCAGCTCCCTACGTTTTGTGAATGAGTGTCTCTGCTCAGACCCCTCGGATTTGTCCGCCATGCCTCCACAGTCCCGCACAGCCCCGCCAGCTTCATTCATCATTGCCATCATCACATCGTTGTCGGATCGGAATCAACTGCCCATTCACAAAAAGAGACACACACTCATATGCCATGCCGGCGGTGCAAGTCCGGAACTGGGCGCTTTGTAGCGGTTCTCATCAGATCTGTAATTAGTCCAGTGGATCGGTAATGTGACCCCCAATGAGATCTGAGAGGAGGCTGTAGACTCAGGCTGAATCGATCACTTAAATCCCTGAATATGGCTCTATTGGACACTTGTCGGGTGAAACGCCATTCCGATCAATTGAGGGGACTTTTAAGCCATTAGTTGCTGGTCATTAAGTGGGGGTTTCTTGGCCCCCAGTGTCGAATCTTTTGGGTCCATGCCGAAGATTAATGATGTGTAAATGGATTTCTTAATAGCAGTTTTTTGAGCGCGACTCCATCGAATGGATGCTCATTTAGGGACACGTGGAGGCGATGACAAAAAACCGAGGAATGTAGGTTGACTTCAGAAGCTCAACAGGTTCAACAAATAAGAGTTACACGTTCGGGTTTCGTGATTGAATTTCAACCTCGATAGGTGGTCGGTGAAGAAGACAGTTAATCATCTAGGAGGAATGCTATAATATTTTTACATGATTGGGGCGTGAGTTTGCTGAGTGTGCTGGTTACCTGTTTGCTGGTGGCCCAAAATGCATCTGAAAGGTATTTGAGAGGCAGATGGGGACCCAGAGGAAGCAGTCGAGTAGGTGCGAGCCACTCTCCACGCCTTATTTGGCGGCAACGTGTTCGCAGTGGCATCTGCATGGCTCCCCTCGCTCTTTTTCAAGTGTTTTTTTTTTTTTATTTTTCCGAGTCCACATCCGCATGCGACATTTTGTGTGCCATTCACATTCCACGTCAGCTGAGTCACTCGACTTGCAGCAACGCACTCGGATCGGCAGTGCAACAGTGGCAGCAACTTCGAACTAGCTCCACTGTCTTGACTATTCAGGCACTTTGCCTCCCAGGAACTAAGGTTATCCGGTATCTTATGATAGTCTCTACTCGTATCGAGGGGCAATCGAGTATCTTTAATATATTTCGTCATTTATTGATCTTTGGATCACTTCAAACTGGAAACCCCAGATACAAACCACTGTGCCGCTGTTTATTTGTTTCGTTATACTTTATTTATTTTTGTTGAGTTGCCCCACTGTTGTTGTTGCTGGTGTTGGCTTTTCTGCCTCCAACCGGATGTTGTGGGAATTTTTGCATTCTGTTGCTGTTGCTGCTGCCGCTTCTGTCGGTGTTGCCGCCACTGCTGGTATATACCTACTATATATGGGTAAATGCTTATAAACGCTTATTTTGTAATAATAAAGTTTCGTATGTGGCAGCCCTGCCAGCTGGGGATAGTGGGTGGAGTCGACTACTAAACTGGCTTGCTGAAAGGGGGCTATTATTTCAGATACTATACTATAGTACTATAGATATTTTCAACACATAATGAGAGGGGATGTCTACTTGCAGGAAGGTTTCAAGAACCTACAGTTCTTACTGTCGTAGTTTGGTTTAAATTTCTAGGAGTATCTTCTCCAGAGTTCGAAAGCCTTTTTTCTTTAACCCACATTTTTTTACCCCTATGACTCTTCACCCAACAATCTCCCTCCATCGGTCTTATCGATCCGACCTTGGTCGTGAAATATTTTCCGTACTTATCTTTATTATGACTACCATCCAAAGCCAAAACAACACCGAAATCACAACATTCATATAAATCTTATGACAAAATAAAAAGGCGGCTTGATATCTCAGTCATGCAATTCGTCATATCACTATTTCTTTCGAAAATATTTTTTTCGAGGGCAAAGTTCGAGCCCAATGAACGGAAATAGTATCTGAAGCACAAACAAGTCGTAAATGCCTTTCCGTTTTTAGGGAACTAATGCTCTCCTTAGCCCAAAAGTCGCTGATAGAAGCGATAAGTGATAAGAAAGCCGAAACATCCCGGCTAGACGTCGCTGTGGCTTGAAAATTCCCCAATCGCAAATTATTTGGTCACGCGAATAATTTATTATGCGACCTGTCCCCTGTCCCCGCTCAGTTCGCTTAGCGAGCCTCTATCCCCCCCGTATTTGACTGAGAAAACCATCTCGTGACGGCGTCAACCCAACGGATGCCACAAGCTCCGCCAACCGCCGCTTGTTTTCCATTCATTTGCGAGATACGCGAGATAAAGTGGCTCGCTCCGTACGTAGTATCTCATAGTACGTACTGTGAGATACGCCCGCTCGAGCGCTGGAGTGTGTGCGCATTCATTATCGAACCCTCTGGCCCAGCCCCTAGTGGGGCCTCACCACCCACCCATCTCCACATTCTTAATGAATGAACTGAAGATAATTAATTCGTCGACTGCAGTTATCCGAATGAAGGAGTTTGCTGCTCAGCGGGATGAGCTGGGAAAGTGAATATGAATGAAGGGAGTTTTAATACGTTTCAGTTTGATTTCTTTTAAAATATAGTAGTAGTTTATGCAACAAATAGTACAAGTATCTATTGGCTATTTATGCAATCGCCTCTCATTTTTCATTTGCCAGTTGCCAGTCCACTTTGCTTTTATCCACAGAAATTCCGCACTTTACGACCCGCTCGTGTGGCCAATTAAAATTTGGCTGAGCAATCTGCATAGTTCCGCCCCCTCGGGCGGCCCAAGGCTATGCTCTATAAGGTATCACTCAGTAGTTTCACTTGTGGATCGCATGATTCACTTGCCTCTGTCAATTAGTCTATGCTATACAGTCCATAGACTATATAGTTATTAAAAAATATTATTACCCAATGTCTGCTGGCGTCTGGGAGTGAGATAACCTTTGCTGTTTCTAGTCAGAGAAGAGTCTATTACTCCCGAGAATCGGCATCAATAATTGGCATTCCTAGATCCCTTTGTTTATTTTTAATTCAATCTCCAATTCAATTCACGTACCTCACGGGTGACTGTATTTCACGGGTATTTCCTATTTGTTTGCTGCCCAGTCCCGGGTTTTCCCCAGTCCCAAACTGGCATTGCTTCTCGGACAGTAAAAAAAAAAATAATAGCGCCATCAGAGTCATTATTGCAAAAATAGAAAAATAATCAGCCATGTGGGGCTTGATTTCGGCTGAGGAGAGTAGCCTTCTAGAAACTCCACTTCACCCATGGACTACAATCTCTATCTGCGTATCGGATGGTGCATCCCTCTCGGCTTTGGGAATTGGAATCTGGCCGCGATGTCTCCGTTTGTTTGTCGCAAATTCACAAATTGTTCTTTTTCATTCTTTGTCATTAAATGGACACACTCGGACACACCAGTCCCGCCCGCACATGCCTTACAGCTGGCTTCTCCGTGAATGAGAATGACCGCTGGAATTTATGGGGTCTCTTTATGACCACTGGCATCCCGCCCTCCAGATCCCAGCTTGCAGTCGTCACTAGTCTCACCAGTCTCCAGTGTTTGCTTTTTATCTGGGCAAATATTTACGCTGAACTTTCGTGTCAATTGATGTCACATTCCGTCTCCTTGCCTTTCTCTTCCGCCGGGGGCTGTTCACTGTGTGAAGAATTGTAAAGAAGAGTGTGGAATTTTACTGTCAAGTGACCCCGCAGTAACTCGCCTGATAATACGCCGCCCATCCGTCAGAGACATCTCCTGGCGGCCATTGATTGTTAATATATTTGTATGTGGGCGCCATGAGATCATTTTTGGAGTGTATAGCGATGCGAACAGATTTAAGAGTGGGTAGGGTCAGGGCATAAGCCTTACAATAGCTGACAGGTGTCTTGCAGATACTCCGATAGAACCTAATCGGACAGCCCAATCGGTTCTGACCAGCAGAATATGGATTATCGGGCCACAGTGTCGACATGCAACAAAATCCATCAAGATAATGGTCTGTTTAAACAACTATTAGTGGAATTATCTGTTAATTTCATTGGACCGAGGCCTTTTTGTGAGGGAAACCCCATGCAAGGGTCGGGTCCTGTCGTCCAGAGTTGAATGGAGAGGCGATAATGCATTGATATCGAACAAGCGGGCTACCCACCAACAGTTCACGCGTTTTTAATGCAATTATGCTTACCATTCTGATGCCAACATTGGCTGATTGAAGTATTGAATGACCGGGCCACCAAATATGCGTGTCGACAGGCCACCGATGAACCCGCATCGTGTCAGTTCAACGCCACCGGAATCATCATCATGGACGTCGATTTATTGTAGCTGGGTTCTGTTCGGTGTTTTGGTGTTTATTAGGGTTTTTGGTTATTTCGTAGCAAATTGCAGCGGAATACTAATTTACAAATACAAATTGATGCCGTCACTTTGTCTAACGATAAACGAAGAGGGCATTTTAGCCATCCACCCCGTCCGGCCGTCCGTCTGTCTGGCGGGAATGTCTGAGCTGGTGTTGTTGAAAATTCGAAAATTACGTGACTGCATTTAAAAGGAAAGCCGAAAGAAATTGTCGGAATCTAGAATTTGGGGCTGCCGCTGACTTGAATCCCAAATGACAGGAACAGTGAAGGGAGTGGGGTCGACAGTAGCGCCTTGACCGATAGATCTTCCTGCCCCATGGCTCACCAGCAGGTCAACGGGGGATGGTCATCAAAGATAGAAACACAACACATTTCGGTAATAATGCTGTTAATTTTTTAAGTTGATAAAGTCAAAGGGCAGTGTACACAAAGAGAAACACTACCAGGATCGAGTTAAAGCCGGTATATCTCATATCCTGTTTTATTTTTATTTTCTCAGTGTCCTCTGGCTGAAACTAAACACTTTCGTTGCATATTTAATGCGCTTTGATGCGACATTTTTCTTTTCTGTTTGTATTTCCTTGTCTTTTCGTAACACTTCTGTAATGACCTCGATTTGTACACACAGTGAGGGTTTTATGGGAATTATTTGAAGGATCTGGCAGAGTTGGCGTGTGGGCTGGGCAGTGAAGGATTGTTGGGGAGAAAAGTATGTAGTTGGACGGGTCCTCGTGCGTGCATTCGGTATTCCGTGTCTCGTTTTCTATTTGCACAACGAAGCCCACTCCTCCGGGCTGCAGCTCGGACCCTTCTAATGGAGTTGTAATGAGTGTGAAAATAAATGTCGTCACATTACTCACGCACCCAAATACCGGGGCCAGTAACTGGTTCTCGGTTTCGGGTTTGGGTTGGGGTTCGAAAGGGCGGGCACTGGCCCTGGCATGGGAGGGAGCGCCGCCGGTGGACGGGCTCAGTGCTAATATTTGCGCTTAACTGGAACTGAGGTACGCGCCGTAATCAATTGCCAGCGGCGCCGAGCCGGGGCGGTTTGTTTACTACGGGGTGTGGGTGACTCATGACGGTGATAGGAATTCTCCCGATACGGCGAATAATAATAGTACTTCTCAAGTGTAGCTCTATTGTAGTTTTTATTTTGTAAACAATTTTTGTTGTGAAATTAAGGTACAACTTGTGTGGGTGAGGTTTCCAATACCTCTTCTCTAGAAGGAGTTCTTTTACCTCGTCAGGGCATCCATCACAACTGCGCCTCGACTTGATGTAAGTCCGAGAGCTTTGATTTATTTACACATTTTGTGAACCCTGAAAGACAAACAGGTTGAACGACAGCCAGTCATCCAGACTGTGTATTAAATATTTATATACTCCCGTACTCCCTTCAAGGGATTGCAAATACATGTATATCTGGTGGATTTGAAAAGATCTTCTGCAATGGTGGCTCTCGAAAATAATAATTCAACTTCATGTTCGGTAACGGCAGATATGTATTTTTCAAATTTTTTAATTTCAAGGTGTTTTCTCAATTGTTTTGTTTGTCTTATTTGGATTTTCTAAATGGGTTTCTATCGCTTTTGTTGCTTCTATTTGCCATTGCCTGCCTCTGGGTAATTTTTCATGATTATTTGTCAGTCATTATGGCTGTTTTCGCCGTTGTTGACTGACTGACTGACTGACTGCTGACTGTTCGCTGTTCGTTTCGCCAGCTTGTGTGATTTTATTTTTAAGATAATGGAACCGAATGGCATTTTTATAAATAAACTGCATGACGATAAAAATAGACTAACAAGTCAGTTGCACAAAAACAAACCAACAAAAATCATAGCAGCAAAAGTATGCCATTGTCGATTGTCTTTCAAGCTGTTTGTTTTGCTATTTCTCTCGTAATGAATAGTATTGTGCTTGAATAGCTCGTCGTCCCACACGCGACTCGATTCCCAAAGTCAGTCCCCCAGTCACCACCACTCAGAACGACAAAAAACCATCAGCATTTATCAGAATAGCTTTGGGCCTATTTTTGAATTTTTACTACGCAAATGGTTTCCGACTTATAGCCTCAATTGAAGCTAGGATTCATTGACCTTGTAGGGGATACGTCTCTTGGTATTTACAGAAATATCTGAGCTTTTGTGGCACTAGGTGAGGTCCAATTACCATATCATAACACAGTCAGATAAACATAGATTGCCCCTTGAAGTGAAGTCTCAAAGGCAGATCCATCCTCTCCTCCCGATAGGATAAGCTACGCATATTGGTTACCCATATCTTTCCGCCACTTATCCCCCAAAACCCCATACCAACCATATCTCCAAAAAAAACCGCAAAAACCAAGAAGACACACGCAAACAAATCCAAAACGGAAGTGCCTCTAATTTCAATACGGCCGCCCTGACCCCTGACCCCTTGGTTTCGGTTGAATGTTTGTCTGTGACAGAGAAACATTTTCTGACACAATTTCCGAGATTTATTGCCCGAACCCACACCACTCGTACCACCACCCACTCGCACCACGCACCGGCCTAAACCCACTTTTTTTTGTCGGTGGGTCCAACCACGCAGCGGGAAACCGAAAGTGGGAGCGGAAAAGTGGGAGTGGAAAGGAGCCAGCGATTAAAGCAAACAACAACTAGGAGCTACGGCTCCCGCAAATAAATCAAATAAAATCGATGATTTTCCTATTACCGTTGTGTTATGTCATGTTCCTTCCTGGCGGCGGAACTGGCGCGGCACGAATCGGAAGTCCTCGGCCAGAAGCCAGAAGCTGGGATGAATGGCTGGAAAAATAGCAACCCACAGCTGCCTGTTTCTGGTAGCCTGTGTTTATGGTTGAATTTATCTGAATTTCATAGATTCGAAAACACCTTTTTCAAGTCAGATAGTGAATAATATTTCCCTTCTACTATTAAAAGCTCGATCTTGGCTCACTGGCCGACAGCCTTGTTGGCCATGAAGGAGCTCGCCACACCCCCCCACACGCCACTAGTACCACTGGAGTGGAGTGCCTGTCACAAAATGACAAATGAATTTTGAAATAATCGTTTTGTAGCTCCAGTACCCCCTTACCTCTTGACTTTTGTGCTTTTCTTCAACATTATTAGTTGCAGCCGGAACTGATATAGTCAGCCCCGTGGGTTGGGATAGCGATGGCGAGTGGGCGTGGCAGGGGTGCCAATGATTGGCATTGAGCAGAAAGTTAAATTGATTTCAATGGGGGAGAAAAGCAATTGAAAAGCGCAGCATTGGTGAATGCGGCTGCCATTTGCAAATCCAATGTAAATTCCGGGTTGCACTTGACAGGGGAGGCTAGGATGGGATGAGGGGATGTTGGGATGCGGGGGGTAAGACCTTAAAGCTTGCTTTATTTGAAAATTAAATAAACTTTATAGGTTTCTCAGAAGTTGTTTTTAGTGATGGCTTTTTATGCTTATTCCCAGACCACACGCAGGTCTACCTTCCGCATAAAGGACTCTGTTTCTCAATCGATTCCGGGTAATCTGGCTCCAGGTTTGTAGCTTGGAATTCTCAGAGGGGCTGGGAAATTATTGCAATTGAGTTTATTTTCCTAATTTTACACAAATCACTATTTTATGACCCAATTATGGAGGCCACGCGAAGAGTGGAGGCGGTTAGAAGCCAAACAATTGGCGCCAGGAGTTCCTCTACTGCCCCTGGTGTCCATGTCCCCTTGGCTTTGTAATTGCAGCCACGGCGATGACGACACACCTTCCTCGACGGCTTGGTACTTTATTCTCCTTCCACCCACCCACACTGCAATGTGGAAATTCAGAAGCCCCTTCGTGGCCCGACAATTACCTGCTCCCGCAATTTGCAAGTTATTTGTGGCGTGCATGATGGCCATACGCCCTCGTCTTCGTCTTCCTGTCTGCTGAAAAGTTTTTGTTTATTCGGAAAACATGTGAAAACACTACGGGCCGAGGCACTTTGGCTGGGAGTTTCCAGCCAGCCAATAGCCCTCGGAAATGTTCAATTCTTCCAGCAACCAACCCAACCAGCTAACTGCGGTAAATGAGAGTAAATGCAATAATTGCAAAGTTCCTTAAACTAAACATGGGTGGTGTACATGGGTTTCTGGGGTTCGAAATGGTGTCAGGAAATTACAGCCACCAACGCGACAAACATCCATAAGCGACTAACGACCTTTCCCGACCATCCAACTCCAGCGAAAATAAGGACTAGGTTAGGTAGTTCTTAATAATTCATACTTTAATAAAACACAAGGTGGGCTCCCTAACCGGAACTCATTGTAGACAACGATCAATTATCAGTTAATCAGTTCGATTCATAGCCCCACACACAGTCCAAGATTGACGTTGGCGTGGTTTCCTCTGCACATGCGCCACTCGCCAGCCGCCACAATGAGTAATAGGCCATGTCGGGAAACAACAGCCATGTACGAATACGTTGGCGTGGTTGCCTCTGCAAAAAGTGTCATCGCCAAGAAGCGGAAATTCAATTTCCGTCACGTTCTGAGGCAGAAGTTTGCTTCCTCGTCTTGGTTTCGGTGCTTAATTTGATTGGTTCCTCCAGAACTTACTGGATGATCCGAAATACAGAATCGGGAGACCTCTTTATAATTCGATGACACTAAGAACAGTTCAAAATAAACTCCAGTTTTTGGGCCCAATCCTGAGATTCTGATGCCTAGATTTATTGCTCCCTTTCGTCCCTTTGGCAGCCCATCAGGTCAACTGCCTGTTAAGATGTCGCAGCCAATGTATCGCCAGTTAATGTACTAGAAGAAGGCGAGTTCGGCCAAACAAATCCTTTCCGGTTCCTTACAACTTGGTCAAGCTGAGTCAACATCCAGTTTTGAGTCATTATTTATTTACTTAAAGAATGCATTTTCTTGCTTTCCTAAAATTGAGCAATTTATAACGATCCACTTGACGCCGAAACCAACACAACAATGCAGTTTGCGAAAGTACCAGACCGAGCACTGGGGACTGGAGGGTCACAGATGGAGACCACGTGACACACGCTCACATGCCTCGAACCTGCACCGTCTCCACCCGGCAGCCATCCGAAACTCAATTCTGGCTCGGACCCCAAAGTTCAGACAATCTGAGTAACTCGGCATCAGCTTCCCAACCATTTCAATATTTCATCAAAGACATTCAAAGACTTTTTCGTAGCGCCGGCCGGGTTGGGGGTAATGTTACTGCCCGATTCCCCAGCCTGGCAGTAAGTGCAGTAGCGCCAAACTGTCGCTGCAATTATTCTTGTTAAATGTGGAGCAGATCGAGGGGCTGGGAGGCTGGGGGGCGGGGATGAGATGAATGCCAAGTAATGCACATGTTACTATTTACTTTGCTTGTTTTCGAATCTCCCTTCCACATGTTCCAGCCTTTATATCTAGAGTTTCTTAAAAAAATGAAACAAAGAGAACACTGATTTAGGAAAAGGAAACGAATTGAAAGGTATCTAGTATTCCCTTAAGGTGACTACAAAGATATATATTTGGTTTATCAGGTCTATTTGATTAAGATTGATTTAGATCTTAAGTTTCGGGCAAGAATGTCTTCTAAATTAACTGAAACCCTTGTCCCAAGACTCTCAGACTAGAACTACTGGGTAGTAATGGCGCAGCAGCCAAGACGATGAGGAAAATGATGATGGGAATGGCAAATAGTCGATGGCGTTGGCGGTTGGCGACATTGCATTTACTGCATGACAGTTCCAATCTGCTTCCCCTAGCCCCATACCCCAAACCCCATCTGTGAGAGCCCCTTGACCTTTGTCAGTTACTTTGCTGGCATCTTTAGTTATTACACATACGCACTGTGGGCTGAGGTCAGTCAGGAAGCCAATGTCGGTTTGCCAAGGAATGAGATAATCAAGTAGAGAGGATTTATAGATGGTAAGGTTGCAATAAAAATTGGATAAAATGTTGGGGTGGTTAAAGAAGTAATAGGGACGGTTTTATTGGAGCTATGAATTAGAAGCCTTGAGAGCCATCTCTTGGAAGTTGATAAAAGGATTTAAATACCTAACTTGTTTTAAGAGAGGTAAACACATAAGCCAACAAAAACGTGAATGAAAGAGAAACGAATGCAGGTCCAAGGCCAAACATAGACTCCTTGACGAAAGTAGGACACCATGCTGGCACAAATAAGATGCTCCTGCTAATACGGAATCTTTGAAAAACATAAATTGATGTTGTTACCTCCTTAATACCCTTTAAACATAGATCGAAAACTAATATATTTCCGATTTTGAAGCATGCAATTTTAAAAGAAGCTCTCATTTATTGGCATTAGTTGTAAACGAAACTATGGTAGTAGATCATGGCCTGGCCAAGAGCACCGAATACAGAGCGCCGAACACGAGGGAAACTAGAGCATTCAGGGGCATATGTACTTGGCTGGCCTTCGAAGGCATGGCATGGCGAGGCATGGGCGGTGGGCTGGAAACGGGGGGCTGTGGGTGCGGCGAGGTCTAACGAGGACCTGACACCATTTGTAATTTATCGTTAACCCAGTTTTTGGATTCGCCGTGGCGACCTCAGATGCGGCAGGTGCAGTTTAGTGCTCCTCGAGTACATTGCATAATTAGACTAAGGATGGGACATTAAGCTATAGGACCTTGAATGAAGGTTCTTAATCAATAGGTACCGGTTTTAAAACGACCAACAGATGACAGTCTTCCCACAACATTTTTTTTTTTTGGAAAACAATGGCCCTTGACCTTCTTTGTTGCCTTTCTGGCGCTCTAGAAGGTGACAACTTGTGGAAAGTTTTGAATAAAAAGTTTGTAACGCCCATTTTGAGGGTCTAGTCCCGTTCTCCGACTTCATTTGATTACTCAACAACAAGTACACCCGCTGATCCCATATTGGTATTCAATTTTTTATTGGCCACACGTGATTGAATTCAGTCGCGACTCTGGCGACTGGAGTCTATGATTTAGCCCGAGTTCCCATGCCCTGTCCCAGCACGTAGCGGGCGTATCATAAAAACGTGAAATTAGTTGCAACGCTGCTTGCTACCAACAGAAGAGGGATGGGGTGGGGGGGAATCATCATTCGACGACCAGGTTTTTCCCCAAGACATCAACAATGTGCCCTCTGTAGTTCCTTTCTCCGCCACTGTCATCTTTCTTTCGGCTCGTAAAATGCACATGTTGATGACGCGTGTTTGGCATGGCCAAAATAGGTAGAGGAGGGGTTCAATCCGACAATGCCAAGAGCACTGCGAGAAAATACCATTACATAAATAAATAAAGACAAAAAAACGACAAATCTAATAATAGTACAAGAAAACCATCGATTATCAGTGGTAACCTATTATTGTCTTTTGCCTTCATCAGCCAAGGCCATCGACTAGGTTGGCTTCCTCACTGTTAGTTATGCTACTCCCCAGATGAATCTGGCTATAACCATGAGGAAGGAAGAGACCTCCTCCATTTCAATCTATTTTTCCCGTTTGATTTGAATTAAAATAAGTTACGTGAGCAGAAGGCAGCTGACATTTTCATTTCGGCTGTATCTGCTGCTAGATGGATGCAAGGCCCCCCATTTTTGGGGTTTGGGGCGGATGTTGTTGCATTTGCTCCAGGGAGAGTCACTGTGGGCTGTTGGGCTGGTAGGGGGTGGTGGCAACCAAGTACGGAATGTGGGCTGTTGTGACCTAAATTCGTTTAAAAATCGATCGATATTTCGCTCGTTGCATTCTCTTTCATTCTTACTTCTTCCGTACTGGCTCTCGCTCTTCAGTTCCCAAGCTCCCCAGCTACCCATCTAGGCACTTCCTCTTTCCCCGTGACCCAGAGTATATGGAACATACTACGCCATAGTACTATATACTATATATAATCAGTCTTGTGTGTGAGTGTTTGCTGGTTCAACTGCTGCAGTGCAATTATTGTGGAATTCTACTACAATGGAAGCTCTGCTTTCTCGTTTCACTTTCCCTCCTCCAGTTCCGTCTTACGTTTTCTTCTACAGTTACGTTGCACATCCGTTCTACACTATGTGCCACACTTTGTGTTATCCATTGGGGGGTGCCTATAGTTGGGCTCATTGTTTGGGTGGGCGATGCTGCCGTCCCTTCGAGCCAAACTCTTCTTGATGGCCAATAGCTTTTGTCTCTCTGAAGACCGTTCTGAACTTGTGATAGGTAAGACCTAGAAGAAAGGCCTGTTTAACCCACCTACAAGTTGAATATTATTCTTGTAAACCTCCAACTTTAAGTTCTAAAAGCTAATTGATTTTACTTGGAAATTGGTCATGTGCTTCACATTGCAACTGAAGAGCTGGAAAAAATGCTTGCAACGTCGCTGACGATGGCAAAACTCATTACAATGTCGCATGAGTGACAGTTCCACGCTGTCAACATGACGCATTTCATAGAAAGCCACACACACCCACAACATACTTGTCCGGGGGCGTAGTTGCAAAGAGCTAGAAGGAAGAGGAGGGGTTCAGAGGGACTCTTGCAACCGCGTTCCTTGACATGCAAGCTGCCAAGTGGCTTAATGCCACCCCCTCTAGGAAGCAGGGTGGCAGGACAGGCGTGCGGCAGAGTCAACCCCCCCGAGCTCATCATGTGGAATTACAACGCATTTCTTCACTTTCGCATCGCTAACTTCTAAGCAGCTTATTATTTTTGTTATTACTGGTGTTGTTGGTGGCTCTTTGTCTTACGTTTTTCGTGTTCTTTGTGGAAAAATTGAATTTGCTCCTAGGTCTGCCATCCCCAGCCCCGGTTCTGATCCCTTGTGCGTGTCAGAATGCATCCCTATGTCCGCCCATCCCTTCAAAGGCAACGCATGTCAACGTTTGCTGAGCTTTTGTGTTTAAATATTACTAATACGACATGTTGTCGTGCCGCATGATACAGGCCCTCATCTTCAGCACGGAACTTCTATTATTATGGCCCTAATTGAATTATGTTCTGAATGTTGGATGATTAAAAGAAATAACAAATAAGAGAGTAAAGCCTTGTTAAAGGCTAGAAACTATCAAAATCTCAAAAAGGCAACAACCTGTCACAGCTTGAATTGGCCTTAACAGTTATCGAATAAACTGATTATGAAGATTACAATGAATCCGAATGGAAAAGTTAAATTAAAACTCAGCCCAGCCCCAGCCAAGGCAGGACTAAACCAGCGTCCGCATCCTGGTAGCAGATGCTGACTGAAAAGATAGTTGCCGAAGAAAGAAGGCGCATGAAAAGCGCAGAAGAACCTCTGCACAAAAGACGCCTTTTCGCTGCAGTTAAATTAAATGAAAAAGTTTACAACTTTTTTAATGAAATCATTTTATGCAGTAGAGGCATAAACAATAACCCTTCCCCTCCTTGCAAGCTGAAGAAAGAGCTGGGGAAATAAAAGAAAACAAAGGTACTCGGAGTAAGCATGCAAAGCAAAGGCAAAACTTACATGAGTTTTCCAAACAGTACAAAGCGGCAGGATGCAAGGATGTGGGCACAAAGACGATGGCTGCTGTGTTTTCACTAAACTTTTTAAATGAAATTGTGCTCTTTATTTAATATACAATGCACGGCGGAGCCTTAAAGCGTTTAACCTATCGTATGCGTAATCTGGCTTGGACCGAATCGAAGCGCATTCGACTGTGACAAGTTTCAGCCGCCAAAGCTGTAGCCAGAGGGGCTCCCTCTGCCACTACCCTCTTCTGGCCTTGGCCAGGGAATCAAGGGCCGGGAATTGTGTCATGGCTTGTGTGTGTGTGATGGTTGGCTAATCCAACTGTCATTTTCAGGGATGTGCGAGCAAATGGCTGCGGGAATTATGCCAAAAACGACAAGGGGAAGCTTAGCCGACGGGAGCTGCAGCTTATATAGCTTCTGCTAAATACACATTCTAAGATTGCATACATCCGATATGAGGGGACGATTTTTATGGAACTCTTCTTCAGTATCTTACTAATTTCTTAAATTTCAACAAAGAGTACCAAGCCACATTAAATTATAAAGATATTTATTAGAAAATATATCAAAATCTTCAATTTTGTTTGAACAAAAATATCCGATACGTAGCGCTAATTTTTTCCATTTTTGTGATCGATAAATTTGTATAACTTGGCTTAAAATTGTCAGAGCCAGAAATGTTATACTTTCCCGATCTTGGGACTTCGATTACTACATTAACACATTAAACAAAACCTGGCTATGCAAATTTTGATCCATTTTTCGGAATTTTTCCATGGGGTTACCTTATGATTTTGGCCAAAAATTCAGCCATAATATTTTGGTTCTATTCTTTCCATCTTTTAATGCATATCGAAGGAGACAGGATCTCTGATAAATAAATGGTATTTCAAATCGGTTGCAAAATAGTGGAGATATTTATAAAGAAGTTTATAAACCAAAGGTATTACGGAAATGGGTTTTCCTTCTTCAAAAAGCAAGGGTTTCAAAATTGCCACCCCAAGCAATTGAGTAAAAAAATCCTTAAGAACTTAAAATTGTTTTTGCAAACTCTGCAGAGTATTACTTCCAAAGTCAAAGGACACAGATAAATCAGATTTATCAAGCATATCCTTTAGTATCTTGGCCCTAAAGGTTACAATCTTTGTAACCACATTCTGCTTACATTATTCCTCCTGATGCGCCAGTTTAATGCCACAATGATGGTTGCATCCATAAAAATATGACGCCGTAAAAAGCGCAACTTGTGTCGTTGGAGGCGAGCCATCAACTGTGGCTGCCGTTACTGGCTTACAGGTTGTTATCGGTTATAAACCGCTTAACTGCCGATAGAGCGGTGCACTGCACTTCATGCTAAATTAAACTGCATTCTGCATCCGAAGCTGGAGCATCGTTTTTTTATGATTTTCGCGGGAAAGTGTGGGTGTGTTGTCTGGCAGCCCTTCACCAGAAATCACTGCTGCCAATAAAAATCCCCCAGAAGCTCTAGATGGGGATATAGATGGGAGTGTAAGAGTGTCAGTTCACCTCTGACTTCCATATCAAAATTTATGAATCATACTCATCAAACAATGTAATTCTTTACCCAAAAATCAAACTTGAATCTTGAACCCTAGAAACCCAATCAAATGGCTGATGTTGAAGAGGAGGAGGCCCCTCCTGACCTCGGTGATGAGCAGCCTGAAGGTGAAGAAGACGAGGAGGCTGTCGAGGGTGAAGAGCTCGATGGTGAAGACGCCGGCGAGGAGGAGGACGAGGGCTCCGAAGCTGAGGAAGAGGATCTGTTTGAGCTTTTGATAGAAAGCGAGTCGGAGGACGAAGAGGAACGTGCCATGTACCAGGAGTACCTGGAGGTGATCAATGCAGTGGACGCCCAGAATCTAGTAATTCAAGTACTAAAGGACAGGGCAGCCGTGCTAATGGGCAAGCAATGCAAGACCTTCAAGGACAAAGAGGAGTACAAGCGCCTTAGGAAGTGTATGGAGCAGGAGGACATCAACCTGCGAACTCTTATCAACCGGGCCGTGCAGCTCCAGAACTTTGGATCCCGCCGGATGTACGGGTCTGTGGCGATGGAGACGACGGAAGCGGAGAGTTCCTTCTTCACGGGGCTCCCAACGTCGTTTCCTACGATGGAGGATGAGGAGTGCTGTTTAAACAAGGGCCTGTGCTGCTCGGACTCGGACTCCGATGAGGATTCTAATCACAACGATGATGACGGTTGGGTTAACTGTTGGAAGTAGACTGAAGCTGTTTGATTGGGTTCGGTGGTGTTTTGTTTTTGTGACTTCTAAATAAAGTATGGGTTAATTGTAGCAAAGATACTCCATCTCTAAGATCACTTTCTTCGCCAAATCATCCCATTCTCCCCCATAACCTCCAGGCACTACAAGGGGTAATGACACTTGAGACGCCATGAGCTGGGGACGGGATTCCCCATCGATTTGCTGCCCATCATCCGCACGTCTCCGGCGGGCAGGCAGCTCATTGAGCAATTCATTCAATCGGCGAATTCAATAAAGTACAACTAATAAAAAATAAAGGAATCAGCTCGATGGTAATAGAAATGGTCTTCTTGCGGGGAAATTATTGTTTCGGGGGGTGCGGGAAGCTAGAAATGGGATTTCCAATGACAGCCGGCAAAGAGAATTACAATTTTCTCGCCATTTGCTCCACTCTCTTTCTTCCTCAGGAGGGGCGCCCCCCATTATTCGCGCCACACTAGAGGGGGAAACACGGGTCGGAACGAAAATCCCGCGCATTCCATGTCTGTGTATCTGTGGGTGCGCGTATCTGTATCTGCAAGTGCGCTGTATCTGTATCTGTATCTGTATATGTATCTGCGAACTGGCCTCAGAATGTGCGATGTTAGTGGTCCATCAAAAGCTTGTAAACAAAGCCAACAAACGACAATGGAGATGGGAACATGAACGTTGAGCCATTACAGGGGAGTGCCGGAGGGGGGCGGAATAGAACCGGGAAAGGGGAGCCATATTGCGGTGGCCAGGGTGGGGATGGCCGGGAATGGGAGATTTGGCGGGCGAAGTGCAGGGCAAAAACAAAACGAATGTGCCCCCAGAAGAAGCAGAAGAAGGGGATCAAAGCAAACGACAGAAAGTCAAGTACCCCACAGGAAGTGGAACAGAGACAGAGCATCTGAAGGGGGGAAGGGAGGCCAGAACGAGACGGCAGTCGAGTGAACCGCATTGAACCCCGCAAAGGGAGTAGTCATGGCCAGAAGCTTCTGCGGACGGCTTCTCTACTCCTGTTCTGTGCCGTTTCGGATTCCCGACTCTCAACTCTCGATTCTCGCTTCTCGACTCTGCGCCACGTACCACGCCCATTGTGGCGCACAACAGTCCATGACCAAGGTGGCTCGTATTTTTGGGGTACTCTCTTTTGCTCTCTTTTGGTTCGGGCGGCGTTAAAACAAAATCAACTCTTACGGCCTGAAGAGCCAGCTACGCTGCCGAGGGAGGGGGGGAGGAGGTTTTTGGCGCGCAAATTCGCCACAAAGAAGAAGAAGAGGAAGAATCTGAGCAGTGGCTCACAGACTGCTGCTCCGGCGGCAGGCAATGCGACGTTTGCTGCGTCCATTCACCCCGTTTTTGTTGTTTGGTATATGAGTGTGTGTATGGGTGGTGTTCTGCGCTCCCCAGACATAAAACCAACACAGACCCACCATCGGGCACAAAGAGCAAATTCCACTTAAATGCGCTTCGATTCGATTCCATTCCATTTTCCATTTGGTTCTGTTTTTGGACCTCTGCCTTCTCTGGTCTTGGTCTCTGTAGAGCGGCTCCTTGTTGCTGTTTTTGCACCGTCTGCGGCTTGGGGTTTCGCTATGCGCCTGTGCGCCTTCCCACGTTCCCAGTCTCAGTCTCGCCCCGTCCCTGTCTCTTGGTGTATCTGCCATCCCGCTCGGCATAACATGTGCAAAAAAGGGGGAGCCAGTCGCGGAAGAATTCTTCTAGTCGTGGCGCAATTGTCGTTAGTTGGAGAAGAATGGCATCATTTTGAAAAATAAAGCAGGATAGGGAACATGACTTGGCCTGAAGAATGTCGAAGAAGGTATACCCTATCTCTATTGTAGACTCTCTAACTGATTAGAAGACTTTCTGCTAAAATATTTAAAGATTGAAGCCCTAACTATGGGAAGTGTTGGTCGAAAACATCGATATAATCATACAACTCTAAAGGGCCATAGGGTAACACAAAGAGGTCGACCGTAGAATCACAGTTCGATGAACCAAGATTTGTGGCCAGGAAAAAGAATGAGTCCATGTTGATGGTTTTATATTTAACAGATGCCAAGTTTTTGTTTAAATCAGGAGGATGCGGTCAGGTTGGGTG
This sequence comes from Drosophila bipectinata, assembly GCF_030179905.1. NCBI lineage: Eukaryota > Metazoa > Arthropoda > Insecta > Diptera > Drosophilidae > Drosophila > Drosophila bipectinata. Next base: position 14,981,218 of record NC_091738.1, on the reverse strand, counting down.
AAGAGTTTCCACAAAGATCTACCTCTAGTGGATCTCTCTGGAAAGCAAAGTTAGGTTAGTCTTCAAGAATTGTACTTCAAAGATTCACTAAATATTTCGGCTAAATCAACAGCATCGTCTGGGGGTCAAAGCTCAGGGACACGTTTCAGGCATCAGGGGCGCAGAAGGGCGACATTTGTCATCTGGGGGAGGCAATCGTTTCGCGGCTGTCGTCTGGAAACTGTCTGCGCCTCAAACTTTGGCCAACAAATCTCTCCGAGGGGATGGGGTTGGAGTAATGTCGTCTGCGAAGTCGTCGTCGTCGTCTACGCATCGACCTGCACTCATCCGAACTGAGGAGGCATCGACATTTGTCCCGTTTGTCGACAGCTGTCGAAGGGACTGGCCCCCTTGGTGGCTCCTCCCTTCTCAGGTAGAGACGACCGCGCCCTTTGGCCTGTTTTGTTTCACGAAGTCCCTCCTAGGTTTCTAGGCTCGTTTGGGGAATATTTCGATATTAGCTATATTAGTATTGTTTTTAAAAATATAATTTTCGGGCTTATAATTTATGAAGAACCATCACCCTTGGATTTAAACCAACCCTCAGTATTTGTCAGATTTTTTCCAAAATACTCTACTTCTGTTAAAAATTTTTGGAAGCGACTTGTCTACATCTTTGTCTCGATGGCGTGCCCTTCTTCCCTGATGGCTCCCTCCGTCCTTTGGTCTTTGTTTGGTTTGTCTGGGCCTGATTAGGAGGGCATGTGTTGCTTCCTGGCAAGTTTCTGGGACCTCTTTTTGTTTGTCTACAAAGCGGTGTGCAAGACGCGGAAAGCCAGACGGCAGTGGCAGTTCGGTGGCAGGCTGGATAATGTCGCTTTCATTTGTGAAAACCGCGTGCTAAACGTCGCAAATTTTTTGAACGAAATTGTTCGAATTACTCGTCGCCGTTGTCTGTGTGCTTGATGATGTTGCCCCTGGACTCTCAACGATGTGCGTCTGGGTCTGAAAGTCTGGATGCCGGCATTCCTTGTTCCTTGATTTTGGGGGTTGCTCTGTTCGCCGGCTGAGCTTGCAACTGGTTTGCTCCTTGTTCCTTTCTGGGCTGTAAATAATCATGTTTTCCAATATGTTGCTTCTCAAGTACTCCGGCCTGTTCACTTTTTGAGATCATTGCCCTATCCAGCCACTGACCTCTCACCACCACGTTCTGAGGATTTCAAATGCAAAACTTTTGATAAAGTTCGTTGATTAATCCGTAGGATTTGTCCCCACGCCGAGGGAGGCTGACTAATTTGGTTGACCGCGAAGGACATTGAACTGCCCCCACGGCTGCCACGGCGGCCATCACACATGCCAAAATAAACAACACATCGAGAGGAGAACAAATAAACAAACCCCAACCAGAGGCAATTGATGGGGCATGGCTGGCTGACAGGTGCAAAGCAAGAGCAGGTGCAATTTGTTGGTATTATATAATACACCAGCAGGGACCAAAGAGAGCCGCTACTGACCCCACATCGCTACTGCTCCTTGTTCAATCGATATAAGGGAACAAAAGTCAGGGAGTAGCTTCAGTTTCGGGTTTTTGGAGTCGGAAACTCATTTGTCCAAGTTTGTGGTCCTTAATTTGTTGGTTTTTTGAAGGGTGGACCTGAATCAAGGATCATTATCCTTGTTTGCTTCACAACAGGACTATTTTTTTGATGAATACTGTTCTCACTTTTAATTTTGAAATGGGAGTGAAGAGGACCAGCAATGAAGCAGAACCCCAACCTCATACCCGGCCCGCATCTGTCTGGGCCCGGAGTCCAGATCCCTTTCCAGGCCTGGCCCGGTGGTGGTAGTGGTGGTGCAACTGCCAGTTTCAGCGCCAATGCCAATGCCAGAACTGCGGCGTCGATGGTGGTGGTGGTGGTGGCAGTGTAACCGACCTAGGACTTTCCATGTGGCATTGTCTGCTGCACTCGGTTCAGTTCAGTTCAGTTCGGTTCAGTTTGATTCGGTTTATTTTGCTTTTGCCGTTCGCTGTTGTTGCTCCCCCATTTCCAGGCACTCCGGCACGTTTGGCGGGAAAGTTCTGTCTCTGTTTTCCGTCTCGTGGCTCTGTTGTGAGCTTCGCTAGCAAAACAGAACTGGAAACAGTCAGGGAGCAGTATGGAGTTGGCGGAGTAATGGAGTAAGAGGTGTGTCTGGGGCCGCACCCGAGGCACAAATGCAAAAAAACCTGAATGGCAACGAACAGGGGAACAGGAATAGGCTGACAGACGCGCCAGAATGTGGAGGAAAGCCAGAAGTGCCAGGGCCCAGAAGCCGAAGTCGGATAGGGGAACGAATACCCGATTCGAGGTGGACGTCAATCTCGGGGGTTCTCTGGACTTTGACAATTATGGTTACATTAATAGTAGTGATGATAATTAAGGATAAGGGCATAGTGCTCAATGGGAATGATAATAGTAGGAACTGTTTCATTTTAAGCTACTTGACTAAAGCTTTTGAGAGTTCCTAATGTCTTGCTCCTCACTGTAGGATGACTGTAGTACTGTGGTACTTTGAGCGACATGCGAACGGCTATAAACTGTGGCAACATCATCCCAGCCAGCCAAGTGCGACAGGGACTCTGGCCTCTCCGAGCTGTCTGGTCGGCAGACAAGGTGAGGATGAAACGGGAATCGGGTCCAGCCCAGCCATCCCCCCTTGACTGCCGAATTTCCAGGCCTTCAACACACACTCTCGTACATATGTATATACCTTCTGGCTCTGGTCGTAAACCGATATTGGGGTCGTCGACTGCTAATTTGTGGACAGCAAAGAGCAACAAACAGCAAACAGAAAACGGCAAACAAAACACAGAATGCGTGCAGCAAAATGGCGAGGGATGCGCCATAACAGCAGTGGGGTGGCAAGGGTTAATGGAGGGTAAGGGGGAGGGGCAAGGGGAAGACTGAAGGCGGAAGAAACCACATGTGCTGTACAGTTGTGGGGCGTTGCAATCCAGAAACAAAGAAACCCAGCCGATGATGATGAAATGGCAGTTGCCATTTCGAAGCTCGGCAGTTTTTGGCGCGAGAATTTCTGATTTTGTTTATCGGAGCAGTCTGGCCCGAAGATCTGGGACGGAGGACAATTAAAAGCGAGGCACTCTAAGGAATTTGAATTGAATGAAGTGCTTACGCAACGTGGAGTTGAAGGAGCTCTAGACTACAGGATGGAGTGAAGGCGGAATCCACGCACACAGGGTCGTGGAGTCGTTGGCTGGCTTGGCCCCCACACCACTCCTACTCCTCCTCCTCATCGCATCCCATCCACTCCAACACCGATGATGGTGGTTGTTTCTCCATTCAGTTGTTTTATTTTACGTTTCGCTTTTTTTTTTCCCTCCATACTCGCATTTTTGCCGCGCCTCGTCGCCAGACGATACCCACAAGCTCACAGGAGTGACGCACCAAATACAAATGAGGGAAGCAGGACCTGAGAGCCAAGGACTTTTCAAAAAGTGCGTCAACTTTGTGCGTTGTGCGTGGCCAGAAAGAGCCTGCCTTGTCTGAAGCAGCGCCAGACAGGACTCGGGGCTTAGGACGCGGGACGCAGGACGAGCTTCGCCGGCGTTGAAAGTTTAACGAACCCTCGACAGCGCTTCCTGCCCAAGGACCTCATCCTTGTCTCATCCTCTCCTCCTTCTTTCCATTGGTTTCAGCAGCGTTTTATTACACTTTTTCTTTCTCTCCAGACTTGAAAAAAGGGACTCCAGAGTACAGAGTCCAGAGCCCTGAGCCCCGGAGTCCAGTTTTCGGTTTCACTTCGAACGGACCTTAACCCTTCGCTGACCCAAAGTTTCTTAAAAAAGTCCTGGTACATTGTAAAAAAAATGTTGTGCAATGTTTTAGTAAATGTTTTTCCTATCTGGCTATTCAGAGGGTTTGAGATTAGAGGGGTTAAGTTTTGGGAAATCAAATAGTATAGAGATAGTCAACAAGTATTTTTATGTCTTCGTGTTAAGAGCTTTTTTGGGCCTTACATGAATATAAAATAGGTGGGTAGATGGGTAACAAATAAATTTGCAAATAATTCACTCTGTCTGTACCGTGTCCTGCGACTGCCTGCTGCTCAGAGACCTCTCCATTGTCCATCTCCTGATTTTGATTACAATTCCGACACTGTCCTGTCCCCCCTGTGTCTGCTTAGAAAGCAGCGCTGTCTGCGATCAAGGTCAATGTGCGTGTTGTGTCAGTAACCTTTGCCCGCAGTCCATCCCCTCAAGCAAGCAGACAGGCCACACCCCTTGCTCCTCATCCCCCTACCCCCAGCCATCGATGCTCGACTGCTCCCTGGTCCCTGCTCCCTGTTCCCTGCGTTTTTATTATATTTGAGTTTGTACTTGCTGTTTTTTTTTTCTTTCGCCAAACGACGTCTGGCTGACAAAAGCCGGGCGAAAAAAAATGGGATTCGAACAGATGTGCAAAATGTTGAAAAACCCCAGCGACGACTCCCATTTGTGCCCCTCGAGTTGCTGCTGGAGGAGCATTTGATTTGCCATAATCGCATATTAGGCGTTTGCCCAAGATTGTGTACTTTCTTGCTTGTTATTGACTTTGTCCAAGGGTCGCCGACGACCACCCCAGTTGTGGGGTTTTTCCCTGGCCTTGTGGCCTTGAGGTTTTCTTAAAAAAAGTCCCAAAGTGAAAGCTGGCTTATCGCCTAAATCAGTTATCAGATTCTGTCTCTTCCAAGTCCCTGCAATAATCGATTAAACCTTATTATTTGATATATAGTTGGTCCTTCTGCCAGTTAATATTTCTGACACTCTGACTTGCCATCAAAGTGGGTCTTAACTTTTGTCTAATTACCAATAAATTTTTTGCCACTTACTTTGCTCCTTTTGGCCTGTCAAATAGCCTGAATAATTGCCACAACTAGCTCCGACTTCTGAGACTTCCTAGCATGCCTTCCATGGCACAGATTGTTGCAGTCAATATATCATTCATTATCCGCCACGAATTTTTAGCAATTGCATAAAACACTTTTCCGCCAGTCTCCACGATGGATGGAGAAGGGGCCCTGGAAAAAAATGGAGAAACTTTTATCAGTGGTGAGACAGTCTGGGCCGGCTCGAGAATGTGCAACAATGTCTTCGAAAGGACCAACTTTTCATCCTTAGCAGAAGCAACAGCAGTTTTCCGCAGTCAGGAATAAAAATTAGCTAATAATGAAGGCCATAAAATATGATTTGCAAACCGGAGGAGGAGAGGTGCCGCCCAGAAAACTTTTCCAATAAAATCAGTCGCACTTGAAGAGAGGTCAAGCCGATGTTATCGTCGATCATCGAAGGAAAAGTTTTTCTAACCAAAGTATATAATTATTTGACGAATTCTTTTTAACATTCTGTTTAGCTTAGTTAATGGTTTAAAAAGTTTATATCTTAGCAAAGCTGTTGCTGATTAACTTGGGGTTTTTAGCATGTTTTTGAAGTCACTGACTCACTGAAGCTGAATCTGGTAAATAAATTAATCATAATGACTGGCAAAGTGGCTGTGCTTGCCCCGAAAAGCCAGAGAGTCATGAGGTCAGTTGTCCAGTTGACAAATGTGTCTGTAAACTTGATAAATTATATAGAAACATACTTTTCTGGAGTTACTCTATTGAAGAAGTGCTGCTCCTAGACTCGAAGCACTTGAAATCAATGAGTAACACTTCGAAAAGGTTTTGTTTTGAACTCTGGGGTAGCTTTGGACAAAGGTCGCGAGTTCAAAGACTCTCAAAGCAAAGGCAAAGTTAATGAAAATTAGATGATGCCATTCGATAAACATAAAACATTTCAATATATCAACAGAAGCCGCAGAAGCCTCTGGTCAGTAAACAAACTTGGCTCCGTGGGGCCATTGTCATTGTCATTGGCAGATGATTAGAAGACGGCTAAGCCGGGCCAAAGGGGAGTACTCTGAGTGGCGGGCACTGAGTCTGGACAGAGTGGCATTGAGATTTTAATGGGTTTTTGTGCGCTCTTCCCGGCCAGGCCAAGAATTATGACAATGCGACGAGATATTATCGCTAATCGAGCCGCCCCAGTGGGTGGACAGGGGCTGATATATAGTGCCGAGTAGAGAGGGGGACTACTTCTGGGTTCACTTAACCGAAACCATCTTTGCGAGACGTAATTTATGGCCAGCATAGAGTTCACAAATATTTATGGTATCTATCAGTGGGCAGACAATTTGTAAAAAAAAAAGATAATATTCAGTAAACCTATGTGGATATGGCAGGGTGTATCAGGCATTATAGAAACCTACATCCTACCATCCTTTTGATTGAAATGTTTGCTGGGAATTATCGATTCATTGACAAAAACCCTGATATTAATTAAGGGCGACGACGGATGCATTAATTTTGTTTTATTTTCATTCCTACGATTTATTCTCGTATTTGTTTTCGTCTCGGATCTCGGCCAGGCACGCTTTTGAAATGACCGACCGACCGACCGGTCACTTCCCAGAAACGACACGACTGCAGCTCTCACAGATATGGACCTCACAGATACACACTGGGACATCCACTAGTGAGAAGTACAAAAGAAGAAAGGACATGGGTCGAGGCTCGGGAGGATTCAGGTCGTGTTTAGATCCAGGGCGTTAATGTGCGAAGTGCGTCTGAATGGATTTCGTCGGAAATGCTTAGCTCAAGATTGCGCCAATCGCCCGTATCTGTATCTCCGGCCTGTATCTGTATCTGTATCTGTGTCTGTCTATCGGTAAGCGTCTATTGTTAGGTAGCAGCATATCGAGTCAGCTCCTTAAAGAGAAAGGATAAAGGTAAATCACCTTTTGTATTGTTTGCCCTCGAATTTGGTCAACCGGGAGTTCATTGTCAAGTTCAGCAGGCATCGTCTGTCTGCCGATGGCCGCAGCGCAGCTGTATCTGTATTTGTATATGCGCCTGCGTTGAGTTTGTATCTCAGACTCGGCATTCCCTTGTAGCCTCTTTGGTTCTTCTACCTCTTGGCTGTTTTTAGCCTTGGTTCGTAAACTGACGCTCCATAAAACAAAAATGTTTTTCAAAGGTGACATTTATGGGTTTTTAATTCCTTTACCGAGTATGTGAAGGATATGGTATGTGAAGCTTTTATATCATTGAACACAGAAGGACTATGGATATCTATTAAAATTAATTAAATAATTAAATATTCCAAAGTATGTATCGAAAAAGAAGACCAGAATAACAGTTGCAATCAGGCCCAAGGATATACCATGAGGGATATCTGATGCCCGAAAGGCCAATCACCTGGCGGGGCCACAAAAAGCATAACAAGCTTTCCTACCTGGGGGTGTTCCAGCATTAAAACTGAAGATCTTAAGGGAGTAGCCCGGACTGAAGCACTTCTCCACCTCTCCCTTCACCTACCATCTAAAAGAGAGAGAGGTTAGCCTGGCTTAAGTGGCCATAAAAATCATAATGAAGCGGCGACTAAAACAAAATGCCATAAAATACTTTAAATGAAAACAGAACAATAAAAAAGGAAGAAGCCAGCCAGCCAGCCAGCCAGTCAGTGGGAGATGGGAAAGTGCAACAGGGACGGAGGCCAATCCTTCTCGGAATTCCATCGGCGGCGACTCAAAGCGGAATCGAATTTTTGGTCCCCATAGTTGCTCCTCGAAGAAGGACCATTCCAGACCGTAGTCTCGTTCGACAGGGACGGGCGGAAGAAAAGCATCCAGTGGAATTCATTCAACAGTTTGTAATCGAAGTGGACAGGATCGGAGTAACCCAACAGCGGGGCAGGAAGGGACAACAGAAGAACGAAGAATTGCATGCAATGACCTGCCGCAGGTAGAACTGAGAAGAATTTCGCGAGTTCTTCTTGATTGTATTCTCATTCTGCCGTATTCTCGTGTATGGTGGCGTTTAAATGGCGTTAAACCAAGATGTTGAATAGTTTACGATCTTTCTGACTGAATGGTGATTCTGACTGTATTTCGGACTCAGGTGATAAATGGAAAACGTAGATGCGATATCTTTTTTTCTAGATTTCGCATTAAACCTGAACAGAAAAATATAAGAATTTACAGAAAATGAATAGGAAATAAGGTATAGTAATCCCGTCCCGAAAAATGGACAAAAAATCTAAAAAGTATTTTGTCTCAGGATTTTGATGCAGAATGGTGGAGAATCGATACAGAAATCGTTTAAGGTACTCCGCTTTAAAATTGGTTAAGAATTGGGGAAAATATAGAAATCACAGTGGGCCTTATAGGGGAAAACCATTTTCTAGGGGTCCCATCACAAAAAATGGACAACAAATTTAAAAATTATTTCGTCACAGGATTTTGATGCAGAATGGCGGAGAATCGATACAGAAATCGTTTAAGTGACTCCGCTTGAGAATCGTCTGAGAATTGGGGAAGATATAGGCACCACTGTGGGCCATATAGGAAATGAGTACCATTTTGATGAGTACATAAAAGTAGAAGCCTCAGAATTAATAAAAGACTTTAACGTAAAGTCAATGATCTACCTCATTTTAATAAATATGACATTATGTTTGACTCTGACTCACTAAAGGAGTAATTTACCATTTAAGTTAAAGAAATGGTGGAAGTGGCAGACTTTTTGCTAATTAGCGAATTGGGGCTGAACCGGCTGGTTAAAAGACCATTAAACGAAATGGGGGAACCGGGATCTTGGAAGTGACTTGGAAGTCGGGGTGGAAGTCGGGACGAACCCCGAAAACAAAGCCAACTGGGCAATCGGCGGTCGATAGTGGCCGCTTGGCGCCCAGCAACTCACTCAACTGTTTAACGGAGCCACACGCAAATGCAAATATTACCATAATTATCGCACGTGGCCCCCAGACCATGACTAAAGCAATCGCGCCGCGTCCAACTCAGACAATCGGTTCCCTCGGCGGCGGCCTCGATCCCGGGACTCTGTACTACGTATGTACGTATGTATGTAGACCCCTTCATGTTACCACCTTCTTTCCTTCTGCGGTACGGCGAGGCATGCAATCGAAATCTATTTACCATGGAGCCAGTAGCGGCATTGGCAGTCAAAGCTGCAGTGGCCAGGAAAGCAGAAAAGCGAGGGGAGCTCTCGAGTGAAGAAAGCGGCTCATTACAGGTTACCAAAGAAGCTGATGTTTTCATTTCTTTTGTTAGTACAGCAGGGGGTTACTACTCTAACAAAAGCATAGTAGTATACCCTGAATGAATAATATGAATTGCGTATTTAAATATTTTTTAGTAAAAACACTGCTGACTTTATTAATATAGTTTTTTACTAAACTTTCCCGAGTTTCCTTTCTCTGTGACAGGGCAACTCATAGTCGGCTTAGTCAAGTGGTATCCCGCCAAAGAGCTTGATGTTCTGAGACCCCCTTGCGGTAGTCCGCTTTGTTTTTGGCTCTGTGCCGTGGCCTAAGCAATTTATACGCCATCTTGCCACCCCGCCTCCTGTGCGGTCCCCATAAAATTCACTTGATTGGAACTGCAAGTGGGTACGCCGGCAGCTGCAGCAGGGTTTTATTGGTTTATTACGGCGATTCACTACCTCCGGAGTCCGGGGAAGAGCGATGGATGAGGGGGTGAACGTAATAATACGAAAAATATATTTCGAAACTACATGGTTTTGCACCTGTCTTGCACAATGCCCCACTTTTGAAGGAAGAATCTTCCCTCTTACTTGGTCCTTGGCTAAGCTAGCTTTTTCCTTAGGGAATTTCATCAAATATCTTCGAAGAAAGCCAATAAGTATCCTCGAATCTGGATTACCAATTACAGTATTACGATCATGATCACCCGTTTTACGATTCCTTCGCTATCAGCGACCTCATAATTCAAAATCATGCCGTTGCCCTGCAGTAGGCTGCAGTAGATTCTGCTTAAGTGCCTCGTTCAGACGACTCGAGTCCTGCCCGTGTGGCCATTCTGACGCCGTCTCCTTCCTTATCCTGCGCCCCATGCAGCCTCGTTCCATTTGGCCCCGGCCCGGCCTATCTGAGTGCTCGCATCTAACTGTCGCATGAGTTATGGCCGTTCCGTACTTGCATCCTCCTCGTGCTGCTATTATTCCAAGTACTCCCAGACATGTCAAATTGCTTTCTATGCTGCGGCCGATGCTAATTTTATGGCCTCATAAAAACATTAAAAATTACAAAATAAAACGAGTTCGGCTTGGTGCAGTCTCATCGTGCAGACCTCGATGGTCAGCCGAAATTTTACAGCCTCAAGTAAGAAATTTTATGGCTCTGATATTTTGTGCCAATTTAGCGAGTGTTGTTCTCATGACATTTAAGAGATACTTTCAGGAGAACTAATAAAACGAGGAACAGGTGTTCTGACAGACCTCTATCTCACATTCAAGTCAAGTTCTTGCTACTTAATTAAGCCTAAAAATATCTTAAACTACTTTAAAGACATAGCTGGGTTTCTAGTTAAAGCTAGCAAAATCTATCAAAGTTCTGGAAGTCCCATTCATTGGAGGACACTCAAATTCTTCACTTCATTTGACAAATACTTCTCCATTTCAATAAAAAAAACCAATGGAGCGGATACAATAAAAATAAAAATTTTATTTGTTATAAAACACGACATTTGTTTTTTTTAGGATACCAGGAATCAACAATACTTGAACCGAATTCAAAGGCAGCTTACAGACTTCAGTCCGAATAATAAAAGGACGTTAGTGCACTTTGGTCTTTGGTGGGGTAAGTTTTTACGAGTACATAGTATTACGAAATATTTGTGGGTTTATGGGAAAGTTGTTTGGGAACAGGATAGAAACACTTAACTTCCATTGGCACGCAATTGACTATCAAAAATATTTTGGTGCTCCTCTCCCTTTGGTGCGCTGGGTCTAATGGAACTTCAGGAGTGACATAAAATCCAATTTTATAATGCATATAAAGTTTTAATACACCAATCCCCCCATACACAGCGTTAGGTTAAACCACCCCCAGGCGAAAATGTCAGGGGAGAAATTCTATGCATATTTTTCGATAGAAATTTCAGAAGACCATCAAGTTTAATGGTCCTCCAATAGGCATTCAAGTTCGATCTAGCCTTTGAAGAGGGGATTTTGAAAGCCACCTGGATATTATTAGCGGCGTCCTAAAACCTTAATAGATTGGGAGTTTAGGAAAACTTAAACTAAAGTCTATGCTATGAGTGAAAATTATTACATTTTAAATATTACATATGCTCAGTACCCCCATTATTTGTAGGCATTAACATTATTATGCTGAACTTTCATCCTCGGGCAGGATATTAACATTAGCATTATCGTTAGCAGTGTTTCTAATAGGTGATAAGGTATAAGTGGCAGCCCCCAAAGTCCTTAATGACTTGTCAGCAGAATGCCAAACTCTCTACCCAAGTCTCTCCATTTTATGGCCATCAACCCCACCCTAGAAAGGAGCTTACATGAGCCGCGAAAGGGTTATAAATAAATTAATTTTTATGACTCTTGAGGGTGGAATGTCGTTCAAAATAGACTCTCAAGCACCCTGAAATATAATATTGCGTATACGTAATATTTTTCATTAATAAAAAAAAGAAGCTTACTGACCAGACTAGTAAGTTACTGAATTGTTGGATGTCCAACAAGAGACATTGAACCTAATAGCCAATAAACGGATTAATCGTGCTCGTGTACCGAGCCTGGCTTAATTAAAATTCGACAATAATAAAAACAGAAGATACATCAATAAGGCACAACAAGCGATAAGAACTTGGGGGAACACGAGCGGGCTTTAAACAATTTTTCGGCTTGTTATGTTGTGCTTTTGGCTTTTCCATTGGTAAGCCTTTGTTTCTATTAGTGTTTCTGTATCGTTAAGTGGGGATCGCGCGAGTGTTTGGCTTCAACACTTGACTCGATTGTGGCCAAGCCAGGCCCACTTTAATGGCTGTGCTGAGCTTCATTCAGTTTCGGTCATTTGAAGTTTATTACCCCCGCACGTGTGAACCAAAAATACCGAAACGTACCGAAAAAATGTGTTTATTTTCTATGATGTCGCTAGCTGTGGCTCTTTTTTTTTTACAACGAAACCAGAAACCGGAAATTTGCCCAAGAGCTCATAGCCGGACTTGGCCATTCAAACTACTAACTATTAAAGATGTTTAAAAAAAGGTTTTTGTTTGATAAATTTTTTAAATTTATTTCAACTAGTTGGATGGATGGATTTTTGGCCAAACAATTACCTTTCCAGGAACCGATTCCATCCGATTTGAATTGACTTTCTCATCATTGAAATGCATTCACGGCACTCGAGCTCCACTTACCCCGAAGCCAGCAGATACAGTTCGAAAACAAAACCCACTTGTGGTCGAAACTACTCGAGCTCTCTCCAAATACCAAAAAAAAAATAAGTATGAAAAAAAGCAACAAAAAACATATTTTCGGTATTGACATTTTTTTCACTCTTCAGGCTTTCAGTTCAGGTTGGTTCATTCATGAAGTTCGTTCGTTTTGTCTTGTTTCTGTGGTAGATGTTAAAATCGAGATAATTTGCGAAAAAATCAAGTCAGTGCCAATACAAAAAGCGAGGAACAACACTCGCTCGTGTTGGGCTTTTCATTCAGGCCACGTACTTGAGAGACCCACACAGATAAAAGGCCACCAACCACTTGGCGGATTCGTATTAACAAGAGTTACCAGCCGTGGGGTAATCGGCAAGTAATGCCAAAATGGAATTCCATTTGAGTCGATTCAAATACAATTATATTTATACCGAAATTTCAAACAGGTCATAAAGAATTTAAAATAAACGGATAGCTTCAGAAGAGCCTTTTGCTACAGAGGGGCGATGTCGCATATTGTATAGATCCTGCCGAATAGATCCTAGATTAAAAGAATAATAGACTTAGTTGAGAAGTCCTATAGCTCTGTACCTTACTCCTATTTTCCCTGACTCTATTTAGTAGCATCTAAAAATGATCATTAAAATTTATTCGAAACTGTTTTCGAGCTCTACTGAGTCTCACAAAAAAGAAGGAAATTCGTTTTGGCAAAACCAAAAGCCAAATCATCACACGACACGATAAAAACAAGCGAAACTGGTTTGTTGATTAAAAGGTGAATGAATCCGCCACATCGCACTTAAAAGAAGTTAAATAAAAGCAAAAAAAAACCTTAAATGAATACATTTCACGCACTTCCATTGTGGAGGGTTAACCAACGTACACTTTCCGAATTATTATTATTGTGACCTTTAGGATATGATTTGTGGGTTCAGACAACTTTTGCTTTCTTTTAAACATTTCAATTTCGAATACAATTTGCTTAAATGCACATAAAGTGCCAGAAAATACTTCTACCACGCCCCTACTAATGAGCAGAGCAAATAATTGTGATTATAATTCAAATATCGGTTGAACTCGAGCTCTAATGGAAACTTACCCACTTGGCACTTTTTTCATTAATGTTGCACAAGGTTTCCCTTCTTCTTTTTTTTTTTTTTTTGGGTAGTTTTCCCTTGGTAGGGAATTGGTGGAAAAATTTTGAAAAATTTCCATTACATTACAGAACTGTAAACAAGTTGAGACAAGGGAGCCGGGTCGGGGTTCTTTCGGGTCACTGGGTGAGTAAATGTGATAGTAGACATCACGGGACCTGGGAGTGTGTGATAATCTGGCATGAGGGGGGGGTAGTCGCGAGCTGATTATCGACTTTATTGTGAGTTATGCCACAGCCTTGAACTGATAAATGCTTGAAGAGTCTAAGCAAGTGCATTCGTCTTGAAATTCTTTCACTTTGGGAGTAGCTACAAAATGCATTCTATACCTGCTTATTTGAATATATAATCTGCATCTTTGGGAGAGATAATCTGCATAATCTGCATTTGGGATTATTAATTAAATAATTATCCAACTTCTATCCAGACTTATAATGAGGCTTATTATGCGCAATGAAACATTTAAAACTATGCTATTAGACTTAACTTCTTTATGACTTGCTGCATCAGCCATGGCTGACTGGAAAGTCAGGAATAGTCACTAGATAGAGGAAACAGTGACTAAGACACAGCCACAATGGAAAAAAAGGGGCAAGAGCTGGATTGTTTTTACGAGTGTTGCGTTTTTAGTGCTTTTTAATGACCTCTTGCGTGCCACATGCAGCCCAGAATCGAGAATTAAGAATCGTCGGCGAATGCAAAGTGGAAGTTGGCCCGGCAAAGGGGTCATACTTGGGGAGCTTTCGGAAAAAAAAACAAGGGAGAGAAGCCTAGCAGAGCCAGGAGAGTGACCGCATGAGGTGTCATGGATAGTTTTTGGCTAAAATTTAAAACAAAGGTTGAAAATTGTATATTTTCAGATAAAAGATTGTCACACAAATGGTTTCCTTTCCTGGCTCGCTTAGTGCCTTATTACAGAAATTTATTTCTTTAGTTTTTTTCGAGACTTTCATTTTTGTTTTTGGACTAGGGGCTACCCACGTCAGCTGCCGTAGTTGACTCTGGTTATCAGCGTCACTTTGTGGCGAAAACGACACGCAACACCATTACTTGCCGCATACTGACAGCCGGGGCTTCCTGCGACTGCAATCCTGCCAAGGACCCGCGAAAGCTTCCCCAATTCAAGCCATACGCTGACCGTAGCAGGCACTCGAATTAAACTGCAGAAAACCCTCCATTCGCAGCCCAATCTAGAGCCCCTTTTCGTTTTTAGCCAGGCTTGGCTGGCTGACAAAACTTTGCCGCTTTTTCCGCGCTCGAGGACACTTCAAAAAACACCAGAGCCCGAGAAGGACCTACACCCTTTCGCCTTGCCTCTGACCTTAAACTTAATTGGACTTTAAACGGGGGGTTAAAAGGCTTCCCCCCAAAAAACAAACTTATCATACGAAGATCGATGATAGCCCACACGAATGTGGCAAGCAGCCAAAGACAGTTCAGGGGTTAATAAGAGTCTATAATGATGAGCTCACCTAGTGCATTTTGATCCAAACTGATCTCATTCCCAGTAGTCTCAGACAACGCATAAACAAAATAACTCATACGCCGTGTGGCTTGGTGGTTTTGGTGACGTCATTACTGCAATAGCAGCATGTGTCATCGATTGCCACACATCGGTTGCAATAGCAGCAAGCGGCGCAGATACACGCCTAAGCACATACATACATCTGTCTATGTTATATGGCGATCCGATGAGGAGGTTGGTGACTAATGCGAGCGGCAAATGGGGGTCAGGCATGAATTTGCATTCGGCCAGGTCTATTTCGGGCAGTCGGCGGGCTAATGCACAAAAATATAACCAAATATTCGGCCATAAAATCGGCGATTAATCATACTCGATTCGACTTAAGAGCGCTGTGCCAGGCAGCCCCGATGGGGAACTATTTTAAAATGGTCGAAACCTGAGAATACCCTGGAAACTGAAACCTCAAACCTTGTCTAAGGCAGATATTGGCCAAAAATGAAAGCCCCACCAATAATAATATTCAAAGCGGAGACGGCGGCGATGGTGGCCATAATCAATTGACATGATTTCCACATGAATTGCCATAACAACAACAGCACTAACCCATATTGGGGCACAGTGCCTCGGTTCGTGGTACGAATGTTGGCCACCCAAATACGCAAATGTGGCTCCGGCATCGACCAAACTCCGGTAACCCGTGGCGACCGCATTCAAATTTGGGGCCTTCGAGGCAAACTAACCTAAGCCAAGCTGGAAGTCGGAGCGTTGGCCAGAAATCAGAAATCAGTTCGGCAGCAGCTAGCCAGGAAGTTGGGACATTCGCGGAAATCAAGCTCCAGAGAATCAACCACCAAACTCAAGGTACTCTCAAGGCAAGCAAGGGCAGAAGGAAGAAAGATCATCTGGAAAGATGTGCGACTGCGGCTGCTACTCCTACTGTCTGCACGACAGCTCCTGCTACAGTCACTACCACTCGCACTCCCACTCGCATCACTGCTGCGCTGGCTACAAGTATCTGAAGTGCCTCTGCCGCTACTATCGCCATGCTCACTGCACCTGCTCCTGCTGGCGCCGGAAATGCTATCTGCTCTAAGAAGTTCCGGAAGGAGGAAGATTCCTATAGGAGGCGGAGGAGAAGGGCAGAGGAGTAGCACTCACCTCTCCACAGAGCACTGAAAATCAAAACTCAAACAACGCAAATCACCTAAGAAATCACACGATAAAGTCCTTTAGGCGGTTGCATAACACTTGGCTGCATCCTGACGAGCAATAGGCGAAGGATACAAAAAAAAAGTCGAGCTGCAGGAGGCAGAGGTGGACCCAGGAGGGGGATCCAGTGAGCGAAAGGAAAACAACTAGCGTGCATACGGGTCGTATGAGTAACGTCTTAGTTGTGTGCGTGTCTGAGTGAGCGATTGTGCCAGTTCGGAGTGTGGGGCTGTGCCTGTATGTGTGTGCCTGCAAATAGTTCAAGGATGTGGCCAACAGCGTTATCGACTGCGTTTGCATTTTTCATTTGCGATTACCCATAGACACACCCCCCTTGACACCCAGACACCCCAACACACCCATACACACTCCCCAAACGAAACAACTCTAATTAGTGCGTAAGTTTTACTTCACACAATACTCGATTAACACTCACTCCACATCGTTTCCGATCTATATCGTACATAAATGTTAGTGCGTAGCCGTCAAGTCGACCCAATTAAGATTCGCCATATTTGTAACGTTTCCAATCCAAAAACAATCCAGAAATAAAGTTTTCTCCAACACACCACAGTCTATGATGTTTATTTTGGAAAGGAGGTTTGACTCTAGAGGAAGATAGTGGACATTAGAGGAGCCAAAAAGAATCTAAAGAAACTTAGACTGACCTACAGGAGATTAGAAGAATCTAGAAGATCCAAAAGCATCTCAATTATAACCACAATTTCTTCATATTCATCTTTAAATGGTTGATCTATCTAATCTTCCATTTCTGATGAAGTCTCTTTAAAAGATGGCTCTTAGAACCTAACTGCATAATCCTTCTTTTTTTTGGTAAATAATTTAAGCCAAGTGTATCTTAAATAAAAACCCCAATCAAGGTAACTTCTGCCAAGCGAGTGGCCTCTGCAAACCATCTCAAGGACTTGACTAAAAGCTAGAGATAAAAAAATCTAAAAAAAAATAAAGGAAAGCCCCTCCTGGCTCAGTAGCATGAGATTTTATTTAAATTTTTTTCACTGCTGAACCTGCAGAACCTCCTTTAGAAGGACGTGCTAACTCTGCCACGTGCTAGCCACTTACCCCCACTCATATCCCTTGAGCTGGTTATTTCCGACTCTCTCATGAATATCAAATGTTGACGCAGCGTAATCGCAAAAGGATGGGAACTGGAATGCAGATTTTCGAATTGGTATTGAGGTTTGATTATCTAAAAGTGGATAACTGGCCAACTGGCTAAAAGTGACTGAAAGTGTTGAAATTTGTAAAAGATGGCAATAATATAATATTTATTTATTTTAGCACACGTTTTCTTAATGATTTCGTACATAATTGCAAGCCATCTTTAATGAATCTTTGGCTAACGAGGCATCTTTTAGCTCTGGACTTTCCACGCCGACCGCCACGCTTTTCCGCCACACTCGCTGTCTCTTTAAATGAGAGAGACGGGCGTCCTCTTGTACAAGTCGCTTTTTATGACTTCGGCCTCATAAAATTTTCCAGCTGACTAAATTTAAATTGCGCATACAACGCAGAAAAAAAAAATCCACACTCATGCCGGGCAGAGTAAGTGAAGCCTGTGTGGATCTCGGAGGCGGGAGGGGCGTGGCTAACGACTCGGCGGCGGCGCTTGACTGCAACAATGTTGCCGCAGCATAATTGTCTGCTGCCTTAATGCGCTTGTATGCTCGATTACCGCTCGGCCGCTCCTCCCCCCACAACTAAGCGCTTTTTTTTTTTTACTGCTGGGGAACAGGCTTCCCCCTCGTCCACTCCCACTAGGTGGCCAAAATCCAATGAGGAAAATGCGGGTTTTGTTGGATATTTATTATGTTATTGTCCTTCAGGATGTGTTTATTTTAAAGACCTTAGACATCTTTAAGGTCCTTGAACTCCCCGAGACTAGTAAAGAGGTAGCTTTCCTCTGGAAGGTCTGGACTCGATCAGTTGTCAGTGGTTTCTTCTGTTTGCCAGATCTATTAGCAGCCACATGACACAAAGTGATCCATCAGTCAGAGTTGCCGGGCCCCTCAACGCTCACAGCCCATCACTCCGGCCCAGATGCGGTCGCCGATCCTTCTTCGTGTCTTCGTGCCTGAATGTGGTGCAACAATGTTGCAGTTGAAATATGTTCAAGAGGCGGAGAGGAGCAAACAACTTTAGCGCTTAAGCTTGAGGTTTTTGTTATTTATTTTATTCCTCCGCCAGCCTCTCGAGCCGTCAGCCCCCTAACCCTTGGAGGCTCCCCTTTTTCCGGCTGCCAGAGCAGTAAGTTGAATGTCACTGATGGCCAAAACGAAGATGCGTTAATGACGTCCATACAGGCCAGTGCTTTAGCCATTTCTTTTCCTGGATTCTCCTGGCTGAAGAAATCAGAATTACTCGTCAGCCCTCGGCTAGACAACAATTGCAAATCATCAAAATCATTAGCAACCGGATCTCTGCGGATTTTCGATCCAGAACTAGTCTTCTAGATAGTCTGAAAAGGGTATTCGACCTACCTACCTATAGGGTAGCCAATATTTTGCCCACTCACGTTCCTATTGTGTGATCTGTGTTGCACCTATACCCACCTCCTCGGCAGGCACCTCACGCTCCCCGGTCCGTTCTGGTGTCTCGCCTGCAATCGCGATCATCTTTCACTTTCTGCCACTGCCACTGGCGCAGGCGCAACGTTTTTTTTATTTTTTTTGCCACAAATGCAATTCATACACATCCATTGAGCCGAGTGCCCTCCCCCCAGTCCCCTCCACGGCCTGTCTGTCGGCTGCAACAATGTTGCTAAGTGAAGTGCACGCAAAACACTGTTCATTTT
Source organism: Drosophila bipectinata (assembly GCF_030179905.1). NCBI lineage: Eukaryota > Metazoa > Arthropoda > Insecta > Diptera > Drosophilidae > Drosophila > Drosophila bipectinata. Next base: position 14,962,306 of record NC_091738.1, on the reverse strand, counting down.
TTTTCTTCTGCAACTGCAGTTGTCATTTGTGAGTTTTTTTCTTCGATTTTTTTGTAGCGCTTGCTGTTTGCCTTTCAGTCTTCTGCTTCGTTGTTGTTTTTCCCGACAACGAGTCTCTGCCCGGCCTCAGATTTCCTTTTTGCATGTCTGCCTGTTTTTAGAGAGACTCCGCACCTCTCCTTGCCCCCAAAAGCCCCACCGCCTTAAGCCCCCCACCTTCGCACCTACCTTCTGGTAATTTTCCTCTGTCGGCTTCGTTATTTTTCATATTTTCCAATTGTTTTGGCGGTGGCTTGTTTTGCAGCTGCCAATTAGCAGAATTGGAACCCAAAGCCTTTTGAATTTAATAAGTAAACAATCGAAGGCCCCAACAACATCAGCTCGACAAAAACACATTTTATTTTTCACCCGATTCTGTTGACACGGATGAGCTTCAAGGGCGCAATTATTGTTTTGCTTTATTTCAAAAGACTAAGAGACTACAATTAATCATAAAACCACAAACAACTGAACATAGTTCATTGGGGGATTTATTGGCAAAGAGCGGATCTAGCTGATACTTATGGGTGTCTTAATATCAGACCTTCATATTTCGTATTATATGAATTTTAGAAAAAACTTTCAAGCTTCTTTCTGAGTTATCATGAAATGGCCATTCCGGGTGTTTACTTATATGGATCATATATGGATTATATAGTGAAGGAAAGCAGGATGCAACACTATAACTCGGAGTATATCTTTGGTAGAACCTCAACTTTTTTGCAGAAAACTCCCAGCTTCTATCTTAATTTCCATGAATATTTTGGACCTTACGATCACTCCCTTATGGAACCCCATCTTTCCGACTTATACTAAGGAAACTTTGAAATGGAAATAAAGATGCAAGCTAGGGATATCTATAACTATGGATATAACTGCAGTAGAACATTCAATTTTATATTATTTATATTTGGAAAATGTTAAAAATTATACTGCTTTGTAGAATCCCTATAACTCCCTGTATAATTAGGGTAGAACCTCCGTCTTTGTATTATTTTGATGTTTAAAATGGTAAAAATTATATTGTTTTAGAGATCTAGGGTAGAACCTCAATGTTTATCTTCTCCTTCCTTATTTGGATGTTAAAAATATTAAAAGTTATACTTCTTTAGGGAAAGTACATATAAAGACCACCGAGTATAAACAAAATACTTATTTTAACTCTTTGGAATTTAATATTTTTGCTTTCCTAACTCTTCAATGGTAATACCAACAAATAAAAACACAACAAGCCAAAGAGAAAATGGCTCATAACAAGAAATTATGGGAAAATCCCCAAAACGCAAGAAAAAACTGGTAATAAATGTGAGAAATATTTGAAGCGCCGACAACAGAGAAGAAGTCTGACGGGGAGATAGTGAAAGTGGAGGTCAGGGAGTTCACCGAGTTATGAGATCATCGTAGGCCACTACACAACAGAGAGAAGTGGAAAGGTCAAAGCCCAAATACTGTACCACCAAAATAAGACAAACTTAGTATTACCAAGGGTTTAGTTTAAAGAATTAAAAAACAAATAACTTGTTGTATACAACACTATTAATTTTCCCTCAAACGGCAGTTGTTTCTTCATTTTCTTAATAGTAGTGGTAGTATAATCAACTAAATGGCTTTGTTGGATATTTTTCGCGAATATGGCTGCCTCCTATTGTGGCCCAAAACGCAGTATGAGCCACCTTAGTCGCTTGCGTCGACGCTAACGTTAACGTTAGCTTTTGCGTCGCAGTCGCAGTCTCAGCCTCGGTCGCCGTCTCAGTCGCGGTTTGTTTACAAAACAAAAACTCTTTTTTCCAGGTCAAATTTGTTTACATTCCGCTTTGGAAACTGGGTCATTGTGAGTGTGCGAGTGGGACGGCCAGCCAGCCCCCAGCCGGCAGCCCGCAGTCCGCGGCCCGACGTCTGTGGCCATGCGAGACAGGGACGGGCATAGGCGGGGGCTAGGGGTGGCAAGGTGAGACCAGGTGAGGCCCGTGGGGGGATGCAGGCGCGAGGCGTGAGGCTCGATTGGATTGGCGGAGGGAAGGTTGCAACTTGCAACTGCTGGCGAATGTTGTTGCGGTTGTTTTCGATGTTGTGGCAACCCGTCTAACCACCTTGGGGCATGCAACAGCGATCTCTTGCATCCACACTGAGGCAGTTATTCTACAACAAAACATTTTTTATTTAATATTAAGACTAAATAATGTTAATATTTGGTCAAAACTCTCAGTACAGCAAGTGGATATTTTTGGAATTTCCGCTGAAATCGCTGCTCTATTGCAGCAGCAACAATTACACGCCCCAGCGATGCAACAGCCCCCATCTCCCCGCCCCCCTCCAGCCCCAGGCGCCATTGAACCCATTCAACATGTGCAATTTGAAAGCTATTTGTGTCAATGACGATTCGAATTCATTGAAAAGTGGCGGTTTGTCAGAGTAGAGTTGCGCGTGTAGTTGGGGAGATCGCTGCCACTGGCGTCATGGGTGTGGGGAGAGGCTGATGGAAGCGGATCTGGGGAGGCCTTGGATGGAATGCGAACACGATGTGGAATGTGGCAGGAGATCAGTGTCGGAAAAGACGTTAGCAGTTCCTCCAAGAGATCAGTTATAAAAGGAAATCTATAATGGAACAGACTCCCTACAACCCTTGCCTCTTTAATTTTCTTCCCCCCAAGTCGTTCCACTCACTGCCCTCAGACACTGCGCTCCGTTGACCATTCCAATTGTGCATCCACTGCTTAGCGGCACATTAGGAGCCGCCAAAGTGCCCTATATACCAAAAATACACATGAAGCCTACCAAGAACAAGGGAGTGTATTAAGTATACGCCGCGTGTGGCATCAATCTTTGTAGCTAGACATGGCGGGGAATTGACAGAAGCAACTGCATGTTCGTGCAACAGTGGGAGTACCATCTCTGGGCCTTGTTCCCTCCCAGTTTCAGTTAATTGGCAGAAAGATCTGTGGGGCTGAGGCTGGAAAAGGCAGTGATTCCGCCGCCTTTGTTGGGCGCCCCAAAAATTTCATTTTACAAATTGAATTTCACAACCTGCCCCTCTCATCAAACTTGGCCCGTGCCCAAAAGGACCGGTGGGCCAGCGGAGGCTTAAGTACACAAAGGCACAAAAGCAAACTAGTCCAGCAAGAAATACTTGGCTGTAGCAGAGATGAGCCGTTCGTGAAAGTAGATTTCGAGTCCGAATCCAAGTCCATCCAAGAAAGTTGTGAAAGGCGCCGAAACTCAATATTGGGATCAAATTATTTTAATTAACATCAAGTCACGAAAGTGTTCGACAGACTTTTGGCAATGTCACTCCAGCTTTTATTAGATCTATTGCCATCTCTAGCTGGATTTCCCCCCAGCTCCATCGTCAAAAACCAGAAGAAAACAAAGACCCTGCGACAGAAGGACAACATCTAAGGGAAATCTGCTGCCGCATAATGCGATAATAAAAATCTTTTATTTGTCATTCGACGAGGTCTTGGGCTTTGCCTTCCCCAGCCATGTGTAGTTCCTGGGGTGGGCGCGGCCTGAGTCCTGTTGCTTCCGGTCCTCCATCCACCCAGTCCCACAGTCTTGTCCCATAAATCTTATCAGCCGCTGCACTCGCTCACAAATTTGACATCGGGGCTTCCTTCAAGTCGAGTCGAGTTCCGCCGCACTTCCACCAGGCACTCGGATGCCTAATTCCTGGCTCGTGCGTTGTTTGCCTCCAAATTAATAGCCCAGTCAGTCCATCCTCTGCTGCGTGCCTCGTTGTAACTTAACGCAGCTCACGTCCCACTTATACTCCCAACATAACATATAGTATATATATATAATCCTTCGCTTCCCTTTCTCTTTGCTTTTGGCGCTAAAACTTTAACAGTCAACTTCCATATCCAGAGTTATTTTTTTTTCTGGCAGAAGGGTGACTTATTGCAGCTCCGAATGAGTTGTCATTTGGTTTTCTCATTTCGTCTCAACCCCAGTATCCTTTATCCTTGAATGAAGTGAGGGGAATCGATATTTCTGGCAAGACTTTGGCTTGTCATGGCTGCCATCCACTCATGTCATGGCCAAAATCACAAAAAGCCAGTCGAGGGGTGCTCTGTTGGACGCGATATTGAGGAGATCTCCAACAATATCAACCTATGCTAGGTATATTACCAAATAGTACATACTAGCTAAACCCTCTTACTTAATAGAATTAGAAATTCTATTTCGAGTTCCCTAGCCGGCTATGACGGCTGCGATTATCCGCGTGATTATCCAAAAATACATTGAGCCAGCCAGCATGTTCCGTGAACCCCTTCCACCCAGAAGAAGGCCAAAACATATAGAGAACATATAGAAATACCAAAAAGGCTTTCGCATTTCCGGCGCCAGCTAAAAATATTTTGACGTCTTTCGACGCTTCGTAGACCCCCATAGAAAACTTTGGGGGGGAAAGTGATGGGGAGGTGACTTTTGCAGTGCGTGGCGACACCCAAAAGAAAAAAAATATAAATATGGTAAAAATAAAGAAGAACAGACCGTCACTGGTCGACGTTGTTGGTCTTCCCCGTCCGGCCTGCTACCTAGATATTTCGGTGCGATAGTCCATTTGGAACTGTGCGTCATTCCTGGCCTACATTGCTCCAAATCCCCTAAGAAAACAAACAAGGAAGGGAAGCTGGGGAGCTGGTGGAGCTTCAAGAGGTGGAATGATGAATACTCTAACAGAATGTATTAAACTTTTATAAAAGGAGTCTGATGAAGAATCGAAATGATCCTTTAGAAAAGGTATTTAAATTAAAAAGCTTATTCATTATCGAATACACTATTTCGTATTTTTACATTTCTTACCTGCAAGATCTAAGGTACCCCTAGAAAAGGGCACCCCCAAAGCATCCCAACTAATTGACTTAGAGGCGAGAGGAAAAGCCATGATGACATGTTTTCGGATAAGGAAGGGAGAGGCTATCTGGTGGGGTAGTAGAAGCAAGGGGCCTGGGTCTGCAGACGGAGCAGGGGCCACTGAAATGAGTGATTGCTGTTGGCAGGCGCGTGAGTGAAATACACAAAAGCATTCGCAGACTTCATTCATTTCGCTATTAACATTAAGGGTGCCAGGGTGCCAGGGTGCCATATAGTCCATATAGTACTTTTCATTCTAGAATCTATAGGGTAGACCATCACCTGTGTATTCTTTGCCTTAAAAGATCAGCAAAAATCAAACATTTCTGCTTATATTTCACTGACTAGTTTGCAGTTTGTTTTTCTTATTCGCAAAAATTTTGTCACATGCCTTGAAGATACTTTGTATTCGCTTGACATTCCGTGACGCATGTTGGCGATACGTTTGCAGCCCAGATTGATGAATTGTATGATTTGTTGAACCAACAAAGCAAAAATTCGTCATGACATTTCGTCATCTTGCTAAGGAAGTGCCCATTGCACTTCAAGGTTGCAAAATTTCAAGAAAAATAAAGTACTCTACTAATTTTACAAGAAAAGTGGCACTTTACTCCAAAGCAGTCTCCTTAATAATTAACACGCATCAAGTCTTTGAGTTGAAAGACAAACTGTACTACCAAAAAGGGGAAAACAAAAGGACAGGTGCTAGCTAGGTCCAATGATCCTTGATCCTTGTAGCGGCTCCCCCTTATTATGAACAGCAGCTGTAGCCACATAAGTAAACAGAAAGCCAACCATACAATCGAAGCGATATGGACTAACGTTCTGAAGAAACAACTAAATGATACCCTAGAAAGTGATTCATATTCAAGATATTACTTTTAATGGTAGCAATGGTATTACCTTAAAAATTATAAATCCTATCAAGATTTATAGATTACATCATTTTACACTTTAGACATCAACCAAACCACTCTCAACCCTGAAGGATTACAGAGCAAATCTGTAAACCAACTGCAGCTGCCTCGGCCTCAGTCGTGCCACTCGCACCTGCCACGTGTTGCTCCATTCAAGATTCGGCATTAAACATTCAACAATCAGCGAAACAGATGGTCCTTCTTCGTCTCTAAAAAGGGCAAATTACATGAGCCCCTCGGTAGGAGTCCTGCAGCTAAGGTTGAAGAACCTCGGCCCGCAGTTGTGTCCGTCCGACTTCTCGGCACGAAAATTTCGCGCACCTGCCGCCTGTTTTTGCATCGCGGTGGTCGCCGACATCTGTCTCACCTGAGATCTGTTACCTGCCCTGGCCCTGGCAGGATAAACGAATGCAATTATATGTGTCCGAGGACGAAGATTTTTCCATTGTTTCTGGGTAATTGGTGAAAAAGAATTGCAAGACGTGTAACTAATCAGGAGGTTGAGGATCTGTTCTGAAAACTTTCTATAAGACGTGTAATGAAAGGGAGTGTCAGATCATAGGATGTTTCTAAGACTATGTATATACGATCTGTGATCAGACTCTAGAGTCTAGACTTATAACTGATGAGGCAGTTAAGGATCTGTTCTAAAAACTCTCTATAAGACGTATAATGAAAGGTAGTGTCAGATCATAGGATGTATCTCAGACTTGTACCTAATCAGGCGGTGGAAGATCTCTTCTGAAAACTCTCTATAAGACGTACATATAATGAAAGGTGGTGTTAGATCATAGGATGTTTCTAAGACTATATACCATCTGTGATCAGACTCTAGAATCTAGACTTATAACTGATGAGGCAGTTAAGGATCTGTTCTCAAAAACTCTCTATAAGACGTATAATGAAAGGGAGTTTCAGCTCCCAAGACTATATTCGATCTGTGATCAGTCATACACCCAAAAAAAACACTCACCAACAGCAGTTGAACGAACCGACAAGACAATCCCACAAATACTTGGGAAAGGTCCTCTCGCCAGCCTCGCCCAAATCGCAATTCGCCAAAAACTGAAACCGAAAATTTATTGAGGCCAATATATTTTGTAATTAAAGTCTTGTGAACGGCGATGGAAAAGGGAATTCCAAACCAGCCCGACGGCAATTTAATTGTTTTTTTTTTTAATGTTATTTTTTTTTTCTTAACTTATTTGTTTACAAAATATTTTCAATGTTTTTGGTTGTTTCCTTTTTTACAAAATTTCGCGCCTCGACTCGACTCGACGTTTATTTTCAGACTTTGTTGGAAAGGTGTTGTTGTTTTGTCCGATGAGGTGTACTATACATACGTCTCTTTCCCCAAAAATTTCTTTCCCACTTACTATCCCAGTGGCGGTATGACTCATTGAGGTCGTGTGCGAAATTTTTGGAATTGCTTTCATTTGTTTATGCATTTGTTTTTGTATTTGAGCTGAATGCAAATTCGCTTATTTATTGCACGAGCGAGCGTCAACAGAAAAATTCCCAGAAGTCCGCCGCAAAGTCACTTGGCAAAAGTTCCCCGCAAAAAAAAAAAATTGAAACAAAAAAGTTTACTAAACCAAAACAAATAAAAAACTATTTAGATGGTTTTTTAGTAGACTTTGTGGGGTAATTTTTTGTCATATGTATTTTCTATTTTCCTACTTTTTGCCCTCGAAAAATGGTGATTTTTGAACAGGTTGTTCGGGGGATTTTTTCAAAGATGCCTTGAAAAAGTTGTCACGAATGAAACTAGGTTCTAATAAGAGATTAAAATCTAATAGTTAAGAGACACAGTATTCAAATATATTCTATTGTTTTCGTTTAAAATATATACATAGATGGATAAATACCATGAAACCTTAAACATAAGTATTGTGACGAAATAATCCCAATAATTACTTGTGACGAACATAAAAAGTTGGTCTTTAAAATAAAGTGTTTATGATAAGTTCGATTAATATAAATACATATAAAAAAATATTGTTCAATCATATATAAAACAAAATGTTCTAAATAATTCTCAATAAATAATGAAGTTTATGACAGATTTCCTAAGCCCTGAAAAGAGTCATATATCAGGCATTGGTCTAGTTGAGAGGTCTAGTCCAGTTGGTTTAAGATTTTCATGTAACTTTCCTTATAGTTTAAATATTAAACTCAATGGACCAACACCATTTTGTATCGAGGCTCCTCTTAACAAATAGAGTTTTCAAATTGTCGTGTTAGAACGGTCTTTAACCCGAGCATGATTCGGCATTTGCGAGCTGATTTTTATTTATTTGCCATCCATCTTGGCCAGAACCAAAGTCGGAGTCAGAGCCATAGTCAGAGTCAGAGCCAGAGCTCGGGCGCGTTAATTACGTGTGTAAGAAACTATTGGACAAACAACTTGATTAGAGACCGAGTGCGAATTGTGACGAAAGCCTTCGTGGACCGCCAAAGCTTCGCGGTCGGCACGCGCTTTGTCCGCCATGGGTTTCCACGAATTCTGGCCGGGGTCTATCGGCGACAAAGTGTTAATCACAAGTCGTAAACAACAAACAGCAATATCCATTTGTTTATAGCTTCGTTAACTGATTTTTCGCTGCTGCTGATGATGATGTTGTGCTGCTTGAGCTGTTGCTGCCTTCGATTGTTTTCTTCCACCGGAACACCAGAGAGTGGTACTACATACTATCTATTGAAATAGGGGGCGGACAACTGATAATCACTGGAGGTGATATCCCCCAAACTACCATGTCTATTTTTAGAGCTTGCATGGACAACCAGACTTGGCCTCTGTGCGAAAATGTATTTGTAGTCTGAGATAAAATTGTGAAATCGAATCGATCTATTCGCGCCAACTCGTAAATAGAAACGAAAGTGATTTATTTTTGGCCAAAAGTCGTGGGGGAATTGAGTCACATCGTGATTCGTGGGTGCTTCTGCTCATATGACCAAACGAAAGGGGTGGCTGGCACATGATCTAGCTATTTGGATAGACAAGAGCCAAATCTCTAATATCGATTTGTAACAGTCCCCCCCCCCCCCCCCCCCTTTCTGATCACCTCATGAACGACCTCTGATCTCATCCAATTCGTAAGAAAAGGCGCGTTCTCTGTGCCGTTTTTCCAATGAAATTGTTGACGACACATCCATCCATCGGTTTATGGGCCCAGAGTTCCGTGCCAGCGCCGAGTCAATGGCCTAATGTTGAGAATATTACGCATACGACCTGTACGCCGGCTAGCCACCTCGGCTTTGGCTTCGTTTTGGCTTCAACCCATCCAGAGTATCGGGAGTATGCGGATATTGGCCGCAAAAACAATACCAAATACAGATGCCCGACTGTGGTAGTAGCCCGCACGCGCGTGTGCGAATAAAACTGCGCAGTGCAGAGTCAGAGAGATATTTCATCATTAGCTGGTTGGCACTTTTCATTACAAATAACCAGACGAAACGAAGACGGGACCAAAACAGAATTTAAATATAATTCGCAACATCAGCAGAAGGCAACAAAAAGAGCTAAGAGTTCTGTGGATGTTGTAGTGGTGGACCTCCTCACTGCCAAAGTTGTTTTTTGTTGTGGCCGCCGCTGTTGTGATTTTTGAACCGACAGCAGATTTCGGCTTCCTGGTTTTTCTGGTTAAGTCGCAATAGCCAGGTTGAAAGTGGAACATTCGCGAATATCGAAAAAGGCCCAGTGGGGGCATGAGTTCAGAAATGAAATTTTCTTCAAAGGTCTCTATGACATACAGTTTGAGGTAAGGATCGGGTGTATCTGAAAGATCTTAAAACCAAAAATGAAAAGAAAAGTCTATTCGAGTACAAAGTACTTGTTTCACTTTAGTGTTGTAGCTCTTTTATGATTCGGTGTCGATTTCGTATTTGGTTTTTTTAATGAGAGAAGTGGTTGATGGCGAATTTTTGTGCTGCCCGAGGTGTCATTAACCCTCAACTTGGCGCTGGAAACCTCGCTCGCAGTTTGTTTTCGTTCTGCGCTCACCTGTGTGTAGGAACCGAAATTTATTTCGCACGTTTATCCACATTTGGGGTTTGCCTTTTGTTTTATAGCTTTCCGACACTGTAGCTCTCTTTGGGTATGGAATTGGGTAGAAAAGTAAGGAATCAAGTGTTTTAAATGGAATCGAGGCGAAGGCGTTCTCCCAAACGGAGTTAGGTTTCGAGTCCCCCCTCCAGCTATATAATTCTTAATAGCTATTCTCTATAAAGTCATTAAACTCGGTCATATATGATTACATACTATGAATTATGTAATTAGATGACCAATAAGTAGGTTCTTAAGGTATTAAAAAAATTATTTAAAAAATAACGCCCTTCTCCTCGATTCTCATAGGGTGCAGCTAAGCCACGCATTTTTCATATTTTATTTTTGGTTTTTATATTTTTAATACCTTTACCAATAATATTCTTTTTTATTAAACTTATAATGAAATATAGTTGGATTTATTTTTATAACTTGTTTAAAAAACCTTAAAGAAACTTTCCCAAAACTACAAAAAAAAATCGGCTTGCATATATGCTTCCTGTAGCCCTGCGAACCTTATTGGCGTGCCAGTCAACGATTTTGTTTGTGTTTCCCCCTGTTGGTAGTTGGAGCTCCGTAGTTGTAGTTACTTTATCAAAATGAGGTTAACAAACGGTCTCAAGGCCACATTACTACAAAGTACTTGTAACGCTCCCACATGCAAAGCAACATTCCCATTCCCACTCGACTCCAGTCGCACGAGCACACTGGCTCGTTGATTCGCACTTGACATTTACTTTGTAGTGAGCGTGGAAGACAGCCCCCTGGAAATGGGTCTCGATGGTCACTATCTATCTACAAAAACACTGAAAATAAATACAGGTCTTAGATACATTGTATTTCATCTTGAAATGGCAAAAATATTTAAATATTTTTAATGCGAAAGATATAATACATTGAGATACAATATCTTTAGCTCATTAATGCCTCCATCCACCCGGTAGGTGGGTTCCCGTTCTATTTGCCATTATCGCACTTTGTTTGTTTTGCATTTACGCTTTGTTTATTGCAAGTTTGTGCTTTTGCTTGTAAGCGGAAAGGTATGGCCCGTGTGTGAGCAGGTGGGAAATGCGAATGGTGGGGGGCAGGTGAGGCCTCCGGCCCCCATGAGCTGCGGTAAGCGCAGTAGGGCTGTGGCGTAAGCGGGGGAGTCTAGGCCAAATGTCGGCGCGTGTAGACTTTTCAAGTGTCGAGCTTCCAAGGCGGACGTCTCAAGTGCATAAGCAAACTAACAGTGCCAGCTGGGGGAACGGGCCAGAGGGCCCACCACCCCCGCACTATTGGCATTTTGTTTGAAATGCAAAATACTTGACTATTTATAGTTAATAAGCTATCATATCTTAACTATGTATTATAACTTATAACATTTTATTTTTTATTTTTCATTGCAGACTTATCTGAAGAATGGATATCCTCTAGGGAATATATTCAAGACGCTAGGGGTATGTACTCTTCAAGATAATATCACTTGACGTCAAAGCTAGCTTTGTGCTACAATGACGTCGATACCTTGCAACAAAGTTGCAATGTTTGCCACTACTATAGTGGCGTCGTGCTTCGCCCATCCGTTATCTAATCGTCCGTCCGTAAAGTGCCAACACAAACGTGAAAAAAAGTCAAAATATAAAGGCAGAATGGAGGGGAAAATTTGCAGTGAAAATCGCAGGGCGAAGAAAGTGCGCCACGCCATTTTTTTCAGGCCAACACTTTCAACAAAACACTTGTGACAGCTTGCAGGGAAAAGGCGGGAAAGCTGGCACTCTTCAGGAAGTCCACATACGCCCCCCAAACTCCAAACCCCATGCGACAGAGAGCACTCGCTCCAAAATTGAATCATCAACGGAAACTCCAAAAAAAAAAGGACAAAAGGGGAGTAGTAGAGAGGATTCTGAAAGGGATTTAAATATTAAACCTTTTAAGATAACCTTCTTATACACTCCTTTTATTTAATTTTTTTAAAAGAGTTCTGAAAACCCCTTCTCAGAATTTAATTCCTACGCCCCTGATATCTCACACTTTCCACTTGACACATCCTTTGGCTTGTCGTCCTGTCATGTGACAGCAATTAACACACAAGGGAGCTAAGAGCGGGGTTACTTGTGGGTTGTGTGCAACAGTTGCAACTGTTGGAGGCGAGATTTTGTTTTTTTTTTGAAACTGTGGGAAGACAGTTCTTTCCTTTGGTCGAGGGGACACAAAGCCCACACCACACGCCGTGCAACATTGTTGCGTTTTCTAAGTAATTTGTCATCTTTTGCGATTCGACTCATCTTCAGCGAAAATGACAGATGTGACAGGAGACAGGAGGGGGTGGTTGGGGACGCTGCACTTGCTAGGAAAAATCCCCCTTTCTTTTGCTTGAAAATTGTCTTGACAACCTTGTATTGCATTTTTGGGAGTGCCCCAGAATTAGAATCCCGGAAGCGGCAATGGATTCCTAAGTGGAGGCGACACTTACAGATAATTATATCTATTTTTGTCTGATCTTTAAAATATTTCTTTAATATATTCTCCAACTAGAATAACAATAAAAATTAAATTGCATTATACAATAGTTAAAAAAAAATTTAAAAAAAAAAGTAATGTGGCATTGAAGACTTTAGTGTTTTGCGATTTGCGACGTGCTTTGGCAACTTTTTGTTTTCATTTTCATTCAGTTTTAAAATATTTTTCGTTTGTTTGTTTTGCTGTGGACGGCCTTCGCTAATGAACAGTTATGCAATGTGCAAAAACAGTCCAACAACAAGTTGCACAAACAATGATGTGGCGCGGAGGGGGGAGGCGGCACAGGAGACAGTCGACAGTCGACTGAGCCGAGAGTCGACGGCGAAAAGCCAAAACAGCAACGAATTCAACGGAACTGCAAGCCAACTTTTTGAAACTCGAACTAAAAGATAAATAAACATTGGAGATTATATAAACAACGACTATAGAGTACTCTTTCCTATAAAGAGTTCAAACAATTAACGAGAAACCATGAAAGTAACTCTAAACTTTTAAAAGATGGAATGAATCTGAAAGTATTTATTATTTAATCTTTCTATTGCAAAAGCCCTCTTAAAATTGTAGTAATCCCCATATAGATAGAGTATCTTTAACTGAAAAACAAGCCGTTACGAGCGAGTGCTCTGCCCCGAAGTTGGACTTTGGACTGAGCACGCGAACCTGGCTCACAAATCGCATGCGAATTGGTAGGTGTCTCTGCGGCGGATGTGGATGCGGATTTTTCACGATTTCCACAGGATCTCTCTCTCTCGGGATAAAGATTAAGTCAGACCTCCTGAAAATACCATCGCTACCTGATTGTTTGACCCTGATATTACAAGGGGAAACCATGGAAGAGAAGCCCCCATTACCCCCCTAGGGCCACACGCACCCCCCACTCCACATTTTTTCCGCCCCCAGGCCCTGCCCGGGGGTTGATTGATTCGTTTAGGTTTGTTTATAATAAAACAAAGCCCAGACCAAGACCGCCTTGGGCAGTATTTGCATACTTTATACGACTTTGGATATCCTTTCTATAAACAAGGACTCTACACAGTTTTGGAGAGCAGAAATGCCCATTCCAGATTGGAAGAATGGCGGGATCTCTTTTTTTGACACTCTCTTCTCTGTCTACAAGGATCTGAAAGAAGTGGGGGCTGGGAGAAGCAGGCAGACAGAGAATCAGGGAGAGCCAGACGAGTGTGGAAGAGAGACGAGTTCGTTCAACTTGCCTCGTGGGGCTGGAAAGGCAAACAAGACATAAAACGAAAAAAGAACGGAAAGAGGCAGAGGCGCAAAAAGGACAGCAACTGAAACCAAAATGGTGCGGAGTGGATTGTTTATTTTGATTCTGGTTCATTGGCGGGCGGATTGGCAGGCACAAGTTGCCGTTACACAACAACTGTGCTGTTGTTGCACAGGTACAGTACACACCCCATCATTCAACCCAAGCCAAGGAAGAGGCCACCGAGAGGAGGCATGGACCATAAATGCAAACATAAATGAGAAATAAAAATAAAAAAAAAAACAAAGCTGTGATCAATTTACCATTTACGATATTACAACGAGTTACAACGACACAGCCAAGGGGGGTGGTGGTGGTGGTGGTGGAGAGAGGTAAACGAAGCCACAGTGGCGTACAGTTTACAACAAGAAGAAGCAGTTTGTTACGAACTAGTGGAGAAGAGCGAAAGAGCGCTACTATTACGAAAGTGAATGTATAAAAACAAACGCGAAAAAACTAAGAGAGCGAGAGTGTTAGAGTGCGGAACCAATGGAATCGGGCCAGAAGAGAGCGAGAATTTACGTTCCACAAATAAAGCAGCTCTCTTACCACTTCCAAATCGTTCCAATGCCAAACTGTACCTGTTTCCATTCCATTCCGCGTCCACGCCCCAACCCCCCGGTGACACCAATACCAACTTCCATCGCTTGTGTAAAAATCAAAATAAATCGTAAATAATTTTTTTTTTTTTCGCCGTCTTCGTCTGTTGCTCTTTTGTCTCTGTCTACTACGCTTCTTCGTCCGCATGAATGGAATGAGAGAGAGAGCGCGAGAGAGGGCGTACTAGCAGTAGTAGTAGTATTTGAGTATTTTTCTCAGTTGCTTTGCTTCTTTTTCTTGCCTCTGCTCTGCCTCTGAAATCCGATAACCAGTGTGCGAGCAGGACAAAAGAATAACAAACAATTATAAACTTTGGCAGTGTGTGTGTGTGTGTGTGTGTATGCCTCGGTGAGTGGGGACTTTACATAGCTAAGCTGGATGGCTGTATGGCTGTATAGCTGGGGGGCGGGGGACGCCGACTGTGTGCCAATTTCACTTGCAGCGAACTGAATAGATTCTGGTGCCCAGCAAAGTTCATAGCCTGTCTAGACCACTCATCCATCAAGACCTTATTTGTCGTTTCTCTTAAGATTCCAGTACTCGAAGAGTACTGTATCTAATATTCGGCTTTCTCCCTTTGGCCCCCTATTCTCCCCCCTGTTCTGTTTTTGTTTTATGGGCGCGTGTATAACGGCTCGTAACGAAAGTCGAAACAAAACAAAACCGATGCAAGAAGAAGCATTACATGCCTGCTCTCCATGGCGTATTGTGCGTCTGCTGCCTCCTCTGGTACGTGCCGCCCATCATGTAATTCGGGAGATCCCGCCTGTACTGATATGGTAGTTTCTTGGTTCGGGGAAAGTTTCTCATAGTATGTACATATATCTTCTATTTTCCATTAGTAGACTTCTCTTTCTAGTAGAATCCAAGTCAAATCTTAAGTCTTTTGGCGCCAAGTTCCCTTGAATGAAGGGGTCTATACTACCCTCTATAGAGTCTTTAGAATCTACGATATTTTCCCGTTAATCCCCAAGCAGGTGTTGTACTTCTCCAGACATTACATTACCATGTATGCCCGCACATTAGCCCAAGAAGACTGCGATCGAAATTCCTGATAAGGATCATGATCGATCCGCTAAACGCTTCCGTAACAGAACATCAAAGGTCCGCTCCGCTTCTTGATTTGAGTTTGTTTTGGAAGTCGCGTAGAGATATGGGGTCCCCCGAGTGCGTACGTGACGCCCATTGCGTGAGGTTTGTGCTTCCCCCCCCTGCACTGGGTCTGGGTTTCATACTTGCATTTCGGAGGTGTGTAAACAAAGCGATAACTCAGCTGTCTTTCCACACTCGCACCTTGTACACCCCGGGTTCTGAAGTTCCAGCCAGGAGAAGGCATACATAACTCAATTGGTGTCTTAATCACTGAGAGAAAACCCTGGGGTTTAATTGTGAATGAGATTAGCTAGTGAGTAGTATTTCTCCCGGTGCATGGGTCTCCTTCCCCATTCAACTGTCGCTCTGAGTTATTAGCTGCGGACGTGAGTGCGTGTCCCGGGTCCCCACATCCACTTCCACCGATTCGCTAAACGATCGCTTAGAAGCCGCATTTCCGAGGGACTGTGAATGCTAAGGAGGTTCATTGACGGTCTGCCCGACCCTGTATTATGATTAAATTATGGGACCCGACTGATTTATGGCTGGGGTTTGGTGGCCTGCAACTTCTGGGTATTGGAAACATCTTGTTTAGTGGTAATTAGACTCTTTTTGGCCTAAAACTTACTGCATTCAATTCATGTCGAAGTTAACTCCCATTCGTGGTTGGATTTCCAGTGCCCACCTGGCCGCATAACTCGACACACAGTGTGTCTCCTGACCACCTGGCCAGGATTTTATCTCGCTTCTGCTGCACCAAAGACACTGCCACAGGCGAAAGTGGTTGCCCCACTGCCCCGTACGATCGTCCGGTACGACCCAGCTGCAGACCCGTCGCAGCAAATGGTTTATGGAGCACAACTTATGGCATTTGCATAAAACTAATCTTGCCAAAGCCAAAACCAAGACGACAAGCTGTTTGCACCACACTGGGCGAAGAAATGCTCCTCCAGGCAGAAAATCCACATAGAAGTGGATATTTTTATGGCAACATTTCGTCCTGTGTACGGCAAGATCCACTTACGTAACTGCTGCCCACCCAGGCCAGTGGCAGAGTCTGTCAGTCAGTCGGATGGCTCGTGATCTGTTTGCTTTGGCGGATGTGTGTGGCTTGCCTCCCACACCCAACTGCTGTGTGTGTTTTGGCCAAAATGGATTAGCGTGGGTTCACACGCGCCGACCAACTGTTTGTCTTTCATAAACTGCGACATGGATGACTCCCATAGGCCTCTAGCACCTCCTTTTCCAGGTTTTTAAACTCCACACCTTTTTTTTAAAACACCTATGTGTTGAAAAAGGGACTTGCCACCAATGTCCTTGCTTGTTTGCCACCAAAAAAGGCCACAAAGCCATAGCCATAACCGTTTTACATGCCACCTCCTCTCACGGGTGATCCCCCACCCTTTTGGCGCTTCAGTGGCGCTCGTTATCTTCATCTCCGTCGATGTCAAGTTACGGACGCCGTCAGATGAGAACCCCAGCTAGAGGGGGTCGGATCCCAGGACCCCCTTCCTTCCGCCTCATCCGATTTTGGCGCGCAAATTAAAATCGCCAGACAACTGCAGAGTTGCATTTTTTGGGCCAGACTGAGGCTGGAATGAGATTTGCAACAAGAGATGTTGTTTGTTATTATTTTTCTGGCTTCTGGCTGGGTTTTGTTTCCCCGTTTCATCTTCGGTTTGGAATAGAAAACAATGCTTTGCTGAGAGCCACAAAAATTACAAAATATTCCATTAAAAATAGGCTATAAAGCATATTTTTTTCAAAACAGAGAAGATTATTTGAAGCTTCCCAAGAATAAATCCATCTTATTTTTATAACATTTTTCCACTTTAGATGTCCCCTTAAAACGTCGTTTATAAAATTTATTTATTTTTGATTGGAGGAAGAAACGTGTTCCAGAGACCCAACTATAAATTTCCCAGCCAGGCTCCATTTACCCTATATCCTTCGAAACTGCTTACTGGACTCTGACTGCTTAAAAGCGATTTGTTACGCATTCGTGTCAACTATGAATAAAATATGACCTAAACCACAACAGACCAAACAGCGCCAAGAACAAAAAGTGGAACACAAGGAAGTTTTTCAATAGACATTTATCAAAAAAAAAATAAATAAATAAAATGCGTGAAGAAATTTACATTTTATTAAAAAACTGATATGGGTTCGAGGAGTGGTGGTTGGGGAGTCCCCGGGACTGGGTTTATGTTTTTTAAATAAAATACCGAGCTTATTGATTCTTGGCTTTTAAAAATTTTGGATTTAAAATGGGGGACTAGTTAGACCACAAATCGGTGGTGTAAATAGAATGATATATCCCACCACCCTAAAAAGTTTATAAATTAATATTTTAAAAACCGCTGCGCTTCTTCCAACCCTTAGGAAGAAGGAAGTGTATCTCCCGCCTCCCATTTTTGGAACACAAAAGCCCACATGTCCGACGCTTTCTCAGGCACTGGCCGTTTCCCAAGGACCTTCCCTCTGAAAACACATGGCTAAAAAATTTCCGTTTCCGCTTCCCGTTGCTGTTACAGTGGACAGGAGAGGAAATGTCCCTCGATACTCTACCATATTTTTCGATATCCTTCGCAGATGGCTAGTCGAAAGGATCTAGTACTGGTTTATGTTAAAATCAGGGTGGAAAACCGAAAAATTAATTTTTTTTTTTTGAAAAAGTCCAAATATTGAAATAACTGTCGTCCACTTTTTAATCCGCGGCAGGGTATTCGAAACGATGGCATTCATGAAATGGGAGAAAGGGGCTGGAGAAAGCTGGACAGTGGCAGCGGCGCATGCCGCGTTTGTAAGGGAAAGCGGACACGCCAGGGAGCAGCCATTGTGGCGCACGTCATTCAAGTGCGGAAGCGGAAACAGCTATGGGAGTGGAGCGGTGGGGACGACCGGATGCCAGCAAAGGAGAAGGAGGATGCGGCAAGCCAAACACAATAAGCGCTTCATAAGCGACATTTTTCACCATGGAATGGAAAGCCCACACACACACACACATGCACCGAGTGGGAAGACAGTGCAGGGGGCGGAGGAAAGTGATTCACTCGCAGGAATTGGGTCAAGTTTGTGGACGTGGGTACGTACATATAGTCGTGGTGCGTGTTAAGCGATTTCGCAGTTTTCCTCTTGAGCCGCAAACAAAAGAACGCTGGGCAAAAAATCCAAAGAGAATGGACTTGTTATCCTTGATGAGGCCTTTTAGCTGGGAAGACGCAGTTTCCCCAAGAAACTCAGGGGCCTGAGGCCTCCCTTTGACGCAAGTAGGCTATTTTCTGGAGTGCAATAGAACTTATATTTTGTGGTTTATTATAAGCCTTCAAGACTTAAATTGTATGTATGTATTAGGAAGTTCTCTATTCACTTCACAAAACCTACATATCTATGATGTCTTATCTCTGGACTCTGGCTGACGAGGCCCATCTCTATCATATCTCTTCCATCTGGGTATCTTTCCAAAGACTGGGACTGCTGTGTAAATATTTTTCAATGCAAATATCAGATAAACCGAGCACTACGACCTCCGCAGTCTCTGGTTGAGGTGGCCTAGCCCCGCTGTCTGAACCACCTGAACCACTCTGATCTTCACAAGCACCACCACCCCCACTCTTCGGCCATGACGATGCACCTTTTTTTGACGAAATTCTTGATAATAGAGTTCAGCGAGATCCCTGCTAGTAGATCCGGCCCTCCTGCCCATCCACTAAACGTTTTTATGACGAGTTTTCATTCAAAACTCATGGCAATAAGAAAGAAGTCAACTTTTGTAATCTTAAAGTCAGATAATGTCAAAACCATTACCGGCTCTGACTATGAAACGTCCAACCACCACCTTTTCCCTTTCGAGTGACTACAAATCATGGATCGATGTTGATTGTTGACTTTGTGAAATCAAATTTTCTATTCAAGTCATCGACTTTCTTTCAGTATCTTAAAGTTTCCATTAAACGAACTTTAAACGTTTAAAAATTAAACATGTTAGCAGCACAGAGAAGTCAGACAGTACCCTCATGAAGGATACCTGTGTTGTCAAGAGGGCTGGAGTGTGTCGGAAAGCGGGAAATTAGAGGGAAAAGAGTCCTCACAGACAACTTTGATGGCAATGAATTTTAAAGCTAAAACATAATCAATAGCTAAATTCTTAGTTTATAAGCAAATTCTTTAAGCGACGTCCTTAAAGAGACGGATTTTGTTCGTAAATCCTGGTGTATGACACCAGATGGATGTTGAAGAATGCCAGGGCCTAAAATAGGTGTTTTGCCAAAGGGGGGTATAGACCTGCTCTCATGCGTAAACAAAAAGGCACGGATACTGCGAGCCAAGTTGGCCAGTAGTCTGCCAAAGGGGATCCCATTCCAAAAATCATAGGAGTTTCATTATGAACCCCAGCAAACGCCATATCTCAGGCAAAACCCATTCGATTCTTGAGTGGCATACCTTAATCGATTCGTAGATCAATTCTGCACCAATCTGCATCAAAACCTACTTGTACATTTTTTTTTTCAAATTTTTGTCAATTTTTCTGGGGGATCCCCTTCAAAAATTATACCACGGCCCCCGGGGAAGGCCATATCTTGGCCAAAACGCATCCGATTCTTGATCGGAATACCTTAAACGATTTGTAGATCGATTCTCCACCAATCTGCATCAAAACCTACTTGCAAATTTTTTTTTTTTTTAATTTTTGTCAAATTTTGTGGGGGGTCTCCTTCAAAAATACGGATGCTCCCACACTTGTGTGTGGAAAGCCACCCAAAACTGCATCAAACAAGAACGGCAACAGCAGCATTCTTTTCTATCAGTCCAATAGACTATTTAAATCGAAATTCCTTGAAAATATTAGTTTTAAACCTATGAAGTATAATTTCACTTTAATGCTATTTTATTTCCAATTTCTTCAAGGTCGCTAAAACTTAGATTTTTGATGTCTACACTCCAAGAGAGGCAAATTTCCATGTTTCTTGCTGTCTGAAACCTCCTTTTAATTTTCCCACGCAGCTGCCTTTGATTTTGTTGGTGTCCTGTAGGCTTGTAATGGAGCCACAGGCTCTACTCGATTTCGCAACTGCGATTTTAGTTGCTGTCCTTTATGAGCGCCGTGGACAGAAAATCCCGTTCGGGCCAAGTTCGCGAGGAGGTAGTTAAGGTAGGGGTACAAGTGGGCGCTGGCCCATTAGGGCCTTTTATATAGTCAGGACTAATGTATTTATTTCAACGGTAATTTTTGGTGATTTAAATCGGATACTTAGGGTTAATAGTCTGCGACCTACTCCATGTTGGATCTCTAATCATAAATACTGACTATATCAGGGCACTCGACTGCCCTCTTCAGTTTTCATATCCTGGAAATCACTCCCCCGATTTCCAATTAAATCGAACTTATCGATTCTGCAAATATTAACCAGGCACCAAGGAATCGCCACCCAAGGAAAGCCGCGTCGAGGCCCGTGAAGTTGAATTCCATTCATGAGAAATTCGTTCGCCGTTCTGCGATTCGGGATGTCGCTGGCAATCGAGTTTCCTGAAGGATGTCGTAATATCGCCGCCCTCGCGCCTCTGAGCGCCGATGACTTCGAACGCTTATCATGTAATTGCGGCCGGAGGATGGGGGTCAGGGCAGGTTCAGGTGCTGGGTTTTTTGGGGCTCCACCAGGGTGTCTACACTCCCGGAGAGCATTGTAGAAGAGCGAGAGAAAGCTTTGGCGGGGCGCCGGAACGCCTATGGGAATTTTGGGGAGTACGGAAGGAGGTGGTGGTGGCGAGGCTGGAAATAAAGGATGCGAGAGCTTCGTACATTCGGCAGCCTCACTGCCAGGCGAGTGCAATGCCCTGCTTAAGCGCACACACAGCCGCACGGAGCTTGTTCGCAGGACTCGTCTGCGCGCCTGTCGTGGTGCTAGTCCATATCGTCGAACCCAATTCAACCCCCGAAAAAGCCCAGCATAGAAGCAAAATAAAACAAACCATAAAAAAAAAAACAAATAAAATCCTAGGAAGCAGAACTCGCAGAAGTCTGAAACTTTTCTAGCGACTGGCAGTGATTCCCATTGCTTTCCTTGGGTCAGGACCTAACTTTTTATAGAGAGTGGCTACTCAACACCAATTTTTAAGCCAAACAATAGATTTAAAATGTGTTTTTAAAGTCTTTATCGTCATACCTTTATCATAATCGTATTTCTTATACAGGGTATCGAAGCACCCAAAAAATTTTTAAACATAAAAAAGCTTTTATGGGAAACTACCACAGAGGTAATAGTAGTAGTAGTAGTGGCGTGTAACTTGAGGGACATCAGTGGGTGTTGGA
Source organism: Drosophila bipectinata (assembly GCF_030179905.1). NCBI lineage: Eukaryota > Metazoa > Arthropoda > Insecta > Diptera > Drosophilidae > Drosophila > Drosophila bipectinata. The sequence goes on along the minus strand of NC_091738.1, from coordinate 14,940,680 downwards.
GGCTGCTTCCTTCCTCTCTGCGCCAAATGCCGCCCTCGTCGGGCTGCAGCAGACGTCTTTATGGCCGCCGACGCTGATGTTTTCCATGCCTCGTTGACTGTACTTTGGTCGCCTGTTCCATCTTGCTCCTCCTAGCATCATTGGATTCTCTAGGGATCTAGCTGAAACTATAGAGTATTGGTGGGTTAGGTGGGAGATTAAACCCACCCCACAAGGTAGGCGGCTTGAGATTGAAGGCCTCTCTATGTCCCTATAGGTTATAGAGGCTATAATAACTCCGATAAAGCTTAAGAATACCCTAAAAAGTATTATTAACTTAATTTTCAGAAAAACAAACCCAAAGGTAACCAGCAGGTTCAAAAAACTTCTCTCGCCTTCAATAAAGGAGTTAGAAAAGGCAAAAAGCGACAAAACAAAGGGTTGCCTGAACTTGGGGATTACGATGGTAAGGGATGCTGCTGCCCCAACTTGCAACAACCCCTTCCCGTTTCCGTTCCCGTTCCCATTCCCATTTGCGGTGGCACTCTACAAAAATAGGAAAATGTCAAATGAAGCGCGCGCGTTTTGCATGTCAAAGAGTGAAGGTTGCAGGTCGTGGAGGATGGGGGCCATCCATGAGAGATCCTGGAGAGCCCTTTGAGGGCCCTCAAAGCTTCGAGGCTCCGCGACTAAAAGAGTTTGCATTGACACTTGACTTTAAATTGAGCGAATGTTGCCTTCCGCTTTTCCAAAAAAAAAAAAAAGGAAAAAATCGTTGCATATTTTGCAGGGCAAGCTTTAGAGTATGAAAAGATGGGTACTTTTATACATTTTTTAAAAATTTTGATTTAGAGACTTAAAGGAGAGCTGAGTTCTGGGAACAATCCCCAAAAGTCTTAATTATGGTTCGGATATAATAAAAGTTTTCAAAAAGAGGATCTATTGAATCGAAAACCGTTAAATTTTGAATTTCATTGGAAGGCTGCTGCCTGCAACTGTGAGAGCAAGACAATTGAGTGGGTCAACGACTCGAGGGGCTTCCTCCTTGAACTCGGGATTCCAGAAAACGATGCCAGGCCACTGATTCATTCCCGGCTCAAATTCTGGTTCTGGTCGGTCCCCGGACTCCGGACTCGGGACTCAAGAATCGAGAATGGAGAATTGGGGACTCGGGAGTCTAAACATTCCTACTGATCACCGACGAATTTTTGTTAATGCGCTGAAAGCGGCGAAACTTTTGTCATGTTTTCTTCGTCGTTTTGATTACTTTTTCTGCTTTCCGCTCGCTGTGTGTGCCTTAACTGACTAATTTAGTGCCCAGAGTTCAATGGCTTCCATAAATTTCGACTAAACGTTCAAGGACAATCTGTTTCGAGTGGCCGGACATTGCGAATGCGTTGGGATCGGTGAGGCGGCAGCGCGTTGCTTGTTTGGGATCGTATTTGGTTTTATAAATGAATGTATCGGGAAGGTGACATAAAGCTAGGAGTGCATACAAAACAGAGGTTCAAGGATTAGCAGGGTTTATCCCAAAAACGGAGTCTATTTAGTAATGCTTATCCAGAAGCTCAGAAGGGCATTAAGCCCACTATCAGTAGTTCAAATGAACCTTATCCTCTGCCTTATTAAGAGCTCAAGATCCTATAGACTACCAACTGATACTTTAAAGCGGATTTCAGGTCAATCCAGACCATGATTTATGCCACTTGACCAGTCTTCGGGCAGCATTTCTTCGCTTCGCTTAGCGCCATGTCAGGGGGGTCGTGTACCCCATCCCGGGCCGAGCCCTCTGCCTCGTGGTTGGGCGATGTTTCATTGAGCGCCGGCCTCGGACGGGTATCGGCGATCAGTAATTAATGGCTTTGTCAGTTTTCAGTCTCCTCGGATCGGACCCAGCCCATCGCACACACCACACAGTGCATCATTTTTGATTCTTTGCATTCGGTCTGCGATCTTTTCTTCTCTTTGCCATTCTTCCCCCTTGCCGCGTTGGCGGGCTCTTCCCCCTCGGTCTACTCGCCGATCAAATTGTGGAATTTCGTTGATAGCGCCGCCAACATCCAAAGATCCTGTTGTATTTGTCGGCTACCCTGGAATACTAACTATTTGAAGGGTATATTAGAGGAAGAAGTATTAGATAGTGGGTCGTCTTGAGGCATCTTGTGGCATGGTAACTGCAGTCGACTCATCTCTGGCCTGCCATTCTGGTTTGCCTTGCTTTGTTTCTTCTGCTGGCCCGGCGTTGTTGGGGCCTTTTGGTTGCCTCTCTGGGTTGCCTTTGCTTGGCATTTTGCGGACGTCTGCATATTTACCTTTCTTGGCTGGGAGGGGAGGGGGCTTGGAGCGGGGTTTTCCGCGGGGATGCGGAGGTCAGACGTTAGAGCATCGGTTGCTATTTTTAATGTTTGACTCGTTTGGAGATCGTTGACTCTCGCGCAGACGGTCAATGTCCACTTGGCCAGACGCGGCAGCCACATCGAGAACCGAAGTGGGGATATCGTGGGGAAGCTATCCCCCTTTCTCATGAAAGTGGAAGTGAGATTAAATAGAAGATCATACCCTTAACTTAGTCTATTGAATATCTAGAAAGAGATAGGGTGAAGCACTTAGTCCCCCTCCTTAATTAAAGCACTTGCCACACATCCCAGATCTCTCACGGCGCTTGATATTTTCTGGTTGGAATGCGGTGCCTTTAACCTCGCACCCTGACAAGTGATGCTGTCATAAATCTCACCCACTGCTGCCCCAACGGGAAACTCGATGGGCTTCTCGGATTGGATTGTTCCTGGAAGCGGACTGCCCGCCTCCCGCCAATTTCACACTGCTGTTGGTGGTCAGAAGGATTTGGAAAAAAGTGCAAATCACTTCATTAATGTGCCGCCGCCGTCGTCGTCGTCGTTGCCGATGTCGTTGCTGAAGTTGCAACATTGTTGCCTCGGGCGGCAGCATCTGGGCGACTGCCCATCATTTGACTTAATGGATTCGCCGGCACCCTGCTCCTCCCGCCTCGTATCCTCCTCGCATCCCCCTCGCAGTGTTCTACTGTCAGCTCGGAGCTTCGCACTACAGCCATTAAGATGCTTGAGTCTTGGGGTCCTTCCCCGTTGCCATTTCGGATCGGATCGTCTGGTTCTTCAGTTCTTTAGTTGACCCGCAAACAAAAACGGCAAAAGCTCGCATGGCGCTGGAATGCCTCCCCGGAGATCGCCCTCAATGGACTGAGGCATTCACAGAAGACAACGTCAAGTGGGGCAGCGTTTAGTAGACTGATGGATATCTCGTAGCTTCATTCTGGTATAAATATAGAAGACTGAATAGGATAATTGAAATAGATTTCTTCTCAAAACCAACTACAGCGATGGTGAATGATATTTATCTTTGGCTGGATATCTTAAATCCAGTTAGTCTCGATTTTCTTTAGAATGCATTCCATAGATACCCTCGAAAAGCAAAGGGGCAGGCGAAAAAAACGCATACTCATGCCACTGCGATGTCGCTGTTGTCTCTCCTGTTTTTGTTGCATTTGCAACAACGTCCGCTGTCGGCACGATGTGCTCCTTTGCAACATTGTTGCATGGGAATGGGGGCCTCGCTAGCGCAAGTGGCACGCCACAGGCCACAGGCCTGGAATGTTGAAACTCATTTTGCCCAACGAACCATCAGGTCGCCCTTTGACTGATCTCCCTTAAGTTAATGCTTTGATTCGAACTATTGCTCATAGATAGATGGATCATATAATAGAAATGTGTGAAGCGGCATTGGGTTTCTTCTTTTAATTGCTTCCGCAAAACGCTGCTGCTGCCACTGCTGCTCTTAACGCTTAAAACGATTACGGAGCATCGTCCATAGAAAGCCAGCCAAGAGCTCCCAAAAAGCCAAAAGAAAACTTGAAAAATGGTGTTAAGCATTTACACGTGCCGCAACCATAAAATATCATCAAACAATGGCTCACTCCGGTTAGAGATGCTCGACTTGGAGGAGAGTTTCTTATAAAGGAGGTTATAGGGAAGTAACACCAAAATATCCTAGGAAACTACAGATATAGAAACTATAATTAAAGTACTCTGACTGAATTGGTTTCCCAAGGTCTAGTAATTCTCAATGGATCGCCCAAAGCCCTCGGTTGAAACATTTTGGGCCCTGCACGAAGAATTCAAGAGTCCCACAGCCACACCACAGAAAAGCTAAACAAACAATACCGAACAAATAATGAAAGCCAGAAATGGAGTTGGACGAAGCAATAAAATTTCTTCATTTCTCGGACAAGTGAGTTGAATGGAAAAGGTGTCATTGCAGCTGAGAAACCAGAGCACAGCACGCGGTAACCACTTTGGAAGCATGGCCCGACACCTCCCGACCCCCGAAATATTTTTTTTTCATTTTAGTGGGGAAGGGGAAGAGATACGACTTATAAGAAATCAAAGGTAGTACCTCCAGTCCAAAATAGTTACCTCCCCGTAGCACCTAACTGGCCCGGGGTTTTCATGAATGAATTTATGATGGGTTGCGTGGCTGAGTTGCGTTCTACTGCCATGCTTTTAATTAATCATTTAATCACGTTTTTTTTTTTTTATTCATAAATTATGAAACGTGACTTTTGGAGGGAATGGGTGAAAAAAATATATTTGTCAATTGCTTGTCGGGGACATTTATGGGCATAAATTAACCGTCGAGTTGTATATTTCCTTGAAATCGTAGAGTTATTTATGGTATTGGCTTTGCTTTCTTATTTGATAGTTTTAAGGGTTTTTAATAAGGCCATTTCTAGCTTCAAGTTACTGATAACATTCAACCCGACTATCGACTAGCAACCTGAGTATATGTGACCGCAGTCCATGGGCGTGGCTATCCTGTCGCAGTCAGCAAGTCACCTAATGGGTTGTCTAATATCCTTTAACTGCCATCGGGCCATTAAAAAGCATAATGTCATTTAGTAATTAATTTTCATGTTAGTTCCGTTTCCAGGAGATACAAACGGATGGGTGGAGAGGTAGGACCTGAGGGTAGGAGCCACTTTGTGGGGAGGGCCGAGGCGGGACCGAGGAGGGCGCGGCCAAGTTGGGAAGCTGCTGCTCCTTGCTCCTAGTTAAATTCAACTCCACACCCAACGAACCGAGCAAACGAGATACTCACACACCACAAATGCACATCGCTCCTGAAAAACGCGCCAAACATGTCCTACCTCTCGCGCGTTTCCAGTGCGCAGGATGCTGGTCCTGAAATGCATTTGTGTTTGCCGGGTGCCGTTCCAGCTTCCATTACTACTACGGGCATTTTACTACGTTTTATCGATCCATCTTTATATGTATATATAAGTACGTACGTCGTGCTCTGTCGTGTGGCTCGGGCTGGCAGTGTGTATCCTGTATTCCGCTGCTGTACGCCCAGCCAAAAGGAACAGGACCAAAGCGAAGCCGAAGCTTCGGTCGTGCGCCGCCAAGGGTTCATGATGTTGGGCGAGGCCACATCAAGAGAGCGGCAATCGGAGAGGAGCCCCCTCCGGTTCACATTCCTCTTGATTCCTTGCCCTCGATGGCAGCAGCTCCCCTGCATCCTTGAATCCTTTCCTCGGATGCAGGCTCTCTTGCACCCGCTCTCGGTCTCGTTCTCGTTTTCGCTCTCTTCCCGGCCATTGACCTCTGATGCCAAACAAAATCGGCGGGCACTTATTAAATAGAGAAGTGCATGTGGGAGTGGGTGATCCGAGTGGGTGGTGGATGCAAGGAGGGTGCACTCGACCACGGTCCAGGGAATTGCAAGTCCAAAAGGAATGGGTGCTTTTGGTCTGGATTGCCGTGAATTGGATTCTGTGGTGCCCCCCAGACTTCTCGCTGGAGCTGGAGTTGGAGCTGCCTTTCGGCCAACTTCAGAGTTTGTTTTGTGTTGTGTAAATTACGTTATTTACGTGTATATTGCTGACCAGAGTTCCGGATAGCTTTTGTTGTGTGTTTCTGATGATGATGGGGAGCTCCAAATTGGATAAGCCAGTACTTTTCGGTTTCTGCAAACTGTTTCAAGTATTGGGGCAGGTATTAGGGGGAAAAACACAAATCTAATTCAAAACAAATCTTCATGGGGGTTTTAGCCACAATTCAAATTTTAAACAAAATATTTCAAAAATCTCTAATATTCGATTTTGAATTAAATTCTTAACTGAAAGTTGGTTTGAAAAGCGCCACTACGGAAATCTACAGAGGCTCTTTTCTACTTCCACAAACATGTATTTCTCCATGTCAAGTAAATCATTTTTACAAGTACACACAATAATGTATTATTCAACACTGAATGCCGCGAAACTTCTGGTTTGAATTTGTAAGGTTTTCAACCGAAACTCGACAGGGGTACAGAGTTTTCGCAGGTGTCTTCCTCGCTGTGGGGGAGATGGTGGATAGGAATTAATAGCACTTTATAGATAAACGCTTCTCACTTGTCAATGCGCCGCAAAAAGTTTTGAATTTGCTGGTTTTTTCCAATCAGGGCATAAAGGGCGGCGAATCCATGGAAAGCCTGAAATTATCAGGTGACTTATGTGAAGTTACTAGTAATAGTAAGCCTATATGCCAACTTACCGAACAGAAGCAGACGGCATAGTTGAGATGCGACCTCTCCTCCCTGTAGTAGTTGAAGGCGAAGGAGCAAACCCACACGAACCAGACCACCGCCGTGTAGACAAAGTACTTCCAGAAGGATCGGAAGCGGTTCCTTTCAATGGACTCGAACCTCTTCTCTGTCTCAATCTCCGGCTGTTCGCTGATGTAAATCAAGCTGAGGATGTAGAAGAATCCGCTGATGGCACAAGCCACAAACACAGGGGCGTACAAGTAGAGCATGATGGACCAGTTACGAGCTGTGGATGCACTTCAGTTAGAGATTAAACCAGGAGAATCATCAACCACTCACGATCAAACCAGCAGGTATCTCCCCCAAAGACCAGCCGAGCTCCGTAGTAGCTGAATCCCACATAGAAGGACCAACCGATGGCAATTATCACGATGGGGGTGAAGATCAGCCAGAACATGAGCTTCGTGAAGACCACGCCATGGAAGCTCAGGTAGAGCTTGAAGGAGATGAAGCTCAAAATGTAGAAGGATAAGACCAAGTACATCAGGGTCAAGCTAGCTGAGGGTCAGATTATAGAAGTTTTGTATGTCTAGAAAGTAAATCCAAGAGATCACTCACGTAGGATACGACAGGCGGCATTGGAGAGGTTCGAGGGGTTGTGGAGCGTCAGATAAGCCAAGAGAGCATATCCCAAGATCATGCAGATCGAGTAGGCCTTGATGGCTACACCGTAGAAGCTGTTGCGCATCTCCGAGCACAGCAGATACACCATTAGTACAATAAACATGGATATTATGGAGATCAGAAGACCTATCGAGTGGGAGGGGCAATAAAATCGAATCACAATCAGATGAAACACATTTCTCTGGAACTTTCTTAGCAACTTGGAGCGTTATTAATAAAATGCATAGTTTTATGTTCTGTATTAAAGCGGAGGGTTTCTCTCAGTGTGGTAGAAGATAATCTCACACCTCCAAACCATCCATCGACACCAGCGGTTTTCTTTTGTTATTTTAGTAATTACTTTCATACGCGTACTATTTTTAAAACACAAACATTGGCCCACCAGAAATGGAAAGCAATCGAATGGCCTGTATCACTGCACAAGGCCTACTTACATATGGCATAGGTCCACTCCCGTACTCCCAGCACAAAGTGGAACTTCTCGGGAGCACAGGCCAGCGGCTGCCAGTCCCAGGTGGAGTTGCCCAGGAGCAGGGGCGTGAAACAGTAGTGCTTGGAGAAGACGTGACCCCGATGGCTGACCGTTCCGTTCTGGGGATAAAAAAAGAGGTTACCGATATCCGAAAGAACCTCAAGCTCTAGTTCTAGTTTCAACCTCATGAAGGGTCCAGTGCACGTACTCGGAAGCCTTGGTGACCGGCTTCATGTGCTTGCAGGGAGTGTCGATGTGAATACTGAAAGCCGGGCCCAGCTCCAGCTGCTGGAGACTGCCGTTGAGGAGCTGGACCTCCATGTGACTGTGGGTCGGCAGAGTGGGAAGTCCCTTTCTGGGAACCGAACACAGTCTGGTGTCCGCGTCGTAGAGCTGTCCGCTCGGGCAGCAGATCCTGACACAGGGCTTTATACGGCAGACGCAGGCGCGGAGATGCTTTCTAGCCGGGATGCGGATTCCATTCTCGATGACAAAGTCGTAGACGGCAACCAAGTGTTGGGGGATCGGTGTCCAGTTGTAGAAGTAGGTCACATTGCCGCCGACACTTCCCGGAGTGCCGGTGATGTTAGCAGTGTCAATGAAGGCGCAAGGATAGCGAGTTTCCTCGTGGAAGCCCAGACTACTGTGCCTCGAGAGGATGCCCAAAAGAACCAGAAGAAGGAACTGCGCCATTGGAACAGGCACTCGGTCGTCTCCGGCCGCGATCTCACTTACAGACTCTCTGTTTTTGTTTACACCACAGCACCGGATTTATGCGTGTTTACCTCCACACGATTGCCAAACCAAAATCGAACTGAATCGAAAAGAAAATGGAATGGAATCGATTCGAATGGATTCCGTGGAAACCGAGAAGTACATTTTCGATGACGTAGTCGGGCAGAGCGTAACTTTTGGGGCGCAGGTGGATCTTGAGCACCTGGCGTAGTAAGGAGTAGGGCGATAGAAAAGTTTGTACAAAAAGAAAAGATCTCAAATATGAAGATTTTTAATGTATTTAATGAATATATTAACATAAACACACATCTATTTATTCGGCATGTGTGGATCTAAAAGAAAACTATCCTATAAACATCGGAGTTTGTGGATAAGCAATCATATCCCGACCAACTATAGTGATGTGACTGTAGCCTTGTAGGGAGAATCTGTAAGAAAATTGGATTTTAGAAAGAGAACATGTAGGTTTTTAGATTTCCCACCAACCTGGAGATTTCAGGTCTCCTTTCTCATCGAATTTGTAGACTCGAGCATTGATGACACTTAGGTCTGTCTGGCTGGACTCGCTATTGGACAAAAAATAGAACCATTAAGCCACTAAAGCCCCTAGGATTTAAAACTTAGTAACCTACACATTAATGGCCCACCAGGACTTTACGTGAAGATTCTTTCCCAGCAACAGGATGAACCCAGCTATGGCCAGTCCCAGGATGCAGATGCCGCTCCAGAAGTCAATGATGAAGAAGTGCTCCCGCAGCCTGGCCATTGTGTAGACCACTATTTCGCGAATCCAGACGGCGAATACACCCACTATATAGGCACTGAATGCGTAGAAGCTGGAGAGTAGAGTAAAGGATTAAGTTTAACTTTCTTGGATAAATCAAGGATGAACCTACTGGGTCTTCACGATCCGCAACTGATTTCCGAGAATGTACTGGGTGTCCGGTGGCAGTTCGTATATGGAAAAGTATGCCTTTAGGCAGCACACAGAGCTGAACACCAACAGGATTATGATGGGCGTATAGAAGTATATTAAAATGCCCCAAAGACGAACTGCAAAAGGCAATATATAATATCTTAAGAGATTCTTATTCATATGCTAATAAAACCCACCATCAAACCAGCAGTAGTCCTCTCCGATGCCAGGCTTGAAGTGCTTTGGCAGCTTGGAATCCTGGGCAAAGGACACAGCAAACCGCAGGCCAATGATGGCCAAAACAGTCAAGGTATACCACAGTTGGCGGACCCAGTTCCTCATAGCCTTCTGGCGGAACTTAAGAAGAAAATCGAAGCTGCAAATCGCCAGGAATCCAAAGGACAACATGATGCAGGTGTATGCCAGAAAGCCTTTTAAAAAAAACCATAATAGTTAGCTACAGCTTTCAAGAAGCTTTCAATAGTTACCTATATTCCTGCAGGACCCTTTGGACAACTTGACAGGATTCTTCAGGGCCAAGTACACCAGAAGGGAGTAGCCAACGATCGTACAAAGAAGGTACAAGATGACCAAGTGTCCATAGTGGCTCTTTCTGGCATCTCTCACGGATGCCAGCAGGGAGACGATAAAGATGTGGATGATAATGGCGATAATACAGCCTGAAAAGAAAATATTTATTCCATAAGTCCATACCACTATCTTTGGATGACTTCACTCACATATGGCGTAGATCCAGACCCGATAGCCCGTTTGGAATCGCTCGCAGCTGATCGGAGTCAGCTCCCACTGCTCGGGCTTGTGCTCCAGGGGACTGAAGCAGTACTCGTCCGTGCTCCAGAGCCGGTCGTCCCTGAAGAGCGTGCCGTTCTCGAATAGATCCCACTTCCAGAAGTTTTCGTGCTTCCGATCCACAAACTTGTTCCGGCAGCCCAGTTCCGTGCGCACCAGGAATCGGTCCTTGATGCGGACATTCTCCACCGACCCATTGCCGTAGGTCAGCCCGACATGGGTGGACTCCCGGATCTGGTGGGGCTGCGTGCAGTTCCAGTTCTTTGAGTCAAAGACCAGATCCGGGGGACAGCAGAAGCTGATGCACGACTTCTGCAGGCACGCGCAGCCGCGCAGGTGCTTCTTGGCGCGGTACTGCACTCCGTCGATCACCTGGAGGCGATCTCTTCTAGATTACTTGGACCTGACTACCTCACTCTTCCTGTGCTTACCTTGAAACTGTACTCTGCTATCCTGTTGGGAGGAATTACCAGTCCAGCATAGGAGTACGAACCGTCCTTTAAACGGAGTCCATCCGTGATGTTCACCGTGTCCGCGTAGGCACATGGGTGATCGATGGTGGCTATCTCCAGGGCCGCCACGCCCACGGACAGCCCCAGAGCCAGAGGTATAAACCACAGCGCTGGCATGAAGCAATCTGCCACTGACGTCACAACTCGATAATTAAACAAACAAATACGCGGGCGATTGCCGTTGAATTAATACAAAGTAAAGAACAGTCTACAACAATCCGAAAAGATCTGTGAAGTGACAACGACGCTGACGACGGTGCGGTCTAAAAACGGCTGCGATTGCGGCAACGACAACGCCAAAAAGAACCACCGCCGAGTAGACTCTCCGGCCCATTCTCCGCTCTCTCGCGCGGCTAGCAGACGACACAACCGCCACAGCAGGGCAGCTCCATGCTGGCCAAGAATAAAAAACAGACTGGCTGATTAGTCAACCAGCCCCAAAACCAGACCTGTCCACAACCAGCCGGTAGAGCCGTTCGGCAGTCAAATTCTTCGCTCTGCCAGCCAATCTCGACATCAACTTTTGTGATGTGATGGCCGCCACCACCTTATCGAATCCAGTGATGGCTTTATTACAAATATTACCAATAAAACTTTATTTTCATAGCACTAAATTTCTCGAAAACCAAGCCTTTGTTTTCCAAGACGTGATATCAGCTAGTCTTTCTAGGTATCTCATGCGATCGCATTTTATGAATCCAATGGATTGAAAAGCTTTTATTCGGTGGATAGGTGTGTGTCTGGTCTAAGCTGCTTTCGATCAAACACAGGTAGTGCGTTTCCCAGCTAAAGTATATTATTTTGGAGAGAAAAAGGTCCAGGTCCACCCTATACAATAAGAATAAGATGTAACATACGATTCGATTTCATCTTTGGCTTTATTAAGCTTGACATAGAAGTATAACTTTAGTTTCTTTTATTATATTATAACCATGTAGATATCGTAATTGTATGTGATATGAATGAGTTGAAAGATATTACAATTCTCGATTTGAAGGCACATAGATCTTGTATACAGGCATGTAGTTCAGCAACTATGCATTTCTCAAATAATTCTAGCTTCATAAATACTAGGTATGGCGCTGGAAAGCGTGCTTATATAACTAATCAGGTTGTTCACGGGTAACAGAACATAACAAAGAAATTATGTGGAAGAGGATGGTTGGGTGGTTGGGTAGTTGGGTAGGGGATGGTGGCTTCCTTCTTAAGTAGTGTCTTTTCCAATAGTACATCCCGAGGGTGAGGGTGGATCGTGTGTTGGTGCTTCTAGAGTTGGGATGACAGGCATTATGTTATCTAAGCTAATCAATTGGCCCAAGAGATCTCCCTCCTTAGTCCTGACAAAATGGGGTTATTCGATACTCGGCCCGAGGCGGGAACAAGTTCTGATGCTGATGCTCAGCGGAAGCTGGTGGTGCGCTGAGGATCCCCACCACCGCCACTCATCATCAACGGCTTCTCCACCGACGGCTTCTCGTGCAACGACAGGTTGGCCACGCTGCTCGACGTCGTCTTGGTGGAGTACTGGCTCTGCCGCTGGCTTCCCTCGCTTCCACTCGAGCACCTGGTATCACGATGTCCATTGAGTCGGCAGTGAGGAATAGACAATGTCGAAAAATCTAATTAGAAGGTGTTGGTTAGGTGCCTTGGAAAGGGTTAAAGAAAGCACACATAGACAGCGATAGACCCCATTACCATGCAATGACTTATAGAAACGAGTGATTTTTCGAGGATGAGAAGGTTAGTGGAGAAGTACCAGTTAGTATTGCTGCTGCACTCGGTGTTTACCTGCGACCTGTAACTCTTTAATCAGATAGTGGCCTTGGGGCTTGTTGGTGGGACGGTGGCATTGGCCACCGCCTTCAGATGTATCCTTTTGGGCAGCACGTTCGTGTCCGAGGCAATGGATGTCGAGGTGGTGACCGAACTCGTGGCGCTCGATCCCTTTTTCTCCAGAAATCTTCACAGGACAGAAGATGGTTGATGGGGGTTGGACACGTTTACAAATGGACACATATTATAGACGCAAACATAAGTGGGTGTTTAGAAGAGGGCGCTTAGTATTTGGTTTCAGTGTTTAGTGGTTTTTGTTCTTGTGGCTTAGAGATGAAGGCGGAAGGCAGCACTAGGCTGGCTCGGCTGAAGATTCGGGAGTATGTTTCTTGTCAGTGTCGGGCTTAATGCTAGATGGCTGGCTGTTTCTGTTGCTGGCGAGTTTTAGGCTAAGCAACATCGAAAGCGGTCTGACAACGAGAACAGTACAACAGAAAATATAGTCATCGGTTGCGATTAGTCGGGCTATTTCGATGATCGATGATCCCCATTGTCTTCCCCCTGCAATAGCATAAATAACCCCCCGAATTCGAAGGATCTGCGAGCATCTGCATCTCTGGTTAGTGGAAAGCAACACCAATCATCAGAGGAGCTGCTTACTCGATGGGGTAAGAGTGGCTTCGTCCCAAATCAGACATCGTGAGAGTGGATGCCGCTGGTGGAGGCATTGGAGAAGGCGTTCCGAATGACAACTAACTTTCGGATCTGGTTGGAGGCGTCCATGAAACGCTGTCGCATCGAGAACGAGCTCGCCCCCAAAGTCACGCTCTCGGTTTGCCGCAGACTTCGCACCCTTATGGTTCTGGGGAATGTTTAATATTCGAGGAACAGATTTACACAAAGATGTAAGGGGCAGTTGGGACAAAACGATATACACGGACATGGCTACTTTAAAGAGGACATTTCCGGAGAACGGTACGAAGAATTCAAAGAAAGGCCCGAGGGCCACACTCACCTGTTTGTGATCAAGTGCTTGACCTTCTTCTTCATGACGAACAGCATGAATATCAGGAAGCCCTGCATGGCATTGCACAGATCCGAGATGTAGAAGAGCCTGGACAAGTTCTTGTCGTTGCCAACGAAGAAGGAGACGAGCTCCGATGCCCAGGTGACGCCCATGATCAGGAAGAGGCGAAGGAAGAGTCCGAACCTGAAAATGTGGAAACGACGGGCCCGTCTTAGGGGAGTTGAATGGAAAGCACTGGCTTCACTCCACTTACTTGTCCTTCTCGGTGCGCAGGTTCTTGGTGCTGTTCTCCCCAGCTATGATCTTCGCCATTTCCCGCTGCACGCCATGGATCTTGATGGCCGTCATAATGAACATAACCGTGTTGGCCACCACGATCACCATGATGGGACCGTAGAAGTAGATCATCGCCGACCAGTTGGTCATGTCCAGCCAGCAGTAGACTCCGTCTCCAATTCCCGGCTTCAAGTTCGACGGCCAGTTAGTGTGCTCCTGGGCAACCCAGGTGAAGATGAGGAACACCAGTGCCAGGCCCCAGGAGTACAGGGAATAGAAAAGGAAGCGCTTCTTCTCCTGGAAGCGATTGATGCCACGAGTCCCGCGGAAATTGTGCCACAGATCGAAGCTGATCACGTTCAGCCAGAGGTAGGCGGACATGAAGAAGAAGTAGGCCGTGTAACCAAAGGACTTGCAAGTGAGGCCATCAGGGTTGATGCTCTTCTTCAGCTGGACCACGCACAGGGACGTGTAGCCCACCGAGAGTCCGACCAGGTAGCAGACGAGGCTCTTGCCATGCTGATTTCGCAGCTCCGGGATCAGCAGGTATACGGCGATGGTCAGCATCATGAAGGGTATGGAAAACAGCATAGCTTAGGGGAGGATAAAGATATATCAGTAACTATAGGAACTAATAACCTAATGGTCCACTCACCATAGGAGTTAATGATCTTGACCGTGCTGGGCTCGTCCGCCATGTCACAGTTGGCTGGATTGAGACTGTACATCAGATCCGTTTCGTTTACGAACGTGGGCACCAGGCAGTACTGGTTCTTCTCGATGAAGACACCATCGTCCACGCGAAACATGGATCCGTTCTGGAAGATCAAGTACCCATCGAAGTCGTTTATTTCCGGCTGCAGGGAGAACATCTTGGCGCACGGCCGGAAGCTCTGGACGGCAAACTGCTGGGAGATGTTCACCTCCATAGTGATGTTGTGGGCGAAGGTCACGTTGAGCACCGGCTTGGGCCATTCCCGGTGGTCCATGGTGTCGTTCAAGCACTCGCCTTTCAACGAGTTGTATATCTGACCCCAAGGACAGCAGATATTCAGGCAGGGTTTCAGCTTGCAGACGCACCCCCTAACGTGGTTCGGGACCTCCACCCGGTCCGCCAGAGACCTGAACACATAGTCGTAGTTGCCCACGAGGTGCTCCGGGATGATGAGGCCCTCGTACTCGTAGCTGCCGTTCGGGAAGCGTGTGTAGCCCGTTAGGTTGACGGTGTCGTGGAACTTGCAGGGGACATGAGTGCCTTCCTTTGGCGGCGGCTCGGCCATCACGTATGTCCCGAAACCGAGGCCCGGGATGAGGCGAAAGAAGAATAGGCACAGAACTCCCAGCATGGTGACTCCGCAATAGAAGGATCCACCGTTCTGCTGGATTTTTTTCGGCATGCTGAAGCTTCTGCAGGAGAACGGAAATGAAAATGTTAAGTGTGTACAGGAAGGTGTGTTTCTGGGGTCTTTTTTGCATATTATTGTTCTTATCTTTTGTCATTAATACCCGAGTATTCCCTTGAGATATATTTTGTAATAAGAATTTAATTAAGGAAAGAAAAACCTGTCCTAAAGTGTACCATTGGGTATTTAGTTAGTCGTAAACTACGGCTCTGCATGGTATGGGTATTTAATTTGGGGACATTGGGGAAAACAGACCTTGGCCAAGCCATGTGAATCATGCAACAGGTTGTCGGACAGACGGAAGCAATTAGAGGAGGAACGCGCCCAATGTGAGCCACCACAGGACATCAATCATAAGTCCTGTCCGCGGGGAGTGCGTCTAAATGGACTTGACAACAAATATGAATTCGTGTTAAATTGGTAGTTACTGCCGCAGTGTGTCAATAACGACGACGCCGAGCTTCCCACGTCCTGACAATCTGCTCCTGACTTGGTTGGTCTGTTTGGTTGGCCACCACCACCACCTCCTCTGCCTTTTTAAGCGGTGCTAACGAGCCTCCATAAATTCATTACAAACGCGAAATGGTATACCTTCGGATGGGCTATCTTATCGGCGTCATTAGGCTGTGGTCCTAATTCATTGATCCGCTGATTGTTTGCCATTGGGCCGGGAGGTGGACATGGGGGAAAGGGCTAACCTGCGGCAAGCGCGTGGGTTACGAAATTAGCATAAATTCACGGGAACAGAAGCGGGGCCGGAGGACTAGAGTAAACACTTAAACTCCATATTGATTGACAATGGGGCCGGAGTGAAATCAGTGGGAGTGGGAGTAAAAGTGGGGCACTTATCATTTAACAGAAAATTGGACCAATTAATCGGCAAGCACTACACTTGGAAAATTTCAACGAATCACCTTTGGCCTTTACACACACTCACACAACCTCCAGCGATTTCAAGTTCGAATGTTTGAAAAATAATCAAAACATGTGGAACATTAAAATAGGGAAAACAATTGGCCATAAAATTGATTTACGGTATGTTATCAATTCTCCAAACACCCCTCTCTATAAGCATTTGAAAACAATTTTCAATTCGAATTTCCATTTTTATTTTCGACTGTGTTTTGGGTATTCGAGGCTCGATTGGCCAAACAATAAAGTATTTACTTAAGAGTATGGGGTGTTCGATGAGATAGTGATCAATGAACTAATTAATATATTATTTTAAACGGAGCTTATACTATATGATTGATGTGTCAGTTGTCTTTCAATAGTAATGGATATCTATGTAAAAATATTAAAATGCCATAGTTAGAACTTGCTTGTTCAAAAGTACTTGGTGGATTGAAATGCCAATACTTGCGAAGATGGCTGATATGTACATATGTATATACATATATTGACTGACGCTCTCTATAAAATTTGTTGCTTTTCTTTCGAGTTGCTTATCGAAAAGATAAAGACGAATGGGCCAACGCCGCCTAGGTAATGTCTGACAAAGGCAAACGACTTTCTTACTTATTTATAAGTGAAGCCCCTTTCGATACTTCTACTACTACTTTTGCGACTACTTACAGATGTTTTGCGATTCGACTTTTTAGGTTACTGGTCTTGGTCTGGACGATTATATGATTTATTCTGATAATTTGGTGGTTCTCCATCGTCAGGATAGCTCACGAAGATGGAGTGAGTCATAAGTACTTCAAGAGTCAGACACTGGTTTAGTCACTTCCCTTTTAAAATTTGGAAAACACAATGAAAATGTCGAGTTGGGTTCACGCGGCGTATGCGCAATAATCAGAAAACGATCACCGACATCGGAATATATGAATATTTGAATTAATATTCTGGAAGCGTGAGCATAACGAGGCTAAGACGGTCTGTCCTATGCGGACATGGGCATTATATATTTTGCACGGAAGCGAATATGAGCTCGATCGAACTCAGCTTACCCACAAAAATATGATATCAGTGGTATTTCTTCTTTGTTCATATAAAGGCTTTTTGTTTGTTTGGCTTTTTTTTTTTTCTTTCGGTTAAAACTTTTTGGCGCTTATCACGTATGTATGCCCGAAGTCGAGGGGCTTCTTACTCAAGTCTTGAATTCGGAGACATTCATTATCACGCGGGTTTCTGGGTAGCTGCCCCTAACGAAGAAGTGGAACTAATCGCACAATGACAGAGGATACTTCCAGCCTGGAGAACTCACCGCAGTGGTGCGGTGGGTTTTGGTCAGATAAGCGCTCGATTACAGGGGCGTCGCCGCCCCGTATGGCCCCCTTTCGGGTTCCTCCTCCTCTAGCTGGGTGTTTTCTGTTTTCCTCCCAAACAAACACTTTCCACTACAAATTTTTAATAGCTGAACCGTTGACGAGTTCGGTTCTTTGAATGGTACCGAAGATTTCGTGAGAAAATTCCAATTTAAGTATTTTTAGACCCGCCGATTCTGATGCCACTGTCTGCGAGTTGTAAACAAAGGCGAGGGCCTTTTCCACATATTCGTTCTATCAATTTGTTGCCATTAGAGTGGGCGTCGGGTGGCGAGTTGGCCAAATAATGTATCCCTGACACTTGCCCCCACCGGGAAGCTATCCAGCGGATCAGATCCCATGCGGAGCCCCCCACAACTGAAAAGATAAATGGCCGTCAACTGGTGATCTTTCTGGCTGATTGTGTGAAGTAGTATCCCCATATACTAGATATTTAGCACTTCTATGGAAACACTTATCTATAAAAATTCCAACCATTTCAAAGGGGTTTCTTGTTTCCAGCTGACAGCTGAGAATGTATTATGTGGGTCCAGTGCATCAAATGGCAATTGGCTAATTAATTTGCGAGTGCATTTAGCTTATCATGTAATTTCATAGTTGGGACACCCTACACCGGAAAAACAAGACATTGAAACCGAACTAAACCTCCTCGGAACTCCCATGTGCGTGATTAAAACAATTTAATGTAAATTTAATCGTATTTGTTGCCTTTGGAGCTTGGGACCAAATATTATTTATACTAATACAATTTATATTATTTCCAGGGAGGGAAAATAGCTATTATGAGTTCTTATCGTATTCTCTGGGCGAAGAAAAATTAGAGTGAAATAAACAGACCTCGAATATAAACAATAAACAATATTTTCAAGATGTTTCAACAGCCATTTCCATCCGAAAGTGCGAAAGTATAAACATTTATTTAAATCGTATTCTGCTAGCACTGGATATTGGTGGATAGCCCAGATGCATCCTTGGGTGGGGGTGGTCAGCTATTTCCTTCATTAATGTCCACTGTTTCGTGACTCAGTCCCCTAAGAGGAAACGAGAACAGGTGCTTGGACATACTAGTTTTACATGGAATGAGTTTTCCATTCTGGTTTTTTCACATTAATGTATGTAGCTTTGTAGAGTCCCCCCAGTCGTATAATACATGTTTTAATCACAATAATATACTTTGTTAATTTAATTATAACTTTTAATTTTAGCTTGAAACTCCCCCATAGTTAAAAAAAAGACTGTAAAACTAGAAATATTAGTAACTTGACAATGTTTCAGACTCACCTATAGGTCTGCCAACCAAACAATGAATAATTGCACCTTTCAGTTGTTATTTGCCGATCCACAGAGGTATTTATCTGGTACTTCTAAAGAACAAATACTTGATTTTCGCAGTCTTCCGTGTGAATGTGTTGAGATTACGGCTAGGCTCTGTCGTTTTTCAAAAGCCTCAACGAAACATGGTTTGTGTTTTTAAATTTTATTCCGAGTTTTTTAATGTTTAAGGTGAGTTTACTTGGAAAAAAAAAATAAACTGGTTTTGAAAGAAGATGCGAATGGCAGTGGGTTACCGCACCAGAAATCGTCACATACACTGTGTTTATAACTAAATGCCCCTCCTTTCGCAATGCCCCTCCACTGGCTAGTCCACTGAGAAAAAAATGGAGAGTTGCGGGAATTCCCCTGGAAGTGGGTGTAAATATGCGAACACACGCGGACCGGTTTGGGTTTGGGAGTGGATGAGAGTATCTACAACAATATACGACGGTATGCGGTTGGGGCTAAGGCACCGGCAAAATCACACGCTAGATAGCAAATTAATTAAAACTGGCACTTTTTATTCACATTTCCAATATTATATTGGCTTTATAAAGAATCCGAGCTTACTTGGATTCCCACCACGTCCGACGACGTGAAACTAAGTGACTGGCCAAATACGCCGCTTTCCGGGAGCTACTCCACGAATGATAGCGCCTGTTACCGGAATGTTAGCAGACTGTTAAGGGACTGTTAAGTGTGGTCCGTCTTATCATTCCCCGGCTTGGGGTCTTAAATACACCCACCCACCCAGTGCTGATAATAAAACAGTTGTGGCTTCGTTGTTTTCAATGACTATCCAAATCAAACCAAACAGACCCACAATGCGAAACTTGATCGAGTGCCAAAAGGGAGACTGTAAGCACAAAAAATAAACAATTATGGGACGTGAATGGACGTTTCGAGTAAAGAGGAGGCCCCGGGGCAAACGCAGACACTTGTTGCGATGACTCAAAGTGGCCAGCGAGTTGTGACTTAATTAGCCCACCGTAGGAACTGTTGTGGACTAGAGCGCACCTCTCCGAGATAAAAGCCAGTTAAGAAAATTATTTTGTTTCTTATCTTTAAACTATAAACGTATAAACATGACTTGATTAAAAGTTTGACCCGAAGATTTGATGGTGTTTCCCTAGCCTTTAACCTTTTCTGGAGAGTAAACTAGACCCAGGAAACTTAAAAAAAATACCTATTGGCACGTAGAGTCGAATTAAAAAACTACGGGACGTGTTCAATGCATAGAAGAGACCCAAAAAGTAGTTTAGTTAAGGCCAATAAGACTAAGTAATCAATGTTTCGGTCGAAGGTGCAAGCTCCTGAACAGCGTTTGTTATGAGAGTTATCAAATTATATTTTTTATGGTTAAATGCCCATTAATCCAGCTTTATGGCACAAACGTGCCGAAACAAGCCAGGTTTTTTCACCGATTTTTGATGAACTTCAAAAAAAGCCAAACACACACTGGCTTTGACATTGAGCCGACACATAGAAATCACTATGAAAATCAGTGCGAAACCACAATTGTCTTCACACAACGCGTCCGATTGTAGGTGGGGAGCGCGAAACAACTAAATCGCATTATAGGCACAAGGAAAGATAAGTCCGGTGATGTTTCGGGATGCCGAGACCTTGAGTTAAGTAAACTCTCTGCTCGCCCCTATTAATGGGGCTTAATCAGCAGGATTTTTTTTAATTAGCACACACTTGGTCGTATCACTTGGTCGATTGGCACTCTGTTTAGGCACTATGCAAATTTGTTTTGTTAATTACTAGCAGAGGTGTGCTGCCGCGCGGGTTAGCTGCTCGGATAATTTTGTATCTGAATTGAAGTATCCAGCTTTCCGGTCAAAATTTCGACTTCTTCCGCGGGCTGGTATTATTCGTATTATTAGCTGGCCACATTGGAGGGTCACCACTCTCTTGATTTTTCCTCTCTCCTTGCTCACAGTCATGTCTCTTAAGCTTACCCTCTCGGGCTCTCTTAGACCGGCTCTGTTTATTTTGATTAAAAAAAAATTTTTTAAATCAAATTCCAAACGGCCCCCAAAAATTAAAAAAATGTTAAGACTTTTCATTTTAAATAAAAACAAGAAAGGAAAGCTAACTTCGGGCGGAGCCGAAGTTTATATACCCTTGCAGTTAAAACCGGATATATATCGCAAACATCGGATATAGTTGGCCGATCCTTATGGAAATAGGAATATATAATCCAATTTATTACGATACAAAATCTAAAAAAAGTCCCAAACTTCTATCTTCAAAAATACGAAAGTTGATATTTCTACCAAATACCATTTCCGATCGTTCAGTTATATGGCAGCTATGGGATATAGTCGGCCGATCCTAATGAAATTTGATGGGTTGGATCAACTGACCAAAAATAGAATCTGTATTAAATTCCAGCTTTCTATCTTCAAAAACACGAAAGTTGGGTCATTTCCGATCGTTCAGTTATATGGCAGCTATAGGATATAGTCGGCCGATCCTTATGAAATTTGGCATGACGTTATGTTTTGCCAAAAATAGCTCTCATGTCAAATTTGAACTCTCTAACTCTAAAGTCTTCATCTAGCTTTCTTTGAGTTCGGACGTCTACTTTTTCGCTCATGTCGCCTCTCGTTTGCACCGAGTGCAGTGCAGAAGTTACTGCTACCCAACTTCGTGGGTGTGAGGCCGTTAGGTGCGCGTCGATCTGCCGGCGTGCCTATCACACCGCTTGTGTTGATTTGCCCTCGGAGGCTATAAAACTACTTATTAACATTCCGAACTTAATGTGGCAATGTGATAGCTGCGTCATTGGAAATGATTCGCATTCCAAAATTGATGAGCTAAATCATAAAGTTCAAGATCTGGAGTCCCGCTTCGAAAGCCTTAATGCCAAAGTTGACCTAGCCCTGGTAAATGGAGCGGCTGTGCCCGCTGGACGCGCCTCCTCGGCTGGGGTGCAAGTTGTTGCTCCCCCTGCTATGCCCACCAGCACAGGGAGCATAAAGGCTGCTCTGGGGCAGGCCCCAACGGCATCTAAGGGGGCTGTCCCGAAGAAGAAGAAGCGGATCAACCCTAATAGGCGCATTCTGGGACAAGCTCCCAGTTGCGCTCAACTTCAAGTGCTTCCCACCTTGAAATACCTTCATGTGGGTAAATTCGCGACGTCTACCCAACCGGATGCATTGTGCAAATTTGTCGCAGATAAGCTGAACGTGGAGCCCAATGATTTAGTCTGTGCTAGGCTGATCAAAAAGGATGCTGACATCAACGCCCTCAAGTTCGTCAATTTTAAATTGGGAGTTCCGGAGCAAAATTTCCCAACAGTCTTCAATGACGATTTTTGGCCTATGTCGGTAAAAGTCAGCCGGTTTGTTCATAGAGAGCCGGCTAAGGTTATTGACCTCCCGGCGATTCTACCTTTACCGCATTCGCAATCTTCAAAAAACCCCCAGTAAGCGGCGCCGCTGGCGCCGTTACATCGTTTTCTTCTCAAGCTGCAGTTCGTCACCCCGATTGCTCTCTGCTGCGCCACCAACAACAATCGGCGTGGGCGTTCATGGTAACGGTTGACGCTGTCTTCAATTCCTCCAATAATTGGCTTCGTTTGCTGATCTATATTCTTCAACAACAACTTTTTTCAAGGCGAGTTGTTTATTTCTTATCTTCACTTCTTGTGGATGCCCAGCAACAACAAGACGATGGTAATCGAGACGTTGGCAGCGCATCGCTTATCTTATCTCTTTTCGTTGGGCCACTCGCTGGTGCTTTCTTTTCGCCGATGGAAGATGTTTATTTACGTTTTGGACCCGTGGGTGGATCTTTGCTGCGTTTGGATGTGCCTGAATATGAACGCTCAATGTTTTCACCTGGCACGGAATCTGCCTTGCTACTGGACTCTCGCTGGTCTACTGATGAGTCTAATGGAAATTTCTATGTGTCCTTGTCGGCTATTTTGCAAGCTATGCGTATTGGATATGCCTCCACATGCACCAGTACCAGGAGTGCACTTTCACCATCACCGCCTTGCCGTCCAATTCCCAGTTTGGACTGTAGCTACTCGTCGTCCTTGGACCCTAATAAAAGCCTAAAAGTTCTATTCCAAAATATATCGGGAATGAGAACCAAGACCCGGATGGTATTCCTCAATTCTTCTGCCTGCGATTTTGATGTAATCATCCTTGTGGAAACCTGGCTCAATGACAAATTCAGCTCCTCTGAGTTCTTCGAGCCTAATTTGTACCATGTATTTCGAAAGGACCGAGATGCATTCAGTACCCAGTGTGAGCGAGGTGGAGGTGTGATCATCGCTATCCGTCGATCTCTTCAGGCTACACCACTGCGCCTTCCGGTGGCCGACCCTTTACTGGATCAGCTTGCGGTCTCAATCCAGGGCGTCCATGGCCCGTTCGTCATCATTGCATCATACATCCCTCCGAACAGCGCATTCAGTATATATCATGCGCATATGGAAAACATCACTAGTGTCTGTGCTAGAACGTCGGACCCTACCGCTTTGATGGTAGCTGGCGATTTCAACCTGAGCTCCATTGTCTGGTCTTGGGACCCGGAATCTCCCTGCATGCTACCTAGCAACGTTCACCAGAGTCATGAAATTGTAGTTTTAGATGATATTTTTAGTCTGGGCCTCTCCCAAGTAAATAATATTTTTAATGATTTATCCAAAATTCTTGATCTTATATTTTTAAATAATTTGATTAATAGTACAGTAGAATTATGCAATGTACCATTAAGTCCTTGTGATATGCACCACAAGCCGTTGGTAATTAATATTGAGTTTTATAGTTTTTTGCCTTCTGCTTCCCCCATTCCATATTATCATCTGAATGATACTAACTTGTCACTTATTAACGCCTCTATTTCAGCCTTTGATTGGGTTTCCCTTTTTTCGGATGGCTCAATCGATGATTGTTATACTAAGTTCTTGGTTGCCCTTTTTAATATTATTGATACTTATGCCCCTGTGAGGGTACGAAGATCCTATAGGCTTCCCTGGTACACAAAAGGTTTAAAAAACTTAAAGAATAGAAGGGATAAGCACTACAAACGATTTATATTGACAGGTGAGACTCGAGCAGGAGAGCTGTACCGGCAATTTAAGCGGGAATTTGATTTCCTTAATAAGTTCCTCTACAATCAGTATATATCCGATGTCGAAGCTAGCCTTCGATCCAATCCTAAAGCTTTTTGGCGGTTTGTTAACAGCAAAAAGTCAAAATCGGACATACCTTCATCCATATGTTATGGTAATTTAGCAGCCGACTCGGATCAGGGCGTTTCTGATCTTTTTGCAAAATACTTTGCCTCTAACTTGGAGCCGAAGGTTCCTTGGAGTGATCATGAAACTCTTCTTAGCATTGAGCCTTTTCTTAATGTGAGTAACATGGACGTTTTGGACGGTGACCTAGTTGAAGCCACTGGACATCTGACCGAGTCGCTCACACCTGACGTGGACGGTATCTCCCCATTCTTTCTTAAGAGGAGTATCGCTTCTCTTTCTACTCCCCTTCAACTGCTGTTCTCCTTTTCGCTCTCTTCTGGTAGATTCCCCCACCGGTGGAAGATTACTTCTATATCGCCTATTCACAAAGGTGGCAGTAGGTGTGATGTTACTAACTATCGACCTATAGCCAAAATTTGCAACGTCGCTAAGATACTGGAGCGGATAGTAACTAAAAAATTGACTTTTCTGGCTCGCAATTTCATATCCCCCAACCAGCATGGTTTTCTGCCTGGGAGGTCCACTACCACTAATTTAGCTGTCTTTTCTAAGCACTGCTTTGAAGCTTTTGAAAACCGATTTCAGGTTGATGCCATTTACACCGACTTCTCCAAAGCCTTCGACAAAGTGTGTCATGCTGCCCTTCTGGCCAAATTATATAAATTAGGTATTCATTCCTGCCTATTAAGTTGGTTCGAGTCTTATCTGGCTGACCGACCTTGCCACGTTACTGTTGGAGACGCTATCTCAAGTCCATTTGTCACCTCCTCTGGTCTTCCACAAGGCAGCTCTCTTGGACCTCTTCTATTTATAATTTTCATTAATGACATCTCGTCATGCTTTCGTCATTCGCACTTTTTAATGTATGCGGATGACCTTAAAATCTATAAAGAGATTAGCTGCATTAGTGACAGTTACTTGTTACAGGAGGATATATCCAGAGTTTACTCATGGTGCTCCCGCAATCTTCTTCCATTAAACTTATCTAAGTGTTTGTTTACCCGTTACAGTAGGCGGTCTCTTGAAATCTGTACGGGTTATTCCATCAACAATTATAATTTGGCAGCTAAAGAAGAGGTGTTAGACCTTGGTGTCTTATTCGACAGCAAATTTAAATTTTCGGGTCACTTAGACTACATTTTACCTAAAGCGTATGCTATGCTGGGCTTTGTTAAGAGGCACGTGAACCAGTTTAAAAGTCCATACTCGAGCCTCAGCGTCTATGCTGCATTCATTCGGTCGAGGCTGGAATATGCCTCAATCATTTGGAACCCGGAGTGTAAAGTTCGTTCCAATAGAATTGAGCGACTCCAGAAAAAATTTTTAAAATTTGCACTTCTGCCTCTAAGGTTTCAGGATCCTGTTCCTTCTTACCAGAGCCGTTGCCTTCTTCTGAACGTTTGCACGTTGGAGGATCGGCGTAAACTGGCAGCGTTAACCTTTTTAAATAATTTAATCGTTAATAACATTGATTGTCCTTTTTTGTTGGGACTCGTTAATTTTAATGTTCCTCAAAGGGACCTTCGTACCTTTGCCCCCTTTCGGGTCAAATGTCATAGGGCCAATTATTTCTTAAATGAGCCGATAGAGCGGGCTCTTTCTTATTTTAATTCTTTGCCGCCTAGCCTCCGAACTGAGTGGGGCTCAGATAAGGGTGTGTTAAAACACAAGTTATTAAGGCATTTATTAAGTTTTTGTTAATTTTGTAGTTTTATTTATTAGGTGTAAGTTGTTATGTTATGTAGCCATGTAAGGATTTGTCCATTGGCGAAATAAATAAATAAATAAATAAATAAATAAAAACACCAAAGTTATACCATTTCCGATCAATCAGTTATATGGCAGCTATAGGATATAGTCGGCCGATCCGGGCCGTTCCGACTTATATACTGCGTGCAAAGGAAAGAAGGGTGTGTGCAAAGTTTCAAGACGATAGCTTTAAAACTGAGAGACTAGTTCGCGTAGAAACAGACAGACGGACAGACAGACAGACGGACAGACGGACAGACGGACAGACGGACATGCTCATATCAACTCAGGAGGTGATCCTGATCAAGAATATATATACTTTATAGGGTCGGAGATGTCTCCTTCACTGCGTTGCACACTTTTGGACAAAATTATAATACCCTCTGCAAGGGTATAAATATATTTAAGTCATTCTTATGTTAGTATATTGGTTAAATTAGTAAAGAAGTCACAAATTGTGGTATTGAGGTATTACAGTAGTAAAACGTAAGTATATTAGTTGAAATTGTAAAGAAATAGATAATTTATAGAATATTAGATCATTTAGTTGAAATAGAAAATTAACAATACATTTTTTTTAAAACACTCAGTCAAACGGTCGGTAATACCCTGATCATTCAAGTTCTTTTCTGACAATTTGCTTAAAGCGTCTATAAATTAATAATTTTTGGCAATTAAAAAATATTAACTTTTATTAGCAAGCTATGATCGTAGAATTTATATTGCTAGAATTCTCGGAAGCTATGATACTGCTACATTAGGGTTGAATTTTGAAGTGAAGAATCCGCTCGTGGTTTACGATTGTTGTTGTGATGTGTAGAGACTCGTAAACTTTTAGGTTTGACACTGGTAGGACTCAAAATATATTTTGATCGGGGCCTAAGAAAAGAAAACTATTATTAAAATTTAATAAAAAATTAGGTAAAACATGCATTACAGGAAAAAGTAAGAAAAAAGCAAGCCAACACCAATATTAATAACGAATAGAAATATTATCGATCCGACATGCAGGATCATAAGTACATTCCATGACATAAAGCCAGTTAAGTTTTAATTCACAAACACCAAAAACCCAAAGAAAATTTTGCGATTTTACCTATTCGAGGTTTTTGGAAAACCTATTCTCGAGAGATATCTCCTCTTCACACCCAGTGGCGTTCTGATCCTCTTTCTCACCCCGAATTCTGCCGATTCGTGCAGATTGTAGAAGCTTGTTATTAATGGACACCACCCCTAATGTACAAAAACTTACCTTTGGCAAATAAGTCGGAAGGTACTGGGCTTCAGGACAAACAATATGAATATAATGATGCCCTGCGACCAGTTTAAGTAGTCAGCCACCAAAAACACATTCTCCCAATACTCGTGTCCTTGGGCCAAGTAGGATCCAATCTCCAGGCTCCAGGTCATGCCCATGATAATAAAGAGCCGTAGAAAGATGCTGTAACTGTAAGGAAAATGGGAGAAATGTGTAGAATAAATCCTTTAAGGACAAAAGATATCCTGCCTACGTCTGCTTATCGGATGTTAGCTTTTGTCTCCTCTCGCTGCGAGCTGTGAAATTCGTAAGATTCCTTTTAATCTGTAGGATGCGAATAGCCGTCAGAATGAACATGGTTATGTTAAAGCTAATCAGGAGCGCCAGCGGTCCATAGAAATAAATCATGGCAGACCATCCTTCAGCTAAGGGTTTCAATATTAAAACCTCCATTAAAATAACCAACTTCGATTTTGTAACCAAACTTACTGTTAATCCAGCAATTATAGAAACCTACTCCTGGCATCCACTTTTCGTTTTGCGGATCATTGCTATCCATAACATGATCCACAGTAAAGATGACTCCGGTTAGGACTCCCGCCATGCCCCAGGCATAAATATTAAAGACCAGGAACCGGTTCTCCGGAAGGGATTTAAGATTGCGTCCCGTGAAGAGGTTCCAAAGGTGAAGGCTTATGACCGAGAGCCAGAAGAAAGCGGCCATTACGAAAAAATAGCCAATGTACCCTAAAAAAAAATCAAAAGTTAAAAAGGACATAGGAAGTTTAAAGTACTTACCGAGTGTTTCACAGAACTTATCTGCCAGTTTCCATAAATCCACAAGGAGGCACAAGTAGCCTAAAAATAGACAAATCATGTAGCTTATGAAACACTTCCCCTGGAAATTTTTCAATTTCTCCACGTAGGCATATACGGATATTGTAAGGACTATGCCTAACAGCGACAATGATAGCACTGAAAATAAAATTTAATTATTATATGCAAACGGTAAACGAGGATTATGGTTATTACTTATTGTCTTTGCAATATCGGGTTCACTCTCAATCACACAATTGTGGGGGAAAATTCGAAAGGACTCTTCCGATTCAATCTTGAGCGGCTGTAAACAGTACTCCCTTTTATCCAAGGTTTTGTTGTCAAAGTGTCGTAGAAATGAGCCATCCTATAAAATAAAAATTCGTTTAATCATTATCGAAAATGGAGGATTGACAACGCAACCTCAAAGATGGTATACTGATCCTGTTCATTCTGGTTATCCACGGGATACAAATATTCACAGGGCATGGGCAGATCCCACTGCACCACCAGGTCCTTGCGGAAGTGTCGTGAAGACACTGATCCGTCTTCGAGGGTGACATTTATATAGAGGTCTTGGCGCTCTAGTTGTTCCTTCAGACTGTCGTCGCAATCCCCATTTATGAGCATGTGATGGGGATGACAGCACAACCTTATACATGGCCTAAGTTTACAGACACAACCCCTCCAATGCTTGGCTACTGACTCCCTGGAGTTATCGGGAAGTAATTTATACTCGTATTCGCCGGTCAAGTGAGGGGGAATCAACACGCCTTCATACAAATACGAATCATTTGGAAATTTCGGGCTGGACGATAGATCTACGGTGTCGTAGTAGTCGCAGTCGAGGATATCTTCCTTTGAATTTTTAATCGGCAGCAGCAGAACTATACCAAATATGATCAGCCGTACATACTTCTTTATTGTGGTACTTTCCCTTAAATTAAAAAGTTTGTTTATTTTGAAAAAAGTTTAAATACTTGAGTATTGAATATATTAACTTAGAACGAAAGCGAAGAAGAGCGAAAATTAAATGTGAGAGTGTTTTGGGAAGCGTGCTCTGTTTATAAGTTTATTACTTTTGCGCTCTTCTTACTGATCACAGCCCAGCGATGATCTTACTCTTTTTTTTTACATATACATATACATATTCTTGTTCAAAGTTTTTGGTTGTTCATTCAAATAATGCAAAAATGTGCCATTCATATGGAGCTTAACATTTCAACAAATCACAACACAACTTACATTTTCTTAGGCTTTTGGATGATCCAACTTGTTCCGACTGTACGCTATCCATACAACATGTTGACTCATTTAACCAAACAACACTAACCGTTCAGCATACTCATTCCATTAAACGACAAGAAAGGAATGCGAACTTCGGGCTGATCCGAAGTTGATATACCCTTGCAGTTAAAACCGGAAAAATCGGATACAGTTGGTGGACCCTAATGAGAATATCATAATATAACAAATTTATAGGATATAGGGAGCTATAGGATATAGTGAACCGATCCCTATGAAATTTGGTATGTCGAATTATATCGCCAAAAATAGCATTCATGCATTCAAATCCTAACTTTAAAAACAGCAAAGTTATAGCATTTCCGATCAATCAATTATATGTATGTCAGCTATAGAATATAGTCGGCCGATGCCGGCTGTTCCGACTTACATATGTATATACTGCGTGCATGGGAAAGAAGGGTGTGTGCAAAGCTTCAAGTCGAAAGCTTTATAAAATAACTGAAAGACTAGTTTGCGAGGAAACTGACAGACGGACATACCCAGAAGGTGATCCGGATCAAGAATATATATACTT
Organism: Drosophila bipectinata; assembly: GCF_030179905.1. Lineage (NCBI taxonomy): Eukaryota > Metazoa > Arthropoda > Insecta > Diptera > Drosophilidae > Drosophila > Drosophila bipectinata. The sequence continues at coordinate 14,911,079 of NC_091738.1, read as the reverse complement.
TCTAGGGTCGGAGATGTCTCCTTTACTGCGTTGCACACTTTTGACCAAAATTATAATACCCTCCACAAGGGTATAAAAATGATCGTAAAATGATTTTCGCGACCGTGCACTTCAGCTGGCCCCAGAGAGATACTCTGTTTCTGAGGCTCTCTTAAATATTTCGTTCTCATGATATGAAGAATCTCTAGAATAGGTACTTCGCTCTTGAATCTGATGAAAGTTGGGCAAGATATAGCCATCACAGGGGGCCACATTGCCTTTCCAAGCATTTTCCCCATTTTTAAAGGGGGTGTTTCAGAAAATTTGACAAAAAATCTCAAAAATATTGTGTTGCTAGATTTTGATGCAGAATGATGTAGAATTGATCCACAAATCGTTTGAGGTACTTCGCTATAGAATCGGATGAGAATTGACGAAGATATAGCCATCGCAGGGGGCCCCATAGGAAAAAACCCCATTTCCGAGGGATCCCATCCGGAAAAATGGACAAAAAATCTGAAGAATATTTTGTGTCAGGATTTTTATGCAGAATGGTAGAGAATCGATCCAGAAATCGTTTGAGGTATTCTGCTTGAGAATCGGATGAGAATTGGCGAAGATATAGCCATCGCAGGGGGCCCTATAGGGAAAAACACCATTTCCGAGGGATCCCATCAGGAAAAATGGATAAAAAATCTAAAAAATATTTTGTGTCAGGATTTTGATGCAGAATGGTGGTAAATCGATCCAGAAATCGTTTAAGGTACTTCGCTTGAGAATCGGATGAGAATTGGGGAAGATATAGCCATCGCAGGGAGCCCTATTGCCATTTCAAGTATTTTCCCCATTTTTGAAGGAGACCTCCAGAAAATTTGACAAAAAATCTGAAAAATATTTTGTTGCTAGATTTTGATTCAGAACGATGGAGAATTTATCCACAAATCGTTTAAGGTACTTCGCTTAAGAAACCACCGTTCCACTTAGACAGCATCAAAAAAGTACCTGAAATTTACATGGACATGCCAACCTGCCGCAATGAACGTTTGACGTACGATACTTTTACGAAATGCGTTGATATAGTATTTTTTATGTAAAAAGTATTTTACATTTGAAATGTATTATTTTCATCGATATTTTTTAAAACCTTCAATTGTAATCTGACGTCGCATTCAATACTGGTTTTGTATTTTTGTTTTTTGTTTGTATGATTAAAGTTTAAATGATACACAAATAAATTGTGGCACCTGTTGAGGAAGGTCTTTGGAACGATAAGAAATATCGATAAAAATACGCAGAGCCGATACCCGAGGAATCGATACTTACATCAGTTCTACTTTTCATTCACTTCGGTTTGTTTAAGTTTTTCCCTTAAAAGAAAACTGGAATGAAATACCAGTCTTTGTGTTAAATATCGAACTTGTCTATGTTTTTTTTTGTGTTTTGTTGTCAATTTGTGTTGATTGCCCAACGAAGCTGTTCCCGCCTATGTTTCCTTGCCTCCTTGCTTCGAGAGTCGTGAGCAGGAAATCTATTATGTGAAGACATTAATGTACATATATACACAAAAAAAAATCTTAGTTGTCGCAACTCAAGTACGGAAGTAGCCGAACGTTCAAAAAAAAAAAAAAAAGGTGAGATGTGCAAGACGAAGACACTTTACTACTTTCTTTTGTGACTCAACCGACCTCTTTCATCGACTGAGATTGTTATTGTTTTTTTTCCCCCTTTTTTTTTTGTTTCGTGGCTGGCAGAACTCTCTTGCATACGCACCCGCAACAGCCGCCTACTCAGATAAGCAACTCAGATTGCCGGTTTCTTTATAGAAAAGAGCTAAATGCACTCGAATCCCATATGTATCTACAATCTGTACAAGATGAAGACTGGATTACTCAACTGGAAATCCAGGGAAACTCATCTCTGCAACTAGTTAATTAATATTAACTATTAATAGTAATAATAATAGATGTCTTAACAATACATATACATGCATATGTCGCCCGGGTTTTTAGCTGGGGCTGTTTTTGTATTGTTGTCGAGTTGCATGTGGAATAAGAACTCAAAAATAGCCTAGGAGGAATGCTACACAAACACAAGGGGTGCGGTGATGAGCCCCCCCCGACCTCCACAACACCAGTCCCCATAAAAATAAGACGGCAAACAAGCGATAAGCGGACTAAACCCCCCCATCTTCTCTTTCTAGTCACCCTTCAACAGCGTGCGTGCATGGCAACCCTGGCGCATAACGGGCTAGACATAAACCCTACAAATGCATGCCCCAGCCAATAATTAATGCCGACCAAGTAGTGTGTTGTGTGTGTAATTCATTCGCTCTTGGCACGAAATAAAATCAATTTCGAAAAAAAATTAAATTCCCAATAAAATACCATAGACATCCTTGGAAAGTGGAGAATCTATAAAACACACCTGAAAGCCTGTTGTCTTGCCAACATAGGCAAGTTATTGCAACTTGGATATGTGTGATAGAACCATAAATATTAGAACCTCCGGAGAACTCTCTAAATTGAGGGACTCATACCCCTCTTTCTCCTCAAACAAACCATCATATATGTAGTTTCTAGACAAAGTCCCAGGTCTCTAGTTGCAAAAACTCAAAAGCATTGGTGGAAAATTGACTGACCCAGTTAAGAAAAGTCAATTTAAGCCAATTAAACATAGAACTGGTCAGAGAACGGCTCTTCATAGAATGTTAAACCAAGAACATCAAAGAAACTGGTCATTATTTCAAGCCTAAAGTACTTACTTCTTTTTAATATCTCTTTCAGAATCCAGGATCTAATAAAGCTATCTGAAAAGACAACAAACAATAGCCAAATCTGCAAGATATTCCTTCCAATTTTTCTAAACAGTAAACGAAACCGAGCCAGGAGCAACCGCAATCATAGCCCTCCAAGTTGTAATACGTACTGCCAGACGACGTCAGTCCCAAACCCAGATACAGCCTCATTCCAGTGAGCAGTCGTCCAGGATGGAGTTCGGTCATGTTTGAGCGCTTCCGACTGAGCAACCTGAGCAGAAACATCCGTCTAAGAGGAGGCGGCCCAGAACTGGCGCGAGACAAGAAAAACACCCAGCGGCAGCAATGCGTCACCGTCTTGTTCCTAGATGACATCACACACACCTTTCGGATCGAGGTAACCGCCCCACCTATCAACTATCTTGAAGTCAAGCCCCCTTACAATTATATCTTGAAGTCAAGTGCATTAGCCATGCGCGTAATTATGCGGTTTTGAAAGAAAGTTTTGAAAGTGTTGTTCATTTATTCGTACGATGGGTTTTGAATTTTTTTTTTATGCGAATTGGTCTGAACACGCACTGGGCTGCACTCATAGGCTTACAATATTTGTCTGCAAGATGATTTTCATTTAAAATATAATTAAATATAATTAACGTTACAGAGGAGAGCGAAGGGCTCTGAGCTCTTAGAGCAGGTCTTCCAGTACCTCGAGTTATCCGAAAGGGACTACTTCGGTCTACTATTTCCCCAAAAACCAGGGGACGTTGTGGTAAGTATCCTCTTTGGGACTCTACTACAATATAGACTAATTCTTTCTATATTTTTAGAGATGGGTTGATGCACAGAAGCAGTTCAAAAAGCAATGCAGCAGCGTCCAGCTCGACAACGATTCCGTTCCATTATTAGAGTTTAGGGTTAAGGTAAGGTGACATACTCTTTCCTTTGAATTCGAATCTAAATTCTCATCATTTTCAACAGTTCTTTGTGAGCGACCCGAGCCGCTTGCAGGAGGAGTTTACTCGCTACCAGTTTTATCTTCAGATCAAGCGCCACATCCTGTCGGGTATCCTGCCATGCTCCAGCAACACGCAGTGCCTGCTTGCCAGTTACACTGTGCAATGTGAGTCAATGGGATATAAAATCAAGAATTCCTCATAAACTGTCTTATGTATTACAGCCGAGTTTGGAGACTTCAATGCCACGGAACACCAACCAGGCTACCTGAGCAGTCTGCAGCTACTCTCCGAACAGACGGTGGAGGCGGAGCGCAAGGTGGGCGAGCTGCACAAGCTGCACCGTGGACAACTACCGGCGGACGCCGAGTACAACTACCTCGAGCACGCCAAACGCTTGGAGCTGTATGGAATAGATCTGCATAAGGCCACCGATTCGAATGGCAAGGAGCTACAGCTGGGTGTCTCTGCGGTGGGCCTGCTCGTCTTCCAGCATTCTCTGCGCGTGAACACCTTCTCGTGGAGCAAGATGGTCAAGGTGTCCTTCAAGAGGAAGGACTTCTTCATCCAGCTGCGACGTGAGCTAAGCGAGAATTACGACACCCTTCTGGGCTTCGGGATGTGCAGCCACAAGCATGCCAAGGCTTTGTGGAAGTCCTGTGTGGAGCACCACAGTTTCTTCCGTCTGAAGCGTCCGCATCGCCTTTCGCGCTTCCTCAACATGAGTCTTGGTAGCAAGTTCTACTATTCCGGCCGCACAGAACTGCAAGCAGTTCAGGATTCCAAACAGCGAGGCCGCATTCACAAGGTTTTTGTGCGGTCACCGAGTAAACGGTTGCTGGGAGCAGCCGGTACAGCTGGACTGGCGAGCGGGGCATCAGGGTCCTCTGGCGGAACACCTTTGCAGAACAGCGGATCGGAGAGCGCTGCCTCGCACAACGGGAGGCCTTCAGCAGGTGGAACCATTCTAACCATCACTAAAACGAGTCGTCCTCATGATAACAAAGTGACGTCTAAAGAGGCTGAATCTAAGCCGAGGAAAGCATGGGAGCAGCAGAGCGACGAATATGATATTCAGCTGTAAGTTGGAGAATTGTGTTTTTTTTTTTTTCCTAAATTTTAATGAACCCCATATGCTCTTCTTTCAGAGATGTCGGTTTCATCGAACAGTGTACTCGCCGTTACGAATCAGCTTCGCCTTCGCCCATGCCCCCAGCCTACAGTTCCGGAAAGCACAGCCCGCTACTGATTCCAACGACAATCGCCGATGCTGTGGGCCAACAGCAGCCTGACAGCGGCAGCGACCTCATCACCATCCGGTTACAGGCTGATGAACAGGGACGATACGGTTTCAATGTCAAAGGTGGCGTGGATCTAAGCTTACCCGTGCTGGTTTCAAAGGTGGTTCCCCACACACCGGCCGACCGCTGCACTCCGCGGGTCTGCGAGGGCGACGAAGTGCTGATGATCAATGGCAGAGACGTGCACGGCCTTCGCCATGAACAGGTGGTAGCCATGATTAGGGAGTGCCGTCATCAGCCCAGCGGGGAGCTGTTACTTACGGTGCGACCTCAACGCTCAGTTCCGCTAATGTACGAGGAGGAGCCGTTATACCAGTACGTGCCTGAAAGCGACGAAATCGGTTCGCACTCCAATCTTCTGGACGGGGATGCTTTGTTCACCCAGAGCCTGCTGCTGCTCAGCGATGGGTTAGCCTCGGGTGCTTTGCTGGCTCAATACGAACTGATGTACCGGAAGAACCCCGATCTGGCCATAACAGAAGCTCGGAAACCTATTAACGCGGCCAAAAATAGATATCGGGACATTTCGCCATGTAAGTAAATCCATACATTCCCAAAGACTTGACTAAAATCGAAATATTTATTATAGATGATTGCACACGAGTCTCTCTAATCAATTCGCTCACCGGTGACTATATAAACGCCAACTATGTTAACATGGAGATTCCAGGCGGAGCCGTAAACCGCTACATAGCTACCCAGGGTCCACTGGCAAGTACAACAACAGACTTTTGGCGCATGGTGCAACAGGAGAGTAGCCACCTGTTAGTTATGCTTACCACAGTGATGGAGGCCGGTCGTCAGAAGTGCCATCAGTACTGGCCAGTGACCGGCGAAGAACTGCAGCTAGCAGAGGGCTTCTCAGTGCGCTGCCTAAGCGAGACACCAGACGAAACCGGCAGCTTTGTCTTCCGGGAATTCGTTTTGAAAGACAAGCACGAGCAGAGGCACATACACCACATGCAATACTTGGCCTGGCCGGACCACTGTGTGCCCTCCGATCCCATTCTCTTCCTTGAGTTCACGGAACGAGTGCGATCCGCTCGCAGCCGCACACTGCTTCAGGAGATCGAGGAGAGTCTGAAGCAGGTGCGTCTCATGGACGCAGACGCTGATGCCGACGAGAACGGTGGTCTGATGCGGGAGCGCAAGTGCGCAGCCAGCAATGGAGCCACCCCCGAGGACGAGACACCCGTTTCCACCAGTGTTCACCAGTATGTGCCTGCGGAAGGAGGTTTATTAAATATTTTTAATACAAATCTGGATTTGTTTTCAGATGTATCAGTGCCGCCAACCCCCCTGTGATTGTCCACTGTTCGGCGGGCATCGGGCGAACCGGAGTGCTTATATTGATGGACACAGCGTTGGCACTGATGGAGGCCCGGGAACCGGTCTATCCGCTGGACATTGTTCGCACGATGCGTGACCAGCGCGCCTGTATGGTTCAAAATGTGGTAAGTAAAGTGTCTTTTTGGCTAAAATTTAACCACATTTCTCACTTAAAACTGTCATAACAGAGTCAGTACCGCTTTGTGTGTGAGTGCATTTGTGCCGCCTACATGAAGATGTCGCGCAACAGCGAAGCCATCAAGGACGACGAGGACTAGCCGGGATGCGCACCCGGATAAGGCCCTTTCAAATCTTCCTCCCAAGACTATCACGTTTCTTCTTATTCCATACGAATATAAACGAAATCTATCTTATTATTAGTACCCGAAGACATACGGCTAAAAATCAGATCTTATATCATTACTATTATTGACTCAAAAATGGTATTATTCACTTTACACATTAGTTATTCTTATATATTCATATACACACACAGTCTTTACGTCACGTAAGTGTTAACGAGAAACAATTCTAAATTTACAAATACACCACAGAATGGTAAAAAAATGAGCCAATTACCTAATCGAGTATACAAAAAACATATGAAAGAAATTTATTTATATGCAATAAAAGCTAAAACATTAGAATCGGCGGGCAGGAAAAATACAACATCCAAACCATCTTCAGAATAAATTTGTAAAATAAAAATGATAAACTGTGAGTATTTTAGCACCAAATCGTATATGTATTTATTTAAAAAATTGTATACAAATAAAGAGATTAAAATAAAATTAAATATGCGGTGGCAGAAGAAAGCATTTATATCGAAAACACATGTTTAAGATTTTTCATAGCAATCTTTTTTTGGCATATTTGGTAAGTAAAATACCTATGTAGTAATGAATTTCTGTAATTTACCATTACATTTTTTGTAATGTAAATGTAACTTACATGTATAATGTATGTAATTGTATAGACTGTCAATCGATATATCGATTAAAAACATGAACTAGTTCCACAGCTTTTAGTTCCAGTATTTTTGACGCTCATCTCTAATTAAGCCGTTACGAAAATTTTTGGTGACCGCCGGCCATTTTATAATTCGCAACCAGTTCAAGCGTGGGAAAAGTATAAATAGAAGGTCGCTTCCCTGAAATAAAGTTTTTTTTAATTATTATCTCTGCCATTTCTTAACCGATTTCGACGGGAGTGGTGTTAAACGATTCAGGATAACCGACCTAAGCGATTGATGCAAAAAAATTTTGAGATTTGTTACTTAAAAATTTGTTGGATGATTTTTGGGAATTTTTTTGCATCAATCGCTCAAATAGGTTCCTACGAGTCGTTTAAGACATTATTCATCAAAATCGGACGGTAAATAGCCAAGATACTATGTATTTTGAAAAAGGATTTCGGTGCAGCGACTCTCTATTTATACTTTTCCGACGCTTGAACTGGTTGCGAATTATAAAATGGCCGGCAGCACGGCGAACTTCGAGCTCTGCTCTTTCTCTTCAAAACAGAATGCGTTCAATGATTTAGGGTAGGAATTCACTTTATTAATATAAAAACCTTAACTTGGCTTAAACCTTTTTGACCAAAAACATTTTTTGGCCAATACAACTTTTTTTTTTTTTTAACCTATAATTTAGCTATTTTTATCCAATTTTAACATGAAGAGTCATAAAACGCAGAGGACCAAACCACAACGATCTGCATAAATGTATCCTTAAATAAAATACAATTTAAAGTTGTCTTACAATAAATAAATACAATTTAAGTTTCCTTAATAAACAAAAAGGACTTTTCTTATTTTCTAGTTAATTGTATGGGCTTTGTCTTAGTTTTTCAGGTGGTTTTCCTAGTTCTCCAGGATTTCAACAAGATTCTGTTTTTTCTTTTAATCTTCTGTCCAATGTCCTGCATGTTTCAGTGTTCCATTCATTATAACTGGTATCTGAAATAGTTAAAACATTAAATTATGACAAAAAGGCTATACGATTCCAATACCACTTACATTTTCTTTATAGCCGTTTGTCTAGATGTGTATTCTGAATATTTTATGCCGATCGGACATCAAAAATGGTATGAAAAATGACGTGGCAGCATTTATATACCTACATATATGTACATACATAGCTACTATCTAGTGTGTTAACACACATGGGGTCCTCACAGTTATGGAAACAGATGAAGCCATCTAGCTAGAGTCTATAAAATACGTGTCCTGATATTAAGTCGTCCTCTTTTACTCGGTAGCTGAAAATAAAAAGCATGAATGAATATATAAAAATGAATATCCAATTTCAACAATACTAACTTGGGTTGAAGACGGCAAAAATTGTATTCTTAAGGATGATAGACCCTGGGCTCTGCAGCTGAAATAGAAAGAATTATAATGCACACACTTTTTTAAATACACTTTTTTTTCAACAATAGGTATTACTTTACCACTTTGTAATTTTGTCCGGGGCCGTGGATACAAGGTTCTGTTTATGTTTTCCTTTTCGGCACGTCAGCGGAACCATTTCTTTCCTAAGCTCACCTCCAGATTATAATTCCTTTCGTCTTTTGTGGACAAATCTGCGTCGCGTCCTAAACAGAAAAAAAAATGGCGAATTTTTAAAACCACGTGTGTAGGCAAATGGAGGTGGAATAATGGAGAGTCTGTGTGTACTGTAGGAGGCTTATCTCTGGTGCTGTAAAGCGCATGATTATGTGTTGGATAACGTCAGATTCGGCATCCCTACTTTTATTGTTTTGTCAAATTTTGATAATCAAAAACTAAAATATCACACAAAAAAAAAGCTGCGCAGTTTTTTTTTATTCTGTTTTCTGTTTTTTTTTTCGCAGCAAACTATAATCGTTGAGGAAAATCAATCTTTGAATTGAAAATGCCGATCATCAAGCTGCAATCCTTCGACGGGAAGATCTTCGACACAGACATCGAAATTGTCAAGTGCTCCGGCACCATTAAGACCATGTTGGAGAGATGCGGCATGGAGGACGACGAAAACACCATTGTGCCGTTGCCCAACGTAAGCTCGACAATCCTACGCAAGGTTCTGGAGTGGGCCCGTTACCACAAGAACGACCCGAAGCCAAAAGAGGACGATGAGAGCAAGAACAGACCGATGCCAAAAGAGGGCTATGAGAGCAAGGTCGAGCGCACCGACGACATTATGCCGTGGGACGCCGACTTCCTCAAAGTGGACCAGGGCACTTTCTTCGAACTGACCATGGCGGCCAACTATCTGAACATCAAGGGCCTGCAGGAGCTCACGTGCAAGACTTTGGCCAACATGATCAAGGGCAAGACACCGGAGGAAATCCGATTGACCTTAAACATCAAGAAGGAAATCACGCCCGACGAGGAGGAGCAATTGCGCAACGAGAACGAGTGGTCCGAGGAGGTCGAAGTCTATCGCCCGAATCCCCATGACTAAATTCTGTATACCAGTTGAAGTACACAGAAGACACACAAAATAAGCTGCAGCTCCTAGTTCCTGCTTTCCCTAGATGGTAGATGCCACTCATTTCACATTCTACATATGAACCATTTTTTGTTAGTACATATATACATACATATACAAGCCGGTCGGATTCTATCACCCGAATCCCCATGACTAAATTCTGTGTACCAGTTGAAGTACACAGGAGTACACAGAACACACACAGAATAAGCTGTACCAAGACACGATTCTGCAGCTCCCTTACTTCCTGGTTTTCCTAGATGGTAGATGCCACTCATTTCACATTCTACATATGAACCATTTTTTGTTTGTATATATACAAGCCTCATATACTACTGATCTGTCAAGCGGGGTAACATTGAAGTACACACAAGTATGGAATTTATGAAAAACAGAAGTCTACTCATAAGAATTGCGATTACTTCAGCAAAATAAATAACATTTTTGGACGGTACCAAAAGGGCACCTTTCTTTTTTTATCTTCTTGGTGGAAAACCCCTTTAAGCAATGTTTTGAATGAGGAAAGTTGCTTCTGAGTTTCCTGAAAACGAAATGTTACTTTATATCATTGGCGGAGCTATGGGTAACGGAAAGAGACTTCAACTTTGTAATATATTTGACCGTCCGCAGTATCTCCTCCCTCTTTCTCTGGGATCGTTGATCCAAGTATCTGTGGCGCCAAACTTAACGTAACTTTAGTGTGGCCAGAAATAAACAAAATGGAAACCGCGAATTTAATGCTAGTGGCGCTTAATTCAAACTGACTGACTATCGATACTTAACAAGGTAGTCACCTTATCCGTTCCGCGACATCGTTGGGGACAAATTTTTATCGCGTCCTAAGCAAAAAAAAATGGAGAATTTTTAAAAAACACTTGTGTAGAAAAATGGAGATGGAATAATGGAAAGTCTGTGTGTACTTTTGAAGCATTATCTCTAGTGCTGTAAAGCTCATGACTATTTGTGCGATACCGTCAGATTCGGCAACACTAATCTTATCGTTTTATAAAAAAGTCGTAAAAAGATCTCACAAAAAAAAAAGCTGCGCAGTTCTTTTTATTCTGTTTTCTGTTTTTTTTCTTCGCAGCAAACTTTAATCGTTAAGAAAAATCATTCTTTGAACCGAAAATGCCGATCATCAAGCTGCAATCCTCCGACGGGGAGATCTTCGACACAGACATCGAAATTGTCAAGTGCTCCGGCACCATTACGAACATGTTGGAGGACTGCGGCATGGGGGACGACGAAAACGACATTGTGCCGTTGCTCAAAGTAAACTCTACTACCCTACGCAAGGTTCTGGAGTGGGCCCGTTACCACAAGAACGACCCGAAGCCAAGAGAGGACGATGAGAGTAAGGCCAAGCGCATCGACGACATCAAGTCGAGGGACGCCGAATTCCTCAAGGTGGACCGGGAGGCCCTCTTCGAACTGATCATGGCGGCCAACTATCTGGACATCAAGGACCTGCTGGAGCTCACGTGCAAGGCTGTGGCCGACATGATCAAGGGCAAGACACCGGAGGAAATCCGAATGATCTTCAATATCAGGAAGATGGATCAATTTCGCAAGGAGAACGAGTGGTCCGAGGAGAAGTAACCGGCCGGTCGGGCCGAATCCTATCGCACGAATCCCCATGACGAAATTCTGCGTACCAGTTGAAATACAGAAGACACACAGAAAAAGCTGCATCAAGACGATAAGAATTGATTCGGGGCGATAAGAATTGGCAGCGACTGCTGACTCCCTTAGTTGCCACTCAGTTCCCATTATACATACATATGAACCATTTTTTTTTTGTATTAATACAAGCCTCATATTCTGCTGATGATCTGTCAAGCGGGGTAACATTGTAGTACAAAAAACTATGGAATTTATGAAAAACAGATCTCTACTCATAAGAAATGGCTGTTACTTCACCAAAATAAATAATGTTCCTGGACTGCAATTTTTTTTTTTATCTTCTTGGTGGAAAATTTGTATAGCTCGTTTAGTACTTGGCAGGTTCGTAAAAGGTATACGTTCCAGAATACCATCATTTTTTATTAAAATCTTGCAACAAAAAATAAAACCCTTTTTCCAAATTTTTCCAAGACCATTACAAGTTGAGGAAAATTATTTACAGATTTTTCTGGTCCACCTACTAAAATCGAAAGGCACTAAAAAATATTTTGTCTCAGGATTTTAATGCAGAATGGTGGAGAATCGATCTAGAAATCGTTTAAGGTACTCCGCATAAGAGTCGGATCAAGATTGGGGAAGATATAGCCATCACTGTGGGCCCTATAGGGGAAAACACCATTTTCTAGGGATCCCATCACGAAAAATGGACAAAAAATTTAAAAAATATTTTGTCTTAGGATTTTGATGCAGAATGGTGGATAATCGATCTGGAAATCGTTTAAGGTACTCCGCTGGAGAATCGGATCAAGATTAGGGAAGATATAGCCATCACCGTGGGCCCTATAGGGGAAAACCCCATTTTCTAGGGATCCCATCAGGAAAAATGGACAAAAAATTTAAAAAATATTTTGTCTTAGGATTTTGATGCAGAATGGTGGAGAATCGATCTAGAAATCGTTTAAGGTACTCCGCTTGAGAATCGGTTGAGAATTGGGGAAGATATAGCCATCATTGTGGGTCCTATAGGCGAAACCCCCATTTTCAAGGGATCACATTACAAAAACCATAGATTTTATATCTCCTTGTTTTTAAATTTCAGGTACTAAGAGTACTATTAGTAAATGATAATTGTTGATATTTTGTGAGAAAAAGGTTCAGTTTACATTTGCGTCAAAACATAATAGCCGAACATAATTTTCGAAATTTTTATATCTGCGAGGTCGCAATGAAAGCTAAAGCCGTTAAAGATGAAGTGTTGGACTTTCACTCGTTGACCAGGATCCGGGGCTTGGAATGGTTGGAGCTACGGGTAGACCTTAGTATCATCTAAACGTATGTATTTGAAAATGTTTCTCGATTTTCAGAAAAAATGTAGAGACTTGAAGTTGGAAGGAATTGTGGATCGCCACCGAGTACGCTCTGCTGTATTTAATTTTACTCGATTTATTATATTTATGGAAATGTTGTTGGCTTCTCATATTATAATGGCGGTTGTCATGATAAAGGTTTGAAATCTTGTGGAATTTTAAACTGTTACTCATATAACCTTTTTTTAGGATCTGGAACTGATTACTCTGCTGCCCGAAATGATATTGATGGTCATTATGCCACTTTTTTTGATGTTAAGCCTTCGAGACAATGAAACCTACTACATCATCCACTTTATCTGCAGTTGGGTTACGGGGCTCTTGCTTTCTTTAATGGGTAGATTGGGTAGAACACTAAAAGTATTCGCAATCCCTGACCCTCTCATCCACAGACATTGTAGTGGTCATTTGTCAGAAGCCACGGTTTCCGGTGGTACCATGCTACGATCATCTAGTACTTCTCTCGGTCTACACGATGCTGCCCATTGCCTACCAGGGCTACAATAGTGTCTATCTCGGCGCGGCAGTATCCATGATCTATATCACCTATGTTGCCTGGTCGGTCGACACCAGGGAATCATCAGTGGCTGCGCTCATTGCATATGCATCGTACCTATTTTTTATCAACCTGGTTCTGGTATTTTTTGTTTGCGCCAGGGAGTATAGGTTTTTACGGGTCATACTGACACGGTATCAGATGGTCTTCCAGAACTTGGCTCTAAAGGCGGTCATGAAGAAAGAGAAGGACCTGCTGGAGTCCATTCTTCCACGTACCATGGTGCGTACCCTTCAAGAGGATGTCAAGAGCCGTCTCCAAGACGACGATGACTTTCCACGTCGTAGTTCCTTTACACGGTGAGTAGCCTCTTCACAAGGATGCTCATCCCAAAGTATAACTCTCACAGAAAACTATTCATCGAGCCCTTCCCGGAAGTTTCCATTCTGGTAGCGGACATGGTAAACTATACGTATCTAACCACGACTTTGGAGGTGTCTGATCTGGTGGAGATCCTGCACGAGCTATTCGTCAACTATGACTTGGCAGCCAAAAAAAATAGGTCGCTTCGCATAAAGTTCCTGGGCGATGCCTACAACTGTGTAGCTGGCATCCCCGTCTTCTTTCCCAACCACGCCAATAGCTGCGTGGACCAGGCTCTGGAGATGATCAGTATTACGAAGGACCTGAGCCACCGGCGCCATTTGAGCATCAATCTGCGCATCGGAGTGCACTCCGGAGAGTTGCTGGCGGGGATCATCGGGCGGATTAGGTGGCAGTTCGACATCTGGTCGAAGGACGTCGATATCACCAATCGCCTGGAAGGATCTGGACGTCCCGGAATGGTGCACGTGTCGGCGCGGACGTTGAGGCTGCTGGACGATCAGTATTTGTTCGAGGAGGGCACCGAACAGGCCAGGCAGGACCCGATTTTGAAAAAGGCACAGGTCCACACATACCTAATCAGCGGACGAGTGAGCGACCATGATTTTGAATTTTCGGATCCGGAGGAAGAGGTCGTCAGCAGCTCCTCGGTAACCTCATATCGCTTCAGCCTGGGCGACATTTACGATGACATCGAGACGAAGACGATGCGCGAAATGGTCCACGAGGTGGAGAAACTGCCAGTTGGACGAGACGACCTATGCAACTGCACCGACAGGAGCGATGCCATTGAAAAGCTTACCGAACGGTTTATGTTCAACGGACAGGTGCACTTCCTTATTCCGGTATTTCGCAGCTGGAAGCGGGAGAAGAGGTTCCACAACCAACCGGACTATCTTATCACGTACAGCATGACGCTGATGTTCCTGGCTGGGCTGGTAATATTTCTAATGGGCATTGTCGACGGGTAAGTGCTCTGCGGGAACACAGAAGCATTCTTCTAACCAAGAATTCTTCTGCCACGCAGCACCAGTACTGAGCGCCTACCGGTATTTTTTGGTTTGCTGGTGGCTCTGTTTCTCTTGTGTTTGGTAGCCGTCTACAAGAAGCTGTGGCTCCAAACCCAGCGAAACCCCGCATCGGAATATCCCACGGCCTTCTTCAGCTTGTGCCTCTTTAAGCTTTCCCAGCTCGCGGAGTATGCTTGGTACTTTCGGTCGGCACTCGTCATTCAAGGAGTGATCCTTCTCTACTTTCTGGCGACTTTGCGAGTGGTGGGTATCTATTAGTAGTGTTAATTCCATGGTGTCTTACATAATATCTATGACTAATACATTGCAGTATTCCTGTGACATTGCCCAGCTGGAGGTGGACATTATCGTGACCAATCTAGTGAATGAAAATCCTATAAGCACTTGCTTTATGCCCTGGGTATGTCCCACTTTCAGAATCCTCTTTAAATGCTAAGTCCTGGGTTGTGTCCCCGCAGTCTGTGACCTATGGCGTAACGATAATACTCTTCCTCCTTCTCATCATTGACGGATTTCCGTTCTTCCTTACGCTGATAGTGAGTGCCATTCTGGTGGCCTCCCACTTCTGCACCATCCACACCTTCTACGGGCTGGCCTTCGAGCGCTCGGAATCCACCGTCGAGGGACTGAGGTCGGATTACGCCCACACGTGGTACCTGTTAACCTTTTTTGTAATTTATGCGCTCCTGGGACGTCACATGGCTTACATCAAGAAGTCCTGTTTTTTGTACGTATCCACACATTTTTAAAAGGTTTACCCACTAAAGGGGATACTAAATCTATCCTTGCAGCATGCGCCTCAGGTACGAGGAAAAGATGAAGGAAACCACCTATAGGACCCACTCGATAAAG
The DNA here is from genome assembly GCF_030179905.1 of Drosophila bipectinata. Taxonomy (NCBI): domain Eukaryota; kingdom Metazoa; phylum Arthropoda; class Insecta; order Diptera; family Drosophilidae; genus Drosophila; species Drosophila bipectinata. Next base: position 14,895,536 of record NC_091738.1, on the reverse strand, counting down.
ATCATCATGGCCAACATGCTGCCCTCGCATGTGGCCGAGGTTTTTAAGGAACGCCAGCGCCACGATGAGCTCTACTATGAGAACTTTGACAAGGTGGCCGTGATGTTCGCCACCATAGAGCAGGGTGTGGAGGACGTGATGGGTCTGCGAGCACTGCACGAGTTCATTTGCTTCTTCGACGATCTACTCGCCACCTACCAGAATAAGTACAAAATCGAAAAGATAAAGGTGATGGGCTGGACGTACATGGTGGCCTGTGGCTTGGAGGTAGACCACAGCGCGGATCCACCGCTACACATTCCAGAGCTGTCCGAGCTAAGCTCCGAGTCTCGACGGCGCTCCACCGGTAGCTTTGACTTCAATCCTTCTCACTGACCATTACAATTGTGGTTTTTTTCAGTGAGCTTTCGATTGGGGTCAATTGAGTCGGGTAATGCTTCCTCAGAGCACACCCAGTCCAAATGGGATCACGATGAGGACGATATGGCAGTCGTTGTGATGGCAGATTTTGCTCTGGGCCTGCTGCGGGTAATGCGGAAGATTGAGGATGCCCTGAAGGGTAACCTTAAAATAGGTAAGTCTTTAAATCTTAATCATAAATCAGGAATCTTAATTTTAAAAAACCCCCCTTTTAGGCATCGCACACGGTTCCGTAATGGCCGGCGTGGTAGGACTATCAAAGCCCTACTACGACATCTGGGGACACACCGTCAACATGGCCTCCCGAATGACCACCACCGGAGTTCTCAACGAAATCCACGTAACCCTGGGTACTGCATTCGTTCTGCGGCGCTTCAATATTCGCTGCAACTACCGTGGAATGACATTTGTAAAGGGATTGGGAGAGGTGCCCACTTTCTTGGTTGGTTTGAATGAAGACCTCGAGTTCCAGCCCAACCACAATCCAGATCCAAACCACAGCGACGACATGCTTTTTGAAAAACTAAGCCTGAGATTCGCGCCCAGCTTCGTTGGCACTTATTCGCCCAGCTCGGGAGTTGGCTTAGATGAGGGGATGGAGGAGTTGGATGAGGAGTTGGGCGAGGAGTTGGATGGAGTCGAGTCGAAGGAGACAGAACGTCTGACTGGGGGGAGTATTAGCTGTGAGGGTGAATGTTAGTGTTACGAGTTTATTTAAACGTACAATATTTTAACACAAAACGATAATAAAGCATAGTTGGTACTGTTTACAGCATAAATATGTTCTTGAGGTTAAGCACGTTAAGTTTGAGCACTCGCGTTGCACCCGTTTTCGATGCAGGTATACGTATGTGGATAGATCGAGGTTATACATAGTCATTAATTTATCTATTTTCTACAGAAAGAAACAATCATCTCGACGAATACAACAACAGGTATCCCCGATGTCTCAAAAAAGCACCATCCATGGGATCAGGTTCCAGTTTCGTTTGGTTTTCGGTTTGTGGTTGGTTTTGTGCACAGAGTTTGGCGTCCAAGTAAGTACTGCAGCTGGCAGGGGATCCAAATAGATTCCTTACTCGTTGGCCGAGCTCGAGGTGAGAAGGGCCGTGTCCTCGGGAATGGGCTTGCGCTTATACGAAGGTTCGGTGGCCAGATAGACGACTAGGGCGCCGAATACCACGTAGAGAACTCCAATAACATTGGCCAGGAGACCGGCAGGCGGCAGAGTAGAATAGGGTGGATTGGTGCTGCAAAATTGTGGGATTTGATGTATGATATTCCTGAAGCTTATAATATTCCTAGCCATCATTCAATCCCAGATACTTACATGGCAAAGATAGCCTTCTCGGTGATTCCCATGAGGGCACTGGCAATCGCCAGCCCAAAGCCAAACAGACCAAAGTATATGTGGAGCGGCATCATCGCGATGCGGTAGTTCTCCCGCAGACCAGGAGCCAAGAAGGCCACGAAACCAGCCACATACTGAAGCGAGAATATGATCACCGCGGAGAGGCCCAGCCACGAGTGCAGAGAATACATATTTGGGATGGGCGGACTAGCCAGATTGTGGGAATCGAAGACCGTCTTCAGGGCAATCACGGTGAGAACGAAGGCGGCCAAGTGGATGCCGGCGTGGGTGAGCTTCAGAGTCTTCTTGCGCGTGGTGCGGAAGCCACGGTAGATGAGTATGGCTGTGGGATCGTCGCCAAAAATTGCAAATCAAAGTCCAAGTGGCGCTCCTTCCTTTGCCCTACTTACAGTTGCCGTACAGGTAGATGAAGCCGATCGTCATGAAAAGCGGATGCCAGTTAAACTCCAGCTTGGGATTGGATGTCCCGCCCAGGCCGCCAAAGTGTTGGCCAATCCAGGTGCCCACCAGAACGATCATGGTCAAGCCCACCAGCTGCGTCAGCACATAGAGCACCTTGAAGTTTATGAGCGCCGGATCCATGTTGGTTTTGTTGCTGCCTAAAGTGCGGAGAACATAATGAGTTCAGAGTACCTCCCATGGGCATTTCTTCCACTATCATCTATCTAATCTACCGATATAGATTTCAGAAGGCCCAAAAGTAGAGTACTCTTCACAAACACATGTAATTGGTTTATGGTTTATCGCCTTTTCTCGGTGACTTGAGATTAAAATAGCCTCGAAAAGTTACTGATTACAGACGATTATGCTGCTAAAATAATAGTTTATGGCCAAAATTGTAAGTAAACCCCCTTGAACTCATTAGCTTCCGTTTGATTCGATCTGGATTACAGGAAACAACTGTTCCTTGGGGGAAAAATAGTCTGACGGTTGCGAGATCCAAACATATCAGCTATCATGTTTCATATTTATGGGGAAAGCCTGTTCGCAGGCCCTCGAGAGGCCTAATTTGGCTAATTCAGCGTAAACATTTTTGTTTGTTTACTTGGAACTGGTGTGTGTGTTCGCCAATGAAGGGTTATTCTATATTTTATCTGTCTAACCGGGACTGCGGCCGGAAAATGTTATCAGTCGGTCCTCCACATAGAGAGACCATCTGATATTAATAGCTTTAAATAGCATCTGAGGCGTGTACCTGGTGTGGCGATGATGTGGTGTGTGGTATGTCGATGACACATTAAATAAATTAAATTCCTCGCGAAATTCGGCGGGTAATGAGAGTGCCCCTAGAACCCAAAAAAGGTCATTGAATAATTAGGCTGAGATGGGCTTAAATTTCTAACGAGCCCCCCATTCAATTATCCAATAGGTCATCAAAGATGGTCTCCTCCATTTAGCCTCTTTGAGACCCGATACATACATATATTTTATGCGCTGGGCAAGGGAATTTAATTGGCACATTAATTGCGATTATGACTCTTAATTATTACGGGTAAGTGGGCGTGTCAGCAGCAGCAGTGCCGGCCACCAAAGCGTTGCAGCAGATCGTGCGCAAAATTTGAAAAGAAACAACAAAGTCTACAACAAAGCCCAGCACACAGAAAGTAAAAACCCGAGCGGGGTAAGATGACGACCGGACTGATGACTTTGGAAAAGCGTAAAAAATTCGAAGACAGCAAAAGTGAAATAAATAAAGCAAGTCAATAGTGTGTGTCTGTGTGTTGTCTGGAAAACTGAAGTGAAACCTGGCTCGGTGCGAGTCGTGATGCGCCTCCGAAGGGGGAGGCAGTGCATCACTCTTTCTCTCCCATTCCCATTCCCAGTCGGCGTGTATGCGTTTTGCCACAACTTTTACTAAAACTAAACACGGCTAGCTCGGCTGGCTTGGCTTGGTCGACTTGGTCGGCTGTCAGCAATTGATTTTACTTTGCACTAATCAAACTTGAAGCCAAATCCAATGCCATTCACTGTCTACCTGTTGCAGGTGTGCTGCTTATGGTGGTGTACCTTTGTCGGCGGCCAGTTCAATGCCTGCAATGGTTGTTGTTCCTGCTGGTTTCACTTGTTCTGCTGCCGCTTCTGTACCGGCGGCAGGTGCCACTTCTGGTGATGCCTCTCCATTTGTTACCGCGATCACTGTCGTTGCCGTGGACACCATGGTGGGGGCGGCTGATTCTATTGTGGGTGCGGCCTGTTGCTCCTCGCCGGGTTTCGCCTGCTCCACGTCCGCGTCCTTCGACATTGTTGGGTGCTGGTTAGCGCTGGTTAATCAATAATTTGCAAAACTACACATGCAATGGCAACTTAATTGCCGAAAGACACAGCTAATCTAGGCTAATTAACGTCACCCACGAATCCACTAACTACAACAGACGAACAGCAACCGCTCAACCGCTAAACTACAACCGAACACTTCGACGTGCCAGGCGCGAATGATGGCCAGGCTCCACGGAGGGCAGCACCACATCGTCGCGAATATTCTCCAGGTGGTGTCCGGGTCCGGGCACACACCACGATCTTAACCCGGTTCGTACATGCATTACCGGTTCGTGGTTGCGATTGGGAGAGTTAAACTTTAGAGTCGCAGAGCCGCCACCCACTTCTCTCAGAAAAAGCTTTTTCCAACTCGCTTCGGGCCATTTCTCGCATGCGATAATGACTTTTTTTTTCTGTTTGTGGACTCCACCAGGGGTGAATGGTTGGAGGGGGGTGTGTATTGTGGTTGGGTGGGTGCCAAGCATTGCTGGTTAGTATGCCAGACCAGGATATGCCTTTTAGGTGGGAGGTGGGGCTTAGACTTGAGCAAAATGCGTCTTTTTTTATACATATTCTTTTTTTATACATATTATACATATTCATATTTTTATACATATTTTTACACATATTGCGTCTTTATTTATACATATTCCTTGCCTATTGAGGCTTGAGCCACTGCACTGCATGACAATTGCGACTCTGACATTATCGCTGCTGATTGCTTACCCAGGGAGAATAACATGGCGAAAACTGGATGCTTCTGCTCTGCTCAGATAATGGAATGGTTTAGTACTGATTCCACGCTATCTTTATCACTCAATAGCACTTTTTGGGGCTATGACGTGGGGGGTTTTTCACAAATTTTATTGGATTTTCGGGGGACTGACGTCGTTACTTGTTGAACCGAGTGCCTTGAATGCAGGAAGCTGCGGCTTCCATATGGAGGAAAAGCGGTGAAAATGTCTGCAAAGGCTGTGTGGGCGGTGAAAGCCCAGCAAAACCCTCCAACCTCCACCACCCCCTATGGCCCAAACGAGAGCTTTTGGTTAGCAAGCTCCAAAACAGTCAGAATGCAACAGGGACGGGCTTAGAATTCTCAACAGGGATAATACTACAAAGATGTTTTAAAAGGTTAGACATTAAAAAACCATATTTGGAGAAGAAAGAAAACATTTTTACGAGAGGTTCAGAACCCCTTTTAGCTACGTCTATGGTTATTCCATTGCACACACACACACACATCAACAAAGAACCACCTGTTGGATATTAATGATGGAGAAACCCGAGTTCCCTTCACTTTCTAACTTATTAGTTTTATTTTACTAAAGAACAGTTAAACGTGGCGGAAACTAAAAATACCAACATACAATATGGTAACAACTTACAGGTAACGGTATTCGATGATATATATTTTTCAAATACCTATGAAATCCTCAGGTATTTTTAAAAACAATTTTGTTTTTAAAACTCCAGAAGATAGTTTATTATACTAATTATATTCTAATATTCATTGATATCACATTTATAAGCAAGATAAGGCTGAGAACAATCACTTTTATGATTAACGGTGAAACTTAATACCCTTGCGGATTGTTTTGTTTACTCGATTGGAAAAACACAGCAAGAAGAAGAGCGCATGCTTATTGTGAACAAGGTGGCCGCCGATATAAATTCACAATGGCTAGAAATGGCTAAAAAGAAGCCAATGAATGGCTACACCAGAAACATTGTCTTAAAGAATAATCGGTCAATAATTCTATATCTCTTATCAATATATTTTGATTATTATTTTTATTTATCGTCTTAGAAAGATAATTATACCCAAATAACAGGCGGCTAAGCTTCGATAAATGTACCATTCACAATAGCCAAATTTGACGAGAAAAAAGCCAAGCTGGCAGCACTGGCGTAAAGCTCGAATACAATTCAAAATAAATTAAATCGAAACCTAATGCCCTGCACCCCAAACCAAAATGCTCTCCAATCTCCTAGTGACCCAGCAAAAGGTGGTCCTGATAATCGGTGAGTCGAAAAGGTTATCCATCAAAGGTCACGAAAGTAACAGCCGCCTGGCATGGTTGCCTCTTCTTCCGAAAACCTAAATAGACGAGCTAAATCGGGAGCGCCTCGCGCCGAAGTTCATCGATGGCCTGTTGCATGAGCAGGGTCAGGAAGCAGACACCATCAAGGCCTTGCCCACGGGCGCCAATCTGAAGCACGTGTCCAGCTTCGATGCCCTGATCACCGAGTGCGCCAACAACAGTGTCACCGGCACCACAACCCAGCCGGGAGACGAGCAAGCAGTGGGTTCTCCGGCTGTCAAACCCACCGGATACAACGTCATCCTGCCTACCCTGGCCGACCTACTCTGCTACCAGCCGCCTGCCTTTATCTTCGGTTTCCTGAATCGCCTGCGTCGCTCCGAAGGGGTCCACCGCGTCTTTCTGTGGGCCTCTCCGAAGCACTTGCAGCACCCCGATGCCACCTATATCTTGGCCGGTTGCGAATACATTGCCGAGCTGGTGCTGCGCCTGGAAACGGAGACGCTTCTATCACTAATCTCTCGAAAGCCCGGCGGCGGCGTCACCAACAAACGCTACTCCTGCAAAGTGACCAAAAACGAGTTTCACGTAACGCCTCTGGACGGTGGGACGGCCGCAGCAGCACCCCAATTGTCTGCCGAGGAGGAGCAGACCCCCGAGCCGGTCGTTAACAGCACCTTTAAGATAGAGCTAGACGAGGACGAAGTGGTGGCCCGCAACGCCCTCACTTTGCCCTACGAACGGTGAGTATGAAAATGACCAGATAATCTCGATATATTCAAATGTGGAACCATTAACAGCGCCAGTGAACCGTCCGAGGGAAACATTATCTACACCCCTGATGCCGATGACGACTTTGATGAGGAGGACCCTGACGAGGACCTGTGCATCTAGGCAGTCGTCAGCCAAGAGCAGTCGGCGGCCGAACGGCAGTACAAACGTAGGGCTTTAAGTCAACTTAGGTCTAACCTCAAAAGCGATACCTGGACGTCCAGCACACTCCCCCCACCCAAACTCCCCCTAATGCAAATCAATTGGAATCTGTCGAAGATCGATCACATCTCTAGTACATGTAGAATTGCTCATTTATTTTTTGGATAACTTGATATGTGAAATAAACGCGAGAAATCGAAGAAGAAGTAACTTTGTTGATAAACCGATTCAATTGCTATCTGGTGTTGCCTTAACTTATGACTTAGTTAAGGAATTGCGTCTAGCTAACCTTATTTACAGTTAACCGGGGGAATATCCACGAGTGTCCATTTGGTGTCCAGTGCGTTGCATATTTACAAGGCGTTCGATCTTACTTATATCTAATATTCAAAATGCTATGTTTAAAATTATAATAAAAAAAAAAAAACACTGAAATTACAGGAGCGGATAAGAGGATCCGCTTCCAGTCTAGATGGCGCTTAGTTACAATTTGACATTTATCACAACAATCTATTAAAAAATTAATGGTAGGGAAGAAAACTATCTATAAAAATTGACTCTTCGAAAAGTATCTCTACCTGGCGAGTATTTACACTAAATAATTAATAACAATATGCATCGTTGGCAATCGTGGCTCATTTGAGCAGGGCATCCACATCACTCTTGGGATCGGGAGCCAGGGAGCTCCACGCCACATCGCTGCACAGCGGCAGCGACATCTCGGTATCAGCCTCCACCGCACAGCTCTCGCGCAGCTGAAAGAACTTGGCCACCAATCCATCAATCCAACTGTGCAGCTCTCGACCCACAAGCTTGCCCTTCGCCGTGGATTCCTCGCGTAGGGTGAACTGCTCATCGTCAGAGTGCAGGTGTTGCTGCCATTCCACGGGCAGCTCAAAGTCGTCGGGTAGCGCCACTGCCAGGCCTCCGTTAAGCTGCTCCGCCTCGGAAGATGTCTCTACGGGGTATCCTTTCCAGTAGGCCAGAGGCGATATCAAAAATTTCAGCTGCGCGTAGATGGAGCTGCGTCCTATTAGCTTCGCCGTCCAGATTCCGGGCGTGAGTGGTGGCTTTAGCAGCGTTTTCGAGTGGTTGATCACATCGCTGGCGGAGTCCTCGATATGGAGCTCATTAAAGTCCTGCAGGCGTCCCAACGGATCGATCCACAGCAGTGTCAGGTTGTAGGAGTGGGCAGCCCCTCCAGACTCGGCAGAGGCCTGGAGTGTGTAACTCAACAGGAGCTCGCTTTGGGGACCCAACATTTTGCCAAAGTTCCGAGCCACCTGTTCCTTTTGATCAAAATCCGTAGATACTTCAAAGTTCCGCAGCCTCTTGCTGAACCGGGCATTCCTCGCCAGCTTGCCATGCTGCACCGGGCGCACTCGTGTTTCCACATGCAATGGATTCCCAGCTGTTCCCCTAGCCCGGTAGCGTACCAGGAAGCCCTTGTACTGGTCACGGTGCAGGTAGTGTGTCAGTTCTATTAGCTCCAAGGGGTCGATCTTCAACTGCCGGGCAGACAATCGCATAACGCTATCGCCGATGCTCCTCGCCAGATCATTTCCCGACCCGTGGACATCCTCGTGATGGTAAATCGACTGCCAGTAGCCGTATAGGTTGGCATACTCGCTGGTGTAGGGACCGTAGAGCCACTCTTCCAGCTGCAGTAGTATGGCTTGGTTGATGATAGGCTCGAACTTTCGAGCGAAAAACAGAGACTTCTGCTCGGTGGCCTGCAGCCTGGACCAGTCTTCCGGCTTGAAATCATTTGGACTGCAGCCACACCAATCCACCACGTGCTTGTACTGGCACTTGCATCCCTGCTTCCGCTTCCAGTTGGTCACGTGCAGGTTATTGTCCACATAGCTGGTGCAGTGCTCGGTGTTCCTCAGGACGGTGTGGAAAAAGGATTCTGCCGGCAGCAGAGTGTGACGGAAGAGCTTCAGCAACGCCTGCAACAGCTCGTCATTCTCTCTCGGATGGGTGGCATAGACCACGAATGGCCGGGAGAGGGCAATCCAGTCACTGCCTCCGTCCACCTGAATCCCTGCCGGAAGCTTACGATCTCCTATTCTCCACATGTGAGTGTCACACTCCACAAAGGTTTTGTCCAAGCCCTGTTTCTGGATGAACTTCTGGGTTTCGCGGCCATGGCCCTTCACGAAATTCCTGCCCGGATTGGCGCTCAGAAAGTCCACTAGCTTGTCCAGAGTCTTTACTGGAAAATCGCTCTCGCTGAGGTTAATAACAAAGTCCCAATGCCAGTTCGAGCTGAGCAGGTCCTGCATGCACTGGAGCAGCATGGTGAGCAAAGAGGCTCCTCCCCAGATTGTGGAAAAGCGCTTCCTGGCCAGGCGAATGTTTGGGAACTTTGCCTCCAGTTCCAGCAATTTCCGATAAAGATAGTCTTGGCGCTGGGTCGGATAAGAGAGATAATTAAAATTAACTATACGACTTTTGCGAAAGTCTAGAAAATGGGTCATTAGAGCTGGATCGTGAAAATATATTCCCAGCTAGCGAAAGACCCACTTAAATAGTGCGGATTGGGGCAATTAATTGAGCGCACTTTAATTGCCCAGTTCCGGTCGTTGACCTACCTCGTCCACATGAATGTAATAAACGTGCTCCGGCGCATAGAGCGCCTTCAGCAATCGATGCACTTGACGCAGCGCTCGTCCATTGAGAGTCAGCAGAAATGCGATCCGCACGCGCTTGGCTCCCGGCGGTGCTGTTGTAGCTGCTACCTGGGCAGTAAATTCTGCGCAAAATGGACGTTTAAAGTTACTAAGACTCTCTCAGTAGAGATACTACATTAGTCACCTCAGACCCCATGTGGGCTTCAAAGGACTAATGAAATATCTCTCCAAATTCCAGCACTACTTACTGGCTATACCCGTCTCATAGATGTTCATAGCGTAGAAGCCTCCACAGATTTCCTTTCCATTGCCCAGACACTTGGTGTTGCAACTAGAGTCCGGCAGCTTAGCGGACGATGGTGGCGGGTCGAATCCGCAGAAGCATTCCCTCCCGTACTGAACTCCTGCGTACGGGTAGCCACTCTGAAGGCAAAGGTGCACGCAACTGCTTGGTGAATTGGATGTCTTGGAGCTGCTGTAGTATCCCGCAAGAATTCTTCGTTCCTTTTCGTCCTTGAAGCAGCCAAGGGACACGTTGGCCGTGTGGTTGCCCGCCGGGCAGCTACTACGAAGCTGGGGCGCATAGAAGCGACCCGCCTGGATGGCGCAGGCTGTGTGCGCGATATGTTCTCGGCAGTCTTTCGTTTTGGCGCGCTGTAACGCGGATATGGCCTCTTTGGCAAGAATGTCGCACTCTGGCTGGAAGCCCAGCTGGAGGGCGGTCAGCTTAGTCCTGGTGGGAGTCGGAGACTGCGGCCGGCTCTGGGCTTCAGCCTGAGGAGAGGGCGGATTGGCTGGCAGCTCGATCTCATCAGATCCGGAGCCACTGCCGCCGGCAATGTCCAGGGATTTGTACGCCAAGAACAGTTGGATGCCAACGATTAGCAGCAGCACGAGGAAGAAGGCGCGATAGCGACGTACCCACCGCGCCGACACCGATTGCTCCATGGTTATAGAAGGATGAGATTTGAAGTTCTCCAGCCACTAACACGGGGATGGGGTGCTCCTGTTTCTTCTGGTTGTGCGTGTAGACTGTGTTCCGTGATTGTATGTGGCCGCGAGGCGGGGTCATGTTTCGGTGTCTACTGCAGGCGGCTGGCTCATTAAGGTCCGTTCAGTTGGCTAATTGAAGACATCGTAACCGCGATTCATTAATTTTAATCTGAGGCACCCCCTATTCCTCTCGGATTTGTCGAATAACAGTGTCGATTCGACCGATTTTCAGTGTTGGCAAGCTCACTGAAGTGCAGTGCAGCAGTTATCGAAACTGTTCCATCTCTAGTTTCAGCTGAACTAAACTGATTAGAATTTAAAAACATAAATAAGCTGAATTTATAGATTTACGCCTCAGAACTATGGTTGATCCGAATCGCAAGATCAACCGCCTGGCTGATAGGGACATCAGCTTCCTGGAGGAGTGCGAGTTGGAGTTCTCCGGGCGCTTCACAGACGATGACCCGGAGTTTATGGCCCACTGCAGCAAACCGTTCCCGGATCCGCCGATCGTGGAAAACTGGATTGGCGGAGGTGGAGGAGGTGGCGGCGGCGGTGGTGGTGGCGGAAGGGATGGTGGCCATCCGTACAGGAATCATAATCGCTTCAACGGCCACCAGCAACGAGGCGGCGACAGAGGCTGGCAACGGCGCGGTGGAGGAGGGTATCACAACCACCACAACGACAGAGGATTCAGAGGTACGTCGGCAGCTATTCAATGGAATATTCCCTACATTTCTCGAGTTTTATTTTCAGACAACCGGCGCAACAACAGATTCGATAACCGCGATCGCGACAACCGGCGGGATCGTAGTGATGGTGATGGATCTGGTGGTGGCTACAAGCGCTCCTACGATCGGCGCGATTCTCCAAACAATGAGCCGCCAATGAAAGTCCGTCGCGACTACGGAAACTTTGTGCCTGCCTCCAAGGATTAGCTTTAGAGTAGATAAGATTATCCCCCATATTACAATCAGTTATGCACATTTATTTTCGTCCTATTTCTATAATAAGGACCTCTGGTCCAATTTACACGGCCGACTCGGAGAGATTCTTGGGATCCTTATCCTCACAAGCTGCCGCCATACCCACACCCATGGCGCTAAAAAGATTTGAAACGGGCCCAGAGCCGCCAACCTGTGATTTGTAGCTGTCCATCATGTTGCGAAGTGTGTTTACATTTATATTGATGGGCTCAAAGTCCTCGATGTCGTCAAAGTCATCCTCCTCTGCCTGCGGCGCCTTCTTCTTACCATTAAACGTTTTTCCCACAGTGGTTTGTGCCAGTTCCCTGTCCATTTGCTCCATGTACGACTTTATTTGACGGTCCAATGGGAACACGTTGCCGGCCCCTGGTCCAGACAGGCTTCGGTGCAAGTTACTCTCGAGATCATCCTCGTCGGCATAGTCGCTCATTTCGGAGGTGGAGTCCCAGTTGTCCTCGGGTATGACAAAGTCCAGGAAGTTCCGCACATGCGTGCTGTCTGGCTCCTCCTGCTGAATCAGAGAATTCCGCTGGCAAGCCTTGCGCATCGATGCGTTCTTCTTCACCTTGGCTCCAGATGATGTGGAACTCTCGGTCTTTTTCGGTTCCGGCTCGTCGTCATCGGAATCTAGCTCCTCGTGTCCTTTGTGCTCGATGCCTTCAAAGTTGGACTGCTGGTCGAGGAAGTCAGACAGTTGTTTGGTGAACTCTTCGGCATTCATGTCCCCATTGGGCTTGTACAGCTTGTGCGGCCCATACCGATCCTGCAACATGGAATCCAGATCCTCAGCACTAATATTCAGCCACTCGTCTGAATCGCTCGGTTGCAGGTTGTTCTCCTCGTCGCGGAGCTCCTCTGACGCAGCTTCTGCCGGATGAAGTAGAAGTTCCAGAATCTCCGCTCCCACCTGCGGGGCGGTACGGAAGCGCTCCTGATTACCGCGGAAGTAGTCCATGGCCTTTGTCAACAGCTGCTGGTATTCGGCACTGCCCTCCAGATTATCCTTAAAGTAGCCTTTCGATTGGAGGCTCCGATGATATGCGCGCCAGGCTGGCAGCTCCTCCAGCTTCTGCCCATCTATTCTCTTCGCTTGACTGGCCAAGATCTCCAAGCCGCTGGACAGCTTCACGCCAAGCAGTTGCTCCTTATAGAGCTCTGGATTAGCTACAGAGTCTGTGAGCTTCCAGCCGAGTCGTCTTTCGGGTGTGTACTGTTGGTGCATCAGCATGGCGTACAAGCAGCGAGTGAATCCCAAATTTGTGCGTAGGCGGGGAGCCTCGGGCGGAAAGTAGCGCATTGTGCGTAGCGCCTTAGTGTCCATAGAATCGCGATCGCAGAAAGCCCTCACAGCCGATGAGACCAACCGCGGCTGCTGTTTCAGGAGCTGAGCTGCACTCAGGGGAAGCTCCACCACCTGGCGGTGGATTGAGAAGTGGGGCTGGGCGATCTGGAACTCTTTGAGTCGCGCATCGATACAGGATTGAATTTCGCGGGAGCAGCGGTAGAGGGTGGGATTTAAGCGAATTCGTTGGAGGGCATTTGCCATCGTAATAACAGCATCTTGGCTGGTGGCTGCAGAGTTCTGGAGCAACTGGAGGCCCCCATTAACTATATAGACGCGCCGCTCGCAGGATTCCGGCGAGGCCCAGTCCGGGAGCGCTTCTGCCGCTTCGATGAGCAGAAACTCTCCGTCCGAGTCACAGACGCGAGCAATGCAGTCACCGCGGGCACGTGTTATCTCCGTTAGCAAATAGACCACGAACCATTCGTCTGCTATGTTGTCGCCGTAGTGGGTTACGCCATGGAAATAGGGCGGGAGGTCACCTGGGCAGGGAAAAGGAATACCATATACAATTCTGTAACCTACTATTTATAGAATTAGCTTAATACCCAGGTTCTCTTCGTCTTCTGGGTTGGTTTCTTCGTTCAGCAGGCGTTCCTCGGGGCTGCCCGTGCGTATCTGAAGCTTGAACTCATCTTTGTGCCACAGGTAGCTCCGCTCCAGAGTCTTCTCCTTCACGATGGCGTTAATTTCCTTGTGAACTTGGACCATTTGCTGGTGAATCTTTGCCGGGTCCCGCAGATTGTCCGGCAGTCTGGGGAATATGTAGTACTCCACAAAGTCATCCTCTCGCACAAACTCCAGATTTCCGCCAATTAATTTGCTCATCCTTTGTTTCTTTGTTTCCCTTGTTTGTGGGGCGATGACTCAACGAGTCCTTCGCAGCTTAAGTATTCCTCGCCGCTGGCGCTGAGTTCTTGGTCAAAGCAAAGGTTCTCAGGCAAAAAACAGATGTTTTTGTAGCTTTTGCCCTTTGTCTTGGCCGTTTTAATACAGAAAAGTTTAAAAACGAAACTAATTTTCAACCTCTGATATTTATTTATAATGACAGTGCTGCCAGATGACCTTTAGCTTGAAAACCCACGTTCGGGATTCGTGGTTCGTGCCTTGACTACATTTCGATAAACGATTACCGCGAACTTATCGAATATGGGAGGGAACATTTAAATACCATTTTGTTTTGTTTAGAATTGTAAAACAATTTCTTAAGCAACGATTATAAATTTGTTAAAGAATATAAACCTCTAGATGAAGAACATCTTTTTCACATTAGAGATTAGGTAAAAATAATAAAAAGCCGGCAGGCTAAAACTATTGACAGAGTAAGAGTAGCAAATATTGATCCACAAACTCATAAATTTCGGTTATATTTACTCACTAAATAATCTTATGAGACAGATCTAGTTTGGGGAAAATAAAATAGTTTACTCACCCATCATTGCGGCATTCGAGCTGTTGTTGCTTTCAGAATCTTCGCTGCTCCAATCTTTGCCCAACTCCAATTGACTTTCGAAAGCAGATAGGCAAACAGAACACCCGGCCAAAGATATAAAGACCTGGCCCCTTATCTTTACTGTTATTTTTGGGCTTTCATTGGCGTGATCGGAGGCAGCATCGCTTCAGACCATTGACGATACTCGGAGGAGTAGGACCAACGTTTAAATCTACGAAATAGAAGAGAATACGTCACCATGTTTTCCAAAAAACTACAAGCTAGTTTGGTGAGTAATTCATTTTTAAAACAAAATTTGAAGAGAAGGAGGTATAAATAATCTATAACTTATATATTTTATTATTTCCTATAAAGCTGCTTCTCAATGCTGTGGCATCCTTAATGGCTGCTACCGTGACCACCCGTCGCATCCAGCCTCGGGAGTCGAACTCCTGCGAGGGGCGTCAGACTCCAGGACCCATTTGCGAGTCCTGCGAGCTGCTAGCCACCTGTGTGCGGCACTCCAATGGTTGGGTTAACATTCCCGTGGAGTCATGCGACGTGGCCAACGGATACTATTGCAACGCTCGTCTGGGAAGCTGCACAAACGAAACGGGCCCATGCCACCCCTTTGGAATCGAGGGCAACTTCCAATGCACATCCCAGGGCATCTTCCCGGACCCCTATGACTGCCAGAAGTACCACATGTGCTACTTCGTGGGAGCAACTCTGGTGGCCGCTGCCGTGGACTGTGGCAACGACAAGGCCTTTGATGCCCGGACTGGTCAGTGCACCTTGACCCTGAATGATCCCGTCTGTCTTCAGCGGCAATACAACTGCCCCAACGCCGGATTCGTGGCTGCCTGGCCCACTAACCCCAATATTTTCTACGTTTGCAAGTCGACGGTTAACCAGAACCTGAACGATTCCCTCGTCATATATCCCTCACTGCATCGCTGCAATGACGGTGAGATCTTCGTGGACTATGTGTGCCGTACCGGATCGAATGTCCTGCCTCCTAGCACTGATCCATCCAATCCGTCTGAGGTGATCGTGGATCCCAATGACGGAGCATTCAACGTGATTCCCACCACTTGCCAGCACGTGGGCCTCATCGCCGACATGGATGATTGCCGGAAGTACTATTACTGCTCCGCGTTGAATGGCACTCTGCGGCACATGGACTGTCCCTCGGGTACCTACTACCGTCCCGAGCTGTCCTCCTGCGTCCTGGGGTCTTGCTGAACTGTCATTAAGGGAGGATATTTTTAAAGAAGCTTTACCACAAATAAAAGTTAAATAAATGGTGGAGATTTTTAATACATTTCTTAGTGTCTTATTGAAGTACATACTTCTCCATAATTAGGAAGACTAATATTAGAGATCATTCTGTTTCAAGGCCTTCAAGGTCTTAAAACTTTAAAGACTTTTCAAGGCCACCAAGTGGGAGTCACTGCGATTGTCTATTTAATTAACCTAAAACATCACTGCTTCGGTTATCTACCTCTATATAAGAGAGTATCAGGCGAGTCCTCCTTAGCCATTTTCCAACATGACGCCTTGGACCCATCTTGTTCTGTTTGTTGCCTGCTTGTCGATCGTCTTGGTAGCAGCTGGAGCTGATGACTATTCCTGTCCCTCAGGATACAATTTTGACCAAAATATCAGCCTTTGTGTCTCTGAGAACAGCACAGAGTGCACCAACTACCAGATCAGTCGATGTCCTTCTTCCATCTCTGCTGGAGAATACTGCTTGTGTTTGAATAAGCATCTGCAGATCCATGTATGTCCCGAGGGAACTTACTTCGATGCGAGCCATTCAGTTTGCAAGATCGGTGCGGCTCAGTGTCTGGAGGAGCTCACCCCATTTGCCTGCCCCAATGGTAGCGGCAGCACCGACTTCTGCCTTTGCATCGGTGGAAAGTATGTTACTCAAACGTGTCCTGATGGGTACTTCTTTGACGCGGAGAAGAAGTTTTGTTTTCCCACCAACACAGATGAGAATGAAGTGAGTGATAATGGTTCCAAAAGGTGTCAGCGATTCGGGCTGTTTGCCGATCCAGCCGATTGCTCGGGATACTATCACTGCTCCGAAAAGGGCGCCGAAATCAAGTATTCCACATGCCTGGCGGGAACTATCTTCAGTGTAACTTCATTTGCTTGCGTGGCAGGAAGTTGTTAGTTGTAAGATTTTATAGAATATCAATACAACGCAGAATAACAATAAAGATTCATAAAATGTATTGCTGGGTCTGGAGTTCTGAATTTATATAAAAAGGTGTGAAGGTAGGTTCGCTTCAAGGTTTTCTTAGAAAATCGATGAGAAAATCATTAAAAGTATTCCCCTCAATAAAGTATGATAGCAAAGATATGGATATGGATTGTGGTGGAATTTTTGGCCAAAAGCGGATATATTTGTTTTCATTTTTGTTGTGGTTCTATAGGGTTTATCTTTTTAATTAAGGCAAGAACACAGGCTGGCAGATAGGCGGTGCCGTATAAATAGACAATTCCTCAAAAAATCACCAACAGTCTTTATGATGCGGCCTTCACATCACCTATTCGCAGTCTTTCTTGGCCTTGTCGTCGGATGGGCTTCGGCTGGAAGTATCGTCCCATCCCCTCTAGCCGATACCACAGATGATAACCCCTGCCAGAACGTGCGCCTGGCGGGCTTCGTGTGCCTGGACTGCAACACCTTGGGGTACTGCATCCATGACACCACTAACCAGTGGCAGACAGTATCCATGCTGGAGTGCCAGACGGGGCACAGCTTCTACTGCAGCGACGAGGGGACCTTCGGATGCACCTGGCAGTCCCAGTGCACGGTGCCGCAGCGAGGGCCCTTCAGCTGCCAGCAGCCGGGTCTGTTCCCCGATCCCTACGACTGCCGCAAGTATCACGAGTGCAGTGCCCTCAGCGTGGACACCCCGAGGCAGTGCACCAATGGAGCCGGGTACTCCACGTTGACGGGTGATTGCGTACTTCCGCGGGAGAGCGATCAGTGCACAAGTCCGCAGTACAGTTGTACTAAGTCGGGCCAGATCGGAGCCTGGCCGGCCGACAATCGTTTCTACTACATTTGTATGGGCGACGCAGCCACCTCCTTCTATCCCCTGCTACTGAAGTGCGACGATGGCTTTATCTTCCAGAACAGCGGGTGTGTAGCTAACACCCGTAACCTGGCTCTGCGCCCGAAAGAGGCTCCCAAGTGCATTGGCAACTACAACTACGAATGCTCTACTGGCGACGCTTGGGGAAGCACCTATTGCAAGTGCGTCGATGGAGAGTTACAGACCAAGAGCTGCCCCACAGGCTACCACTTCGACCCCAAGATCCTGGCCTGCCGCACAGGACTCGACAGCTTCGACTGCCGCGACTTCGAGGTGATGCCGTGCCCCAACAACCCAGCCAATGATGAGTACTGTCTCTGCATGAGCTCGCAGCTCGAGGTAAGGAGCTGTCCCGAGGGGGAAGTCTTCAACGAATACTCCCTGCTCTGCATGAGCGTAGACGAAGACGAGGAAATAAGATTGGCTCAAGAAGCTCTTAGAATAGCCAACTTGTAGACCGAAATTTCGTTGCTGATTCTTAAAACAAAGAAAGAGTTTAATCCGAGTCTATAAACTGGCATAAGAGATAGCAATAAATATGTTTTATCAAGTGCCTGCCCATTTCTGATTCATTATATCTGGTTCTAGCCCAGACGTAGGCCAAGCTAATCGGTCAAAGCATGGGCAGTCTGATTAGGCCTGATGACCGGCGGCTAGTAATCGACTTTGTTAAAAATTAAACAAATTTTATTGAGACCCAATAACAAAAACAGAGATAGAGGAAACTTGAGGGTAGTTTAAGGGACAATGAGCCAGGTGGCTTAGTCATCACACTCCCGGACGACTGGATGCAGGACGATGGAGGCCCCGTTGCACCCCGTCTTGTCGGAGATAAAGTCATGGAAGTTGCTCTCCAGGGCCCACATGAAGCGCTTGTGACCCGGGAGGACCTGGGTGGACAGTCTGCAGTCGCCACCCCTCTGGACCTCCTGCAGGTTGGAGGCCTTGAAGCACGTCTCCGAGTCCCAGAGATAGATGTCGTTCTCGCCCTTGTATCGGAAGAAGAGAGAGGTGCCCCCATCGGCCCCCAGGAGTACTGCCTGCTTGCCGTAGGGCTTAGGGCCCACGTCGATGATGGAGCCCGCGCCCTGCCCCACCCGCAGGTACTCTCCCTTGATCGAGTAGAGCCGGGGGGAGCTCAGGTAGCTGAAGAAGAGGGTGGAGGTTCCGTCCGGCTTGGCGGTCAGCGCCACGTACAGGACATCGTTGGTGGGGGCGGTGGCCTTGGGCAGGACGATGCGGTACGACTTGTTTCCAGTGATGTCGTAAACCAGGATGCTACGGGCTCCGGCATCGGCAACGTAGCTATGTTTTGAGAAAAGGGGCAGGGATTAGGACCACATACGATTTTAAGACACTGGAAGTCTTGTTAGTTTTTATGAAGATGCTACTTATGGAGGTGCTGTTATAGAGCTTCTCTTCTAAGACTTACACGAAAGGCTTGTTGTCTTTGGAGTAGTCCACCACGATGAACTGCAGGCGGCTTTCGGAGGTGACCAGGTCGCTGAGGTCGATGCTCTTGACCACCTTGTTGTTGGCCGTGTTGATGGCCACGATCTTGGGGCTGCAGCGCCGGATGGGCTGCTCCAGGGTGTTTACAATGCCCACGTCCAGCGCCCAGAGGAGTCCCTGAAACCAAAATGCCAGAGGCGTTCAATTAACGAATCATATTCATGGCTTTTCATGGGCTCTTCACCCATGGCTGTTGATTAAAACATTGTTGTCGTTAAAAACGCCACACGCTCTCATAAAAATAAAATTAATAACAGCATGAATATACATACATGAACTGAATGGAAAATTGTGCAAACAAATGAATTCATTCGCACACATCCCAGTGATTGTTATTGCGATTGCCACTTTTGTGCAAATAAAATAAGAGTGCTTTGCATAAACGCTTCAGTGCCACAATTGCAGTCTGTGTGTGTGGCATTTAAATGAGGTTGGATTGATGGCCAACTATTAGAGTCGCAGTATTGACTTGCAGATGGCCTTGCAAATAGGTCATTTGTATCTCCAGCATGTAACTTGCAACATGAAGCACGTTGACAGTATTTAATAAACCTGTCAGTCTGCTTATCAGTCTTAAACAGTCAGCTACCAACTTTGAAATATCTACGCTGACAAGTATTTAAGCGGAAATCGAAACCAAATCGAAGTTGGTTTCGAAGTGGAATCGAAGTGGAAATCGAAGTTGTGTGAACTGGCTGGGGCTGACACTTCTCTATCGAATGGAAATGGCTTCTGAGAACTTGTCGCTGCATTTCTGGCCGGGCACTTCAGCGACAGCCTTTGCCCTTTTATAATATTCCATTTACGCAACAGTTTTTTCAACCCAGTTGGGTCAGTTGGAGCTCTTTCTCCTCGCACCGCTGACTGGCGCCAATCGCCAGACACGCGTTTTATTTGAAGCGCTTCGTTTTTGTCGCCCCGTTTATTTGATTAAAAAAGCAATTTTTGGTCGTCAGCATCGGGCAGTTAAAAAGTGTGTCCGAGGACGGGTAAGGCGATACCCTGGAGTTGGTAGCTGGTTGGGGATGGTAGAGGTTTCTACCCTCTTGTTTGTACCCAAAGTAGACACTTTAATGTCTTGAAATGATAAAGTATAATGGGTTATAATGGGAATCCTGCAGAGTCTAATAAGAGTTGAAATGGCAGCCACATCTACCTCCAACTCGATGCCATCAACTGGCAATAAAAGGATCAAAAATGATTGTGAAGTCATCAGAGTGGCAGAGACCCTCGACCCACTCTTAATTAAAGTCACAAATTGCAGTTGAACAGCACCGCCATTAATTTTACTCACATTCTGATCCACAGCTATGTCCACCACGGACTGGAGTGCCTGGCAGTTGCCCTCCTCCTGGATGGCCCAGCAGGGGTACGGGGCGATCTTTGTGAGGCACTCGCCCTTCTTCAGGTTGACCTTGCCGAGGGTGAAGGGAACGCCCTGCTTGTACCGGGGGAGGGCCACGAAGGCGGAGTCCCGCTGTAGCTGGGCCCGGGTCACGATCACGTTGCGGGGCACATACCTCCCAGACTGTACGTAAATGTTCTTGGTGGAGTCGCAGGGCCAATGGAGGCTGCTGCCGCTCAGCTGAAAGGTGAGCTCGCCCAGCGGATTCTTGTCGCACTTGGTGCCGGTTATGGCGTTCGAGGCGCTGTCCGAAGATTCGTCGGTCGAGGAACTGTACTCTCCCAGGACAAGGGCTGCGAGGAGCAAGAGCATCAATGGCTGCAGGGCTGCCATTTCGGAGGATGATGTAGCGGTGTAGCTCAGATCTCGGAAGCTACGTCTGACAAGAATCGAGAACTGTCTGAGCGGCGGACAGACTGGTGTTTAAATATAAGACCAGAATGCAGAATGGTGCATCGAGTTGTCGGAGCGTGTTGCAGCAAGGTCGCCGTCTGGTAAACATAGGGGGGAACAAGTGTCTGCGCCGCAAGCCCCCCTCGACACACAGATACACGGCCAGCCAGCACGTCTGGCCCACGCCGGAAATCGGCCAGACCCCCCACTGGCTATTCAATTTGGTTTCTATGCAATGCGGAAGCTGGCGCGGGGAGTGTTGAAACTTAACCCATTCTACGAATGATAACAATTGCATTCTGATTTCTGTTGGACTTTTAACGAAAAGGATACCGTCGTCTCTTGAATTTGTTTTGAAATTTCCATTACTGCTTCTGCCATCCATCGATCATTTGTTTAGTTGCTAACTGAAAACTGATTTTCGCTTGTTGGGCCAACTAAAGTTCAGAGGTCAGGCCGAATCAGTTCCCCGAATGGCCAGAAAGTTCAGTTCCAGCTCTGACGTCTGCGACCTAAACTTTTGCTACCCGGCTTGGTATATTTTCCAGATATTTTCGAGC
The DNA here is from genome assembly GCF_030179905.1 of Drosophila bipectinata. Classification (NCBI taxonomy): domain Eukaryota; kingdom Metazoa; phylum Arthropoda; class Insecta; order Diptera; family Drosophilidae; genus Drosophila; species Drosophila bipectinata. The sequence continues at coordinate 14,874,141 of NC_091738.1, read as the reverse complement.
TGACAATAACATCTGCCAGCTATCAGTTGGCCAAGAGTTTGGGGTCGGAGGGGCGGTGGCTGGTATTCTGCGTTTCTGGCTGATAAGATTGCAGAAAAGTTACCACCGGAGAATCAATGAAGTCAGCCCATGTGAATCACATGAACATTAAGCAGAATTTCGGTTGGGGCCTGCATTCGATTCATAAACAGTCTCCATTCAGTTTCTATTTTAAGATACCCGAGATATTTCATCATCCATTGCCTTTAAGAGGCACTCTCGGACGGGAGAATTCAAGTCGGGGGTATAGCTCAGGGGTAGAGCATTCGACTGCAGATCGAGAGGTCCCCGGTTCAAATCCGGGTGCCCCCTTCAGTAACTTTTTAAATATTTTTTTTATGCGAATTATGACTGAGTGAAATTGCATTAAAGGTGTACTCCGCCCGTCATGGACGTTGAACTCTGAAAGACCTCCCACACATCAAATAACGACAAATAAAAAATGCGTTGACACATTTGGGGAGGGTGGGGTGGTAGATGTCCTGCAGGACAGTCCTTTGTTTGTCTTGGCCTTTTGTGCGGGCGGAAAAGTGGTCAGCACGTGCACTGAATTATGGCCAGAAGTCGGCTGCCATTAAATCTCATAAAGTTTAATCTTCGTAGAACTCGAAAAAAAAAATAGGTCCGGCGGCTGGTCAATATTTTCATAAGCGAGGACCAACAAATGGCCAAGATAACCCTTTTCTGGTGTTTTTTCCGCATGCGGGATGGCCGAGGGATGACTCGGCTCCCAATAAAGCCAAATTACATGCAGATTGAATTTGAGCGAAATCCGATTTAATAAACTGCCATAAGTTGCCTCCCGTCCCGATCGTAATCTCCGAATTTATAGCAGACACACGCCCAAATAAGGGCTGATATGTCAGCCAGTCACCCAGTATGCCGTCCGCAGCTTCATGGCAAAATAAATATTTATACTGGTTATATAAATAAAGCAAGAGTATCAGAAATGGAGGTTTAAATCGAGACTATAAGCTCAATGCTCTATGCTCTTTCGGTTAAAAAAAAGGTTTTCTAAACTAAATATTAATTATTAAATAATTGGGCTTATAAAAGGGTTATTGGGGTTTCATGAAATCACATCCTAAACAGACTCTTCTAGAGAAAAAATAGAGAATTCAGAAAAGCAGACTGCCAAGTGGCATTTGCGAAAAATTATTCGCATCAGAAATAAAACCAATAAACTAATGAATTAATCATTGCAAAATAATTAAACGGAGATGGCTGCTCGATAAAACAACAATTTATGGCAATTCGTCGAAGTGCTGAAGTCGAAGCCCAGTGGCGAACTTTAAGCAGACATAAACAAAAACTTTGGAGACGAACAAAGAAAGCCAGCTAAGTGAAAGCCCATAAATTAGGGGATCAGCTAATACTCATTCATAATCAGGGGACTAATGACTTTTGAATGCTCTTTCCCTTTAATAAAAAGCCTGGGTTCTTGTGGTTCTTTTGCACTTAAAGTTACCCACTATACCCTGCCATCTTTTATGGATTCACTTTTAATTTATAATAAATTCCCGGCTAATCGAAAATGGTCTGCTCAGCAGAAGAGTGTATGCGACCCATTTAGCAAACTGAATCAAACGTGACCACAGACAGTTCTTTTTGGCTTTATTGTTATTGGCTTATTTGCGTATTTTGACACACATACGCCCCACAGACGGCTTCTGGCGGAAAGTTTAAAGAAGTTGGCGGTAAAGTTTGGACCTGGGTCTGTTCATGACGCATACGCCTCGTTAAGGCGGCAATAAAAAAAACTGTCAATGTAATGTGTGGAAAATAGCCCGAGGAGTAGGCTTCATCTCCTTGGGAGGGCTAATGGGGGTCAGCCGGCAGTCTCTTATCATCCCATTCCACCAGTCTTTTTGCCGGTTAGTGTTTACATAAATTATGTCAGATGAGAAGCCCGGAAATGCTTGTCATCAATTTTTTTTGATTGTGCTATGGAGTGTGGGAGCTGTCGGAGCTGGTGGTTGGTGGCTGGTTGCTGGTGGCTACTAGTTGGCATAAATCACTGAGCACGGGTGGCGGGGGAGACGCCACCCGGAATGCGGGTTTTGGCTGACAATTTAACATGCCAAACACGTTGATTCCGGCCCGGAGCGATTCCGGGTTGTCTGCCCCATCGAGGGGCTTTAACCTATTTACGGCGAGAGATGCTACTCCGAAGTGATTTTTCTTCAATTTTTTCCTCCATTTCAGGACGAGATTTGTGGGCTGGGGCAGAGGAAATCACAACTGCGATTGGAGGTTACTCTCTCCAGCTCCTAAGTTGCACCAGCAATTAATTAGCTAAAAATATCGCCGGCAATCAGGAGACACTTGTCGGTTTTCCGTCCCCCAATTGATTGCAGTAATTGCAATGTCGTTTTGCCATTTCGCTGATTAATCGAGGAGGGAAGGACATAAAAAGGGATTCCTTTCTTCTCTTCTCCCTTTTCGCGGAATTTCTGCGGTTTCATGGCCCACGCTTAGCTAGAGACTGTAATTAAAGATAGCAGCTGCCCTTAGAACTATTTGACATTTACAGACGGAAGAAAATGTCTGGCTTAGAGTAGCATAAATTATATAATTCTGCATTACAGAACTTCAACGGTTGTTTAATCACTTAATAGCTATCTTTTTTGTGGCGTTTTTGAAACAGTTTTGGCCAAGGTTCTTGTTCGCAAAAAAATCTGTTTGGAAAATTGAGAATTGGCCGCGCGGCACGTTGCCACTTTCTGGTCAGATTCAGTGGACAAGCGGGCTAATATATAAGCACGCCTCTTGGCCAGCACTTGGAGCACAACTCGGCTGACTATAATCCAAATTGCATCGAAAATGAGACTATTAACGGGTACTTGGCTCGCCCTGATCCTGGCGCTGGGAGTGTCAGTTTCGTTGGTCCGATCACAGGGCACGAAATACGGGCTGTGGACTCCGGATCGCGCCCACTCTGACGCCCAGCCCATCCAGTGGACGGGCGGTCAGTTCGAGTTCCCCTGCGCCAGCACCAAGTCGCTCTTCAAGAGCTCCGGCAAGTTTATACCCAAGAACGTGATCGCCACCAGGGCCCAGCTGATCGGGGACACCATCTACCTGGCCCTGCCCCGCTACAGGAAGGGCGTTCCGGCCACTCTGGTGAAGACCAACGTGAAGCCAGGCACCTGCTCCACCACCTTCAAGCCGTACCCCTGCTGGGACCTGCAGGAGGAGGGCAACTGCAAGGCGCTCCAGTCGGTGGTGGACCTGGTGGTGGATCAGAACGAGGTGCTCTGGGTTCTGGACACGGGCATAGTCAACACCCTGGAGACCCCTGTTCGCAAGTGCCCCCCCAAAGTGGTGGCCATGTCCGTCAAAACTGGCAAGGTGCTGAAGACCGTGTCCCTGGAGGGCCTGACCTCGAGCAGTTCCCGTCTGCAGTACCTCGTGGTGGATTACGCCCCCGATGGCGGCTGCTTCGTTTACGTCAGTGATGCCGCTAACCGGGCCATCATCGTCTACAATCTGCAGGCTGACCGCGGGTTCAGGGTGGTGCTGCCAAAGGCCGTCACCGCTGGCTGCCGCTCCCGGGACGTCCTCTACATAGCCCTGATCCGTCGCGACTGCGGCTCCACCGAGCTCTACTTCACCTACCTCAGCACCAGCAAGCTCTTCTCCCTGAAGTCCGAGTACCTGCGCAGCGGAGTTGCCGATGGACGAATTCTGGGTGAGTTTGTTTGGAAATGAAATTAAATGATTTACTAACTCTGTGTGACCCGCAGATCTCGGCAAGAAGCCCAGCCGTATGGTCATTATCGGAACGGACAATGGCTCGGCGATTTTCTTCCGGAACGAGGGCGACGCAGAGGTGTATCGGTGGGACACGAACTCCACGTTCGCGGAGACTAACTTTAAGCCGGTTTACCGCAGCCAAACCTGTCAGCTGGTCACCCATGCAGTGCCCGACTACAAACGGAATACGATGCGAGTGCTGCAGAGCAATTTCCCGGATTACATGCAAAACCGTGTCGGGTGCGGGGCCATCCAGCAATTGGGTCTGATGCAGGGCTGCTGGTAATCGAGAGACAGCCCAATCCTCCCACAGTACACACGTGTATGCATATTGCAGTTCGGATGGCCATTGTCGGGAATTAGAAAATGGCCATCCGGCGCTATGCTCTGCTCTACTGCTATTCATAGTGGGTGCTGGTTTCTGTATATAAACTAACGACTTTGGTCGCCCTTGTTGTTATCTAAGTTAAGCAAATAAACGTTTCATGGCTGTAAACACATTGCAGAGTAGATATTTTGGATTGTTTGCCGATGGTATCGACTTTGGGATGCCAAAGTTGAGTTCATTGAACTGTCTTTATTGGCTTTTGTTATTAAGTTTTTGGTTCCAAAGGAATTCAATACGGGACCAATGGACTCTGACCAGCAAGAGGAGTTCGGGTGTCCAGCATTTTTCCAAGTAATTCTTTTGACTCTTTCCCGATATGTCTTAATTGGTAAGCTCTCATTAAAAGAGACCTCCTTTAAAAATATGACCCCAACCCTTACCTCCGATACTTTCAACTCCTTTTTAATTTTCAGCCTTTTCCTTTGTGATTTCCTGCGCTGACCCTTCGGACTTTTTATTTTCTTCCCTTGGAGAATAAGCATCGAAATTAATTAAGCTAATTGGAAGCTCTCGCATTAAACGCTGACACAGGCACAATGACGACAAATTGCCGGCACTCACTTGAGCTGATTGCAACGCCATTTCCCTACATCCTTTTCCACTTTGCCCTCGGATCTGGAAACTTACTCCTGTCAGGAAGGCAGGAGCACACAGGAGTTGCGAGTCTACGTCTTAATTGCCCAGGAGATCCGCGACATTAAGGCTTGTTAATTCGAGGTTCTCTGATAAATGGCGTGGCGTCTGTTTTCTCACTCGTTCTCTGTTTTCCTGGGCAGGAAAGGGCGTGGGCCCCCAACTGGCGCCGCGAAAGTTGTGGCGTTATGGCCGAAAGGCGTCTGGCAGAAGCGTTCCCGATAAAGAATCAATTAATCAGCAGCTCTTGTCTGTTGGCCTCCACAGTTTTTCGAACTCCGCGTTATGGCTTCTGGCCGTATCGCATTGCAGCGTATTTTCGCAAATTTTCCGGTGGCTCTTCATCCCATTTCCGCTCTCGATATCCCTAGCACCCGGGAGATAAAAATACCAAACTAAATTTAATGCTTTCGAAAGTGAAAGTATCTGGAACTCCAATCCCCTGTGGGACAGGCAGCAGCTGCAACCAGAAAGCCATAATAAACTTGTGCGCCTCGTTTGATTTACGCGGCCCGAATCGAGAGTGTTTTTGGCCAATGTGTAGGTGTTTCATAACCAAAAAGGGAAAGCCAAGGTCATGGAATAAAATAGAGCCAAGCAAATATTTATTTGATGACCTTTGCAGTTAATCCCAAAACCCACAAGAAAAGAATGTTGAGACTGATATGGAAATGACAGCAACAAATTAACTTTAAGGACTCGAGACTCATTCGTCGCTTGAAGTTCAATGAATACTTTGCGGGTTAAGCTTCGCAGAATTAATGCAGAGGTTTTCCCAAAGGCTTGCCTCCGCCACGCAACTGAAATGGCGTCCTTTGATGTGACACAAATTTAAAATAAAATTCTCTCTCAAACAACCAGATGAAGGAGCCCGCAGACAGACGGTTTGATGCCTTCTGTGACTGCCTGTGTCCTGTGTTGTCAAAAACAAAGCCACAAACACACACAGTGTGGATGGAGAGGCATCAAGGCCGTCAAGATTCCGGCTTCCCCCGGACTGACAAACGCTTTTCCGCTGCACAGGAACGAGTACATATCTTTTAGGTACCTTTCAGGTGGCTTGCATAAAACCCAAGGGATACTTCTAATTAAATCATGCCCCGGCGCAGGAAGGTCTGGCCAAGCCACATGAAAATTTTAATATTTCCGCCCCTTTGAGATGCAGTCACCTGGAAAGCCATGACTTAAAGGCACTTTAAGCGGGCATTTTAAATTCGAGGCACAAATTATCTCGACGTTGGGTGGGGAATTTATCGGAAATCGTAAGTTAAGCCTGCCTTATACAATTTTCATCAAGTCTGCGGACAGTTAAGTGATGTCTAAAGCCACTTAAAGCTCTCGCCCGGATAAATCAACTTCAATCGGCACAAGATTGACAGAATCGAGTTCCTTTTGGCCGCATTCCGCTGGTCCCCAGGCTCCAAACTAACAAAGTGACTCGGGACTGTCAAATTTTCGGGACCCACACCCTCCTCCCACACTGAAATGTTGGGCAGGCAAGGCCCAAATCTAAGACCCCGGGGCGGGGGAGTATGTTGAATGGATCGGAACGCTTCAGTTTGGCGCCCCCCTTGAGATGGGTTTGACAGGGAATGGCAGCCTCTCCTCAAATGCTTTCACTTCTTTTGTCTGCGAGTGCCAGTGAATGGAACAAAACATTCAAGCCAGGCACTAGCACTCTTCTGGTTAATCGAACAGCCTGAAAAGTGGGAAAAGTGCGTCTCTACAGACTACCGACTACCGACTGCCGGTGGAAAATTGCAAATGAAAGCGTGAACACGTTGCGCAAATAAATCTGTTAACAAAATATCAACAGCTTCCGGCAGCAGCTGTGCTACTAGGACATCCAACAACAATCAAGACGAGTCCTTAAAGAAGGAGGAGCTACAGCACCCAAGATTTACAAGTGAGGTGACGCAAAAAGTACTGCAGTTTCTGTTCAAGATTTTTTGATAAAGCTGTTATAATTTTTTTACTCATAGATTTGTTTGACAAAAATTTAAATACTTAAAAAAAATGAAGAGGTCTTCTGGTAATGAGTTCTTTAGGCTATTGTTCTGCCTCTGGGTATAGTAGCTCCTGACAATGGCCAGTTCGCACCACATTTTCATGTGGATTTTTGGGATTATCGGTTCGGGCTCCGAAAACAGCACGCACCGGAGCGAAGGCTTTTGTCTGTGGTTGTGGAAGCCACGGAAGCTTTTTGGGGTCTGTTGTTGTCAAGTCAGCATTTCCGGTACCCATCGCACTGGCCTACTCCTCTCGCCGCAGGACCTTTGGGATGGGAATCCTAACACGCATATCCATTGAGTGGCAGACGGGCGGCTGGACAAGCGACGTCTGAGTGTCAGAGGACATGGGATATGCTGGAGGATATAGTTTGACTTCCATTGGTGGGAGATTTAATGCAAAGTAGCTAACGTTGGCATGTGTGAAGGCCAAATGGAGCGGCAACGCGGGGGAGCTGGCCAAATCACAGGCCAAAAAATGGTTGCCAAACGACTTCCGCCAAGGCTTATTTGAATGGGTCACGTGCGGGGAAGAAAATGGATCCAAAACACAAAATCCTGCACTTTGAAAAAGGAATACGATTACCTCCACGGCTGAGTAAGCTGAGTACTATTCTTTATGCGAATGTCGTCTGTAAAATACATTTTTTTTTCAATGTATTTCTTTTGTGAGGCCATCAAGTATAATCAAATTTCTTCGGTGGGTGGCTGGCAAATCGATGCAATTGAAAAATAATTGAACACCTCGAATGCTTATTGAATGTCATTTCAAAATTCATGTCGAGGCGGCGCCAATACAGAGTGTTGAGGTAGTAAAGGGAATGTCTCGCAGGAGGATCTCGCATATCTAATGGTTGCCCCATTCGCAGGAATTCAGGACATTGTCAACGTTCCGCATTCCTCATGCCATGCACGCTCCGGTCGGAGAAGAGGAAAAATATTGATTTGGTTTTAACGGCACTTAGGCTCTCATAATTGAGGCACCCGCCTTGGGGGCACCACCTACCCGAGCAGCAGAGCCCCATAACACCACGAGGTGCAGGCTGAAAACGTCAGATTTTTGTTCGAAATGTGACATAAATTGAAGGATGATTCGGCATTCGGCAAAGGGAATGCTGTCCCGAATATTCCTTCGAAGGGGGGCTAATTCCACCCCCAGAGGCTCTGTCAATCAGAGTTCCTTTCAGTCCGAGGCCAAACATGGCATTACGGCAGCAAGAATATTAAAGATGCTAGAAATTTAAATTTGCAGAAAGAATTATAGATCTTGTACTGGTGATTGAATCGCCAGACAGATGGTTCTCAGTGTTTTTCTTTATTACCATTTGGGATTATCCCGAAGAAATCGCATCATAAATAGCTCACTTTAATCAACATGCTAAACACAATGCCCGAAATGTGTAGGGGCTTCTGGGCTCCGAAGTAAATTGAAATGCAAACATAAATTTCCCTGCCCTGTAGAGCCCTCTTCTCAATCGGTTCGGGCCCCCATAAATCCAGCCAGTGAATCCGTTGTAAATGTGAAAAATAGAATAAAAAGTAAATAAATACCGCCTCCAAATAAGATAAACGAACGTTTTACGAGCACTTCTAGGGGATTTTAAACACACATTTGCGCCCCGACTATGTAATGGCAGTGTACGATGTGTGTAGTTGGCCCCAAAACCGAGAAAACCGACAAAATCGCAAGTGAGAAAGTGGGCGGCGCAGTTTATCATTTCATTTCATGATTTATTACTCATACGCCAAGTGATCCGACCCGAAAAAGGGTTTACTGCCATATGGATGGGTCTGTGAATTCCATAACTTTGACCAGGAAAAAGTTCGGCAGGTTGGCGCTCCTCCACGGACTTTGCGCGCCAAAAAGCCAAACTAGAACCTTTCATTCATAAGAACGAACCGAATGGGTTCCACTGGAAAAGTCAGCGGAAAAGCAAAAGAAAACGCAAAGTTTCTGCAAAAAAAAAAAACAGAGAGCGTGCCTCCTCTCTCGTGGCTGCAACTTCAACAAGTCGCCCAGCTGTTGCTGCTCCTGTGGGCGCCAAGTGGACCCTGTTTTCCCCGCCCAGCCGCACCAGTTGCTTCTGGTGGATCCTATTTTCCGACCGCCAAACAGCTGATCGGCCGCAGTCGCTGTCGGCGTCGGCGCCAGAAAGCTGGCAACACTTTCGACAGGCGCGCAGGAAAAGCCGAGCGTCGCCGACCGAGATGTTTCGAGCTGCTCGCCGCAGCAGCACAGACGTTTTTCACGCTTTTCCAGTTGGCTTTTCATTGCGGCGCCGCACGCACGTCTCCCGGACGATATATTCGCTCCTCCGCGGCACTCTGTTCTCGGTTCTCAGTTCTTGGTTCTAAAGTTTTTCGTTTCGGCGTCGAAAAAACACCAAAATGTGCCACTTTGTAGGGCACTTCGCGCTTGTTTGAAACCCATTGGATTGTTTTGATTTACATGTGTCGCAGTGAAATTTTATTGCCGCGATTATCGGAGTGGGTTTCGAGACTCGTGTAAGTTGGAAATCCATTCAAAGACACTCCGCTGGACGTTGAACTCCCGGGCCGGACCAGAGTCCGGACTCTGAATATTTGTCCGGGACGATGTCCATTTTATTCCCATTATTGGTACCTGGCATCTGTGCCGGGACCCAGTTAAATATTTTATTTCATTTGTGGCCGACAAAAAGGTTTATCTGATTAGCATAATGGCTCCCAGATCCGTTGGGGACCCGTGCTTAATGTTCTGCAAATTGTATTTAGTGTAATCTTCTGGGTGTGCACCGTTGATTGATGTAGGTAGGAGTGCAAAATAGGACAAAGGAAAAGTTTCCAAGTCAAGATTGGAAAAGGTGGCTCAAAGGGAATTATAATTCTCTGCAAATGAGTAGACTGGAAATTTAAGTATCAGAATCTTCGCCCACATTGTCTGGATACAAGTTCTAAGAACAATAATTTCATGGTACTTTTTAAAGGGCTTGTCCAAAGCCATGACAACAGTTTCCGAGAAACTGTACCATCTTTTTTAAGTTCTATGGAGACTTTTCAGGAACTAGCCCAACAGCTTCCCAACATGTTTGTATATCTTAAACTTTGTCAATTAATTAAGAAACTCGTTACCCCATATGCAGTCTCTGTAATTCACACTGGACCTGGTCGGCAAAACTTTTCAGACCTGTCCCTCATCTGCATTCATCGAACTAACTTTTCTCATCTCACACGACAATAAATTTATCAAACATTTTTTATGATCGTGTGTGGCCGCAGAAGTGCAATCCAGCGGCCGAAGCCTCAACTGGCGACCTGGGAGCACTTTCTCCAATATCTCTAAGGCTGCGAAAGAGTTTTCTGGGGACTGGGGGGAAACATAAAATACGAGTATGTTTCCAAGATGTTCTTGTCAATGGACAAATAAACAATAAAATGGAATGGGCGATACACAAATGGCTTGTAGAAATGCAAAGCAAAAAAGTCCGAAAAGTAGGAAAAAGTCGTAAAAAGTGTGGCTTTGAGGAGAAACAGATATTTTTGGCTAGCATAAAATTTGAGTTTTCAGTGAAAATGCGGGAAAATCCAGACCACCGTGGAGGGAAGCGAACGCAAAGAAAACCTCAAACAAATGTATACAATTTTTAGCATTTTGTTCTAGATTCCTTTTGGGTTTCTTTCAACTTTGTTTGCTGCCTGCTGCTTTTTTATGGCCCACAATAAATAAAAGTCAACTATGGCGCACCATGGACTGGGGACACATGTATCCAACAATGGCCGCCACATCGGACAAAAGGTTTGTTGGGAAAATATTTGCTATGGCCAAGAAGGAGCCGCGGCCAGCAAACAAAAAGCAACTGTACGGCAGACCAGATAGCGCAAAGTTTCCTAATTTCCCTTAAGGAAATTGCGGGCCAGCCACTAGAACACACCAGAATGCATAAAGCTTTCAATTTATGTGCCCGGCCAGTGGACGTTCCCGGCCAGTCAACAGCTTGCAGCAATTAGCTGCATGTGCGATGGCCGTAATGTGACTAAATTTATGTACTTGCCCGCTGGCTGTAATTGCCATTCCAATTGTTGACACATTTAGCATGGGTTTTGGTTCGAATCGCAAATAGAATCGCCATCAATTGCGATGAACAGAGGCCCGTTCTACAGTCTATTGGGTGTCTTGTCGGGGAATGTCAATGTCAAGAGTCGTTGCCATGCACTTCAGCTCGAATCAGACCCATCCCCAGTATCCCTTTTCCGAGTAAAGCCAAGACGCGACGAGTCCATTGTGCAGCCTGAACTTTTCGCCTTCGCATTTGGCTTTCTCGGTTAAGTTCCACAGCTAATTAATTTTTGTGCCAGCTGCCACTGCCACTGCCAGATCCCGAGTCGAAGTCCGCCCAGATGAGACAGTAATTGTCCATGGGGTTCGGGTTTGGTGCTCGCCGTCAGGCCCTCGGAGGAGCAACCTTAGCCACGTGCCAATGGCTACAACCGCTGCCTTGTGGCTTTTGGGCAAGACACTCCACAGTTGGTGCTCACTGGCATCTGCATCTGGCTCTGAGTATCATTTGAATAAACACAATTTAAGCCAAAACTTTAACTTGCAAGCCCGAGACAAAGTAAAAATAATTAGGAAGATTGTTTAGCTTGAGAACTACTCTCTTGCTTAGTTAAAAAGCTCTCTTAATGAGTCCTTAATTCCTAACTTGACTTCAGGACTTAACTTAGTGAGGTGCCCGGGGGCCTGTCCCTAAACTCATAATACCTTGTAATAATAATTTTCATCTGCTTAACGCAAATGTGGGCTTCAGAGGCCAAAAGTTGAGCCGCTGAGCCACATGTGACTCGCACAAATTGTCGACTCTTGATAATGGAAGTGGGGACATTTTACAGCCTGTTTGAAAAGTTTGCGCTTCGCAAAGTTTTGTGCTGTAACAACTCATATAACACACATATAGAAGAGTTTACTGCCACATTAAGTTTCTTTGCGAGGCAGTGACTGAGTGTGAGTGAGGAACAAAAAAGTTTAAATGAGCCCGAAAACTTGAAAAGATGGTCAATGGTTGCTGGTTTTCTGCCCGTCCTTTGGTGCTTTAAGCCGTTTAGGCCCATTAAGTTATACATTTTGGAGATTTAATTCTGTGTGGGTGGCCCACTGTGTGGGTGGAACGTCTTAATGGATCAATAATTCATTTTACAAGTACTGAGCATCGAGTAGTTGAAAGGAATCGGGGTCGAGCCGGGGCATATAGAAAGAGAGGTTGAGGGGCGGTGCGTAATACTTTCATGCAACACTAAATGCAAGGTCAAAACCAGGGCCCATCATAATCGCAAAGTTTCCACACATGCCATGCATGAGCGGGCCATAACCATATCTCGTATAAATATTACTTCCTTCCCCGACCGGCCTCTCCTCCGCGCTCCTGTTCAGTTGGAAAATAGCATTGCATAAATCTGGGCAAATATTACGCATACGCAGAGGGGCGCAGCGAGAACTTGCAGCCGTCGGAAAAGCCATATCAGGCTTTCACCCACCCATATTGCAATCTGTCAGGGCTATGCTAGAGTCCCGGCTGTAAGCGATGGCTGGCTCTAAGTGCTGTAGATGGCGATGAATGCTACCAAAAGCCAGTGCATCCTCTCTGGAGGTTGTTTAATTAAATGAAATGCGCCATTCAAGCCACGATTGCAGATGCAACGACTTGTCATGTTATCAGAAAATGATTACTCTTACAGTGTTGAAGACTTAAAGTCTTACAAAGAGAATCTAAATGTAAATAGAACTCTCTGACTTGGAAAGGATAAATATCTCCAAGCAGACCCCAGACGACAGTATCAATACAATGCAATTATTCTTCTTGGCATGGCATTTAAAACCAAACTATTCCCGAAACTGTTTTCTTTATTCTGTCTCTTTTTTTCTTCTAAAGGGTCTTTAAGCTCAAGTGCCTTTTTGGGGGCAAGAGATTTGGACACGAAAATAAACAAAGCCAAGGGTAGGCGACAGGCGGCAGGCGGCAAATAGACAAAAGACGCGACGGAGAGCGGTCCTTAAAAGATTATAAAAGGAGCTCGTGGGGCGCGGAACGTGGGACGTGGGTGGATTTCTGACGGCCAGACAAACTGTTGCTCATGCCCCATGAAGCGCGCTCAATCTGGTCGAATGGATGTGGCATACAGCATATAGCATATAGCAAATAGCAGAGCATAAGTGGAAGTCGTATCGTAGATGACTCTCATTATTTCTATCTTTCTTGGCTAGTTTTCTCGTTTGTTTGCCATGGTATCTGTCAATATGGCCTTGCTGGTCCAGAATCAGTTATCAGTGGCAGCGGAAAGTTACGATTCAGCATTATTCCTTTATGTTTATGTCCCGTTCAGGCGCGGGACACGCTTGAGGACCACTTGTCCTGAGTTATGAGTTTCTTGTCCTGACACATCTCCTCGCCGATTATTAATCCACGAGTTGGGGGTTTGGATTAAAAGGTTTTTCTCCATTTATTGCTAGTAGATACATAAAGCTAAAGTGTGAGCTTTACGGCTGTTACTAGACTTCTTTACGACACTCGGACATCTGGAGACTTCGAATACATTCTGCTACTATTCTGAAAAGTTTTTACTGAAAACATGGCACGTTCACCTTGCTAAGTTTCACGATACAAATGGGATTTTCAGTCTAATTTACATACGCTTATCACGCAGCATGCCAACCACATATCATTCTCACACCGTCCTGATGTGTGCTGTCCAATTTCTCAAGTCGAGATTCTTTCTGTACTTTTCTTCGCCGCAACAAAAGAAATGGAAATTGCAACCAGACGAGGCATCAACAAGCTCCGGGCAAAGACAGATGGCAAGTCGCACTACTCAAGGCAGTTGGAATGGGGCACGGGCCCCCTCGGGGCGGTCTTAAGGGAAACTGCTGCGCTTAGACTTCTGGGGCATAAACAGGAAACAGTGAGGACGCATTACCTGCCGTTGACATTTCACAAGCAGCCAGGCATGGTACGTGAGGTCCTTGGCTGGCAAAAGATCTAAGGTTCCTTCTCAAGGGAAAATTGGAGCATTTTTATGCCACTGCCATTATTCCATGCTGGTTTGAAAGCGTCTTTGAATACGGCAGCCTTAATTACACGGAAACTACCTTCCAAAACCATCACATATATCGTACCCTGGGTAAAAATCAAAAAACATTTTTTATTGTTTAGAGGGATTTTGTATGCCACAACTGTGCCCCAATTTTTGTTTGTAACTGGGCATGACTTGGTCCAAATCCGAGAGCACCATTGATGGGCAAAAACCCACATATCATGCCGCGAGAGGCATTCTCATCTCCCAGCCTCCACACGTGTAATTCCTCCATTTATTCATCCTGAGCCCGCACCTTTGGGGCTTGAAACTGATTGGTTCGAACGCTTCAATTGCAGTGAGGTAATGGCATTAGCCCAAGCTTCTGTTTTGGCCAATAATTCACCCGGGCCAGAACAGGAGCCAGGAGGAATGGATAGAAAAAACTCAGCCTCTATTTGTTAAACCCCAAGCCCTGTCCCGGTACAGGCTTTTGAAAAAAAACATGGAGTATAGAAAAAAAAAGCCCACCCAAAATCCACCAGAATGCATGTCGATGCCCCAGTTCGCAGAGGCGTGTCTGGCGGGCTGACACTCACTTAGGACCGAGCACTTGGCTTTGCCTTTAGATGCTGGAAGGTGCCAGGTGGCTTTGGCTTCGGGTTTAGAAAAGTAACATGTCCAAAAAACACTTAGCCATTCGACTTCCCTGGCAGGCACTCAGTCTGAGACTCGGCGTCCTGAGAAACTAGCTGCTAGGACTAGGTCCTGGCTGTGCCGGAGGGTGTCTCGTAGACTCAAGTGTGTTGCAAGCCACTTGGCCTTGACTAGGTGCAGGTCTCTCACAGTCAGAGCTATTTCTGCTCGGGCTTTCTGCATTCATTTCCATTCAAGAAACCTACTCGGCCTAGTGTAATTTTCTCGAGTCCACTTGGCCCAATTTTTTTGGTGAATTTCCTCAAAGGAACTCTGGGCCCGGACTTTAAGCTTTTCGAGCGACTTTAATTTAATTAAAACACTTGCTTTGTATCTCAGGGCTTAGCTTAGCAGGTGGCAGGTGGCAGGTGCCACTCTGAAACAGTTTCTAAAACGATTCAAGAGTCCTGCCGAAAAAAAAGTGCCGAAAGGAAGTCCTGGAGACCGGAGCCTTGAAGCTGAAATGGGAAAGCAAACAGAAACGAGAGTGGAAAAATTCCCGAAACTGGTCATTCAGTTTCCGTTAAGTTGTAGTCGAGTCGAGTCCTTTTTGGGCAGCCCAGGGATGGGTATTTCTAGGTAACCGAGCATTTGAAGTCGGCTTTTGTTCCCCCTCGGCCTTTGTTTGCTTGGAAGAATTTGTTACCTTTGACCGACCGGTGGCGACAAGAGCTTTGCAAATTTAGCGACTTTCTTTGTGTTTCTTGCTGAATATTCATTTTTTTAAGAAGTAACTCTGAAGGCAAAAGGTCTTCCATTGATTATTAAAGAGATTTTTTGTTAAAGCTTCAATCAGCTTCAGTTTGAAATGCTTTCGGGTTCGGGTTGTTCGATTGACACAGAAAAGGACTGGCACGAAAGTACAAAAGCCACTACCATAAAATGCGAAAACCTCAAGAGCCAGAAACACCTGAAACAGCCTTGGGGAGAAAACTTAATTGCAACATGTACACTTTCCGCAGTGTGCTCAGAGTACACAGACTGTGTGTGTGTGTGCGCGCGGCCAACGGTGCGTATGAGCAATATAAAGTCAACGAGCCAGAGGTGTGAGGTCTGAGCCTACAGCCGGCAGAGTGCTCCCGACAGACTCCGCCGGTTAATTCCAATAATGTTGTCGCCCAAGCCCCGGCATTTGGTTTATTTAAGTGCGGGCTTCCGTGGGAATAACTTACGAAAATACAATTTGGGTTAGTCCCGTTCGTGACACGCGTCTCAAAAGCATATAAAAAGCGGCCGTAAAATACGCAAAGCATCAGGTAAAACCTTGCCAGCGAAAAAATATGGTATAAAATATTTGTTAAATAGTGAAACCCGCCAGGATGCTGACAGAAATTATAAATAATCATGAAGCTGCAAGGGCAATTGGCGTGTGTGGCCGGGTCTGGAGTGGGTGGGTAAAAAATGTGTGTAATTTTCTAATGAATATTATTCGCACACACGCCTCCACAACGGAGGCGCCTCCGACGGGTGCGCCCCCAGGAATGCTCCGCCAAATTAACATTATCCGTGCCCCCTCCCCGCCATTGATTAGTATGTATTAGTATGTATGGCACGGAGGTGGCTGCGTGCTAAATGGAGCTTGCCGCGGGTCTGATGCGGGGAGACCCCGAAAAACGGCGCAAAATGGGATCAGCCGGAGGTGAACCGAAGCATTATGACTTTGGCCCCCCGGCCCGATGCGAGTGCGAGTTTCTCGAAAATGAAAAGTTATCCAGGGGAAATATTATTTCTTAAAGTATTGAACGACCTGGGGCAATTGTTCCTGAAAAGGTGGAGATTGTTTTGAACAAAAGTTTTGGGCCGGGACTTTTAATTGCGAGTCCTACATTTCTGGAAAGGAAAAGTTTTCAGCAAATTAATGAGAAATGCCTGGGAAACATTCCAACGAGTGCAGACATTAAATTAAAGAGTCATGAGAATTAAATAACGATCAATCACTTTAAAAAGTTTAAACTGCTAAAGCTGCTCCTGATATTCTGGAATTTGTGGATATCCCGAGCCACTAGCAAAGTGGCAGTGTCAGCAAAAAGTTGCCAGAAGCCAAAGCAAACAATCGCCGGTGGCGACCAGCTGGTTGTGGGCAAGTCGTTTAATTTTATTATGACATGGAAGCTAAAATGTTTAACTATGAAAAATTGATGGCAATCCCCTGCCTTTCTCCGGGGCCAAGTCCTGGTCATTTTTTTCCTCGTCTAGCCGCCCCAACAGGCGTCTGTTGGTTAACGCCAGTTAACGCCATTATTCTATTTCTTTTTTTTTTTTGGCCCTTGGCCGTTCCACTAAATGCTGTAGCCTGACGGCCAGTCCGCCGAATTGATGGCACTTTAATAGAAAGAAAATTCTGCGAAATAAAAACCACCGAACCGCGAAGCAGCAGCAGCAGGTACTTGATAATAAATTGAAAAATAATATTGAGCAGACTTGGGCAAGTTTTTCTTGTTCGGTGGATTTTTTTCGGGCGATTGCCTGTCATGTTCTCGCCGTCGAAATTCGCCATGGCGACATGAGGACGTGCTTGCCACAAGTGGCAGGGATTTGTATCATTGGTTGTACTCGACGAGCAGGGTATTTCTATGAGTATCGCGGCGAATGGGCACTTGGAGTTTTATGGCCAAGCCAGGCTCTAAAACGGTTTAATGGCTTTCAGTTTATATAGAACATGTAGTTTGTTTTAAAAGTGTGTTGTTCTCTTAACCAGTTTATTGAAAAATCTTTCCCTTGGCAGTATGTATATCCTTCTACTATGAATTTTCCTTAACATTTTCCCTTTTTCACAATGTACTTTCACTGCACTTCCTTTACAAAAATTTTGTGTGCTTGTTAGGTTCAATGGCAGAAACGGATATTATTTTCCTTGCCTGACAGCCCCCGGTGGTGGAGAGCTAAGCTGAGTTTCCGCTTTTGGAAGCGAGAAGGGGTCTGTCGATTTTCGATTCCGAAGCTGCGATAAGCGGAGAGAATTGTAGACTGCCAGCCCCCTAAGCCCCACAAGTTTTGTCTTTTGCCGGCCAGAGAGAATTGAATTTACGAGCGAAACAGCTGCTGTGGCTTAGTCCTCAGAGGGAAGGCGAGTTGATTGCTTCTGAAAAATGAAATTATTATTTACTGCCTTGCTGCTTTGCAGATACACTGTGTGTGCCATTGGATAAGCCAAAGCCTGTTAATGATCGCCAATGAAGTGTGGAAATTATTAGTCAATAAACATGGAGTGCTGTTTCGGGGTCTGTTCTCTCGTAAAATTAGGATAATTAACAATTTTAATGCCGTAAAGTAAGCCAATAAAGTTGCGATCCAACTATTTAATTACTTTTAAGAGCACTTACCCCCCGATAAACTACTGATGCTATTTATTTTGCTTCATTCATCGACCAAAAATAAACCAGCTCGTCACTAAAACAATGAGGTGCGAAAAATTCTATTTATCGCCGGCTCTGTCCAACTGTCTCCCCAGACTCATATACAAATGTCGGTAATTTATTGATACAGTTTATGGGTCGAGAGACAAAGGGAATAATCGCTGGAGAGCCGGGGCTTATGCTGCTAATCAACTGCCTGTGTGCGGATTGCCTGTGGAAGGTGATAGAGGAATTCCACTGTAATAAACCTGTCGATGAGCAATAAAGTGCCGATGGCCTAGACTACATACTACAATAAACAAGTCCGATAAGCCCGGCAGATTAATATCATTCCATGAGCCATGAGCAAACAAATTAAAATGTGAACAGCAAACAGCAAACAGCCCATAGTGAACAGGAAAAAGGAAAAAGTGTCAGCTCACACATGAGAGCTCCTAAATTGAAATGAATGGCTGGGCCAGCAGTTCTAGTAAACAAGCCATATGTCTCCGCTTTTGAGGGGGGAAACGGGGCTGCCAATAATAATATAGCCGAAATATAGGTGGCGTGACACTGGCCCCATTTGTATTCCGATCCATATGCGATCCTCCATTATTCGGGGCCGAAATATCAATCAATTGGATGCAGTCTCCCCGAAGGTCCGTTAATAGTTTATCAATCACATATATGACTATTTAATATAGTTCTATTGGGCGCTTTCCGGCGGCGATAAGTGGCAGTTGGGCCCATAAATATTTAATGGCAAGTAAACCCATGGACGCCTCTCACCCAGGTATCTTTTAAACAAAATCATGCAAATCAGAAACAGAAAATTAAAGTGTCTCTGCACAATAGAGACTCAACCACAAGCAATTAGGAAATGCAGATGGCATTGTCTAACATTTTAATTAACCTAAAAATACGAGAAGATAAAAAATTGAAGGTCCAAAGGTAGGATGAGCTGTAGATGAAGCTAATCTGAATAAAATAAATCAAACAATGGTTGGAAGTACAATGGCTGTAACTCGAGCGGTTTGAAGAGTGGGAGAGTCATCACCTTGATTTTAGGGACAGGAAGTCTTTTAACTCTTACACATTTATTGCCAAAGAAGTGAATAATAATTTTTCATTGGAAACTAAGGTACTTCCTTTGTTTTATAAACAGAGATGGAGCAAGCTACACTGGCCAAGAGGAAAGAGATGTCCTGGTTCGGGTTGCAGTTTTCCGCTGCGGCTGCCTGATTGCCATTTGACGGACCACCGCTGACATGTTTGTGGGTCCTGAACCTGATCCCGATGGCCTCACCTGTCATGAAAAGATACATATTTGTTTCTACTGGGCCAAAGCGTTTTGTGAATGCTTAATTACAAAATGCGACCGTGCTCGGCGACGACTTTCGGGCAGCCTTAACTCGGTAAATATTTGAGCGAGGCGCCGGCAAAAGCGTTGACACTCGCCACGTCGTCATGTTGACACTTTCCGCCCACGGACACCCAGCTGGGGCACACATCCGCGGCTGAGTCTGCTCGGGCTTGGGGGCTCCGATAAAGCGAGCATTAAATCAATGAGCAAATAGAGAGAGTACACTGGCAAACATCAAGGGCAAATACTACAGCGCCGTGGAGAAAGAGCTTGGGGGACTTTAAACAAAATATTATGTAAGGGTCCTGAGACGTAAAAAGAAAACCTTTTATTGAAAATTGTGACATGTACGAAGCACTTTACGTTGTACAATAAGTGACACAGGATCTTAGGCAGAACTTCTTCGGTAAACATGCGAGTACAAACAAACGAAAAAGTGGCCCCCACAATCAGATGCCATTAAGAGCCTTTTGAATGGATGAGTAGTACCCCGGCCCACTCATGTCCATGTACTAATGCCCTTCAACATTGCCAGGAGGAATGTCTTGGGTTGCCCGGAGACCTTAATCAATGAGCGGCAGCTGTCCGTCAAAGTTTCGATAAATTATCCAGTTAATTTAGCGGCCCACTGATACGGTGGTGCTCCACCCACGTACTTCCGGCTAAGCTCCCAAGAAAGCCCAAGGACTTGGGCGACATTGAAGTAGAAAATTGCACAAAACAAGTAACGAGTGTGGCCGAAGAAAGCTGTGGTGAAAACTTTCAAGAGTGGCAATGTCGAGAGTGCCAAAACCAAGCAACAACGTGCCACAAAGTTCGCACAAAAACTGTAAAAAAATAAAGCCTGTGGAGGCTCCCTGCCCCCAAACGGCCACCACAACAATTAGGCAACCGGAGGAGCCAAGGAATTTCCACATGCAGAGCCCCAAATGAAATTGCCTGGCCTGACGAGGCTGGAAAGGAGCAAAAGGATATGGGGGGCTTTGTGAATTGGGGAATTAGAAAATCACCCTCCAGCTGTATCCTAGCCCGGCTCTGTGTCAGCACAGCTGTGGAAAAATGAAAAAACCCGATTCAGCTTCAATTTTTTTTCGATTTCTCTGGCTCTTGAACAAACCGCAAGTCATATTGCGTTTTATTTTTGATTGTGTTTCGATCGCTGGCCACTTAAAAAAAAGGAAAAAATTCAATGAAAAATTCCCTGACATGTTGTTTATGACTCGTAGAGATTTTGATTGCCAGTTTGCGAATATTTCACACACGTAGTGTTGTTCCTGACAAGTGTTCAATCAAATTCGTATAGTTGGCTTTTACAGTCTACAAATTAGTTTCTCAATAAAGGAAAATAAAACAAGAAAGGAAAGCTAACTTCGGGCGGAGCCGAAGTTTATATACCCTTGCAGTTTAAACCGGATATATATCGCAAACATCGGATATAGTTGGCCGATCCTTATGGAAATATGAATATATAATCCAATTTATTACAATACAAAATCTAAACAAGAAAGCAAAGCTAACTTCGGGCGGAGCCGAAGTTGATATACCCTTGCAGCTAAAACCGGATATATATCGCCAACATCGGATATAGTTGGCCGATCCTTATGGGAATATGAATATATAATCCAATTTATTACAATACAAAATCTAAAAAAAGTCTCAAGCTTCTATCTTCAAAAATACCAAAGTTGGTATTTCTACCAAAAACCATTTCCGATCGTACAGTTATATGTCAGCTATAAGATATAGTCAACCGATCGTTATGAAATTTGGTAGATCGGATTAACTGACCAAAAATAGAATGTGTACCAAGTGCCAGCTTTCTATCATCAAAAACACGAAAGTTGGGTCATTTTCGATCGTTCAGTTATATGGCAGCTATAGGATATAGTCGGTCGATCCTTATGAAATTTGGCATGTCGTATTATGTTGCCAAAAAAAGCTCTAACCTAAAATTTGAACTCTCTAACTTTAAAAACACCAAAGTTATACCATTTCCGATCAATCAGTTATATGGCAGCTATAGGATATAGTCGACCGATCCGGGCCGTTCCGACTTATATACTGCGTGCAAAGGAAAGAAGGATGAGTGCAAAGTTTCAAGACGATAGCTTTAAAACTGAGAGACTAGTTCGCGTAGAAACGGACAGACAGACAGACGGACAGACGGACAGACGGACATGCTCATATCAACTCAGGAGGTGATCCTGATCAAGAATATATATACTTTATAGGGTCGGAGATGTCTCCTTTACTGCGTTGCACACTTTTGACCAAAATTATAATACCCTCTGCAAGGGTATAAAAATATTGCCCAACATAATACTCCACATGCCCTACTTTCATATATTTGTGCTCAGCTTACTTCTTTCTATATTTAATATCAATATTTTTAGACATCTCAAGTTGCAGTATTTTTACTTTCCCATTACCATTTCCTATTGAAATTTTTAAAAGCAAATTCCTCTTTAAAAGCACACGCCTTTTCCCCGTCGAGTAGAAAGTCAAATGTTTGATTCCAGCAAATATGTGCTTCCTACCCGGGCTCGTCATAAGCCCTAGCAGGGGCGGCATGAGTGCGTGTGGCATCGCGAAACCGGATTTCCGACCCGAAACCTTAAAGTTAGGTGAACCCGGTCAGTAGCACGTGGCTGTTATGTTCCTCGGCGCATTACCTCCCGGCGTAATTTCCCATCCCCAGTGACTCCCCGGCATGCGGATAATGTATGCTAAAGCTCTTCGTTTCATAAATTTCCAGCGGATCCGACCACACCAGGTTGAGGGCTCTTAGGGGGCGAGAAGCACTTCCGGGCAGTGAAATGTGCCGGGAAAAGCTGCTTTCCAGCTCACATGATGCCCGGAGCAGGGGGAGCACTAGCACTATATGCTTATTGTATGGCCCAGAGCCAAAAAAGGACATTTGGTGTACTCGTTGGCTTTGGCCTGCTTTTGTACTGCCTCGAGGAGCTGCCCAAGATGTAATTGTACTTGGCCGGAAAATGGCTTCGACAGAGCTGATAGCTGGATGGGGGGTAGTAGGGCATTATGCCGTCCCTGAAGGGCAGCAAAGTGCTTGAACACGACCTCTAATTGTGGGTCCAACGACACAGTTACTGTTCCTCTAACTCCATAATCGCCTCACAATCCAATTCTACTTTAAACAAATTAACGCCTGCAGATAATCCGATTATGCCATTACAACAACGTGCTCCTCCGATGGCCGGTCACAATCAAACTTCAATTTCCGTGGGGTGTGGCGGCGGGCTTTAATTAAAACACGGCCACGGGGAGGGCATGATAGGTCTGATTATGTGAGGCCATTACGCCGGACCGAGAGGGAGGCTATAATCATCAGATAATAATGCAGCGGCACTGGTCGCGATGGCTTCATTAGATCGTTTAAATGGCTGTTGTGTGTTGTGTCGCGTTGTCTAATAGGCGGCAAGTGTTGTCCCCCGACTTCGACCTCTCTCTGGTCGTCCTGCCAGTCAGCTGCCAACGTCAGGCACTTAGATGGGCCAGCCGGCCCTCGTTCACCTTCCCCTCGGCCAGGCAGGACGACATATTCAGCTGTTTCTGTCATCGCCAACAAGTCCTCGCATCTACGTGACTCGACACAATTTAAAGAGACACTCTAGGCACTTGACATTGCTGTAAGCGATGGTCATTGTACAAAGGCATGTTTGTTCTGAGAAGCTACAGTTCAAAATGTATCTCATGATGATATAAGCATGTCTGTCTGTCCGTCTGTTTCTATTTTGTAATAAAATATATTTTGTCTCCGGGGTTTGATGCAGAATGGTAGAGAATCGATCTAGAAATCGTTTAAGGTACTTCGCTTGAGAATCGGATAAGAATCGGGGACGATAGAGCCATCCCTGTGGACCCAATAGGAGAAAACCCCATTTTCAAGGGATCCCATCAGGAAAAATGGACAAAAAATCTGAAAAATATTTTGTGTCAGGATTTTGATGCAGAATGGTGGAGAATCGATCCAGAAATCGTTTGAGGTACTCCGCTTGACAATCAGATAAGAATTGGGGAAGATATAGCCATCGCAGGGGGCCCTATAGGGAAAAACCCCATTTCCGAGGGATCCCATCAGGAAAAATGGACAAAAAATCTAAAAAATATTTTGTGTCAGGATTTTGATGCAGAATGGTGGAGAATCGATACAGAAATCGTTTAAGGTACTCCGCTTGAAAATCGGATGAGGATTAGGGAAGATATGGCCATCTCTGTGGACCCTAGAGGGAAAAACCCCATTTCCGAGGGATCCCATCAGGAAAAATGGACAAAAAATCTGAAAAATATTTTGTGTCAGGATTTTGATGCAGAATGGTGGAGAATCGATCCAGAAATCGTTTGAGGTACTCCGCTTGACAATCAGATAAGAATTGGGGAAGATATAGCCATCGCAGGGGGCCCTATAGGGAAAAACCCCATTTCCGAGAGATCCCATCAGGAAAAATGGACAAAAAATCTGAAAAATATTTTGTGTCAGGATTTTGATGCAGAATGGTGGAGAATCGATACAGAAATCGTTTAAGGTACTCCGCTTGAAAATCGGATGAGGATTAGGGAAGATATGGCCATCTCTGTGGACCCTAGAGGGAAAAACCATTTTCCATTTTCAAAGGATCCCAGGACGAAATATTGAAAACAAATTTTGATTTTGTATTTTGTCTCAGTATTTTGAAAATATTGATAATTTCGTGATATTTAAAAAAATATTTTGTCACCTATTTAAAATACTAATAAGGGTTGGCCGACTGTATGCGATATTTGCGGTAATTCCTAATCTTAGCAGCATGGGTATATCACTTCGCCTCCGCCCGAAGATATTTTTTCATTCTTGTTTTGAGAATATATTGAAACTATTGTGAGGGCTCTGGGGTGGATGGACTTTGTCATTCCTAACTTGTTTCCTATTTATTTCATTAGCCCCAGGTTTCTGCACTTCCTTTCCCAGAACAGCCGTAATGTGCGGCATACGGTGCGTATTAGTTACATTAGTTACATCAGCCTCTGTCTCGCATTTGCTTATAGCCAAACTTTCCGGGCTTGGCCTGTAATTCTTTGTCGGCCATGTCCGAAATAATACAACAACACAGAATTTAATTATGAAGCTCCACATGCCGGAATTAGCCTGATATTTGGGATAAATTGAGGGAAAGTGGAACACAATATTCAGTTACTTTGCCGATAATTCAACATTCATGACAAGTATTATTTATCGGTATCATGGTGAGCATTTAGAAAAACTTTGGCAATTCAGCGCATTCTGCATGGCTGGAGGGAGAAGCCACCAGGTCCAGGAATTAGCCAAGTCACACGGCATAAGCTGGGTCGGTCAGGGGAGAGCTCTTTGTGAAGACATAATCACTGTGAAGGCATTTTGGCCATCTTACAGAGCCAAAAACAAGATTTTCTGCTCGAAATCACAAACAAAACACGAAAAGTACGAATGGAAAAGGAGATCAATTCTGGGCAGTAAATTGTATTGTGGCTGACAATCATTCGGCCAATTTCGGTCAACAGGCCCTAGATTTAGTCCCCAAACTAAGTTTGCAGTTGCAACTTAGTTCCCTTCGCATCTTTAAAGTTCAGCAGCGTTGGTCCTTGCATCTGTGTTTCCCAGAATTCTGGTATCTCTGCACATGTCTGATGGAATTACGACCACAAAGAACGGTCTCTCGCCTGTTAGCATTCAGCTGTCCTGGGAAAATGAGTCAACTATCTTGTTTGGCCCGGCTCTCGGGCATATTGATTGCCGACATAGCTGGCGGGGTTTTCCCCCGTTGCTGACCATGGTCGAGTATGGTCATGACATTTCTCTAGCTGTTCCTATTTCCGCCCGTTCTGAACTTTGACCTGGAACTCCATGACATACCACCATCGTTTGCATGTGCCATGCTATGGGAAGCTATTTTGGATATTTGATCTGCGAAAATGTGACAAAATCAAATTGTTTTGAGCACGTACTCTTAATTCAGCTAACGCGTTTGTTTATTTACTTTGCAGGAGCGCGCTCGCTTGAAATTTCCGCCACGCACCCGGAATATTTAAACACAGGAGCTCCGAAAAGGCATTATTAATGAGGCGGTGTTGAGTTGGCAGCTGGCTGCTGAAGTCGATTCAGGACCACGAGGGAGTCCGGCCCGCTGGACAGCCGACCAGGACGCCATCCATCCAGCCAGCCAGCTTATCATTGACAGCATGGTCACGAATATGTCGCAGCCGCATTATTGCGGCACGACGATCGATGATTTCCACACAAAGTGAGTGGGGTGGGGTGTTCCGCAGGGATGTCTGCATATTAATTACTTTTTTAAATGGAATTTGCATAATGATTCGCCAGCCGCCCTGTCTGCCGGGGCGTGCATAATCAAATCATGTGTGTAATTGCCTCCGGCCAAGGTGTCAAAGGCCAATGAATATGGGGGTCAAGAGGCTAAATGTACGTGTAACTCAGCTCCATCTCTTTCCCAACAGCTACAAGTACTTCCACGGCTACTTCTCGCTCATCGTCTGCATTCTGGGAACCATTGCCAACACCCTGAACATCATAGTTCTGACCCGCCGGGAGATGCGTTCCCCCACCAACGCCATCCTCACGGGTCTGGCGGTGGCCGACCTGGCAGTCATGCTGGAATACATCCCCTACACGGTCCACGACTACATACTCAGCGCCCGTCTGCCCCGGGAGGAGCAGCTGAGCTACAGCTGGGCGTGCTTCATCAAGTTCCACTCGGTGTTCCCGCAGGTCCTGCACACCATCTCCATCTGGCTGACGGTGACCCTTGCCGTGTGGCGCTACATCGCCGTGAGCTACCCCCAGCGGAACCGGATATGGTGCGGAATGCGCACCACCCTTATCACCATTGCCACGGCGTACGTGGTATGTGTGTTGGTGGTGTCTCCTTGGCTTTACCTGGTTACCGCCATTGCCAAGTTTCTGGAGACTCTGGACGCGAGTGGCAAGACGATCCGATCGGTGCCACTCAGCCAGTACATCCTGGACTACAACCGGGACGAGGACATGACGGTGCAGTTAGTGTCCAGCACGACGCCGGATGGTCCTTGGGCAGTGCCCAGTGTCTCGATGGCGGCCAACGGAACGGCAGTTAGTTTGCTTAGCCTGACCACCACACTCCTGCCCCCGACCACATTGACAACCACCACCAGGGGAACCCTCAGTGCGGGGGCGTCTCTGGGTGAGCGGAACGTCACCGTCTACAGGCTCTACCACAGCGCCCTGGCCCTGCACGACCGCCAGCTGAAGCACGCCACCTTCCTGATCTACAGTGTCCTCATCAAGTTGATCCCCTGCTTCGCCCTGACTGTCCTGTCAGTGCGCCTGATCGGAGCCCTTCTGGAGGCCAAGCGGAGGCGGAAGATCCTGGCCTGCCACGCGGCCAGCGACATGCAGCCGATAGTCAACGGCAAGGTGGTCACGCCAAGTCAGCCCAAGAGCAGCAAGCTTCTCGAGAAGGAGAAGCAAACGGACCGCACTACTAGGATGCTGCTGGCGGTGCTGCTGCTCTTCCTAATCACCGAGTTCCCGCAGGGCATCATGGGCCTCCTCAACGCCGTGCTGGGCGACGCCTTCTTCATCCAGTGCTACCTAAAGCTGAGTGAGTATTCCAACACCAACCCCTCACCTCCCCCTAGTAATTGCTTTATTGGGTATGATAATTGACTTGAATTTATGGCTCGTTCGTCCCAGCTAGCCAGGCCATCAATCATACGCACCGTTGACTCCTATAATTGCACCGCAAATTCGAGCCTTCAGTGTTTTCGTTGCTGGCCTTGACATGTTCTATGTATTTCGGCTGAACTGTTATGACAAGATGGACATTTTCCAATAAGAATTAGGCCTTACCCTTTCCCTTCCCACAGACTACACACGACGTCCTTGAACTCTGACCTTTTCCTGTACTTATTGCGCTTCAATGTTCCGTTGCAGGTGACCTAATGGACATCTTGGCACTTATTAACTCGAGCATCAACTTCATACTCTACTGCTCGATGAGCCGCCAGTTCCGAAGCACGTTCGCGCTGCTCTTCCGGCCGCGCTGGCTGGACAAGTGGCTGCCGCTGTCCCAGCAGGACGGAGAGGCGCGCGGCGGAGGCAGCGGAAACGGGATAGGCGGCTATGGGAGGCAGCGGCTGTTGCACACAGACGCCGTCAGCAAGAGCCTGGCCATCGATCTGGGCCTGACGACGCAAGTGACGAATGTCTAGCAGGAGAGCAGCGGCCGGGCGACAGTGTCGGCCGCAGCAGCAACATCAACAGCAGCAGCTGCAGCAGCAGCAACATCCACGGCTGCTGTGACAGTGGCAACTGAGGTTGATGGATGTGCCCAGGCTGCTAACGACATCAGCCTGGTTGAAATGTTGCACGGCCCGAAGAAGAAGGGCGAGGGCTTCTCCGGGAGCGGCAGCCACCAAGCCAGGAGGCGACGCAGCGGGAGCGGAAAGTGCATTTGGCCCACCACCGAGTGGCTGCGGAAGCTGAGGAACCAGAAGACAAGGGAATCCGATACAAACAGCACTGACCAGGACGTAGAGCTCGGCCGGCGCAGCAGTGTCCTGCTAATGGTCCTGCTCAGCACCTCCGACGAGGTCAAGGCCAAGACTATCCTAGTCAGCGGTCAGCAGCCGGCACAGTCGGAAGTGAAGCTCGACGAGGATGTGGAGGACGCTATCGACGCTCTCTGGCTGTGAGAGTGTAACCTATTTGTAGACTTAGTGACACCTGTAAATTACAACCCCTAGAATAAGACTACCTGTACAGACCAATTAACGAAAGAACCGAAGCTGCCCCACAACTTTTCCGCCAGCGTTGCTTCAGCGGATTCGAGCCCCATCTGCTCTGGCCTCGCTCTGCTGGAAAACTTGAGGGAAAGCCAGCTTGATATGGCCACTGATAAGTGATAACATTGACTAAGATTCACTCTAGTTGTGTAAGTGCGAAGCGCGTCTACCTAAAAGAAACGACTTAGTTATAGTTGAACTATAATTTTAAGCTTTTTACATTGCGATCGATTCAGTTGGTAAGAGATATAATTTCTTTTCTATTGAAATAAATATTTATTCGATTACTAACGTTTTTGTATAATTTGGACTAAAACCCAAGGCGCTGATAGTAAGTAGTAGTGATTCGATCAATTTTTTAATTCTGAGAAAATATTTTAAATTGTTCTGACTCTGAAATTCTCGTAAAATTTCATTTTCGGAGGTTACAGCTCTGAAAGCAGCAAAAGCCATTCGTGATTGGCACTTAAACGTCAAGCACTGGGTATCTTTCGCGCACAATTTCACGCGAGCACCGACTGGGACAAGTACAATAAACGTACAAATGACAGTAAAAAGTGAGTGAAAAGCAAATGGCAGCGTCAAGGGCGTTGATTAATTGTAATTTTAATCAAGAGGGCGAAGCGAATTTGTCACAGCCCCACACTTCAAACTGGTGGGCGGACACGCACTCGAGAAGCCCATAAAGGAGGCCACGCTGATGACCCATTTGGTAGATGAAAATGGCCCGCATGATGTATGGCTTCAATTGTGAAGACCGGAAGTGCGACGAATCGATTGAGATGTCACGGCCGGGGCAGATAAATTCAAAATTTCAAAATTCCAAGCACTCATTACTCATGCAACAGCCCCTAGGGCCTTTGTCCAGACTCGGGAGTGGGCGAGTCCTTCCAGCGACACAGATGCGCATTAAGTTCCTCGCCAGACGCCGTCCTGCATAATTTCTTTATTTTAATTGGCCGAAACAGGACGGGCAGTAAAATTACTTTAATTTTTGATTCTAAAAATGCGCAGTTTCGTAACCATTTAATTTGAAATTGCGGCTGAATTGATTTGGTTTGATTGCATCAGTGATTTTTATTCCCTTGATGGGAGTGTCCACAAATTAGCATATAATTGGGATGAAATTGTTGAATGTAAACCTCCCGAACTCAATTATGCAAATGATGAAACCGGAAAAACCAATTGAAATATATTGTATGATTAACTGCTAATATTATTATTAACTATGGTACCTATTAGGACGAATTAAAATGCTTACGCAGGTTTTATTACCAAATATATGCTCAAGGACATCTACAAATATTTGCTTCTAGTTTCGTACTTTTGGGAAACTCTATATACCGAAATGCAATTAGCAACCAGTGGAGCACTCCTGTAATTCTATAAACCAAAACATTGGTATTTGCTTTAAATCACATTCAGGGCCATCTGTAAATCCCAAATTGTATTTACAATTTGCTGGCCAAATCGATGAAATGAAACAAAAGCAAGGGCCCTAAATCAATAGAGTCCATCTTTTCATGATTCATGCGAGCGCCAGCTAAATGCCATTGAAACTGTATGAATGGTATATGATATGGTTACCCAACAAGAGGACTCCTCTTCTGGCCCGGCCAATTCCCTGTCCACTGCTAGATGGCAGATGCTGAAAATGCAAGTAAACTCAATTTGCAGCTCTTGCCAGGATGCCGAGGCGTGGAAGGATAAGCGGGTATAAACTGAAAACTAATCAAAGGGGTTTCGCCAACCTGAGGACACATAGAAGTACACTGTGAAAAGAACTTCCAGCTCAGAAAGCTCTCTATGTTTAAAATTTGTAATGTTTCTCGCACTGTAGCCCTAACCCTCTCATACTGACCAGTGGACAGTTTATGGTTGGCAAAGTTTCTGGGGAATTTGGGTCAGTTTGGGGTCGTTGTGTTTTTGTTAACTTGTTGAACGCTCTTGAGGAAGATAATCGAGCCCTATTGTAGCCGAAAAGTTTTGTAGCTTTCGAATTAAATATGGCGGAATGAAATGTTTTGAGAATAATTAAAACTACTGATTCGGAAACTTTTCCAATAAAATTAGAGCCCCCAGTGGACTTGGGCTAGTTTAGAGCACCCTTGGCAGTAATTTTAATTAAAAATCTTTCACACGCACTCGCCAGCTGAAAATATTTCATCATCATCAGCGTCAGCATTAATTATAAATCAGAAAGGGCCGGTCCAGCACCAGGTCCTGAAATTTCAACTGCAATTGCTACAAATTTCATTGAATTAAGCGTCCATCAAGGCCAGAGCCCACGGCCTTGGCTATGAACATTTTCGGCTATTTAACAATTCCTAAAATGCGCGTCAGCTGGCGGAGGAAAAACCAAAAAATTAGCATAATTGTTGGATGGGAGTCGTGGGGAAAGGAAGCCCCCAGCAGGGCCTCTATAATTACAAGCTAATTTATGCCAGCCCGATGTGTGAACATTTTTGCCAAGCAATTGCATAACAGACCCCTGATGGATTCCATATGGGACTGTATTCCACCGTGTCATCAAAGGTTCATTAGCGCCCACTGGCTGATTCGATTGAAATTTTATTGTGGGAAATGGCCAACAACTCCTGGTGGAGTGCTTTCCCATTTGTTCGTGTAACAAGTTCTATTACTCATACGCAGTGTTGGCTCTGCCATTTTATACCGCGTCGTTAGTGGAAGCCTATTGCCAGCTGAGGTCCGGTACGCCCTCGCAACATGTGGCAATTGAGGCAGCGTTTTTGTCATGTCAGAGAGAGCTAAAGTACGCTGCTCTATGATTGATGGGAGAGTTTCCATGGCCCAGGTTACATCACACGCACTTCCTATCAATAATTTGATGAAAACATCCTTAAAGAAAGTGCGCAAAACAAAAACGGGAAGTCGCTATGGATTTTTCCACCTCGCCGAACAAACAAATTCGAGCCATTTGTCAACAAGTTGATAAATGTTTTAATTATGGCCCGCGCCCCCTTTTGGATTATCGAATGGCTCTAACTTTCGCCCTCCTGGTGGGCGAGGGTCGGCTTTAGCGCCTCTATTTGTGAGAAATGACCTGGGGATTTGTGTTCGTTTTCCTTAAAAGATTAGAAAAGTCCTGAAAGTACGCGGTATTCGTTTGAAGTGGTTCATTAGTTAAGTGAAACAGTTGTTATCGCCACCAGACTGAAGGCGTTACCAGTTTCTGAATCCGATCTCTTTATTATTATTTTTTGGCGTGCCCACGTGGAGCATGGCATTTTCACTAAATTATTCAACGGCAGTCGGAACCTTAGACTACAAACGCAATATCCACTGATTTATGCTGATGTTTTCGTTCGGTTTTCGGTTAGACATTTGCATTTGGGTATTTGGCCCATGGAAATGCGAAATATTTATTTGCGAAATCAGAGCCAGACGAGTGCACGTGCCACTGGTAATTGATTGATTGTAAGCAAACACAAGGCAACAGCTGACAAGATGAGCAAACAGCATTCGCCTAACATAATCCCAAATTTGCTGTAACATTTTCGAATTTGTTGCGCATTTTTTTGGAGGTTGCTAGGTCTTAAGGCGGCCCACACTCGAAAGGTTGAAAATCCCTCGTTGGGAAATCCCTTAGTTATGCGCCTTTAAGTTTTGCCGCCTTCTATTCCCGCCAGCTTAAAGCCGGCTTAATTGCTTTTCAATATCGAAACAAAAGGGCTAAAAGCACGCAATGTCGGGCGAAAGCTTCATAAAAAATGCAAACAACAAACCTCATTAAACACGGCCAGCAAGGAAGCAGGCAGGCAAGGATACCATTGCAACAAGGCCCTGTTGCGTGTTCGTTGTCATTTCGGATCCAGTTCTGTGTTCCTACTTTCTCTTTTTGATTTTGTATTTCGGATGTGACTGGCCCAGTTAACGGCGGCGGGGGCGTGACCGACAACCATTCAACAACAATGCGAAAATGGGAAAAAAAACTTTTCCCTGTTTATGGCCGAATAAATTTTGAGCTTACTTTGGAAGAAAGTACAAAAGTGACATGGGCCAGAAAGGGGTATTCCAAAAGTTACTTGAAAAGTGTCTACTCTTGAGTCAGGTAATAGAATTTAACAAGACAGACGTTTCCAGGGTATCAAGCAACCCCAACCCAGCCCCTCGTGGGCTTACCAATTTTCCAAACTCATTAAAAAATCGTTCCATTGAATGTTGTCACTCATACGCCCCGTGAGCGCTGAGCAAAATCTATTTCAACAGTCGTGTCGTCGATTCACTGTGTGTGTGCGTATGTATGGATGTGGATATGTATGTGTGTGTGTGTGAGTGTGTGTAGGCCCCGTTAACTGAGTTGTTGTTCCATTTTGAACGACATTTTTGCGGTGGCGACGCTGCCGCGAAGCAATTGTTTGTCTCCTTGAACCAGTTTGCCGGCGGAAAGGCTGAAGACCGACCCAGTTGTGTCAAGCCGAACAGCTTTTGATGCTCACCCAGAATAGTAGAGACGGAGAGCACCTGAACACCAGCAGAAAACCAAACACACGCAATTTAAAGTCATGTGGGTGCCCGAAAATTGGGTTTCTCCGTCAAGTTTACCAAAGCAACCCAATTGGGACTTCAAACTGGGACAGTACGTCAGGGCGAAAGAGTGGGCGTTAAACTTGTCCACGTGCCGTCCTGGGAAACATTTATAAATTTACATCTTTAAACTATTTCGTATAATTTGGGCAATGAACATTTGCGTGAGCCGCAATCGTAGATAGCGGGCGAGGAGTTTCAAGAAGGAATTCCTGAAAAAGGACAAGCCTACCCGATAAGTATCCGCTTGGAAGGACTTCTTCGAACAACCATCCACTTGAAACAAAATAAGAGACATCATTTGTGGACAGTGGACATATAAGTCCACTTTGGGTTCTGTTAACTAAGAATTCTTCTCTCTGTGCCTTTCAAGTATGCAAATGAAGACGACACTAGGCCAACAGCCAACAGATGGCGGCGGAATGTTCTGCTAGCTGTCGTCGACTGACATTTTAATAGAATTAACTGTTCGGCAGGACTGAGCCAAGGCGCCTTATTGTTTCAGATGACTGTCATTAGATTTGATGGCTCAACTGTTTATAAAATTCAGAGCCTGGCAGGACAAGCTTTCGGGGCTTAAAGGCTTGCTGGGGGAACCTGCCACATCGTGGTCAGCTGCCATATTTCAGCACTGAAATTCCGCAAACTGACATTCTATTTATGGCTGGCATTTAATTTTATTTGTGCGACGACAGCCCTAAAATTGCAGTCGGGCGTGGCCCAGGTGGCGGAAGGTGGAGCCCCCCCGGCGAGGATGTTGGATGTCCGACAATGGACATCCCAACGCACATGTCGACTGGCACTGCCATGGAGAGACGTATTGTAGTCTCCTTTATGACATCCCACCGTGGCTGACACGTTGACAGAAAACACATTAGAGTGTGGAAACTTTTTGAACTTTTTTTGAGCTGGAGCTGGAGCTGGGAGCGGCTTAATTTGTCTTCCAAAAAAAATCATATTTCAAACTCCCCATTTTGGTATCTCTTCCGCTGTATCTTGCTTGTTTGTGCAATTTAAGGCACTGGCACGTTGCGCGGTTGTTTAATAAAACGTTGTTTATGTAAATATTCCCAAGATGCCTTTGCAAATAAATTATGCCAAGCTGCCAGCCAAGCAATTTCAATGCATACAAGTACAAATATGAGAATTAAAGGCATTGCTTAATCGGAATCAGAGGGCAGAAATGAAAAGCAACACACTGAAGTGGAGATACTCTTAAAAGGAAAATGCTCAACCAAGTTGAAAGATTAGAGTTTATATTAATTGGAAACTCTTTTAATAGCCAGTTAGCCTTGCTAAATTTTAAACTATTTTCTGTTTCAATTTTCTTTCTGCAAGAAAAACCGCCATGCCCCAGCATATTTGCACCATTATTGCAGGAATCGCGCAATGTTGCATAAACAGCTCATAACCGCAGCGCCAACACCAAAAAACACTTGGGAAATATGCGAGCTCTCATGTCGTAAGCAGGCTATATAGCGTATATTGTATATCGTATATACTGTAGTACACCATCCCCACCGCAAAGACCACCCACCACGGCCACCGTCGAAATCATGGGAGCCACAAAATTCGAGTGTTTATATGCGCCTCGTGTTTTGGTTTTCCCACTCCAGATTTCCGAGTTTCCCTTCCGATATGCGGCAAAATCGCCTTAAACCCACAACGTGGAGCAAAAGGGACACAGAATTGCGAGTGTGTAAATATTATTTTTAAATTGATAGCAATTGAATGAGCAATAATGTAATAGAGAGTAAATGTTGATAAGGATTGGGTTTTCTTATTGATCGGATGCTTTGTTTTTCAATTTACTTTCTCGAACGTGAAAGAACAACAAAAGCTGCTAAAGGATACCTGTTCTAAACCCAATCAGATGTCTGAAATACTTGTGTCTGTTGTTGGGCCTAACTGGTTTTCCGTTTCTGGGAAAGGATAATGTAATAATTTGTAAAGAGTTCAAGAGTTCAGAGCAAAGAGCCAGAGCCGGATGATCATGATGACTTTTTGTGTCATTCTAGCCTCCTGTCGTTGTGCCCAATCGCGTACTTGATGGCCCTGAAATTGATGCGAATTTGCTTTTTTTGTGTTTAATTTCTCTCTACGCTTATTTTTTCGTCCACTTGTCCAGTTTCAACGGTCCGTTGGCCTCGTGACAAATGGCGCAGAAGTTTCATTTGGTTTTTCTTTTCAGCTGGAACTCGGGATTTAATTAAATTAAAAATCCAATCACCATGGGGCTTTGGCAGCTGTCAGGTTATTAGGTCCTACGCCCTTTGGGCTTAATTATCACAGACGTGGAATACCCAGTGGAAAAATCATTGAACCCCACTGGTCTGAACCCCGAAGAAGCCAGTCAAAATCCCAGAAATTAGGCATTGATTACAGAAATGAATTAGCCCATTAGCCAGTGCTAAAGTGGTCTATGAATCATATAAACGTAATCTAATCCCCCAACTGGATATTTTGGCACTTTGTGCGATAAAAACTCTTTAAGCAGCTCCACTCCCCTTCAAGGATATGGCCAACTGGGCATAAGCAGAAATTAATCAGAGTTAATGGTGCCCTACCCTCGGACTTGGAAAATACTTAATTCGAAAGACAAACAACATTCACAATTAATAGGAAACAAAGCAAGCTGGGAAAGCCCACGGTGGAAGTTCCTGGCAAGGCCGACAAAATTGCGTAATGAATGCGAGTCCCACAAAAGGCAGCCTTTATTCATATGGTATTAATATTCATGCCCACATATTGTGGGAATTGGAGGGCCCTTCCATGTGCTCATCCACGTTCTCCCATCGCATTCGAGCGGAAAAACAATTTTTATTGGGTAACTTTCTCCAATAAAAAGGTTAAAGCCAAAACAATTTAATAACTTAAGCCCCTATTTAAAGAATTGGCATTTCGGCCAACTTTAAGGACCTTCAGTTGCTACCCAACCTTTCCAAGCCATACCCTTCGTTCGAGGCTAACAATTCAAAACGGATTTACGCGAGATGTTTGCATTTTAAATTGCCGACCATTGCATAGCAATCACCGAGTTTCATGTTCCATCTGGGTTTCTTCATAATTCCCCTGCGAACAAAATAAAAATGGGATACCAAAAGGTGTTTTGTTTGGCCAGCCATGACGGTTCGAGTCCGTATGTGCCCGGGGCACGCCACGCCATCCGGGATATCTACGGTGAAAGTTGTAAATGCCCAGCGGTCTTTCGGTTTCCGTGTTCGGGTGGGCGAAAATTTCTAAAATAAAGCTCCCACACACGCACAGTTGCACACTGCAATGTCAGGGATTGCAAAGTGGCATTGTAGCTACAGGCATACCCACTGCCTGACGGACTTGCATTAAAAGGAAATGGAAATACCTTTTAGTTCCTAGTACATATATGGTTCATAAGATTGTATCTTATAATTTGAAGTATATTTTTATTAACTTTTATATTCTTTCTTATTCAAATACCTTTTTCTTTTCGTGCATATGGTGATGGGCAACACATGCATGACCGCCCCTGGGCGGATATGAAAGTTTTCGCTCTTGCGGTCAGGTACGACAAATACGGCATCGAAAAGGTCAGTGAGGCCCGAAACTTCTGGGTCAACAAATGGACGCAATCGGAAGCCAGGACATCCAGTCAGGACCCCACACGAATGTGCCGCAATCGAAATCGAATGGCTGCGTGACCGTCGAGGCTACGCACACCCAATTCACGGTCCAGGAATTAAAGGCTTGACAGCGTACTGCGGAGTTTATGGTAATGCCTAGTAGGCGGAAGTATGAATATGATAAATGAGAACCCACATGCCGTAAAAATGTGCTCCCAAGGACGTATTCGTAAAGATTGAACAAGATTTCGTGCAATTTACACGGCCCACTTGTTAGGCATTACTTTCCGCGGCACGGCCCCAAAAGAACGCACGATAATTTGCATTTTCCTTAATGGGCCTGTTTCCCAAGTACTGCGTCGGGAAAACGGCCTAAAACCTTCAAACCCTCGGCTTTTCGAATAAAGTGCGCTGTAAACAAAACGATTATAGGAGGCTACAGACTTAAGGCATAAATGGCAGATAAAAATAACAAATTTTAACTCCTACAAAATACATATACTTTAAATTTTAGATGCCTTAAGGAAACTTAATGAAATCAGAACACGCAAAGTCACAGATATGAAAAAGGTGCCAAGATATGAAAGTTCTTTTGGTTCATGTGGGTCCTTTTTATTCGTAGGTAAGATGCTTAAGCATATTGGTTAAGATATGGACATATGGACTTTGTCTATTTATTGCTCAGTTTAAAGAAGCTCATGCGGAAAAATTGTGAAAAAATTGAAAAAATGTCCGATTTCAAGTTGGAATGCCAATTGGTGGAGAATCGATCTACAAATCGGTTAAGCTATTCCGTTTAAGGATCGGCAAGAATTCACCAAGATATGGACATCGTTTGGGGCCTTATGGGCCCTTCCCATACAAAAATTTGAAAAAAAAATTAATTATATATTGTAGGTATTTGGAAAAGTGATCCACAAATTTCCGAATATAGTCTACTAGAGGATCGAATAACATTTTGGTAAGATTCTAAATTTAGAAAGAAACTGAAAACTTACGCCTATTTGGCAGCTTCCACTGAAAGGGCAGCCAACCCTGTTCCAGTTGCCGTTGGGAATCACGCATACGCGACGTGTGACGAGCATATGGGTGGAAATGGAGCCATCTAAATCATATCGCACAGCGCAGACATCGAGGACACTAATTGGCCGAATATCCTGGACAACAGACAGCGGATCCGGCGCAGTCCATTTTCGGGATGCGTGGGAGGCTGCCTAAAGACTGGGAATTCTTTCATTGGGCACCGAATGTAGATTTAAGCTGGAAAATTGAGAGTATTAAACAAAATGTAGCAGACATAATTGGGAAGTTGACTTTATGGCCGTTGGCTGAATGTGGGATCATTATGCAAATTGCAGCCAATGAATGCAACTAATACCAGCATGGCTGGAAGCTGATTAGATATAATGTTATTTGTAGCAAATTGCATAGACTGCCGCCCCCCGGCTCGGCTAGGGTAATGTGATCCTGGCCATCTCGACCATTTTGGCCAGCCAATGTAGCCCATGAATTAACATAATTAGCACAGATGGTCTGGTGTGTGGAATGTCTCACAATTTTGTTGGAGCCACCTACTCTCTGATTTTCCCTTTTGGCCACGTCAGGCCTATTTGTTCTAGGCCCGGAAACAGTAATTAGTCAAACTTCTCCGGCCCACCCTCCCTGAGCACATGTCTCAGTTTTTGCCCGGAATGGTTTAAAATGTTACAGTATTTTTGGGAAAATATTTCATGCTTTGATGGAGAACAGTGATTTATGTTTGCTGGCTGCCTCGCAACAAAACAGTTTTGTTTGAAACTATTCCTCAGATTGGGATGACCTTTTGTTTTTCATTTTTCAGCCCAAAAATTTATCTTAATTCAAGGAATCCGTTCAATGCCAAAAAGGTTGCCGCTTTGATGATTTTTTTGTCGGAGACTTAGGCCTGGTGTGGTCTCGAGATAAAAAGCGGATGGCCACAAAGGACTTTAAGCCACCCATGACTGGCACAATTCTTGGCAAGCGCTCATAAAGTTGACAGTTGGACGCTCATTAATTTTGTCCGTTCTTGATTACCTTTTGTGGCCTTTAATCGGGCCCAAAGCTGCCGAATATATCGAGTTGACAGAAAAGAAACAAACGAGGTTTTAATGGAAATCTCCAGCCGGGCCAAGTCCGGGGATCAGAAAAGCGAGGACTATGCTCTCCATTGTGCTTAATGGTGTGCGGGATTGTCCTTTTGCTGTTGTCCTGCTTGCATTGCCAAAGGCAGATGACACGAGGATAACCAAGCTTTGTTGGCATTTGCATATATTTGCCAGGCTTTGTTGCCAGAGTCTTTGAACTCGCATATCGTATACGTAGTTCGTCAGACCCGCCGATTCGTGTTCGATCGATTTGATTGCATTTCAATTTAAATGCGAATCCGGAGAGCTTTGCCAGGCGCCTGCCTAAGTCAACTTGCAGTCATCTGCCTGGGGCCCCCAGCCTGCATCCTTGGCGGTTGTAAAAAGCCCAGGATCCTGCTCTAATAGCTACTGCGGTGGCTGCACAAGAAAAAACTGGTGAGTGCAACACCTTTGTGGTCTGGGATGGTTATATTCAATTAGAGGCGAAACTTTTCCTCAGTGAAAGCACCCTCTTCATTGGGATACCGGTCCTTTGCTGTGGTTGATTGAGCAGAACATGCTAATGCCTCGAAGAACGACCCTTGACGCTTCGGCGGGTTTGGAATTGATGCCTGATGTCTGATTTTAGCAGCTGTCATTTTTGCAATAGGAAATCACGTAGGAAATATTGAATCCGAATAATTTCCTGCAGCTTTCCGTGTAAAATTTCTAGGAACGGCTTTCTGCAACAGTTAAGGAAAACACGATAAACAGGCAGTTGCTACATGGTCCTTAGTCTTCCAACTAATCTAGTTGCCAGGAGGAATGGTTGTGTTGAAACTTTTAAATCACCTAATGGACCCGCAAAAGTTTACCCACGCACAGGAAGGCCGCACAAAGAATCCCACCTATCCCGCTCCCGACTCTGTGGCCACAAGCGTATTTGGCTTTTGATTTTATTAGGGTTCGCAATATAAAAGTTGGCTCCTTTGACAATGCCGGGCGCGGGTTGTTGTTTGGCCAGGACTGTAATTAGTTTCGGGACTCTTTATAAGACTTTAATTTTTAATGGCGCATTGATGGCACATTAAAGAGTTCCGGCACATTTCCTGCCCTTCGTTTATGACATGCTGATGGACAAATCGCTGATAGTTTCCTTTTCACCCAACCCGTCAGTCTTCGGAGTCTCAAAGGGTAAGGACACGCCTTGTGTGTCCACAGGAATGACTCGTCAGACCCTGGGACCTCTGTATTTTATGATTATGTAAATTTGGCTGATTAATAAAAACATCTTTGTATGCTTTGTTAATTATTGAATAGTCTCCAGACTTTATGGAAAATGAAAGGAGCATCCATAAAAATGATCAACAAGAGAAAACATTTCTGAATAATCTTTGCTTTTCTTAAGAACTTCAAAAGGATTTGGAAGACAGCTTGGAAACAACTCATTGATTGGCTTTATAAATTTATTAACTTTCGCAAAATCCAGAGCGAATTATGGCACGGATTGCCTTCCATGATGCCAGAAATCGAGCGTATTTGGTATTGAAAGAGCATTAAATATTTACTTCTGGGTCCAGGCTCTCGTTTCCAGGAACACACCCCAGTATACTGGCCAGTGACAAATGATATGAGCTCCCAATTACCTTCCCCATTAATAAGTTAACGCGACGACGATGTATCTAACACATTTCGTTACGCAATGGAATCTTTCCACTCGCCGGGAAATGTATACGACGGGTTTATACATAACAGCGGGAGCGTGAGGGCCTTAATGCCAAATTAAAATTTTTACGTGACTTCATTACTTACTTGCCGCTTTTCTGAGTCCCTCCTTATGGGGTCCTTTCGTATTCTTCCCAACATCTGGCGGAGCAGGCTCGATTTTGGGTCCTGGTTGTTAATTTCGCCGGGACCTACCACTCGGTCTGACTTGTTGCCGATTGCCTCAGTTAATTACGTGTGGCTTTCTGGACTGGATTGGAGATTCCATCGAACGAGTTGCAATAAAAGCTGAATACATTTCGATCAATAACCCTACGAATAATTTATTAAAGGCTCAGATAGCATCAAAGCGCATTTAAACCACAAACTGTGCAGATTTTCAAGTCCAGATGCCGGGAAGCGAAATGGAATTCCATAAATTCCGATTAGACCCACATTTGCATGTTCGATTAGGTGAGTGCTTATCCAAAGTTAATTTCGGGAATTCGCAAAAATTTCATTTATGCCTGTCAAGCTGCCTTAGCCAGAGCCAGGCCCAATCGCTTCACTGAATTAATTAAAATCTCAAGGTAAGGCCACCGCAAATATTAACCATACGCCTAGTGTGCGGCGTATGTGTGGGCCACGAACGGTGAACAACAAAGGTAATCGTACTTCTTTAAACTTCTTGGAAAGAAGCACTCCCACTGTGCTCTTCCATCCACAAGTACATCAAACAACCCAGGGCTGGGCACCAGAAATCAAAGCCAGATTTGCTCATTAATATACATTAGGTCGAAGATGTTTTTGCGGAAAATTCCCAAGACACGTTA
This sequence comes from Drosophila bipectinata, assembly GCF_030179905.1. Lineage (NCBI taxonomy): Eukaryota > Metazoa > Arthropoda > Insecta > Diptera > Drosophilidae > Drosophila > Drosophila bipectinata. The sequence continues at coordinate 14,833,290 of NC_091738.1, read as the reverse complement.
AGCTCATTAATTTCAAGGGGAAGGCCCTCAAAAGTGTACCCGCTTGTGTCAACACGGCCACTGGCAAGCCTTTCCTGCCAAAAGAATCCATTCAGAAATCAACCCGACTGCGGGCAACGTGCTCTGCCTAGAGCATTTGATCTGTTGAAATATTTAAAAAGTGAGTCCCGAAAAAGAAAAATAAAGTATGTGCGTTTTAGGGAGTGGAGGAACAACAAAAGCTGGCCAAAATGATGTTGAAATGTTGCGCACGCCATAAAAAGGGATCAGCCGTGGAGTCATTCATGGCTCTCTGGGCACTCGGCCCAGTCAGGGCAGTCAGGACAGTCGATTGGCTTATGATTTATGCCTACCATTAAGCCGTGAGCGGCTCATTGAGCTTGCGGCTGTTCGGCCCAAACCCTCGACCCGTGACAAGGAAAGGTCCGAATTTTTCCTTTAAAGTGGCGTCGGAAGGACATCCATGTTGGGGCCACGGGCCTCTCACTGGTGATGTGGGTTTTATGACATAATTAGGGAAAATTTTATTGGAAACAAAAGTGCTTCCTGGGCTTTTATTTAATCGAAATTCTGTGAATGGTTTTTCAATGAATACCACTATACTTTAAGATAGGAAACCTGCTACTAGCATATGATAGTGTGAAGGGAAAGTAACTAACTTTTGAAAGAATTTCATTTTAAAATGCCAATTGCTTTTCGGATTACTTAGAATTACTTCTACTTGCTGCCAGAAGATTTGAATTGAAAAGTTATGAAAAAATTACAAAGACTTACAACAGGAAACTTGGTGGAACATCGTCGAACAAATGGCCGTCGGCCAGTGGAATTATGCAAATGTACGCTTATTTTAAGGCAAAACTTTTCCGGAACTGGCTATGCAAAGTTTTAAATTCGACAAATCGACAGTATAGTAGTCTGTATGCAACACACACGATACAGAAGGAGGAGCACCAGCAGGCCAATTAACTTTCTCTTTTGGCTCTGCGGTTAAGTGTGTAATTAACTTTTCGCCAAGGACCGCAGACTGTCGACGGAGCACATCCTGCGACGACAGCAGGTGTGGAATCTCACGCCGGAAGTCCCCACGGGTGACATGGCGAAAACGATAATGGTAATTAGCCATCGGAGGACGCGCAGGAGACGACGTGTCGAGTTGTCAGATAAACAAAGAACTCACCCAGGCGGAAGTTATATGACTTTAAAACTTGCCAGCGTGCTCCTCAGCTTTTCATCGATAAAATGACTTTAAATTAATTTCAATTTATGGCGTTTCATGTGCCGGATGTTAGATATCTTGCCCCCGACCCGGTTCTCATTGGAGCCCTTGGTTCCCATTCAGAGAGCTCCCTTCACACTTGGAGCAACTTCCGAGGTCCCCGGGCGCTTTCATCAAAAGATATTGCTTGTCCCAGTTGCAAAATGGCTCATTGTTTACAGCTTGCCAAGATGTTGGAGCGTTTTCTAAAATTTAATTTCAATTGTTGACTCAACTTTGTAGGGGCAAGCGCAGCAGTGGGCTACGCTCTAGTTTCCAAACATTAAATGCTCTAAAATGTTCACACAAGGAGGAGGCACATGCCAGTCGTGTGTTGGGAATAGGACTACCATGAAAACTTTTCATAACTAACCAAATAGCAGCAGAGTCTGAGGCCCAAATCCACTCTAGAAGTTGCTTTAAAGCGAATGTAGAGCATATGGCCTTGTATTTAGTTTAAGAGGAGCTTGTGGTTTAGAATGGTTTATTTTAAATCCATCTTATCTTTATTCATCCGAACAAGTCTTAAATTAAGAAATTCTGAGAAAAGCTTGTCTAATATATTTATTTTTGTTCTATTATCAAGTCGTTATCTCATTCTAAAAGGAGGTCCTTCTTAGACTCCTAGCAACTAATTAGATTTATGTTTCGAATTTTTTACGAGTGTCGCATTTGGCGAAATTTAAATTAATGTTCTCCCACACTCGCCATTTGCATGCGTTGTGGGTGTTACATTTTGGATTGTGACTTGACGGCTTGTTTATGCGGCTTATTTATAATTCAGAACACAGAATGGATTGTGTTCCGCTGTCGTGCCTGGTTTTGTTGCCTGCGATTGCTGACATGACCAATGTCTTTCTTGTAAAGCCACAGATTTAAAATGCAAGTGAAGCGGGAATTATGTCTCTGAAGAGCATCAATTGCCTTGACTTTGATTAGAAAAAAACGAGATAAATGCGGATTTATTTCGGAAGTTGACTTACAAGTTGCATTACAGCTTACCAAGTTAACGACCTAATGAATCTCTGCGAACTTTCTCGGCTAATTTTCCAACTCAACAGTTTTCGGCAAACTTGTACCGAAGCGACACTTGGCTGGCACTCTAATTAATTTTGCATGAGCAGCCAGCTACTTGCATTAGGGACTAATTTGTAACTTGTATCCAACACTTTTATCATTTGATTTATCAAATGAACTACTGAATTACTCATACGCCCTGTTAGCCGCACTCGAGCAGCTGCTGGCCCTCGTTATGATTAAATTATTCGTCGGAAGGGTCCTTAAATTATGCAGCTGTTGCTTTTAATTTACACCCGCCTGGTTAGAGAGGTTAAGAGAGATGGCTAAGAAAAATGACCAGCTTCAAGGACGGCAGAAAATTGAACGAAAACACTTGGCCGGAAAGTCGTGGCTTTAGCTGACTCTGCCCCATTACACAGATTTCTCCAAGGTACTGAAAAAAAAGGGGGGACCAGGAAACGTGGAAACTGACCGCAACGAAATTGGTGCGGATGTGGGTCAACCCAGGATGGCACCTGACCAGGTTGACAAACATCGGGGCCGAGTAGATTGCTTCATGCAGGTGCCATTAGCATTTGTCAGCCGCAACCGCCCCTCGGAACTTTTAGAACTTGTAAACTAGAAATTTATGCTCCTTAAAGTTGACATTTTTTCCCGCCCTTCTCAGCCGGCTTGTTGTTTATTTAAGAGGTACGTGACGCCTCCGGAACGCCATCCAGATTGATTTCAGCAGACGTCCTGCGAACCTGCGACCCTGCGAGTCATTGACACGCACACACAATGCGACGAGGTAGAAGCAACGCCCCCGCAGTGACCCGCGTTTGAATTAATCAACCGAACAATTCGGGTTTATTGTTATTATGTCCGTGACCCGATTTACGCATCCGCCACAAGTCGTACCACAAAGTCGCCCCTTCTTGTTGATAAAAAGTAAATACAGGACGGGGCGAAAAACTAACTCGCTCGACTTGCAAATGACACAACATTTCACTTAGCGCCAGGACATGACAAACAAACAGCTGCCAAGGATGAGGTCTGCCTAATGAGCTTTTGTTTGGGCAGGGCGCGGAAGAACACCCAAGTTGGTTGCGGAAAATGACAACATCCTTGGGCCCTTGCATCTGGGATACTTTTTTGTTTGAAGCCGCAGGCCATAAAAACGGAGAGAAATTTGTTTAGCGGAGGTCAGTGATGGCATATCCCAAGTGGAGGAAAAAAAAAGCCAAAAGAATAATAAAAAATTGTTTCTTAAATTATTTCTTATCCTTTTAAAACCATTAATCAGCATGAAGCCAATTATTAGCAAAAATATTAGCACTGGTAAGCTTAACGGACAGCTCCTTGCTCCTCATAAATTAACTGAGTGCGTCTGTTCTTCTACTTGAATTTAAGTTGCTGCCCCACTGGCCAGGACCTCCGAGGAATTTGTTGCCATTGCTCGGCCACTCCATCTCGTAGTCTCTTATCCTTTGTAGGCGGCACTTCCGCTTCCGGCAGCCATCTTGTGGTCGCTCGCATAAATTAGTTTCCTCCCCATCCGCATCCGCCACCGTCGCACCACTCAACTAATAAATTTAAATCATCGGCCGCATTAAAGTATATTTGGCAAAATGGGGAAGCGTTATATTTACTGTCGGATTTTGTTTCCTTTATCCCAGCTTTGTTTATTCCTCTTGGGTCAGAGACTGTCCAGTTTTTATTTGCCTTTTTCGGGGTTTGCCTTTTCAGCATTTTTTAATCCCAGAAAGCGTGTGGCTCACTCCTGCGGCTCCGCCTGCCCGTGACAACTTCGGCCGAGACTTGTATTTTACTTTTGGAGACTTTCCATAATTTTATGTGCCATGTTTGCTAACAAAAGTGTACAATTTCCACCGCCCGCTTGCCTGCTATCCCGATCCCGAATTAGCCGGCAAGTGGAAAACATCCTTGTACTCGTAAACGCCAACACGCTGGGCATAAAATGCAAATCGAAAGCGCCGCGACTTATTGCTGCCTGTTATTGTAAATTATTTGGCTTCTCCTGTCGGATATGCTTACCGACGGGAGGCGGCCTATTTCCTATTTTATTCGGTTTATATAGGTTTTTGTTTACAACGCCGCTTTGAGATGAATGTTTCTTATGATTTTTGTTTTTTACGGGTGGGCGTGGGACTGTCCACTGATCGGGGGTGTCCACCATTGAGCTCGTGGCCAGCGACTGGAAATTCCTGTCCAAAAACCACCAAAAATTATCTGACACATTTGTTTTTGAAACAAAAATGTATAGCATTCGACTGACGTTTTGTTTATAAACAACAATGCACTATCCTCTTATACGGCGCCGTAATGACTTGGGATATAGGCCATATAGTTCGCTCGGACTTCATTTTCTCCCTGAAATTTCAGCAGTAATATTCCCCCAATTGCTGAAATCACTTTGCATATTTAAGCCACAATATCAATTTCACCGCATAAATTTGTTTCATTTTCGAGTCATTTCTGCAGTGTTTGCGGTGTGTGCTATGTTTTGGGGCTATTTTGATTGGCAACTACGTATGGGCGGGTTGCGGCCAAGCTGTCAGCCAGAGCCCACGCCGCCAAATAAATATCCAAATAAATATCTAGTCCACCCCAGAAACTTATGCAGCCAAACCGATGAAAATGTAATTAAAAAGCTATGAAATTCCAAACCGAAAATTGTTCTGATAGTTTCTAAACGATTTAGGAAGCTTCCTTTATTATGTTCCGATATTTGTATTTTTCTACTATTTCTATAGCAATTCTGATTTTCCGCACCCGTGCCTTTGCTTTCGCTTGGTTTGGCAATATTTTTTATTTATTTGTTTCTCGATGGTTTAGTATTTATGGCTGTACCTATTCTCGGAATATGCCACGATAAATTGTTATATCAATTTACAAAAAATGTTATCCATTGTAGGTTGGATCGGTGGCAGCGAAAATTTGTTGGAATTCTACCCGTTTAATTGGTTGTGATAAAGAATTTTTTATTGGACAAATTTTCCTAGAACATATTCTAGATCCAAGCCTGTACTATTAATTAAAACTGGCAGAAATCTAATCGTGAAATTAATATTTCACAGTAATTCATTGCTTCCTCGGCTACTCAGTAACCTTCGCCTCTGGAAACTTCCGGATGATTTGCATTTTGCCCAGAGTGTTCCTAATTATGCAGTTTTCTGCAGCGCCCACCTCCGCCCCGAACTTTTTCGTATGGCACTTTGCTCTTATTGGGGAGGGGAGCACACCCACCCAGCCAAATAAGATGAAAAACGGTGGCACATTATGAAATATTTGCTGCGCATTTCCAGTAGCCATTTGGCGGCTTTTTGGCTCGAGTCCGGAGGCGTCGACTGCTGATGCGGAAACACTAACGAGAAAAGTCTGCCACAAATTTTGGTGGCGCTGGAAGCCATATTAGATGCATCCCTACATAGTATAGCCGTACATAGTATAGTATGTATTTTTCGTCCATTATTCAGCAGCCATTTAGGATGATTATGGTATTTGTATATCTAGGGAGCTGTAGCGAGCCTAATTGCAGGACCCTTTTGAGAGCGGTATTTTAAATTTAATTTTCCCGAAAATCAAAATACAATGTCGTGGCTGCCGAACAAGGACTAGCTGGGGGCGACAGGCAGACAACATCTTAAAGGATTAAACGAGAGAAAGCAAAAGTGATTGTCAAGCGCCTGGGACATGGCAGGCGACACTTTCTTTCGGCTTTCTCGGGGTTCTACACTCAGCTCCTGATCTACTTGGACGATTTTTTGCCTCATTTGCATAAAAGGGAACCGGCCATAAATTCAGGCCACAGACGGTCGGAACGCGTCTGAGCCGCCTCCAGAAAATCTTGCTGGCGTGTCCTTTGGCGGTTGCCTGACAAATGGCCGCCCTTTCAGGGCTAGGTAAGGCGTGAGCCCCGTCTACCTAGTTTGGCTAGTAAAACTTAATGTGGCTTTTAAGTTTATTGTTTGGATTTTATGGTATTGACTTTAATATGTATAGTTTTTGGTCGTCCAAATGTCTGATATTTTATATATTAAATGTTTTTGGAGATTCTACCTCAAACTGACTTGAAAAAATGATTTATCGGCTTCTAGTTTCTGACCGCCATTTAGGCTACATTACACATACGCCCCATGGGCCGGTCTGTGAACAGCGCCAGCCATTACCATTACTCCAGGTGCTTCTGGCAGCTGCTCTCCCATTCATTCTTTGGTTTTTCTTACTTTCTAGCGCCATCTGTTGTGCATTTTGGCCTGACCTTAACCCCGAAGAAAAAGGAATTTCGTGGCGGAGAAAAGGAATCGCTAATGAAAGCGAATCGCATGGGAAGCCAAAACAAACCCAAAACAAGTCCTCCATTCAGGGACGAACAGCTGACTTAGCTTCCAATCAGCTGTTCGGGCACTGCGCCTGCGCAACAAAACAGGACCAAAGAGAACCATTTCGGATTTAAGAGAGTTGCCTTGCAGAAGCTGTCTGTGTTTGTTTACAAGCATTTACTTTGCGATTGACTTTGTGTGGACCTCAAAGACATAATCCACAGGAAGCAGGTAGTCGGCAACCCCGAAGTTACTGCCAGCAGTCAGCACGGCTACATTACACATACGCCCCGTCGTTCGGGCACAGTCTTCATTGCCTCTCGGAGGCGTTCGCACCGCAGTCGCTCGGTTCCCCCACAAATCATAAGCTACACAAGTCCTCTGCCGAACTGATAGTTTTCGGATCCTAACGAGTCGTTATTATTTTGTGTGACGGTTGCTGATACGTTCTTCTTTAACTGATTTTTTAAACCAGTTTTTAAAACGATATAAACTTGAGCAGAGATTTTAGCTTAAAACTAAAATGATGTGCATATTTAAGTGATAAAATATATAAAACCATAATATTGTGACACTGGTAATAGCAACTAAATGTGTGTTTAAAAAGCAGCTGCAGATCGCTCCATAAATCAAGGCCAGAACAGCCCTTTGGGCCCTAGTAGTGCAGTAAGTGTCAGAATATTTGTCCTCTTCCAGAAAAATATTTGTGAAACAATAAATTGCCAGACCTACCTCCGCAGTGCCATAAATAACCCAAGAATTCCGTGAAGTGTTTTCATTTGTAAATAATTTAATGGGGGAAGTGGGGAGCCTGTGCTTGTCAGGTGCAACTTAAATTCCTCGAAATCAAGCTCTGATCGAGTGGCTCTCATAAATTTCGAAAAAAGTTTAATCTGCTCGAAGGTATCTCCAGACTTGGGAGTAATTGAAGTGTTGTCAGGCATTTTGTTGTACTTTCAAAGATTTTATCGAGACTAATGCGTTTTAGTAAATTGGATACTTTTGATTTCGCGTTGGTGCTATTTTTCACTGTAAGAAATTAATGGGGGTGTTGGAGCGCAGTCCTCGTTCAGCAAATACTTGATCCATAAGCTCGACAAAGGGGCTGGCAAAGGGTCACCAACTTGAGGCCCTCAGAAACGTCACTCTCAGGGAACTTCAAGGATTCTCGGCCATCCCTTTGCCAGTCTATTGTCCCTGTGATTTCTCTATCATCGAAATTCTGAGCGAAATATAAATAAAGCCAAACGGCGACGACAAAAAGTGACTTTGGCCATGTCCTGAAACAAAGCAAACAATCACAAAATGGCACTGGCACTAGGCAAATACAAGGGCTGACCGCTTGCACGTGACAACACAGCAATGAAAGGGAATAACAAAATGGCAAAAAATTCACATTGACACAGAATCTGAATCTCTAAATGAGACTCGGGTGGTAGAAAGTAATTATTTCTATTTTTTTAAAAGCTTAAAAAGTATCTCTTAAACTAAATTAAACTTTATTCAATTAAAGTTAGGCTTTTACAAGCAAAGCTCTCTGTTTTTAATTTAAAAGTCTATTTTTAAAGTCTCTATAAAATATGAAAGAATAGGATTCCACATGTGTTTTTTTGGTGATTTTCTCCATTTTGGAAACTTTTGAAAACTAATCATAAAGAACAACAACGCAGCGACAAACAAAGTCATCTGTCAAACTGAGCCAAGCAAACAAACAAATGAGCAAAAAACACAACAAATTTAATTAAAGCGACCATGACACTCGCTCGATAGACCGTACTCCCCGCATCGAGGTATCGAAAGTGAAACTTTAACATAGTCATTTCATAAAAGTTTTGGGCTTGCTAACGTTCGTTTCCTGCCGCCGAAACAGGATAAGATTTTAATCAAGAGTCGCTGGAAAGTTTTCGGCAACTTCCCAACTGGAAACTGCTGCTTCAAGCTTGAGACAATTTCCGTCAATTTTTTTGTTTTTTTTTTTTGCCTATACTTCCCCTATAAATTATAAATTATTTTCCAGCTCACCAGCAATCTTTGCCACAGCAGAGCAAATTGTCTGATTTGCATAAGAGCGTCGTATGCGTAATAATGATCCAAATCAGGCCCGACGACTTGCCTTATTGACTCTTTATTACTTTATTTGCGCAGTCGAGAATTCAGATTCGGTTTGGATTTCCCTCAGTTGCCTTCGAATATCGAATAGAATTATGTTTTCCTGAGGTCCTCTGTGTGTGTGGTGTGTGTGTGTCTTTGCTGCTGGTGTGTTATTGTTTTCGCCTTTGTTTCATGCACGCACAAATATTTCCCTTTCGAGTTTCGCTTTTTGCGTAATTTGAGTTGATTTGCGATAAGCGGGGGCTGCTGGCTTCGATTGTTTTCACCCACCCACCGTACATTTTCCCCCGCACTTGGGGTCGCCATCCTTTGACCTCGGTTGACATCGCACTATAGGAAATATGACCACTTTTTCTGGCCAAAAATAATATCTCAATAACGAAACAAGATATTTAAGTTCTGATTTTTGATTTGAGTTCACATGATCAATAGATTTAAGATTTAAAAAAAATGTGGGCGTGGCACCGCCCACTTTTTAAGAAACACATTCTAACTCAAAAACTATGCAAGATATTTAGATTTTGATTTTTGATTTGAGTTTATATGGTCAAAAGAACTCAGAAATGAAAAAATTGTGGGCGTGGCACCGCCCCCTATTTAAAAATAACATGCTAACTGTTCGGTTTTGCAGTAGTCTCACAGCTAACAGATTCACATTCAAGGTGTTGAGGTTGCCTCCTTATATTATGAATTTCTTCGAAAGTGCATAAAAGGTCATATTCATATTACACTCATTTGAAGAAAATTAAACAATCTACAACATGGACTAAATTACATTGTCCGACTCGGCCAGACTTGGTTTAAATCTCTTTTTAAAAATGTGATTTATTTCTAAAAGTTTCTTTTGCTAGACTACTTACATTTTCACTTTATTAAAAAGACAAAACAAGTTTTTTGGACACTTCACATACACAAACACATAATACAAACCACATTGAGAAGTATTCATTTCAAAACTTTTGATTTTGTCCATAAAATTTTCAGTATTTGCGTTTTTAAAATAGCACCAAAAAATCTTAAATTCTAAGCTCATGCAAATGTTAACATCAACAGCTGTTTTTAACAGCGGATTTTTTCGCAGTGGCGCCATCTATGGAAATTTCTGGTACGCAACATTAAAAATTAATCTATTGTGAATGATATGCAGTTAAAATTATTTATATTCTTTAACTTTCAAAAAATGGTTTTTGGCCAGAAAAAGTGGTCAAATTTCCTATAGTGCATCGTGCGGGCGCCTATTTGCAGGCAATGCTTATTTTTTATGCTCGCCTGCCGAGATTGGAGGAGGAGGAAGTGGGCCGACCTTGTTACGGGTTGTACTTGGCATCAGATTTTTATGAAACAGATATGCCAAAAATATCCAACAAAATCCCCTGCACGTAGAGCCAATTACATTAAAATTACTTTTGGCGTTGCCATGGGCCCACAACGTTTAAGATATCGTTACAATTGAAACATTAAATTCGGAGAACATTTTCCCTTAAAGCATTATGGGATATTTTTCCTTAAAGTCTCGCCTCATGGATGATTGGAGTCACCACCCCCCAAGCTTAGTTACGAATGCAGCTCCATGGAAACAACTGCAACTGCCAGTTTGACGCCCCCGCAATCGCCTGGAGCCGACATAGGAAAGTTTATTCATGTTTTGGACTTTTCAACCAACAATTTATTAACAACACCAAAAAAGTGGAAACTTTTGGGCCACAGCAAAGCAAAGTCGGGGCAGAAAATTTGCGACAAAAATGTTCGTGGCGAACGCTTCAGGCGCTTTCCAGCCCACACAGAAGGGGAATATTCGCGATTAAAGATGGCATAACTTCCAGAAAGCCACAGAAATTAGAATGCACGAGGCGGCTCTTGAATAATTTATAAACGCTTAGGCAAAACACTAGACAGCCAAATAGGATTAGGGCCAGCACAGAGCTGGAAATGCAATTTAGAGGCTCTCTGTTTTCTCTGCTTTGGCAACCAGTTTCGAACAATCCCAGATGCTTTTCTGGTTGTGTCCCTTTTGGCATCATTACAGCCGAGAATGCCAAAGGACCGGCCATAACATGACCATGACACCTTAATGAAGCTGCGTCAGGAACATTCGGAACAGCGAACGGCCATTAAAGTCCCGAAATGTGTCCGATGAATTTAACAGTACGCCAAAATCATTTCAGTCAAGCACTTCTTTTCCGTCCGCCTCATCACACTTTCATGAGAAAGGCGGCCAGGTGGCCAGAAGGTGCCCGGGAGGAGCTCAAAGGGCTGCCATTAGTTCACCATTTTAGCCGTTGCTGCTGATTATTGGATTGCCGGGAGATCATGACGGCGTCAAGTGTCCCCCGTAATAGTTGTCTTTATGACATGATAGGAAAGGACAACGTGGAAAAGGGTTCCTTTTAATATCCATGGGGTGCACAGCTGGAGGAGCCACTGCCGTTCGCTAACAACTTTTGGATGTCACCGCCGCAGTGACCCAACACGTAAAAATGGGGCTGGGCGAAGACATGAAAACGGAATCCATTTAAATTACATTTCAATGTACGAGAAGACAGAATACACTAGACACAAAAAGGGTAATCATCCAAAGATGGAGAGGATATGACTAGAAATGGGGCTTTGGCCATTATACAATGAATTTCTCTCGGTGGATCTGATTCGACGCTGTGGAGTCTAAGTACTTCCATGCCAGGCACGTAATAGACAGCATTCCGAAACTGCAAACGCCTCTCTCATTTATTTATTGCCAAGCAATTGCAGCAATCAAATCGAAAGGAGCAGGACAACACTCCTTCCCCCGCACACACACACACACACACTATTTCTATTACGGACAAAGTTTTCCGGAAAAGAAGGGCCTGGGTGGCTGGCTCGATCGTCATGTGTGCGTGTACTATTTGGCTTCGTGTCGGGCCCAGGCCGGGCCGAGTCAAGCAAACAAATCATGACTATAGCCGGCTATAGCTCCGGCTTCCAGTTCTGAGCCCTGTGTCCTCTGAACTCTGAGGGGAGGTTGGACTTTTTAATAGCGCGAAAACGCATCGCCAACTGCCATACACTTTGGCATAATTGGGTCATAAACTAGTCCAAGGATCCGCCTCGAATCTACGGCCCTTCGATGATGGCTGATGACCTTTGGAGTGCGTGCTTCATTTCGATAAAGTGCAATCTGTTGTTGGCGCATAATTAAGGGAATGTGCATGGGATTTGCATGGCAAAGGACTCCGACAGGCATTCTCATTGGAGTGGAATACAGTTCGAATAACTTGCCCAAATGATGGCCTCTTCACATTTCATTTATGAGCACTGTGTTGCAGCACAATAGCGTTCAGTAAGATGGCTAATCAATGAGTAGCCTTCGTGGTCTACTAACTTCAGCTTTAATTGAACAACTTCAATGGCCTGTGCTACTTACTTACTGACTGGTTTAACTTACTTTTAATCACGAATAGACCTTATCTTCATTACGATGTTCTAATTACAATAATCTCGTTCTGCAACTTCGAACTACCGCAACCCCGCCCTAGAGCTAATTGGTTTCCCCCGATTGCCTTGAATGGTGGAATTTTTTTACTATATCCGGTTTAATGGCCTATCGTTCGTTGTAATTAGCAAATAAAATGAATCAATTTTGTGCGTGGGCCTTGGTAAATATTTGTACTGCACTGTATTTGTTGGCCAAGAATTATGAAAGTTTGTCACGTTTACCGGCAGTAGTAAAATTACGATTACTGTGTACACACAAAAATGTACTATTTGCTTTATGGATCGGAGATGAGGCGAAATATAGGGTCCCCTAACCATTAAGGGCTCTTGGCTGAGTGACAATTGTGTCGAATAATAGACAAGTGAGTTGCAAGTGAAAGCCTGCAAGTAAACTTTTCAGTTTTGTCAACAAATCTCCTAAGTGCGAAAACATGTTTTCCGTCCTGAAGACAACCTTAAGCCTTTCGAAGTGGAAGTCGTCGGCAGTTCGGCCACTTAATGGACACCCTGTGAGACAGCGTCTCGCATAATTCAATTAGCCCTCTTGCCCCTACAACTAATTACAACTACAAAGACACGAATGCGAAGGTCCTGGGCTGGAAGAAAACTTGGCCAGCAGCCCACTCAAGCACACCCACTCAGTTCTTTGTAACGTTCTGTGGTGAAATGCGTAAAATAATTAAAACAACATAAATAATGTTATTATCAACAAACACACGAACCACGAACGGTGGACGAATATTTATGAAGGCTGTGAGGGGTCCCACCCACTCCTCTGGCAGTCCAGACCACCCATTGTCCTTGCCTTCTGGGGGTCTAAGTAGCTTTCAAATTATTCCATTAGTGCTGATGACATTTGGCGACCGTTCTCCAGATGATACGTGAAGTGCTAATGCCTCCTCCGGTATTAGCCGGCAACTTAATTAGGCATTCTACGGGTCCAGAACTCTTTATAGGACAGGGAATAGGAATGAGAATGGGAATGGGAATCCCATTCAATTTGTCAACACTTTATCGGCCGGCGCCTTCATCTCGATTTCCTGCCGAGTCAGACAAACTATGAGTAGATTTGCCAGTCGGGTGCTTAACTAAAAATTAAATGCAAATTGCATGCACGAACGCACCAGACTATGTGATTTATGCGGGCTTATAAGGCGGCCCAAAACAGCTTCCCAAATGAGTGGCCATCAATCAGGGCGCAGGACCACGTGGGGGTGACAAAATGAGAAACAAAGACCAAGGACGAGGTGAGATAAGATGCGATGAGATCGAGCCAATTCCTTCCAACCATCCGAGGAAGGAGAGGATGGCTATGCTAGATTAATGGCCCACGATTCCGATGCTGACAGTGTCATGATGAGCTCGTGTGCTCCGGGGTATTTATCTACTACATACCCTGTACGGCCCACGAAATCTTTATCGTGTTTGGCTTTATTGCCAGGGTAACCATCTTTCCATACCGCTGGCTCCCCATCTGGTTGGTCTCCCCCGCTTTATGGATACGTTTTGTCATAATTTTCTTTTTCGCCTGACAGGGCAGATAAAAAGCTTTCCCAGCAATTGATTAAAGCCAACAAAAAAGACATCAGAAGATGTTGCCAAGTAATGTTTTAAAGCGCTAGATGGCCTCTTCGGGGCCTCCTCGATGCCTGGATAATAAATTAACTATGGCCGGCACGTAGGCACATAAACTTCTAACTGCTTTTCACTTTTCCACGACCGCTCCACGGCGTTCGGTTTGGGCCGAAAATTTTGTCAAGTGGTCAGCAGAAAGCCCGCCCTCGGAGGCTCATGCAAAATTAACATTCTAAAAACCTCCCATCCTCCCACTGAGCAAATACAAAAGTGGGCGCCCACTCACACACTTGACCTTGCTGGCATTCATTCACTGAATGACGAAGACGCAGAAGCCGAGGCAGGCAGCTCAGCTATTTACAGCTGACTTGGCAGTATTTCTTTTCCCTCAGCCGCAGGCAGCTGCAGGCTTTTAATTTTTTACAGCTGCTATTTAAAAAAAAAATAAACGGAAAAACAAGTAAATAAAAAAGGGCAGCCCAATCCCCCGCGTCTGATAGCGCCATTATTCATATTTTGACAGCAGCTTTGGACGGGGCCCACGCGGCGTATGCGTTTTATTTGCTTTCATGAGGAACTTTCTGCATATTTTACGTAGGCCAAATATTTTTCCAGCATTTCGGGGGCTCCAGCTCTGGAAGGGGCTGGAACTGAAAACCCTCCAAAAACGAGCAGCTAATGCGCGTGAAAATGCTTCCCAGCTGATCTCTTTATACCCTTGCAGAGGGTATTATAATTTTGGTCAAAAGTGTGCAACGCAGTGAAGGAGACATCTCCGACCCTATAAAGTATATATATTCTTGATCAGGATCACCTCCTGAGTTGATATGAGCATGTCCGTCTGTCCGTCTGTCCGTCTGTCTGTCCGTCTGTCTGTCCGTCTGTCTGTTTCTACGCGAACTAGTCTCTCAGTTTTAAAACTATCGACTTGAAACTTTGCACACACCCTTCTTTCCTTTGCACGCAGTATATAAGTCGGAACGGCCCGGATCGGCCGACTATATCCTATAGCTGCCATATAACTGATTGATCGGAAATGGTATAACTTTGGTGTTTTTAGAGTTAGAGAGTTCAAATTTGACATGAGAGCTATTTTTGGCAAAATAATACGACATGCCAAATTTCATAAGGATCGGCCGACTATATCCTATAGCTGCCATATAACTGAACGATCGGAAATGACCCAACTTTCGTGTTTTTGAAGATAGAAAGCTGGAACTTAGTACAGATTTAATTCTTGGTCAGTTGATCCAACCTACCAAATTTCATTAGGATCGGCCGACTATATCCCATAGCTGCCATATAACTGAACGATCGGAAATGGTATTTGGTAGAAATATCAACTTTCGTATTTTTGAAGATAGAAGTTTGGGACTTTTTTTAGATTTTGTATTGTAATAAATTGGATTATATATTCCTATTCCCATAAGGATCGGCCAACTATATCCGATGTTTGCGATAAATATCCGGTTTTAACTGCAAGGGTATATAAACTTCGGCTCCGCCCGAAGTTAGCTTTCCTTTCTTGTTTTTGTTTTTTTTTGTTTTGCTTGGAAGAGGAGACTACAAAACTGAGCTGGTGTTTACTCTATTAAGAACACAACACATTAGGCAGCATAATTTAATGGGTTATGAGTTTGCAACTTTAAAGAGCTTTCTCCATTTTCTACAGCCAGAAAAAGGTAAGCGATTGAAAAGTATTAGAAATACTTTATTTGATAGCGTCTCGGCAATTCAAGTTTGCAAAAGTCCCTTTGAGAAGCCCTGAAAATGGCAGACCTTTAGTGATTTCCACTGAAAGGTGAAAAAAATGGGTTTCTTTTATACGAGACGCCCATTCGACCTCGTTGCGAACTCTCTGTCTAGCAGGTCCCCAGGCAGCTGACACAACAATTTGGCCCAAAAGCAGACCAATCTTAAAGTTTAACCAAAAATAAAAATGTAGTTAAGACAAACAGCCGCAAACATGTGCCGGCGATGAAAGCCTCCAGTCGGCAGGAGGGCGGGCTTCGGCTTGCAGGGAAATTTGCATACCGAAAAGGACGACGAAAATAAGGACATGTGTTTGTGCCTGGAATTGATAAGGCCTGTGGCAAAGGGACACCCACACAGCCCCCACAACCCTCACAGACCTCAACTCTCAACCGGATTTCTCGGCGTGTTGCATAATTCAGGGTGCCGTCATCAGCAGGAACAATGGAGGCAACTCAACTAACATTGATTTACACAGAACTGGCATAAATTTGAATATAAATAAATAAAATTATGTCTCTCTCCCGAGCTCATAAATAAGTATGACAAACACCTAAAGGATCGCAGGTGCGGTCTTTGCTTTGGGCCCATGGTAGTCGTGTAATGCATTCGTAGGCCAAAACGTTCATTTAATGAATCGTTTCGGGTTAATTTTCCATAATTTATGTTCGAAAGGGTACTAAAATTCTGGAAATAAATAAACCATCAGACCCTTTTCGAGGGCGAGTGGGACTCGGGACCCATTTTAATGTCGCCCTGAGGCGACAATGTTATGATATCAGCTAGTCCCGGCCGAGCAAGGTCCACTCGCCTAATGCCCAATGCCTAATGCCACTTTAAGTGCGGCCTTCATCTTGTATCAGTTCCTTGGACCTCTCGTAATTTTATTTGCTTTGGTCATGGCAATTACATCGTCGGACATATTCCATTTCGTGTCATTCCCTGCTGCTCGCTTGTCTATTTTTGTTCGCCAAATGAAATTAACACAGCATCATCTGATGCTGATGCTGAGGCCAAGAAAATCGACCAAAGCTCCGAGGGAGGCATGTAGCTGGCTGGCTGGTGGCTGGCTGGGGCACACATGAAAATGAGATGCCATTAAGAGGGGGGTTGGAGGGGCAGGAGTAGAGAAAGTGGAGAAAGCAGCAGCAGGCGGTGAAATATCAATGGCAAAACAGCGGGAGCTGCTGGTAGGAGCTGTGCCTGCTACTTATGCGTGCAACCCACACAGGCACACGGAATGCCCCTGGGGGTATCGTACACTACAAGAAATTCGAATGCTATCTTTTCAGGATTTCGTTCTCCTATAGCTCAAGCCTTGCTACGAAGAACTACTATTGCTCGTCTCTCTCTGTTTTTATGGAAATTCAATTTCATTCAATTATTTGAACAGTGCAGCCATCTATACATGCCATACATACATATATGGGGATTCCTTCATTCGTTTGGCTGTAAGCCCGCCTCGCTGCTCATTCATATCCATTGTGGGGAGAAAATGCAATCAAATTACTTTGATGTTTCCATTAATGTCGTTTACTTTAACGCTGAGCAACAGCAGCACAGCGACAACTCCTGGCAATCCTGGCAACAACCACAACTGAACAGGAATGATAATGTTGGAATCATCTGTTCTGCAGTTTGCTTCTCGGAATGCCTCATTTGATGTCTCTGTTTGCTCGCCGGTTGTCGGTTGTTGTTCCTGTCGGTGTGGCAAATCAGAGCACAATGTCCTGCCGACTGGCATTTTTATTGAGCACGATGAGCGCCCCAAGGGCCGACCACTGCGCAGCGCCAGCCCCCAGATCCCCGGGGCCCGAGCCAGAGACTCAACGAGCAATTCATTTGAGTTATTATCCCGGTATCAATGCTGCTCCTTATTCCCTACTCCCGATGCCCGATGCTGCTGGAGCTCCTTAGTCCTTTAAGGCCAGCCTTAATGTGCAGTCAAGCTGGGTGGGCTCGCTTAAATTTGCACAGCGTATCCTTCGCTGCCTTGCACTGTCTTGCACTGTGTGAAGTGTCATTTCCGCTTTGGTTTTATGACGTTTCCTGTCGCCATTATCTGCACTTTGCGGCCAGTAACCATTTTTATTTTACAATTTCCATTGTTTGCGGCGCTTGTTCATTTCTATCTCATTTTCTAAGAAAGAAAACGCATTTCCTGGTCCAAAGCTTTGTGGCAAAATGCAAACAAGACACCGAAATTGCTAAACGAGCCAGTACCCGGACTCTGGATAAATGTAGCCTTGCACTGGGAAAGTTTTCATAAGAAGTATTCGTAAATGAAAGAAAAATATAGCCATAGTAGGTAGAGTTTAGTCTCGAGGTAGAGTTTTTACAGTGTAGTCACTAGAAAAAGCAAACGAAGCTTGAAAATGTCAAAAGTTAAAGACGTTAGCTTGAAGCTCCAGAGCTAGTGCAGAATGCTAATGGGGTACAAAAGCAAACAAAACGTTCTTTTAATTATTCTGTAATTTTGATTTTCTTGACTACCCGAACTCCGTCGTCAACTTGCCACTTTACCTGAACAAATTTGCACTTCTCGAGATCACATTTTTAATTACTCTCCTGGTGTTTGCTGTTCGCTATTTACATAATTTCATTTCGTTTTCACACCTTCAGCTTTGCCTGGGCCCTGACCTTGTGTTTGCTTATCAATGCCCGGATTGCCGGATTGCTGGAGGCCGGAGGGCGGATTGCAGGGGGCACAATGGTGCACTCAGCCCACCCATCCACTTCGACCCAGCCAAGGTTCCGTTGCGCCCCAATGCCTTTCCTTAATGGTAGCCCCACCCACTCCTTTACCGCCTTGGCACTACCATTGAAATTCCCGGCAAAACAAAGTGGCTAAGCCAGTAAGGCGGGCATGGAGGCGTGGCTGTGCCCAACCAGCCATGTTCTCGGCAAGCAGGCCAATTGTTATTTGCCTCACCAAGAGACGGTCAACAGCAACAGCTGCTTATTATGGACTTGGAATGGCCACGATAGAGAAAAAATAATAAATGGTATTTCTTGCTAATAGTATTTAGTGGCTTGCACTTGATTTGTGGTCAGTACTTTACAAATTGCTAATAAAGAAAACGTGGCATACCTGCCGAGCTCGTGGCAAGGATAAGCAATTACCAAGACGCATTGAGAGAACCGAATTGAAACCCAACTCATCAGGTCCGACTTGTTTGCCATTCAATTAAGGGGGGTATTGTCTTAGCTCGAGTCCAAGAACTGCTATGACTCTGGCCAAAACTATTTGAACATGGCCAAAAGTTATACAACAAATTGCAGGTATTCAGATGGGTTGGCCAACAGGTCGGAGTCTGTCAGCAAACACGTTTTCAATTTGGCCCCAAATATGCATCACTTTCTGTGTTATCTGTGTCGGGTCGGAAAATGGTCCAAATTGTGTCAACTTCTGGGGAGAGAGTGTGTGGCAGGAACTCATGCGTAACTGCATTGATAAGTTGGCCAGTGTTGTGTGGCTAAAGTTTGGTCAATGCTCTCGGAGAGCCATCACATTGAAACTAATTATGCGTTAATAGTTTAAACACCAGGTCAACTGGGTTAACGTGGATTGAAAGCGCCGTCGTTTTGGGATGGAATTTAAGCCGCATTCGACTCGCCGCAGACAGAAAAGTAATCTCAGCTAATATTAGCACACAGCTCCCATATCACCCGAATCAAATTTTTGCATTGTCTGCGGGCTTAGTTCTGGGGAATTAAGCGGAATACATGGCGTATACTTGATGTGCGAATTCCGGGCGACGGAGCTGAATTAACGAGGCTCTCCTAGCGAGTTCCTTGGAAACAGGTGTTTGGGGGGTAAACCGAACAATGACTGGATGACTTTTGAGAAACTCGGCAGGCGGCAGGACGAAGGTGGCGGCTTAAAGCCACTTGTGCGTCTGCGGAATGTGTGGGCCTTTGAGTAATAATGGCATTGTCGCGCCACGTTCTGTCTAATTACATCGGCATATCTGATTTATTCCGCCCGAAACTTTCTCGAGAAGCAAAAAAGCAAATACCAACAGCGTGGGCTCGGCAAACGGAAAGGAAAGTTTGGTGGGGAAACTCGTAGGGAAGTCAGACTGACTGACATCCTGGCGCAAATATTTACAGATTGTAACAGTATTTATGTTTGTATTGGCCCAGCTCAAGGCCCCTCCAGCCTCTGTGCTTATCCCTCCCGGTCTGTGCCGCAATCATGGCTAGAGACTCGCGCCAATGTGTGGTTAAGTGGCAGCAACATCAAGCCATCGTGACAAACGGCTGCAGTCCCTCCAGCAGGGGTTGTGGCAGAGGTCGCGGAATCCTCAGCCTTCATCCGACGAAAGTGTGGATTAAGGAACCACCTAATGTGACTGCTAGCACAGGCAAAAAAAAAACAAGGTTTTAAAAAAGAGAAAGTTTTTAAAGAAACTATTATTCAAATAGAATGAAAAGTTCTCAAAACTTATATTTTTTAATACAGTTTAAAATTTCTTTAATCATAAAAAAGTTGAAGATTTTTTTTCAAATGTACGTCCTTGTCTGGTATCCTTGCATCCTTCTTGATGCATCCTGCAGACGCTCAAAGTCACTAGCGTTAATGGAATCGACATCGTCGCCTTTCAACACAATTCTCATCGTCTCTTGATTTTGTCTAGATTTTGCTAAGAGTTTCTTCTGATTTAAATTCTAAGCTTCAACACAGCTTTAAGCTTCAACACACCATGTTCTTCGTAAGCATCCTTTCGCTTGGCTGCCGAAACCACTTATCTTAAATTTGATCATCTCAACCCCAAACCCCGGCAGCCAGCAACAACTCCAGCTGTCCATCTTCACACAGGACATCGCACCGGGAGCTTGAATCCCCAGGACCCTTCCACAACCCAGTCAGTCACATTCACTTTTTGCTTTCTGTATTATTGTTATTTAGGTAACCATTTAGAAAACAATTTAAAATAATGCTCATGAAAAGAGAAAAACAAACAGAATCGGGCAACGTGGCAGCGGCAGCGCAACTTTATTCGTTTGCTGACGTGTAACGAGGAGTATGCAAATAAAAAAGCGTAACACAAACAGCCGAGCAGGAAACAGAAAAGGACGAATCGAAAGTAAACAGGATAGCAAAACAGCAATCAATAATCAATATGAAGTAAATATTGTTTTGAGGAGCTGTAAATAGCAACACCCGGGGCACTGGCTTAAATCAGAGCCATGGATGTGGCATCTTTAAGAACGCTCCCCCCCGACAGCAGCATGAATTTCATTTTCAGAGCAATCGCTGGCTATTTTCCGCCGCACAAAGGAAATCGAAGGATGCTTCGGAATGACTGGTGTTGGCTGCTGCGATTTGTGCCACTGAGCTTCTGCAGTATGGGCGTGACATAACTGGTTTATCAGTGGAAGCTGCCACTCCGGAGCTAGGGGCCTTAGCCACGGACAGACTGCCAGTCAGAGTCCTGTTCCCCTTGAAATGCGGAAATCAGTTTGATTTCAATTTCTCGTCCACCTTTCGCTTTCTGCCTTTTCCCCACGTGCTGGCCTTATTTACGCTTTCATTGTTGTTATCCTGCCCAGTGGAGTGTGTCGAAAATGAAAATGTTGTTCAGGTCTCCCATTAGTCTGCTTTTCATGCGAAAAATTAAGTTCTTCCAGAGCACTCGGAAAAAAGTCGTGGAAGTACTATAAATAGTGGAATAAAGTCCATGTCGAACTGGAACTTGAAAGTTTTTTTTTCAAGTGTCTGACCACACAATCCTACTTATCTCTCCCTTCGACATGTTACGTATTAATCCGTCAGGCAGCGTCTGAGCCATCCACATAAATGGCATTGGCATATTATTCCTGGCTATTGTTTGCAAAAATTATAGCATACATCTGCGGGCAACCGGCAGCTGTCATTCATTAATCATTCGCTTGTCACCTCGCCGCATGAGGCGTGCGGCATGAGGCATGAGGCAAGAGGCAGCAGCAATCATCGAGCCATATACTCGTGATATACATATTCGCAATTAATACTCAAATTATTTCCGCTGTGATGCAACAAAGCCACTCCGTATCGAATAAATGATGGCGATCGTTACGAGGAGTCTGGCGCTGCAGCGTTCATCAAGCGGCAATTAATTTATATAATCGAATTATGGCCCGACACGATTTTAATTAATATTTCTTGGCCATTTGTATTCTGCCACATTAATAGAAATAACAATTACATCAGTCAAATGGGCTGTTCATCAATCAATTAATTCGGAACTCGGTTGGGAGTGGTTGGGCAATTTCCGGGACCTACAGATCCCTCTTGAAAACTTAATTTGCCGAATAACTTAACCCTTTTCTTTAGTGGGCCCTTGCAAAAAATAAAATAAAGAACACGAACATTTGCAAATCAAATTGGTAAGCTCGACTAGCCACATCTCCGGCCGGGCTGCCATCTATGCATATTTAAGCAGTTTGCTGGCTGCTGGCTTTGCGGTTTCTGCGCCTCGTGGAACGTGTTAATTGCAGCCACATGCCCTGTCAACCCCCGATCCCCAACCTATGACCCCTCCCATCCCATTTTGTCAGTCGCTGCCAGCTGCAGCTGCCTAACAAATGCAATTAAAATCTTGGGGCAAAAGAAATTGTTGCAAAGCGAAACGACAGAACAGCTTGAGGTGCAGTGGGGGGCTGTGACAGATAACATATTGCCCACGCGCGGTTCACGTCCAAGAGGAATGTATATGGCCAGAACAAACTAAAGAGATTTCTCAAAAAAATACTGAAATAAATGCCATTTATCTGCGTTCCTAGGGAGCTCCAGCCACGCTCCGGCTCCATACAAATCTAATTTAGACCGCACGAAGGCAAACCTCTGCCATGGATATATTTTATATTCCGCACTAATGCGGTTTGTCGGTCAGATCTGGTTCCTAGATTCACCAGACATTCTTTTATGATGAGCTTTAGCTTTTGGCTAATTCGGTTTATTTATCTTTTGGACAGGACAGGATAGTTCCAAAGACTATTATAGTTTTTACAAAATGGTGTTTGTGTCTATAGAACCAGCTATAACATCTATAGAAAGTACCTATTTTTTATAATTTATAAGGCTTAATGGGTTAAATAAATAACTTCTATTTAGGGCATCTTTACAATTAAAACATTTTTTTGAAACTCATAAAAAGACGCACGAAGGCCAGCCCTATTTGCTCATTAAGTGCACATCCCCCGGCACTTCCTTTGCTAATTAAGTTGCAAGGCAGCTGCCTCATCAGGCGCTGGGAAGGAGCTCACGATTCCAGGCACGATGTGCAACGAATGTATCTGCCGGCTCTTTGCTAATCGGCTTAGGGCCGCTCCTCTTAGCCACAACGATGCAACGCCAGCGTGTGGCAACAAAGTGTGAGGCAACATCCTGCATCATGCAATATTTAATCACGTTAGTCGATGGGGTAACGGCCGTATACGCAACGACTTACAACTCGCATTAATTATAAATATAGTCCCGCACTGTCCCGTTGAACAATAGCACTGTAGCCACCTACCCCTCTCTACACTTGCAGGAGCTCCTTGGAAATTAATTATTAATGCATCTGCCGGGAACACTTTCTGCCGCTGGCCTTGGCAGCCGATGCGAGTGCTCGGAGTGACAGCCTGAAATCGTCTATTGTGATTACCGCAGCAGCAACAGCAACAACTGCAACAGCTGCAGTAGCAACAATGGCCAGTGGCAACAATGAAACTGCGCCGCTCTACTGCGGCAGCGGCATGGACAATTTCCACACAAGGTGAGTTTACGACCTGCCAATTAGAGATGATCAGGTGATGATGGTTCTTTACCTATATATTTGTACTATATTTACATTTAATTTATTAAAATACCATGGGGCTTAAACCTTGAAGAACTCTTATTATTTTAAAGAAATTAAAATATTGAAGACTAATACTCTGACTGTCATGTAGCTTTCTTAAATATTTCAAACTCAAAATACTGTGTCTCTCGCTTTTGGATAATAATAGGGACATATAGGGACCATAATAGTTTGAAATAAACAGAACCATATATCATAAAGTTAAATCATAAATAAAGCTGACAAAAAAGTTCAAAATACACATATTTGATTTGCATATTCGAATGCTTTCCGATCATCACTACTCACAGTAAGCAATTTCAATGCCAAAGTCAATGCCAGGGGAGAGTGCGCCTCAAGGGCAGACAACTCGACAACACAACAACACTGAAATCGCAGCAATAACAGGCCAAAACAACAACACCATTAGCCCGCTGCGGTGACAACAATATGGGAATCGTTCAGAAATCGATTATCGCCTTGCCACCCAGCCTTGCCACTTGCCCCGACCCGGTACCCAGTACCCCGTAGCCGGGACGGGAGCTTCAATTTTGATTTGCCGTACAATTTTGTCGGACGATTAACCGACAAAAAAAAAAAAAAAAAGGAAACGAAACAGGAAAATAGCCATGTAGAAGAAAACAGATTTGTCAACAACCAAGGTCAGCAATTGATGGCTAAAATCAATTTAATTGACCATTTCTTTGGGCAATCCAAGTGTCCATCTGCTGCACCCATAAAACCGACTAGGGGAAGCCAGTATTTATTTATATTCTCCGCATGCCACAAGCTCGTAAACGTAAAAGTGATGATTAAAGAAGGCCCTAAAAAGTTTATTCGGGTATGGATTTAATTTAATTTAATGCCTAAACTGTTACAAATCAATAAATTGCAAAGATACGTCCAATAAATGGTTGAAACAATGGGATCATAAAAACACTTGCCACTCGAATATTTCCAAAGAATAATATTATGATTTCAGCAATATTATATAAGGCCGCTGGTTTAATAACCCTCCTTACTCAATTTCCCAATAATTCATCAGAGAACCATTATTTTCCATGATTAAGTTCTGCTTCGTGGAAAATAGAAAATTATTCATACTTCGGTCACCAAACCCCCACCTGGAGGTCGCCAGGATATCGCCCAGACCACCTTGGCCTGGCTCTGGCCAAGGCACTGGCTTTAGTTTTAATTAGAGCCAGTCCTCCCAGAGTTAATGGCCACAAAGTGGCTCGCCACAGCATCTCGGATGAATACTGGGCGGCGTGGGTTTAATTAAAGGTAGCGCCACGCGGAGATGGAGTTTGAAAGATGGCTGTATGGCAATTAGATGTGTATCCAACACTTGGCCATTTACTTTTGTGTCAAAGACGTGCCAAATTGCTGGCGACGGCGACACTTGACGCTGTCACGCCCCAGACAGACACACCACCAGCCTACCGCCCACCGCCTACCGCCCACTCAAGCGGCAAACAACAAGAGACGAATTGCGAAAAAAATAGAATCCCAACGCCAATGTGTCACACAGTAGTCCCACATCGAACTTCCCACTTTTTGGCTGGCTGGCAGTGTGTCAGTGAAGAAACTGCAACCCTTCCTGTGGCGGCTACGTGACGTATACGCAATATAAATGGCAAGTCGATGTGAAAAGGGCCCCAAAAGTTGGCAAAAAAAATTGGGAAAAAACCGCAACAAAACACGCACAAAACACGCACAAAACAAGCAATTAACATAAATAATAAAGTACGGATGGCGAGCCTTTTGTCAAAGGCGGTTCTCCCCAAAAAAAAAAAAAAAAGAGGAGAAACCAGCGCAACCGGCGAAACCGAAAACCAAAAAATGTGGAAAATTGCTTCTGCAAAATATATTTAATTTTCCAAATGCGTTGTCGCTTACGCTTTCACTTTCGCTCGTTGCGGTGGCCGTGTGTATTCCCCGAACAATAAAACAAATACATTTCGGGGAGCACACATGGCGTCTGACTTGGCATGTTAAAGGCTTCTTCTCATTCTGACGGACAGGTGGCTGGCTGCCTGGCTGCTTGGCTGGCTGGCTGAAAGCACCAGAAAACGGAATCGGGATGAGGTATGTCTACGTGTTCGGAGAACGGCTGAATGGCAACACTTTCTTGGAGGGACGCGCACCCTCGTCTCGGCAAACTCCTGGGGAATTTACAACTCCATTCATCAAATTCGCAAAAACTTTGTCGCAGGGCCCTGCAACCTACACCCTACACCCACACACCTACACTCCCGGGGCAGGATTTCCACCTCGGTCAAATCCAGGCTCCCACACCCCCCGCCGGAATGCTCTGCAGAGTCTAATTTATGGCCTTTGATAATCCATGTTGATGAATGGCAGCCACGACAACGACATCGACGACAACATGAATGAAGTCCTGGAATTGTTTTGCCCAAGTTGAAGGTGGGCAAGGTGGCCCACCAGAGTTACTGGCCCAGAAATCAGGCCCAGAGTCAGCCTTGGGTCGTTCAGATAAAAAGGGAACTACATTTTAATTGAAAATTCCCTTTGGGAGACAGACCTAGAGAATTATAAGTTCCAGCATAGTTTAAATTTTTATCAAACATCTATTATTTAAAATAAAAGCCCCAAATGCATAGGATTTGTGTTATTTTACAATGTACATGCAGTGCCAGAGACCTCCTGCAGAGCCAGGAAAGTCTTCTGGCAACAAATTTGGCTTAGATTCCTCTATAAAACTGTCATTCGAGCCGAATCCCCCTATTCGGTTGTCCGTGGCATTAGAAGTGAGTGGAGCATTCGGCACAGAAGCAATAAACAATTTAACTAAAGTCCTGACACCAGCAGGAGCGCCAGGGCACACACGTGTCACTCACGCTTTCCGAGCAGAGTGGAGCAGTCTGGTTGCCACTGGAGGATGCATGGCGAAAGTTTATTAAAAAATTTCTCTGCCAGTCAACCCCAAAACGAAATGAACTCCCAGGCAGCATAGAAGTTGGGATTGTGGATCGGAAAAAAGGATGCTGGAAAAGACACAATCCAAGGACTAATTAATATTGAAGTCTCAAGAATGAAAATGTAGGTTTTTAAAAAAGAGTTTCCTTCCCCTAGAGGCATTAAAGTGACGTGTTTATGTGCTTTCGCCTTTGCTCTACACAGTTCTGTATAAATTTCATGGAAATCCTAACTGGTTTGTTGCAACATTCTGCAGCAGCTGCAAGTGCGGCTGGCAGGAAAGAATTCCTCCAGAAAAAGCCACTGTGGCTGGGGACGAAAACTGGCTAAGTCGGCTGGCCAGAAATTTGAATTCTATTCCTCCAGGGCTTCCCACCGCCTCTGTACTTTTTTCTTTTTGTGTTTTCGGCCTCAAAGCTCACGACGAAAACTAAACAAAAGTCGGTAAAATGTTTATCCTATAATGGGCGGACGGGGCGTGGCTAGGAAGGGCCTAAGGCTTTGCTGGGTTTATTGCCTCGACTGCTGAGAGGGCGGCTGCTGTTTGCCAAGTCAACGGAAATGGCTTTTGGATGGCTTTACTGCCGGTTTCAAAGAGCAGACGCCAGTGCAGAAGTAACAAATTGGTTAAGGCTAACTAGGGCATAATAACTGAAACATAATTTCGGCACAGCCACCCACTCACCCACATGATTTCGATTTTTGTCTGTCTTCTACTCCATACTTGTGTTTCCCATAATTAAGTGCCTTGTTACGTGAAGGGCTGGAATGTAATTGAAGTGCCCCATCCTTTCTACAGTTTAAGGAAAAACTAATCAAGTCCTTCTTCACTTTCCAGCTACAAAAACATGCACGGCTACGTCTCCCTGGTGGTGTGCATCCTCGGAACCATTGCCAACACCCTGAACATCATAGTCCTGACCCGACGGGAGATGCGCTCCCCCACCAATGCCATCCTCACGGGCCTGGCGGTGGCTGACCTGGCGGTTATGTTGGAGTACATACCCTACACCATACACGACTACATCCTCACCGACAGCCTGCCGCGGGAGGAAAAGCTCAGCTACAGCTGGGCCTGCTTCATCAAGTTCCACTCGATCTTCGCCCAGGTCCTCCACACCATATCCATCTGGCTGACAGTGACCCTGGCCGTGTGGCGCTACATAGCCGTGGGCTATCCCCAGAAGAACCGGGTTTGGTGCGGCATGCGAACCACCATCATAACGATTACCACGGCGTATGTGGTGTGTGTGCTGGTGGTGTCCCCCTCGCTGTACCTGATCACCGCGATCGCTGAGTTCATGGACCAGCTGGATGCCCAGGGCAAGGTGATAGGCTCGATTCCGATGACCCAGTATGTGATTGACTACCGAAATGAGCTCCTCCAAGGCGTCAAGGCGGCTGACCCGAATACTTCGATGACCGAGACGGCTGCGAACGAGACCATGTGGCTGAATGTTAGTGCCCTGATAACATCGACCACCACAACGGCTGCTCCGCCCACTCCCTCGCCGGTGGTGCAAAACGTGACGGTCTATAGGTTGTACCACAGCGACCTGGCGCTGCACAACACCTCCCTGCAAAACGCCACCTTCCTGATATACAGCGTGGTGATTAAACTAATTCCCTGCATCGCCCTGACCATCCTCTCGGTACGACTGATCCTGGCCTTGCTGGAGGCCAAGCGGCGGCGTAAGATGCTTACCAGCAAGCCGACAGCAGCTGCCACGGCGGCCAGCAACGGGACCAAATCCACGAACGGCAAGGCAGCCGATCGCCCCAGGAAGAACAGCAAGACCCTGGAGAAGGAGAAGCAGACGGATCGCACCACCAGGATGCTACTGGCAGTGCTGTTGCTCTTTCTCATAACGGAGTTTCCGCAGGGCATCATGGGTCTCCTCAACGCCCTGCTGGGAGAAGCTTTCTATTTTCAGTGCTACCTAAGACTGAGTAAGTATCCCCCAATAGCTGTTTCATAGTGTTTCTGTTTAATTAAATATTGAAACATGGTCCACCTGCTCTGTTTCCCACTAGGCGACCTTATGGACATCTTGGCCCTGATTAACTCCAGCATCAACTTCATACTCTACTGCTCCATGAGCAAGCAGTTCCGCACCACATTCGCGCTGCTCTTTCGACCCAAGTTCTTGGACAAGTGGCTTCCTGTGGCTCAGGACGAAGTGGCGGCCGCCCGGGCGGAGCGCTCTGCTGTGGCACCCGCCCTCGCAAAGGGCCAGCAGAGGCCACAGCTGGTGGTGGCTACCACAACCACCAATATCACACAGGTGACGAACCTGTAGCACAGGAATCGTCGAGGCAACAGCCGCAGCTTGCTCAGCCGGCTGCTCAGCGTCCTGAAGCTGCGGCGTGTGGAAGCCCGCGGTCCTGTGGCCGATGGCGGAGAAGCGCTGGATCCGTCACTGCACTTTCAGGCGATTGTTGTGGTTGTGGACAAGGCGAGTGGGGCGACGGAGAACCAGCTTTTCGCTGCAGAACAAGCTCCGAATGTAACGTAATTTATACAAATTCGAAGATGTTTCCTTGTAGAGATAAATGCTAGTTTAAGGATTTGGGCATCGAGTTTGTTGCATTCTTATGACCCGGCCAGGAAGAGATTCCTCTCGAGAGGGCAAGCCATAAAAATGTTATTGAAAAGTTCAGCTCTTCCACAAAAATCGAATCAAAAACGTTTAGGCTGCTAGGCTTTGGAAATTTAAACAATTTTCTTGTTGATTTCATTCGGCTACGACTCTGTATGCAGTTTGTAATATGCATGCTGGCTCGGAATCCAACTAACAACACTCCAAACTACGAATTTTTGGCAACGATTTAAGCAGAATATTTGAAAAATAATGTACATACACATAGGCTAAATAATTTAATAAAAAGTACGCAAGGAATGCCTGGCGAATAATTTATAAACTTTAGTTGAGGAATCTTAAAGGCAACCTTTAAATAATTCAGTTGCTGTGCACTGAGATAGTTGAATAAAGATAATGGAAATTCTTTGGTAATTGGAATTGTATTTGGGCTGTGAAAGATACTTAATATTGCTTGCCTTGGTTTCACAACACCCTATTCTGGGTTTCACATTCATATAATATGATTTAGCCCCTTCCTAGGTCATTGCAGCTCTGATATATCTCATTTGGGAAAAATTGAAAATAAAGTTGCGACCAAGAGCAGCTGCACGAAAGTGACAAATGGCCAACAAACGCATAAATTATGACGATTGAAGTATTTGCAATTGAGCCCCGACAAATACATTCAATCTCGTTAATAATGAACAAATAAATCAACCGCGAAAGCACGTACACGTTTAAAAATAAGCAACAGCCCGGCCCCTCTTGTCCTGTTGTGTGAAACTATATGTAATTATTTGCCGGTTACAGCTTATTTTCAGTGCTGATTAATTAGCTGTAAATTATACTCAAATAACGATAGATTTAATTAAACTATAATGTTGCCACTCTGCTTGCTGAAAGTAAGCATAAATAATAGATTTATAGTTGTTTGTTGTAATAATCATACGCGTGGGCAAGTGTGACTACTCAATTACCAAGTTAAGTTTTTATAAATAAAAAATCGTTTCAAATGCTAAAGCTAAATATTACCTAGACCTAAGTTAAATTAAATCAATAAAACAAAAACCTATGAGAAGCCAGAAGAAGTTCTTTCATTACATGCTGGGAACGAGCTGGAAACATTATTTAAAAACAATTTATGCAAGTTTTTCAATTATTTTTAATTTAGCCAATGACTACGCTGGTGCCCCAACCAGGCAGCCAATCAAATGGCCGAAAAAAACCTCCAACAAAGTTTAATTTGCATTAGCCAGAAAATACAGTGAACCGCAGGGAAAAGTTCAAAGTGCTAGTCGGTGGCAAAAAAGCTAAAACAATAAGCATGAGAAATGGGCCACAAAAGTTTATGACCCATAGAGAGGAGAAAAGGAGGTAAGAGTGGAAAGTTACAATCGAAGTAAGATGAAAAATGCTGGTTGGCTGGCTGGCTGCCTGGATGGCTGGAGAACTTTTCTGTAGTTCCGAGCAGAAATAAAAGATTACTTCAGATTTTAGTGGCG
Organism: Drosophila bipectinata; assembly: GCF_030179905.1. Classification (NCBI taxonomy): domain Eukaryota; kingdom Metazoa; phylum Arthropoda; class Insecta; order Diptera; family Drosophilidae; genus Drosophila; species Drosophila bipectinata. The sequence continues at coordinate 14,802,945 of NC_091738.1, read as the reverse complement.
CTGATAAGCCAAGGAAATGGTTGTCTGAAAGACAAGTTAGTTGTGGCCAAGACCGCAGACTTGTAACATTTTTATCTGGCTTCTACTTAGGGCTTTAACTTTTACAGCCTTTCAGAAAATATTTTAAAGGGGTTTGCTTGTGCTAATCATCCTTTGCCCCAAGCTCGTCTTGGCTATTTAATTATTTGGCTATTCAAAGGCTTCCCTTTTAATCTGATAATTAACTCAATTAATGCTCACCTTGGCATTACCTTAAGCTAATTTCCCCCACACTCAATACTTTTGAAATTTTCGTGATTAATGCCTAATTTCCAGAGCAACAATTGGCTTCGCCTTATGGCCAAAATCGTTGGACCCCGTTTATTGTTCTGCGCTCAATTAAATATGAATACCCCCTCGGCCTTTGGACGACCATAAAATGCAGCAGCTCGGGACCAGCTTGCGGCACTCATAAACACATTTTATCGAAGGCATTAACCCAGCATAACAAAAAAATGGCCAAAACTTTGGCCATTATTAGAACGTGTTGCGACTACGAAGGGGGCTTTTGGTGTAAGCCTAGAATAGACCTGCAACCCAGAATGCAGAGAGAGAATTAAAGCAGAGGAGATATTCTATTCTTTTTATTAAAATATTCTATGGTTAGACTTGAATTATGAGTCCCTTCCTAGTCTTCACCTGTTGAGTATTCGCCCCGTGGGCCTGGTGACTTTCACCGCTGTCACCACCTACTAGTGGCACTACTTCAAACTTTTCATATGAAATTGATTGAAAAACTTTTGCAGAGCCAGCTCCTCTTCAAAGGGTTTGGGTCCTTCGAGTTCCAGCTGGGCTCTGGGCTGTGGGTGGCAAAGGGAAATTCTTCAGAGCAACCAAACGCACCGTCATGGCAACCTGGCTCTCCGATTTCGGTGCTGGCGTGTGCATTCTGCATTGCACGTGCCTGAGAGGAGACCTTAAATGCTACCCATACGGAGGGAATGCGGACTAGAACCGCCCCTTTGCAGCGCGCCCATTTGCATAATGGATTTGACTTCAATTAGCTGGCAGCTGTTACTGCCTGTTCTGCCACTGACAGGACTTGCAACGGATCCAGCCTCTTCCCGCGCCCTTCTTCCGAGTTTAGGAGTGCAACTGAAACAGCTCTTTTCGAGCTGAGCGACCACAAGTGGATTAGTCAGATCCCCAGCCACAGTTACAAACTGAAGCCTTTACGACAAGGAATTACTTACTGCTCCTGTGAACAAATACATCACACAGACTAAAGATCCTGTTTCCCAGCCCTTTTCCTAATTTGGGAAGCACTGCTGGCATAGAGCCATGAACTTGATTTGGCAAAGCCAGAAAAGCCCAAGGGCCTGACAACTGCAACTGCAACAGTGCAACACTGCTGTATCCTCCGCAGAGTCAAGAGCACCCCCTCATGAGAGGTCCTCTGCGTTAATACCCAGAATCGTTTTCCTAATTGGTCGGCGCTTTAAAATACTCCACACTGGCTGGGTCCCCCCACCACTTAACCCACAGCGCCAAGGGATTGTGTATAATTTTAGCAGGCAGTGTGCCCTCAAAGCTTCAGTTGCAGTCGCTGCTCCTGTGCATCTAATGAGGCTCATTAACGTAATTACGTGATGTTGGCAATAACTGGGGAAAATCCTTTCCTCTTGATTACCCCTGTGATGGGTGACTACCCTCCTGGCACATGTAAGGATAATCCGCGAGCATCCAAGTGATTAATCATTTAAAATATTTTAAGTTCTATTAGATCTATTGAGCTCCACAGCTTCGTCTGCGGTTTTCCGCACCCACCTTTAATAAGGGAAAATCAACCGAAAACAGTTCCCGAAATACACTTTGCAATAAATTATGTATCAAGGCCAAAGCCAATAGCACTTATCAGACTTGCACATTATTCCCAAACACGTGTGGAAGCCGATTAACTACAAAAGCCACAGCAATTAATCTAATGGCAGACGTAGGACTACTAGGCTCTAATGCACAGCTGAATAATTCAGGTAGAAACCCGCTTAGTGTTCTAGTCCAACGGTCACTTCTCAGAAATTCCTAGAAATTGAAAATTACAAGCTTTGGGATATTCAATCTTTGTCAAATTTCTGCATCAGGCACGACGTCTGTCCCCCAAACAAAGTATGGCTGAAACTCGGCTTACATATAATTGCTTTTTCCACCAGCAGCCACAATTTTTCACGAAAATGTCTTGGGGTTTTCTGAGTTTTCTCAGCTGAGTTTTCCATGTAACTGTCAATTGTCAGACCCTGTAGTTGGTGGATTTTGCTTTTGGGCCATCAGACTTGTGTCTAGTCTCTGCCGCCACACTCGAACGCCTTGGAATGCATTAGTTGAGTATCTGGAAAGCTTGGGGATTTCATTTTGACCTCCATTTATTTTACTTTATCCTAAATACAGCATATTCTGTGTCCAAATTTAAACTTCTTTCCCTCCACAGTGCTGCTTTAAAAGTCAGCTAATTCGTAAAGCTCACCTAAATGCCATTTCATTACCTTTGTATGTCCCGATGGAGGAACAAAATGAAACACGAGCCAAAAAAAGTGCTTTGCCGGTTCGAAATTTACGGGGCCGTTGCCCGAATGGCTGCCCGAACTAGGAAAAAATGTTTGATGTAAATAATTAACAAGCCATGACAGAACTCGAGGGGATCCATGGACGCCACATCCTCGAAAGCTTAATGCTCCTGCTTTATGGACCGTGAGAGGCAAAAAAAGGCTGGCCTTAACGTTTGTAATTGACTTAAATTGCCACAAATAAAATGGCAAAGAATTCTTTGCCTTTTCTGTATATTTTTTTCGGTTTTTTCGTACCCCAACTCCGGAAGTTGGGGCACATAAATTAGTCAGGCTCCCTCCCACCTCCAGGAACTGCCGAAAAATAATTATGGCAAACACTTAGCACCAGCCCCGCACTATGGAGGTTCATTTTGAATAACAAATTATTTAGCTAAAAGTTTTGCAGAAAGCTAGCTATTAATTATGAATTAATACAATTTTCCAAATTACTTGACATTTAGGATTTGCGGATGAAAATTTTATTAAGGGAATTATTTCGTGGGCACGATGAATTTTTAATGACAGGACACTAAGATTCAAAATGCCAGAGGTATCACTTGAACTTCATCAGTTTTAACGCGTTGGCAAGGATATGGCATCCATAGCAGTTGCCATACCAATTCTCCAACTTTCACTTGGCTTGGCACATCAAAGCAATTGCCATAAACCACATTTAAAATAATTGCTAGAGTCCCAACCCTTTGAACACGAATCAGAAACGTAAGCCGATAGATTCCCATATTTGCTTAGTTGGTTTAATTTGCCATGTTATTTGATAGTCACAAAAAGGACATTGTTACCAATGTTTGGCTCCTAAAAATACACAAAGCCGCAAGTCGCAAACAAGGAAGTTATGATCCGAAACCTATATACCCTGGCACATGTGCCTAATCGGATTACTAAAGACCGCTTTTCAAAGAAACTGTAACACCCTCTAATAGAGTATACGAAATAGAGAAAAACAACTGAAAGACAATCTATCTCTCGAGCAAGTTTTCATCAAAAATATTAAATTAAAGTGACAAAGCAACAGACGATTGTGTTATACATTCTTTGGATTTTTGGCTATTTTCGAAGGATTATTATGGAAGCTTTAAAGTAGACTATGGCGACAGTAAACAAGTTTTCCGTGAATGGCTTCACAATGCATTGCATTGTCCTGAAATTGCTACACTTTTCCGTTTGACATCCATCCATCTTTCGAGGGGGGAGCCAATCGAGCCAGTAGCTGGGAGCCGGGAAATCAACTTGCCACTGGCAGTGGCACAACTACTCGTGTCGCCGTCTCAATTTGCATAAAGCGAGCAACAAGCTGCAGTAACTTCGACAGCAGCTGGTAACAAAGCCAGCCAGTCAGCGTCATTTTTAACACCTGTCAAGGAGCCGCCGCACAACAACTCTGTTCACACACATAGCCCCATTATGATATGGGTTTTCAGACAAGTGTGTAGCTGCACGTACTCCTATGTAGTTGAGATTCCTGTTGCCACTTGTACTGATGCTGGGGCGGTGTGAAAATTTGTTCAGCATCTTGTGACTCAGCCAACTGCCGGCTGCTGAACTTTAAGTGCTCGAGCATAGAAAACATATTCAACCAGAAGACGAGCAACACTAAATGGTGTCTGCTGGGAAAGTTTACTTTGTAACAGCGACAGCAAAATTCTTGGAACTTTTTGCAACTCACACCAGGAAAGGGGCATCGAATACATATCGGGTGGGAGGGGAATGCGAACTTTGATGAAAGACGATGTTTTTATACTCTTGAAGATATTTTTATTACATTCCATTACATTTTTATGTTTATCTCTGTTAGCTCCCAAAGTACCAATAAGATATATGAACAGGACTATTTGTTCAAGGACTTGTATAAATGTGTGTTGATGCTTCATACAAAAAACTATGAAAAAAATCATCATAGGAAATCCCCTAATTTTGTTATTATATAACCGAAATGTTACTAAAATAAATACATTCTTTCGATAAAGGATCATAAGTAATCATATAAATAAGTAATATAATTATCAAGGAGTAATATTAGTAATAAAATATAATAATAAAATAATTGAAGTAAAACATACATACCTGCCACTCTATCGGCCAACTATGCCGTGAATGGTCAACTGTACTTGCCACGGGGGCACTTGCCACGCGTCCCACTGCACGAGCGCGGAGACGCGGGGAGCAACCGCCACACACACATAAAACACACGCGAAAGAAGGATAAAGAAAAATCACCATGAAAGTCACAAAAACCTAAAATCGAAACTAAATTAAATCACACAACTAAAACATTGAATTTTAATTAAAATAACACAAGCGGAGCTCCACATTATTGCGATGCAGACGCGAAGAAACACCGATCTTAACCAACGCGAGATCAGGACCAAGCTGTACTGAGACTAAAAGAGCGGGTAAATAGGATACGAAAATGGAGGAGAATCTTGTGGGTGGCAAGAGCGAATGAAAGGAGCGCCACTACAAAGAGAGCAATACGAGAGAGCGAATGGAGGATAAAAGGAGTTTCCTCAGCTGAGGAGCCTGAGAGAGAGGCGGTGGATTACTTGGGGAAAGAGAGTGGAAGAGCACAGATATTGTATCTTTATCTTCCTACTCCTTCGCTTTTAACTCCTTCTTGTAAGGGATTTCTCAGTTTTTCTTTCAGGCAATATTAAATTTTTTGGGTATTTTGTTTATTCCTTTCTTTTTTTAGGATCAGAATAATAAAAAAAAGAAAGTAATGAGCATTACCAGTTGAATATGAAGTATAATCCTATACTTTTTCTTTTTTGGGTAAAATTATACAATATAGTTATAATACATATAATATTAATTGTGTATACTTTCAGCAAAGATAAAAAATTTAAAAATAATATTTGTTTTAAAAGCAAAATAAAATATATACAATTTTTTTTTTTAAATATATTTAATATATTTCGGTTTAACTAGAATTGGAGTAGATGCTTCAAAACTTTATAAAATCGTTTTTTAAACACAGAGCTTGTAATATTTTATTCCCCATGCATCAAAAATAGTAACCCCTCTTTAAAAGGTATAAACGGCCCACCTATATTTAAACTTACTACGCCCTCTGCTAGGGTATAAAATACCATTAATTAATCTGCTTGAGACAAAGTCATTGAAAACAACTAAGAAGAGCCAAGTTGCAGGGAAAAAGTGACAAATTCCTCTTTGTCTTCGACGAACGACCGAGAGCGGCGGCGCAAGTTTATGAAAAAGTTTCAAATTCGCTCTGACCTTTGGCAGTATTTTTTCGAAATTAATTGTGCAAGGTGCAGCGGTGCGTATGTGTAACAATTAACTAGCTTAATTAAAGCGGATGCTGCCATGGCGACAGTCAAGCTCAGCATCAGCTTCACAAATTTAACTTAGCCCTTAAGTGCTATTAGAGAAGATTTTCCGCCCAAGGACTCTTCGTGGCGTGCGATGCATATTACACACAAGCCGTGTGCCACGCGGGTAATTTGCCAAAAAAGTCTTATCCTTGGGAAGGAATGGGGGGGAGCTACAAGGGATCCAAGTAAAAGGCGACACATACTCTTTTATTTGGCAGACATTTTTGGGTACTCTGTCTCTCACAGTAACAACTTTTGTTACTCCAGACTACAAATCTGTCAGACTTTTCAAAAAAAGAGTTTAGAAAACTTTTTATTTTTTAAATTGTTTTAAATCTTGAAATGGTATAATAATTCCGGTGCAGGAAAAAACTGTCAGAGAAATCATCGTCCACCTAGAGTTTCGGGGAAATTGTTGCCATATTTGCATTTGTGACAGCTTCAGTGATATCCTTGAGATTATAACAGTCCCAAAAAAAAATTTGGAAAAAATGGTAATGGTAAAAAATGGCTGCGTGTTCCTGCAGCATCCACCACCCACCCAGCTATCCACTTCCTGGAAAATCCGTTCCCGCTCGTTGACATTTCTATCGCCTTAAGTTGTCATGGGCTTCGTCCTTGTTCGTCCTTTTATCTGCTTGTTTTTAAGCGGCTGCAGCGGGGGCTTAAACAATGTGCACAGATTGAAAGTGGCCAAGAGAGAGCCCTGGTTCGCTTTTTTATTCCATAAGCTGCGTGGCGCCCGGCAGGACCTCGATCATGTCGGACTTGATGGGATATCCACAGGACATAGGCCTGGGCATGGGTCTGGGCCTGGGCTTGGCTCCCCCAATTTGCATAACAACTTCCGCCATTGCTGCTCGCTTTTATTTGTTGCTCTTCCATTTTGTCACCGATGTTATGCAGCCCACCAGTAGTTTGTATTATTGCCGTACACCTGTTAGTCCGTTTATTTAGGGTCTGTGTGCACCTGTTCTGGTGCTAGGGGGAGCGCCAGCGGAAGCCAAAATGTAATTTGCACTGCAAACTAAAACCGTGCCACATACATACACATCATCAAAGTTTAGTGCACCCCCGAACCAGTATTCGCACTTAATTTTTTTGGTTTTGGGCTGCTAAGTCGCTTAATTTATTTGTGCATTTTGGATTGCCAATTTCAGTGGGAAATTAAAGCTTGCCAGGGACAGTTTAAGATTCAAATTTAAATGGTATTTGGTTATGAACTGGAGAGTATGTTCACAACAATCACTACTTCAAAATATTCAATAAACGCGCGAACCACTACCCACAAACCACCAACCAGTCGGTTCGCAATTTTGAATATATTGTCCGATTTTCTATTTGCATTTTCTCTGGTCTGGTTTTTGGGGGAAAATTAGACTTTTGGGCGCCATAAATAATGATTGCATTGGATGCGAATCCACGGGAACCACGGAAAAGCGGCAAACCCATTAACATAAACCACTTGCCAGATAATCTCACCCTAAGCTGACTCAGATACAATACAATATCGTAAAAAGTACCGGGCGAACAAATGGGAAAAAATCAAGAGTCCTTGAACTTGGCAGTCGTGTTGCCAAGTACCAGTCAGTGATGGGAAAGATGGCACATATTTGTTACCTTTTAACCAAAAAGGAAACAAGGACTAAGACTCTTACAAGGTTAAGTATATTTTTAAAAGTCTCTGGGGAGTTTGAACGGTTTCTTCTTGCACATTTTATTTATAAAGTTGGGATTCTGGCCAAGCCATCACTATGGCTTATTTGTCCGGACAAGCTCGAGGGACACGGCAATAAAAGTCGTCCGCCTCCTGGTCGTGAGATTTAGTGCTGACTGCGGAACACGCGAGTCCTAGTGTTTGCATGTCCACTCCAACGATTCGCTGTAGTCAGCTCTACCTGGCAGTAGTCTCCCGTTTCCGCCCGGAGCCACGGAATACTAACGAATGGAAAGCGCAGACCCGAAACTGCAAGTCGCGTAGAAAGTAAATTGAAATCGCAGCAGGGCAAGTGTCAGGTGTCATCGGGGTCTTAATTAAACTTGGCCATCTAGAGCTCCTTTTAGGCATCTAGAAGAGCACTGGAGCAGCCAACAGAGCAAGGACCACGCTGCGTATGCTTAATGTCAATAAAGTGCCAGAAACAGCTGCTAACTGCAGCCCCAGTAGCTGCCGGACAAAGAAAAATTCGACTACTGAACGGTCCAACTAATTAGCCAGTCTGTGGAACTTGAAAACTTTGCGGAAACATGCATTCTATCAACTGCAAAACTTCGTCCCAGAAGGAGGCAAATATTGCTGCTACCAAGTTTGCTGCCGCCAGCAGCATGTGCCCCAAAAATCAATTGAGAATTAATTAAGCGGCAGACAAAACTTTGATGCCGGTGGCATTTTTCAACAATTATGCAGGAGACTATGCGGAGATGGGTTTCAGAGGGAAAATCAAAGCTCCACTTGCCCCACCGGAGAAGGCGGGCAGGCAGGCAGGTATTTCAGTAATTCAATTATTCCGGGCGGACACGATTACAAGTGTCGTCTTACATGGTACTCACAAATTAATTATCTCAATATTGTATTACACTTAATACACTGGCAGATGGCAGATCTCCGTCGAAGTCAATGCCTGCAGGCCCATTGGACTCAATCGTTTGTCTCCGCCCGAGCTCAACCTCGTGTTTAAAGGGCCATTAATTTACATAAAATTCCCATAAAATGCACTCGACGTGTACGAAGAAACGGCGGAGCAGGCTCAGTCGGGGGATTCCGGGGATAACACAAAAGTCCCTCAATTGAAACACCATTAAGCTTTTCGCAACGCCCTCCGAAGCCTTCTACTGGCTGTAAAGTCTTAAAAATATTCAAACTATGCAAAAAATTACTTCAGTCTGTTTGGTCAACTAAACAAACTCAAATCCTGGCAGCTTTCGCCTCTAGCTTTTCTGCCAATTAATTCCATTCGAAGGGCGTGTGAATATCCTTATAAATTCTTTCAATTTAACTGCTTGCTCTCTCTCTGGCCAAAGTGTCCTTTTGGCGATAATTGGAAAATTTGCATGACAAGTCAGCAAGTACAGAGTCAAGAGAAGGTAAAGTGCTAAACAAAATATCCCCAGGATACAGGAAAAACGTGCATATTTCCTGCAGTTTAATTTTCCTGACTTTCTGCCAACTGATTTATGAGTCCTGTGACTGCTTTTTTACCTACTATATCTGATAACCCCTCTCAGGTCGAATTCCAGCACGAGGTATTTCCCCCAGGACTTTGTTCTTTTGTCGGCCCCCATTAGTTAAATGCCCCTGAAGGAGATTTCTGCGAAAAAAAACGCACGCTGTTTACCAATTAATTGTAGAATATGCTAATTGCCACTGCAGGACCTAGTTCTGTTGATTTTTAGCGTCGAAGCTGGGCCCGAAAACGGCTTATCAGTATTTGCACAGGACCTGCTGCTATTAAAATCTGAATTAAGTGCCTTGATTCGAGTCGGTCAGTGGCAATAAATTTAATGACTTGCCTTTCGGGCCGAGATTGCGTTATTTATGGCTACCAAATCTCGAAATCTGGGCCCGCTTAATTAGATTATTTGCGCTCTCAAATGTTGTTGGCCATGTTTATCTGGGCCAGCGTTTTATGACACATCTAATGAACCCACCCACCAGTGGCCAGTCAGCTCGCCACTCATCCGGCAAATCCAATTGATCGATGTTGGGTTTCAGTTTTCGGTTGCTTTGGGCTTGGGTCTCGGTTTGGCTTAGCCGTCGTCGACCAAAAACCGCAATCATTGCGCTTAAAACGAATCAATTAGAGTCCTATGACCCGACATTATTGGCCCGCCCCACAACCCCTCAACCATCGCCAGCAGATTGGACCATGGTGGTGATGAAAGTTATGGCCTGCGGAAAACATTTCATTGTGCAGGCGGTTACGCAAAATTTGGCAATAAGCTCGTAAGCTCTGCGTGACCATTTCCATGTTCCCCAGGGCCATAAAGCTGATTAAATGGGAATTTTCGCCAAAGACACACGCTCGGGCTTGTGCATATTAAAGTATAGAATTCTGATGCATAGTATTCAATTACTTTGACGTAATCAAAAATTGTCAATGACCAGCAATAATATGTGTAAATAATCTGTTACTAGCAAGTCCTTCCAGAGTGACATCATCCTTTAACTTTGGCTCCTCTGGCTATATTGTATGTGTTTAGTATTTATTTCATTAGCATTTCTGTGTCGCTCGCCTGACATGACAACAGTTTAATGTCATCGATCAATTTAAGTGGGTTTCGGCGACAAAAGACAGGAAAATTTGCCATTAATTAGGCAAACTTTTGGAAGGCATCCCTTTCGACTTCCAGCCAGGCCGAAAAAAAACTGTGGAAATAACAAATGACAAACAAAAAGAAATGAGCAAGCCGGCTAGACAAGAAACGTGGGTTGTCCCTAATGATGATGGGCCTAAAAAAACTAAGCCAACAAAAGCAGACAAAAAACTGTCGCCAAATATTTATTCGCCGCTAAAAGAAGACTGCAAGCGGGTCTAGGCTTCTAGCGAAAAAAATTAGTCTACAAACTTAAATTGGTATGTTTGGAGACAAGGAGGATAATTTAAACATTTAACGAAAGATATTATTTAAAAAGGTATTGGCTTATCCATCATTCTGACATTATTGAAAAGGGTGCATCCTCTGATGGAAAAACTGGTCGGGAATGCAAATTAGTGGAGAATCGATCTACAAATCGATTGAGCTATTCCGTTTAAGGATCGGATAAAAATTGGCCAAAAAATTTGGGCCTCATGGGCCATTCCCATACAAAGCCCCATCATACATGGGCTTACCCTAAAAAAAATGACAAAAAATTGAAAAAAATTTCCGATTCCAGGTTTGAATGCAAGTTGGTGGAGAATCGATCTACAAATCGATTGAGCTATTCCGTTTAAGGATCGGATAAAAATTGGCCAAAAAATTGGGGCCTCATGGGTCCTTCCCATACAAAGCCCCATCTTACATGGGCTTACCCTAAAAAAAATGACAAAAAATTGAAAAAAATTTCCGATTCCAGGTTTGAATGCAAGTTGGTGGAGAATCGATCTACAAATCGATTGAGCTATTCCGTTCAAAGATCAGACAAAAATTGGCCAAGATATGAACACCGTTTGGGGCCTCATGGGCCCTTCCCATACAAAGCACCATGTTTCAAGGGCTTCCCCTAAAAAATTTACAAAAAATTGAAAAAAATTTCCGATCCCAGGTTTGAATGCAAATTGGTGGAGAATCGATCTACAAATCGATTGAGCTATTCCGTTCAAGGATCGGATAAAAATTGGCCAAGATATGGACATAGCTTGGGGCCTCATGGACCCTTCCAATACAAAGGCCCATTTTACAAGGGCATACCATAAAAAAAATGACAAAGAATTGAAAAAAATTTCCGATTCCAGGTTTGAATGCAAATTGGTGGAGAATCGATCTACAAATCGATTGAGCTATTTCGTTCAAGGATCGGACAAAAATTTGCCAAAATATGGGCATCGTTGGGGGCCTTATGAGGCCTTCCGATACCAAGGATGTGGAGGCATAATAATTAATGTGGTGTTTTTGTAAGTCCGTTTACTATAAATTTTACAATGGCCACCTAAACAAACGAATAATCTGATTGGCTCTTCGATTAATACAATCATAATCTTTCTAATTAATTTAAATTTGCAATTACTAAATCTCCAATGAGCGGAAAATGGGGAAAAAGAGTCAGACCCTAAATAGTTATTGAATCAAATTCCGAATAAAGCTGGCTCTTGTTTCCGTTTGGCGATTGTTGCCACTGACTTAATCTACAGCATTCATTTAACGAGCCCTTTGTGTGCTCACAGCCTGGCTGATGGCATTAATTTAAAACATTTTATAATGGAATTAAGCAAATCTAATTGCGGCTGGAAGGTTAATTTATGTACGTCATTGCAGCATGCAGCTGGATTTAACAGATCTATCTTTGGTTTTCAGTCATTTAAAATCAGATATTTAATGTATTCATTTTTGAACTCTATTAACACTACCCATTTATTTTAATGAATGCTGTGAGAAATAATATTGGGTAGGTTAGAACTTGATTGCCAGTGGCTCTGTTCTGGGCGAGGCAGCATGCAATATGCGATATTCATGTATTCGTACCATAAAAGGAGTCAGACAGGACGCGTGTGGGTCTGTCTGGAAAATGAAATTACTCCAGTATGCCTGGGAGTTGTGGAGAATTTTAATTGCCAACGTAAATGTTGAAAAATGCGTGCTGGAAGCTGGCAACATCATTAACTTTTCACCGACTCTTTTCGTCTGTAAAGAACGTTTTCCCGCAGGCTTGGATACAGAAACACCCACAACTGCCAAGGACTGCCAGGTCATGGGATTTCCTTAGTCTCCTTTCCTTCGTAGTGTTTTTCAATTGAAGGCGAGCTAGTTTCTATTTAAATGTCAATTATGCAAATAGAAGCCCCATTTTCATAATCCGCAATATGGAGACACAAAAGGGTAGCACACATAACGCCTTAACTATTTATGTCCATGTATCTTATAGATACTATTTGCATTTATGAACACTTGTTGAAGAGCTGGGGCTTCGCTGGACTCTCCATATTTTATATTTTTACATTTTCAATGTTCTCGTTTTCCCCATTGTTCATAGCCAGACATGACGTCAGTTGGTAATCCTGAAAACTTGTCACTGGGATTAACATCTTTATAATGCAGGCAGGAAAGTTTCCAGTTTCCACTTTCAAATGTTGAACTTTTTCGCAGAAAATTGCTTTATGCGCTCGTAAATCAGTCAGGTTGGTCGGTTAGGAGAGTTCTGAGAATTTCTGGAAGGGCCATATGTTATCGCTATCGTTACCCATTGGTAACAATAAGAGCCATATATAGTAGAGGGCAATATATCAATCCCAACTTTGCCAATTTGCCGCGCTTCAAAGTTTCTGGCCCAGAATCTGCTGGCAATTTTCGTATTGTGGGATCAGGACCCCGGGGCAATTAGCCGAAGTAGTCAACCCGAATAATAATCCCCATCTACCACTAATTCCAGACAATTTGTGCCGCGTGGCACGCCCCGCGACCTTTGTTGGCCCGAAAGTGAAATCAAGTAAATTATTGTTTTTCATCCGCGTCGCGCATGAGACGGCAGCAATATATTCAAATAAGCCCACTTACGAAGTCGGCTGTTTGGGGCCGGGCCTTTGGGGATTATTTGCTACCTTCGCTCATTTACCACATCTGCACCTTGGGCTCCCTGGGCTCCCTGGGATCCTTGGGTGCCGGCATTCCTCTTGGCTCACTGAGCCGACGACTTCAAAGGCGTTGAATAGCAGCTGCTACTGCCACTGCCGCTGCAGTGACGGTATTTAGTAATGAGCTCCTGGAAAGGATCCTAAGCCATTCTTAGGTGCTTTGGCCACCTTCGGCGAAGACCTGACACGCAAAATGTGTGGGAACTCTATGATGTTCTCGGGTGGCCTGGCTAAGCTGAGTCCTTTGCCCAGTACCGTCTATATCACGAAGGGGAATCTCGAATATGCCAAAACTTGATTAAAAGGTTCTACGTTTGAAGTACACTGTGAAGCATTTCGCTGTGACCCCGATGTTGTAAGTCCCAAAGGATTTCCCATTTTCCCATGATACAAGTGCACTTAGCAGATACTGTATTCGCAGTGTACTACATACGCAGACAGTGAGTGGGCGTGACACGAGCGCCCTCCGACCGCCCCTGACAGGGCAGCTGTCAGAGGTCGCCCCACTGTCGTCTTGTTTTTCGGTTTTCGCACTCGTTTCGGGTTTGCTTTGCCAGCTGTCGACATTTGGCTGGGACTCCGCTCCGGGTGACAACACTTGGTGCGCCTGGTGCGGAGGTCAGAGGGCAGGGTCGCTCAGGGTTTGCTAATTAAGCAGCAGCCTTGCATGTAACTCAACCAATAACTAGACAGCAAGCCCTAAACTGACCGAGAAATGGCATAAGCCCTTAAATATGACACCAAATGGAGTAAGTGGGAGCTGTTTTCAGCAATTGCTGCCAGAAGCTTCAGGGCTCCGGTCAGTGATACACTGCGAGAACAGGACCCAGAAGAGGTCCTAGACTTAGCCTGCGTAGACTCGTCCTTGAAATTTTTCAGACACAATTCAGTCAAATAAATTAATGAGCTGTGCTACTATGTGTGGTGGGGAGAACACAAATAAATGTATTTAATTGCCTAGGAAACCGACACCTGGGTGGGTCGGTGACCACTTTGATTGCGTCGGGGCCCAGACTGTCTGCTCTCTGTGCTCGGGACTGCACTTCACTTCCAATTAACCACGCCGCCATTTAAAGTTGGCAGGGACACTTGTGCGAATTAAAAAAAGGAATAAATGGCAGAGTTCTGGCGGGCGAATTCTCACACATCTGTGGCACGTGCAGGGCTAGACTGAGGGCTGATTAAGATTTATGTTCATGGCGACAAATCGTGGGTTAACCTGGAGTGGACTCCCATAAAGTCCAAATGCTTGAAAAGTAGGAAATTAGTATTAAACTCGGCAAGGACGAAGGCTCTGTTATCCCTACATAGTGCAGTGCACACCTCCTGGGAATAATCTGCATATTTTTAGAGCTCTCCACGCCTGACTAACCCCCTTGAATGGCGCCCATTGTGCAGCCGGAAAAGTTTCTCCGTAAACAACGGCAGCAGAACTAACAACAATTTTTCCAGATTTGTCATGCATCAAATATTGTTTTGTCCATTTCCATCTAGCAATCCCATGTGCTCCTCCTTCTCATACTCCTCCTCCTCCGGGATGTCTGTTGCTGGGCCCTTCATTCTTTAGCCATTTGTGGCGTTATTAAAAAGTTTGCAATGCTACATTTTCTGCCTTTTGATGCTCATATCTGCATGCTGTGATGGCTACATTTTTGATGGTCTGGAGGGAAGTGGCTTCAGTTTGGCCCACTTTGAATTACAACACCGAACGGCTCCAGTTTCTGGCTAGGCGTTTGAGCCACATTATCCTTGTGCTGTCTGGGGCGGGGGAGTAGGGGCTTATTAGGTTGGACTGCCCACATCTCAAAAGGTCAACAGCTGTTAACCACAACATCTGCCCCACCAGGCTCATCTCAGAGAAAAAGTGTAAGAACTGATATCATGCCAGAGGTTGTGGTTTGTGGGAGGACTAATGCCCCTAACAGGTAACTGGAAAAATATATCAAAACTAGAAAGTTCAAGATATGATAAAATAAAGCTAAAAACATACGTTTCTTTTGGAAAACAGATGGAGGTCTGAATATTTTCAGAGCATATTCAAATGTCCGTTTAGGGCGCCAATCCCCCAAAGAACTTTCCATTCATTGCGGGCGAGCTGCGACCCATTTTGCAGACCAATTTTGTGGCGCCACATATGCGTATGACCTCACTGAAAATTAAAATCTCTAGAATAGGAAAAGGGTTTTTGAAAATTTCTTTTGGGGACTATAATTATAGGTTCAGGTTTCTTTATGGAAATTTGGGAGGATATGTTTCATATTTGGAATAAATTATTATATATTTAACCAATTTTTTTTAAGTGCATGCATTTTGTAGCGTTGCAATAGAACGCACAAAAGCGCGTGTGTATATTAAATCGCATTTTCGTTAGCGTCTTTTGTTTACCAAATTGAATTTTTCATTACCGCCGGACCAAGTGTGTCTGTTGTGGGGGGGCAGGGCCACCACTCGCTAGCCCCCGCCCCCAGTAGCACCCAAAACTGGTCCACACACGCTTTCGGTTTATAATTGGATTCTGATTCGTTTTGCATAAAAAGTGTGCTGACACCCAGACGCCAGACACTGGTCTGTGGGAACTCGATTCGCCACCGCCGCACAATACATAGTGGGGCTTCCTGCGGCGCCTCTGCCTTGGCTCCAAAAACGCGTGGCCCACTGGCAATTATATCCACAGTTCCCCCTTATTGAACTTTTCTCCTCGATTGGCAAATAATTCGGGTGCATTCTACTTTGTTGCTGGATGTCTGTATGGCTTTGGTATTTATTGCACGTCTTTGGCCTAAGAAACCCACACGCTTTTTATTTTTGGGGGAATTACATATTGAGTTTTCATTCATGCTTTTGCAGCTTCATTTGATTGGAGCTGAAATAAGTCGAAATGGAAGTTTGGAAGGCAAGCAAGGGATATCCATACAATATCCTCGTATTGTAGACTTGGCCAGCAGATGTTGTTTATGTGCGCATGGGCTTTATGGAGATATCAGTTTTGTTTTATTGCCCAGCATGTAGCTATTTGTTTTTATAGAAAATAACTTTGCCATTTTGTCAGTATGGCATTGCCTCATAACCCGAGATTCCCTAAGAGTTTTCGTGGGAAGTTTCATTCCTGAAAGGGGGTTTTTAGTTTTCCTCAAAGGACAAATGAAATCCAGGAACAAGTGCCTCGTAAGTCGGGCTAATCTCTCCATCTTGTTGACCACTTAACCGGCCATCCCCCCTCCCACTTATCTCGTAAATCTCCCCACCCACTCTTGCTCACTGAAGCGAACCAGCGGACAGTGTCCATGAGCACACCTTCTTCCAATGCCTTCTTCAAAGGCAGCCAGGAAACCCCAGCCGAGGCATATTTAATTTTTTAGTCCAGTCGCTCCTTGGACTTTGGAGTCGACATGCGTGCTTTATGGCCCATAACCAGCGAGTGGCAGGACCAGGGGCACTTAGCACTCCTTAAGTTTTACAACTTCACGCTCAATCAGACGCTGCCAGCGACTTCAGACCATAAAAAGTAACACCCCGAACTGCAAACTTTAACCCGGCCACTGTGAGGGTCAACGACGTGAAAGGAAGTCGAGGGCGTCGGAGATTCCTGCGAGTGTACTAGTATATCCTTAAAGTGTGCCGAAAAACAAGAGCAGCGTTAAAACTACTGACTGGGCGGGGTTTTTTATCTATTGTTGTAACCACAACCGGCCCACACCCAGAAATTAAATAAATACGCCTGGGGTTTCAGCTCTTTGGCTCAGTTTTCCTGTGGAATTTTTTTGGTTTATCGCCGAACTGGACAATCCCCTTTACTTTTGTGTCTGGTAAAGGGAGAAAACACATTTGGAAAGTTTCTATATGAGTCAATAGAATGGACACCTGTATTTTATTATAATCC
This sequence comes from Drosophila bipectinata, assembly GCF_030179905.1. Taxonomy (NCBI): domain Eukaryota; kingdom Metazoa; phylum Arthropoda; class Insecta; order Diptera; family Drosophilidae; genus Drosophila; species Drosophila bipectinata. The sequence continues at coordinate 14,785,862 of NC_091738.1, read as the reverse complement.
TGACTACACTCGTATAGTTTCTAATATTGAGTTTAAACTCAAGACTGGTCATTGCAGGTTTAAAGTATAAAAGGTAGGGCAGTGCTTTATTTCCTGTTGGTCCAAACCTAAAAAGAGAAAAATACTCCAGGGCTTTCAGCTTTCCGGACCTTCTTTTGGTTGCGGAAGTTTTTTGTTTTTCGCTGAGGTAGCTTTTCAAAACACTGACACCTTCCCAAAACTACAGAACTAGACGAGAGCTGTGAACCACTAAGAAGTTAAATTAGTAAAATAAAATAATAGTTAACTGAATTTTTAATCAAATAGGAAACACAGTGAGTATTATTTGTCGTAATCCATGATACTACCCCTTCAATCTGTCACCCCAATTAAAATTTTATGAAGCTCAGAAACGGTCCCAAGAGGGGATTGGTGTGTCCTTGTCATCTGTGTTGTTTTCGCTCTTCTGTGGTTAACTATATTCGTTTCACAATTTATTTTATTTATTTGTTTTTTAGGGCTCGACTAAACCCTGTTCCCCAGCCAATGGTGCCCCGCCCCCCGATGTTTCCCTGGGCAATGCTCTTATACAAATTATTATATTTTGCGTTGGGAAAGTTGAAAATAATGGCAAGGAAATCAAAAGGCCACTTCGGCCACCCAGCCGAACCGACATATTTTGCTTTTCACTCCCGTTTCCCACCTCGGCGGTAAGATAGTTGCCATGGCTGGGGGGGTTACGAGGAAGTCCATAATAAAGCATAACGAGCTTAGAGAGGCTGTCAAGTGGCTGGGGGGGTGGAGATGGGGTGGGTTGGATCTGGGATGTGGGCACGTGGGAGGCCTGGAAGGTTGCTTCACTCTTGAGGTTGTTGCAGTGGTGGGAAAAACAACAACGGCAGACGGCCTGGTTGTTTGCTTTGTTTTATGGCTAATTTTAGACAATTTATAAAGTGTTGGTTATGCTTGATAAGAGCCTCTAGCGGAAACGGCAACAATAACAAGTACGAAACAATTCATGCAAACGAGCTCCGCTTAAAGCCCTTGCCTTGACACATTACGCATACGACCCGTAATGCGCGACAAATGATAAAGAAGAGCAAACCAGCAAGTATTCAAGGATGTGTGCGAAGATATAAACCCCGACATATGAAGTTGTTAACTTTGCAACAACAAAGCCCTACGATGAATATCCTGTTGACACAGTACGAGTCTTTAGGCTGTGCCCTTCCTGGCCCCTTTTAATGGGCTGGTAGAGTGGGGGAACTGAGATTAATGTGCTACAACCGAATATGGAATAAAATAAAATCCAGTAATGCAATTTGGTGGCGCATTCATAAAAGTCGACCGCATTTCAAATTAGTCAAAACTCGACATTTACATTATTAAAAGTAATTAAATATTTTGGGCCGCCTTTTTGGGTTGAAAGCGAGACGGTTTAATTATTCAAATGAATTCTAAACAGATTGATAGACAGTTGGCAAGTGGCGAGAGTTTTTGGCTCAACCATTGAACATTTTGGAAACTTTATTTGTCTGGCTGTTGGTGGTACTTTGGGAATGTTATACCAAAAAAGGGAATGCAGTGGGTAGCTTAAAGGCCAATATTAAAGCCCAAAGGACTTACCATGTCTATAGATGGGATTCTATACTATTCAATACTAAATTATTTAAGTAAAAATCGTAGTTACCAACAGACTATGGTTTAATTTCAGGGAAAGGTAGGGAAAGGTATTCTTAGGGAAAGGTACTTACTGTACCATAACTTATAGATATATATTTTTTGATACGACAGCACGACCAATAAAAGAATTATAAATGCATTAGAATTCCACAGCGATAGCCATTTAATGGAGCAATAAAAGCATATTGTTTCATCCTAGTCTGACTTGTAAATATTTTGAATTATGGCCCCCACGGAGAGTGTGCTGGGGCGTCTATTGATTTATGAAGGCAGATATGTATGAAGGGCCAAATGCATCTCATTCGTGGATGGAGCCTGGGCTTGTGGGAAATCCAATTAAAAGTCTTTTGCCTGGTTTTCAGCTTAATGAGCTGCTTCCTTCATGTGGCACTTACGTATGCAACTGGAGGATGAAAACCTCTTTGAAGGAGCTATTCCGCGCCAATCGATGATGATTAATTGAAATTTATTCAGTTCCAGAGATTTATATTTATCTTTCGGTTCAATGAACCGCAAAGTAAACCTTTCATTTTAAAATGTGCGAGATGTTCTCCACTATCCCGGCCTGGGTCACTCCAACACGCGCCAAAGTTTTGTAAACTTTATAAATGCCGAATGCCCACACATTCCTCATCCTGCCCCCGGCCGACGCCCCCACATCCCACATCCGAACCCTCCTCACTGCTCCCATTTGTACCCATTTGGTTTCGTCCTGTACTTAAGCACGCGCTAGAAAGCAAAATGTTTTAGCAACTTTTCATTTCAACTTTGACATAATGCAAATTATTTGATTTCATTTTATTATTTGTTATCTCTGGTCGCTCTTGTCTCCCCCGCCGGCTTTAACTTTTTAAGTGTTTAATTTGGTAAAGTCCGGGGCCTGGGATGGAATTTGACGAGCGGGATAAGCCGAAAGGACCTGCCGCACATTTTAATGGCCAAGGCGCACATAGGCCACTTTTCGTCGTTGGGTATTTGGTTGGGTAGCTGCTAGTGGAGCTCTGCCTCGTTCTGGCCGTGTCAGACCACAAAACAATTTAAGTTACAAACATTGGAAACTTTTCTATTTGTCGAGCGCCCAGATCCACAACAGCGACTCGAAAGTTAAAGGCAACTTTGGGAGCTTTTTATTTTTTGATTTGGGGAAAACATCCTCCCCAATCGACATTCGACTCCGGTCACCAGTCCCCAGTCTGGTCATTCCTCATACGCCGTGTGGGCGGAAGACTCGTGGCTGTCAATTGCTGCCGGCTCTCGGGGCGTATGATTGACAGAATCGCCCTCCTTCAGCCTCCCGCGCAGCAATCACAACAGATTCAATGATTAGCTCACTCGAGTGAACCTCTCCCGTCCATTGACTCCACTCATACTGGGGAGCTTCATTTAATATGTTTGGACGTTGATAAATTCCCCGAATCGTCTGTTACGCAGGGGCTTGTTGCTCCTCGACTTGGCACAACAGATGTCCCATTTGTTGCAAATAACTATTGCCTCATTCCATTATTATTAGAACCATCCTTGATGGCAATCATCCAAGGATCATTTAGAAACAACTAGCTATGGTTGATTGATTCGAATCCTTAACAAACAAGGCCTTGGATACACTCTAGAGTTTATTGGTTTTAAATCAGTTTATTAATTAGTTTTAAATCAGTTATATTTATAATGTATACATATATATTTTTTACAGTTCGTAAAGCTAGCTCGAAAATGTTTTTTGTTTTCGTTTTTTAATTTTCCACTATCCTTAAATCTTTTCACCATTTTACTAAGTTGAATTATACGTGTCTTGGATGTTCAGAAATGTTAGTTTTCGCCAACTCTCTCATATTTAGCTTCTAGTACAAGGTTTAAACTTGAAACGCGGCCTATCGCGACTGTCTTAAAATACCATAAAAACAAAGGACTCTAGGAAGGTAGGAAGGATAACAACAATTGTAGCTAACATATAACGAAAGTGAACTAAAGCCGGTGAATATATAGGGGGCCAAAAGCCAGGTTCAAAGTGGTGTGCATCCAAAGTGATCCATAGCTGAGACCGGGAATCATATTGGGAAGATAGCAGCAGGAGCAGCTCCTCGTCGAACGAGCACAACACGAATAGTAGAGCACATCCTCATCCTCCTTGTCGGGTTGAAATAAAAATCTTGAAACATAAAACGAATAATCTAAAAATAATTAATTTTCGTTTCAATTATAACAGAGTTATCCCCTAGAATCAAAATAGGATAGGATTAGGATGTGGAGGTGCAAGCCAATTGAAGACTTATATTTCTACTTTAGAAAGTTACGGAAATAAGAATATAATATATAAAGTTACAGAATTTTAATTTTTGAACGGCTAGAAAATATTTTCATAAATTCAAGTAGTCTAAGATTTATAAAATATTTCCACTAATTAACCAAACGATCAAAATTTAAATAATAAGAATTCTCTTCCCACAGCACAGCCATTCGCACCTGATCTCGTTACAGGAGCTCGCCAAAGTCCTGAGCCTCCAGTTGCCGTTCCCGTTCTCGTTCTCGATCCCTTTCCCGTTCTCGGTCTCGATCTCGATCTCGATCCAGTTCCCGCTCCATTTCCATCTCCTGGTTCTCTTTCTCTTCGCGCGCTGCCCGCTGTTGCTTCTCCTCCTCCTCCTGCTGCTGCTGCTTCTTCCGGTGTTCATAGTTGACCAGCCGCTGGCCCACCAAATACTTGTCCACCTTAATGGAAAGGTAGAGCTTCTTGAGCTGCTTAATCTGGAACAGCACAAAGCAGATGCTGCCCACAACGATGAAGCAGACGGGATAGACCAGTCGGGTAATGACGTGGCGAGTGTAGGGGTCGGCGAAGCACATCGGCCCCACCATATGGGCCAGGACATAGGGGGCGGCCAGAGCAAGGCCAAAAGTAGTGACCACGGGCACGGCCAGATCACTCATAACAAACTTCAAATCAAAGTCACGCAATCCGTCCATGTAGGCTCTCTCCAGAGCCCGTTTCATGTGCCAATCCGGACCCATGAGGGTCAGAGCGATAGCTATCTTGCTGTAGAGGACGCCAAGAGCCCAGTCCTGCCACAGAAAGTGTATGGGTGTCTTGCGCAGGGGCACTCGCAGAGGAATCACCACCAGAAGTTCCAGAAGTAGGCCAAACAGCAGGGGTACCAGCACAAATATTCCTATAAGGGTAACAACAGGCACGGCGTACTGCAGTGTCACACGCGCCCATTGCTTCATTTTGTTGACAATAGCCGTGCGTCCTTGTGGCAGAAGGGTCACCACGACGGCTATTCCCCGGCACACAATCCAGCACAAATAGCCGCCAATCTCTGCGGTGTAGAGCTCGTGCGATCGCAGAAGTCGCTCGTTCTTTCTAGCAGCTTCCGGGTCAGCAGCTGCTCCTGCTACTGCAGCGGCTCCTGCAGCTCCCGCCGCCGCCGCCGGGGCAGCTGCCTTATCTATTAGCGGATGCGTCCAGATCATCATTAGCCTCCTGCCGATATAAACTGGAATCGTTAGGGTCACCATGGCGGCGCAAACAATGGACAAGCACATCATCAGGAGCAGGGCGCACAAGCGGAAGGCGAACAGGGAGGGTTTATCGTACGGCTGAAAGCCAACGGGAGCATCGCGTTGCATAATGGCCTGATGTGCGGCGGCAAGGTTCCGGGGAGCAGGAGCCGGAGCCGGTTCGGCAGGTGGTGGGGGAGGAGGTGGAGGAAGAAGTGGCTGCGCTGCGGCGCCCTCCTGGCCCTCTTGATTTGCGTTCTCGCCGGCCGCAGCCTCCACTCCCTCTTCGGCAGCGGCTGTAGCTGCGGGATCTGGTGCCGGCAGCAAATAACTACGGATGCCCAGGAGCCAAGCCACGGCTGTGCACCAGATTCGCAGCAGTCCCTTGAGCCATATGCGCGTCTGGGTCTGTTCAAAGAAGCCCGGCAAGACGATCTACAAGAAGGTATGGGGAAAGTCATTACAAGCTGATGTCGGAGGACATATGGGAAAAAGCTTACCTGTAAAAGCAGTAGCTGCAGACTGAGATCATTGACCTCGGCATCACCACTTAGGGCATAGGGCAAGAAATTGGGCCAAGCCACCTGTAGAATGCGGATGGGCAGCCAGAGCATGAGAAGGACCGCAAAACCAAAGATCATGGCAGATGCGACCAAGCGCCGAATGTGCCTAACAATCGGGACGTGGATCATTTCCTGGATGGGGCTAAAGTCCGGGTCGTTGACATTGCGGAAGATCCAGAGCACTCCCGGGCGGAGTACCTCACGCAGCAGCGATATGAAGGCGGCGAAATAGTAGACATAGACCATGCCAAACATCCAGTGGACGAACAGCGAGGTACCCGGGGCCGCCTTGAAGCTTGCCTTGCGATCCTTCAAACTGGCATCGAGGAGAGGCAGCGAACAGATGTCCAGCCACCAGCCGCAGATGAGGGGCAGCACTCCGATCTCCACCACGGACAAGAGCGACACCTTCACCACTATGTAGCACAGCCCGATGAACCAGCACACTTTTCTTAGTCGGAACACTCTGGCGAAGAAGTGCAGCACCACCAGCGTCAATCCGATGCAGCAGTAGCCAAATAAGGTCGTAATCAGACCGTGGAAGTGAAGCAGCGGCTTCTCGGGCTGCAATAGGTCCATTGAGCTGAGAATGAAGTTTCCCACGCAATAGGGGCAAAAGGCAAATGTAAATATGAACATAGTGTTTAGTGAAATTATCCAAAAGACGTGCTCTAGAAACACCAGGGACCCGTCCAGTCCCAAGAGCCGTTCCCAGGTCAACTCCTCGGCTGCACGATCCCACTCCATGGGATTCCAATTCTGCTCGTCAGCGTCAGCATCCACGGCAGCGGGGGCTGGAGCCGCAGCAGCGACTTCATCTTGTCCCAAGTCGTTGTCCGCCTGAGCAGGGGCCCCGTTGTCCATGGGCAAGTCCTGAGGAGCTTCTCCGTTGTTGTTGTCATCCTGCGCGGCAGCCACGTCGGCGGCAGCTGCTGGTGCCGCAGCCGGAACAGGAGCAGGCTGCAGTGGAGCATCGTCTCGCTCCAGCCAGTCCGGACCACCACCGTGCAAGATCTGCTCTCGGAGCCAGACAAGTCCAATGAAGGACAACAGGGTACAACTCACGACGAAGCATCCTCGAAAAGCATCCGTCGCCAGATTCTCCATTGAAAAAATATCGAACGGCAGCGTGAGGATCATGTCAAAGGAGCTGGCCCGGAACAAGTAGCGGTAGGTTCTATACGCCGATAGGGGGACCACTCCGAACCAGGCTAGGCCCACCAGGGAGTAGTGCAGCCAGCAGCGGGCACCCTCTATGACGGCAGACATCAGTCCAACGAGCACATCCTTCAGCGGCAGGACTCGCGGCATGTCGGGGGCGTAGATGGGTTGGAAGCTGAAGCGGTGGCCACATAATTCACAGTACTCCTTGTGCGAGTAGCGCATCCACTGCATTAGGCAGTCCTGATGAATGTATTTAATGGATCCCGTGCAGATGCACGGATAGAATAGTGGTCTGTCCGGCTGCGCCTCGCAGCGACAGACGCGACAAATGTCGCCTTGCGACAAGTCATCCATCCTGCCACTTTCCTCCTAATCCCAATCCTTTAATTCAGTTTTGCCCACTGGCCGATAGTTCCGTTGGCCATTTGCGTAGTTCCAAGGCAATTTGTGAATTGGCCCGCGCTCTGATGCTCTCAATAGCCTTGGTGCTGTGCCCAATCGTAAGTTGAAATGGCTAAGTGTCCCTGAAGCGGATCTTACACTTAAATTTAACTAATTTCTCGTGATGTTATTACGACAAAACAAAAGTTTTAGACAAATAGTTCAGTGCGTACACACCGTCGTATTGGGGAAAAAAAAACTCCAACAGTTAGAGCTGGCACCAAATGGTGGCAAAACCATTTAAAAGTCACGAGATTTATTTTGACCAGAATTACTAGTGGCAACTAAAGCTGCGCAACCAAAGCAGTACCAAATATTTTTTACAATAAAACTATAAATATATATATATATATTTTTTAAATTCACAATGGTTTATTTTCTTTATATATGGTTTAAGTTCAGACAATACCGTGACTAGGAAGTAGCAGTCCTATCGGACCAGTGTGACCTCTTCCGCTAAAAATGTACCACCACTAACAATCACGTTTTGTTTTTGTACGTCCCTTGTCACTATTTTGCAATCATTCAATTACGTTTTTGCACCGAAAAATAAGCAACCACAAGAATGCAGCGACAAATGATTAATATCCTGGGACAGACAGGGCGCCGCATGATGCTGGGACAACAGCTTCGCCCGTTGTCAGTGTCCGCCCAACGCAGAGAGATCTTCAAAGTGCAGAGTGCCGAGGACTTTGACAAGAAGGTGAAGAACAGCCAGCAGCCCGTCATTGTTGACTTCTTTGCAACGTAAGTAATTATCCAATAATGCCGGAACGATCCTTACTTTTCCAATCAATAGGTGGTGCAACCCCTGCAAGCTACTGACCCCGCGTATCGAGAACATTGTCGGGGAACAGGCCGGCTCCATAAAATTAGCAAAAGTAGACATTGACGAGCACAGTGAACTGGCTCTGGACTACGATGTTGCTGCCGTTCCAGTCCTGGTGGTGATGCAAAACGGCAAGGAGGTGCAGCGCATGGTGGGTCTCCAGGACGAGGACAAAATCCGTGCCTGGGTCGCCGCCGCCGTTAAGCAGTCGAAGTAATAGTTCGTTACCCCATGAAAGCCTTTGAAAATATGTAGAAAATATATACCCACAAATGAAGCCAAGCTTTAAGTTAATTCGGACTTTCGAAATAAATGTTTATGTTGCCACAAAAAATATAAACTACGCCTATGTTAAATAGTCTAAATGGAGAACCAGCCGGGCGTGCCGGGCCGTTTCTTGTTTCTGTCTAGGAACTGTCGGAATCCCTTTTTAGACTCGTCCAGGGACTTCTCCTCCTGGGCCTGTTTCTCTGCCTTCTCGGCAAACATTTCAGGGAAGACGAAAGACTCCTCCCGTGGCTGGAAATGGGTTACGTTAATAGAATCTTCCTAAACTTCCATCCAATGCTCTCACCAGTGTTACATAAGCTATTTTGACATCGTCTTTCTTGGTCACATAGCCATATGTCTGATCCCTCTTGGTCTCCCCGAGGGCAATACGAGTGCGCACATCCACCACCGGCAGCTTGTAGATCTTCTCTAGGTAGTTTCTCACATCGTACTTGGTCATTTCCATCGACACCGAAAAAGTGACAACATTTGGCGGCTGCTCCTCCTTGGGCCGGATGATCTTCATCCAAAAGTTGGGCAGGAAGACGCGCAACTGGGGGTTACCCCTCTGGTAAATGGGATACCATCTGGTGGACATGGCTGTCTTAAATGCACGTTTTCAGTTAAGATTTTAAAAAACCAAAATATGTTGTTAGTTTTAAAAAGGGACTAAAAAATACCAAATGGGCTTAGGGCAGCATGGGCGGACAGGGGGGCTTATGAAGTCATTTATTCAATAAATCAATAGCTTATAGATCAAATTAAAATAATTTGTAGGAAAATTATAGCATTTTTAATGAAAATTAGTAATTAAAATAATTGTTATTAATTAATTCTTCTTCCACTCTTCCCTCACGCGCCCATCTCTAGCCGAAACACCATGTGTCCTATCACAACAATTCCCAATGCGAGTTTTATGAAAACATTAGCCAGAACTCCTACTGATAATGGGAAAGATTAAGAAGAAGGAGGCTCACAAGAAGCCTTTGACCCGGAAGGAACAGCGGAAACAAAAAGTTGAGCTCAAGAAAGAAAACAAACGCCTGTACCACGCCGGAAAGACTAATGGAACCCAGCGCGTGGTAGCTGCAGCGGAGGCAGCCTCGGCAGCTCGGCAAACGAGTAAAAAACCAAAAAAGAAACCGAAGAAACCCAAAGTAAATCCAGAGGAGATTCCCAAGGAGCAGCTGCTGTCTGGGGACGTGCCCTCCGATGAGGACGAATCGATAGCCTCCGACTTTAGTGATGAGGAGATCGACGCGTTGCTACCGAAGAAACCGAAAGTGGAGACCTATGAGCCTTTGGGGAAAACTGCCAAGATCCTGAAGGGAGGAATTCAGCGGCAGGACGAAACAGAGGTCAGGAGGAAGGAGCTCCGCCAGCAGAAGGAGTTGGAGAGCAAATCCAAGAAGCAGAGGCTCAAGCAGCTGCGTTTGGAAAACGTGGAGGAGGATCGTGAAATTTCCAAACTGGAGAAGAAACTCAAGCTGAACAAAAGCAAGGACAAGAACCGCCTGGTCCGGAAGATGTTCAATGATGGCTTGGATTACCTTCTGGACTTTGTCCTAGACGACGAGGAGGAAAAGCGAAAGTGGGAGGAGAAGCAGGAGCGGAAGCGCAAACTGAAAGAGGATCAGGAGAAGGAGGAGTCTGGCATGTGGAGTGACGAGGAGGATGGAGAAGATAATGAAGGTAATGAAGGGGACAACTTTGACGGATCTGAGGCTTCAGAAGATGAGAGCGAAGGGGACCTTAGTGGGGAGGAGGATGAGGAGGAGCAGAGCGAGAATTCAGACCAAGAAGAGGAAGCCCAAGGTAAGTGAATCCGCAGAACCATATAGTCTTTAATTAATCTCGACCTTGCACACCACAGTCAAGGAGGACATCTATGGACGGAAACGCGATGCTGAGGGAAACATCCTGCCCGATCCCGTGGAACAGGAGGCCTCTGCCGCCGGTCAGAAGTATATACCTCCCCACCAACGGGCTCTGATGGCCGCCAGTGCTGGATCCAACGAGAAGCAGGCCGAGATCTTGGCTCGATTGCAGAAGCAGTGCAAAGGTCTGTTGAACCGATTGTCGGAGGCGAATCTTCACAAGATTGCTGCTGGGATCGAGACGCTCTATATGAAGAACTCCCGCTACAATATGAACGAAACTCTGACAAAGTTGCTCCATGAAGCGCTGCTGGGCTCCACAAAAACCAACGAGCGCATGGTGCAGGAGCACATGGTGCTTCTGGCCTATCTTCATGCTCAGATCGGCAGCGAAATCGGGGCCCATTTCCTGCAGACTTTCGTGGAGCTGTTCGATGGCTACGTGAAGGAGATGTCCACTTTCCAAGTGGAAGACAAGCGGTTGAATAATCTAGTCCTCATACTTTGCTACATGTACCTCTTCCGCATTTACGAACTGAGCCTCCTAATGGAGCTGATCGGGCGCTTATCGGATAACCTTTGCGAGAAGAGTGTCGAGTGCCTTTTGCTAATCTTGCAGTCCATTGGCTTCCGCCTCCGCAAAGATGATCCTCTTGCCTTCAAGACAATGATGCAAAAGGTGCAGTCGCAGATTTCCACAGCTCCTTTGGAACTCAAAGAGAATCCCCGCCTGCGCTTCATGGTGGACATTCTCAATGCGGTTAAAAACAACAACACACAGAAGCTACCTCAGTACGACCCAGAGCTGGCGGAGAATCTTCGCAAGCGCCTGAAAGCCATGTTGAAGAACGATCGCTATGTAGTTACCCTGAACATAACCCTGGAAGATCTTCTGCGAGCGGACAAAGTGGGTAAATGGTGGGTCGTGGGCTCCGCCTGGACTGGGAACCTCAACGAAATGGGCACTGCTAAGCAAAAGCCTGAGGACCAATCCAAGTCATCGAGCAGTGGATTCGCGGATAAGATGCTGGAGCTGGCCAAAAAGCAGCAGATGAACACCGCCGAGAGGCGCAACATTTTCTGCATTGTTATGAGCGCCGCCGACTACGTGGATGCTTTTGAGAAGATTCTGCACTTGGCTCTCAAGGATCAGCGCTCGGTGGCCTATGTGATAATCCACTGCGCTCTGAATGAGAAGAAGGTCAATCCCTATTACGCCCACTTGGCCCTAAAGTTCTGCCAGTTTAACCGAAAGTATCAGCTGGCTTTCCAGTTCGCCAGCTGGGACAGGATCAATGACATCGAGTCCCTGGGCAAGCCACAGATCCGCAACCTTGCCAGCTTTCTGCAACAGGTGATACTGTCTGGCGGCTTGCAACTCTCAGTGCTTAAGGTGGTGGACTTTATGCAGCTGGACAAGCTCAGCTTTTACTTCATGAAGGAGGTGATGCTGCGTCTGCTTTTGTCCCAGAATGAACAAGAGGTCTTCCAGGCATTCGAGCGGGTGGCTAAGAACTCGAAGCTCCAGCAGTTCAAACAGAGTATAAGGCTTTTCCTGCAGCACTTCCTGCTTCAGCCGGAGCAGCTGGCCAAGCTGAAGCTGGAGGAGGAGCAGCAGAAGTTGCTCGAACAGCGGGTGGATCATCTCGACAAGCTACTGGCTTACGTCGACTTGTAGATTCTTAAAAAATAAAGAACCCATTTTAGTTTTAATTTTAATGATTTAAAAAAAGGCGCTTCAGGATGTAATTCTAGAAAACTATTCCTACTAATAGACTTAGTGCTATTAATTAATCGAAACTCTGGAGAAGATCTCTGGCTCGTTGGTAGAGCGTTGACTCGATAAGTTTCTGCCTCTCGGACTCATCCTCTAGCTTTTCGCACTGTTTGTCCAGTTTTTCGATCTCCTCTTCGGCAAGCTTGCTGATTTTCGCGCGCGCCGCTCCCTGAGAACTGGCCAAGTACTCCAGGGCCGTGGGCCACAGATCGGCGTCTAGTTTCTCCTCATCGAAGGCCGTTTGCTGAATGGAAATCTGCCGCAGTTTGGTGAATTTCCACTCCTCCCTGGACTGCTTCCACTTCAGAAGGTACTCCTTGTTCAGTTCGGACTCCTTATTGGAATTCTGTGCTCGTTGAGCCTCCAGGCGTTGCTGGTGCTTCTGCTTCTTTTTCTGGCGCACAGTAACTATGGCTTTTGTGTTCTCTGGCCGAGCCGCTTCTCGAAGCTGTTCGGCAGTGGGTAGATTGTCTCCGTCCTCGCCCTCCGATTCAGGCTCCTGTTTGCCTCGTTTCTCCGGGGCGGTCTCTGTCGCTCCTGAAGCATGTTTTCTTTTTAAAGCCTTGGCTGAAGCCTTTTTCCGGTCATCAGTAGTGTCCTCCTGAGGTTCAGCCGATTTTTTACTACGCTTCTTCAAGACCGGTGTCTCAGACGCATCCTGGCGCCTTTTGGAAGGTTTATCTGATAATAATCAACTTGTTGAGTAGCTGCAGAGTTTTAAAAGTTTTTAAACTGACCTGTAGAAGCCACCTCTGGCTCCAGGATTAGACTTTTTGTGGCCACCTCGTCGTCGCTCCCGGTGGAGGAAACATGTGCCTGCTCGTGCTTCCGTTTCTTGCCCTTTCGTTTATCCGATTTCTCCTGCTCCGAGCGCGCCATATCAACAAGTCCCGTAATATAAAACCTCCCACACAGAGATAACTCTAATGTTGTAAATAAACAAACACGTTCAACTTTAAAAGATGAGATATTCAAAAAATAATATATCTGCCAACTGAAATTCACATTTTATTTTGGTTTTCGATTACACTTTACAGCACTGTTAACTGATAACAGCTGTTTCGTGCATTTCGATATCTATCAATATATCGATATTCTTGGGGCTAATGTTTGTCAACACTTTCTATGTTGTAGTGTTTTTAGCAAAAGCGTCAACGGTCTTAGTTAATAAATATGTTTATGTAGTGTTTAATTGAAAAAGATTTAATTAAAAACGCGAGAGTGCTGTCTTAAAGCTTGTTAAGGGAAATTTAGAGAACGTCAGGTAAGTGCGTCGATTTGTAAACTAAAAGATAGCGTCATTATGGAGCGGCAACAACAAAGCCTCCCAACCGGCAATGCAATGTTTATTCGCGCGCGTATCTGTGTGTGTGTTATGCGAAGGTGTCGTGCAGCCCCAACTTTGCTGGAGGAGTCGCGTCATCTCGGAAGTGGGTGGAGGATGTGTGGCGGTGCCGGAGGTGGGAGGAAATCGGAACAGCTGTTGCGCGTTAAGGACCAGGAGAGGTGTCGAGGAATCCCAGCTGTTTTCTTGTCAAGGTGAGCTTGCGCGACAATTAGCATGTGCCGTTACAAGTGCATGCAAGTACAGTTACATTTAATACCCTAGTTTAATTATTTTTAGTTTTTTTAGATTAGTTTTGATAGAGCTAGAAGAGTCCTCTCTCTCCTTGATAATCCTAAGAGTCCTCCGAGAGTCCGAGAATGGGATAAGCCAACCAGCCACCCCAATTGGACAATATTTCACTTTCATCCACTGGACGCCGGCGCGCCGAGCCCTGCAGAATATGTTGTAAACAAAATACTCAATTAGATGTTGAGTCGTTTTCCGGTCGTGGCAAAAATAGCATTTCTTTTCTGAGTTTTCCCACTTTTCTGAGAGAAAAGCCTCCCTCCCACTCGGCGGAGAACTCGCCTCAGAAAATTGCTGGCCATTGATTCCGATTCCGATTCCGTCGGTCATTCAGTTCTGTTTCGGTTGGGTTCTTGTGCGCATCGTCTCGCGCTTTCCGATTCGCGTTTTTCCCCAATTTTCCGCCGTGGCTTTTTGGTGGCTTTTCTCACGTTTCTCGATTAATCACAGTAGCGATTTCCTTCGAAATATCTCGCTTAATTCCTAAAATATTTAAAGTGATGGAAACTGAAGCGAATATTAGACTCATATCTTTGGAATTCCAAGCGGGTGTCGGTATCTTTACTTGCTAATTGGATTGTCGACGACACAAGCCTGTCACAACAATATAGCAACGACTCCGGTTAACTTCTCCGGTTGGTTCCGCGTGTGTGTCCCTCCCCGGTGTAGGGCCAACAGTAATCAATAGTTGCATTTGTTTTGTGTGTTTTCGCGCGTTTTACTTTCTAACTCGAACGAGGCGACCCCCACTCGGCGCCTCGAACTCTTAACCACAAAGTGGTTTGGTGGCTGTTTCTGTGACAACGTCAGCGGCCTAAACAAACGGTCGACTCCCCACTCCCCAGCGTAGACTAAGGGCCACAAATATCACCCCGTTGAAGCGGCTAGTTTCTTGTTCTGAAATGGGAATGCTCGGCATCTAAATGTTTGACAGTACGCGCAATAAGTGTAAGTACTCTAGCTGAAATATAATAATTAATTTCAATAATATTCCCCATATTTTTCCGCTGTGCCATTAACTTGTTTTGTTTACAAACATTTCGGCACATCCGCCTGAATTTTACACCTTCGAGGTGTAGAGGTGTGGCCGAGGTCCATCATGATTCCGAATCTGTATGTACTCTGAACTTGTATCTATCTTGGAAGTCGCATCTTCAGAAATCTATTCTCTGTGTGTGTGAGCTTTCAATAGTTTTTCTCTAAAATTGGATCAGTTCGTCGACAATTAAGGCGGCCTCCCAAAAATAAGATACAATATCTTGTGTGTATTCCAACTAAGTTATTTGGTAGATCTTGTATGAATGGGTGGTTCTACCTATTGGATTCCCATTGAATGAAGAATCTTTAAGTGATTTTTTTTTAATATTTTAACTTTTTAAAGCCTACCTACCATATGTGTAGAAATGTACCTAGAAATGCCTTACATTTTTGCTTTGCTTTGGTGCTTTGCGGTGCTTGTATCTCGTAAAAGTATCTTTTGAGCACAAATGTCAAATATTGCTTTTTAAGGGTCACCGCCTAAACATGTTCGCTCTTTACATATTTATTTTCAATGTTGTCTACGCTGCATGCCTCGGAAACTTGGCCACCAAAACCTTTAGTTTTTTTTTCTATTTCTCTGTTTTGGCAAAAAGCCGGCACGGGGGTTGGTTGGATCGTTGAGTCATTTCTACATATAAGGGTTGTCCAGCCAGTGAGTATCCAGTACCTAAGGGGGAAGAAAATGAGTTTATTTCCTCGCAATAGCTTATAGCTGATTCTGATGAGAGTAGGCTGATCAAAAACCATTAGTCTGATTTGATTTTGCGGATTCATAGTCTGTTCAGATTTCTGTTCTCTTTTCCATCGCGAATTGACGTCAAATTATTTATGCAGCCCATGGTCTGTTTTGGTTTATATATTCTCTATAGGTATGGTTTTGAGTGTGTGTAGTATTTTGATTTCTATACAGGGAAATTAAAGGCCATCCTCATTCGTAATGCAACCCAGGTGCTACTATGTGATGTCCGACTTTGCCAAATACCTGAGGAGCGTCGGGGGCGTCACTTCTGATTTTTAATGCCTTTTCTTTATCATTATAGTGCCATTTTCGTTAAAATATCGGCTTAAATGGCGTCGCCCCGACACGCGCACTTCCGTCACCAAACCAAATAATAACCAAAATGTTTTCAGAGAAAATCCCCAAAAAAATCACAAAATAAAACGATCAGCATAGATATTGTTTGCTTTTTTCGCAGACAGAGTAACGACATGGCGGAGCAAGTGCTAAAATAAATTGTGACAGATTGTTGGCGGAATACAGATATTCAATTGCTGTTTGGAATCTTTTTTCTTTTTAAGATGCCTCGTTAAAATATGAAAAATGGACCAGCCAAGACATAAGACAACATTTACAAAAATTAATGAAATAATTGAAGATTCTTTTCAGAAAAAGAAACTGGTTATGAACTGTAGATATTTAAGATAGTATTTGTATATTATTATTAGAGATAACTACAAAGATATCTAATAAATACTCTTGTTTTTTTGAAAGAAAATAATATATATTTTCTCCTCTAACAAATTCCAAGACATTTATTTACTAGAACCCGTCGCACATAGAATTGAAAAACAACAAAAGGCACAAAATTTTCTAAATAGAATCCCCAAAATAAAATCAAATCTGACGACATCGCTGGTATATAGTATAATACATCTCCGGATAGCCTTGGGGGAGTGTTGCAAAAAAATAAAACGTTTTCAAGTCAGTCCCATTTGTCCATAACGTGACCCTGAAAACAATCCTCTTTCGATTCGTATTTCCAACTGGGTCAATAAATATAGAGGCATATGCGTTGACTCAATATCGCAGCCGGGAACGGGGTCAGGAAAAGATAGGCCACCCAAGGAGCTATGTAGCTTACATGGCAACCGAACCCTGATAATCAATCCAATTAAAACAATTGCCAGGGACAACCGGCGGGTGTAGAAGCTCAATGCGTTTTGCATTGCGTGTGATTTGGGTTGGCCCTAATGGGTGCCAATAGTTGTACCTACCAGATTGGAAACCTATCTATAGATCGGTCGATAAACGCTTTTCTTTCGACCGGAAAGTGAAAGTCCATGTGCGTCGAGGCAGGCAATTTAATGTGCGTTTCTGTTCATTAATCTTTCTTTTTTTGGGCTTTAGCTCGTTTTTTGCGATAATGTTTTGATTGTTTTGCTCCATGTGCGGTTGCTGGACTTTCGATTTGATTGATTTGGCTGGCCTGGTCGGGTCTGGTCTGTCTTGGCGAAATCCAAACGATATTATCTTCATTCTGCGGTTGGCCTAAAATTAGCATGGCCTGACATGAGGAGGCTATTATCACCATGCTGAAGACTTCTGAAGTTTGAAGAGTTAATGATCTGATGATCTATTAGTTTGTTTTTTAAAAGACTAGACTAGTTCTAATAGTTTAACCGTCTTTTGAGTCTTTTTTTGAGGTATAATCACCACCAATTGTCTGTAACCCAATTCGAGCTTGGCATTTCATTCAAGTTCACTCACAAACTCGTTTCGCATTTCGATGTGTCTGCCATAAGTCGTGCGTGGGCTGGAAAATTGCTTCGCGATCCATCTAAAGGGTGGAACCCAACAAGGCATTTCCATAAACTCGAGAGAGCCTTGTGTGCAACGGCGTGTAATTTGAATGAAAGAATGGTTATTATAACATTTGCATATAAGTTGGCAATTAATTTGCAAGAAACCCCTACCCTGAGTGGCACACCTCGGCCCGAGATCGGCTTGCAACTGGCAAGGATTGGCCATGGAATGGATGTCGGGCGGGATTATCGTCCGTCATAGGCATTAGCATAAAATAGGCAAACAAATTTCTCGAGCTACGTCTAACCCAATACGTGCCAACTCTATGGAATTCTTTCACATGTATCCGTATCCCCAATATATGTACATATATGTAGTTTTTTCACAACTCTGTCTAAGCAAACAAAAAATATGCTGGCATCGGCGATCGTAGCACGTGAGCATTTTACAAATGAACCAAAAAAAAAATAACCACATAGCCCACCTCAAGCAACCTCAACCACATGAGCTACGAGATTTCATAAAAACACATGAGAAGGGATCGTAAAAAAATTAAAATAAAAACCAGAAAACAACCTCATAGGTTGCTGGGGTTGGGGATGTTTTTCTTTCTGGAATTTCAAAACGCAATATACACTGTCATGTTATCTTTTTGTATCGATGCGTAGGTTGGGTGGGTGGGGTCTGATGGAAAGAGGATGGTGTGGGGACCTATAGAGGGAATAGGTGACTAGGGATTACCTTTAGGTACTTCTCTTGCCTATAGATCTTAGTTCTGGACATGCTATTTAGACTACTAATCGGCTACGACCTGGATAAATATAGATAGTCTTCTAGATGTTAACCGATCGATTAAGTTTATGCACAGACCTATGATTTATGCCGCCTGGGAGTGGCCCCTCAATTGGGTGGGTGCAGTAGCAGTAGCTGTTGCCCAAGCCCAATCTCCAAGAATTTCTTAATGGCCAGTTGGTGGCCTGTTACGTGACCACCTGGATACAACAAAGTACGTTTTCTTTTTTAACTTAAACATCCAATGCATTGCGAAAGCGAAAAACGAAAGTGCCAAGGCGGTGGAAGATTGTTGCTGGGTTGCTCCTTGGAGCAATCGGGTCCCTCCACCCAACTGACCGGTCGATTGCCGCATTGCATCATCTTTCACATCTCATATTTCCCCCTAGCCAAGTCGTCCGACCGGCCGTAAATACCAAATATAATTGTTTAACTGTCCATAAAAATAAGAAACATAAAAGGAGACCCTTTTTGTCCGCCGACGTCCATTGAACTTGGCTTGGAGTTGGAGTTGGCGCTATACTGAAAGAGCTGTCTCTGAACTAACAGCCTCAACAAAATAATTTCACACCAATGTGTCTGTATGTGGAATCTCTCGGATGCGGATACCTGACAGTGTCCCATCCATCAATCGGTGGAGTGATTGCGTCACAGGTCAGCAGCAGGTGTCTGAAATAGAGGGTGGAACTCGTAGGCGTGGTGCCAGCTGATTAGGGCATCTTCGTGGGAACTCTAGGGACTCTAGAGACTCCAGGAAGTATCTTGATCTCTAGCTAGCTAGTACACTCGAAAATTAAGCAAACTCTATTACAAGACACTGTCGTTGGCCACATTCCTGAGCACTAACTGCGTTTGGTTGCAACCACAAAGTCTGTCGCCATAAAGCAATCGTTAAACCTCAATGGAGAAACTTGATTTATGGCTGAAATTGCAGATATTTGCTATCTCGCAGGCACTCTCACTCTCAGTTCGAGATACATTTGGAAAAATGCATGCCAGCGGAAGTTGCTTAATCATTTCCACGCATATCATATCGCCATGAGGGTATTTCTTCCTTTTTTTTTTAAAGGAACAATAAAAAAGGAAGTCATTGCGTAAGTCAATAAAAACAAAATTGATTTGTTTGTTTAGGACTTTTTCTTGCAGAGGTGGTTGCATAATCCTGAGGCCCCTCAGGAGGCAAGGAAGTGCCTCAGAAAAATGGAGCCATTAGCATGTGCATGCCAATATCGAGACCTGTAATGGATTTCCCAATCAATTCCCAATGATTATGGTTACCAGTCATTTGCAACATGGCGCGACCATCCAAATTATTGGCCCATTTGGTCAGGCGGCGAAAAAGTATATACAGACACTTGAGCAGCCGTGAGATACTCGACGAGCCTCCTTGATTATCGGACCTGCATCTCCCAATCCCCGACTCTGAATCTTCTGCCACTACCTGACCCCTTGTCGCTCCTAACGATCTTTAACCTGACCAGCCAGCCCAGTCTGTGTGCAGGTCTTTTGTGTTGTTATTGATCGCGGAGTACTACACTGTTGAGTATCTTTGTATCTGGCGGATGCCTGTCTGACGACAATGAGTGGTAGAAGATGTTGGCCTGGCTCATTTGCAAATCGGCTGGGTAATCAGACGCTTTATGGTAGGGTTGTCAATTAGTCGCTGGCTTCCATCTCACCTCTGCATCCAGCCACTGCGTGACCATTCAACCTGCATTTCCCTGCTTGAAGTGAAAGTGGAAATGTTTATCTCGCAAAGGAGCGTTCAATGAACTCCCAGACCTACACCTCCGAGGCCAGACTCTGCGAAAAAGTATAATGGCTTGTATTTTGCTTCTTGGCTGTCCGCCAATACAGAACTAATTGAAGATTTCATATCGCATCCTTTATGGCTTCGCAACTCGTCCCCATCTCTAGAGTGTCCAGCCGGGTCCTAGAGTAAAGCAGACAATTTATGATACACATTAAATGCATGGAAATTATGATGAATGCGAGGCGAAATTTATGTTGATGACATGCCCAACAAAAGAGCTTCAATCCGCCCAGGACCGCCTCCTTCTCCTCCTCCTCCTGCTCCTCCAGGGCAGCTCCAATCAAGGCCCAGACGATCCACAGACAAAACAACTATCGAGTTGGCTCTGGCTCTGGGTCTCAAGATCGCGACTGCCTCTTCCTCGCCTTACCCTTTATTGTTGGAGGAGTAAGATGGAGTTGGAGCTGGAGCTGGCCTGCCTCTAGCCGAAAGTTGTTGCGAATTTAAAATGGAAATTGCAACTTTTTTGCTCCGCCACCGACTTTTTCCCTCTTGTTTCACTTTCGTTTGCCTGATGGCAGGTTTTTTTCGATTTTGCATTTTTCGGCTTTTTCGATGGTGCATTTATCACGGTGCCACACATTTGTGCCACAAGCTGCCACAAGAAAGGCAAATTCCGATTTGCAAGCCCATTTCTAGGCTGCTTGATCGCGAGTTATGAAACTTTTCGCAACTCTTGTGGCTTTCCTGTTTTTCTTTATTTTAGTTACGCACTTCTCGCCTTGAGGCGGCGGCGGGTTCGTTCGGTGGGTCTCTCGGCCGATCAGATTAATTATTATGGTATCGTTTTTTTTGCTCACTGCAATTTTTTAGCTTTTATTTTTTAAAGCTTGCCGGCGAACCTGTTGCTGCCAATGCGATCCACAGCTAGGAACGGGGGGATACACATTGTTGGGCCTTTTTGGGGGCAAGAGTGGGGGCCAGGAGATGAAAGTGTAAGAGTCTCTTTCTCAGTAAGAGTCCACATCAGTTATACTACGACCGCGCCTCAATAGCTCACCTATTTAAACCATTTAGCTTTCATTAAGACCAATTTCTGCCCCCATCAGCCTAGAATAATCAACAAATTAACTAAATTCTTTGTGGGCGCCCTCTCCCAACCCGAATAGTTCGAATTCCCAAGTTGTGACAGCGAAAAAATGTCCAAGCTATTCACGTTTCAAGTGCAGCCCCCAAGATTCTTGGGGCATAGCGGCAGTGGAACGCCCAACCTGTCCATGGCGAGTGCGGTGGAACATGTTTGAAGCGAACATCCTCATAATGAGGTTGCATGGAATCCGTCAGATACAATCCATGACAAGCATTCTAGCTATGTTTAGCTATTAAAATACAGATAGATCTCTAAAGAAAGGTATATTATTCTTTAATAAGACCTTTATAAGTCTTATACTCTCATCTAACATCTCTTCAAAGCTTCACTACTTTTTTTTAGAATTTAAAAACCTCAACCTTTAGCCATTTCCAGCTGTTTTTTTGTGCCATCACTTTGTGGTATTCGTCAGATACAATCCACAAACAGCTCGGCCGTGCCAAGCCATCGGATTGTATTTCAGTTCGCGCTCAACTCACAGACCCGACGGTCATGCAAACGATAATTCAAGATTTGTATTAAAAAATAAACAATAATACAACTAAAATGCACTAAACCACAACTAATTAACCCCACGAACTGTATATAATTGTGTAAATAAAAGTCCTCGAACCTGTAGCAGCTCTGAAACCAGAGCGCCTGCGTGAACTTCACAGTGTACTTGTAGCTTGTAGCTTGTATCTTATAGCCCAAGTTCCAATAGATTGAGATATTTGTTTGATCGATTTTGTGCGAGAATACCTAGTGAAGGCATTTTCGGTTGCCACTAAACGGCTATTACCATGGCGAGGAAAGTGTGTTAACGAACCACCAGCTGCCACCCCACATGGGACTCTCTTGAGAACAGCAACCCCCTTCGATCGGAAAACCTACCACAATTAATGCAAAAAAAAATACTGCACTTCCCCTCGGTTGAAGTTTAAAGTTTTCGTTTCGTTTTCGTTATTTAAAACGCGCTGCTGACTAATTGCCTTTATATAGCCCGGCTATATAAGCTCTACAATAAGACACGGCCGAAACCCAAAACCCTCTTGGTTTTTTTTTATTTCCAACTGGAGCCAATGCTGGAAAGTGCTTCGCAACGAGTGAAGTTCAACATTTCTGCAGCAAAATATAAAAAAAAGTAGAAAACGTTTGGTTTTCAATTTATTTTCATCAAGTGTCGAGAAAGTCGAGAACGTTTGGTTTTTGGTTTTGGTTTTTAATTGAACTCAATTGCACTAGACTCGAAACGAATTCGACCAATAAAAAAAAGAAGTGAACTGCATTCGAGAAGTAGAGCAAATCCATAACAACATCATCAGAATCTCGACCGATGCCGCTGCATAATTAGCATTCGATGGTCGAGAAGAGGAGCAGCTGAGCAGCAGAAACCCGAAGAAACAACAAGATAAACGCCAGTAGAATGTATCTCATACAGGTGAGACCAACCGCTACACAAACCCCCGTCGTAATTGAGTGTTTGCTCTTACTTATCACATTCATTTGCCCAAAGTTTGAATTACAAATGCATCTGTGTATCTCTTGGAGGCAAACAGACACCCAGCGGGGCCTGAAAGAGATCTTCATTTAAGCGTTTTTTAATTGTCTGCCAGCTGAGATTTTTTCTTTAGCCACTTTTGGACGTGCGTGCCTCTTGCTGGCGTATATAATTTGTTTAATTTGTGGATAATTTATCTTTCCACTTGCTGGCTGTGGTGGCTAGGGGAGTGAGTGAGGGTTTACTGGAGCAGGTGGCTCATTACTGAACTCTGAACTTGAAACGGTGTTGCGAGATTAGAGCCTCAAAAGGGGGGCCTTGGAGATTTCAATCACATTTATAGTTTTAGTATTCAAGCCTTTGTATGTTGTATCTGGAAACCTTTGGGAATACGCTATAAAAAGAAAAGAAAAATGTCTGAAACCTCAAATACCCCAAAAACAGTCTTACCAACTGTTGTCGAAGAAGTCGAGGATGATATCTCAGATACCTCAGATAACTCAAATACCTCAGAAACACTATTTCCAACTGAAGAAGTCGAGGATGATATCTCAGATACCTCAAATACCTCTGAAACTCTCTTGGCAACTGAAGAAGTTGAGGATGATACCTCGGATACCTCAAGCAGTTCAGAAACACTCTCGACAACTGAAGAAGTCGAGGATGATATCTCGGATACCTCAGTTACCCCAGAAAAACTCTCACAAACTGAAGTAGTCAAGGATGAAATCTTCCTTATGCCCGGGACTAAAACACAGAATCAGTCGGATTTTAAGCTGACCGTGCTGCACGCCCTAGCCGATTTGTTGAATACTGGTCTAAGCCGCGAGACCCTGAAGATCTGCGTAGAATTGATAAAAGCAGGAGTGAATGCCAAGGACCTGGCCAAAGTTATCATAATGATTAGGAGCGAGATCAAGGAAGAGACTCCCAGTGAGGATTTGCAGTCTGAGGAACATAAAGGTCTGGCACTCGCTATTGAGAATGCCTTGAAAAATTCCAAACCGAAAGATGATAAAGCGTAGTCTCTTGTTAAAATATTTATCGTTGAAATTTTGTCCAAATTAAAGTTATTGTTATTCCCAGTTATTGGTCAAGTTTCAGCATGGGCCTCATGTTTCGCAATTTCCTAGCTCGGAAAATGATGATACAGCAGTTGGCGGCATGGCTGTTATTGGATATTTCGGGGTAGAGGCACCAGAAGAGTCAGCTTCGAGGCCATACTTTGCCAGAACCATAGCTGGGAAGATGTTCTCCCCCTAAGTCTTTCCAACTTCCATTGTGGGCATCCATCGCAGTCGCCGGTTCTTCCGGAGCACCGTGAAAGTTCCCGCCATAATGATGAACAGTTGCACTACTTTGGCCTGGTAGTAGGTCTAGAAATGCAAAAACTAAGTACTTTATCTACAGTAAGAACCCCATGCTGAATCTTGCCTGTTTGATGTAGATGGGCAGCGGAATGTGCGCCCGATAGGAGTGATAGTCCAATGCCCGAAAGAGCCAGTATCCCGGCCAGGCTCCCAGACTGGCGCAGAGGAAGGGAGCTGACGCTGTGAAACCACTTTCGAAGGGCTCGGATTCGACCATCAGGCGCATTTCCTCGCCCAGATTAGGCACGGGCGGTGGTGGAGTCGGACTGGTCTCTGGCCTGGACTTGCTGAACTTCTGGGCCTTCTCCTTCACACTGCCCACAAAATCCTGGAGGCCCATCGTTAGCTGGGTTCAAAAGGCAGGGAGCCGGAATTTAGAATCAGGTGTGGAGCTGACAAGTGTCAGAGTGGAAGAGTTTGTCAAGGCTTACCCTGGGCAAGAGGAACCGATTCGGGAGTGGGATTGGCTATGTCGTGATCCATTTTATTTATCTGTAGGGGGACCTGGGCAGCTGACCGGTTCATGGAGACCGCAAGGAGACCAGTGGCCAAAATGCAAAACTGCATCGCCTTGGCCTGCTGATAGGTCTGTCGAGGGGAGAGCTATCAGCCAGGCTATCATTTAAAGACTATCTATCATACCCTATGGATGTAGACACCCAGTTTCTCGGAGTTCCTCTTGAACTGCCAGTTGTAGCCGCGCCAGAGCCAAAAGGTCGGCCAGGAGAGGAAGCTCAACTCCAGGTAGGGCAGCACCTCCATGAATCTCTTGGAGAACCCCTTGGGAGCGTTTCTGTCCACGAAATTGATAAACTCCATCTGGTAGTCTATGTCCAAGGGGGCCTTCTTCTGCTGCTCCTCCTTGAGCTGCCGGTCCCGTCGGTGCCGGTTCGAAGGTGCCTCCCTCGGATATAGTGGGTCCTTTTCTTGGGGCGACGGACTCGACCACTTTGGGTACAGTGAAGGGTCGATTTGTGGTTCGGTAGGCAGCCTAATGCCCTCGGCATCGGTCCTGGAGCCCTCTTCCGGCTTCAGCTTGGACTGCTGCTGCTGTTGGGGGAACAGTTCCGCAAACTTTTTCCGCAACGTGTCCATAATGGCAGTTCCTGAAAATCAGAGCCTCTTGGCAGCTGCTGGTGACTTGAATTTTATTCAGTTGTTTTGAAGCCAAAAAATGTATGAGGAGAAAAGCTAACTGGGGTTCAGGTTATCCAAAATGCATTCAGAAAAGTTCAAAGACTTGTCTCCGTGGCATAAATTATCACCCGACCGACCCATGCGGGCTTCCATTTGTTTTGTTTTGAAACTAATTTACTCCGGTGTATGGTGTATGGCTCTCTATCTAGGCTTTTGTGGGGGACTGGGGACCACAGTAGCCCCAGAACGAGCTCAATTATGGCTGCTGGTCTGCGGGTGCCAAAAGAGTGGTCGTAGCGGTGTGCTCGAAGTGGGTCAGCCTTGTGCAGCGGTTCGTGCAATTATAAAGTGCATATCTACGGGCCAGGCAGGCCAAGCTCTTGGCTCTTAGTTCTTGGATCTTGGATCTCGGGTCCATTGTGTGTGGTGGCTTGGACAGCAGGTGTCTCCTCAGCTCATTGTGTTTGGCTTTTGTCTTTTGGGTTGAAAATGTGGCTTACCTTCAACGAATAAGACTCTAGCGGTGGCAGGAAGCTGTGCTGTGTTCTATAAACTAGTTTTCGGCTCTGGCCGATCAATGCATTTAATCAACTGAATTACCAAAGTGCCGAAATCCAAAGAATTCCAGAAAGAAACCCCATTTAACGGTGGTTCTACAAAAGCCGGCTTAATGAAGTGAAAATCTTGGAAGATCTTTTGTGGCTTAAAGTTAGTTAGTATGAAAAGAAATTCCCTGATTGGCTGTTGTTCTTCAAGAAGAATCTTTCTCGCCTCAAGTCGATCAATCATCTTTAATATTGACATACAACACTCGCAGCTCTCTCGATTAGATTTTCCATCTCGGAATCGGAATCGTAATCGGAATATTGATCCACTTGCCCAGTTAACTGGCTGAGCGTATCTTTATTACACTTTTCAGTGCTACGGGCCTACGGATGCAAGGCAGCTCAAGCGTTCAGATCTCGAAAACCGCAGGCGGCCGGGAATCGCAGTTGTACGACTTCGCAGATCAGAGTTCTCAAACTACGCTTCTTTGGAGGAGGAGGAGACCCGGCCGGCCAGGCCTACACACAAGAATTCATGGCTGTGGGACCCTTTCGGTTCGAACCGGGGGCTCAATTAACCCAATTCCTATTTGGTAAATGATTTGCAAAAATCGAATCTCAATGGCTGGTTTTGAAAGTCTTTGCGGCCTGTTGTCAAAACACTCGACCATAAATCGCACTCACAATGAAATTTCTTTTTGCCGAAACGCCAACTTGTTTTTTCAGCAATTAGTTGGCTAACGTGGGTGTCGCACCTCACTGGACTATTATTTGGCCCCTCGTGGGAAATGCAGTTTGTAGAGCGGTCATGGTTAAATTGTGTAATCAATTTCATGTGAAAGGTCTGGCGCGGGCGGCAGGTGATGACACTTGAGGTGTCAAGTGCGCCAAATACGTTCAAGACCTGTACCAAAAATGGTTTAATTTCATTAAAGTAACGAGCATTGCCCAATTTTTATAGCGGCTTATAGAGAGCCATATTTCAAGTCCACAATGTGTATTTTCTTTAAAAGCTTTCTTGCTGGAACATCTTAGAATACCTGACTACCTTTGCCTTGACTTGCCATCAGCTATAATCTTGATCTATCCCCTTTGAGCCACCGGCCTTGTCAAGGCGGCCATGAATCTTGAATCTTCCGAAAGCCAATCCCCTCGACATGCCACATCATTCTTATTCTCATCTCTGGCATTATAAAATGCCGCATCACTCGCCGCTAATCTGGACTAACCATCTCAGAGAAGCAGCATGCCGCATACCGCATATACTCCATGCCTCAGACTCAGACTCAGACCCAAAAGCCGAGCATATTACTCAATTTTCATTGCTCAGATTCCAAATATGCGAGGCGGGTCAACAATGATGCCCGTTTGCCCGAAAAAAGGGCAAAACGAAGATGCCACACCAGAGCTAAATAACACACAAACAAAGGCTGCAGTTGACACATTGACAAATGATCTCTGGGGGCAGCCTCGATAAGGCGGCCTCCATGCGAAAGCCCCATACATCAACCAGTCGGCCAGTCGCTGCAGTGACTCTTTCTTTCCAAGATGGAAAAACATGTTCTAAGTAGTGAGGCTCAGTTCTATCAATTCTATCGCTAAAACCTTCGATTCCGTTACTCTGGGTCAACCACTCTGGTCTCTGAAAACTGAGATGGGGACTTCGGAAGAGGCGACTTGATACTGGCATTGATTATTTGCTCTATATACCCCACTCGAGCGGTTGCATGATCCTCAAATTTCTGTCGTCTGTGGTTTTGTGCGGATCGTCTTCAAATCGAATTGGGTTGGGCCGGACCGGGTACAGCCACATGATCTCTACTCACTCGAATTCGAATATTGAAACCTTAAGCCTAAGCTCCATGGAATTTTGTTTATGTCTGGGCGAGGCCTTTGGACTCTGGATAAGTTTTCACTGCGGAATTCCAAACGATACACGCCTTCGAAATAATTCCGCATTCCCCTTCGACATGAAATGTGTATCAATTTAATTATCCAGGTGTCCTGGCTGGGCACGCAATTAATGTCGAGAGAACCCTTTTCGTGCCCAGCCTTTGAACCTTTTTTTTTCAGAAGCGTAGTTTCGGGGTTCTACAAACAAACAATGACACACCCCTGGCCTACCTGAACAGGATTCGGTGATGCTGTAACTCTGTAATTCCTTGGAATGGCCTCGAAAGAATAGGGCATTGAAATAAAAAGTGACTTGGAATCCAAATCCCCATTATGGAGGATTGTTCTCTCTTCCTACCTGTTTTCAGATGTTCTTTGGCCTGATCCCCAAGATGATTTATCTTTGACAGACTCTTTTCATGGGCCATCAGTTTGGATCCCTCTTCGATTTGAATACATTACGATTATGAGACTTATAAGAGGTTTATATGGTTCCTAATACAATCCAGCCAAGCATAACGAGAATCCCATTTGTTAAGGTGTTTGAGGGCGTTGATTCCCAAAACAGTTTCTATATACTATTCGGGGCTTGATAGCCCCCCCAGTTTCAATTAATAGCGGAACTCACGCTCACTGCCTGCCGTTCTAATCTAACTCGATAGACTCCGCGGGGAAAACTTGTTTTACTTTTATTTGCCGCTTTTCCAATAAAATAAAAGTGACTGAGGTCACGAGTCGAGGCAAACACTACACGAGTTGTATCTATATTTAATTTAATCGATGCAAATGCTAGAGAGTCATGAACCAGCTCCCCGATGACCTTCAACTGCCGGCAAAGAAATGCGTTAAAAAACTGACCAGCTAATGGCCATAATTACATTCGATTCAAGCCACAATACACATACTCCCTGTACCAAATTATTGGCTTTGCTTATAATTACCGCACGTGTTTTGGCTGAAAAAGAAATCTCTTATAAAGTGTATGCTGTTGTATGCTGATGTTGATGTGACTTCCATGACACATGTCAGGGGTGGACGGGGTAGGCTCGATTCTCCGTAGCTGACAATGATGAAATGGGCTTTTTATGGCCATGTTTTCACTGACAGAGTATTGTGTAATTGTATAAGGGGGGGTCTGTCCCTCACATTGAATGGCATTTCGAATTGATGTTAGATGTGTACTCCCTCTACGGGTTAGATAAGCGGAAAGTGATCACGAATCATATGCAAAATATTGTGTATTGTCAATAACACTATTCTCGAAGATAGCTTCTAAAATCTATGTCCGCCTGAGAGGCCCTGCCACATAATGTAATCTCTTTACCTTTGAAACCGAGTCTCTTCAGTCAAGTTTGTGGTGATAATGAAATTTATTACGTGATGCTTCCTATCGACAAACAAATCTTGGAGTTGTGTGTAAAAACTCTCATAAAAAGAGGATGGAAAAGTACCAGAAACTTGAGATGGTCTATGATTTCAAATTAAAACTAGTTCTAGAAAAACAACAAAAACCTTGTTGGTGGGCCATTTTATGTAGCAATTTTTCTATTTTATTATATCCCTGCAGAGGACAGGAGAAAACCCCATTTTCAAGGTGTCCCCAAGAAAAATGGACAAAAAATCTAAAAAATATTTTGTCTCAAGATTTTGATGCAGAATGGTGGAGAATCGATCGAGAAATCGTTTAAGGTGCTCCGCTTGAGAATCGGATAAAAATTAGGGAAGATATAGCCATCGCAGTGGGCCTTATAGGAAAAAACCCCATTTTCAAGGGGTCCCATCAGAAAAAATGGACAAAAAATCTAAAAAATATTTTGTGTCAGGATTTTTATGCAGAATGGTGGAGAATCAATCTAGAAATCGTTTAAGGCACTCCGATTGAGATTCGGATGAGAATTGGGAAAGATATAGCCATCACAGTGGGCCCTATAGGGGAAATATAGGGGTCCTATAGGGGTCCCATCAGGAAAAATGGACAAAAAATCTAAAAAATATTTGGTCTCAGATTTTTGATGCAGAATGGTAGAGAATCGATCTAGAAATCGTTTAAGGTACTCCGGTTGAGAATCGGAGCAAGATTGGGGAAGATATAGCCATCACTGTGGGCCCTATAGTGGGAAACCCCATTTTCAAGGGGTCCCATCAGGAAAAATGGACAAAATATCTAAAAAATATTTTGTGTCAGGATATTGATGTAGAATGGTGGAAAATCGATCCAGAAATCGTTTGCGGTACCCCACTTGAGAATCGGATCAGGATTGGCGAAGATATACCCATCACAGTGGACCCTATAGGGAAAAACCCCATTTTCAAGGGTCCCATCAGGAAAAATGGACAAAAAATGTAAAAAATATTTTGTGTCAGGATATTGATGTAGAATGGTGGAGAATCGATCCAGAAATCGTTTGCGGTACCCCACTTGAGAATCGGATCAGGATAGCCATAGCTGCCATATAGAATAAAACCGAAGCGGTATATCACTACCGGTCCCCACAAAGTTGGTTTTTGTTTCTTGTTATTTTATTTTTATTTTTTTCAATTGCCTTGGATAGTAAGTGTAATAGTAATGAAATATCTCAACTTCTCCCTCGTACCAGCTTCAAGTAATTAACAAATCCAATTAAGTTCAATAACAATTAAGTGTGAAAGAGGAAGAAACAGTAATGAGAGAGAATGAAAACAAACAAAATCAGATATTTTCTTTTAATTAGTTCGATTTTTTGCCCGGCTTAGCCCTTAGTTTATTGCTCTTTATCGGGGTCTGCCTTTGGATGAAGCCCTTTTGGGGCAAGTTCGATGATGGAGCTTGACAGAACACAAGTTTAGCGGTACCTGACTTTTAAATGATGACGTCGGCCGGTTTTTATTGTCAAACAAAACACAAATCGATGGCAGAAGAGAGGGGGCTTAAATGGGCTTAAACACGGGCCCCAAAAAAAAATCGATGCTACTATGCGTAAGTGGCGAGTGCCGCTCATACCTCTCATAAAGAAGAATGTCAAGAGGCCACAATAATTGCAACTAATCCGCAATGAAGGCTTGCACTCGAACCTTGGGCTATAAAATCTAGACCACCTGTCAGAGCCTGTCCCGCACATCATCCAATTTGTCGTTCACCGATCACTGTTCACAGTTTGTTTGGCAGCCATTGACTGTGAAGATTGAATGGCACACTACACTACACTACTCTGTAATTTTGTGGCCAACTCTTCCATTGGCTATTGTTGTCAAACGGAAATGTAAAATGCCCGCTTCCGGCCACCCAAAGGATGTTGGAAACCGCTCTCTCGGTATATGAAATTAATTTTAATGCTTATGGTTCTCCGCCTCTTTTATGTAAATTGGTGGTTTCCCATCGATTGTGTGTTGTTGTGCTTTCTGTACGATGTCTAGTTAATGTCTGCCAAGAGGTATCTAAGAGAATATGCCCAACACGGCCTTGCCCTCGAGCCTCATAAATAATGCGAAATATTTGCGATTAGATGCCAGATGCCAGAAAACCTAAATAAAAAATCTCATTTCTACCACATCTCTGATTCAAAAGTGAATCACAAAAGTCATCGTATATACACCTGGTCGTATATACAAAGATTTTAGCCGGCATTACTAAATATACTTTTGTGATTTGACATTTTGTGTCTCTAGAATGCGGCCAAAAAAATAGTCTGTAGTAAAAGTCTATAGAAAAGTAAAAAAATATTCACAAAGAAATATGTATTATAATTTAAAGATATTTTTAAAAAGGCTTCCCAAATCAATACAATTGAAATTTGTTGGCAAAAAAATTATCTGAAAGGCAAAGCACTCCTCCAAAATCCCATTTGGCGGCTGTTCAATTTTTGTGAGCATTTTAAACAAGATGATTATGTGAATTTTGATTTTTTTGAGGCCATGGCAAAAGCCATTTCGAGTGTGTTCAACTAGAGGTATTACGGAAATAGCTGGCCAGCTCAAAAAGATGCACGTTTCTTGTGTGTACGTATAGTACGTATAGTTATACATAGATACGTACATTTTGAAGATCTGCTTTGGGCAATTTGTAGTCTATGTTAGTAGGTATACGCCCCATCTGAAACCCTGAAAGCCCCGTCGTACAATTGGCTGGGTCAAGGTCTCGTCTTATATGAAAGTATCGTTCGACGTGTTTATGTCTCGGGTCTGGGGTCTGATTGGAGCCAGAAAATAACATTGAAGCATGCAAAAAGTTCATTAATTTGTCTTGTTTCCGTAAAATGTTCCTCTTTGTAAGCTGCAACAATGATCCGACTCTGTGATGAAGTAAACACATGTAGCATCCCTCTGTGATGGAGTTTTCCAAGACAGAGCAAACCAGGGATCGTAAAAGTTATACGACTTTTGAGTCAGTCCATGAAAAACTAAATAAACATTGGGAAACAGTTTTCACGACTTTGTTCTTGATTTCTATGAAGAAATGTTTGTCTTTTGTGGGTCTTTCCAAGTACAGTTTCCATCTTAAACTTTCAAAAGGTTAAAATCTTAAGATTATAACAAATTTAAATGCAAATTCGAACGCCAATTATCATAATGATCTGATTAGAAGTCCACCGTTCTCAAAGCCCTTAACTGGTTTACTCCAAACACAACCTTTTTCAGCCACTCGATTGAGCCATCGTTATTGAACCTGTTGCCTCGTGGCCCGATTGGGATTTCATTCATCCAAAATAGAAACCCCCAAATCCCACGAAACACCAGCTTACGCAAAAGCCTTCAACAGTTTCGCGTAATTATGCAAATTTTTGTGTTGCTTTATCCAAAGCCCTAACTAAACGCTACAAATTAACCAAGCCTCATAATCTGACAAATAATTTTCATAAATTTAAATAGATCTTTGCCACCTGCTTGTTAGGTTTCCCAGAGGGCTTATGAAACACCAACCAGACCAACGCACATATCGGAGCAATTAAAAATCGATTTACATGCATGTTTGTATGTTGTTTTTTGAATCAAAAGTGTTCCCTCGCCCTCTGATGTCTGATGTTTGAGGTTTTGGGTGAAAATTAATGACTTCCAGTGAAAGTAGTTTTGTATAACAAAACCCAGCGGCGGCGGTGGCTGCTTAGAGTGTAAACCAATAGGTAAGAAACCATGGGACAGGCCATGCCCACCACTGGCCAAGATCTTAAATGCCCCAGCCACCAGTGGAGAGGTTGTTGGCCCCCCGTTCCGAGAGTTTGTTGAAAATGAAAGCGAAGAGTTTCTGTTTGTTGTTGTGGCGGCATGTGTGTTTTTTCCTTTTAAATATGCAAAATATTTTTCTTTCATGGGGCCACGCAGAATTTTTATTTTCATATGAAATTACAGCAAGCGGGTAAATGGCAGCCAAATTACAAAAAAAATATAATGTTTGGGCCTGACCGCTTTCAAAAATTGCTTTTCGCTTTCATGCTCGGCTAGAGTTTGGCGTTGAATGGAGTAAAGTATATATATATTTTTTGTTGAACTAAAATCTATACAGAAAGAACCATAGTTGCATAACCCTGCCACAAGTCTATACATTTTTTTTCGGGGGCTTCTTAAGTGAAAAATGAACAAAAAATATGCATAATTTATTAGCCAGAAAGTGGTATGTTGGCCGAGCGCACTTCCTGGTTGATACTCCCTTCAGATATTCACTCACGCAAGGCGCATGCCACTGCTGTGATGCACAATGGGATTGTGTTGCAACATCAACAACATCACGCACTCGTCATTAGCCCTGTCTGGGGTAAGCTGCCACAAGTTGCACTCCCCCGTTTAGGGATCGCCGCAAATGCAACACGTGCTCTGCATAAACAATAATAACCTGGGCTGGACTAGAACCGGGCTTTCCCTGCATTTTCCACTTTTCCAGCTGACCGACTCCAACTCTTTCACCCTGTCATTGACCTCCAGGCGGGGATCCTGACACCAGAAATTAGTATAGATTATGCATGCTCGAGAGGCGGCCACAAAAAGACAGAGACATTCGTTTGTTTGGGCCATTTCGAATGAATTAGATGTGGTATTACACGGAGAACAATAAAGACTCCAAACTTAAGAGAATGGAATGCCAAGCGTAGAAGTTCCACCTTCTTTTCTCTCTCTGTTGGCAACCACTTGTTTCTGACAGCCTTTCAGCCTCAAAACTTCAGCTTTGGCCAAGAAATTTCTTAATTTCTGGCCGGCTCTGTGGCTTTTTTGCATAATGTATGTGATAAGCTTGGGGGATTTCTGCTCTGACACAGATACCTCGCAGGTATTTCAACTTTGCAAACGGATGTTGCAGATACTTAAAACGGTCTATGGTCTATGAATAACTTGAGAAGACAAATCCCTTAGGAATCGCTGGCTATATCTGTTCGCTTTGAAGCCTGTATCTGTAAAAAAAAATCAGATTAAAGTCATTAAACTCGCAATTAAAATTTAAATACGCAACACGTCGAGTATTTCTCATAATGAGCAACATTTTGCGGTTCATTAACTTCTCGTTGCCCAGCTGCCAAATAAGAATTACTCGAATGAGATTTTATTAGATGGAGGGCAGCATCGAGGGCAATGAAACCGGCTTTCCAAGGTTACTCCGAGTACTTCTCTCAGGTGATTTTCCGCTCCCCAGAAGTGTGACCCACATTGCATCATACTCTCCATTCTTCTGGCTGGCTCCTCTGGCGTATATTTAGCAAAACGTCCATCTAAAATTAGATGGAACTCACTTCACCCACTTTGCGAGTGCACTTTAGTGCCAGTCTCGGCGACCAAATCTTCCGCATAGCACACTGCCAGTTCGCTTTTCCAAGCTGTCCAAATATTTTCCCTACCTTGCTGCCGTAGATGATTGCATTAGTAAGCCTTCGCCGCTCGATCTGAATCATTCGGACATGTTTATATGACACAAGTGGAACGATTTCGATCAGTACTATAAGGGGGTTCTATTTTCGGCGAGCATTTATAACCATAAGTTGGTGGCATTTCCCCACCCCGGCTCCTGCCTGCTTCGGGTGCATGACATTAATGAGGTTGTTAATCGGCCGACAGATTCAAAAACAAAAGTTGACACATGCCAGCCTTTTCTTCTTCCCTGGAAAAATCCAGAGGAGGTGGAGTCTGGGCCTTCACCTGGCCGCCTAGCCACTTAATTGAATTGTGTATTTTCGGCCTTAATTAAATAGCCGCTGGCAGGGAAAGAGGAAAGAGGTCGTTGCCTTCGTAATACACTTTTAATGAATCTACCCAATCTATGGTAGAGGAATCAATTTAGTTTCAATTTTCTTTGTTTACCCAAGCCCTAAGCTGGGAGCCCTGAGAGGCGCCCTCGGGGATGGCGATCCCTCTCGCCCATGTAAACGCTTCTCTCGTTGGCCGGTTCCCCCACCCCAACCCACCCTATGCGCCAAGTTCTATAGCCGCTAGGGAGCTTCGGGTTGGAGCTTTTTTGTAGTGCCGCCTGCTGGCGCGATCGAATCGATCTTGACGGAAAGTTTTCCTTTGCCCCATAATCAGTCTAGAAAGCGCGCGTGTACGGATCGGATCGAATCAGAACGGATTGCATTCAGTTTCGGTTTATCCTATAGTCATTTTTGCGAAAATACCCCCAGCTCGCAGTTCCCAGTGTGTACTTCTAACGCCTGTTTTATTTATAAGTTTTTTTTCAAGCATTTCTGCCTATACTTTTTTGGGGATTTGCCATTTGGGATTGGGGAATCTGAACGATGCGATACGATGCCCAACCAGTTCATTCCGTTTTTTTTGCAGCTGGAGTTTCGTATGCTTATTTATAGTTTCCCCGGAGATACAATCGCAATCGTTTGATATGTGTGTTTCTATTGTGCTTTGTCGGCGGCTTACGCCATAGTACGCACTGCGTATGAGTGATGTGTGTATATACCTATGATTTTTCTTACTTTTTACTGGCACATTGCCCGACATTACGCAGCTGTTTAGAACCCCATAGATTCCCCACAGCAAAATTTCCCATGTAATATAGTCCAAATCAAAATTATAGTTTGACTCTAAACAGTGTGATTCACAATCTGGCTAAAGATTTCTGACAAACTGTAGCAGTTTTCGGGGTGAGATGTTGCATCAATTCATAAATCAATGCTGACAAGTGCCGGAATGGTGACCACAACACGACATGTGTTCTGGGAGTCTGATGAAACTCTCGTCACAAAAAGTTCTTAAATATTTTACGAGACTTTGAAAGGCGTCTGGAGGAATGGCATTTTAATGCCCAAGTATCGCCCTTAAAGGTTTCCAGATGGATGGTATTACTAGGCAATGCTTCAAGTGATCCGGATCACAGATGTCCAGAATCCATATCGAATGTCAATCGACACCATCATAACATCATTACAATTATGATTGTTTATTTTCTGGGCTATAGCTTTAGCCTATAGTGTAGCCATTCGGGATCTCTTCTCTCCCATCATCTTTAGATATTTTGGATGGCGTCAGCGGCGGAAATGATGCGTCCAGATCCCACAGATGCCGCCTGCTGCAGAGCTTTTTCTGTAAACAAAAATACATTCCCCTCGAAAGACCAAAAAATAAACGAATTTCACACGCAATTCAGTTTGTTATTTCGGCCCCAGGCCTTCTTCTCTTTTTTAAAATTGAAATGAAATAATGAAAATTAAATAAATTAATTCAATTGGCAAGTGGGAATGCGTCAGATTAGATTAAATAGTTTCCTAGGACTGGGACTCATGAGCAAATATGCTTCATGACTTCCATGAATTCGCAACCTCATATCATACATTATTTATAAACCAAACTGATAAGATTGTTATCTAGAAACTCTCGGAAAAGCTCCTAAGTGCTCAACAAAACATCTAATTGCAAAATAAAGAGCAGCTTCCGCTCTAATTCTACATACGTTTGGCGTGGGAGCTTCATGCAAATTCTACAAAAAACTGTAGAAACTGTCAGAGGTCTCTTGGCGAATCTTAGATAACTTAGAGGGGGGAAGCAACGACCCTGATACCCTGGCTATCTCCAGTTGTCATGTAAATGTAAGCGACGTGAGGTCGTAAACCATAAAAACCTCTCGCGAGCTTATCGTATGGCCTTTGAGGCAAGTTAACTGGCTATACACTGAGAGAATACGGTGAAAATAAATTGAGAAAGTTAAATCCCAATTAAGATATTTTAAATTTTAGAATTTTATTCTATTTTTTGTGAGAATGGAGAGCTTTAGACAGACTCCAGATAGACTCTTTTAAAAATGATAGATATAGGTATAGTCAGA
The DNA here is from genome assembly GCF_030179905.1 of Drosophila bipectinata. NCBI lineage: Eukaryota > Metazoa > Arthropoda > Insecta > Diptera > Drosophilidae > Drosophila > Drosophila bipectinata. The sequence goes on along the minus strand of NC_091738.1, from coordinate 14,749,240 downwards.
TATATAGTTGTTGACATATTTTTCCGTGTATGATATCTTATCAGAGCTTCGGCACTGGCAAACAAAAGCCCATTATGTCAACCCATTCATTTATCGCGAATGCCATTTGAGCAAAATAAACTAATCTATGCCCTTCCCTCGATCTATTTGCAGACTGTTCAGACCACTTGGCGGCCCCAGTTGCCGCTGCCCCGGGAGCTCCAGCTAGCCGATGATCGGAACAGCGCCGACGACAACGACTCGAAGGTGATCGCCACCACGACCACCACAGCGGACATCCATCACCCGAACCACCACCACACATCGACGCACCACCACAACAACGAGGAGGAGGAGGAGAGCATGGACCGGCTGAGGGGAAATCACAGCATTGGAGGCTCCTCGCAACAGCTCTCCGGCAAACAGAAATGGTCCTTCGGGCGGCTCTTCCGTAAGAAAAAGGAGGCGGAGAGTGCCTCGTCCAGTGAGGAGGATCGCAAGGCGGGTTTCGTGCCTTCGCAGCGTCAGAGTTCCAGCAGCAAGCCCAAGTCCAAGCACGGAAAAGGATCGCGGGCGTCCGGACGATTCGATCACATTGTGGCGTCGCCCCAGCAGGAGCAAGCACCACCCCATCCGCCGCACCCAGTCGACAACGAGTTCTTCCTGCCCGTAGAGGCTATTCCGCCTGAGCCCTACTACCAGAACCAGCCTGGCTACTATCAAAGGTCCAGCAACTCCCTGGACAGAAGGATGTTGCTGCAACAGCCGCCCACCTACCAGGGGAATGGCTTCCAGCAGCACAAGTCCCGGTCGGTGCAGCGAGGTCCCAAGGTGCCGGGGCACTCCAGCGAGGAGGAGCTGATATCCCTGAACTCCTCCACATTCTCCAAGTACCGCAGCGATGAGAGCATCCATCTGGGACCCGCCGGGCCAGGACAGAGTCGTCGCAGTAGAGCGGCGAGAAACGAGCGATACTACAAGCGGCTGTCCCGCGACGGGGAGCAGAGTCACGGGGGGGTTCCGGCGAACGTTAATCCGCAGCCCCGCTACAAAACCCAACCGCTCCCGCTGTCCATCTACCAGCCGACGAACCACACCGGCGGGTATGTCCAGTGGCAGCCACACCAGCAGCCACAGCCCCAGAAGAGCCTCCAGAACACGATGCAGAGCGACGGCAAGCGTAGCATCAGCTACGACAGTCACATCCACTTGCAAAACATGGGCGGGAGGATGCAAAGCAAGCCCCTGCCGCCGCCACCACCTCCTCGCGATCCACTGCGGAGGGTCCATGTATCTGGCTCCGGCCAAATGGGCTCCAGCTCCGGAGACCTACGGCCCGTGTCCTACGCCTTCGACCAGGGCGGCCGCTGCGTGTCCGACGACCGGATCTGGCAGCCACCGCACTACCAGTCGGTGCACTCGCTGAACTCCCAGCCCACCTCCTCGATCGCCAGTGCCCCGCCAGTGAGCCAGCCGCAGCAGCCCCACCACCGAAGATTCATCACGCGATCGGAGAGGAACGCCCAACCCGGAAAGCAGTCGCTTCCGAATGGCATTGACTTCCACTACGTGGCCGACGCGACTCCCCGCTCCCGGAAACCCATTCACATGATGGACTCTGCCGGCAGGGCTGGCGGAGCAGGCACGCCGCCCTCCAGTGGCATCCTGAGGACGTCCAAGAGTGGCCTGCCCACGCCCCAGCCTTCTTCCCAGCCCCCGCTGGCCAAGCCCCGATCGATTTCCAGCTCCCGGCTGAGCGAGCTTCGCACCTACCCAATGCCCATGTACTCCGAGGTACAGAAGCCCAAGAGGAGTGCTCCGCCGATGGACCACTCCGACAACATTGTGTGCGGCAGCCTGCACATCAAGCCCAGCCAGGATTGTGGCAGTCAGAACTACGTTGAGATCCGCCACCGGGACGTGCAGAAGACCAACTCCATGCCGCACCACTACCAGAACCGCCGCTCCGGAGAGGATCTGCCCAACAAGTACGAGGAGTACGTGGCCGAGAAGCGGGAGCAGCACCAGCAGGCCCCGGCCCAAGTCTACCCGGAACGCAAGCAGAGCAACGCCAGTGTGAATGCTCCGCCACTGTTCTTCCCACGGAAGAAGCCCGCCAACCTGGAGGAGGCCATCAACGAACTGGAGGCCATCTACAAGTCTTTGGGTCTCTCGGAGCCGCCCGAACCGAAACCAGAGCCAAAGGTGGAGGCCGTTCCCAAGATCCGAGTGCCCACGCCCAGTGAGTTCGAGAAGTTCGCACTGGCCCATGCGGATGACTACGATGAGGAGGACTCCCCCACTGGAGAGCCCGATCCCGTCCGCGACGATGTGGCCTTCAGGAACCTGCAGCTGGCCAACCTCCAGCACCGCTCCTCGGAACGGCAGCCGCCTTTTGGCATCCCAGTGGGTCCCATTGTGCCGGCCCCGCAGTCCGACTACCTTCACGTGGAGCCGGTACGGACGCGCAAGAAGAGTGGTTCCCCGGACATCGTAAAGGACGACCTGGCAGTCCGAGCCCTGCGCAAGGACACGCCGGGCCACAAGGCCAGCATCGTATACCCCATGCAGAAAAAGCAGCGGGCCACCAGGACCCAGTCGGCCAACATATACAACCTGATCCACAGAGACGCGGCGAAGCCCTCGGGAGGAGACCTCAGCAGCTACATGGAGCTGTCGCGAAGCCTCGAGAGATCCGGCAGCATGTCCAACCTGCAGGGAGAGGCGGCCGGTGAGCCCAATGATGTACCGGCCACTCTGGACCTCCTGCGCAAGCTGAAGGCCCAGGACGAAGAGCTGGACTTGGCCAGGAAGCACCACCCAATACCCTTTAGACATCCAAGCCAGGGCGGAGCTATCGCCCAGCTCCCGGAGCGGCTCACCAAGGAAGAGGCCTCCAAGGTGGCCCCTGTGCCGGCGCCCAGGAAGAACGTCACTCCGGAACCCATGCTGGACGACGCCCTGACCAAGATTGCCCATGATGCCCAGGCCAGCAGCATCAAGCTCAGCCAGGAGCTCAGTGAGCTGCGCAAGGAGGCTTTGATAACGGCGGCCAGGCCCAAGCTGAATCCCGAGCAGCAGCGACTGGAGGAGGAGCTCCAGGAGATAGAGGCCGTGTCCGAGGCGGCCAAGCGATGCGGTCAGATGCTGTTAGAGACCCTGCCCGACGCCGACCCGGAGGATCGGGAGGCGGAGCAGCCGCCCCAGCGGAAGCTGCACAAGGAGGGCAAGCTCATCCGGGCCATCGACGAGGTGTCCGAAGCAGCCAACGCCGTTTGCGAGAAGATCCTCAAGGATATAGTGACCACCGAGCCACCGGTGGTGGTGCACGAGGCACTGCAGGTGAAGCAAACAACCAAGACCGGAGCCGGCGGGGAGCAGCTGGTAATGCCGCATCTTATCAAGAAACTGGACCCCATACAGTCGGATAAGATCGAGCACATTGCCCGGCGCTGCATGCGGCAGTTGAGCGAGCTGGCCGCCAACCCAGACTACGACAACTTGTCCAACTGTAATATGAGCAACAGCATCCACGCCAATGCAGCGGGTGACGCCACTCTCGTTTGTCCCGTTCCAGAGCCCCGGGCCGCGAACCAGACGCTCGAGGAGATCGACAAGATAATGCAGGAGTGCGAGCGTCAGGCCAAGGTTAGCAGTGCGGGATCCGGTTCCGGATCGGGATCGGGATCTGCCTCTCACCCCAGTACGGACGACCAGCGAACCACCGCTCCCAGCATGACCAGCGGCAGTGGCTGCGGGAGCTTCCCACCCAATGTGAGCACCACCGCCAGCTCGTTCAGCTCGAGCAGCGATTGCCTGGCGAAGTCGTCGAGTCCCTCGCGCGCCAGCCGCCCGCTCTCCTCGAGCATCACCTCCTTCAATCCGTACTCCTCGAGCGACTACATCAAGTCACAGAGCAGCGACTGCCATGCACCCAGCACAGATCCGATCAAGACCTTCAGCACCACCTCGTACGAGGTGCAGTCCACACCGCAGAGCACCACAATCAGCACCAACTCCATGAGCACCAGCCTGAATCCGAACCAGAGCAGTACGATCAGTAGCACCACTAATCTCGGTCAGGAATCAAATTGCACGGGGGTCACATCTGCCACCACCTCGGGCTCACCACCACCGCTGCAGCTAACACCGGTGGGCGAGCGGAGGGGCAGGAGCCGGCACGATAGGGGTGCCTCCTGCTCCTCTGCCACCTCATCGCCGTCGCAGTACAACTCCAGTGAGGAGCTGGCCGCCATCTTTGGCATCGAGGAGCACCCGAAGCAGCCGCGTCACAGGCTACCGTCGAATCCCACAGGTAACGGAGATGACCCCAGCGCCAGCGATGCCCCGAGTTCCGACGCCACTGCCACTGCCTCTGCCAATGCCAATGCCACTTCTACTAATCCCGCCCAGCTCGAACCGGCTAATAGCGCTACTAATCCCGTTCTGAATGCCCCACTTGATGTTACTACTAGCTCCACCACCTCAGTTACCCATCCAACCGCTAACGATAATGCTAGTACCTGTAGTAGTCATAGTTATAAGCTAGAGACGATCCCGGAGCACGATGACCTGGAGGAACTGGGCGACCACGCCGATTCCACGCCCAAACTCTCGCCCAACTTCAACCGGATATATGCCAGCAAAATCCGCATAGTCATGGACCGGGATGAGGAGGACGGTGGAGCTTCGAACGCAGCCCTCACCCAGTTCGACTCGCTGAGCTCCCTGGAGGAGACCTCGTCCAATCCGGACTCGGGCAACGTCAGCCTAACGGACTATCCCCTTGCCAGCCACGCGAATGCCTCCATCGAGCTGCAGACCACCTACAACAGCCGCTTCGAGGTCAGGGAGCACTACGTGTCCGAGGTCTCGATCAGCGCCTCGGAGTCCACGGATGAGGAGCGCACGGACACGGAGTGCTTCGGCAGCCGGGAGGCCCTGAGGGAGGAGGACTTTCCACCCCTGCCCACTGAAGCGGAGCTGGAGGAGAGTCTGAGGGAGGACTTGCAACCTGAGAGCAGCCAGGAAACGGACATGGGTTCAGAAGTCAGTGAAGGGGCGGGGGAACAGGAGCTCGGACTGGACGGCACTGTTAGTCTGAGTAGGGAGGTGTACAACCTGACGACGGAAGCACTGCAGGTGACGAACCGGGACGAGGTGGACAGTAGGTATGGGGAGAGCGCCTGCGAGGAGCTGACTGACGAAGCCGAGATTGCTAGCTTGCTGGAGGCCTCCTTCGACGAATTGGACGAACTGGAACTGTGCCAGGAATCTAGCCAACTGGCCATTAGGGAGGAGGAGGCATCAGATCTCGACGAGAGCGACTCAAGCCGGCCCCTCCATCGTCGCAAGAGCGTCGTCTACGAGACCCCACAGCTTAATCTGAGCATTTCGGAAGTGAAGCTGAAGGGGGAGGAGGAACTGGCAGGAGAAGCGCAACCGGAACTGGAACCCCTTGAGGAAGCCAACCAATTGGAGGACACTTCAGCACGTAACGAGCAGGGCGGGTCAGAAGATGGCACACATCAGCGCAGAGGACTTCCGGCCCGAGAGGACGAGCAACCGACCACCAGCTCCAAGGCGCTGTCGGTATTCGGCGAGGAGCGAACTGTGGCACCTGCGGTGGTTGGTGGTGCAGCCCGCGGCGATTGGACCACTCTCGAGCACGTATTTGTCGCCTGCACCGTGGGCCTGGTTTCCCCCAACGACCTGCTCACTCTGTGCCTGATCGTAATTGGCGTGATTATCATTATTGCAATTGCGCTGGCCTGATGAGGAGAGTGGATTGCGGCTCCTCCAGATTGATGTTGCTGTTAGCCAGTGTTTGTTGTTTTTGCGGAGAAAATGCTCGAGGGGAGGGAGCGGCGGGAGAACTACTCTTACCGCCACCAAGTGCACTTGAATATTTCCATTTTGCGTAATTAGTCTTAGGACATGGATATTGTGTAATTTATTATTTAGTTTAGCTGTATGCTTTCCACGAACCAAAAGTATTTTCCAACTCTATGTTAAGTGCAACAATTTTTTTCTTAAATGTGAACCAAAACATTTCGAACCCACTGTGCAATTCATCCAACATCCAAAAATATGCGAATTACTTAACTCAGTTTTCTTGTTTTCACTCACTCCCCAACTATTAATTACTTGATTACTTAATTAATTGTTAATTTGACTGCAACTTGTGCCAATGATTTTTATTACGTTTACCTAATTACGCGCTAATCATTAATCAACTTAATATTTAATCATAATCCACGATATGTACTATCCCTAATTGTTAAGCACCGATTGCGAAAATGCGACAAAATTCCACAACGAATTAAACAACTTGACGAGTCTACTAATCAGAATATATATTTTCTAAAATTTCTCTGTGTACTTTCAGCTCAAAAGTTTAATAGTTTAAGTTTGTCAGCGAACACTTATCTTACGTAGCATTCATATTATTTCGCTATAATTTAATGTTAATATTATTTGGCAGACAAATGGATCCCCGAAGTCATCAAGCGAATAAAACACATTAATAAAATGTTATTTCAAAACAATCCAGTTTTCAATGTTTTATTTTTAGTTTATCTCATTTACGCTGTAGTTGTAGTTGTTTTTGCTTTTTGTGTTTTTTTTTTTTTTTTTTATTTAAAATTTAGTTTCCAAAATCTTAACACTAACAATTCCCCACTTAGTTTCCCTTTTTTTACTAACGTGTTTTTGGAAAATAAATAAAAATCCGGATATTAAAGACAAAAATTAATTATGGTTGTTGTTGCTTGCTTAAAATGCCGTCTTACTTTTAATATATATATGTTTTAAAATATTTAACCATTTTTAGAAAATAATATTTGGGAGAAAGGTGTATTGGCTTTGGGTTTGTGTCTACGCTAAAAGCTATTCGCCTTGCTCCGAGCGCCACCTATGAGTGAAGGTTTCAAGAGCTGTGGGCATTTCAAAGACTTTATTAATTAAATTGTTTTCTTGAAGATAGTTTATATAAACATCAAGTATTAACTTACCAAAAGCAAACAAAGATTTGAGGTAAACCTTAAAAACTTTTCTTACTTGAAACTTTGTTCAAAGGACCGTGTATATTTGCTTTTCTTCTGGAATCTGTTTACAAATTGTCTGTCTCGTCAGGTCACCGACTGTTTGCCAAGTTGTAACCCCTCGGATGTTTTATTTGTTGTTTTTTCACCAAATAGAAAAAGAAGAAGCTCTCAGCTGAGAATCGTCTTGCGGCAATAAGAACAACAAAAAAGGGAAAGTCGTGGCCTCATAATAGGACCCATTCAAGGAGCTGTTCAAACTTTTCCCACCGCTCCTTCTTCGGGTTCATGTTGTGGCATAAAAAGGACATTCAACTGCAGGTCGGTCGTCCTGCTTTCAGACCTGGGTTGGCTTATTGTTTTATGCTCCGTGTTCGTCCTTTGCAGAAAGGACGTTAGCCTTTTTTTCCTAATTATATTTTCTTCTAATTTTTTAATTTTTTGTTTGGAAAGGTATTTACCTTGCTCCTATTTTTGAATTATTGGTTTGTCGAGGTTCCTGGCCGAGTTCTGAAAGTATGAAGCCACAAAGGGTTCCCCAGAGTTCATTCACCTTGATGAAGCAGAACCGGAGCATTGCTCTCGTTCACACACTGGGGCACACCAGGCTAAATAGCAATAAAAATGTCAACCGGCTCTAATTTGTTTTTTGTCTACGCCAGGACTTGGCCAACACGACTCGCTTGGCTGCCAGCCCCAAGGACCTCAAAATGTAGAAAGGCTTCCAAGCCATAAATAAACCAAACCGCACAAAGTGTTCGGGTTTGTGTGTCTGTGTGTGGGAAGTTCCTTTTCTCATAGCTCCCCCTATTCCCCCTATCACTGAAATAATCATAACTCACTTAACCCCATTAAATGTGCCAGGGAAGCCCACCCGGCGTATGAGCGACATTCACTTGACACCACCCCCTGGAGTCAAAAGGGGCGTGTCCAAGAGGGCGCTCCGAGTCGGTGACGCTTCATTGAGAACCTTTTGTGGCCGCCCTAGTTGATAACTACTATCAAGCCCACGGTGAGGCAAGGGCTCCCCTCTTTAGCATTACTCATACGCCGCATGGTACGCCACGATATTTGTCTCATTTTGTTTGTGATTAAGCCTAATATTACCTATTCACTAGACCTAGAAGATTTCAATCAGACTTTTTCCAGTTGTCGAGCATTCTGCGGTCTCGATTGCCAGTCTAGTTGGAGCATGTGGTCAGTAGTGGCTTTGGCGCTACTGTTGCGTGGATTATTGTGGTTACATTTGGCGGAGCCCCTCGCCCTCTCTGCCCTTTAGGACTCCCCTATTCCCCTTGCAATCTGATCGAATGGGGGCAGGCCACAAATTTTGCTACCCGAGGCCGCGGAGAGGGGTCACCTCTTTCGGGCCAAGTGACTTGTTCAATTCGGTGGGACTGCAGTTAGAGAGGGCATCGTGCGGATTCCCAGAGAGAGAGAGCTGCCTGGACATCGTCCTTGCCACTGCGCAGGTACAAACAAAATACTTCGCCTCGATGGGAGACATTTGAGTCCAACGGCGAATTCAAAATACTTGAAGCCCTGTTGAAAACTAAACATAAAATAACTTAAATAATCAGATTATACTTTTTAAGATATCATAGTCAAATAAATTATTAAAGAATATGTCAGGATGGTCAAATTTTCAGGCTTCAGAAAAATTAACAAAAAATGGATAACAAACGATTGGTTATAGATTTTAACGAAAGGTGACGGAGAATTGATCTAGATATCATTTAAGGATCTTATCCTTTGGATTGGATAAGGATTGGATAAAAATTTGCCAAGATATGGAAATCTTTTGGGGACTTAATGGGCCCTCGCTTGGATATTAAAATTTTCAAAGAAGTCCCATCCGAAAACTAATAATAAATCTTAAAAAATATAAAATCTTAGATTTTAATGGAGATAGATAGAGAATCGATCTACCAATAGATAGAGCTATTCCTCAGTAAGATTGACCAAGTTATGGACATCCTTTAGGGCTATACATTCGAGACAGAGCCTTTCCCTAAATTGCAACGTTTTTTACAAAATTCCCTCCAGAAAATTGACTAGTTTTTTCCAAGTGTTATCCTAAAAGATTGGAACACGTACTCTCTCGGTCGTGTGTAAAAACCGGCTATAAAATCAGCTGTTCGGATGCTCAGGACCTGTCTGTGGTTGTTGTTGCTGTTGGGGCAAGTTACTGCCACTCCTCTCCAGCCGAGGCAGTAATTGCCTCTGCCGAGTCGTGACGAAAACCCGTCCATAGCCTTGTTGCCTGCCACCGTTTTGAATCTCAGTTTGCGCTGAGTTCTCCACCAAGTCGGAAGTTGCCGCGGCAGAGTGCGAGTGTGGTACCTTGGAGTACTGACTTTACGTAAATCTACGGCCCACCCTCGGGGGAAAACCCCAAAAAAAGTGATTAGTGAAAACAAGAAAACCTTTTCAAAGTAAAATAAAACTGTGGAAGAATATTCAAAGAACTTAAAACGGTTCGTTGATTTAAAGTTCGATATTTGTTCATAAATATATGGTACATGTACCAAGTGGCATGTACATAGGCGAATATTAATATATAAGATACTATATGTATATGTGGGAGTGAATGCACGTGTTGGCTTCAGGTGAAACATTCTGGTCAGCAACAGTTAATCGAAATTTTCCGAAATGTACAGCCAACTGTTTGAAGTTTTCCTTCCTTCCTTGGAGCACAAAACATATTTTGTGGATTTTCCGCTTTTGCTCGCTCTGTGTCATTGATTGGTCTCTCTGCTCTGGATAATTTTAGCAATTCATTTCACTTAATGCTTAGTTCATGTATTTCATGGCCGAAACCACGCCACGCCACCGTACGCCGCCCCCATTCCAGCCTTTCACGCCTTTGTCCTGCTGCGACTGTCTGACATGTGTTTGCCGATTTTCATTGTCGTGGGGCGTTGAACCCGGTTGACTTTCCCGCACCCACCCACGATTTTCCACGCATTTTGGGGCTCAAGTTTACTTCTGCAATGTTTCCTCTTGGAGTGCAGGGGTTTCCTTTCTTGACAGCCTTTTGAGGCAGCTCTGGCAAGTCATTGTGTGGCTAAGGACTTGTTATATATGGTTCATACTTTATACTTTTAAAGACGTTGTTAATTCCCTTCTAATTAGGGCTTCTTCTGTAATCTTAGGCTTCTTCTAACCCTTGCCACCTACAGAGTTTCTGTCGGTTGCTCCAAGCTCCCATACCTACATATATATTTTGGCCATCTTGGGTCTTTAACGTTCACCGTTCCGCCTTTGTGTATCCTTCAGATACTCGAGTGATTCAACATAATTATGTTTCATCGTCGGCTGGCAGATGTGGCTTTAAATCGTATTATAACGGGTATTTGAGACACGTATGCACGAAGTGCCAGTTAATGCCAAAAAGTATTTCAACAGTCATTCGAAGGTGGCAGAAAATTGCCAACTGATTGTTTCTCCAGTTGCCTCATCCTCAGTGTTGCCGACAAACCTTTTTTTTTTGGTATCTTTAGTACTGATTGCCAAACCACGCTTCATAATATCATCAAAGAGTCTTGAATAAATATTGAGAATAATAGGAAACCTTTGACCAAATATTTTGACATTGCAAGAAGCTTCTAGCTTAACTTAGCAGTCTTCGGGCTGAAATTTCAATTTTAATTTAAGGCAAAAAATCAAAAAATATGTATTTATAAAAACTTTTGGACTTGAGACTCAGTTCCACTTGTCGTATTCGATTTGATTGCACCACACAACCGTACACGCCCCCAGAAGGTACACAAACGTTTCGTTCACGCCCACCTTTACACGCACCTTTACACAGAAATTTGTATTTTGGTAACATTGAAACCGGGCCCAAATAGTTTGGCGACGAGGGTCGGTGGTATCAGGAAGCTAGCTAGCGTTGTCATCGCCGAAAGAGGTAAGCTCCTGAAAAGTCCATGAGTGCGTGTCGGTTCCTTTGAAAGGGGTATGAGCCCTGCATAATTCAACATTCCTGGGTCAGACGGCTCACAAAGTTAATCATTGCCACCCACCCAAAATGACACTGAAAAGTTTCCATGGCGTCCCACTAATTTGCATTTTTGTGTCAAGTATAGATAGCAAAGGGATCCCATAACAACATTAATGGCGAGTCATTAGTTTAAAATAAAGTCGTAACTTAGTAGAGGTTTTTTTTTTGGAAAAGGTTTAGTTACTATATACTTGAATAAGACCTGCTTAATCTGCAATATGCTTCATTTAATATTTTACTGCTCGGGATGGGATCGGGAGTGAAATATTATACGACCTTCCCGTTTAGTCGATCATCCATTCAGGCGCCAGTAACCCAAGTCCTTGGCTGGGATTTTATGGAGTCTGTCCGACTCTAGACGATGTCACGTGATTTTTCGGAACTCGTAAAAAGGGTCTTTAATTAAAACGTCCAATTCCCTAGCTGGGGACCATCGAGGGCGAGGGTGAGGCGATATTAAGTCGTAAAACCAGGCAAGCAAACAGGCATAAACAATACGGAACAAACAAAGGCTAAAACGCAAACAAATGGCAATTGAAATGTTTGCAAATAAAAACTCAAATAAAATGTGAGCACAGCAAAGCGAAACCTGAATGAAACTATCTTCCAAGTCGAGTAGTTTTTTGTTTGAATTTTCACGGAGAACCAACCACCCAACCCCGACTCCCATTTAGAGTCTCGTCCCAACCAACCAACCCATGCGCTTGTTTAAAACTTTAGTTTAATTTTGCCTGCTGTCTGGCAAATTAATTAGTTAATTATGCTTTGTCGCTACATTTTCGGGGCACGTGCCACAAAGCCCGCGACGTGACTTCATCATTTTTGCAACACTTTGTTGTCTTGTGTTGTGGAGGCAACATTTTGTGTGTTTCGCCTATTAACATGCAATGATTTGTGAATTATTATTCGACAATATAACTTAACTTTCCTTTTTTTTTTATCTCCTTACAGGTGAGTCTCGAAAACTGAAAACATTGATATTACCAAAGGACTGTTCTTGGGCTTTCGGGTGAGTTGAAGATATTCTATCGAGAGGGGTCCCTGTCTCATTATCTCAACAACTATGATTGAAGTTGCATCTACTTCTATTCCTCCTTTGTATCTTGCCATTTGAAAGGCAACCTCATCTTAAACTTTTTCTGCTGCATCCATTAAACTTGGTCCTCATCGTCAGTCATCGAGACAACTCCACTAGCCTCCCATATATACATACTATAGTAGCTCCCGCCTGCACAAACAGGGAAATATCGGAGCTAAAAAAATGGAATAAAAGCCTTCCAATAAAAGCAAGCATTTGCAGGTTAAATCCAGAAAGTGCAGCATTCTGCAGTTCTTTATCGTTTTTACCTTCTTTTTTTTATATTTGTTGGTACTTGTTTCAGAGCGTTCCTACGCAATAAATATTTTCGTGTTCTCGCCGAGAAGGATCCATGAAGTGGGTCTGCATTTATATACATATTTAAGCACTTCTGCTAATGGCATTGAACTTGGTACGGTTCTGTTTGATTTGATTTGGTCTGGTCCACTCTGATCTATTGGACTGGTTGGACTTGGGTGCGGATGAAGAAGAGCGCTCGGGGTTTTGCCATTTGGAGCAGACGCGATACGAAACGGTTCATTAAGCAATTTTCTATGGCATTTCCGTGCTTTGCGAGCTTTTCATCATAATTACGCCGGAGATCATGATCAATTCTTGGGCATTGCAATGCTTATAACGGCACCTGCATTTCCAACTTTCCCCCAACACCCCAACACACCCCACACTCAATGTAGAAAATGGCGAATTCTTCACCGCCAGACCGATTCTGTTCGGTCTGTTCCTCCATTCCGGCTTGAGTCATTAAGGTCGGTCTCGGCGACTGATATGAGCCAGATGTGCGAAATTATAAGAAATCGGTGTGAATGGGTGGTGGGCAATGACAGTGGTCAGTCGGGCATAGGAAGTACATGTAGTGTTTTTAGTAAAATTCATGTTATAATAGATTTCCTTTACGATATGATGGTTCTTGTAGGATGTACATATGTATGTATCTATGTGGAATATAATCAACGAGAAGAGATCCCTAGACATCATCTTTCTAATGCTATTTAGGGGTAACACAATGATGGACATTAGGTGGGAAAGTCTACAATGGATCTACATAGGACTTCCTTTTTATAGGGGCTCTTATCATATTCATACATATACATATGTGCATATATCCCCCCTATAGCTATTAGAGGAAAATAAATTATGCAGGTTTATGTAAGGTGGTATTATCCTACAACAAACCAAATTTCATTTAGATTAAATAAGAACCTTTTAAGTTATAAACTAAAGACTTAAAAACTATCTGGTATTTTTCCATCTTCGGTTTTCTATATAGACCTACATATGTATTTATAATCCCCAAGATCTATGCCTTAGTGGGTTAAATAGTTACTATCAAACAAAGACCCAAATTTGACGATTCTTCTTAGCTCCCGATTCTTCCAATAATCTCTTTTCGAAGAGGCCCTTTCCCTTTCCAGCAATTGCTGTAACTGTTGTTGCTGGTTCTTTTCGCTTTTTTCCCCCCAGACTTGCTTGCTCATTGCACTCCGAGGCCCCACTCTCCAGCCCCCACCCACGCTTTTGTACTCCACTCGGTCTCGGGCTATCTGTAGACCCGATCATACGATCGTTCCATCGTTTCTCTGGCCGATGGTGGTGCTGATGGTGGTGGTGGTGCCGGTGCCGGTGTTGTTTTGGCGCAACAGCAACTTCCAACTCTGGCTTTTTCCAGTCAGAGTTTCGATCGCCCCACCGTCGGTTCGTCGGCTTTCCGCACTTTCGTAGCCGTTGCAGTTGTAGAATTGGTTCCGCCTCTGCTCCACTCGGTTCTGGCGGTGAGAGAGTTTGGTTTTTTTTGTGAGTTTGTTGTTCTGTTTGGAGCCCTGCTTGGAGCTCTGGTTGGAGCTCTGTGCGCCGTAAACAAGTTTAGCAATGCGTTTCAAATCTGCGCCGATTGTTTCGTTTATTGTCATGCTCGATTTGTTCGCGTAGAGTTTCTGCGGCCAACTGTCGAAATACAACCACCAACCTGAAATTGCAAGGGAAATTGGAACTCTGAAAAGTCTATACTATATATGTAGAACCCCCTGACTTACGTAAGTAAACAGAAAATGCGCGACACAATTATCAAAATTATTTACAATTTATAAACAATAATATTGATATACTGATATTACTGATAGTCGAGTGTGGAATCTTTATTTTGGGAAGCTCTGCCTCTCAAAAGCCGGTCATCAAACCGGAGGAGAGATAGTTCGTGTTTCACTCTCTAACTGTAAAATAAAAGTTCCAATCATCGGATATACACTTGACCGATAAACCCCCGAACGAGAGACTAACTAAGCCCTCGCCAGACACTCTTTCGCTTCGTCTACTTAGCATATTTGTTATTTTTAGCCCTGGGGGCTTATCGTTGTTGATTTTATTTTTAGAATGCGGCTGCTTTTAATTTAAATGGACACATTCTTCATGTGCGTTTCATTCCAGCCTTATTGCGCGAATTTGTTATAATTTAATTCAGTGCTCAGCGCGCGTAGAACTTATGGGCTTTATAGAGGCTATATAATACCGAGTAAGAGATGGGAAAGGGAGGAACATAATCACCTGCTGCTGTTGCTGGTGCTGGTCTGGGATTTGATTGTTGTTGCGCTCTGGTTGGGGACATTTGTTTTTTTGTTTTTTGATTTTTTGTATTTTTTTTTATTTCTACTTGGAGCATTGAGGCGTGCGTTTTGTTTGCACGCCCCATTGTTGTTGCTTACATGGCCATTGTTGCATATGGGTTTGTTTTTGTTGTTGCCATGGCAATGCCAACTTTCAAATGCATTTAGCCGATTGGAGTTGGTCGGAAAGTTCGGTTACGGTTCGATTTTATGATTAAAAATCCAAAAAAGTAGATTGAAGAATGGCATATAGGATATAGGTATTTATTTTCAGTACTCGGTACCCATAACCTTCATAGTCTTCCAAGTAATACCAAGTGGAGCTCATTAATTAGAAAATATGATTCCCCTTAAGGGTTCTCCTTCAAGAAACTACGCGACCTTTTACCTTCTTTGCTCTCGCCATGGCCAAAACCCAAGTGTCTGGTTACCATTTGCAGCCATAAAGGTCAGCTGTTGTACTCGGGGTTATCTTTCTCGGCGACCTCCCAACTTCATCTCCGTGCTTTCATTGCCAAGACAACGGGGCGTATGGAGGAGGACTTCTCCCTTTGTTTGATGACGAAAATTTATTCGTTTTTGTTCTTAAGGTTTCGCTTCATAAATCTCATTCTTCAGAATTTGTTTGGTTTCTCCACCCACTCTAAGGTCTTAATTGCGGAATTTTCCGTACCAAAGTTACGATGATTTATAAAAATTTGTTTTTCGTGATTTATAAGACAACGTGGCGTATGAGCAATGTTCTAGAAGAAGGCAATGTCCTTAGACGACTCATTGATTAAATTTGATTGCTTCAAAGGCAATCTATAAAATGGGACTCTGGTACTCTAGAGTATAGAACAGGATCGATAAATCCGTAAATAGCATTTACAAAACGCGCGACTTTTCAACGTCACTGAATGGATGTAATCCTCCCCCTCGGAAGGCCGTCACTTCGGCGAGTGTGTCTTCCTTCCGCTGCCAGTTGCCTTCCCCCCACGCGTTTCCTGTCAGCTGTCAACTGAATTGACTGACGAAAGCCGTCCCCCACCCAATGTCCTTGCACTGAGCATTATTTTTGGGCTACAATCTAAATAATTTTGATAATTGTAGTACTATTGTTTTTCAGGCTTTACAAAGGTCTATGTGTTTTGTTCGCCAAGTGCGGCCTTTGGGCGACTGACTGTCAATAATAATAATCCCAACACAGAGCCCTAGGGCTGTCAAAGTAAACAAACAAAATAAATGTGGCCGAGTGCGGGGGTTAAATGTGTCATAGGCACTTTTGGGCCCATTGAGGACTGCCTTGTGTCAGGTGTCATCGTAGATGGGTGCACTCATCCGTGGCAACACCAGCCAAAAATGAGCTTTTGTCAATGTGGCATCCGGAGATAACTTCTCCCAAAAATACAATAAATACTTTTGAGCTTGGCTTGCCCTCTGTGGCCTCGTCCTTTGTCCTATTTTTGACAGCTCCTTGCCAGGGACTGGGAAAAAAGCCAAAGGGTATCGGTTCGTTAATGAGCTTCTGACTGACAGTTGAGTGAAAAGGGGTTCCGAATAGCAAATTGATGGACATTTATGGTGGCGACGAGCTCTATGATGACAGAATAAAGTCACCAGGATGCCCAGGCATTTGAAATCGTCGTAAAATTTGGCTTTAAAGCTCTGCGGCTCTCAGGCACTTAGCAGTAATTGAATTCCGCAGTTGCACTTTCCCCGATGGCACATTTCTACTGCCCTGCCGAAACTATTTGGCACACTAAGCCCCTGAGCCACGCCCCCAAAGTGCATAACTTACATATTGCATTCCGGAAAACTTTGGCACAGTTGGCTGAGGAACTTTCAACACAAGTGGCCTGATACACTGTGACTTCTTAGGATTCTTGGGGAGTGTAGTTCGTTAAGAGACTACTGATCTTCCAATCTTAATAATTCAAACAACAAGCCCCTATTAGCTTCTTCACGAACCAAATAGTTCATAAATCTTAGACTTGAAATATCTTCATCTGTCTGCTTTACTTCGATTATGTCACGGCTTGTTAATTAATTAATAAACAGTCCCTTTCCCAGCCACACCATCCTCAAGTTGGCTTGTCTTTCGATCCATTCCATGGTGCTATGGTGCATTTGCATTCAAATTTCCACTCACTCTTACTCAGGCATAACCAAATGAAAATGCAACTTGAATTTGCATTTCTGTTGGCTCTTCGACGCTCTGATATTGTTTTTGTGGCCACTTTGGTTGCATAAGCGCCTGGTTTGATGTCAGATTTGTGTTTTAACGCTTCGTAATTGGACAATTTCCATATAAATTCGATTTTATTGATCAATCAATTATGCGTTGGGCTCATAGGAAAGTGTCGAATTCGCACTCTTTCGTGGGAAAGTCTTCGAGAGGAAGTGGCTGACTGCAAAGTGACGGGATCATTAAACCCAATTATCATAGCATTTAGCATCGCTCTAAATGGCATTTAGCATTTGCAAACAATTAAAGTTGGCTTTCGCCATTTGCGAGCATTTCCCCCAGGTGATGGCTTCGATGGCCACAGATTCCTCTCACATTCGACTAACTTGGCTAGCTGCCAATAGGATTCTATTATTTCCAGGCTTACCTTCTTGTCATCACGAAATGCACTTTATGCCACCTTCAAGGGCCACGTAATTTGCAACGTGCACTGACGCTGAAAAATTCAATTGAAAAGCTCGGAAAACGCCCAGAAAGTGAAAATAAAGAAAACAAATACAAGGCACAATAATGGTAATATAAACAATACAAAAAACGGCAAACTTGACCCCAATACTCGAAGGTATACACTCGAGGAGAAGGCAGAAAGTAACAAAAGCTTGTTAGATAAGTCCCAACCGCCCAACTTCATGGATAAACAAAGTGATCCAATAATGACATCATTATTTGTCCGATTAGTCACTTCGAGGGGCGTTGAATGTGAAGTGCGATTTGATGGGACAGTCTGAATTCCCTCCAAATTATAGAACAGTTTTCCAAAGTCTGTCTGGGATTTATTATTATTCAGCAATTCAGCGCTTTGGCTTTTGCAATAAACAGCCGCCCACAAAATAGTTTAATCCCTCAACTTGCAAAAAAAAGACCAGAGTTTGTTTCCGGCGCCCACAACTGAAATACATCAACAAAAAAAAAAGTGTTTACCCGCTTTACGCCATAATCGCTCACCAGAGACCACGTATAATATTGAAATGTTGCTGCCTTTTGCTTCAAAAGTCAGCTATGTTCGTCATCAGCACCGTCAGAGTGCTATCAGCACCGCAATTCTTATCTCCTCAAAGCACACACGACAGCAGTTCATAGGAAAATAATTAAAATATTCTATATTCGAAGGGAAAAATATTTTCTAGCAAGCTTTAAAATTGCAAGAAATCCCCTTCTGAATCTATATATCCTGTAGCTTGTGCCACTCTCTCGAGGCATGTGCTTGAAATTAAACATAATTTAATTGTGATTAAATGGCATTGCATTGATCAAGTTATTTCTTTAGTTTCCTCCAGCTAAGAGGAGGGGGCTATGGCTCTTCCACTATGGCTAATTTACTTTTCCAGTTGGTGCTTTGTGGCGTGTCTGCGAGCTGTCGCTTTGTGTCGTTTTAAGTGCACCTCGTATGTACTGACAAGCTCGTAGCTCGTTCTTGTTCTGGCTTAATTGTCGGAGGTAATTGCGCCGCCAAAGTGCGAACAATGACGGTCTAGAAGTGCCTATTGGAGTCCTCAGAGCCCCTAGTCTTCTTCCGTCAAGACACAGCCCGAAAGTAGCTCAGAGTGTTCTGCCTGTGTTGTGGCATCCTGTCGCTGCCTGCCAGCCTGATAACGCCTTTTAAACTGGTTAAATGGGCGTAACAAATATTGACATGCTTTTTAAGCCGCCATGGCCACCGCCTCACTCCCCCTGGCGGCAGGTAAAAGTAGGTTAGTTGGCTGGTGACAGGTGTGAGTACGGGCACTGCCGGCTAATCCACTTTCATTGCTAAATAATGCGTTCTGTGGCTGCACCACTAAATGTTCTGCGCTCTTGTACGACGGGGGGATAGTGGGTGTGCCACCCCCGACACTCAACTATGCGAGGGGGCGAAGCCAGTGATGGATGAAAAGGTCGATAAACCGAAAGACAAACACTTTTATGGTTTGTTTGGTTGCTCTGGCTGGTCTATGGTGGTCTTGGCTACCCCCTAAGTATATCCTCAGTTGGCCGACGAAATAGTTCTATAGTGTAACTTAATTTGGAGGGATCTCTCATCCGCCAAAAACTTTATTTCATCCTCCCACGCTGCCAGTTTCTTTATTCAATTTGCAAAGTGTTGCCGCGTCTATCTACCCTGCTGATAGGGACAGTGACATCACTTGGGGATCATGCATTATTCAGTTATGCAGGCGCATCAATCATACGCCACGTATCCTGCATATTAATAACCCAATTATTGACATAAATAATGCAAAAAATCTGCCGACTGTCACTCGCGTCGGAGTATCTCATGAATCTGACAGACTGGCTGAGCTTTGGCGCGGGTGGAGTAATCACTGAATTAAATATTAATTAAATGGCCAGTCGGGTGCCTCCTAAGAGGGCTTACAATGTGGTCCAAATTCAATAAAATACAGCTCTCCATTTGCCGAAAGCCGACCTATTAGTCTGCGTTTATTTTTAGTATCTACGTGTTGTGGCGCGGTGTGCACTCATTACGGAAGCGAAGGGGCAAGAACCTGAGCCGCTAGAGTGGGCAGGCAGCGCAATCAGAGGTCTAACGAGCACAATAAAAACACACGACTACGGTGTACGAGTACTGGTACGAGTTCAATTCAAAACACAATCTCCCGCACTTAATAATTTCAATTCATAAATCAAGATGCAACCGATGCTAGGTGGCGCTTTCTGGTTTCAATTTGTCTCGTTAAGTGGCAGGAAGTTATCGCTGTTTTTTGCTTTCTATATCTCGATATGTATCTTTCTCCCCCACAAGCCGCCGCCGACACCCACGGCGGAAGTGTTTGTTTTGTTTTCGCCAAAACTCAATTAGCTAGAAAAGCTTTATCTCCTAGATTGACACTGACAATGGGAACAGAAACAGCAACAGAAACAGAGACCCCGGCTGACCCCAAGGCACGTGCCTGAACTACGATTCCCGCTCGAGGAGTCTCGCCTTGGCCTGCCAACGAAATTGATATAATAATCATAATAATTGTGGAAATCCTCGAGACGAGTCGAGGGAAGTTGCCCTCGCTTACATGCAAATGTTTTCGGGGAATGGAGGGAGGGTCTCGGAGGTCAGAGTTCAAGCACAACGCCGCTTGACATTTTCCATATGCCACAGAACACGCACAAAGGCTGGCGAACAAAAGCTGCCTCAGAACCTGGGTGGCACAGGTGGAAAAAAAAATAGTTCCCCATAAACAATAAATAAAAGTCGTTCTTTAAAATTAAAAAATTAAAATACCCTTAAATTTATAAATAGTAGTATCGTTTTTTTCTCTGTACAAAGCATATATTTGGGGATTTTTTGGCTCACAGCTTTAAAATATTAAGTATACGCCCAGTTGGCCGCAAACAGGTTGCCAGAATGCCAGTTGGTAGTTGGTAGTTGGCATCCCCCTCCTCCTCCTCCTCTACCGGGCCAATTATGGCACGCACTCATTAGTGTTCGGCATTGCATTCCTCCCCCCGTGCCGCCCCATCCCCTCCCGCATTTACCGTTGTCCAACCTCATAAACCAGATAATGCCGAAGCCGCAATGCTGTTCTGTTTCTTTTTCAGCTTCTGGCCTGGCTTTGGCTTTGGCTCTAGATCTGGCTCTCCTGCCGTTTAATGAGCTTTGTTTCTGGTTGTTGTTGGCTGGTTTTTGCGCGTCATGTGGAGCATTCGACGCCATCCATTTCCTCCCCAGGTTTCCTGAGCGACCTCTGGCTGAGACTGCTACAGTGGCACGTGCCACATAGAGACTCGGAATTTGCATCAAAGATGTAGCATTTTCTATGCAATTCCATCGATGGATAACCCCTTCAGTAACCCCGATAGTTCAAGTCTTAAACAACAACTTCTTTCGATTTCCATCGTTTCTACTGTGCAGCATCTTTCTGCGGAGGAATCGATCTGTGCCACCGCTCCTTGCCACTCAACACACAGCTCTCCACTGGCACAGCATCTGTGCCCCCGCAGCTTGCAAGTCTTTCACGCCTTGTGGCAGTTGGCGCTGCAGCACGTTTTCCGTTTTGTTTTGGCTATTTTGTTTTGATTTTGCTTCTTCTGCCCGAGCGAGCACACACACGGGCGGAGTCGAGTATCTCACAGATACGCCAGCCGCCACACAGATACACACCAATACAGAGCCAGTGCGCCGCAGCCGCAAGCAGCTTGTTCGTTTTGTTTTAGTTCCCCTGCTTCGCCGAGGCGGGTCGAGTCGAGTGTGTAGTCTCTTTGAAAGATAAAGAATGAAAAGCCAGCCATGCCAGAGAACGGGGCGCTGGGTTCTAGATACTTTTGTCTAGCGCTTGCCGCTCAGTCGCAAAAACGTTTAGCGCCGAGACGGACGACGTGACGACGTCGTTGACGACGAGAAACCGTTTGGGAAATTACAAAAAAAAATCTGAAAAAAAAGAAAAACTAAGAAACTGAAAAGCGGGGAGCTGCAACGACAAACCGACAACTCGAGGCAACTGTGGAACAACAGAAGACGACTCGTCGAGTGTCGCTCTTCACGTTGCAAAGTTGACGCGAGTGAAAAGCGCTTTTCTATTTTCGCCTCAAGTGCAGCCTCTGCGGGTCTACACATAGTCGCCATAGTCGCTGCACAAATCCTACAAATAACAGACCCAAAAAACACAAAAATCCGTTTCGCTTTTCGAGCCACCAGGAGGGGGAAAATAAACACTTGACGCGTGTGTCTTACTTTCTAAAATAAAATACGAAAATCTGCAAGCAATCCACCCATTACCATCGGGGGGCCAATTTTAGCCAGGCCTTTGTCTAGACTGCAGTGCGCTAGTTGGACCTCATCTTCGGCTGAGAATGCTGGCCATCAAGGAGTGCCTGATCCGGGAGGGGGTCCTCAACCTGGACGCCCCGGACAAATGCCGGCAGTATCAGCTGCACGGTACCAGGAGCAGTGGCAGTATCTTGGATATGTCCCGGTATCGCAGTTAGTATCGCAATCTACGCATTTCGGGTAGAGAGATAGCGGGTATCTGTGAGATACCCCAGAGGGTAACAGGTGCCAATCAGTGTACGGGTGTACTAGTGGGTGGCTTGGGCATTCCCCATTAAGTAAATGAAAAGTCGGTTGATAATTCCAAAGGGATCTACTTCAAAAGTACCTAAATACTACACTAACTACTATTGATTTCAAGAATAATAAAAGTGAATCATTTTTCAATCATAGCAAGTTTAAAAGTAGGCAGTTACTGGACAAAGCTATCGAATTCAAACCCTTGAGTTCCACTTTTATTGCAATTCGTTATTTTTAAACGATGGCGTCGCCAGTTA
Source organism: Drosophila bipectinata (assembly GCF_030179905.1). Taxonomy (NCBI): domain Eukaryota; kingdom Metazoa; phylum Arthropoda; class Insecta; order Diptera; family Drosophilidae; genus Drosophila; species Drosophila bipectinata. The sequence goes on along the minus strand of NC_091738.1, from coordinate 14,727,033 downwards.
TCTGCACGATTTCCCCTATATATGCGCCTTTTCCACCGGATTGTCGTCTAATAACTGTTAATGATTTGTATTGCCATTGTTTACCATCAAATGGTCGCTGGGGACCCGGCTCCGGAGTATTGTCTTTCGTTATTGTCGATATTTCCAAACTATCCGAACAGCACCTGGCGATAGAGACACCTCGACATCGACCCTTTATTGTCTGGCAGATCGTTTGTTTTAATGCTTTTTATTTTATTTATACATTTATTTTTTTACAAGAGCCCCCCAACCCGGACCCAGAAAGATTATGTCATTTGTCTACGAAGCTGAGGGCTTTGTTTTTGTACCACTTGTTTTATTGTCTGTGGTGGACAAGGCCCTCTAATCTATTGATTCTCTTAGGCCTGCGACCCGGTGTATAGCTTTAAAAGGGTTAAGTTCTGCCAAGAGGCCAGCTTATAAAGCTGTTTCCAATCAGAGGTCATTTGTACACACGACCTGTTATAAAAGAGTTTAAGTTTGGAGCAAGCGGATTAATGCTGATGGCCATCAATAAAATAATTTACGTCCAGGGAATTATTCTTTATTTGGCTTGGTTTAACTTGAGTGATTTATGAGATGGGCACTTTCTATGGGGTATTTGCCTGTCATCCCAAACGGTTTACTTTATAGAGTACTAAACTGCAATGTTATGACTTTATTTTACGAGGTCAAGGTTTACTTCAGAGAGGCAATTGGGTTGGAGCCTCGTAAAGGCCCTGAAAGATACCTCAACCTATCCTCCTCTCGAGAATCTGATTCCCACTCATCCCACGCTTAAGAATCGGTATCGGATGAACTTTATTTAACCCAATTTCCTGCCAGGCACCCACACACACATCCATCCATCAACAGATTCCCAGGCCTTTACCCAAGATTCTCCTCAGAACTGACCAGTTTATGGGCAGTTTCGATAAGAGGTTGGTTTTCTGGCTGTTGATAATTAAATGTGTGTTTATTGCATAAAAAAAGCTGGGCCACTAGTGGAGGGGCACTTCAACGTGGGCAGTTTGCCCTTGCATTTAAAAATAATCCGAGACGACGTTGCAACATTGCTGCCTGCCTGCCCCTCCCGGCACTCTTGCCTTGTTGCTGTTGCAAACTGTGAAAAATTCACAGTTCTTACCAATATTGATTTAACTTTTGGTTTTTCCATCTCTGCCACTTTTTGTCCAGTGTGTTCTTTTTCTGCTTCTGACTGGGATTGCCTTGACAGTGCATATGAATTGGCGGCAGTGCAGCAAGTTGAAGCCTTGTCCCTGCCCCAACCCACCTTATTAATTATGCAACCTGGGACTGCGGCACTCGAAGACGCAAGACCCCAGTCCCAAGACCCAATCGATCAATCAGCCTGGCTGCCACACACAGAAGCAGAAGCGTTCGGTAATTCAACGCAACGAAGCCGCAAAAATGTTGACAGCAGTTTGTATTTGTGGCCTGTTGCCTGCCTGCCGCCTGCTGCCTTCTGCCGTAATTGTTATTGTCCCCCAATGCGGTTTAGTTACACCAACTCCAGCGTAATAATTAGGCATAGTTTTATCTCCTTCCCGGAAAGGAAACCTCTGCGCCCCGACCAGGCTGGGATATAGTTCGTTTGCAAATCGCTTTTCTCGAATAACCCACAAGGCGGCATATTGCCAACGACTTGCTGGCTTATTTATTTTCTGGTTTGGATTTTGGCATCCAACTTGGCCAATATATGTTGGAGAATCCCACGCTGGCACTTTGCCTTGCAAGATTTTCGTTTGTTTACGGCCAGATTTAGACATTGCGTAAATGCATTCGGAAATATAATATTTTCCGTGCAGTTTCGGATGAAAACAAATTGTGGCCGGCACACGTTTCTTGCTACGTTCCCCACAGCCTTATAGAGTTTTGTTCATTCAACTCTTTCTCGGCCATTGTCATTGTTACCAAAATATACTGTTTATAAATTGTATATCTTGTTATAAATTGTTGTTTTTAAGCCGCCAAGACAAAAGACTTTGTTGTCGGGCGAATATTTTCTTGAAATTGTATTTTTGCTTTAAGAATATATCCGGCATACGGCACAATTTCCATACATTGGCAATTTTTTATCCGATCTTTAAGCGAAATACCTTAAATGATTTGTAGAATAATTATCTATCATTCTGCGTTTAGCCCCTTATTCCTTAATTTCCACCCAATGAGGGCTATAAAGTGGTTCTTCGAATTTTTTAAGGATTTCATCCAGAAAAATGGAAAAAAAATATTTTGTTCTCAGGTTTTGCTGCAGATTTATGGAGAATCGATCTACAAGTCGTTTAAGATATTCCGCATAGGAATCGGATAAACATTGCCAAAGATATAGACTTCGCTAGGGGCCATATAGTGGGTGGACCCACTTTTGAGGATTTTTGAAGGGGACCATCAGCAAAATTTGACAAAAAATTTAAAAAATATTTTGTTCTCAGATTTTGATGCAGTATTTGGAGAATCGATCTACAAATCGTTTAAGATATTCCGCATAGGAATCGGATAAACATTGCCAAAGATATAGAATTTGCTAGGGGCCATATAGTGGGTGGCCCCACTTTTGAGGATTTTTGAAGGGGACCCTCAGCAAAATTTGACAAAAAATGTAAAAAATATTTTGTTCTCAGATTTTGATGCAGATTTACGGAGAATCGATCTAGGAATCGTTTAAGGTATTCCGCATAAGAATCGGATGAATATTACCAAAGATACAGCCTTCAATATGGGCCATATAATGGATGGACCCACTTTTGAGGATTTTTGAAGGGGACCCTCCACAAAATTTGACAAAAAATGTACAAAATATTTTGTTCTCAGATTTTGATGCAGATTTACGGAGAATCGATCTACAAATCGTTTAAGGTATTCCGCTAAGGAATCGGATGGATATTGTCAAAGATATAGCCTTCACTAGGGGCTCTATGGATTTTTGTTCCAAATGGATGATGATGTTCCGGACTTGACCTATTCCTTTAGGTCTTGTGAGGAATTTCAGTGAACTCTATAGAAAACAGATGATGCCTCCTGACATTTGCGGTTCCCTAAAAATAGGGAACACGTGCTTCCCGCCCACAATCCTAAAACAGACTCTTACTGATTTCTCTACAATCGCCAATTGCAATGCGCTGTGCACTTGACGTTGCCGGCCAGTCACTGCTCAGGTGACATCGATAAAAATTTAGATTCGCTTTAAAGAATTCATCAGCAGAGCAACCACAGGAAAATAAAAATAAAGATCAAAATGCCGAGGCAGTGGCGCTTGGCAACGTTTTTCTCTTTTAATTGTTGTGTTGGCTGGCCGTGGGAGGTGACCTCAAAAGGGGGAACCAGTCAACCAGCCCTTCAGCCGCAGATTGGAAGGCATGAGAGGGAGGTTCTTAAAATTAAAACTGACGAATGCCCACACACTAGTTGCTCCATTAATTCAATTATACTTTATGTTTAGGAATTTTTTTCAGCGAAAAACTTGTTCCTAATTACGGGCAGTGTTTTCCTTTCCGCCGATCTCTGAATTGTACTTGCTTTTTCGATATTTGCCGAGACCGACTGATAAGATACACAATTCGATTGCGGCTCTGGACTGAGTCTGTTTGCGTCTTGAAAAGTGCTAACTGTTCCAATATTTGAATTTCACTGGGCATTCGTAATTGCTGGACAAATATCTGAAAGATCCAGCTCTCCCTGTGTATCTGTTAATTGTATTTGAATAATATTTTTTCTTCTCCGGCTGCTGCTGGCTTGTCATAATAAATTGAAACAGCAAAAAAAATCTTTACCAGATCTTCAGCGTTTGTTCGGCATTTGGTTATTTATTTTATTTTTATTCGCCGAGTGCCAATTCATGAAATTCCACATCGACTTTCGACTTTTTCGACTGGGAATGTGCGCAGCATCTGTCAAATGGGGATTACTTTTTCGCAATAAAAATTACATTTCCCTCGGTTGCTGTAAGGAAATGCCTAACCAACAGATCTTCCTCTCAAGTGCTGCCCCTATATGTGATTAATTAGGCCCTCGTGTGCCGTGCGCTTCCCCCCCTTTTTTTTTTTTTTGCCCAACAGCATAACTAATCGCTTATGCCCTGGCAGTCGTCAAATGAGATTTGTTTTTGCACAGTCAGAGCCAAAAGTCCGTAGCCCAAAAAAGCGAAAATGCACTCATTGCCAGAGCAGATGCTTGGCTATAAAAAGCAGGCAACCCTCACCTCACCTTGACACGATTGTGGGTGTTTCGGGTGCCTCGGATGGGATGAGGGTCTGGGGTGGCTGTAGAGCATGCAATATATTAATCCGAGTGCTCAGGTGCAATTTAATTGCTGCCAAGATTTGCTTTTTACGCGCCAAGTGCGGCGTGGAAAAAGTGAATTAGAAAAGCAAGCATTAGTTGAAGGAACATGGGGGACTGCGCACTGGCAGAAATATGATAGAAACAAGTAATTTATTATTTCCAAGACTCTGCTCTTTCATTTCTCAGTGTAGAGAAAAGGGGGAACATCTTGGGGGACCAAGTTAAAACGCCATTAGGGGAAACGAACTAACATTACTTTTCATTTAGCCGCACTCTCACTCTTGCCTTTTATTTTTATTTCATTTGCAGAAACCATCGCGGCCTCTAGTGACTTGTCCACAGCACCTGCCACTGCCAAATCCAGCTGCCAGCCGAGTCAGCTGAAGAAACAGAAACAAGAACTACCACAACCGGAACAGCAACAGAGCCACTCGGAGGATTCCGGTTCGCAGAAGCCATCCTACCGAGGCCAGCATCCCCACTTCCACCACCACACGACCCCCGCCTACTACACGGATCTTCAGCTGAGGATCCACACGCCGAATGCTTCGGACGTGGGGGCTCTGAACGAGAACTACCGGAGTGTCTACAGTACGCCCAGCACCCAGCTGGTGGAGGAGCGCTCCTTTCCCAAAAGTTCCAAGGCCACAGTCGCCCCGCCGCCCATCAATAGCAGTCCCCCGGCCCCTACACAGGCTCGTGGCGCATTTTTTCGTGGCGACTCTGCGTGCAGCGACAGTCATACGAGACGCCGGGGCCTCTATCCGCGGACCGGCAGCGAGGGACGCTGCTTCAGATTCTCGCAGGCATCTGTGAGCCCTACCAAAGGTGAAGTAGTCAGCACCACAATCACCGGCAGTAACACTCCCCTTGCATCCACCACCACCACCACCACAAGCATCAACAGTAGTTGTGACCCCGTAGAACCGGCTAGTCCTCCTCCAGTAGTTAGCAATCCTCCCAGTGGATCTGGAAGGAACAGTCGACACAAGCAGCGCTTCCACAGCCGATCCCGGCGAGCCGTGCGGGTGCGCAGTGAGTCTCGTCCGATCAGTGCCCTGTACGACATAATATGCAAGGAGAGGAACCTGGACGTGGGAGCCAGCAACAGCAGCAGCAGCAGCAGCAACGAGCAGGATCCAGCAGACCTGAACCATCAGAGCCCGCCGAAGCAGCCCCCTAACTCCACAACCGACAAGCTGGCGACCTTTTGGCCTCTGCACCATCACTACCTCAATCCTCCCCCGATGAGCAGCAGCAACCTGGCCAGCAGCGGCAGTCCCACTTCCAACACCAAGCAGCCCAGCCAGAAGCCCATCCAGAAGCCTAGCCACGATGGGAATGCCAGGAGCGGAAGCAGCAGCTGCGAAGAGGGCTCCGCCCACGCCCTACACTCTAGTCGCAAGGTCACCAACCTGAGCGCCAAGGCCAAGTCGCTGCCACCCTCGGAGCTTGCCTCGGGGGTGGTGTGCATAGCAGCAAGCTCATCCGAACAAGTGGGCGACAGGAACCCCAACCCGGCCCCACGCCTGGCCAAGAGCCTGGAGCCCTCGTCTGTGCGCACTGCCCCGCCTGCCTCCCAGGATGTCCTAAACTTCGACGCGGGTGCCCCAGTGAACACGGAGAGGTTGTTCGTGGAGCCACCCAACGTCCCCATGGCCGCCCTGCGACGGACCCTCTACGACGACCACTACGAGATTGAGGAGAACGACAGCACCACCGATCTGTGCGCCCTAGGAGCGCAGCTGACGAACGGTGGAGCAGCGAATGGCCTCCAGCACTCTGATCCCGAACATGAGCATGACCATCATCCACCTCATGAATCATTAGAGCCAGTAGAGCCAGTCGAACCTCTGCCCCAGTCTCATCATCATCAGGCCACGAACGCGCGCAGGTAAGCCAGCCATTCCACCGCATGACCTCCAACTAACATGTCCTGACCATCCCCATCAGTTGTAGCCAGCCAAGCCATCCCGATCCCTGCTGACATCTATCTGTATCTTTTATTTGTTGACCGTGCAATTAAGAGCCTAATTAGTCCGCTTTTCGCCCCTCGTTGGCACCGGTTAGGTGGTCATAATTACGACCAGGAGTTGGTTTAATATGCTGTTATCCTGGCTAATTTATATAATGGCTAATTGGACTTGATGAAACAGTGCAGTTAAGAGAAATAGGTTTTCGATTAGACTATGGATCCTATAGTCTGAAGGACTTATATTTCATGCTTAGGATATATCAGAGATTCTTGAAGCTTATATTGGTATTTCAAAAACGTTCATCATCCGATAACTAGTCTATTGACCTTAGCTGTACATGTTGGCTTTGATTGAAATTACGTCGAGGTCGTTGAGCTGATTATCACCTGGGGGTGGTGGGTATTGGGTTTCAAGAGGGAGAGAGTGCAAGGTGCGTGAAAGTGTTCGCCAGGGAACTGGGGCCGATTGTCCAGCCAGGCTGTAATGCGATTTCAGTTTATGAATAAGCTCTTCCCATTAAGCCACGCATAATCTGTTTAGGGTTGTCCCGACATAATCCTTGGCTTACAATCAAAACAAATTGCATGCATTGTGGCCACCTCTTTCTTGTACGGACGCATATGCTATCTTCACCCATATTGTTCGATGCGATGTTATACAATGGCCCGCGACTTGGCGGCTCTCTTTAAGCCAGGTCCCCAAACAAATCGAGATTCACAGGGCGGGGCTGGGGGCTTGTTAACAAACAAAATCCATGTATTGTGTTTGCTTTTATTTCTTTCTGTGCCTCTGGCTCTGGCTTAACGCTCTGGGGTGTTACGTGGTCCATTGTCTGGGGGTTGCTGCGCATGGGTCTCGAGATGGTCTGGAGATCTTCGGCAATCGCATCAATGCGTGGAGTGCAATTCGCAGCGGCACCCGGCGCAGTCGGGCCCCATCAATTATAATGCGATATATCACAGCGAATGGCACATTGACGCCGCTGTCTCCCGAATGTGACCCCCAACCTCTGGCCGAGACCCAAGAAACTCACCTGGCGTAGAAAGCACCTGTTTTAAGAGCCAAACCCGAAAACCGAAACCGAGTCGAGCGACAAGTTTTTCCAATAGGCTTTCGCTACAAAAATGCCTCATAATAGCGACACCAGCCACAACCTGGGCATAAAAGAAACGAAGCCCCAAAAAAATCGAGGAAAAGAGAAGCGACAGTTTTCTAAAAACCATTCAATGTAGAATCTGATGGAGACAAAATTTGAATGCGCGGCAATTAAGTGGGGAATTTGTCTAGCTTCGGCGGTGTCAACATCGTCATCCGATCACCTGCTGGTGTCCATTTAATAGCCGCTACCTCGCCGCCAGATCTGGTCTAGTCTGGCCTGGTCTGGCCCAGTTCCTAGTCCTGTTTTCGCTTTCCTTGCAGCTGTGCAGATTCCCAAAAAATACAAGAAAACATCTGAAAAGTCCACTAACTGGTTGCCAGACTGGCGCTCATCATCACTTTTCCTTTTCTAATGAGGTTTTCCATCGAGTTGGAAAGTTCTTCACCAAGTTTCTAGAAAGCTATGATATTAAAAACCAATATATAGTAATGATAATCTAATTAAGACTTAAGACAAGAAGAATGGGTCCATTGAAGGGGCTTAGCCTTTGGGATAATCAAGTCACGTTTCACTTAAAAAAAAATAAACGCCAGACTCTACTATTATTCGATTATAGGATAGTGTCTAAATTTCCAAATGGCATTCCCCCGGGTTAATCCCTTGACCTACTTCCTGGCACTCGGAATCCTGCTCACTCCCTCGGGCCTGCCATTTACGTCTTCTATTCCAAGGACGTTGCAGTATCTGCGTCGCTGGCATCTCGTCCCGAGCCATCATAAACAACACAAAGCAAAAAAGTGACATTGATATGTCGCGACATTTAAATGCTCAGCTACCTGACACAGCCTCTACTCGCCGGACGAACTGGCGGACAAACGGACGGACAGTCTGCGGAGAGTATCTCGCTTGATTGAATGTCTGCGGCAAGCTGCAAAATTCTTCACTCTGTCGCTAAACAGACACTAGATGCATTGTCGGAGACGAGGAAGTGTCTGCTAAATGGATATCATTTACATGCCAGACTGCCAGCCACATTTGGCAGCGCGGGAAGCTACCTGCGTTGACTCACTCTATGTCTCTGGCTCTGCGCATGCGTGCAATGTTGGTATCAACAGGCATCTATAACAATAAAAAACTTGTTACGCTTTGTGTTCTTTGACGGCCGGAGATAAAGCAAACGGCTCACGGACTGTGAGTTTTTGTATCTCATGCCTGCCGCCGAGATACCACCTCAGGCAGCGCAGCGCTCAGATACCGTCGCGCAGCTACCTGGCGCAAATGTGCGAATTTTTCGAGCTCTCTTCGGGGCTCTGAGTGATTTCGGTTCGCGTTGAGTGACTTTGTTGTTGGTTTTTGGTTTTCGGTTGCCTTTCCCTGCTCTGGCCGTCGATGCTGCTGCGCCGTTTTGTATCTGTATCCGTCAGATACCAGCAGCAGTACCAGTACCAGTAAGCGGCAAAACCCAAAACGCCAAAAAAAAAAAGAAGAACAAACGAGAAAAAGAGTCTCGACTCTGTGGGTTTCCTCTGTGTTTGCTGGATTGTGGCTCGGCAGTTGCCGAGCGTGTTTGCTGCCGTCTAGCCGTGCCGCATCTAGCGGAACTGTCGACTTTGTATCTCCGGATCGCAGATACCCGATTGACGATTTTATTGTGTTTTGTTTTGGTTCTTGTTCAGCCGTAGCAGTTGTTCAACATTTGCTGCCGCAGCAGTCGCGTTTTCCCCAGAAGAGTCCCCCGCCCCGCCCCGTGTAATTTAAAGCAGCTATGAAATGGATACAGCCAAGTAACAGTATCTAATCCACCATTCGCAGATTCATAACGCGCACCACCCGCTCCGCCAGTCGCCAGGGCTCCGCCGGCCACTCCCCGCCGCCACCGCTGTCGCGTTCCGCCGGCTACCGTAGCGACTCCTCCTACAGCTCCGCCTCGCCCTCGCACTCGCCCACCCGGAGGCGCAACAGGCTGGTCGCCACCGCCAGTGGAGATCCCCCCTCGTCGGCGAACGGCAACAGCTCTGCCTATGAGACGGCCGCCACAACTGTGATGACCCACGGCCCAGCCACACCTCCGCCCCCAGCCCACCACCAGAGACCTGCCCCACCAGCCGAAGTTCCTAGGGCTCCTCTGGCCGCCGAGCTCCAGCCAGAAGCCGTGGTACCCGCCGATATCTCAGGTGAGTTCCTCATAGAGCTTTGTGTTATTTGTGTTGCTTGTGTGTTTGTCTGTGTTGGCTGTGAGTCCTTGTTCGTCCTTGAGTGTTTATGTTCTTTTCCTGCATTGCATGCCCTAACCTTTAAAGGAGTAGAGTCCTTTGCGTCGATTCCCATATCAAACGATCGATTAATGCAATTAGATATGATGTTCCCACGGATCTATTGTTGCCTAGGCAGGTCCTCATTGTCGGAAAGGGCTAAAGGATTCCCCTTTCTATTCAGTAGTGTGTTTCTCCGATCGATTACCTTCCCTTCACCTCCTTGGCTTGAACATTACAAAATTCATTAATTCTTCTTGGCCGAAACTTTCCCAAAAACCGAAGAGTTTAGATTGCAGCAATTAGCCCGCCCCATACCGACTTAGCCCTGAATGAGCCCCCGAAGCCTGTCAACGTTTTCTGCAAATTAGTCTGCAGAAACCAAAAAAGAAAAAAAACTCCATCTTCGGAAGAGGTGAGCGGTACGAGGAGCCGAGTTGTTTTCCGTTTCTCTCGAACACTTAAAAGCAATTTAAACTAAATTAGATTTTTGTCGGCTTGCCAATCAAGCGAAAACGTTTTCTAGACAAATGTTAATTTAGCTGGGAGACCTTCGGCCGAAATCATTTGTATCAAATTGCAATTGAGCAACACAACAGACCGAAATCAGTTCCAAATGTTTTGACTTTAATGTTTCTTTCTTGAGACCTGTCAGAAGAGTCTAAGCCAGAGCCCCCGAAAACCCCAAAAATTATATAAAACAATTTGCGCAATTTTTATTCGCATTATGATCCATTGATACTTGGGAGCTGCCGTAACTCTCGGTGGAGTTTGTGCAAACCCTGCGTATAAATGAATAAAATTGTTTGTCATTAACCGAATCCGAGTCCGAAGAGAAACCCATCGAGACCCGGGACTTCACGCAACTTAGGCAAATGAAAGATGCCATAAAATTGCTAATAGATCCCAACAAAAAGACGGCTGTGCCCAATTTCCGTGTTTGTTTATCAGCCCGCCGCTTCCATTCATTGATCGGAATCGGGTTTATTATCGTGGACGTGGACGAGGGTTTCATAAATTTTTGACAGTATCTCTCTCTCTTATAACGGTCTGCCGGGGTCTTGAGAAAGCATAGATCTGCATATCGCTCGGCTGTCATGGGAAATCCTCTTCTCTGCTTAACCATAGAGGTTTGGTGGTCTTTCATACACTCCAAATAAACCAAAGTAGTTTGCCCCAAAGAACTGCGCTTTGAAAGAAAATATTATTAATTCATGATGATTCGATGATTGATCTCCCTGCCTGGGGTATCGATTTCATTTAAATTCCAATTTTTCATGCCAATTGTTGTCGGCCTTTGTGCCTCCATCCCCAGGTGGGATGGCATCGGTATATTGATTTCGGTATCCGCCAATTTGGCAACTTCTTGCCTCACTTTATGGGTCCATCGCTCGCCGCGAACTCTGCGCAGCGTTCAGTGATCTCTGACAGGCCAGAAGGCAATGAACGGACAGTTTACAGAGAAGATGCTGGCAGAGGGCTGATGACTTGGCCAAAAGTAAGCACTTCCCCGCCCATTTCTCTCTTTCTGGATTATGAAATCATTTTCGGTCTTACGTAACCGAGGTCAGAAGCAAATTCTTTCCAAATCATTACCTAGATGGGTATCCAGTTTACATTCAATAAGTAGTGGCTTTTGATTCCCACACTCGAGTACTCCATGGAGTCAACAATTTTGGTTGGTTTTTGAGCGAAATCTAATCGTGGGCCAATAATCTAATCGCTTTCTTTGTCAGCTCGAATAGCTCAATATAATGATGACACAAGCTAATTCATCATCGTTTAGACCCGCAGCCTAATGACCCGAGAGGCCTAATGCCTTTCTTTTGTCACAGAGCTTTCGCAATTGGATTTTATTTTCCCGTGTTTTCATTTTTGTCACCAGCAATCAATCTCCGCCAGCAACCACTAGCGGCCATTAGATTGCACCTGGGTTTCCCCTTAAGCTTCCCATATTTGCATTATGCAATCTCGAACCCCTTCACGCACAAACACACCAACAACAGCTACAGCAACACTAGCAACCGAAACCACAACAAGCTGCATTCATGTGCTTTAAAGTCTTACTATATCAACACGCATTTTCCATCCTCAACCAAACACAAACACCCAACTCATCAGCCACCACCAGCAGCAGCATTAGCAGCAGTCTCCGAAGAAAAGCAGACATCGTATCTGCCGCTAAATGCAGTATTAGTTGCACCTTCAACCTCAACAACAACTGCAACAGCAACAGCCACAGCCAGCGCCACTGCAACAACAACACTAACCAGCAGACAAAGCCAAGCCACGCCACGCCCATGCCGCCCCTAGCCAACGCCAACAAAGCGCCACTAATTGTGCTTAAAGCAGCCACACCAACCACAGCCGCATCACCATCCACTGGCGGTGCAGCAGCCACGTCCACCGCCAGCTCGCCGGCCAAGCGCCGCACGAATCCCCTGTCGCCGCTGCGTCTGGGCGGCCAGTCCGCCATTGCGCCTCCGCAGGCCTCTGCCAGTCCGCTCCTGAGCGGCGGCAGCTGCTCCTCCTCGAACTCCGCCACTTCCAACTCAATCGCGACCTCCACCTCGCCCCAGTCCTCGCCAGCGGTGCGCACCACCAAGGCGAGTCGACTGCGCGCGGCCGCTCTCGGTGAGTGTCCCTCAATCCTCCTGGTAGTCCCGCCCTCCGGTAGCTCAACCCTAGAGGTTTTTTGTGTGAATCCGTGTAGACTAACCCTCATTGGAAGAAGTAGATCTCTGTTCTTTCCATCCATCACTTCTTCACCCTCAATACCAGAGTTTCCCTCTTTTTTCTCCTCCTCGATAGATAAAAAGAAGGAAGAGGAGCAGCGCCAGCGCGTCAGTTCCCCAGCATCTCCGAGGACAGTTGGTAACGGAGGTGCACCCTCCTCGCTGGCCCAGCGACGACTAAGCAACTCGGAACTGTCCCCCAAGTCGGCGGGAGCCAGTGGCTTTAACTCGGAGCCCGTCTCTGCAGGCACTTCATCTCGGATCCCGGCCAGGTCCACATCCCAACCGGTGGACACGCCGCCCATCCAGCGCCGCCAGCCTCTGGTGGCTGTGGGCTCCGGCCTCTCCATGAAGCAGAGCCTCAGCGAGCTGCACTTTACGGGCGGAGCGATGAGCCCGCCCAAGGTTACAGCGGAGTATTCCCTAAGAATGCGCCCACGTAGCTCCACCCTGAGCACGGAGAACACGGAGAACGGGACGCGTGATCAGGATCGGGATCAGCTGGCCAACCTGCAACTGAGTCCCGTGCAGAAGAACAAGAGAACGGTGAGGATTAGTTTGAATCTTTAAAGAATTCCATTTAATTTCAACTCTTCCAGCCCGAGGTATCACCGCGACGTATGGGAGATCGGGACAAGTCGGCCAAACGCAAGTCGAACCTGAACCGTTCATTGACCGACGAAGCCACCAAGGATGGCGGTAAGTGGGCAGCCGGGATGATGCACTGCAGCTACGACTCGAGTGGCAGATGATTGGCACAAGACCGTATTCGGAGTGCCTTCAAGCTTGAATGATTCCGCAATCGGGTCACCGCCTAGAGGGCTTTCCCCGACGATGAGCCTCTTCGGGTTGACTCAGTCTCGTCGCGGGTCTGCGAGCATCATGTGGCTGCCTCATCATCGGAATCTTACAGAGCATTTTACATACCACATGCAACACTTTCATATCCATCGTTTTGTCCAGCGTGGCGAGAGCTACTCCATTGTCGCCACTTGTGTGAAATACGTTAAAATCGCTGTGCTATGCATGTGTTCTGTCCAGTGGCTTCTGTTGCTCCCGTTCCTCACGTAGTCCGCAATACTAATCTCAGCCCTTTCTTGCAGGTGAAGCTGCCAGTGCCAACCGAAGACGCCGCCGGCGCGAGCTTGGACTGTCTCGTCCTTTGGTCCCCGGCGACGATGAAGCCCTTAGAGAGTTGCTACATTCGCCCATAAAGAGTTCCTGCAGCGAGTCCACTACGTCCGCATCCGCCAGCAAGTCAGAGCCTCATCGCCCAGTCGTCCAGGTTGTTCGCCATCCGGAGGTTCCAGTTCGGACCATGACAGCGGTGCTGCCCGCTCCACGACCCATACACGCTCCTCTGGGACGAGCAGTCAGCCAGAAGTTTAACGAGCGGACCCGAACCGATCTGGCGGAGATCAAGAAGATTGCCGAGCAATCCGATACCTTGCCGCAACCACAGCAGCCTCTGGAGGAGTCCGCCGTCCAAAAGATGTCTGCAATCCTGCGAAGAAAGAGCACGGACGATACGGGAGCTCCACAGCAGAGCTCGCCCCCGGCTCCTAACCAGATTGTCTCTATACTGAAGAAAAAGGAGCACGGCCTGGGCGAATGCAACTCGAGTGCCTCGAGCAATCCCTCGCCGGTGACCTTCTCCTCGAGCGTGGTGGATCCTCCTCTGGCAGGAGCTGCTGCCAGGAGCAAGAGGCAGGGAATACTCAAGAAGAGGTCCAGCCTGGACGAGTCCCGCTACTATTCGCGCTCCCACTCTCCCGACGAGCGGAGTATCCTGATCAAGTCAGCACGTAGGAATTCGCTGGAGGAGTCTTCGGGGGCAGGACTGAGCACAGCCCAGGCGCACGGCATCCTGAAGCAGAGCAGCTACGACAGCAGCAAGAGTGACGGATGCCCCTCGGCCACGGAGAGCCAGCCGCACAGCATCCTCAAGAAGAAGGACTCCCTGTCGACGCCCTCCGATGGCGGATGCCACAAGCACGTGTCCATCTCCCAAGCGGTTATCTTGGCTGCGGCCGAGCTGGCTGCCCATGATGGCATGGCCGTGGAGGACACTGGCGAGGAACACGAGATCCGACCCATTCTGAAGCAGGAGAGCACTTCCAGCGAGGAGGCCGTGCGACCGCCAAAGCCCATTCTCAAGAAGAAGTCCTTCGGGGAGGCAGACGAGCACGAGATCCGACCTATCCTGAAGAGCTCGCGCAAGAGCAGCCGCGAGGAGTTCGATCTGAACATGGAGCACGAGGTGGGCGACTCCCTCTCCTCGATCCTCAAGACGGACTCGCCCTCGAAGCGTCGTTCGCTCGGATCCGCCTCGCACGACCTGGATGAATCCAATTCGACTCCCGGGGTTCTCAAGCGACGCACACGCTCCCTGGAACGGCAGGACGTGGCGCCAGTGATGGATCTGGCGGCTGCCCTCGATGCCATTTCCACCTCTCAGGCGACGCCCAGCACCCCCGTGGACTTTGTGGCTACGCCCTCTGGAATTTCAGTCGCGGAGCGCATCAAGCGCATGGAGATGCTCTCCACGCCCACATCCCGCTCAGCCGGAGGCGCCAACAGCAGCTGGGAGTCGCCGTTGCAGTCCACGCCGGAGCAGGGCTCCTCCGGCACGCCCAGACTCCTCAAGCCAAGTGTCCTGCGCAGGGATATGCAGAGGGACCGCTACAAGACCCAACCAGTGACCAACGAAGAAAAGAGCTTGTGAGTTGATATTCCATTCCATGGGGGCTTATTCTGTCATCCATTAGGGAAGAGTCAGTTACTCCTCGTCCCCCTTCCGACTAGACCACTGTCGGGCAATACTCCCTCGAAAATTGCGCATACGCCGTGTGGCCTGTCAAGCTGTCAGCGGCTCAGCAGCCGCCAAGTTTACGCTCCGATGGGCCCCAGAATTCCAGCGCGGCTGTGGTGCTGGCCGTGCATCTGTGTTTGTGCTTCGACCGGAGAAATATTTGTCTATATACGCGCATTCATTGCTATTTTTGGTCCGACGAGCACATTTCTGGCTGGCACTTGGCCGAGCCTATAAATATTCATACCATCATGGTATCCGCACAGCGCCGTCCTCTGTCCCTCTGTCAGCAGGCATTATAATCCAGTCATGATCAGCTTAATTAGCTTTGTTTTGGACATACTTTGTTAACCATGGATCACAGATTACATGTGCCATTCTACATAGAGTTCAATCTGCATACCCTAGTGTACTACCCAAACTGATACAATTTTAATTGTTTTTCTGTTTCCGAAACAGCCAATGAAATCCCTTATAGGTGACCCCAATTCGCCGGCCTGTCATATATTCACTTTTCTTTGGCCCGTCTTTTATTTTTTTATTGCCCTACGGTTGTACTTGTCACCTAAGCAGCTTACGGCTTGCCTAATAACCCGCCCGGGCTATTGAGGCCAACAAGCCAGAACCCGGCCCGAGTGCGAAATACAAATAAAGGTTAGTAATGGTTTCGCGATTATGGAAGGTCGATCGACTTAAGAGCTCAAGACAGTGCCTTCTTAGCCTTCTTAGCCATTTGGATATCTGTTTTGGGGGCTTATCAGCCAACTAACTGCATTTTCATGGCCAAGACTTGTAATTTGGCCAGCAATTAGTAGTGAGTAGACGACTGCCTTTCCCACCTCTGGGATGGGTTGTTTCCGCGAACTACGGGCTAGCCAATGTCATGCTCGTAAACCTAGTTTCTTCGCTAAAAGCGTTTTAGAATCTTCCCCCTCACCCAGGGGAGGCAGAGGCGGAGACATGGCCACAAAGTTGCCAGTTCTTGTTTAACTGTGTTTTTATGTCAGCACTTTGTTGTGCTCGTATGTTTGTGTTTTTTCGGGAGGGGGCTGGCTTTTGTTCCACTCCGGAATCAGCAACCCGCCATCGGCACTCCCATTCCTCAAAAAGCGAACCGAAAGCAGGCAGGTTGCTTTTGTTTTTCACACTCCACCTGGCTGGCTGGCCTGGCCTGGCTGGCTGTCACATTTGCATTCTGCGAACGTTATTGTCAATATCTTTTGCACATTTGCCGACGCTTTGTGGCGTGTAATTTATGCTGCCTGGGGTTTCCGCCACCACCAGTCGACTGTCCGCCAGTTGCATTTCGTTGGTTGGATGGTTCAGTAGGAGGCGCCCGCGGTCGGCAACTGTGCGTCACAGAAGCCACCTCTCGGTAGTCAGTAGCGGGTTCCCCAGTAGAGGGTCCAGCTCCATGTTGCTCCAGCGGTGTCAGAGTCAGAGCGAGAACATGTTCGAGGCATACATCAGAAAACGGTAACAGAACCCAAATCGTCACTCAGATAGGAGGCCCGATTAAATCGATAAAGCCATATACAACGTCCACTTCGAAGTTATGCTATATCTTTTCTAATCTTCCGATAAGATAGCCAAAGAGCAGACCTACCAGGTGTACCAGGTCTTCTGGTGGTATAGTAAATATTTCTGGTGTGTTTAGCCCTACGAGTCAATAGTTCCTATAAATACAACCGAGTCGGTGGCCCATTCACAAGAAGTGGCCCCAAAAATAGCGAGGAACCGCTCTTACCGCGATCTGGATTTCTCTTTCCTCGACCGAAGAGTGGCCGCCAAAGAAAAGTGGGAAAAGTCAGACCAATTTCCCAGCCAAGATGAGGCGAAGAGCCCGAGGAAAAGGCCGTACCAAAATAAATATAAAGCACAACAAGAAACTGAGAAACAAAACTGAAAATAATTTAAATTTGCTGACAGAGGGAGAGGTAGAGCAGAGCACCACTGGCGAACCGCACCACCCAACCACCCATCGCTGCTCCACCGCTCTTCCACAGCAGCGACGACGACGGCAGCGTTAGCGTCAGCGGCTGTATTTTTTTGTTTTTACAAATTTTGCGCTCAGTTGCTCGCGATCGCTTTTTCAATTTTAACGTCTCCGCGGCGGCAGCTCCTCGGCTCCCCAGCTCCGCGCCAACATATAGCCCCAAAAATAGTAAAAAAAAAAAATAGCAAGAACTAATTACGAAAGAATAGGGCAAAGTAATAATAAAACTAACTGATAAACTATCAAGAGATCGTCGCGTCGATTATTCGGTTCGGTGCTCGGCTTATCAGTGGAAGAACAAATCGGAAGACTCCTGTATATCTATATCAGGTGTGTGTACTTGGGACGAAGAAACCAACCACGTTCCCTTCGAAGTTGCCCGCCAGTCGCCAGTTGCCGGGTGACGGGCCCTGAAAACGCGTGTGAATCCAAAAAGGTAACACCACATACCACTCGAAAGTGCTTAAAAAAGTGGAAGAAAAACGGGCAGATCTCTTGAAATTATATATTTCGTAATGGTCTAAAAATAAAATCCATGGAAATGTGCACAGTGAAGTCATGAATATTCCATTCCCAAGTGCCAATCAGAGCTCGAATTGCTCGAAATGTGCAAAAAAAAATATAATTATAGTATAGAGTACATATATATGACCATATATGAGAGTCCAAGACAGTGCCTGATTATATTTTGGCAACATTTTGGTGTGGTTTGGGTCCTCGCTGACTCGGCCAAAGGTTATAGCCGTTTTTTGTGTAGATAGTCGTGCTATTAGACCCATAACTCGGCCAAGACTAGGAAAGCATATTGCCAATTCTCTTTGACACCTCTCTGCGGCTCTTTCTTTTCATTCGAAATCCAATTAGCCCATTTGTAGTAACAAGAAACTAAAAATATACAACAATATGTATATTTTTAGTTTCTTGTTTTTCCGCATCCTCCATAGTAAAGGTTCTAAAGGGAACCTCGATAAACAAAACAAATATTGGAAATCGAAAAATTCTAACAAGTTGTAGGTGTGGGGCTAATTTTAGAAGATAATGCAAAGGTGCTTCCATCTTGGAGTGTTTAGATTCTGGAGCTTTCTTCACACCTTTCACTCTCCGTCCCGGAGACTGCAAACTGCTACCTTCACTGCCTGGAGGGCCGCAGAAACCGACGAAAGCCACATGCCACTAGCGCCGGAGTTTCTCTACAAAAAAAAAACATAATTGACCTGGCCGAAATGGCCCATAATTATGTCAGAGGAGCATTGTTTAGAGGGGGAAGAAGGAGGGGCACGAACGATAGAAGAAGCTCTACAGAGTTATGTAAATTTTTAGTGGATTTCCAAGCAAATCACTGTTACTAGCTCGTAGCTAGTGGCGTGAGGAAGCTCAGTGCCGATATGGAAGACACTCATCTTTGTCATACTTACAACTCCAGCTCATTGTGGTTTTATGCTTCTGAATCACAACTAGAACATATGTGTAATCCAAACCTTACTCTTCCCTCTTGCAGCTTTAAAGCCAACTCCGCACCCTTCGACATCTCGGCCACGTCCGCCTTCAAGCCCACGAAGCCGCTGGACATCCGTCTCAACCAAGCCACGCATCCAGCACTGATATCTCCGATCACTGGCCAGCCGCTTAGTCACGTGCCAGCCCCCCTGCTGCTCTCCTCGTCCACCAACTCCGGATCCGGAACCTCATTCCGGTTGGTACGCAGCGCCACCCAACCCCTGCAGTCGCCGCGCGTCTCCCACCTAGCCGGTCAGGGAGCCGGCCCAGGGAGCTATTCCTCGCTGGTCAACGACAGCAGCGCCAATCTCAGCGAGCAGCTCACCCTGTCAGTGGGCAACGATACCGAGCACATCTTTGACATGTCCGGCCTGGAGGAGGACTCGGCCATCCAGTCGCTCGGCGACGAGAACGCATCCGCATCAGCCACCACTGGCTCAACCGCTACAGGAACCCCAACGACGTCCAGCGGACTGACGAGGAGCAACAGTGTCCGGGCCAGGGCTAACATGTTCCAGCAGTTGCAGGAGCAGACCCGCACCCAGCGGGCTACGGGTGAGTGGAGAAGACAAGCCAAAGCCGGGGGCCAAGTGGGGACCGATCGTCATCATCTCCGGCAGGTTGGGTGCAGAAATTAGCGTGAAGCTATAAAGCAAAACTGGCTGCGACCGGTACTCGACCCGGGGGCACTGTGGCGGCCCATGAGGCAACCGACCATGACAACAGGGCCAAGACCACTAGGGCCAGAATGGGTGCAGACAGGTTCGGTTGAGGTAGTGTCTCATTATTGGCAATCGGGTGAACTGGAGCTATTGTCTGACTAACAAGGAACAGAGCACATCTCTCCATTACTAATTAATGGAACCCATGCCCGGGGTCTGGTCAGTGGGCGACACTTTTCCCTGAGTGTTTTGCCAGATTTTGCCATTAGCCGTTTGCCAGGTTGTTGTTGCAAGCCCCTCATGGTGGCTGGCCAAGTTAATAAGCTGTAAAATGTGTGTCACTTGCCTCACACTACTCTCCCATCGCCGGCAATCAGCCACTAATTGGGGCTGCGTGTTGGGTAACATTTGTGTGACTTTCGCCCTCCGCCCGGCAGGGAGACTAGGCTGGGTGGGTGCTGGTCAGTCTCGATTAGGAGTCTACAAGTGGTTTCTGTTATCTATCACGTAACATGCCTTTGAGAACTCTGTCAACTGTTCCCACACCAGTTTTGTAACAATTACCGAACCATACACACACACACACACAACCCCAACAAAAAATAGCAAATAGTTAGCTCGTCTAGGTGGCAGCCAGTTCAATAGTTTACAAGATTCCTCAAGATGATGACGGTCTGCCGCAAGGATTGGCTTCAGCGGGGCAGCTACTTGAGGGATCGCACGATCAAAAAAATAAACATGTGCGAATTTTTGATTTCAGGATCGTCCCGGCACTCCCCGCCAGCAGTATCCGCCGCTCCAAACCCAGCAGACAGTTCCCCGCCAACTGAGGAGCCATCAACGCCAAATACTTCAGCGGACGCGGAATTCGGTGAGTGGACTTGTCCCTAAGATTCAGTTTGGAGGGGGAATCTCTCCCTCCTACCATTAACGTTTATCTTATTGCACGATGCTCTTGTTTTGGAATGCCAAAAAAAAATCTAATATTCAAATATTTATTGATGTTGTTGCTTACCGTATCTGTGTCTGTCTGTCTCTGTGTTTTTATTTTACATTAAAGCACACACGTTTCATTGGCCCGTGCGGGACTAATTTTTAATGGGCTTGAACAAATTCCAAATGAATGCCAAAATCGGAGTGCATTAAAAAAAAATGCAACCACGCAGAATTGCGCAATTCTTCAGAGCAGTATGCAACAATGGGGAAGAGGCGCAACCAAACCATTTTCCATGCATGTGCGTTCATTGGTTTTTCATTTACGACTTTTTCATTTTGTATCTGACAGTTTTTGGTTTTCTAACAAATGAATTAACGGCCCATTGTGGCTGCTGCCTGCCTGCCCACCTGCCCGGTTTTCATTTTTTTAATATTATTCAGTATGTGTATCTGTTGTTGTTGCCGCATGAGAAAACTAATAACATTTATTTGCCACACTGTATGTTTTTATGTAATTTAAGCCGCGCGTGATTTACTTTGCAAATATTTATTTATCTGCCAAACATATCCATTTCGTAGTCTTTAGTGCAGTTAATTGTGCGTTCATGATTTAATGGCCTTTTTTATGCGGATTGGTTTCCTTGAAAAGGTTCCTCCTGACACACTTTGTGGGTTCCAGTTTTAAATTATTATCGGTTGAGTTTTTATGACTGAACCTCATTCTTTGTGGTCTCGCTTCAGAAATGGCCATAAAACTTATCACCGATAAGCCATAATGACGTTGACCTTGGCAAACATTCCCAAAAAAAAACTGAATTAGCATCAAAAATGTCTGAAACTTAATACTCTTCATTATTTCATTAATTTGTGCTTAAATCAGATCTCTTTCAAGCCCTTGGACAGTCATTTTCCAAACAATTCATAATTCCTTTGAGGTTTGCTTATCATTAGCCCCCCATTCCCTCTTTAGAGACGCCACAAAGAAAGTTCATATCAATTTAAACGGCACTGTGTGGCAGAACAAATCGAAAGTCTGAAATGAAAATGAAAATGAAATCGAGTAGGGGCCATAGATACGCCATTGGGGGACACAAAAGACTCCGGCCAGTCAGCGCAAAAAAGTGGCAAATTATAGAAATTGCTGTATAAACGGCAGACGAACTTTCTATGAATCAGTTATGGAGCGGGAAGGGAGCTTCTTTTGTGATGGTGGGTCAGTTTAGAGCTCCAAGTGATAGCCCAGTGAGAGAAGAAATACTCACTATCTCAGCAGCAGCAGCAACAACAGCATCAGTCGCATCTGTATCGCGGCGTGGGCAGCGGATAAATACTGAAATTACTCCGCAGTTGACTTTTGTAAGTCGCCGCCTTCCGGGGCAACTACAGATTCGGCAACAGCCTCCGCGCAGCATCAGCAGTAAATATTTGAACACAGTCGAGCAGTCTGAGTAAATGAGAAATGCGTAAGTGGTGCAAAACCACTAGCCAGAAGGACTTCCGCCCACACACACACACACTAATCTCTGGTCCTCCCCCTTTAGAGCCCTCGTCCCTGTCACTGGCTGAGAGACTGGCCTTCTTCAGCAACCTCTGCGAGAATAGCGGAACCGGAAGCGCCAGCGGGAGACTCCGGAGTCGCACCAGCAGCTACTCCCGGAGTCCGCCGCTAGACCGCGCCACACCCAGGAGCAGCACCACCGCCAGCAGTGCCAGCGGGACTCCGACTCCGACGGCCATGGACTATTCCTCGCTCGTGCCCGACAGGGAGCCAACTAGCTTGACCCTGGAGAGCATCGTAGAGCCGGAGGAGAACTGCACCAATCCCCTTGCGGAAGTGGAATTACGGCTGCGGGAGAAGGAGCACGTGCGCAGATCCGAGTCAGAGGCGCCCGTGCACAACGGATTCCACATTCTCAGTAGATCCGCCACAGAGCCGACACCCGGGAGAGGGCCCACGGCCGTCAACATGCGCACA
The DNA here is from genome assembly GCF_030179905.1 of Drosophila bipectinata. Lineage (NCBI taxonomy): Eukaryota > Metazoa > Arthropoda > Insecta > Diptera > Drosophilidae > Drosophila > Drosophila bipectinata. The sequence continues at coordinate 14,704,788 of NC_091738.1, read as the reverse complement.
GTGGGCAAGCTTGTCGTGCCGGACACCTTCAGCCACGTACGGACCAACAACGCGGCCAGCAAGAGCTGGAGCAAATGCCTGGCCAAGCTGCAGAGCATCGAGCCCATGACTGTGGACGTCACTGTGCGCACCATCGGCAAGATCAAGTCCCCCTTCTTCGAGAAGCAGCAGCAGCAGCAGCAGGAGAAGATCAGTCACACGAACTTCAAGTTCTCGAACGGAACCAGCGACAGCGGTTCGGAATCGGGCAAGGAGAACTGCGCCTCCAACCAGCAACACCAGGTGAACGCCGACGAGGATCGGGCCCCTCAAAAGGTGTCCGAGATGCGCAGAAAGATCAACAGGCTGGTCCAGCAGCAGCAGCCGCAGGCACAGCCCGTCAACCGGCGCCACACCACCGAGATCAGTACCCCCATGTCGATGACCCCCAAGCCGCCCAATGTGGACGACCGCTACGCCAAGTACTTTGGCGTTAAGGAGACCTTCAACACCACCACTGTGCTGAAGACCCAATCGCTGCCCCCCAAGACATCGGAAAGGCAGCCCATCCAGGTGGAAGCCACCAACGTGCATGTGCGCTTCCCCTCGACGCCCAAGCGCCGGGAGCTCCTAAAGCGGACCCGTCCCGTCTCCATGGATCACTATGCCAGCGGCAGTGTGAGTCCGACGGCCATGCCGAGCGCCAAGCGGGCCCACTCTCCGGTGGTTGGGCGGCGGAAGATCGCCATCGACAGCTTCGAGGACATTGAGGTGACGCAGGACGAGCTGCACGCGGCTGGGAAGGACTTCAAGCGGCTCTGCGGCGAGATACTGGGCTGAAAAATTGTCTATTTTGGCCATGCATTCAAAATTCCCCAATTTTTCAATTCCCCCCATCACTGCACTTCTTTTTTTCCAGTGCCCCCCAATTTTTTCGAAAAAAACGAAATCCCTGAAAATTACCGCTCTCTTCGTGCGGGGGGTCCTGCGCTCAGTGTGATAGATGCGCCCGGTCCCCACTGCCCCGACCGCCCCACTACTCGCCCCAATGCTTTGTATTAGTCTCGTAGTTATCCAAATAAAACAATGAACGAAACGAAATCAAACCCCAAACCCCAGCAGTGTCGAACGAAATATGAAGGGAAGGAACCTTCAAAGGACTTCTAGCTTCTAGGAATTGTATTTAAACCGAGAGACAGTTTTATTCCAAAACGGCCACTATTCCACTTAGTGCCTGGCCAGCAAACCTTCCAGTTAACCAATCGTTACTATTATTATGCGAAACTGCTTTGTGCTTATTTATACATTAATACTTTTTATTTAACCTTAGAGCGAATTGTACCTTAACCGGCATTATATTACGATGAGAATGTATTACACTTATTATTATTACTGTAATATTTAATTAATGGAAGTTGTTGAAACGAGAAATAAATCCAAGAAAGTGCTAAACTGAATCTAAAGCATGAATCGTTGAGTCTTGATGTTCCAGCTCTGAGTGAGTATTTGCATGTGGCCTGCCCGTTTGGATGGAATGACTTGCTACTCTTTTGTGGACTAAACACACCCTATACCCCTTCGATCTTGTTGGATTGCCACTAATTGTCTTCTAATATATTTTCAGAAAAGCCAGCCGAGCCCCTCAAGAGCATCCTAAAGGCGGGAAAGCCCATCCTCGGCATGGGTCGCGGCCTTATGCCCGTGGACCTGAACGCCGAGTTGAAGAACCGGCTCAAGCGCTCCACCCACGCCACTGTCTCCAACCTGCGCAAGTCGGCCACCACAGCGGACGCAACGCGGCCCGCCGGTGACGAGGTGGACAACCCCCAGCGAAACCTGGCACACATCCTGCGCAACGTGGCCAAGGAGAACGCCACTCCGAAGCACGACGACGCGGTGAGCCTGGTGAGGAACCTGGCCACCCTGGGTCAGCCTCGAGTTGCGGCCAGCGAGGAGGCGGCCGGAAACTGCGCCTCCGCGTCAGAGGGCGAGAGCTCCGGCGGCCGGGAGATCGAAGCCATCATCAAGAACAGCGCAGTGGCGAGAAGGCGCCGCCAACAGCAGCAGCAACAGCAGCAGGCTGATGGGTGAGTCCTGGTCCTGGTACACGCCAGGCCCTCGCATCCCTCGCCACTCCTCTGTGCCGTTCTCCGCGTGTTAGTGCTCTAACCCCTAGCTACTAACATACCCTCGGAAGGATCATGCAGCGCCCTGAAAGTGGCCATCATAAACGCCATACATGCGTCCAATGTGTGTGCACCTCAAGACTGGTTCCCAAGCGAAACTAAATATACAATTAACACAAACTTGCGACGGAATTTACATTAGTTAGAAGTTCATTGTAAATGTCTTCACAAGCTCCATTCTATTCGTGTGTGCTCGTTTGCCGCAAACTCTTGATTAAATCAATTTCCCGCACCAATTTCCATGCCCCGAACGAACGAAAGTTTCCTAGCCAAAGTGATGCCCGTGGCAAGGAGCTATTACTGCCCTCTTGGCCAGATACCGCCGCTACCACAGCAGCAGCCGCAGCAGCAACTACATCGGCAGCAGCAACAGCAGCAGCCACAAGGGAGGCCCACGTTGCTGGTGGCACAGCAGCAACCGAGAACCTTTTACAAGCTTCTTCGGCCGAAACACTTTGTAAAAATTAGCAACTAAGTTCCAATTCGCATTGCTTACACTACGATTTTTGCAAAACTAATCAACTGATATATATACACGTGTATTCACATGAATCTGAACAATATATTTTACTGAAGACTTGTTTAAACGAAATATTACGCCTCGATATATATTTTTACTGGAAGCCAAAGAAACCTATGAGAAACGCGAATAAAGTTCTATGAAAATAATCCTTCCGTTGTGCTTACTAACTGGATGTTGATTAACCGCATGCTAGCATAGTTTATTGTTTAATATAATTGGATGAAATTTAATTTTGAACGGGGATTTGAATTGTATGTTGGCGCCATGTTGTTAACGGGCAGTATGTTAACAGTGCCAGAGAACCTTTTCCAACACTAAATACCAAATCTTTAGTATTTATCGAGTTGCTAGGTATATGTTAACCGATAGTTATCGCCAATATATAGTACAAATTATTTTAGAATATATATGCTATAATATGATATTTTCTTCGTTCTCCCTTGCTTGGTGAAAACCAGCTCTAACTGCATTAGTTGCACTCATTTTACTCGGTCTGTGTTCGATACAGATTTGCACTAAGCAAAGACACGAACCACCCGTTCGATAGTCACGACACAATGTTATCGATATATAAGATAGTCCATCCCTATCCCCAAGTCTCCCGCACCCCTAACATTTCAAAGCCGGTTTTACGATTGTGGATTGCGAGTCGCTTGTTGAGCCCCAAGTTTCTAGTGGCTCCCATTGCGTTCGGACGTGTTTACGCGTCGCTCCGAGCCCGACTGTTGTTTGTTTGTCTGTGTTTGTTTACGCATTTAAGCGCGCGCGTCGTGCCGGCTGCAAAAAAGCCATTGATGCTTCGATGCATCGGGCGATCCGTCGAGACAATTGAAAGTGGAAGTGCAGCAACGTCTGGAATTTGGCATTGCTCTCGTTTAAAGGTTGGTGCAAACAAAAGAATCTGCAACTAAAGACTACATTTGAACCTGGGATGGAGGGTTTCTGCTACCTGGTTCCCCTACCAGAGTCTGAAAATAAAACCAAACTCCTCTGTCGTCATTCATATTTTTGCTGATTCAGAGAAGCTTGCAAGTAATTAGTATTTCCGAGAGTAAAAATTGCAAATTGGAAGCAATTATTGCAACGTATATTTGTGCTCCATTGTTTCTCCGTCTCTTGAAGATTGCAGCCGTCTCTGCTATTATTTTTATTCCAATTTCGAGTGCCATAGTTTTAGGCAAATATTCAGTCTATTATGTTTCTTTGTCTTTTGGATGGCGGTTCAAGGTCCCCCTTATTCAGGCCATCATAGAAAAACGAATCAAAAAGGCAAATCAATCAAATCCCAGGCCCTAGAGCTCTATAATTATTCCAAAAAACTGAGCAAAGTTGCATCATAATCCAACCCACGCCAACAACTAATTAAAAATCAAAAGCGGAGCGAATCAAAGTGCTTGGAGAATGCCTTTCGTTTTCAATGAATTTGCATAATTTTGGTTTTTATTTATTTTTTGGTCTGCCTCTGGCGAGAAATGAAATCGAAATTAGTTGGCAATTGGCAGGCCTTGGATGGGGAGCGTGCCTAGCCAGATCCCAGACCCCAAACCCCACACCCAATACTTGGAATATAAGGCTTCCAGGGTAACTGATTCCTCTCGAATTTCAAAGGTTGCTTTATTACTTCAAGTGTTTAATTTACTCGGAAACTTAACAATAAATAAAAGCCATTAATAAAACTACAAACTAAATTAATCTCTGGGGTCTATTTACCGAAAAGTAAACAAAACAGTCGCGACTCTCCATAAATAGACAGATTCGAGTGCCGCTTATCGGTTTGGATTTTTATGATACCCAGTTTGTGAGTGGCATGGGAGGCATGGGAAAGTGTTTTGTGGAAAGTCCAACCCCGTCTGGCTACCAGAACGTGACTCCCAACGCTAATGAGCCAAAGCCGCAGCTGAAACAATGTTCTCTGAGGGTCTAGGCCTCGCCCAAAACCCAAAAACAAAAAAAAAAGCTTATTTTCTATTTGAGTGCATGTGGCATATGCTGCATGATCGGATGATGCATTATCGATGCCATCCCCCACCCTCCTGCCATCAACTGGAGAAACATTTCCATTTGGAGGCATGTTATTTGATGCGGCGGGGAAATGGATTTCCAGATTATACAGCCATTAACTCACAGCTATGGATTTCCATTAATTATGTTTGTGGGGGGAGCCAGCATTGCTATAGAATCCAGTCCAAGCTATAAATATTCCTTTTATTGGAAAATCTGGCAAGTTTATGGGACCTGTTCTCTGTCTCGGAGACTCTAGTGTACACAACCAAATTTCTAATGTATATTACACAATCCTGACTCTATTATTTGTATCTCTCTATCTCCGTTTGTATCTGTATCTTTTGGGTTACGGTTTGCACAGCTGTTGCCTTGGGTATCTGTGGATAGCTGTGTGTCGGTTTTAAACTGCTCCGCTTCCTCAATTTGTCTGTTGAAAGTGGATTGGCCCAACTATCAGCTGATTGAGATGGCTTTGTGGGTAGATAACCCTTGATTGGGTTGCTCAAACCATGAGATACAGCTCCCCAACTGGCCATCTCATTAAAAGGTGGTTTTAAATAGCAATTGAGGCTTAGGGAGGAGCTTGAAGATAGAAGAAATTTCTATAGAATGGTGGGTATAATCTGAATTGATTCGATTTTAATTAGAAAATATTTTTAATGAACCGCCTCAAAGTCTAACATATCTCTTGGGAGTCATAGTTATCACATATATTTATAATTCCATTCTTTTTAGGAAGTGCCTCCTTCAGAGTAACGCCTGAAATAGATGCTCTTAACCTGTCACTTTACTTCACAGCTCCCAGACTCAGTCTGACACTGACATTGAGACTCGCGAAGTCCCCCGACCCCGACAGGATAATATGCAAATCCCAGCAGACTGTTTGCACTTCTCTCCTCCCAGCTTGTGTTTATTTTTTTGTATGTCTGGCTGGCAAATAGAACTCATCAGCCAGTTGACAACTCATTAGGAAATGCAGGAGCCTCCAGCATCCTCCTTGGGATCAGCGTGCAATGAACTCATTTCGGACAAGTCGCGGCCTCCTCCTCCTTTGTTGGATGACAGGCACTCATAAATCTGCATCGCCGGCTAGTTCTGGTTTCTTAGTAGTGGCTTCTCCAGCATCCAACATTCAGACTCCTACTGTGGCTGCTTTGTCTGCTTGTCCTGCCATAGATATCATCATTGGACATTTGTTATTCCTTTAGTTCTCCTCCATGGGCTTGTTCCACTTCCTTTGTCTGAAGCTGAGTAACTTCCTCGAAGTATTCCGCCTCGTGTCCTGCTGGTTATCAGTGCTATCGATTTCCAGTCGACAGAGTGACAAACAATGGCTTGTGAGCTTCTCCTCTGAATGGCATTGTTTGGCCATCGCCATTTCCATTCCAACTCCCAGCCCCCCAATCATCCCATCTTGGGTGTCTCGTCTGTCGGTTGTCAGTCACTCAATTAGACACCTGTTGCTTGCCAGTGACTTGCTGACAGGTGACACTAACAGTCGAACTTCTATGACTCGTCATAGAGGAAGTTCTACCCACTTCCTTAGCTTGGAAATCATCAGCATCCTCTCGCCATAGACTGCTAATCGATTATTAATGGCTATGGTGCTATATGAGGTAATGAAGAAAGCTGCTCCAGCAGGGTCAGGAAGACAGGAGGCGGAGGAGAGAGTCCCTGGCCATGGACAGTAAAAGTTGCCACTCGAGCAAGTGCCTGGAAGGCAGAAATCTCAAAAAAAAACAAAACCACTTGCGCCTTAAAATGTGAAAATGCGAATGACCCGAATCCACGAACGGATACAGCCATACACTGGGGGGGACAGTGTCTCTCACACTCCGAAACACTATAATCGATAGGCCACAAGGCGCATGCGCAACACGCAACAGGCAAAAATGCCTTAAAAGGCAGCAGCCACGACTTGGATGACGGCGGGCGACGATTTCCTTTTCTGAGCTTTCAGTTTTTTTTTTTTTTGTCGATTTTTGCAGAAAACTAGTTTTGCGTACAGCTGGTTGGGAGCTGCTCTATAAGGAGGAGGGTACTACCAGTACTGCCAGCTGTGGGCACAAGAAGAGTTGCCTAAAATGTCAAAGGGGCTAAGATGCTAGGAGATCTACAGAGATATTAATAGGTATTTAGGCTCTTGAATAAGCTTTTACAGGGTAGTAGCTAGTCGTTCTCTCATATCTCGACTCTGGCACTTGCAACTCTTGCCTTAATTGGCCCGAACCAGGCTCTGTGGCTTTTGGCAATTTATGTTTTTTTATGCAAATACCGAGTGAGTCTCTGCATTAACACATTTCCCCAATTTTCTGCCCCGCCAAGGAAAATGAAAAGCTTTTCGATGTGGAAACCTGTTTCGGTTGCAAATCGTTGACAGGCCTGGTGATATTTTGTTGGTTCGGCACGGCTGAGTGGGCCAGACCCAGTGCTAGAGCTCACCGAAGCGCGTAAAATGAGCTGTCGATGTGGGTTAGGAATATATATAGTTCTCAAAAAACCTCACATAATCACTGACTTTATAGCAAGGTCTTCGTCGAGTGACTCAAGTAGCCTGCCAATCAGTTGAATTTTTATTCGAAATTATTAGTGGCCTGTTGCAATCACGTCTTTTTATCTGCCACACCTTATAAGAACCTCACAGACCTGCAAGTGGCATTGTAATTAGAAGCCCCACCCCTTCCTCCGGCCAGACTTCAGTGGCAGGTTCTCGACGCATTCCTGGAATGGCACATACTCCCCTGCCTACGCTGCCTCGGCTGTAGAAACTTGTCCAACGGCACGCCAATTGTGCCAATAAATAAGCCACAGTCTAGGCCTTGCTGTGGACCCAACAGGTGTTCGTCTCTGGTCCAAGTGGTCTTTGTTTTCCGCCGCTTTCAGGTTCTCGGCGGCCCTAGTCGTCGTCCAAAATGGTCAGAGACATTCGAATAGAAAAGCCGCCACCGCCAGAAGAAACAAAGCCAAAGCCACCACAGCCATAAAAGCCAAACGTGTTCAAGCAGATAGTCTTCTGCTTTGTGCCCTAAATGGAGGTATTACCATTCTGGCTGCCTCTCCAATCTCCTCAAGATTCCTGCTGCCATTTCTTCAAAGTTTTCATGCCATTTTTTTTATCAGAATGGTCTCCTAAAACTATTCATTAATCAAAAGTGTTTCCGATAAGAGGTGTGGACACACCTCCAGATGATGGGGGAGATAGGGTCATCGAGTGGTGGAGGAGAGCTAACAAATGAGTGGAAGACCAGGCTTTGTTTTCTCGTTTTCCAAGTAGTTGTTTAATTCGGAAACCCTTCCCCTAGAAAGTGGTTCTCCCTGACCCCCGTGACTAGTTCAACAAGTTTAGGAGCTGCTTGAACTGATCCTCCATGTTCAAGGGACTGTCGGTGGTGGTGGGCGCCTCTGTTGCGGGAGCCTCTGTGGTGGTGGTGGTGGTTGTGGTCGTGGTAGTACTCGTACTGGTACTGGTGGGCATGGGCTTCGGCTTCGCCCGTCCATCCAGGCAGGCCTGCAGGTAGTTGTAGTTCCTGGCCGTGGACTCCACATAGCGACGCTCCGCCTTGCGGACGCACTGCTCGTGATGGAGGTCCACCACCCGGTAGCGCTCCTGCAGAATGCTGGCCGACTCTGTGGCGTTGCCGGAGATGCTGTAGGTGGAGACCGTGTTGTTGGAGCCCTGAAAGGAGAAGGGTTAGTTTTCCACTCCTTGCCGACCCTCCAGAGACTCACCACATTGGCGTGGCAGTTGAGGGAGTCGAGGGTGCCGTTGATCGTGTTGCATGCCCTCAGCTCCTGGCAGACGCGCTCGCCACTCCTCTCGATGCTCCGGCGCGTGGGCAGGAAGTCGGTGTCGATGCCATGACGCGAGTCCGCGGCCTGTTTGGCGCAGCCGCTGTAGTCGCCACTGTAGAGCTCCGTTATGGTGTTGGACTCGCCGATGTAGCCGCCGAAACAGGCCACCGAGGCGAAGGGATCGCGACGCGTAACCCGCGAGGTCAGGAACAGGTGCGTGAGGCTGTCCTGGCTGGGCAGGCCCACGTAGGGAGGCAGGGGCCGGCTGATGGCCTCACCAGACGTGGCTAGACCCAGTAGGGCGATTGCGATCGCGACAAAGACTGACATTTTCAGGGCGGACATTGCGGAGGAGATGCTCTAGTCTCTAGTCTCTAGACTCTGAGATGGATACACTTTTGACGCATTCTGTCTGGCTGGGATGGCCTTTTATATGCGAATCCGGCCGATGCGGCTGACAGGCACGGGACGATAAGCCTGTTATGTTATTTCCTTTCGCGATATCTGATAAGAGATTTGGTATCTGCTAGCTGGTTTTGCAAAATCTTTCTATCGGCTTGGCGCATTATCTCTTGGACCAACAGAGCACCACAGATAAGCCCTAGATCCGGCCGGTTGGAGTGATTGAATTAGGATCGCCTTGGATGCTCCATTTCCGAGAAATGAGTGACTCCCCCAATTGCATCTCCCCCTGCAAGTGACGTCAATAAATTAAATTAAATTGCCGTAATAACCGGTGTGAAGTCGGCCTGTCCGAGTAGCAAGCATAAATGTTTGCCGAAAACAAATACTGGGAATAGTTTATGGCGCGCCACGCTCATCCGCTACTCAAATAGCTCTTGTTTGGGGGCCTAATTATACGATCTTGGCAAATATTTGTCCAACTTTCGAGGAGCTCGAGTCAGGCGGGTGAGTCGCAGTGCGCCGCGTCCGATTGTAACAAGTGAGTAATTCTGATTCTGAAGACTTTATTCCTAAACTACAATATAAGCTCTTAAGTAATATATCACGACCATTCCCGAACCCAAACCCCTAAAACCTAGTGGAGGATAGAACCCCCCTCTTATCAAACCCTCGGCCTCAACCCCACATTGATGCCCGAAGAGGAGCGCAGAATAAAGTTCATCATGGGCTTTAGGTCCTCGCCCAGGGGTAGCAGCTCGTAGCTCCTCAGCACCTTGCTGATCATCGCCTTCATCTCGAGGACGGCAAACTTCTGGCCGATGCAGTTCTTCGGCCCGGCGCTGAAGGGCACATAGGCGAAGGTCTCGTGGGCCTCCTCCTGCCCCTCCAGGAAGCGCTCGGGCTTGAAGCTCAGGGGATCGGGAAAGTGGTCCGGATCCCGGTGGGCGAAGTAGAGCACCAGGTAGATGCTCGTGTCGGCCGGGATTGTCTGCTCGCCGACCTTGATCTCCCGCTGGGTGTGTCTGCCGATGGCGGGCACGGCCGGATAGAGGCGCATGGTCTCCTTGATGACGCAGTCCAGGTACTTGAGGTTCTGCAGCAGGGCCTGGGTGACCGGAGACTCGGGGTCCGGACCCAGGACGTCCAGCAACTCCTCGTAGATGCGCTGCTGCACCTCCGGGTGGCGGGCGATGGCGTACAGGGCGTGGGATACCCCGCTGCTGGTGGTGTCGTCGCCCTCGAACATAAACGTGTCCACCTCCTCGCGGATGTCGGCGTCCGTCAGGGACTCGCCGTTAATGGAGACCTGCAGGAGGATGTCCAGCAGAGCCATCTGCGACTTACGCCCGATCTCCGCATCACCCAGACCTATCACCAAGAAAGAGAGTTAGTTGTGGTAGTATTTATGGTTGTGGTTCACCTACTCAGTGGCCTGTAGCTGCCGTCGGCTATCGCCCGCTCCACAGTGGATCGCCTCTCCCGGATGACCTTGTCGGTGAAGTGGTGCATGACGCGGATGTCGTCCAGCAGCTTCCGATAGAGCAGGGGCGCCGCCAGGGGAAACAGCCAGTCGAAGCGCTGCGAGAACTTGAGCATCCGATTGGGCTGGATGTAGACCACACTGGAAGGAAGTTGGGAGAGGGTTAAGTGGTTCACAGGAGGGTGATATGACCCACCTCTTGAGCGCCTTGATGTAGGGGAAGTCGGGGTCGTTTTGGGCATTCACCTGCACGCCCATGGCAGCCTCTAAAGGGTGGAGATTTTCAAAACTTAGTAGTTGTTGGATGGAGGGCAGAGTCTATTCCATTAGCACCGCTTAGTAAGACGCTCACCTGACCCGGCTCACCCCCTAGCTAAGCACCTCACCTGTGATCACATCCAGCGCCGCCAAGGACACGAACTTGAGCATGTCCACCGGTGTCTTCCCATCCGCCACTGGGCGGAGCTTCTCCACCATTATCCCACTGCTCCGGTCCATGATCTCCACGTAGTGCTCCAGGACGGTGAAGTGGAAGGCGTGGGTGAAGGCCTTCCGCCGCGAGTGCCACTTCCTGCCCGTGCTGAGGAGCAGGCCGTCGTTGAGGAAGGGTCGCAGGAACTTGTACAGCTGCCCCTTCTCCAGCAGGGTGGTACTGCCCAGGATGTGTTCAAACTGCCGGAGGTCCTTGGTGTAGATCAGGGACTCCCCGAGTACCCACATCCGAAAGGTCTTGCCATACCGCTCAAACTGCTCCCCCACCCACTGGATGATGTCTGCAAAGGTTGTAGGTCATGAGACAAGATCGGAAGGAGGGCTTCTCTCCGAAGGACTCACTCTCGGCCCCCAGGTGGAGGGCTTGCAGGCCACAGCCGAGGATCGGCAGCGACAGCGGCCCCGTGATCTTGGAACTCTCCAATGTGGCAACGCGCTGGCGCTTGCGGGCAAAGTCCCAGGTCAGGAGCAAGATCAGAGTGCCAGCTATCAGGGTCAGCAACATGTTGTTGTCGTTGTTGTTGGGTTTTTCACGAACTTCCCTGGCGATTAAGGCTGTGGGCTGTTTAAAGATTCACTTTCGGCGTTGTTGTCGCCGCCGCTTTTGTCGCTCAACTGGCGGGCACCAGCTCCGATAGCCGCCCGCTTGACCAGCCAAGCGCGATTTCGGTTTCAAAAAAACTATATATATTGCGCACTGATACCATATAGAATGGGGCTTCACTTGGGGCTCGTGCTCTGAGAGTGGAAGCTCTCGGCGGGGAACCTGTTTTTGAAACTGAAAAGTTTCAAACTATTGGAAGTTGCAGCTCTCAGGTCTCGCTATTCATGGCTTGCATTGCGAATTAAGTGAGCGTTTAATTCTAACAAATTTTAAGGTCGTCAATGGCTAGCGGGAGGGGTGGTGGTAGGTGGTAGGATGTATATAAATACAGTACAGCCTCGAAAAAGGCTCCTAGTTGGGTGGAAATATAGCGAAATTAGAGTTTCGAGGTATATATAGCCTCTGATGAGTAACTTGAGTGCCTTGGTGAAAAATATTAAATTAAATCCACTTTTGAAATGGTCTTTTAACTTATCGATCACTGTAGTTTGACAATATATATAGCTGATAATAAAAATGCAGCTCGTTTTTTAATTATTCCATCAAAAGCCCATCAAAAGACAGCTGGTATTAAGTAGCCAAAGTGCGACTTGTAATAGTAAGTATCTAGTAATTGTACAGGGTAATTAAAAATATTTTTTAATACTCAATACTCGAATCATATATGTCCCCTGGTCCCCTTATAGCCACAATAACCCTCTAAAGTCTAGATTCTAGACAACACAGCTGCGACAATCGAAGCGAGGCTAGACCCCGAACCTGCCCTTAAAAACAAACAAACAAATAGATTCCCGACTTTAATTTTAAATAAAAGCAGGAAAGCAAATCTACTAAGTCTGTTTATTATCATCGTTTTCTTTAAATAATAACCATTTTTGCGAGTGACGTTCCTCAGTTGAATGGACTGACTCCAGTTCTGCTGAGCCAACTCGTTGAACTTGACGGCAGAGTTCATTGGAGTTGAAAAGGTAGTTGCCCCAGCCAACTAGAAGAGGGAGCCGAAGTACTGGAGACAACGAGTACATTCCCTTCGCGGTCAATTAAGGTACTCGAATGACATCCGCACTTGTTCTCCAAGCCAGTGTCTCTGGCTCTGGGTCTGGGCCTGGCCGAAAAACCAAAACAAGATACCAAAAATGTCAAAAAGCGGGAAAGGCATGAGAGTCGATGACGCCACAAGAACGGTAAACGGGAGTGTCTTCGTTGTATCTGACCGATACATAGATACAAAAGTAACAAAGAAAAGAAAAGCATAAAAGCCGGCAAGAAATCGTTGACTCACGATATTCCCAGGGGAACTGAACCTGAAAGCGGAAGAATTCAATGCGGGTTGGGGCTGGTAGTTAGGGGGGGCAGGGAAAACTCAATCAATACTAGGTACGCCCAACCCCCCTAATTGGGGAAACCCGTGACAGGCACGTAGCCAGCCAACCGAAAGGCAAACCCACCTCCTCGGAGATGGCTGCATCCAAGACTCATCCACCTCTCCAGCCATCTAGAGTTTGGCTCTTTGTTTGGTTTGCCAAAAAAAAACGCATGTTTCCTGCTTCCGCTGCAGTTCCAGCCAGTCACTCTACTGCCATCTGTCGGCGCCTCCCAGACACCCACACACCAGACCAGCTGGCTCATCCCTCGCAGAGTTCACCACCCCCGGGGCAGAACTTTTTTTGGCCATCGACTCCCGGACAAAGCTGGGTTTGTTTTGACGCAGTCGGTTACCCCCGGCAACCGGCAAGCGTGTCTGGGAGTCCTGCTTACTCACTGGGGGGTGTAATCCACCAGACAGCACGTGCCAAGGATACTGCGCCGGTCTGTAAGTCAGCTGATGAGGAAAGTTCCGCAACATGGTTGCCAAACTCATGATGTTTCTAAACATAATTCGGTTTAGAAATCTTCCACCTCATAGGTCACTGAATCGCTCTCAAACCTTGATCTTAAAGGTGAAATTTTTACCTTGTAACCCCGTCGAAACTATTGCTATGTTGGCTCGAATGGCCCGACAAGAGAGACAAGAGCCAAGTGGCTGAAAAACAAAAGAGACTCTGAGACACGCTGTAGGCCCATGTTGACGTTGTAATTTAACGTCATTACCATCCTCCGCCCTCCAGGGCAACCTCTTCCCTGAGCCCCTGAAGCGGAAAAACACTGCGTGGGAAAGTCAAAGGCGAGCGAACTTGAATCCCCCAGAGATCCAGTCCGAGTCTGAAATGTTCATTAGCTTTTGAAGCTCAACACTCTATATGATTTCGCTTTCTGGCACAATAAGCATATATTACATAAGCGAATTTCTGCTTACCTGGTGGATGACTTGAGAAATAGCTGACATATCAGGGGAGGTATTTGGACACTTGCACTTGGAAATAAGGGGTATACCTTTGGGGAATTTATTGGAGGTCTTTCTAGTTTGATTTAGAAAGGTATATAGTCTTTTTTGTAAAGTGTCTGCTATTCTAGCCATTAGATATCAGTCTCATATTAAGTACCTATTTCATTTGCGGTCTGAAGCTTCTGTTGGAAATATATGTGTTGTTTTCAGATCAGATGTTATTATTATAAATGTTTTATAGTTAACCTTGTTCGAAACCGCTTAAACCCAGGGACGTTGATTTATTGTATTTCTCTTCATATATACAAGTACCCCTGACTGGCCAGAGAAGTAGCAGCGAGTATTCTCCGCATAATCATCTCGTATTTCTGCATAAATTTTCAACACCTCGAGTGGAACCTGGGAGCACTTACAGCTTCATTAGTTTGACGTGACGGGCTCATAAACAGAAGATCCACACCAGCTCTCTGTGGCGTGCAATTATTTATGCCGCGGCAAATAGTTTATAAAACAATTCATTTTGTTATATCATTAAGGCCTCTTAGTCGGAGCTCCACAACTAAAGCTATAGCTATAGCTATAGAGATGGCGTGATCACTCTTAGTCTTTCTCCATTCACTTTGGATGGCGAAAAAATTTAATTACCTCACTGAGACTGGGTCTGGGTGCTGGGTACTGGGTAATTGAATTACAAAATGTGCCCCCCCTCCAGAGCCGAAAGAAGCGATCAACGATCCTTGGAATGGCTTATAATTATAGTCCTCTAGTCCTCTCTGCTGGCCACCGTTTATTGGCTTTTATTGTGGGAGTGGTGCTGGCCACGAGCTTATGCCGCACCCATAAGCTTTGGCACTCTAACTAATTGCTTGCTAAACGGTTTCCAAAGGGCAATTAGTGCATTAGAATCATCAGCCATCGAGGAAGTCTAGGGCAGGGTCCCTGCTGACGTCCAATCGCGTGTCTCGCCTTTGACCTTTGGGGGTCTGCCTTCCTCCCACTCCAAAATCCATTCACCAATGTCCTGTATTTGTTTGCAGTTTCTCGTAATATTCCATTAAATTCTGAAATTCTTAGACAGCTGGTCTGAACCTCTCCTCCAGGTAGAACCTAAAATCTCGTACACCTGGCCGGCCCACAGTTTCCCTTGAAAGCATTTCCCAAATTAATATGCAATTTGGCTGTCAGCGGTGTGTTTGCTTACCTGCCACTTCGACAGGTACTAAGCTCCTGCTTCGGCCTAGGATAGGTATCTTCTGGACCTGGCCATGCTGGTATTGGCCTTTATTTCCATTTTTTTCGCCGAATCGGAGCTCATTCGTCTTTGTTCGCTCGCCGCGTGCAGTCCACCTTTAGCATCTGGACCAGACTTCCCTCCCAGAGGCAGAGACAGTGGTGAGTGGTGTTCTCGATCCAACATCCAAACGAGTTCCCGGCTGACTAATAATCGCCGTCTTCTGGGTAAACTTTTGTGAATAAGCCACCTCGATCTCTACAAGCAGGGTGGCAGGAAACTGAGACCTTGTCTTATCGAGAACCCCCAGCCAGTCTCCCATTAAAGGAGAAAGTTTGGACCTCATAGAGTAGACCTCTTCCTGGTCATTCTCTTCAAAGAAGAACGGAAAAGTCCCCAACTCTCATTAGTGGCCGGGAAAATTCCAAGTCACGAGTTTCCTATAATGGGGAGGTTGGAGATGTGGAAATGGGAACGAACTGAACTGCCCATGCAGTGCATTTGTATCTCGCAGATACGCACCTTATGCGAATGATTCACCAGCTTATCATTTTATTTTCTATTGCAGCAACACCGTTGCGAAAAGCAAAAGTCACTCGGCCATATCATCCGGCATCGGCCTTGGTCCCCAGCTGCCCCCCATTGGAGCCAGTGGATTTGTGAAGTTGCGTCATGTAGCCAAGGAGGCTGACAACACCACCACCAGTAGCAGTAGCAGCACATCATCAGCCAAGAATACGCCAGAGAAGTCCAAGGATCAGGATCCCGCAGACGCTTCTCAATCCTTGCAAGAAGCCCAACATTCATCAGAAGAGACTGAGGTGAGTTTTACTTCAAAAAATAAGATCTGAATGTGTATCTCTGAATGACATTTCAACCCAATCCCCACTAAACCAGGTCATGGGCCCGGATCAGCGTTCGATCGCCAAGACCGGCTCGATCGCGGAGCGCTTGGCGGCCCTGCAGAAGAGCGGCGAGGATGACTGGAAGAAGCGAATCTCGAAGCGCGACGAGGTCGACGATGTGCGCCGCGAAAACTTTGTAAACGTGAGTACCACTCCGCAGTAATACCTGGTGTCTGGTGGACGATCTGAAATACAAACATGCGTTACCGTTTGGCCGTTGGGTTAAGCGGTGGAGCATGCACCACCACCATCATCTTGGTGGTGTTGCGTTCAAATCGCTTCCTTATTGCTAATCGTTTTGTTTATCGTTATTGTTGCGCTTTTCTGTTATTTCTGCAATGCCTCAGAAATGTTGTTTGCCGATCGAGAGTGGCGGGCGAGCGTGAAACCTGGCGGCAATGACATAATAATGCGAAAAGTGCAAGTGATACCTGAACGCACTCTCGGTACCTGGTGGGGGAGGTGAGATGTGGTTTTTTCCGCGGGATAGGAGCCTTGGAGCGGCTATATTAGAGATAAAGTGGCTTGTTTATAATTCTGGGAAGTGCAAAGATTCTTAGGCCTCTAATCTGTGTTTATATTATAAATATTTTATAACATAATCCCAATATTCTTGAAGTAGTAAGGGAAATATTTAAAAAGTAAGGCTATTTGAGGTAAAGAATGACTAATACTGCTAGTGATAGATGAGGGTACGTTTATAAAATAAAATAAAACATTTATTTAACTAAAAGACATAGAAGTTACCTTTAATTTATATATTTTATTCCAATTTTTTAATTTTTTATCAAAAATCCACTTATTTTACACAAATTCTACAAACATCAAATATATATATTGCATACTTTTGGGCCTCGCATGTTGTGGCGCCATCTAACGAGTGCGTTTCTTTTTAACGACTAGCCCAAACGAAATCGAAAACCTTGATTGGTGAAGAGGAAGTGCAGGTTTGGTAGCTAATTTCACCTGCCCGAAAGTGTTGCTTGCTCTTGGCCAATATTTATGGACATGACCACTCCGCTCGTGGCTCCGTGCCATTGCCACTTAGTCAGTTAGTCCGGTGCTGGGCGTGAAAGTTTAGTGAACTCTTTCCGCTGTCGCGCCCCTTTTCTTTCGTTTCCAATTAAACGATTACTTCTGGCTACTAATTATGCGGGTAGTCCACACCTCCCCCCCTAATCACATTTAATTAGTTGCAACGCCCGTCATCTGTCAGAGATGGCTTCGTGGATCTGTGCTGGAAGAAAGAACTTTGAGGAAATCATGTCAGAGGCATCTTCTGACCCGATCTTCTGACTTCTGAGCTAGTTCCAGAAGCCAATCCCCCGCCCAGATCCCGAGTCAAATTAGTTTGGAAGTGCTGTCGCTTTCGTTATTGTTGCCACAGCTGTTGCTGTTTCAGTTTTCAGTTTATGGCTTTTGTTGGAAAATTACAAGCTGCCTGGCACTGGCTTTCCATTCCGTGAAGCTCTTTCCTATCTCAAGTTTAGATTCTAAACAGTTCCAAGTAAAATAACATTGATGTTGATGTTTGATGTAAACATGGAGTTCATCAGATTTCTTATAGAGTCACCTCGCAAGATCTGGTACGGTACCCTCATTTTCCGCCACACGACACTTGACGCCCATTACACAACAATTTATTTAAAATTAAGATGGATTTCTATTCTCCAGCCCCCGCTAGAGTTCTGGGCGACCCATTTTTCTCTGCTCTGATGGTTAAGCCCTTCTGGGTCCCCGGCGTGTGTCACTCTGGAAAGAGAAATCCAGCAATTTAGTACAATTTATCAGGCCATGATCGCAAAAGGCACATAACAATGGCTTGGACTTGAACTGGATGGTGTACAGAACCCATCTCTCAGAGGACCAGGAGAGCATCCAGGCTGCCAACTTGCATTTGGCCATAATTTTCTAAACCTGCCCCTGTCGTCGTGGGCCGAGCCAGCCAGTTTTTAGAACCCAGCCAGCTTACTATATGCTATTATTTCTTGTTTAAGGGCCCACCATTTGATCTCTGTCTCGATCTTGAACGTGCTCATCTCCCCAGCTCGTAGCCAGCAGGCCTGGTTGGCTGGCAGCTCGTTTTCCTTCTGCCTTCTGTTGTAAATTGTTTTGTAAATTTGATATACTTGCAGTTTCTTGTGGCGCGTTCCGACCTCAACTTCATTATCATTGTTGTTGTTGGGATGGTTGGGATGATGTTGCGGCTGCTGCTGTACTTGTTCATTAGTCCATGCCCTTGTTTTCTTTTCTTATTTATTTTTTTTTTTATAAACTTCTAAAATCAACTGCTGCCCTCTCGGGTCTCTTCTTTTATCTGCCCATGTATCTGTATCTGTGTCCGCGAATGTATCTGTATCTGGCCGTTTGTATCTACAAGCTGCAAGCATTCGGAATGGCCTGCCAGCCTGCCTGGCCTGGCCTGCCTGCTTATTGCTGATTATTTTTATTGCTTCTGTGTGTGATTCATTAATTTTCGAAAAGATAAGGTGGCGTGTCGTCTAGTTCCGTTGGCTCTCTTTCTCTGAAGATCCGATCTTCTGGTGCCATCGGTGCTATTGAATTTTTAGACCATTACATCATTGTCGAACCTGCATTGGTTTATTTTTAGTTAGTTGGGCCTCCTTGGCTGCGTTTTTGGCTGGTGAGTCACTCGAACTTTGGCAGATGACTGCCAGACTGTGGCATCCTCGCTGGGGCACTGACCTCAGAGTATCTTTTCTCTAAAAAGCCTACAATATCCAAATGCATTTAAAATAAACTAATTTAGTTTTGCAAACCGTAGATGGCTTTGAAAACACTTCCTCTTTTCGCCGAGTGCAGTTCGCTCTCCCGAGTACGCTTCCCGATGCCAAGCCGGCTCTGGGATCTCGCCAGCCGACCGACTCGATGCAGTCCCAGTCGCGACTCTAAGGCATGCGGATCGCACCACTCGCTGCTGCGCCACACCCAAGTCTGGCTTTAGTGGCGGGTTATTGTTATTGTTTTGCATTATTACTCGACTCTGCCATCTCTGCCGGCTTCAATTGACATTAAAATTGATAAGCTGAGACTGAGACTGAGACTGAAACTAAAACTAGAGGCGAGTTGCATAAAAAGTGATGCCAAGTGGTTTCCTGAGTTGCATAAACTGTGCCCCAGCAGGAAGACAGTTGGTGTATATTAGTGTCTTTATTTTGTATATGTCTGGCATTCGCCGATGGCATTAAAAAAAAGTGAAAAGTGAATTGGAATTGGAATAATTTAATAAAAAATAATCGCCACAAGAAAGTGTTTCAAGGCTGACCTCCCACTGGCTGTCAGCTGTCAGCCACCACCCACCCACCATGTGAAGCTTTCTCGAGAGGCGACTGTCAAAATAGATTTTTGAAGAAATGAAATCTTAAAAGTGACCGCAATCTTCTGGCCATTACAAATCTTAGAGAATCTATAGAGAAATAAACCCACGCAAAAATACACTCATAAATACTATATTATGATGTGCAACTTACAGAAAGATGACACAAATTCTAGGGGCGGAAAATCAACAATTAGCAACAAATTCCCATAAATCACAAAGCGACATCGGTTGTTGGGGCTGTTCGTGATGCTCTCGTTCTAAATTGGGTTTGTTTACCTACGTGAGCTGTTTGCATATGTCGCCAGAGTCTGATAAACAAGGCAAATATACATACCTCGTAATGGAGATGGAGGTAGAGGAGTGAGGCCAGACAAAGGATGGCCAAAGGGTCGAGTGGCCCTTCTTCCAACTCTCTTTCTTGAGCTTGACCCAAGGAGAAGAATAAAGGCATCTTCAGATTGCGAAAAAGAATTCTGCGCAAGTGCGGCAGGCTGGAGAGAAGAGAGAGGCCATCCAACTCAACGAAAGAGACTCCCAAAGCCCCAGCAGGGAGCTGTCTTCCTGAAATAAGAGGCTTAAGGGGAGTGCCAGTAGAAGAAAGTATCTTTATATCCCTAAAGAAGACAGAGCCAGAAGAATAAAACTACAAAAATTATGTTTTTAAAATAAAAAGAGAAAAAAGAGAAATCATTTTTAACCAAAAACCCCAAGCATGCGACCCACTGTGCCTCTGTGATTCGCTTTCGTCAAGTTTTGGGGCCCAGATCGGCTGCTTCGCTGGCGTCGTCGGCACTTGGTTTCAAAAAGAGAACGACCGCGAGGCGCAACGGAATACAAAAGGCGCCGAAAGCCGAAAACTGAAAACCGAAAACTGAAACCGAAACAACGATCCCCCCCACAAAATATTTGCAAAAATAAAAGCAAATAAATAAAGCGTTATGGTCACTAAACTATAAATAAAGGCTTTTAAAATATTAAGAGTAATGTGAAACGCCAAACGGAGGCCAACTCTTGTCTAGAAAGGTGCGAAAGGATGCAGTGCAGTGGGAGATCAGTACAAGTGAACTTTTAGCAACAAAATATATGAAATATTAAATGAACTATGGACTTGGTACCTTTCCAACAGCGAATGCCAGTTGTAAAATTAATGGAAAACATTGCAAAATAAATAGCCATTAATTAGAGCTTTAATATTTTGCAATGTTTTCCGTTCTTTCAAATCAATAAAACCCATAATAATACTCCTCCAATAACAGTGCGAGTGATGTCATAATAGACCATTACCCTTTATCAGAAACTGCAAAAACGATATCAGTGGAGAGGCATAATAAAAGTTAATATTGCCAAGTGAGAGTGTCATGGCCAGCATGGCGGACTATATGGACTACTTGGACACGGCCAGGGAGTGGGCCGAGTGGCTGCCATACCTGCTGGTCGCCTACGTAGTCCTCACCCTAGTGCCCAAGTCCCTGGTGAGGATGAAGCGCTTTGCGGACGCGGACTACGAGGCCCACAGGAACCACTACCATCGCTGCTACGGCCCGGAGCTGTGCTGCCATGTCCTGGCCCAGGAGCAGGCCTCCGGAAAGGTCAAGCCCAAGGCGAGAAAACCAGTTACCAGGGTCTACCCTAAAAGGCAGCAAGTCCAGGCGAAGGAGGAATTAGCGCCGCCGGTTCCAGCGCCCGTGAAGAGGAGTAATGTCACCAAGATTGCGCGAATGTTCGAGTCGGGAAACACGCGGCAGGTGAGCAGGGTGGCCCCTGAGATCCGGCTGCCTGAGATCCGGATGTTCGGGGCCAGCGACGACTCCCGCGACTCGACACCCTGCGCCTCCAGGAAGCCGAGCATTGCCAGCCAGCTCAGTGCCCAGCTGCAGCACATCGAGCAGTCAATGCACCTCTGGCAGGAGCTGGAGGAGGAGCCGGGCACCAAGAAGACGACTTCTTCGCACAGCGACTGGGAGCCGATGGCTGTGCCGGTGGCCAGGCGTACGAGGGGCACCTCGGCCACTCCCTCAACCGCATCGCCGCTATCCAGTTCCCCCGAAGCAGAACCCTCATCGCCGGTTCTCCTGAGGAAGCCTCCATCCCTGTGCCTCCAGACCAGTATGGAGGATATATTTCAGGTGATTGCCAGGAGCGCCGAGGAGCCGGAGGAGCCACGCAACCTCAACTGCTTGTCGCCAGTGACCAGCATCGATGAGATCCTCTCGGAAAGGCGGTTCTCTCGGACACTCTCCGCCTACTCCATCACCGATCTGCTCAACGAAGAGCAGTCCTCCTCGGTGGATGAATCGGTATTCCTCAACGAGTCTATATGTTAGATGGAAGTCCCTGAAAGTGCCATTCTCTGATGGTTTCCCCTGCATTTTGTTTGTTTAAACGACGGATGTTTTAAGCAAATCAAAGTAAAGAAAGCTCACTTAGTTGGCCGTACTTAGTGTAGTAATTGTGTAAATGTTTCTTTGTTTGTTTCATCATGCGAACCGTACTGCTAAACTAATCAACTGATAGAGAGTATAATATGAAAATTGTGAATTTGTAGTATTAATATTATTGTTAGATCTATGAAATTGTATCAAATGCAACACAAACACACTACAAAATATAAGAAATAAACCTCAATATATACATATTCGTAAAAACAGAACCCATTAATTGCATAGCTAGTATGCACAGCTGTCAGTAGTCTTCATTTCTATCCCCACGATACAGCTGCTGAATATTTCTCTAGTGGTTTCTAAGGTAAAAGTCTCTTAAAAGTTTACACATTTCGTAATCATCGAAGCGCGTCTTGGCCGCAAACTCAATTTGTCAAATAAATTGACGCAAATCAAGTCTCTGCAGCGATCATTAATTATAAATTGGAATATGGGGTAGAGAGATTCGCCGCAAAATCATTGTGATGTGTTTTTTTTTTTTGATTGATTTGATGGAGCGACCACTTGCTGAGCTGGAAGATCCGTCCACCCGGCAGTGAAAGGCCTGGGCTTTGCATTCTTCGCTGGCCACTCAACTCTGGAACTCTGGAGACTGCAACTGACCAGCCAACAATGAAGATATAGGCTTATCACTGAAAGGAAAGACTACTTCCCAACAAGTGCTGATTAATAAAAAGCACCCATATCCATTAATACTTCCATGGCCATGTCTGCTATTGAACTTGGAGTGGATTAGTGGCCCAAAATAATAACCAAATTCCTCAAAACTATATGCTAATTTTAGCATTTTCAGTACAAATGTAAATAAAGTGACGCAAATAGGCAAATAGTGGAAACAACAAACTGGCAATAAAATATTATAAATTGGCATTTATTTGCTGAGATTCTGTGGCGTCATACTCTTTTTTGGTGATGTTGGTTTTGGGTTTTCAGGTAAAGTGGCTTTTGTCTTTAGAGTTCTCAGTTTGGAGTCCCATCTCGGTTAAGGAAACTGCCGTGGCACACTCTCTTCCGCGCCCCATTAGCTCTTTATACCAGGTCTTTATGTGCTTTATCAATTTATATTGGATGATTCATGGTCTGTTTTGGATGACACACTCGGAAATTCGAGAGAAGTGTATGGAAAGGGGAGTGAGCTGAGTTCGTCAAGGTTGGGACTACTCTACATATGTTTATCTGTTTGGAGAGCCCTGATTTTTAATAAAAGACTGAAATGAGCATCTAAAATTGCATAATGCAAGCTAATAAATATTATTTACAATAAAATTAACAAAGATTGTTTGGTTCTCTTCAATGAATAAATGAAAGATAAGATTAATTATGCCTTGACACTTTTCGAACGTAAACAAAGCCAACAGGAGACCACACCCTATAAAGACGAATAGGCATACCATATCTCCCTATCGAACTACTACCCAACACACTGAAAGAAACGCATCAGAGGCACTAGATCTACTTGGTAGTGTTTGGTGTGGAATTATTTTTCTGTGCAGCTCCCCTTATCTAATCGTATGACTGGCACTGTCTCAAACTGAAGCTCTCGAGCCCCAGAGCTTCGGTCGGGGCGGGCAATTAGCCAAACGGCGATTGGCAGTCACCGAATTGGCATTGTGCTCGCAGTTGGTCTTTTTGCGCATCAATCCGCGGGTCACTAATGGAGGAGCGTACTTGGCACTGAGGCTGTTTTCAAGGTGCGCCCATCGCTGGAAAAAAGTAAACAAAATTAAAGGCAAAGTCGGTGGCAGTGGCTGGAATGGAAAAAGTAAAACTGGTAAAAGCTTTTTCCTTAAACAAACCTTTTATTGGGATTATAGCTAGAAGTGGTGGTAGCAGGTGGCTGACTCATGGGAACAACCCAGCGGTGAGGCCGGCCACTCGATAAGGCCGCGATTGTTGACCATATTTGTGGCTATTAAAATTTGTTAATTTCTTTATGGGTGGTTCAGTCTTTGGAAAGTGAACGTAATCACGATTGTCTCCTCTACTTTGGGACAAATATGAATATTCATTATACCCTTGCAGAGGGTATTATAATTTTGGTCAAAAGTGTGCAACGCAGTGAAGGAGACATCTCCGACCCTATAAAGTATATATATTCTTGATCAGGATCACCTCCTGAGTTGATATGAGCATGTCCGTCTGTCCGTCTGTCTGTCTGTCCGTTTCTACGCGAACTAGTCTCTCAGTTTAAAAGCTATCGTCTTGAAACTTTGCACACATCCTTCTTTCCTTTGCACGCAGTATATAAGTCGGAACGGCCAGGATCGGCCGACTATATCCTATAGCTGCCATATAACTGATTGATCGGAAATGGTATAACTTTGGTGTTTTTAGAGTTAGAGAGTTCAAATTTGACACTAGCTTCAAATTTGATTTGAGAGCTATTTTTGGCAAAACATTACGACATGCCAAATTTCATTAGAATCGGCCGACTATATCCTATAGCTGCCATATAACTGAACGATCGGAAATTACTCAACTTTTGTGTTTTTGAAGATAGAAAGCTGAAATTTAATACAGATTCTATTTTTGGTCCGTTGATCTAACGTACCAAATTTCATTAGGATCGGCCGACTATATCCTATAGCTGCCATATAACTGAACGATCGGAAATTCCCCAACTTTTGTGTTTTTGAAGATAGAAGTTTGGGATATTTTTAGGTTTGGTTTTTGTATTATATTAAATTGGGTTATATTATCATATTTTCATAAGGATCGGCCAACTATATCTGATGTTTGCGATATATATCCGGTTTTAACTGCAAGGGTATATAAACTTCGGCTCCGCCCGAAGTTAGCTTTCCTTTCTTGTTTTGGAGATCATCTTGAAACCGAATACTAAAATACACTGTATCTGTATCTCTTTCAGGAATCGCTCTCTTTGGCCCACTCGCTGTCGGACAAGCCGCTGCCCCCATCCCCGCTTATACCCACTAGCCTGGAGGGCGGCAAGGTATCCGACCGCCTCAGCCAACTCAAGTGCAACTCTGAAAACTGGAAGCAGCGGATAGGTAAGGCATCCTTAGTCCACAACAGTGACTTCAACTGAAAACTCCCATCATCCGCAGAACAAACCGATGCCAAGAAGTTCACAGTCGCTGGCCGGCTGCAGAAGAAGGCCCAGTCCCCCGTAGAGCTCCAGTTCGAGCGCTCGCCCAACGATGTGGCCAAGAAGTGCCCCATGCTGGAGGTGCGCAGCGCCAACCAGCCGCAGCTGGGCCTGGCCAAGAGCCCCTCCATGATGGTCACCACGGGCAGTGCTAGCACCAAAAGCACGCTGCGCAGCTTGAGTGTCAACCCGGAGGAGGAGGTGCCCAGCCTGAGCCGCTCCAACAGCAGCAGCTCGGACTCGGATGGGGAGCGAAGTGCTCCACAAACCGCCAAGCACAACAAGGAGCTGGCCAACAACAAGAGCGCCGCGGCACCCACCAATGTGGGGGCCAGGATTCTGGTTCCTCGTCTGGACGACAAGGAGACCTTTGAGAACTTCTTTGCCTCGGCGCCCAAGAAGGAGGAGACCGTGCAGCTTGAGATCAGTTCCTTCGACGACATCAAGCCCACGGAGCGGTAAGTTATCCACAAGGCTTCCCAGAACTACAATTTTTGGAAAACCAACAGCCTGATTTTAAAATTCAAATCTAAAATTCGTTTCGGTTTCTAATTTCTTTCAGCTTGGTGAGCAAGCGAAACGTGCAGGGACCCAAGGGACGCCGAGCTGCTCGCAATCCCCTCAAGAGTTTGGCCGCCCGCGAGGACATCAGCTCAGAATACACGGAAGTAAAGTCCGGAATAGCCGAGCGTGAACTCAGACGCCTTAAGCTGGAGTCATGTAAGTCATGTCTTCCATCGCCTAAGACTTGAACTAATTCCGTCTTTATCCTTCTAACAGATGGCCAAAACGCAAACCTGGCCGCGGAGGCTATCGCAGGCCTGGCCTCCATTGAGGATTTCAAGTCGGTGGCCCTGCGCTCCTCGTCCATCCCCCTGCAACAGATGTGGCTGCCCCACAAGCCGGTCATGCTGCTCCACATTAAGGGACGCACTCATGTCCAGACCCGTCTGGTGGAGCCCGTTCACACTTCCCTCAACCGAGGAGATTGCTTCATCCTAGTCGCTGGCCCCCAGCTTTTCCGCTACGTTGGCTCCTTCGCCAACGTGATTGAGATTTCGCGCAGTAAGAAGATTTGCGCTGCCATTGTGGAGAACAAGGATCTGGGCTGCACTGCCTCTCAGGAGGTAATCCTCACCGATGGGAAGTACGTGAACGAGAGGCAGTGGCGCCAGTTCTGGCAACTCCTGGGGAAGAAGGAGGACGACAAGTCGGAAATTGCCGACTGCGGACATGCCGACGAGGACGACGTGTTCGAGAGCAGCCTGATCGAGACGAACAAGATCTACGAGTTCCAAGATGATGGCTTGATTCCACTGGACAAGTTCTGGGGATGCATTCCCAAGGTGGACATGCTGGACACTCGCAAGGTGCTCATCTTTGACTTTGGCAGCGAGCTGTACGTTTGGAACGGCAAGAACGCCCCCTCGGACGCCAAGAGGGCGGCCATGCGACTGGCGCAGGAACACTTTGGTGCCGAAAACTCCGCGGACTACGCCCAGTGCTACCTCAATCCACTGAACTATGCCTGCATTGTGGGTCGTCGTGAGAACACCAAGTATGCCAAGAGAACTGCCAAGCGTCCGGAATGGTGCATTCTCGGGAAGATCACCCAGAACATGGAAACGGTGCTATTTAAGGAGAAGTTCAGCGACTGGCCGGAGCTGGAGCGCGAGGACTTGGAAAAAGATTACCTCGCCAATGGAATCCACGAAGTGCGTGCCCTTAACGGAGCTGCTCTGTTCAAGGGAGAACCCTACCAAGAACCAAATCTGGTCCTGGAACAGGCCAACCTGGGTCGCGGCAATTTCTACTATGATACGGATACCATGCGGCACTTTGATGTAATCACAAAGTCCACAGACAAGTGGCAGATCCACGAGTTCAACTTCGATTCGGAAAATGCTCGCGAGGATTACGGGCATTTTTACTCAGCTGAGAGCTACATAGTGCGCTGGATTTACCAGATTTCGGTGACAGTGCGGGAACTGAGTGGAAAGGTCTCGAACCGAAGCACGGTGGGACGTGACCGCTGTGTCTACTTCACCTGGCAGGGCCGGCAGTCCAGTGCCAACGAAAAGGGAGCTGCAGCTCTTCTGACCGTGGAGCTGGATAAGGAAAAGGGAGCTCAGATGCGGGTGTCTCAGGGAGACGAGTGCACCGCCTTCGTGCGCTTGTTCCGCCAACTTTGGCAGCATCGAGGACGCAAGGAGGATTGCCTGGAAAGGCGTAGCCAGTGGCGACTGTATCAGCTGCAGGGCAACGTTAAAGAGGAAACTCTCCTCAAAGAAGTCGACTGCCAGGCGAGTCAGTTGCGCTCCCGGAACTCCATGCTTCTAATTCATGGAAGTCAGGGAAGTGTAATCGTCTGGCATGGATCTAAGAGTGCTGCCCACACCCGATCTCTGGCCTTGGAAGCGTCCAAGGAACTCGTCACCGAAAAGCCCAAGGACCTCTTCAGCTGCGAAGGTGTCAACGTTTCAGAGATGGAGGAGGGCTCCGAAACAGAGGAGTGTCGTAAGGCCGTAGGATTAAGCGATCAGCGCAAGGAGTACGACAGTCTTATCGAGTCCTCCAAGGCCTACAACTACCAGCTAAGGATCTTCAATTTCTCCAGTACGCAGGGCGTATTCAAAGCTATGGAATTGATTGATCCATTACGTTGCCAAGAACTACAGAGTCCGTATCCCTTCAGCCAAGAGCAACTGTACAATGCCAGGCAACCGACCAGCTTCCTTTTGGACGATGGCGACGTGCTATGGCTTTGGATGGGCTGGTGGCCCTTGGAGGATGTGAAAAGTATGTAAAATTTAATCCTGATTAAGTGGGTTTTTTTTATAATATTCCCTTCTTCAGTAAATACAGATGAACGTAGCAGTCCCACGAACGACAACCGGGCTGGGGTGAATCGCTGGATCTCAGAGCGACGTGCTGCCCTAGAAACAGCCGTCGACTATTGGCGTGCCAAGCACGGCGAAAACGACAAAGAACCCTTCCATGGCATCCGAGGACAGGTGGTGTGGGCCGGTCTAGAACCGGTGGCCTTCAAGGCTCTCTTCCCCGAGTGGACAGATCGATCAGATGTGCGCGACATCAATGAAGAGGTATAACAGTGGAATAGTAGTCCGATAAAAGTTATTAACAAATATTTATTATTTATTAGGATGGTCGAACAAATATCCCCGTAACCATTAGCGAAATGCTAGCACAAATGACCCAGACCGAATACCCGCTGGAGGTGCTCAAGGCACGTCCCTTGCCCGAGGGCGTGGAACCCACTCGTCTGGAGGTCTACCTGAACAGTGATGACTTCAAGTTGGCACTGGGCTGCAGCCGGGCGGAGTTCGAGCAGCTGCCCATCTGGAAGCAAACGAAACTGAAGAAGGAGCGAGGGCTGTTCTAGGAGAGAGGAGCACAATGCAACCTTATAGACTTGAACACTATATCACAAAAAACAATCACTCAAAGAAAATTTTCTTAGCAATGCTTTTGCAATCGGCACAAACAGACCCTATAACATACTCTACATATTAGGCCTTTTTAGTATACCAAGTATCATATATACACGTGCGCATATCCCTATGTACTTTCTATTTTACAAGTACATACAACTTTATATAAACATATATATATACAAATGTAGGCAGGCGGCACTTTAAAATTATTTTACAAAGTGCAAAGGCCAGGCAATAAATATGCTAACCGCTTCATTTTAATGCAGTTTCGAGATAATCGCTTTTACGTATAGTTATAGTTCTAAGGTCTGTTGTTTTACGTTTATTTTTTAAAAATTTTACGAAATTGCATTTGTTTTATCTCTGCAAACACCAAAAATTTGACTAGATTTGGTTAACCATTGTTTTTAATTCGAAATCCTTTCAATATTAGCTTTATTTTTTACCACTTTGTATCTACTTCTATGTATTTGTTTTTATTATTGCGTATCATTGTGTACGTTTAGTTTTTATTTTATTTGAGAAATTTATTTTACATAATTTAGTTGTATTTATGGCCTAAGCTTATACTGTAAATTTTGGGACAGTTGATGTCGTAGTGAGTCGTGACTGCGAGTTTAAGTGAATTAACTATTGTTAAATTTAGCATCCATCACTATTTCCCGCCGTCGCTGCCTAGGACGCGGAGGCGTGAATTTCGCGGACGAGACGTGCGACCAATTCGCAGCAAGCCTTCTGTCTGTTCTTTGCCACGGCCATCACCTAAAATGAAATAAATAAACAAAATGTTAAACAAAAAAAATACATTTCTATATGTTTTATTTAAAATTTGATTTTTCTCAAATGTTTTGAGCGAAATATTTTGTTCAAGACCTATACGTTGGACTACGTTAAAATATGATATTTTAGTGAGGTATTTATACCAAGCCCATTACGTTGTTTCTTCATTTTCCACTTTACTAGCATGCGAGAGTTTTTCCATTTTTCGAGGCTGCCAAAAATCGCATGCGATATTTTGACATATTTTAAAACTGAATAACTGACTGATAGGAAATGCCACAACTTCGGTATTTTTACAAAATAATACGACATACCAACTTTCATAAGGATCCTACAGGGGGAAACCCCATTTTCGAGGGATCCCATCAGGAAAAATGGACAAAAAATCTAAAAAATATTTTGTGTCAGGGTTTTGATGCAGAACGGTGGAGAAACGATCCAGAAATCGTTTGAGGTACTCCGCTTGAGAATCGGATGAGAATTGGCGAAGATATAGCCATCACAGTGGGCCCTATAGGGGAAAACCCCATTTTCAAGAGATCCCATCAGGAAAAATGGACAAAAAATCTCAAAAATATTTTGTGTCAGGATTTTGATGCAGAATGGTGGAGAAATCGACATAGAAATCGTTTAAGGTACTCCGCTTTAGAATCGGATGAGAATTGGCGAAGATATAGCCATCACAGTGGGCCCTATAGGGGAAAACCCCATTTTCAAGGGTTCCCAACTGGAAAAATGGACAAAAAATCTAAAAAATATTTTTTCTCAGGATTTTGGTGCAGAATGGTGGAGAATCGATCCAGGAATTGATTGAGGTACTCCGCTTTAGTATCGGATGAGAATTGGCGAAGATATAGCCACCACAGTGGGCCCTATAGGGGAAAACCCCATTTCCAAGGGGTCCCATCAGGAAAAATGGAAAACAAAGATATTGACGCTTTCTAAACCTACCTCCTCATGGGTGGCCTCCTCGTCCTTCTTGTCGCTGTATTCGGTGGCGCATTTGTTGGTGATGAGGCTGAAAGCAAACACCTTCATGTCACAGTGCCGGGCGGTGATTACTTCGTGAACTGTGGACATGCCCACTGCATCCACGCCCATCATTCGCAGAGCCTTCAGCTCGGCGATGGTCTCGTAGTTCGGACCGCCCAAACAGGAGTAGACACCGACATGAACGTTCGACTCGATGCCCATAGTCTTGCTGATCTCGAGGGCCTTGTTGATCATTTCTTTGTTGTAGGAATTCACGAGGGCGGGGAAGCGGGGACCAAATCTAGGATCGTTGGGTCCCTGGAGCGGCGAGTTTCCAGCGAATCCCAGCATGTTCACATGGTCGTGCATCAGCATTATATCACCCACAGCATACCGGGGATTGATACCGCCAGCCGCATTGGTGGCGAAGAGGTATTCCACGCCGCACAGCTTCATTACTCGCACCGGCATGGAGCACTTGGCCAGGGGGTAGCCTTCGTAGAAGTGGAATCGTCCCTGCATGGCCATTACCGTAGCGCCTTCCAGGGTTCCAAGGACTAGTTTACCCGCATGGCCCTCAACGGTCGACACGGGGAAGTTGGGAATCTTTTCATATTCGAAGATCTTGGGATCCTGGATTATTTCCGCCAACGAGCCGAGTCCGGAGCCGCAGATAATGCCGATTTTGGGGCGCATGCCAGAGCCCTTGATGATGAAATCAGCAATTTCCTGGATTACTTCATACGGATACCTGTTGAAATTAGGAAATGATTATAATCCAATATTTTTTAATGGTATGAAATGTTGAACATAAGACATTTTTGATAAAATAATTTGGGTTGGTTAGACATAAACTTTCAATCAGTTTAATGATAAGACGAAAGAGACAAAACGGAAAAAACAATGTAGGTTTTTAAATAGAAACTTTTACGAAGGTTTTTAATAGAAAAATGACTTACGAATTGGACAAACTATACAATATGGGTTAAATTGGTATTAAAATACAAGAACCTTTCACCTTTTATGAAAGATTCCACTTTGTTTTTGATGACTAATTGGTAATTAAAATGTGACAATATAATTTAACTTTCCTGCCAATAAACATATACCATGATGGTTCTAATAAAACAACAAAGATGTTATCACTTTAAAAAAAACTTTAGAATGAAGACATTTTTAATGTTTGGACAAAATAACAAAAAGGAAACATGAAAAGTTAGCTAATTTTGAAATTGGACTACAAACGTGTCTTCGTTTAGAACGCGTATTGCTCTTAATTCCTCAGGCGTTAAATAACACTCGATTTTGCCACCATTTTTTCTGAAATAAGGGTAAAAAGAAGGTTGATTTGATTTGTTGGGTAAGTTTCCATTCTTATTAAAAACACGGTCATAAGATATGGATGGTAGTACGCCCCCGCAAAGAACGCTTATCATTTATTGGCTCCAATCGATAAAAGAAACAATATGGTAAGATTGCATGACTATTTGGGCCGCGTAGTGCTCTAGAGTAATTAAAGCTCCAAGCTACCAATAAAATTGGAATTCAATTAAAACTTTTAATGAACTTCAGCTGCTTGAAAACTACACTTGACGACTTTGAACCGAATAAGCTGCGGTTCGTCAAACGCTGTTACTACATATGAACCCCTAACCCCACGTGCTCAAATGCTTTCATCATTCATCACTTGTTTTTCCATCAGACCCCAGGCTGATAAGCCCCTGTAATGATGCTCCCAATATTATCAATTGTTGCAGATGAAAAACAAAAACATCATCAAGTGTAAACATAAAGTGCGTCATTAAGGCAAATGCCGCATCAGGCCTCCTCCATCATAACTTGTATTAATTGGTTAGTTTAGCATGAATAGCCTTAATAAAATTAAACCCCCCGGCAGCTAGTCGGCAGCATTTATGCAAATTCATTCGAAACACGCGACGACTTTTCGCCGCCTTATCAATATTCAGCATCGAAATCGAAAACAAGTTTAGAAACTAATCAGAGTGCCTACCAAGTTGGTGGTGCGGTGGCCAAGTGGATAGCATTCTTTATCGGACAATTTTCCAATTACTGACGGAACTGGTACTGGTAGTAAAGATTACGTACTGGGGGGGCCTGTGTCAAGATCACGGGACGAACACACCCGCTTTCATAGGGGGCTTGGTTACATGGCCAACACTGCTTACACAAGAATATGAGATGTTGTTGAAGTTCACTACTTTTAGTAGATAATAATATAATATATAATTATGTTTTCCTTAATTTCAAACCAGGAGAGCGAGCCCATTGACCAACCGGATCATTCAATATAATTTTATTCGGTTTGTATATATTCAGAATAAGATTTTAATGACCTGCCGACGTCAAGCCGCGAAAAATGATAAGCCCCTCTGGAATACTGGAATGACTTAATTCAAATTCGAAATACCACCACACAGATTTTTGATAGCGGAAAGATCAAGGACAAGGTCTAGACTCTAGAGTCTTTAGCTTTCTGGTTCTAATTCGAATTCCAAACTGGTTTTTATAAACAAAACAGAATTGAGGACTTACAGCTCAGACTGCGGGGTGGCTAGAATGGGTACAAACACCTCGGGATCTAGGATGGCGGTCTTGTTGCCGGCCTTGCCCCTGGGATTGGAACAGCAGTCTGTGTTGCACATTTTTAAGATGCAACAACGGCAGGGAACAGGTTTTGATTGGATAGACAACAGAATCAAACTGACAACTAAGTCAGGGATAGGTGTGAAAGAGATTCCCGTCCTCTCCCAACTCCCCCTCTTGGAGGATACTTTGTGGAAACTTACAAAAGACTCTGGGGCGTGGGTATGATCTTCTCGCCGTTCACCATACTAGCCTTGCCCTTCTTCTCCGTACAGGAATTGGCGGCTCCCTTGTTGGAGCCTCCTGGGCCGGCGCAGCAGTCCCGCGAGCACATCCTGCCGGTGGTAAGAGATCTTAGAGCAGTGCTCCTGGCTAACCCAACAGAAAAAGCAGGCACGAAATTTTGCGAAGGATTTCCGGAGACCGAACTTGGGCTATTGCAGGCAGCAGTGTTTTTTTTTAGGAAATTATAGGAAAGTGAAGTGTCTAGAAAGGCTTGCTACGGAAAGTGGCAGTCACATCCAAGGCCGTATCGATTCGGCCTTTGGAAAGCGGGTCACAGGAGTAAGCGAGAGCAGAGGTCGAGGTGGGGTAGAGTAAGTGCAAAGGAGGACATTGGCGGGGTGGAGGAAAAGCAAATAGCCCCATTAAGCATTGCTGTTATTGGAAATCCCAACTGGAGGTGATTGCAGCAAACGAGCGCCTGGCGTGAGGCCCTCCGATATGGACTATGTAAGATATAGTCACTAACCCCCACTCTACTTACGAGGCGTTCTCCTGGGCTGTGTAGTCGGCCGTCTTCTGTCCGTTGGAGTGGCCATTGGAGTGTCCATTGCCATTGCTGGTGGCAACCTCGCCATTGGAATTATATCCCGTCATTGTACGGATGGGAGATGCTGCTCTCGAGATGAACAATTCACTGTAATTATATAATCTCAGCGGCTCTTTCGCTGTTTATGCAAATCGAAACTTTCGCGCAAATCGAATCAAAAGTCAAAATCGGGCCACGTTTCTATTCGCTTTTGCAAAAGCCAATTTAGAAATCTGGAACTGAAACCGAACTGGTGATCTGGAACCGGAATTTCCTTTGTAATCTTGTTACTTTTCACAGCTGTTGGTTAATTTCGAATGTTCTTCAATAAAAACATATATATTTTTTGCGTCGATTGTATCCTCCGCGGAGCTGTTGACTGTTCGAGGGCTTACGGAATTGTGAAGTCGTTCGGCTCCGGGATGCCGACTTTTAAACTATATAGCCTGCGCCTGCGTTGACGTCGCTGCTGCTTCTGCTGCCGACGACGACGACGACGACGGGGTCTGATGAAGCGTCGCTTCAGGAAAACCAAGATCGGATTCTGTCGGAACCGGGATCGGCATCGGGATAGCCATAGTCATTGCGCTGATTGTTCAGCATTCAATTTAAATTGTTTGCGCGGGCCTATTATGTAGCATATTATTCAGCCGGAATTGTTGTGGCCAATTAATTGAGTTGAGCGAATCAGTATATTTACCTCCAAGTGGGGAGACCACAACTGGGAGGCAAACAACTCTTTCCCCGAGAGAGCTCAGATAAGAAACCAAATAATGTAATCATAAATGATGTCGCCATTGTCCCGGCAGGTGGGTTCAATTATATGGACTTTTTGATATGAGCTTTATAGCATCAGACCTCGAATTCTTTCCTCATAGACTCATAAAGAGCTATTTCTTGAAATCAAACTTAGTCAGCTCTTCAGTTGAGACCCAATATTACCAGAATCTGAAGTATATTCTATCACTTTTTGCAAACACAAACATCTCTAGCTATTTTTAAAATTATTTTCAAAACATGCCACTGGCCGAGAATTATATTTAATTTGCCTGGTAACCTCTGTCAAGGGTTATCAGCCTCCGGAGAAGGCGGAAAGTTTTGATAGATCATCAGTTCCTAGGGCTCTGGCCCAGACACCCCGTCACACGAGCCTGTTGAAATAGTGACTGCATCTTGAATCACCCAGTAACAGTGCATTTCTCAATCAAAAACGATGTGGCATGATGCATTTATTGCAATATTTTAGCATATTTATATTAAATATTGAATGATGAGACGCATAGATTTCAAAACATCCTTATCAGTTCGTGGGGGGTCTTCGTAGGCAATGATCCGAGGCGTAATCATTTCTAGCAGAATGTGTAAACAACTCTCGGCATGTCGAAAGAATTTAATCGCACACTAGTCAAGGGTTATAAGACTAGACTCAAATGACTAACTAAAAATGCGACTAACCAACTAATCATAATCCTATTTTAATTAATCTATCCCTTTGGTTGCTAGGCTCTCCGGTGCGGCAACGTGAGGAAAAATAATCTGTTGACGATTGTGTGGGAACTTCAGAGGCCCAGGGCCGAAACCCGAGTCTCGAATGCTCTATGGTGCACCCTACGACAATACCCAAAGTGTGTGCAGAGGTCACAACATGCCGACCACTCTCTAAAGAAACAGTGGAAAATTCCACGATGATAAGGAAAACCCAGCTAATGTTTCAAAATGTTCCATTCATCTTTCCGTGGAAGATCTCGATCGCAGGTCGTTTGGTGGCATCTTCAGGCTGTAAAGTGTGTGTATCTTGGAGAGGGTATCTCCGTTCCCTCCCAGATTGTGCAGCGGAACAACAAACCCATTCGAGCTGTTTGTGCTGCATTTATAAACAGGAACGTGATGGATGCACCGATAACGCAGATTGGCCCAGTGAGGGGAGTAAACAACACGGTTTCCATTTGGGTTTATTTCGGAGTATATTTATTAGCACTGTCTGTTGTTCTGCATAACTCATTATTTTCCATGATTTGCTAAGATTGAGTTGCATTTTGTAATTTTAAATGACCAATTCTTAAATATTGACGTTGATTTGTATTAATAAGAGGTTTCTATTCCTTTGCGAATTAAGTTTCGAGTAATCTTTTGCGGAAGTTCTGGGGTTTTCTGAAGAAGGGATTTCTAAATTCAAAGAGTATAACTAGTTATGATATGAACAAAATAGACTCATTTGCACAAATGATACGACAGATACGCAGTACAAAATTCACAAACTCAAAACTCAAACAAATTTGAATTATTAATTGAAGATTTAAATAATTAAGATTTAATGGCCATTATTCAAATATTTAAAACAGAAAGTTTAAGAATGATTGGAATGAGCAACCAAAATGAGTTAAAGTTCATTTAAAATTATAATTAAGTGAGAACGATAGTCACAAGTCTCCCAAATCCAAATCCACATCCACATCCAATTCCAACTCCCGAGGCCACAAAACCGAGCCAACTTTGGTCGTTAAGTTCCCAAAATCGGAGACAAAAAGCCAGTTTTCGAAAGGGCTATAATTCTACGAGCAAAATAATCAATAATATTGAGTATCTAATGGGTAATATAATTTTCATCTAAGGCATTTGCGGGAGTTTTAATATTTCAACGTATTCGTGACAAAGGAGTGCACACGCATCCTAGCCGGGGTGGGACTGTGTGAGCTGGAAGGGTGTCAGTGTCCAGCCAAGTGCCCTCCACCAGGACGGTCTTCCTCTGCTCTGGGTAATTAGTTCGTTCATTCTGGTTGGGACGGTTTTTCGCAATGAAAAAGGCACGAATGTGTTCTGTAGGTGTTTAACATTTCGTTTTATTTTTTGTTTATCAGGCGCCCCTGTCGGGCCTCTACTCTTTGAGGATTTCGAGGTGACAGGTGCGACTTAAGGTTCTTTAATCGTTTAATTTGATTCACGAATTCCAAACTGGTTCCTATACTCTTCAAAGATATTCGTTTTTGTTTTAAATGTGATGTAAATCGCTTACTAACAATTACCCAAAAATAAACTGTAAACAAAGTGCACAATTTAAAAGAACACACACACATATTCGGGAGCGTTTTGTGTGGCGGCGGCACGCGATCACATCTCTCGGATCAGGTTTCTCCAAATATCCGGGATGGGGAGATCCACTTGATCTCCACTTGACGCGTGCAGCGCCACAAAAATTTGCATTTTGAATTTGTTCAAGTGATTCGATTTGATTGTGTCTTTCGTTATCATTTTTTGTAAGTTATAATGGTTGATTTTTTGTTTTGGTTTTTTATGGTTTTTGTGGCACTGTTTAGAGGCGAGCTTTTCAAAAGCTATATTAAGGACTTGCGACGAGACGTGAATGCACATGCGGTGAATATGCGCTGCCGGCCATCGGCTTCCCGGGTCGTCCACCTAGATGGACGTCCACCTGGCCACGGCCGGGGTCTTAAAAGTCAAATAGAGACAGAATGGTAGTTGGTAGAGAGTTAGATAGAAAGGAGAGAGTATTCATATATGTTCATATAGGTATTATTACGCTAATTGTTAACACCAAACAAGGACTAGTTTCTAAACTTGGTTTTTCTTTGATAAAATTCAAAGTTGGGTCCTGGTTCTGTGGCCATAGCTCTGTAGAGACTAACGTAGATCCGATAGTTAGGATTTGGTTTATAGATTTATTGCAACATTTTGAAATTATAAGATAAACGTAAAAGTAAGTACACAACACAAGAACACACAAGGATAGAAAGACATAAACTAGGCATAAAATATACAAATACAAGAGTTCTACAAAAAACTATACAAGGCAGAAAAACAAACTCTAACACTCACTCACTCACTCATATTAACTAACGAATTACATTAAAGATTAAAGATTACTTTCTTTTTGGCTGGTGGACACTTGCATTGGTTTGGCCTTTGCTGGTAACAGGGAACAAAAATGGTATCAGCTTTATACTTAAGTACTCAGTGACTTTCGGGCATAGCATACACAATACAGTACAATACAATACTTTAGCATTAGTTGTTAGTTGTTATACGTAATCCATAGGTGTCTGACATAGAATACAATCCACCGTTTATGTTTCGTATATATGTATAGGTTATTATATCTAGAATTGAATATTATCGAGTACGCACTAGTCATTAAATTACACAGATAAATAATTAGAAAAAAACGAGACATTCCGTGGATTAAATTAGTCGCTATTAATATTAATGTTCAAGTCTCCTCTCAAACTCCTCCCACTGCCGTACATCCGTCTACTCCAAGCTCCGCTCCTCTTCAAATGGCTATTTGGTTTTGGTTGGCTTTTAAAAAAGAATTTCCTTTGTTTTTGTTTTTAAATTAATCGTAAAATCAGTCAGTCCAACGCCTTTTGAGTTAGTTGCTAGCTCCATCATTGGGTTGGGAGCTGTCGACTGTTGTCTGGTCGTACTCTCTTGGGGAATCTCGCTCCTAACCCTCCTAACACAGCGGGATGCACTCCGCGCCCTCCTCTCTAGAGTAATTACATCTATAATTCCATTAGGGTAGTAGAGATAGGTTAAAATGTAGTACGTATGTGTAATAGAAGTGGGTGTTGTACAAATAAATTATGTTATCATTAGATGCGTATAAATATATATATAACTGCTAATACGAGTGTGTTGCTTGTGTGTGTGTGTGTTTGTGGTGTGTATGCATAGACTACATATACTGCGTACGCTTTTGGTTTTTGGCTACATTCTGTTCTTCAGAGTCTTACTGGCTAACAATTCAACTACTTCTTTTTGGCCGCCTTCTTCTCGGCCTTGCGAATGGCCTTCTCGCGCTCCCGTCGCTCGCGCTCCATGTCCTTGCGCTCCTTCTCGATGTTCGCCTTGAGGTCCTTCAGGCGCTTCTTCAGCCGGTGCTTGTCGTCGCCGCTCACGCCCAGCGTCTTGAAGTCCTTCGAGTCGAGGGTGAGCAGCGCTCCGCCCTCCACGTTGTGCTCCTTGAAGACGGGTATGTAGCGCTCCAGCTCGATGCCCATCAGCCAGTGGCCCACCTGCGAGGAGATACATGAGTGACTGTTTCTAGTTAGCTGGTAAATTCTACACCCACCTGATCCTTGGTCCACTCGTGGACGGGGCCACCCTTGTAGTGGTAACCGGCAGCCGCCGCCTTGCGATCCGAGAAGCTGGAGCTTGATCCAGAGAGGTCCAGGGTGCGGCTGGGCGAGTAGCCCGGCGAGGAGCAGCCCGAGGACATGCTGGTGGGCGAGGGCGGGCCGGTGGTGTGGGCGGACGGCTGCTGCTGGAGCTGGGGATGGTGCTGCTGCTGCCAGGGGACTGTGCCGGGCGGGGAGAGTGATTGTGGAACGACTTGTTTAACTTTGGATCGATCGATCATTTGGGGGAGAGAGAGAGAGGGGAAGACAGAGAATCCGGAGACAGAGGTTAGTAAGTTCAGAGTGCACCGCTCAGCACCGCTCGTTAGCGTAGTGGGGTTAGCGTAGACATTCAAAGATAGATAGAGGACAGTGTGGAAGATGTGGTTAATGTTAACGGTAAACAGCTTTCAATGAAATCTCAAGACCTTATATAGGTATAGTATATATCGGGTTATATATATTGAACGGCTTGAACGGATTGAACGGTAAACATATGTACAGATTTGTATGAGAATGAGATGAGACGGTCTGGTCTGTCGGGGAGGCTGTCTGGCTGTCTGGGTACTGAATGGAGGTTAGTCTGGAGGCTTACGACCTATGTAGCTAAATAGGGGAGAGATTCGGAGGATTGATCTGGTTGATATCGGTTTGGCTGAAGTGACTAGATTCGGTTCGTGACTAGGTTGGTGGTGGGGCATAGTTCACCTTTGGGCTGCGCCTCGTTCACCGCCTGGCGGATCTCGTTGATCAGCGTCTTGCAGTTGATCGCCGCGGCGCTCTGGCTCTTGTTGATCTCCGTGTAGTCGTCGCTGGAGTGTCGCGAGGATCCGTCCCCAAGTCGCCTGCAAAGTTGAAGCAGCCGTTTAGCAAATGAAACTTCTCTACTTCTCCCCCAAAAACCCACCTCTCGCGATCGGACAGTGCCTGGTTGAGTTGGTCCGTGAAGCTGGAACCGGGCAGCGGCACTTTACTGCCGTTGGGAGCTACCCGTCGCCGGCTGGGGTACATCCAGCTCTCCGCCGGCTCGTTCTCCGAGAGCTTGTCGTTGGACCCGAGTATGGAGTCGTACGAGCTGTTGAGATCCCGGTTGCTGCTGCTGGCCGGACCCGTCCCGAAGGTGGTCATGCTGCCGCGATGGAAGTCGTTGAGACCGCCGCTGTCCGCCGGCGAGCCCAGGGAGTTCTTGAAGATGCCGGGTATGCTGATGCTGGTCGCCGCCTGCTGCTGCTGCAACTGCTGCTGCTGCTTGCTGGGGTCCTTGTGCACCTGGGCGTACAGCTGATTGATCTGAGCCTCCCGCGCCGTCGACTGGTTCGACGAGCTGGAGGAGGCCGACGACGTCGAATTCAGCAGGATGGCCGTGGTGGTGCCCAAATGGCCGTTGGAGGGGGTCACCGTTGACGTGGCGACCATCGCCGGCGGATGGTGCTGGAGCAGGTTGTTCACGTTGGCCAGCAGGTGCGAGTTCCCATTGGAGAGGCTGCTGATCGTCTCGTGGGCGTTCGCCCCAGTGCCCGCCAAGTTCGGGGAGGAGCCCTCGTCCGCCTCCTCCTCGTCGCTGTCGTCCAGCGTGCACTCCGAGCTGCGGCTGTTGCTCCGGCTGCGCTTGATGAGGTTCCCGTTCGAGAGCTGGGCGTCTCCGTTGGCGGTGCCGTTGGCTCCGTTCGTGGAGGGCAGCTGGCGATTGGCTAGACCGCCCCGGGAGGCTTTTGTTTTAAAAATCGGTTGCGATTTGGGGGTGCATTTGTGTTTTTGGAATTTTTTTTGGTTTTGTTTTTTTTTTTAATTATTATTTTGTTGTTGGGCGAAATGAGGGCGCAGCGTGTAGGCGTGGCAGTCACAAAACAACGAGCAAGAAAACGTAACGCAAACATGAACAACGAGAAGGAACGACAACAGAGACGGCAGACACAGAGAGGCAAAATATAAAATGCGGAGAAATGTGAAAAGAAAGAGAATAACAGTTAGCACAAAATGGCAGTGAAAGTACAAAAGAAGGAGGAGCGATAAAGGCAAAACAAAAGGTAGGTCGAGGCAGGTGATTGGAGGTCAGCCCGGAAGTGCAGCTCAAAAACAAAATGAATCACTTGTCCTGAACCAGGCTATGGCTCAAAGGGGGGAATCGTTTAAGGAAGAGGTAGAAGGATATAGTTGCCAGGATGCGGGTAACTATAGCAGGTAGGCCTCAAGACACTTGGATAGATGGGGTACTGAACCCACTTAAGGCTTGTCTTAGGGTCTCTGACTCTTAGATGATCTTTAGACACTTCCTTCATGGAAATAGAACCACATTTGAAGAAGTGGAGATCACATTGGTATCGTTATGGAATCGGCATCAATTAGGCCAAGTCACTAGGACTAGAATCTCTATAAGGTATCTTCTTGGGTATTTCCAGAACTACGTCCTGATACTTTTAGGTCTGAAACCCATTCACCTTGAAGGAAGATAGCCTCCTTAAAAAGGGGGAGCTCTTCAAGGCATTCGCCAAAACGAGATAACGGCGGGAATCTTCAAATCAGGTCGTTCTTTAGACCATAATCCCTCCCTTTGAGCCAAGACGGTCTTTCGACAAAGCTATGACAAAACAAACCGAGATGAGAATATAAGTAATAAAGGGTACTTACCCAGGTCGATCTTGGTCTTGTTCACAGAATTGTCCAGCAGCTCGTGCTGGGGCACTGCTGCGTCCAGTTCGTCCTTGACCGGAACCTTGCGCTCCACCGTGGCCGTTTTGACCCCATCGCCATCGGGCGAGAGGTCCGAGATCTCAGTGTCCGACAGCTCCGTCTCCAGCTTGTGGAAGAGGGGCTTTGGCGGCGCCTTGCGCATCATCTGTGGTGTGAGCTTTAGGGTGGCACTGTCGTAGGGCAGGCCCACAGGGAACCCGGCCTTTCGCTGCGTCTCCTGCAGCTCGTGCTCGAGGTTGATGACCCGATCCTTGAGCTTCTTGACCAGGGCATTATACTCGGTGTCCTTTTCCTGCAGCAGCTGCTGGTAGAACTCCTCGCGGTGGCACATGTCCAGCTCCCGCTGCTGGTACTCCCGCACCAGGCGCTTGGCTTTGTTGTACTTCTTGTCGAGGGCCATGTACTGGCCCTGGGACTGCTGCAGCATGTTCTGCAGGTTGGCCGCCTCCTTCCGGATGTTGCCGAGCTCCCGCTCGCTCTGACGCAGTCGCTCGCTGAGCAGCTCATTCTCGTTGCCCGTCGTCTCGAGCTTGACCAGCTGGGAAGGGTTAAGACTTTATTAGTATCTGGGACTGGGCTTTCATGGGAGTTTGGTGCAGATGAGGGATGAGATGAGATGAAATGGAGAAACAAAAGTAAAAAGTAAGCGAACCTTTCGTTTGAGATTTTGGATTATTTCATCCTTAACCAGGCAACCCATTTCACTCTGGGAAAAGAATAAAAAAAAATAAAATAAAATAAATAAATAAGAATAATAAAATAATAAATGGTTCTTAAATATAAACAGAATGCAACTCAACATCTTAATCAACGAGAACCATAAGGTCTAGGTTATAAAACTAAATGGTAAACGTGTTTCGAGAATGTGCTCTACAATTTCTGGCAGTGTCTAAAATTTGGCTTTCAATGACGTTTTCACAAATCCAATTACCGCTTTGTGCTGCATTTCAATATCCACCCACAAATGTTGAAATTCAGCAAAAGGAGAGAGAAGAACACAAGAACACACAAGTTAACAACAGCATCAAGATACATTCTGATCGGCCTGGGCAGTCCTTACCTCCTGTAGCAGCCGCTTCAGCGACTCTACCTCCTGCGAGTGAGTGGCCTCCACCTCCATCGGATGCTCGACCTGGACCGGGCTGGAAGGACCCTCGCAAACACTCGAATTGGCCGACACCGGCTGGGTGGAGTCCTCGGAGTAGTCGAGGGTGCGACGTAGGTACTCCTCTTGTTGGCTAGGATAGTAACAGGATGGGAAATTACAAAAAGAGTTATAGGATGAGAGGCAAGGAACTAACCGCTTGAGGCGCTCTTCCTTCTCGCGATCGGCCTGCAAGCTCAGCCTGATGAGCTGGGCCACCTCTGAGTTCTCGGGATCGCGCTCGCGTCCGATTTGGAACTTGACTAGACCGGAGGTGTTGCGCAGCACAGAGGCTGCGTACGCTTGGGTGACTCCCACGAGGCTCTTGCCGTCCACTTCAATGATCTGGTCGTTGACCTGAAAGAGGGAATTAAAATATAAGACCTATGCTGCTTGGTAACCCGGC
The DNA here is from genome assembly GCF_030179905.1 of Drosophila bipectinata. Lineage (NCBI taxonomy): Eukaryota > Metazoa > Arthropoda > Insecta > Diptera > Drosophilidae > Drosophila > Drosophila bipectinata. The sequence goes on along the minus strand of NC_091738.1, from coordinate 14,661,973 downwards.
CTTAAGATGCCCACCTGAATGCGGCCGTCCCTGGCTGCTGCTCCGTTGTCGGTAATGGTTTTCACAAATATTCCTAGTTTCTCCAAGCCGGCGTCAGCGCCAACGCCCATACCAATTATGCTGAGACCCAATCCTTCGGGACCCTTCATAAGCTCCACGGGGAAGACGTGCATCTTCTCCACGCGCTTCTCGAGCTCGTATTCCGCCGAAGCGGCCACCGGATCGACATCTTCGTTTCGCCGATCGTAGTCGTTCACGGAGAATGTGGAGTACACGTGTATGGGTCCGGAGCTGAAGCGAACCTTGGGGTTCTTGCGCACTGTGATGGGTGGATAGGAGCAGTCGTCGTCGTCGAAGTCTAGGAGACCTGTAAGCGATGAAGGATACTTTTGAAGTTCCAATAAAAGGTGAGAAACTATTCATCCTTACCAGGCACTTCCATCCAAAAGTTGCCATCCTCAAAGTAGTGCACTCCTGCCTCCACGAGCACCTCCTTGCTCCTCACAGGCGGGTATTCCGGTATGTAGTACTGGCTGTCGTCTAGCTCGGTCACGCCGGTGCTCAGAACCGTTGAATTGGTGGCTGGCTCGGCATCCGCCAGGGAGTAGGTGGAATTGTGCTTGCTAGAGATGATGCTGTCATCGATCGTGGTGGTCTGGTTGAGTGTGGCGTCCGACTGGGTCGACTCCACCGACACGATCGACTCGTGCAGCGACTCTCCTCCGCCGGTTACAAAGGTCTGGTTAGGATCGGAATGTTTGGCTTCGAGGAGGATCTCCTCCCGCTCCCGTACTTCCCGCTGCCCGTCTCCGCCAGCCGAAGGTCCGGAGCTAATGAGCAGATTCTCTAGACTGCGTTTTGGAGCCTGAAAGTGGAAGTTAAGTAAAAATGTTTGGTTATCAGCTAAAGCGGCAAGTCTCACCTCGAGGACGTCCCTCAGCCACTCTGGCTCGTCGTCGTCGTGGCGAGTGGTGGCAGTGGTGGCCGTAGAGGGTGTGGTAGTGGTCGTGGTCTCTGTCTCAGTGCTGTCCGCCTTGGTGAAGGTGGCGTTTAGAGGTCCTGCTGTGGTGGCCTGACCATATCCGACAATGTCAACTGCTTCCACCTCGTCCGAGTCGCCGTCAGCCTCCTCGTTGAACTCGGCTCGAGCGTGGTCCTCCTCGATGTCCTCGTCGTCCTCCTCCTCGTCGACAATGGCCGGCACGGCAGCTATTTGAATGTCCTGCTCCGCTACGGGGGCCGAGTCCTCGATGAGATTCTTGATGCTGGTCGGCGATGTTGCGGTGGCAACAACGGCAGCAACAGCCACGCCCACACTTGGGGCGGCGTTGAGTATTTGCTCGACTTCCTTGGCCTGTTCGTCCGACAGCAGCGACTGTTGCCTATTCGGAGGATAAAAGTTGATTAGAAAAATGAGGAATCACTTGTCTCGCTGGCTCGCAGGACCAACCTGATTTTGTTTTCCAAAATGCTACGTAGACAGGACACAGTATACAGGATACAGGATACAAGACAGAACAAGCACAACAACAACAACAGGCAAGTTACGATAATTAAATGAAAATAAACAAAGTGAGAGATGAATGCACAAAATAATAAAAAATTCTTAAAAATAATAAATAAACTAAAGCACTTTAAAATAAATAAATTAAAGCAAACAAATTAAAAACATGCATGTAGTTACAGCCATCAAGTTGGCCGGGACTAGGGCGTGCAATTATAATTTAATGCTCATTTTAATTCGAGAGCAGCCAGCGTGGTGTCAATACTACACTTCCTGGCTCTGCCAGTCCACAAGTTACCCTTTCATTCGCCCGTAATAATAATGTTGGCTGGCGGAGTACTGGGAGGAGTGCTGGGCGTGGTGCAATGTCGAATTAAACATGCACGCTTACACGAGCACGTCCAGCAGGCTCCTCCGGGAGGACCGGAGGCAGGACAAGTTATGTCGCATACGGAGGCACACCTGACCCCACCAGGCAGACAGTTGGAGCGTTGGGTGCATTTAACGAACAAGTGTTTGTCACTCTCACTTGTGCGTGACGTCACGTGTAAGGTGCCTGTTTCCCCGTAGTGTTTGTTAATTACTGCCAACAATTGTCAGCTATCATACAGTGAGAGAAATACTTGGTACTCCTGGAGTTTGCCTCAGAGAACCTTTAAAATCTTTAGTTCAGTGTACACTCTGCCAATCATTGAAACACACACATGGTCTTAGTTGTTGCAAGTGGCTGATTATGTTGTTGATAATGAGAGCCGAGTGGCAGACACTACCAGACACTGAGGCAACATCAAACAGCTAAAAGTGGTAGTCCCCCCAGCTAGCTTCACCTGTGCCATGCATTTAAATGGCTTTTTCAGCAGCAACTCCCTCCATTCCCATTGCCATTTTCACACGCAGCCCTACTAGCTGTATGTTAATTAGTTGGCTCTAAAGCGCGTAGTTCCAAGCTCCCCCCAGCTACCGATTTGGGGCTCTTCTATAAACAATACCATTTGGATCAGCATCAGCACGAGCTGCTCAAATCCAATCAAACAATTAGCCAACTTTAGCCCTCTTGGCCAACAATCGCCAAAAATATTGGCCATTTCGGAATAAAACAAAAAACTAAACTCTAAGCGGCTTACTGGGAATAGTTCAGGATCGGAATGGGATTTAATCCTCTACTCCTATAGTCCCCTTCGAGGACCATGTTGTTGTTTGTAATTAAAATAAAATGGAACACTCTCGTGATCAATTGGTGGAAATGGGGAATGTGTGCCACTAGGTTCCCGCTGGGCTTCAAACTCCTGAAGCGTACGTGTCGCTTAAGTACACCCCTTTCCGCCCGCAGCTGCATGCATAACAGAATATTACGCATACGCCGTGTGTGACGTGAGAAACAGGATGACAAAGTTCTTGTCGCTGGCAGGGGAGTGGGAGGAGGAGGGGGAAAATAATTACAAAGTCAAAAATCAGGAGAACGCGGAAAGTAGAAACTCTAAGGATTCAACATCCTGTTAATGGATGTTTAATTGTCATTTTTTGTTGCCCATTTATTGGGGCACGCTGTCCTATTAGGAAACCCAAGGTCAGCTCCTATTCTTTCCCCATATGCATGTGTGTTCATAATTAATTTAAATAAAAAAAAAACCGCCAAAAGAAACCGCAGAGCAAAAGCCTTGTCCTACAAAAGCGGAGCCACATGCGAGAGAAAACCAAGAGAGAGTTCAGGACTCATAAACTCACTCAAGAGCGCTCGCACTCTCCCAGGACGAAATTGGGGAAAAAATGAGCTGAAGTCTCCCCTGGTGAGCTGGCGGCTGAGTCGAGTTTCGGCTGCGCTCGTCCTGGCCATGGCCCACAATGACGTCATGTGTCTGACTCGGCCAGCCTTCTATTGTTGCGATAAATTTAACTGAATTTATGTTTAGTCATTCGTGAGCTTTACAGTTTACAGCCCTCGCGTATTAATAGCTGCTGGCTCAGATTAGGGAGTCTATCCTAGTCTGCCTTTATGTTCGCCCATGAGAAACGTCATTCACAAAAGCAGTACTATTTTTGAAATTTTTTTTATTTTTGGGGAAAGTTTCAGATTTTTAGCCAGTTTTTGGCAAATATTTTAAATATTTCTTCAACGATTCAAAAACGGAATATCAATTATGAATCAAAAAGCTAAGAAGCTTTAATTGGCATCAAAAGATACAAAAAATTGAAAAAAAAAATGTTTTCTTAATTTTTGGTCAAAATCATGATGGAACCCTTAAAAAAAAATCATAAAAATGGATCAAAAATTGTTGGGTCAGGTTTTGATTGATGCTGTTGCTACTCGGTTTTCTTAGAGCTGGAAGGTATTCCATGATCTGATCAGCCAAATATTAGCAAAGTTATGAACATTTTTCGATTTTAATATCGGAAATTTTGTATATGGTTTTTAATAATTTTTAATTAAACCAAAATCGAAGATTTTTAATCAGTTTTTATCAAATATTTCAACTATTTCTGGACAGATCACAAAACCGAATACCATTTATGAATCAGAGATCCTAGCCTCTTCGATCTGCATTGAAAGATTTGAAAAATTTAACAATAAAATTTTTGGTCCGATTTTTGTCAATAACCACTTAACCCTTAAAAATTTTATTGCTAGTTTTTGATAAAAAAGGATGCATCTTCGAATCCCAAGCTCGGAAATGTATAAAAACATCTGCTTTTATTAGCCGAGGTACATATAGACATTTTTGTGTCCCTAAAATACCTAAATTGGAACCAGTTTTAAGAGTTTTTTTATATGTCCAAAAACGTAACTTTTCATTAACATTTTATTGAATATTTTCACTATTTGGTAAGCGATTCCAAAACGAAATGCCATTTATAATTCATGGATCTGATTCCATTCGATCTGCATCCAAAGTTTCCAAAAATCAAACCACAAAAATTTTGGCAATTTTTTGCTAAAAATCATAAGGGGTACCCCTTGGAAAATTTTCGAAAAATGGGTAAAAAATTATATTGCCTTTTTTTTGGTGGAAAATGATGCTCCTTTGAGTTCTGAGACCGGGAAGGTATAACATTTCAAGATCTGGCCAGTAATAATAATGGCCAGCGAAGTAATGGATAATTTTCCATTCAGAAATACACAAAAAATGGCACAACCTTTTAAGATATTGTTGTTTTTGACTTCAAATACCTTATGTAATTAATTAAATAAAGTTTTAAAGAGTTTGAGAGTTTAAAAATGTCTCTTTAGAATGACAAACTAGATCGATGTACATCACATGCATTAAATTTAATACTTTTGAGACCATTTAAAACGACAGGATTTTGGGTTTCGAACCGATTTTGGAGTGCTTCGGGGCTTTAAATATAGGATTTATTTGCATAAATTGGAGCAATGGCGGAGGTTAACCCATTTAGCTCTTAATCATATGCAGAATCCGAGCGTGCAGAGCAGCAGCGAGGGAGTCGAGAGAGGTGGACCACCGATGAAAATTGAAAACGGGATTTTATCATGGCGAACACGTACGATAGCACAACAGCATTCCTACATACAGATGTACACTGTACAGTGCACACCCCCCCCGATGGACCGAGTGGCAACAATCAGCCAGAAACAATATTTACTGCGTGTGCACCAAAGTATGCAGCAAGGAAATCACAATCGCGCAGAAGGATGGTTGAGGAGGAGGCGGAGGCGGAGGCGGAGGCAGGACATTGTTGGAAATGACAACTTGGCAACAATTATATTCCAGAGTGCGTGCCCGCATGTGGAACGAGTTGCATGGCCGGGTGGATGTGGATAAGCGATGTTCGATTGAAAATCCATTCGATTCAAGTAAAATGACAACAAACTGTATCCTGTACATCCTGCCAATCAAACGCTTGAAGAACCTCGGCCTGCCCCGAAGGGTTAATGAAAGCCCCCGCCCTCGTAGTAATCCTCTAGAGGTGCTCCAGTTGCCAAGTGCTGGCAAAAACAATTTTAAATACATTTTTCGCAAAACTTTTTCTAGCAAAAGTTGCACCCAAAAAAAATGCAAACTTCAATAACTTTGCTGCATAAAACTGAGCGTGGAGGAGCGAGTTAATGCCACACTTTGGCACTTCCACTTGCAATCAGCGTGTGGCGCCTCGCAGCAGGCATCCAGCCCAGCCCCGGCCACGGGAGAGACAGTGGCACTGTCACACTTCTACTATTTGTCCTTGTATCCCGACGTTATATGCGAATTAGCAGAAAACTTCACGCTTTCCGACGCGGCGGAGCTATAAATTCCACTATTTGCCTCAAACTGAGGACTTGGCAGGAAAACAAAGTTACGGAGGAGAGCTCGAGCCATATGGAGTGGTCCAGAGATGGGAAATGCATTAGAAAAGGTGGGTCGAGTGGCTGCCGAAGTCGAAGAGCCACTACCCTCGCATTATTATAATAGTAATGGCCTGTGAGGCAGGGTATTCCGAGAACCGATTGAAATAAATACCAATAAATGGACCAAAACGTCATTCGTGCCCCATTTCCGTGCTCCGCTCGAAACTTTGTGCACCGCCTCTTATGTGGCACTCTTTGTTGCAACTAAGAGGGCGGGGAATCCAGGCCGAAAGGGGCTGGAGTGGGCGTGCGATAAGCCAAGCACACAAATAAGATTACGACGCCGCGGCGTGGCAGGGGCAACAATAGGAGAAGCGGAAGAAATGCACTAAAAACGCGAAGCCAGAACCAGAAACTTTTTCTGAGAGCCAACCAGAAATTAAAATAGAGCCCAGAGCTCCAGCGAAAAAATTCAAAAGGCGCCAAAAGTTCAAAGGTAAGGGGTCCAAGCTAACCAGCCAGTGGCCGGCAGCTACGAAAAGTTAAACCTCCCAAAACTATACCCTCTTACTAACTAAAGTTAAACGCATATTTTTGTAAATTCCAGAACTCTACTGGATCGGAGAAGCACTTGACCATCGAGAGGGCTTTGGGGAGTGGAAGGCATCGTGTCAAGGACAATCGTTTTGGGGACAGTGCCGTCAGCTGGGCAGGCTGCCAAAAAGAATGGCAAGGCCACCAAAGAGTCGCTCCTGTTGAGCTCCCAACGTTCGCCCGGAAGATGAATGCATTGGACTCGAAGATGGCTCCCTCTCCTCTGGCCAGGACCTGCATCCCAGCAATTTATGTAAAACGTTGAAGAGTTGAATACAAAAGGCTGGCACTTGCCACATGTGACAATGCTGCCACTTCCAGCTGAGCTGCAAATGAATTTCAATTTCCAGTTCGAAGCCCCCACAGGGGCGTGAAGTTTTTCAATTATTTGACCAACTGGCGCTTTTCCCCTCGGCTGGGAAATTATGAATTTTATTCGCCCCCTCTGCGAAAAGTGGCCGACTTTACAAAATCATAGCCAGAACCCCCTGGATATGTTAATTTTGTGGAGCGGAGAGTAACTATTTCAAAATAATTGCTCGTAAGGGGGAGAAGTGCACTTTAAACTCTCTCCACCTTTAAGAAGACCACTACTACTTGCTCCTCTGTGGCACTTTAAGCTTAAAAGCCCGGTCCCGGACTAAAAGCAAACTTGGCTGAATCGAATTTGGGTGACTAACCGAGGCGATGGCACCCCGGAGGAAAGCAAAGTGGATGGCGCGACCATATTGAATGCCAAATGAGCGATTAGCACTTGTCGCCTGGCTGATGTCTGCCAGGATGATGGAGGAGGACTCCTCCTCAGCTTGTTTTTATGATTGCATTACCTCGCACTCTCTACACAAATTTCATTTGAATATCTGAACGAAGAGGGAGTATAAACCGAATAGCTTCCTCAAAAAGACATCGCTTGGATAGCCACTCAACCTTAATGTGATTAACCCAAAGGATTCCGATTACACAACCATTTGACAGCTGAACCGCAAAAGCCTCAATGGAGGTATCTTTGGAATGCACTGGCATTCAATGGGCAACCACAAAGACATCCAATCAAGTGCTACCAGCAAACAAATCATCATCATTAGCAACTCGCATCCGGGCCAGTGCCATTAATGCATTCGAGGATACATATGGGCGGACGACCGGACTGGACTGGTCATTCGACAGGTCACCACGGGATCTGGCCACTAACGAGGCTCGCCCGACAGAGTTCTAATTAAAAGCCAAAAACAGGAGTACTTTCGGACGAGATCCTGTTCTGAAAATTAAATATTAATATTATAGTTAGCACCTACCTACCCAATGGTAACCTCGTTATGGTCCTTGTTTTAAATTTAAATAGTAACTACTTTGGTATTTATTTTTCGCGGTCTAAACGGATTTTCTCGGTGTGCTGAGTCCTGATTCCTGAATTTCGTTTTCCCCGCACGGTTTTCACAAAAACACACACACTTTTTCCCAGCCATGCGACAGGACGAACGAGCGGCGGGCATGTGATTCGAGTTGCTCCGAAAATGCAGGACAAAACTGCACGGAAAATGAGAGAAAAACTCTTGAGTGGAAAGTGCATGCAGGGAAAGCTCTCGAGTGGAAGTTCGGCTTTCGGCTCGGCTCTCTGGCATCGAGTGGAGTGGAGCGGAAGGCTCATAAATAAAAAGGCCAAAACGCTCGTCTAATTGACGTATGCGGGGACCCTGGCGCTGGAAAGGAACTACGGGTAAGTGTAATTTTTTCCGTGGCTAAAACGAAATTGGGTATTTGCGTGCGAATATGCCAGGGGTAGCTGTTATTCCTGGTACTGGCTGGTAATAAATGGCCAAAAAAAAAAAAAGGCGTCGGAGCCACCGGCATGAAAACTATGGGGGTTCTGAAAGCCAAAACGAAATGGCTGGGAAATCGCTTGAAAATTGCAGTCGATACTGTAGTGGGCAGTGGGGAGGAAGTGGTACTCCACCTGGTTTACAATAAATCAATGGCAAGTCAATTCTTTCGCAGGAAGCCAGGCCAAGAATAAGAAGGCCTGGATTGAAGTCCTCATCACAAAGCGCGTTTGGCGGCTTCCAGCTTAGAGGAGGCCTATAAAGGAGCCTTCCAGAGCCACCAGCACTTCCTCAAGATGAATAGTGGCAGACAGGGCCGGCTAGTAAGGTAAATATTTGCTCAAGATGTGGGGTCACCTGCCCGGAAGGAAGCCAAGGCGAAGGCTGTCTGAGAAAGCTTCCCAGATGAATGTCCTTAAAGCTGTCATGCAGGACTGAGATAATATTAGCATGCATTACAAAAACAAAGAACTTAAATGCTAATCTGGCTAGACCAGACAACTCTAATGCCTAAAAGGACATGCAAATGCAACACTTAAAAGGATATCTTAAGGATACAAACCTTGAGCTCAACAGTCGTTCGGCCTCGGCGGCGGTCATCTCATCGGCGAAGCTGTCCACCCGCGGCATGGGGGCTTCTGGTGGCGCAAGGGCCACGTTGTGGGTCACATGGACCTTGATTACCTCGTCCACCACATCGTCGATGAGCTCCACGTCCAGGACATCGCTGCCCTTGAGGTGGTTGAGGATGTCCTCCTCGTCTTCGCCGGCACTGGTGTCCGCGTACTCCAGGTCCTGCATCTCCAACGAGCCCTGGGCGGTGGGACGACGTTCGGGCAGAACGGGTGCCTCCTCCTCGTCCTCGTCGTGGTGCACCTCCACCACCAGGTTCTCCTCCTCCTCCTCCTCAATGTTGTAGTCCAGGCCCTCCTCTTCGTGGGAGTCGATGGAGGCAATGGGGGCGATGCCCTTGATGAAGGACGAGCGAGCTGGCGATATGGGAGGCGTCGTCTTTGCGCTTCCGCCTCCGCCACTCTGCTCCTGGACGCTGTTGCTGCTGCTGTTCCGGCGTCGAATCGGGGACACCACTCCCACGGGCGGGGAGCTGTAGACTCCGCGGTGCAACGGAGATCCGTCCACGCTGGAGGATGAGGGCGACTGCAGGTGCGCAGCCCTAGAGGGTGCGACGGGCTGGGCGTCCTGGACGTCCGGCTTGATGATGGCGTACACTGTACTGGATTCCCGGCCAAACCCATTGGCGCCATGGAACTTGCGCTGCATGTCGGTCACCTTGGCTGTGTCGTAGAGCTCGGCCTCGGAGCCGTAGACCTCGCGGCTCTCGCTGCCATCCGGATTGAGGCGGAAGCCCACATCGACGTAGTTCAAGCTGTGCTGCTGCTGCTCCTCCTCCGATGGGTCGTAGGAGGGCTGCAGTTTGGCCTTCAGCTCCGGCGTAGACTCGTTGAATCCACCCTCGTCCTGGCTGGCGGTGGAGATCATGCTCGGGGGTCGCTGGCCGAGACCGGCGGCCGGCATGTTGAATGTAATGCTGCTCCGCTTGTTGGCCACCCTTTGCGGCGATCCGGAGCCAGATCCCGGAGTGGAATGTTGGGTGATGGCCGGAGTTTCGTCCACAGATTTGCGACCTGAAACAGAGAAAGGAATTGGAGGATTAAAGAGGGTGTCTAGAGCATGTCCTTTACATATCTTGGAGTCTTTAAGGTAAAAATAATAAGAAAAGTTTTCCATTTAAAATTTATTCGTCCTCCCTAAGAATACACGGCAAAAAAAAAAACAATATAGTTAGAGGCTACTCGAATAACAACTTGATGAGATCCTTCTGCATGTTCAGGAGCAGGTTGATGCGCTCCGTGCTGAGATCCCCCACCACGGGAGCGTCAAAGTCCGGGTCCTTGTGCTTGTGGATGGCGTAGAAGTCCCGGTAGCGGCGCAGCTGCTGCTCCAGGAAGTCGTTCCGCTTGGAGTCGTGTTCGCCGCGCAGCTCTCCCCGGATGAGGTGCAGCAAGTGGGAGGCGTCATCCTTGGAGAAGGAGTTGGAGGCCAACTGGTTGCGGTTTGGGGATTTGGGTGGCGAGGACCTCGAGCGGTAGGTGGCCGGAGGCTCCATTAGAGTGTAGCCGGAGGCTTGGCGACTCAGTTCCTCCTCGCTTGTGGAACTTCCCGGGTCCCCGAACCCCTGAGAGCCAGGAAAGGAATGGCCTGCGGAGTAGCGGCTGCAATTGGGTGGATAATAAGACTCCTCCCGGGGATTCCTAAAGGAGCACTGTGACTGAGACATCTGACCCCGACTGCAGCAAGGGGCGTCGCGGGCAGTCGCATCATTGTTGGACCTCTGCATCATAGTGGTGGCGGCCTGCATGGCGCAGCAAGTGGCCTGACCAAGGGCCAGTTCTTGTGGCGCGTTATCATCAAAGTTCACCCACTCCAGCTCCTCGGGCGGCTGCTGGAGGAAGATCCCAGTCAGACGCTTCTGGTTGAGGCATACACTGAAGTGGCTCATGAAGGCGTTGCGCATCCGGAGCTCGTAGATGGTGCTGCACTCGAAGGTGGTCAGCTTGTTGAGCCACATCCAGGCCAGATCGTACTCCTCGGAGCTCTGGCAGAAGGCTTCCTCCAGCTCCGGCAGGCAGTCAATCATGACCACAAAGTCGTTCGAGAGAAGGGACTTGTCCTCCTCGCACTCGGCCTGCGAAGTCTCTGGCATCCTTGTAGTTCTCCTTAGTTTTGTGTATTTTTTTCTCAATTTCGTAGAAACGGATTCCAAAAGTGTCAAAGCTTAGAAAGTGACTCAGTGACTCGTCCAACCAAAGTGTTTTGACAACTTAATGAATTGTTTAATTAATCGGGCCACACCATCACACTCATTTCCACAATTTATTTATTTAGAGATGAGTTTGGAAAACAGAGATTCCCTAATGGACCTGGACACGGACCATCTAGGTAGTGCTGTTGCCTGGCAGACGCTAAACCTGTCAACGATCGGCGTAAATATAGTCGCCCACCCACACGCTAGATTTCTTTATACACGTCTCTCAATGGGCCCCAGGGGGATCCAAAGCAGCACAAGAGTATTGACTATTTCGGAGGAATGCCGTGGAAGTTCTTCAAGATATTTATACGCGGAATGTGTTAGGTATTTTGGGAATATTTTTAGTTTTTTACATGCCAGACGGCTAAACTAACCTCGACAGGATTGGCAAAGTTTCCGCAAACTGAGACACATTTTTGTTTGTCACAACTTCTCTATGGCGTGAACCTTTTCAATGGTTGATTATAGTTTCAGGGGCATGTTGTGGTCTATAGATGGATCTAGAGATGTCTGTTGTATCTAGAAAACGTTGCTAAAGATGGTCAACAAACAAAGTACCCATGATGTGGGGATGCTGTGATAGCTAATCTAGGGGTACTCTACTTTAGGAGCTACTGTACTCTGGGAGATACTTTGGAAGCTATCTTAGAAGATACTGTAGGATGTAAAATCGGTGCTACCCTACAATCGAGAAGATACCTCAGGAGCTACCTTAGCAACTTTCTTAAGAACCAGTCTAGGAGCTACTCTAAGAGATACTCTAGTATATGTTTTAAAATATACCAAAGGGGCTACCATAGAAGCTACTTTAGGAGTTAATCTTGGAGCTACTATAGAAGCTACCCTGGGAGCTACCTTAGGAGTTGCTACTTTAGAAGTTACTCTTGGAGTTACTTTATGAACTACCTTGGGAGATACTCTGGGAGATACTTTAGGAGCTAACCTTGCAGCTTCCCTATGAACCACCTTAGGAGCAACTTTAAAAGTTACTCTTGGAGCTACTCTAGGAGCTTCCATAGGTCCTGCTCTAAGAACTACCCTAGAAACACAACTAAAAGCTACCCCAACCTAATTCCAATCAGAACCACATTGACTTTCAATCAAGAGCAGCCTGAAAAATTAATGCCAAAGCAAACAGTCTCCAAAGAGACAGTTCGATGAGAGGATGAGAGGCGAAGGCCGGGCCAACGCGGCGTATGTGTAATTTCTGATGCGGTTCAAGTAAATAAACTTGATGAAAATCGAAGCCAAAATGCGAAGGTCACTCGGCAGCTGGGAGGGAGCAGTGGGAGGCGTAAGGCGGGGCATAAACAAACGCAGGTCGCACGGGCGAAATTCAAAATCGATGAAAGGCAAAGAGAAAATCGCCTTTTGTTCACTTTTCGTTCTGTTCTGCAGAGTATTGTATAATGAGATGCGAAAATTAATGAAAAAGCCGGTCCCGAAATAAATGCTGTGCAAAAAATACAAAAGCCATGAGAACAAAGACAATTAAAAAAGTAAAGGCGAGCAAGTGCCCGAAAAAATTCAATTTTTTTGTACAAAAATTAAAGAGAACATCATTGGATAGGGATATTAAATTCATATTCTAAGCAAGTGGAGGCGAGCTGCCTCTTTCTAGTTCTGGGAAAATGAAAGAGTTTTTTGCAGAAATGCAAAAATAATTGTTGGAGAAACCACAACAGAAGGGGAGCCAAATTATACAAGACAAACGGCAGTTGTGAGAGCCCGAGGAAGTGACAAGGAAGACAAACAGGAATGTCAAGACAAGAAGCGGAAGTTGCTGTCAAAATGTGCCAAGAGGAGGAGATGTGGGTGGGTGGCTCTCATCTCAGTCGCCTCCAGAAAGTCCGAAAGTCCTGACAATGCAGATATGCAATAGCCATATGCTCGAAAACAAAGGAGCTTTTCCCAGCAAAGTGGCTTACACACATTGGCTCGAAATAAACACAACTTTGGCAAAATATTTGGAATTTGAAAGTGCTGGGACACATTCCAAGAGACACACAATCTCTATGTATGCAACGGCTACATTCCTGTCCAGGAAAACACCAAAACGAATGCCATTGCAACCTCTGAATGAAGAAAACTGCAAACACATGACAATGGCTGGGTATTTCTGCTGCGGCATACAGTTTCAAATTTTAAAATAAACCCGGCGGCAGACGGGGAAGTGCCAAAAGTGCCAGACGAGCGATAAAAAAAGTATTAACGTTTTTCGGCAATGCCAATATTCTGGGCCTCGGATGCCATGGTGCACTCTTGCCAGAACGCAGTTCTCTGAACTGCAAAGAGCTAGAATTTTTCCAGCAATTAACGATACTCGGCATCTACAGAGTCACTGATCTCTGTCTTAATGAAAAAATACTCCAATTAGGGTCACTTGGGACGATCTTCCTCCGTTGGAGAACCATTATGCAATGAAGCCACTATTCCTACCTTAACGCTTTTTTTTTTTTTAAGAAAATGAAGGAGCAACACTTTCCCGACGGAGGCCAGAATATCAACTGACCGAAGCGAACGAGCCTGAGCCAGACCTCACCAAACCATTCAAGACATTTCCAGACTCAAGATTTCAGATTTCAGATTTCCAGAGCGGAGGATCCGTTATCAGCAGCTGGAAGCCAAATCTGCGGACCTCACGTGCCCCTCAAAAGCCGAACCAACCCACACCCATCACGACCCAATCTCATGGTTACTGTGTATGTCTATTCCATCTATCTATCTATCATATATGCCGGGGCAACGTGCGGCGAATAATTTGTTTTGATTTGTCTTCTTCTGTGTCGTATTACTCTAATCTTGGGAATTCTTTGGATTACGCGTTCAGAATCTTGTCACAATACGATTGCGAAAGTTTTCGGCCCGCTTATCACAGAAACGCGACATCAACTGCTGGCCGGAGAGATCGCCAGCCGAAAAATTTTTCGCCTTTTCAGCATCGCCCCAGAGAGACGTCTCGGAAAACCGAGAGTGCTGCGAGGAAAATTCTCTTTGCCATCTTGGGGCCAGACATCTGGCAGCCGAGTCACAGGGTGATCTGAGTTCCCAGCGACCGCGATCTGCGATCCGCGACAGCTTTTCCGAGGGCCGCCACTTGACAAGCCGCCAGATTGCAAAATCCGCAAAATGAAATGTTGGGAAAGGCCAGAAACTGGCATGATGGAGCGACAAGAGGGTCGCGACGATCGCCACATGTCAAGTGCTGGGACAAATTCTCCCACCAGTGGATAGTGATATAGTCGTGGTCTATCTAATTATAAAAATTGCCTCGAAATAGCTGGCAGTAGAGGGTGGTAGCTACATTCCGAATATAAGAATCTAATGGCTAACTTTATGCCTATATCAACTAGGCTTGAAGGGACATCCTTAGAATTATAATCCTAGGCTATCCTATTAGATTAAATAATAATTCTAGTAATTCTCTTAATAAACTATAAATATTTTTCAATTTACATGGCACTTAAATAGCTAATATTTCCGCGAGTATCTCTCGGGTGGTCAGTGGAGAACGTCAGAAAGTGGATGTCAGAAGCCCACGCGTCTTCCATTAACGCCAGAGCGTTGAACTCTTGGGGGCCCAGCGATGTCTTGCGATGTCCCCCTAAAGAAAACTAAGTATTTCACAGATAAACCTTATAGAAGCTTTTGTCAACAAGTTCCTCTGGTTGGTGTATCGGCTAAAAGCTTTTGCTAAACAAATATATTTGTATCTGTATCTTATTTTGAATTTTGTTTTGTATTTTTGTCATTTTCGCGCCATGTTGACTTGGCGAAACTTTTCCGCGAAAAGCTCCTCTGGAAAAAGTGCTTCAGGAGTGTGCGCAATCGCTCGCAAACTTTCCCAGAGAATCTATGTAGATTCCCGAATGAATTTATTATTGTTTCATATGCCGGCTCTTTGTTGAGTGTCTATATGTGTATAGTCTCGGGTTTGTCTTTGGAATTAGTTCCATCCTCCATCCTTCAGAGCAGGAAACCCCCTTCCAAAGCTCTCATTAAACTATTTTATTTGAAAATCAAGAGACGACCTTGTAATGATGTTATTTCCCCGAATTATGATGTTTACACGAGCCATCTAATGTTTCTCTGTTTTGTTTTCAGTGCACACTTGGTGCACTCCGCCTCCCTGCCACGGAGACCAGCTGCTCCAACTTTCGACGGGGCTAGTGCTTGACTAGTATTTTCCGATTTATTTATAAACTCTTGTGCATGTGACAGGCGGCAAGCGGTGGCAGCAGGCGGCACCAGCCATTCAAATTTCTGCCATGCCACCTATGCATGCCCGTATTCTTGCACTCGCTCCCCCAATCGAAATCCCAAGGCCCCCATTTATGAGACTATGGCCTGAAACAATCAGAAAAAGATACTTAAAACGCAGCGGAGTAGGATAGAGAAAAAAGGGTAGAGAACTAAAGAAGCAAACATATAAGAGGGAGGAGTATTAAGAAAGGGGTATTACTCCAAGTCGACTTTGTAATCGATTATATCACTTATACGCAGTTGAAGAACAGAACTTGAAGGAATATTTAATTTTGGTCATTTTCAAGACAGAAAAAGGTTTATTAACCGGGGTATACTTTTCAGATCCTGAAATGGCATACCTTCCCGTTCTTAGAACTCCGAGTAGTATAATTTTTAATCAATCCCTGGCGATATAATTATTTTTCGTAATTTTTCTAAGGGGTACCATCATTATTTTTGTCAAAAATTTAACCAAAATTTTTTTTATCTAGTTTTGGCATATTTTTGTGCAGTTAGAATGGGAATGGATCACTGATTAATAAATGCTACTCCATTCTTAAATCGGTTGCGAAATAACCGAAATAATCTCAAAAAAGTGAAGAAAAAGCTTATATTTTTTTAAATTAAAAAATTTCACAATTTATGGTCACAATTTTTGGATTTTTTTTATGGAAAATGGCTATAACTTGGCCAAAAATTAACAGATCCTAAAATGTTATACCGTCCCGAACATATAACTTCTGGGAGCATTATTCCCAACCAAAATCTGACCTTAACTTTTTTGACCCATTTTTCGTAATTTTTCTAAGGGGTACCATCGGAATTTTGCCCAAAAAATGACTAAAATTTTGTTCGTATCATTTCATTGATGTTTTCATGCAGATCGAAGCGGCTTGGATCTCTGATTAATAATTTCATTCCCCTTTTAAATCGGTTGCGGAATAATATAAATATTCGAAAAAGAGTGATTGAAAAGTTTACATTTTGTACATATAAAAAATATCAAAAACATTGTTTGAATTTTTCAATTTTTGAAATGGAAAAAATGTTCATAATATAGCTAATAATGATCATATTCAGAAATGTCATGCTTTCCCGTTCTTAGAAAACCAAGTACCTCCATTCTGCATCAAAAATTGGCAACACAATTTTTGACCCATTTTTCGAAATTTTTTTAAGGGGTACCATCATGATTTTTGACAAAAATCGGACCAAAAATTTTATTGTTCAATTTTTAAAATCTTTCAATGCAGATCGAAGAGGCTAGGATCTCTGATTAATAAATGGTATTCGGTTTTTGAATCTATCCAGAAATAGTTGAAATAAGCGATATTAAAAGCGATATACCAATTTTCCGATTTTGAAATAGAAAAATTTTCATAACTTGGCTAATATTTGTCAGATGTAGACATGGAATACCTTCCCAATCTTAGAAAAGAGAGTAGCATTATTTTCTATCAAAATCTGCCCAAACCATTTTTGACCAATTTTTGTTAATTTTTTAAGGAAATCAGCATCACCCTCATGATTTTTTCGAAAAATTGAGCCCAATTTTTTTTTTAGATTATGTTGCATCTTTTTATGCAAATCGAATCTTATTAGACTTCTGATTTTGGATGGTATTCCGTTTTTCAATCAGCTGCGAAATAGTTAAGATATACGCTAAAAAGTGATTGAAAAGTTAAAAATTTAGGCAAGTAAAAAAATATCAGAGATTTTTAAGTTTTAAATTTTCGTGCCAGAAAAATGTGGAATACATGGCTAAAAGTGGGCAGACGTCTCTCCAAAAAATATCTCTATAATTTAGGAATTAGATATAGATAATAATCTCTTAAGGGGGGACATCTGAGTAACAGGCCAAAAAAAAGCGGTTTTTCTCGAATTTTTTTTGGCCAAATCAAAACAGCTAATCGAAAATTTGTAAATGGGGTTTTATTATATTATATTTAAACTACACAATAAAATTTTTTTTTAATAAATCGAAAACAAAATGGCGGCCCTGCAGCCCTTATTCGTAGGCCCTATTTTTTTAAAGGGGGTCCATGGCCGAACACCTAACGTCCTTAATTTTTGATATAGAACAAAAAATCAAGTTTGGTTAGTTTCTTTATCTCAACGGCTATCGACACACGTAGGATTTTTTCGATATATTGATTTTTTCCAAAATGGCAAGTGATTGAACAAAATTTTCAATTTTCACTAACAAAAAACGTCACAAAATTGTTGATAAAAAAAAAAGTAAGCAAAATAAAAAAAAAATCCTACGTGTGTCGATAGACATAGGTATTCTGAGTATACTGTCAAAATTTTAGATCGATAGGTTAAGAGTTGTTCGAGTTAGGTGTTCGGCCAACTCAAAAAAAGTGGTTTCGAGAAAAACGCGTTTAAAGTTTTAAGTACTGTGGGATATACCTGTGAGGCATCGCCGCAGAATGAAAAATTTCGACACTTAGACACTTTTGCCGGACTCTATCTTTTGATATGTCATTTTTAAGACCCTAAAGTATTTTTTAAGCGAAAAAAAAAAATTTCGATTTTTTCAAAATTCTACTCAGATGTCCCCCCTTAAGTCTATTGATAAAGTTAGAATCTATCTTGTAGATGATAATAAATATTGTAATTTTAATATCCCAGATGAAGGTACAGCTTAGTTTCCTAAACCTCATATATCTTTTCAGTCTCAAGCCAGCGAAGCAGTAAAAGAACTCCTCGAGCAGGGTATAGCCCATCTAAGACATTCCCGAGGCTGGGCCGCGGACTGAGATTTAGTGCTGAGGCTGGTGGCGGAAATGCGGCGTGCAAATTCCAATTTTGCAATCAGCGGAGAAGAAGGCAGCCAAGGCAGAAGAAGAGCCGTGGAGCAACGCATCATTGAATTTTTAATCTGGCATTAATACAATTTTATGTTTGGAGCTAGAAGAGGAGGAGGCCTAGGCCCAGGTCCAGGAAGGCGGACGGAGCAAGACGGAGGAGAAGGAATCCCAACAAAATCCGCGGACGGGCCTCGGACCATGAAGATGGGCGACGACAGATTGTGAGCATTGCACTCGAGAGACTCGGAGTTGCAGAAACGGGAGCGGGACGGCAGAACGCTGGTTTGGAATGCTGTCGAGCTGGGCCCTGTGGGCTGCGTTGGGGGCTGCATTTGATATGCCTGCTGTGTTTGACCCATATTGGAATTTGCCTCCAGAGTAGTCGAGTACACTAAGAGAAATAGTAGCTAGGTAGCTTGTAGTTGGTATTATAAAAGAAGATGTAGTTTTTCCAGTGTTGCCCAGGAGGGAGGAGGAGTAAGGACAGGTGGGGTGGAGCACGGAGCACGGAGCACGGTCTGAGGCGGCGCACAAGTCACGATTTGTACGCCGCTTAGAAAAGCTTGTAATGAATGTGGGATGCAATGGAATGGAATGGCCTGGCCCGGCAAGGCCTGGGATGGGATGGGATTAAATGGAATGGAATGAGCCGAGCCGAGCCAAGCCAGGAGGGCCATGCCATGCCAGACAAGCAGGCCAACACACAAAGGGAGCTGGAAGGTGTTTGAACTCGAGGTAGCAGAGTTCATGAGGAAGTGACCTGGTGTAGTCCGCTTTGAGCCAAATGCCCTTGTTTGGAACTCCCACAGGGAACCAAGACATGAGTAATGCCTCTTTTTATCTAGTACCTGATATCAGTGCTATCAGTGCCAACTTTATCTTGATGGCCTGCTCCGCCATTGTCGTGGAGCTTTTCTTAAATTCCTAATGGAACTCACCTTCATTTTCGCTGCGCAACCG
This sequence comes from Drosophila bipectinata, assembly GCF_030179905.1. Taxonomy (NCBI): domain Eukaryota; kingdom Metazoa; phylum Arthropoda; class Insecta; order Diptera; family Drosophilidae; genus Drosophila; species Drosophila bipectinata. The sequence continues at coordinate 14,642,925 of NC_091738.1, read as the reverse complement.
GCGGGGCATGCCCTGGGGGTACTCCAGCTCCGACTTCTCTGTGGACTCGTTTTCCTGCTTCTCGTCCTCTGTGTGCGCCGGCGAGGAGGGACCCGAGGAGGCGCTGGCCACCGGAGATCCCGAGGCCGCGGAATTGGTGCTTCCGGTGAGGCCGTTTCCGGTGTAGGACACCTGCCCTGCTGCGGCGATGGCATTGTCCACGGATCCCCTCTTGGCCGGCTGGACAATGTAGGAGCTGTTGGTGGGCGAGGCGCAGGACGAGGGCGTGGAGCAGTCCGTTGTGGGCGGGGTTTCCTCAATGAGATCTATGGACTTTTTGCGCGGCTTCTCCGGTGGAATGGGTGCGTCTCCGCTGTTCCGCAGGAGCTCCTGCTGCTGCTCCTGGAGCAGGGACCTCTGCATGGCGGCCGTTACTGCCGCGGACTTGGCGGGCGGAGGTGGCGGCGAGTTCTCCGCCGTTTTCGTGGGCGACTGACGCAGTCGCTCCTGATTCAGCTTCACCGGACTGACGTTCTTCGGCTTGGCCGCCGGAATGGGCGGAAGGGGGGGCGACTTCACGGGGCTGCCGATCTTCCCGCTGCGGGGCTTTATCTCCGGCGGAGCCTGCGACCTTGCCGGAGGATTGGGACTGGTGTTTGCCGGCGGTTGTGGTGGCTCCGCCGCCGGCTTGGCCACCTTCTCGCTGTCCATGATGAGGCCCGTGCCGGGCACCGTCCGGATAATGTCGCACCGGTTGAGGTCGCTGTGGGTGCGACTGGTCTTGGTCTTGGTGAAGTGGGAGGTCCACTTCTTCTGCTTCTCGATCAGCTCCCTTGAGTTGAACTTGCGCTCCGGCTTCTCGGGCTTCTCACCACCCGAGTTGGCGAACAGGGCACTCACCGAGCCGACGGGAGGTCCTCCAGGTGGCGGTGATCCCTCCTCCCCCGACTTCAAGCGGGACAAGTTCGGCTGGGGAAACTTGACGGCCCCTCCTCCCTGGGGAGCCTGGCCCGATGGCTCTACAATGAACTTGCTGTTGCTCAGGCGCTGTTCGCTGCTCGGCACTCCGTTCTGGGCTGCGGTGGCATTGTTGTTGTTGTGGACCAAGGACACGCCGGATGGGAAGGGGGTCCTCCTCTTCGGCGGCGACTGCGACCTGTCGGAGGAGCGCGACGAAGAGCGGTCCGATCCGTCGCAAAGGTTGTCCTCCCGGGAGCCGCTTCTCAGAAGCCTGGAGCTGACATTCGAGTTGGACTCCACCCCAAGCTTCTCGAACAGAGCTCGGGCGTTGTTGAACCTGGCCGAGTGGGATTCGGTGCGCACCGGTGTGGGGTTGTGGGCAGCAGCAGCGGCGGCGGCGGCAGCTGCATGGGCGGCAGCCACGGCACTCAGTTGCTCCACGGGCTGGATCTCGATGGGCTTGCGCTGGAAGATGTTGGCTATCTGGCTGACCTTACCCACGGCGGCCGGGGCGGGGGCGTGATGCATCGATTTCTCCATTTCGAAACTGCAAGAATAGAAAGGGAAATGGTTTATACTTGAAACTAATGAGGAGGAGTATATAGTTTGGAATGCTAGCTTCTCAGATTCGAAACCCATTCACTTCCGGAGTGCTATCTACCAACGCTATCACTGTTACCTTCCAAAGAGCACCACCAGCCGCGCCCCAAATGGAAAAACTGATTAAATCGATGGTTGTGGCTCACTGCCATTACCTTTGCCATTTTCTCGCCAATCGATCGCCTCTCCGACAGACTTTCGCAACGATTTTCACCTTTTGGTTTTGATTTCTTGCGTTTATGATTTTCTTTTGTTGGTTTGTTTACTTTTCTGTATTTTTTGACAAAAATTCACGTTTCACAACAAACACAATTAGAGGCCCATTGATGACTCGTCGAGGTGCTCGGCGTGTGAAAGTCATCGCCGAAGTGAGCAAAATTTCAATGTTGTGCTTTGGCGATTAATGGTATTGCCAGCTGGCAGGGGATTGGGGCTTTCTTTGGCCAGAGAGCCATCGAAAGAGAGGGCGCGACATCGGGTTGGTGGGCTGATAGGCTCGTGGACTGATAGGAAGTACTACGGCTTGGTTATGATTTACTCGATGGACTAAGTGGGCTTTCCAAGGGCTCTATAGATGGTAAGGGATATGTTTCTCCTAGTCTCTCTAGCTTATACCTCTTATACCTCATAGCTCCATTTTCGCGCCACACTATCTACAAAGCAGACAGCCGAACTTATCGCAAAGTCAACAAGCACCCAGCCGCCCCAGAACCCCAGTAAACAACACCCATGTCCACCTAACTGGGGAAAGGGCAGGGCCATGCCCGTAGGAAGACAAAGGCTGCCTCTAAACTGTCGTTCCTACTGCTTCCCGGGTCTTGTAAATACATAGGTACTGATACTAAGAAACCCAAACCTATCTAATCTAAGCAGAATGTGACCCTGAAACAAGATGGATGAGGCAAAAGATTAGACTAAGAGACTATCTTATCCGGTAAGCCAGTTGGGCGTGTATGGATGGAGGGCTGGGGGGTGAATAAACAAAGAAGTACAGCCCTCAAGACTACCTACTTTAGAGAACTAGACAAGCTATTAATATCCTCTTATCAAGTCCTAATTATAGACACCCTCCTCTCCAGATCAACACCTCCATTTGCATAAATATGGATTAAGACTCACTATATCATCATTTTAAACCATTATCGTGGCTAAATGACCCCGATCACAACGATAACGATCATAATTAGCGCCTCGCAAATGACACAAAAACCCGTTTACCCGCTTACCCGACTAAGGGGGGTCTCAAATTTTTGCATAAAAGTTAATTGCAGTCGGAAAATGTTAAGCTGAGCTCGTTAGCCGAAACACGTGCAGTGGAGGCCTGGGAGACACCCGATCCCGAGGTGAGCAGCAGGTAGCCACCGCCATGTGTCATAATTGCGTCACCATTCAGTCTACAGAGCTCAGAGCGTGTAACGAAAACAATGTCAACAATGAAATGATGGCCCCACTCCGAAGAGCTCTAGAACTGCTAGGAGAAGTGCCAAGATTGCGAGCAATTAGTGAGCCCCAGGAGTTCTTGGAGCTGGCCTGTCAACTAGTTCCCAGGAATTAAAAACTAAAGCTGGCGCCAGAGCAAGTATGATATAGTTACAGAAACAGATGGAGATTATGAAGATTATGATGTTGGGAGCCAGCGGAAGAACAATAGGGTCGGGGTTAACTGAAAGACAACCCGATTTCAGTTGGACATTTACTTTTGGCCTGATCCGAGCTCCAAGAACTAACCTTGGGGAGGGGGGTTTGGGTCTAAACTTGTCCGCCATGGTCGTTACAAGAGACTTTCCGCGTAGGCCTCTGCACTTGAAATAAAATCCTATTAAGAATATTATTATTATTTGACTTTTTAAAAGCTCTAGAGAACTGTCTAGTTTCAGGCCATTCAGTTGCATTATTTTATTGCCATCCCAGATGCCTCCGACACGGTTGCCCCCCCATCTCCCCGACTTGCAGTGAATAACAAACAAGTTGTCGCTGTTACTGCCTATTGTTGTCAGTCAGCCAGTGGTTGGTTGGTTACCTGGTCTTGTTAGACAAATTATGCCAATTAGACGGTGAGAAAACAAGTCGGATAGCCTAGCAGAGTACTAGATGCCAGGTGGTGGGGAGACCTGAATGTGTATCCAAGTCCCGATCTGTTGGCTACCAAACTGGATTGTCGGTTGGGTTGGGCACCTGGGACTGGGCTTGGTCTGGGTGGCTACAATGTGTTTACCTCACAAGTCTTTAAAGGACAATCAGTCACTCGCTGAAGCTGTCAGCCTTGGAGATCCTGAATGGGAGATTCAATACCAGACCTCGGAATAAGAGACCTCATCTTTAGACCTCATTTATCATCTCTCACCTCATTTTTGGATAACTCACCTTGTCTTGGCCAACTAGTAGGTGCTTCTTAGCTGTTTTTGGTTTACTGCTCCGGCTGATCCTTCTTCTTAGAGGCAGTTGCTCCAAACACTTGTCATGGCAGAGAGGGCCTTAGGTTTCTTACAAGAGTAGGTTTCCAGTTGGACCAGATGCCTCGACCCGACTCCACCACTTCCTCCCACTCGCTGGCACTCAAGCGTGGCTGGCAGTCGCTGCTGTTTCTGTGGACGTGGATGTCGTGGTTGTCAGCCAATCAACCCACCGCTGGCCTCATCGGTGTCAGCATTTTTCGTGTGTGCTGGGCTGGCTTGCCTTGCGAAAGATGAAAATGCAAATTTCTGCAAAAAGCCAAAGCAGTAAGAGAGAAACATATATATATCATTTATTAAAACTAGTGGGTCTCAGTTGAGACTTTAGAGGAAAGAGGTTTCCTAGCCAGACCCTCCTAATGGCTTCCAATGTTTGTTTACCAAATCCTCTCCTCGAGCAAGCCACCTTTTCCCCTTTTTCGAAGTGTAATTCGAGTTCAATGAACCGAAAAGCAGCCCAGAGCTAGCCTCCGAAACTGAATGGAATTGCCACATTTTAAGGTGCCCCTCCAAGGCATACGAAATTAGTTTCTTGCCGGGCCGGGCCGGGCCGGGAAATTGAAGGTGAAATGTTGTGAACGGAAGCAATTAGTTTCATTTGGGGTATGGAGCTGAAACTAAAGATACTCTGGGCAAAAACAGAGAGAAGAGTTGAAAACCGAAAACCAAAAACCAAAAACCGGGGGCGAAAGTTGAATCAATTGATAAACAAAGGCCGTTTCCAGTAGCCACTCGGATGGTCAGTCGTCACTCTCTCCCTATATAGTATGTGGTAAGGCCACCAAGCTCCTCCAACCAGCTTAAGGCAGGTCTTGGAGTTATGGAAGATAAACCTTAAACTTTTATTAAATATTTAGAATAAACACACTGCCTGGCAGAATGAACTTTCCACTGACTTGGCAGCAGGGCTCTTAAAAGGCAAGACCACATCGGTGAGCTAAAGACTCTAGCCTCTAGCCTCGAACCAATTTCAGACATTACACGTATCTTCCCAGAGTCTCAGAGCTTAAACTCCGAACCATAAAAGGTGGCTGGCCATAAAAACGAGGAGCCAGCATGACAAGAGAAACCAACACCTTACCGGGTTTACATAAAACTTCTTTGTAACTTGGCCAGAAGGCTATAAAAAGAGACATGGAATCTACAACAAAATAGAAGATATTAGTACGTCTTCATCCCTTTAGAATTCGCACACTTCGTGGGACTACCATATGGGGGTTGAGGTGCTACTCTCTCCAAGACTCTCTTGTAGATTGGCTTCCATCCGTTATTAGTCGCCACCACCGGTTTGATCGCCAATTGGTTCTCTAATCTTGATTGATTTTAATTGAAAGCCAATCCAGGTGGCAGCACATTCTAATTCTGATCTACTTAGGCTTCCATAAGATATCTAGTTTATGGAAAGAAAAGTTGACATTTTAGAGGAAGAGTGGCTGTGAGATAAGTGGCCAGTTTACAATACTCTTTCTCAAAGATACTCATACTCAATCTAAGCCTGTTAGCTGAATTATGAAGATACTTTCCCCATAATAGGATTTTGTAACACACTGGTGCTGTTGGGTATAATATAGACTCGATAGCCTGCTTCTGTAATTGTTAGCAACTTGCAACCGTAACTCATTTTTATGAAGCATGTTTTGACTCAAAAAACTAACAAAAAACTATCAAAAAAAATAATCATATTTAAGACAATCGAAGTAAATTGGGAAATATTGGAAATTACTCATTAATGAAGCAGTGGGGTCTTATAGCTAATATCGATTTCGCTATGGCATGAGATCTAAGCCATGATATAGTCAGTATGTATATCATCATTGAAACTATAACTAAACACTGAAACTATTGTACTTATAGAAACTATAGTTCAATATAAATAATGAACTAAAGTATAAGGCTGAAAATATAATAAAATACTGAAACTGAAGCTATAGAACCAGGGGTTTTTCTAAAAATCACTAGATATAAGTAAAAGATTTAGATTAAGAGATGCTGTATCCCAAAGATACAGTCATATAGGCTAAGATTTACATGCTTACATTACCCTTCCCATGAGCTCAGATGTAATCTGTAATCTTTGTAATGAAAGGCAGGTTAATAGAGCTCCATAACTTAAAGCCTTTAGAAAAGATACAACTTTCGGAAAGAGTCTTACTATCTCTTCTAACTTTAACCTTTGTTAATATCTATCTTTCTATCTATCTATCTTTTCTTATATTTTTTAAATTTCTAATTATATTTCAAACAGAATATTACCCTCTCCTAGTAGTCATCTAAGTAGAGTTCATGTTGCAAGTCACTTTAAAGTTAAATAATCACCCATGTCGCATTAAATTAGACTGGAAGAGCACGTGGCCTCGAGCCAAGGCCTCCTCCTTACACTGGCAACCTGTTTTCCTGCCACAAAATCCGTTTTGGCTAAAATACGGTGAAAATATCTTAGTCTCTATCGGCAGATATCCAAGCTAACATCAAGCTGCCCAGCTTGGACAGATCCGGCAGCGAAGACGGATCGAACTCCAAGAAACGAGTTATGGTAGGAGAGCTGGCCATGTTTGTGGAGCTTGGCAGCCGGCTCTGCCGTTTATGGTGTCGTTTCATTGAGGCAATGAACTTGACATTAGTAGGGCTTCCTCCTTCTGTCGTCTGCCGTTTGCCGCCTTGCGTGACTGACTCTGCCAGACCTGGAGCTGGAGAACCAGAGAGTTTCTCAGGCCAGCTTTCAAGGTATTCCCTTCCATGCCAGATGGGTTAGGGAGGCTGTTTCTAGCCACGACCCTGACCAAAGTCTCGACAGACATCTGGCCGCCAGCCTTAACCCCACTCTCCTCATTCTCCACACTCTTAACCCCTTTCTCCACGGCTCGAAAATGAAAGCAAAGTCGAAGCTTAAAAAGAGAAATATATTTTCGTTTAAAAAAACGATCTCTTCGCTTCGAGGGTCGCCCCCCTAGCCGAGCGTATCGGGGAGAGCGTGACAATGTCAACACACACCACAAATAATAAAAAATAAAAGCTAAACAAATAAAAAAGCGACTGGAATTCAACGCTCTTGGCCCCCGAAAGCAAAAGTAATGAAAAGTGAAAAAGGTAGCAGCTCCAAAATGGGCCATAATGATGGGCATGGGCTCCAAAAAGTCAAAATCTTAAATGTGACAAATGGTCTTTTGTAATTCCCCCCTCCAGTAATCTTGAAATGCACGTGAGGAGATATGGGCTCGCTGGAATGCGGAAAATTGCATTAAAGATGGCATTATAGAAACCAGATCTGTAAGAACTACAAACATGAAGAACTGCAGCCCTTCTATTGGTTTTCCTTAAAGCCAAAGGGATTATCGGCTCAGAGGGCAAAGGGCAAACACTGTTTCCAGTTGCCAGGTAGGCAGTAGAGCCACCCACTACCTCCCTCTGTCTGATGGCCTCCACTCACCACCGCCACTTGAGTCAAGTGCAGTCAAATATTTAAGCGAAAAAAATAGAAAAAATTCTGCACTTAAGACCCGCCAAGTGGGTGGCCCGCCGCCTTGAATGCTAATGCAAGTACACTGCCAGAAATAATATAATAATTCTTATATTTCTAAGATTTATTATATCTATCACTGTCATAGTTTAGTAGCTTTAGCTTTAGTTACTAACTAGTAGCTCTTATCTTGACTTGCAGCTGCAGCTTTGTGGAACACTTGCCCTCATCGTGATAGTCACGATGTCTAGAATTGAACTTGGACTGGCGCTGGGCTGTCTGGAGCGGCAGATCTTGGCTTATCGCTATCAGCTGATTCACACTCCCATTAAAATTCAATTTTCGCAACTCAGATGGCTCTCAGCTGGCTTCTAATTCATTCAGTTTCGCATGAACTTTGTCTCTAATGGCGCAGTTATGGGTCTTGATTCTACAAAGAAATGGATTAGACTTCTATATAAGATGTACTTCCTCCAGATATCGATTGCAACTCCCATCCTAAGACTCAGGACCACGCGCCGCTCGTCATTGTCAAGATACACACTTGGTCTCAGGGCTCTCCTTAACCAGAACTCCACCAGACATACCGTGGGCGGTGGGCGTGGCAAGTAAGAAGAAGAAGGAGCCTGAAAGAAAGGCAGAATCAAAGTTGACTCAACCTTAAGTAGACACTTTACACTTGGGTAGGTGTACCCTCCTCCTCCTCCTCCTCCTCTTTGGACCTCCTCCTCCTCCTCTTCCTTTAGCAGTTCCCAGGGCTCTTGGTTTGCCCTTGCCGGCTACTGTACTTTCCCGTGGATGAGGATGCAGTGGAAGCTAAGAAACAACCCTTGGAAATGCCAGCTAACCGAAAGCTTACACAAGAAGAAGCCTTGGGATTCTCACCCCAATTTTTTGGCAGTGTACTTCACACAACAAAGGACAAAGTGCAGCAACTGAGAGGGGAAATCGAATAAAAAACAAAAAAAAAAAATAAACTTTAGTCATTATTCGGGGCAGTGTTTTCCTCCAGCACTTGCCGCCCTTCCGCCCCCCACACTTCCTGTCTGCCTTACGCTCTGGCTTCCCCCCCCTTAGATCCATTTATATCCGCAGCTGCACAATAATTTAAAAAATAAAAAACCGAAAACACACATTGTTCGGCCACTGGCTCCATGACTGAGCCCCCATGACTGGTGGGCACTCTCCAGAGTCCACTCGAATGCATCCCCCCTCCGGATTAGCCAATGAAGCCAATGAATAGGGCCCCTCAGAGGGGGGAAAGGGCCTAAGGCCGCTAATTAACAAATTAGACAGCATTTTGGGCAGTTCCTGACCCGGAATCGGGGTCAACCGGAACAAGGGTGTGCCTGGGCAGGTGGAGGAGTTGTCCTGGATTCTTCGTAGGCCATAAATTAGCCACGTTTAGATGTCATAATCGGGTGGTTTCGCGTGCCAGAGGGCTGGGAACGGGCCTTGAAGGTGTAGATGAATGGCGCAACTTACATTGTTTACTAATTTTCGAAAAACCAGTCATGCAACTTGGCAGCCAGTTGCCATTCAGCTCTGGGGCGGCTGCTGCAATTGTAGGCTTCTGAGTTGCACAACTCCCCAAGTACTTGTTGCAAAAATATTTAAATTATTTTTTTAAATTTTAAGCAAGTACAATGGTGGTGTTCTTACTGATATTAGGTATGTATGGTATAAGGTATTAGCTATAAGGTTCACTAACCCCCAAAGACAAGTCTGGAGAGAGCTTATAGCTATAATATACCTATGTTCCTATAGTATATATATACATATAGTAGTTATGATGATCTCTGATCAACCAGAAAACGGCTACTTATATGGTGGCATTACCTTTTAAGCTGCCTCGGTTGTAGAGTCTAGAATCTAGACCCATATTTCACTGGAACTGGAAGCCCCCCGAGTCGTGAGCCAAACTTGTGCCAAATAAAGTGACGCAAGAGGCTGGACTCGGGGCCAGAGGGGTCTCCAAACTGGATTTGGCCAGCTGCGCGTGGGCAGCCTCAGATATGCCATCGATTTGGGCTTTAAAGGGGGGTTTAAGTAGGGAATAGACCTTAAGAAGAGAGCTATGCTGATCACAAATCTGTCCACTTTGGCTGTGGCTTTAATTAAGAATAATTTGTGGCCACATTTGACTAATTAATGAATTAATTTTATGCAAATGCCTTGAACTTTCGAAGAAAAATTCAAATTGCTGGAAAAATTTTATGATTTTTCAAGAATTGGAACAAAATTAAGGGGAAGAATACTAAAAATAAACAACAAAAGAGGAGCACTCCTCCCCCAGAGATCTCTACCCTGTTTTGTGGCTCCCCAATGGAGTATGTTTGTGGAGCAAAATGACATGGAGAGCAACTGTTTCCAGAAGACAAAGGAGGAGGAGTCAGAGTCGGAGTCGGAGTTGGAGTCAGTGTCGGGGTGGATGAAAGAAAAGGAGCAGGTCAGGGGGGGAAGCCATTGAAATTAAATACTAGTTGTAACCAGAAATTCCGCAACTAAAAATAAACAAAGCCTTCAAGAAGAGGGTGGACTTTAAAGTCTACTTACAGATAAAAATAATTATAATGTCAACAAGGTAATAAACCATAAGAAAGCAACTATCTAATCTTAGACTAGATCCTAGACTGATTTATAGAAAACATTGATTTTTTTTAATTAAAAAGACTTGCATTATTTTTGTCAGTGTAACTGTGGCACTGCATTAAGGAAAAATAGTGCAAATAATGTTCATTTCTGCATAAATCGCTTTGAAGGCAAAAAAAATAAACAACAAGAACAACAACAACAACAGCGGCCTGGGGCTTGGGGCATAAAAAAGAAGAAGAAAAGTGATAAACGAGCTAACGGAAAGCAAAAACAGAATGATAGCAACTTATCAGAAACGCACACAAACACACCCAGACTGACACACACCTATACCAAGATAGAACCTAAGACAACAGCGGGAAAGAAAACAAAAATCAGTTGTCTCTTGTTTTGATTTCTTTGCAATCTCCTTGCTCTCTCTCTCTCTCTCGATCCCGCACCAAGTTGGGGAGCACTTAACCTGACCGACCGATCAACGGTTCTTTGCAAGGCGCTATTTCCTGCTCGCTTGCACCTACGCGAAAAGGCTCCAAAACCAGTTATATTCCGCCGTGACTGCTGCGAAAATGCCACAAAAAATAAGGAGAGCCGTTCAAGGCGTCTTTTCTTCGCCAGGTGTTTGCCCCCCACCAGCTGTTTGGCAGTTTTGCAGTTTGGAGCAAAAGTATATTTTTGCAAAATGGAATTATTCAAGTTTTCGTTATCTTTTTTTTTTTTTAGCTTCGATTCTGCGCAGTGCCAACAGAGCCCAGCTCACATATGTACATAGGAAATTATCTAAAACCTAAGTACTTTATTTATTTTATGATTTATCCCTAAAATCAGAATCCATTAATGCGATCGGAATCTCTGGTTTAAAGTCTCGACATATTATTTGCACCCCCTTGCACGCCTCCCCTATTTGTGTTTGCGATTTTGGTACTCCGGCGCAGCTCTCTATACAATGCTTACTTGTTTTTTTTTTTTTTTTTATAAAGATTCCTTGCGCAAAAGGAGTGGCGTCCGCCCAGGATTTTCACACACACACATTCACGGGCGTCGGCGTCCCTTGTTTTGTACACCAATTTTCCGGCACTTTTCAATTTCGCAAATCAGATTTAAGGGAGCTTTTTCTATTTCCCGACAAACACTTATGCCGTATCCTTATGCAGCTTGTTTTTGCGAATTTTTGCATACACTTTGAGGCCGTGAAACACGTACCGGGCAACTTTTTCTCCTGTTTAAAGTTGAAAACTCGAGCGACGCGAAAAGACGACCGTCTTCGGCAAATTCCGATTCGATTTAGTGTTGTGTAGGAGTAAAAGGGGCCCGCTTAAGCAAATTCCGATTGGATTTTAGTATTTTCGATGATATATCGATTGTCAAAGTATCGATATACTTTGCTTGATGAAATATCATGATATCGATATTTAAATGATGCTGAAATGATTTTTTAATCACAATTATGTTTAAAATTTAAAAAAATGTTTTTGAAATATTAATATCTTTCCAAAATTTCCAATGTGTAAATTATTGAAAAACTTTATAAAAGTCGCTAGAGTGCTTAACTGGCAGCACTGGTCCTTACCGCTATTGATGTTTTAGTTGTACTCTCCAATCAACGTTTATTTAAACACTTATTTCATTTTTTTTTTATAAATAAAAAGAAATATGATAAAGATAGGAAGCTGGAATTCTTGTTTGTACTGGTAGACACTAAACGGCAGAAAACCCCAAAATAGCATAATATTTTAGTTGATACATTGTTATTTTAAGCACCAACCATAAATCAAACATTTTTGGGAAAACAAAAATAGTATTTTAAAAATATATAGTGTGACTTTACTCGCTCTATCGTTGAATGATTGTATGAATTTTAATTCCTTTTCGGAAATCTATGTTTCGAATACATACATACATACGTTGTATTTACGAATCATCCGATGTAAAAACTATACAGCTGACCATGTTAAACAAAAAATGTCTTCGCGAAATTATTTTTAAAACATAGCTAATAAACAATTAACTCTATTTAAGTTTTTTAATTCAAAAATAAAATCGCGCTCTAGGCTATATTGCAACGCTACATAGCTGACGCTTATCTGACGGATTTGTGCATAACTATGAATACACAAGAGGACCACACTATTTTTATCGAATCTGGCCACACTAAAGCAAATGGCGAATCTGATCGAAATTTTCGGAAAAATTGTAAATAATTCTTGCGATTGGAAATGCAACTGTATTGTGAGTGAGTTTGAAAAGAAAGAACGGGATATTCGGAGGGGCTCTCCCGCTATCGCCTAGCAACAGGGGGCTTGCGCGTGTGTCCACGGCGGCAAGAAACGCAAACGTAAAAATATATAACAAAAATCAACTCCCCCAAGACTGTGCGAAAGCGAGGCCACCCGAACGGGCGGGAGTTTTTTAGAATCGAATTCGCGCAGTGACGCAGAATGACGGCCCAGTGCGCGACTCGCAATAACAAATAAAATTGTAACAATTATATTGTAAAAAGTGCAAAAAATCTTGATTACTTGGCTAGCAGGAGAGTGGCTAAGGAGGTTTTTGTAGGCTGCCGCAGAGGAGTCGAAGCTGCCTGATCCGACACGCACGCCACCTGCTTGCCCTCTTGCTCGCACCTTCGCCAGCAATGAGCGCGCCCTTAGGCGAGCGTGCTGAGTGGGAGCGAGAGGGCGCAAGTCGCGTGCCGCAACGGGCAGCTACTGGCTGGCAGCGCAAGCGTTTTTCTATATTTTTTTGTGTATTTTCGGTGTGAAAACACAAGGAATAGACAAAAAAAAAATGTGGAAAGTCCTCGCAGCGCATTTGCTTGAATCAGTCGAGCGCCCTAACTTCTAATCCTCTCCAGCAGGTCAGCAGATGCTTGGCTATAAACTGAAAAACTAAAACGAGAGCAGCCGCGAGATCAAGAAGTGCGGAAGCAAAACGCACAAATTCTGTGCAAACAACACGAACAATAACAAAAGGAACAAGTAGGAGGTGGGAGTGGACTAACTGGCCCGTGGAGAGTGCGGAGCGCACACGGACTGCAAAGTGGCGTCGCTACTGAAAATCAGGGCTGTGGCAGCAGCGGCGTCCATGTCCCAGGGGCACCAAGGACGGCTCACCGATAACAGCATACGCACCACGACCAGGAGAGCGCAGCAGCAGCAGCCGGTGTGGTGTCGCCAACTGTGGCCTTAAGCATGTAGTAAGTATCCCGGAGTCTGCTACCAAGATCCGATCTCTGACCATCCGATGTTCATCCTCCGGCAGGTCTAGAAGCCAGAACCCGTTCTCTAACAAGCACAACAAGGAGGGAATATATCCAACCGAAACAAAAACATAAACAAAATCAACCGACACCAATGAAAAATGTCACAAAGAGGTAAGCGCGGTAGTCAGCATCACCATCAGTCGCACCATCCGCCACCGCCGCAGCAGCAGCGCAAGGATGTTGAGCCGCAGCCGCCGCCTACGAAGCGGCGCAAAGGTAGGCCCCCCAACGGGGCGACCACGGCAACCATAGCGGCAGCAGGAGCCATCACTGGATCTGTAACGGGACCTGTGACAGGAATAGCGAGCTCGGGTCGAGTTCCGCTCTTGCCCCTGAACAACAGCAAGCATGACGGCGATCCAGAGGCCGATCGGGAGACGGGAGCAGGAGGTGGTGGAGGAGGAGGAATTGCGGCTGGTGCCGCCAGCAATAGCAAATCCAAGTCAACGAAACTTGCCAAGTCGACGAGCAAGTGCAAGTCGCAGGGGGCGAGTACGAGCAGCTCGTGGCAGGCGCGCTCCGTGGCGGACATCAAGATGTCGAGCATCTATAATCGTAGCTCCACGGAAGCACCAGCTGAACTGTATCGGTATGTGATTACCCAGCCATCCGACTTTGTAGATTCTATAATTTACCTTTCGTATTATCCTTTGACTTTGCAGCAAGGATCTCATTAGCGCAATGAAATTGCCTGACTCGGAACCGCTGGCCAACTATGAGTATTTAATTGTGACGGACCAATGGAAGCAGGAGTGGGAAAAGGGTGTGCAGGTGCCCGTCAACCCAGACTCCCTACCCGAGCCATGTGTCTACGTTCTGCCTGAGCCAATTGTCTCGCCAGCACACGACTTTAAGCTGTAAGTTATCCCAAGATCGCTATAGATCTGCTCTAGAATTCTCAACTAACCATTTGGGTTTCCAGTCCGAAGAATCGCTATCTGCGCATTACCAAAGATGAGCACTACACGCCGGAGCTGCACTACCTGACGAATGTCGTTGCCTTGGCGGAGAACACTTGTGCCTATGACATAGATCCTATAGACGAGGCCTGGCTGCGGCTCTACAATGGAGATCGAGCCCAGTGCGGTGCTTTTCCCATCAACGAGACTCAGTTCGAGCGAGTTATCGAGGAGCTGGAGGTGAGTTGGTCAAGCAAGTGATTCCCCCACGAAGACAACATTCTTATTCTCTACAGGTTCGTTGCTGGGAACAGATTCAGGTCATACTCAAGCAGGAGGAGGGCCTGGGCATAGAGTTCGACGAGAATGTCATCTGCGACGTGTGCCGCTCGCCCGACTCCGAGGAGGCAAACGAAATGGTATTCTGTGATAATTGCAACATCTGCGTTCATCAGGCTTGTTACGGCATTACAGCAATTCCATCGGGTAAGCTCCTAAATAGGCAATGGCGTCTCTCCATCCAGTTCTCTAACCTCCACTTGGTTTCAGGCCAATGGCTTTGTCGAACCTGCTCCATGGGCATCAAGCCGGACTGCGTGCTGTGCCCCAATAAGGGCGGTGCCATGAAGTCCAACAAATCGGGAAAACACTGGGCGCACGTCTCATGCGCTCTATGGATTCCGGAGGTCAGCATCGGTTGTGTGGACCGCATGGAACCCATCACGAAAATCTCAAGCATTCCCCAGTCGCGCTGGTCCCTAATCTGCGTCCTCTGTCGCAAGAGAGTGGGCAGTTGCATCCAGTGCTCTGTCAAGCCATGCAAAACAGCCTACCACGTTACGTGCGCCTTCCAGCACGGCCTGGAGATGCGGGCCATCATCGAGGAGGGCAACGCCGAGGATGGCGTTAAGCTGCGCTCCTACTGCCAGAAGCACAGCATGAGCAAGGGCAAGAAGGATGGTGCCGGCGGTGCGACCAGCTCGCTGGCTAGCTCCATGCACAAGGCGAACAAACTGACCTCGGGTGGGGGCGCGGATGAGGGCAGCAATGCGTGCGGAACGTCCGGAGAGGATCTGCGGCGGCGGAAAAATCACAGAAAGAATGAACTGACGTCCGAGGAGCGCAACCAGGCGCGGGCGCAACGTCTGCAGGAGGTGGAGGCCGAGTTCGACAAGCACGTGAACGTGAATGACATCAGTTGCCATCTGTTCGACCTGGACCACGACGCCATCGTCGCCATTTACAACTACTGGAAGCTGAAGCGAAAGTCCCGGCACAACCGCGAGCTGATACCGCCCAAGTCCGAGGACGTGGAGATGATCGCTCGCAAGCAGGAGCAACAGGACCTGGAGAACCACAAGCTGGTGGTGCATCTTCGCCAGGACTTGGAGCGGGTGCGCAACCTCTGCTACATGGTTAGTCGCCGCGAGAAGCTGTCGCGCTCTCTGTTCAAGCTGCGCGAGCAGGTCTTCTACAAGCAGCTGGGAGTGCTGGACGAGGTGCGTCAGGACAAGCAGCTGACACAGTCGAAGGAAGACGAGAAGGAGCGCCCCTCCATGGACCTGGACGCCATTATATATGCCAATGACGGGCCCACGCTGTACGATCGCTTCTACAGCTCGACGGCGGAGCAGACGGTGCCTGCACAGTACCAGGATCTTAAGTACGTTCTGGAGCAGCTGATGGGTAAGCTCCAGAGCGGCAAGCAAGCCAACAAGCGCGGTCGGGCCTCCCAGTCCCCCAACAAGCGGAAGCAGGTGGCGAAGACGTCACCCAGCAAGAAGCTCAACAACGGCGCCCTCAGCTCCCGCACAACCTCCCCCGAGAAGTCCGCTTCGGCGGCCAAAACGGGATCCGCGGGCGGGAGTGTCAAAGGGCGAGCGGCACCACCCGGGAAGCCGCCTGCCGGGAGGCGTGCCTCAAAGAGCGGGGCGCCGGCGGGGACGTCGACCCAAAACAAAACCCAATCCCACTCCAATGCCCGGAGCAGTGCGTCCTCCCGTTCGTCTAGCGGCAGTTCGTCATCGGGTGATTCCAGTTCGGCGAACGGAAGCAGCAGTTCCGCCAGCTCCTCCGGCAGCGATTCCGGAAGCGAGAGCGGAAGCTCCAGTCCCACAAGCGGAGCCTCGCGACGGAAGTCCTCTGCGGACAGTCCCCTCAAGAAGCAGAGCTACGCCCGATCCGTGGAACAGCGGCAGAAGCGGCGTCAACGACGCCAGAGTCAAGCCGCTGCGGGTGCGTCTGCTGCGTCTCCGAATACGGCCTCGGGAAGCAGTTCCAGCGACGAGGAGGACGAGCGGCGAAGAACCGGACCAGAGTCGGACAAAGGCTTCGCGCGACGTGGCCCCATCCATGACAAGTCAGTACCTAACAAGACCCAGCCCGCCAAATCAAAGCCAGGAGCCGATGCCACGCCAGCGAGAAGAAAACTGTCCACAGCGACGCGGGGCCTGGCCCAAATGGACCGGGACGTCGATGAGAGTCTGTCGAGCGACGAAAGTGAGGAGCTGCTGCCTCTGAGCAGAGACCGGCAGCGGGACTCCAATCCGGCAGCCAACCGAAAGATGGGCCAGCACATCTATTCCGACTCGGAGAATAGCTCCTCCGAACCAGAGAAGGACCCGGAGGAGCTAACCACCGTGGAGAGCAATGTAAGTGACTCGCAGAACCAGCAGATTATCAGGACGAAGGCGGCCATGAAGGAGTTCGTGCCCGGGACGACACCGAGCACGCCCCTTGTGGCGGCGTCCGGCAAGGCGAAGTCTGGGCGGGACGCGAAGGAGCCAGCGGAGGGAGGGACGAGTTCCAGCAACAGCACAAAGCCAAAAACCAACTCCAATACCAAGTTGCCATATCCGGCGGATCTCCTGGTGGTGCCGCAACGGCAGGCCGCCAAGAAGGCATCTGAGAACATGCGTTCCACGAATCTCGCCGCCACGCTCCAGCCCGATGCCAACGACCGGTTGCGGGAACCGGACTCCAACTCCACCTCGTCACTCAGCAAGGGCAAGTCGAAGGATTCCGGCTCGCGGTTAGTGCCGGATCCTGACTCCAAATCTAGTCTCGAAAAGGGTCGCACCAAGGAACAGCCTCCGAAGGCCGGCAAGGCCTCTGGAGATCCACCTGCGGAGCGCGGCAAGCGCGGAAGACCGCCCAAGGTGCCGAGGGAACCGGCACCTGATAAGGATAAACCTGCTGCTTCTGCGCCCACCGAAGCGAAGTCCTCGGCTGCTGCTGCCAAGTCAAACTTTGCGGTCTCCCTGGTTCCCCAGCGGCAGGCTGCCAAGAAGGCGGCGGAGCAGCTGAAGAGCAGCAAGCCTGTCCAGGATAGCTTCTCATCCGCTAACGAGACCTCGGAGAAGGATACCGCGGCGCCGGTGGCGTCTGTACCAGGAGGAGTAGCGGCGGCGCAGAGCTCGTCGCCGGTCAAGCCAACCAGACGAACCTCACATAAGGAGACTTCCATCACGCCGAAGGAAGCGACCCCCAATAGGCGAAGGTCGAAGGAGGACGCGTCCTCTGGTGGCAAGACGACGAGTCCGCTGAAGCGTCGCCTTGCCGCACCGAATCTCTCCAGCTCCAGCTCCGGCGACAGCGACAGTTCCAGTTCCTCGAGCAGCTCCGGCAGCAGCTCTAGCAGCGGCAGCCACAGCGACTCCGACAGCGATTCGCCGGCTAGTGAAGCGGAGAAGCCGCCAGCGAAGCAGCCAGTGCCGGCTGGTGCCTCTTCCACCCCATCAGTCGCCTCCAATATGCCAAAGCGTTTGCCCCGCAAGTCCGTCGACAAGCCAGCACCCTCGACGGCGGCACCAGCAGCGCCTCCCACGCCTCCTCCCCAGCCACCCGCGTCCCGGACCCGCCAGAACTCTACCACCAAATCGCCAAAGACATCTCCTCTGAAGTCAGTGGGAGCGACCAAGGAGGATACAGTACCCAGCACGCCGAAGACGGTGCACAGGCGCCAGGCATCCTTGGACGCCCAGTCGGAGCAGTCTGCCAAGAGGGCGACACGCGGCTCCAAGTCGCGTCCTCCCTCGCCGGCACAGAAGCAGTCCAGCTCCCCGGAGAAGTCCACCGCGCGACGCAAGTCCCGGGCCGACGAGTCTCCGAAGAAGGTGCCCAGCTTGGAGCACGAGATCAACCAAAGGAAGGCTGCCAGTGGTAAGCTGGGCAGCGCCCTGGACAAGCTCCTGGGGAAGAAGCAGCAGCAGGTCAACAACGCTGCCGCCAGCTCGCCACCTCGAAAGTCCCGAACGCCCTCTCCATCCCCGACGCCAACCCGGAAGGTAACCAGCCCAGAACCGGAGAAGGAGAAGCCCGACCCGGAGCCCGAGAAGCCGGAGCCGGAAGCGGAGCCAGAGCCAGAGCCGATAGTAGCGGCCGAGGCCGGCGAACTGCCCATGGACATTGATGAGGAGCTAACCACCGCTCCGACGCACACGCAGCTGTCGGCGAACGCCAGCAAGCTGGCGGACATCATCGACGATGAGCGACCGCCCGCTGCCCCACTTCCCGCCTCACCCACTCCCACACCCACCTCGAACGATGAGCTGTCCGAAGCTGGCAGCGACCTGAGCGAACGGCGGCGCATCCGATGGCGCTCCAGGCGGCGGAGAAGGAGACGAAGCGACGAGCCGGACGAGGAGCACACGCATCACACCCAGCACCTGCTTAACGAGATGGAGATGGCCCGTGAGCTGGAGGAGGAGCGGAAGAACGAGCTGTTGGCCAACGCCAGCAAGTACTCCGCCTCCACGTCCTCTCCTGCGGTGACGGTCATTCCGCCCGATCCACCGGAGATTATAGAACTGGACTCCAACTCGGCCAACTCAGGAGTGGATGCACAGCCGCTGGAGCAGCAGTCCTTGGGATCCGCACCACCGCTCATTGTACAGTCACCCGCGGCCGATGTGGCGACTAGTTTGCAGCCCCAGCAGCTACCTCCGACCCACCAGTCCCTCATGGACCCGCTGCCAGTGCCACACCTGACTCCCTCCATGGGAGCGGCGTCATCGGTTCCGTGTGCCCTGGAGGAGCCGATTGTGGACGCGATTCTGGACATGGAGGACAGCAAGTTCAACAACTTTGCGTCGAGCATTCTCAATCCCCCGAATCCGGGCCAGATGAGCCTCATCCCGACCATGGACAGGGTGAAGTCGATCTGCGAGGAGGACAGCATCCAAGCCACGCGGAATCTGTTGGAGAAGTTGCGCAAGACCAAGCGGAAGGCGCAGGACGATTGTTGCTCCAAGGAGGCGGTGGACCTGCTGCCCCCCACGCCGGCTATTCCATCAGTGTTTCCCTTCCACAATGCTGCTGACCCGGAGGATATCATCCATGTTCAGAAGGAGCAGCAGCAGCTTCAACAACAACAACAGCAGCAGCATCAGCAACAACAACAACAACAACAACAACAAAGCTGTCTGTATAGCAACTCCGGTCCCAATTCGGTGGCGTCGCTGACGATCAAGGACTCGCCCATGACCGCCAACAGCGGCAGCTACGCCAATAGCCTGACGAACACGCCCAACGCCACGCCGACCAACGCCACAATGAGCAACAACCTGGGGCCGGGCAGTGGGTTCCAGGTGAACTTTGCCAACTCCCAGCAACCTCCGTCGCTGAGCATCTTCCTGGAAAAGTCACCCCTCCAGAAGGGATCAGCGTGTACGCTGGCCAGCAACGGAGGGGCCGGTGGCGCAGTGCCGCCCGGATCCACGCCAGACTTTGTGGATCTGGCGGCGGCGGTGGTGAAGAACAGCATGACCGGCTTCCGAGGAGTGACGGCCGTGCCACCGCATACCCGATCCGGAGGCAACAACAAGATAAACGACTACGATGAGAACAGTCGCATGCAGTCGCCCTTCGCAAGGATTCCGTGGAACGAGAACGACCTCATCGCGGAGAGAAGAAGCAGCTCCCCCAGTTCAGTCTCAGAATCCAATGATCCGCCTCCCTCGGCAGCGGCAGCAGCAGCCGCGGCATCCGTGGCCCGGAACATGTCCTCCCTGGAGTCCTGCAAGAACTTCTTCAACAGCTATCCGAGCGGAAACGGAGCACCCGCCAACGCAGTGCCATCCAATGCCGGAGCGCCCTTCAACCACGCCCCCCTGGTCAACGGAATCGACAGCATGCCCATGTTCGGCAACACCACCGCACCTCCGCAGCAGCAGCGCACCACACCGACTCACCCGCAGCAACGTACTCCGAACAGCCAGTACAACGGAGGCATCTACCCCCAGCTGGCGGCCATGATGCATCCGCAGGCAGCATCCACGGAGAACTCCCCCAGCCTATATGGAAATGGCGGAGTGGGCGTGGGTCCTGTACCGGCGGCCCTACCACCCCAGGCCCAGGCGACCCAGTACTCCGGAACGCCCTACTCCACGCCCACTTTGGGATTGCTGCCCGTGCCCCAGCAGCAGCAGCCCTCGCACCCGCCTGTCGCCGTTCCTGTCCAGAGCACAACCACCCCGAACCACCAGTTCGCCCTCACCTCACCTGTGGACGGAAAAATGCCCGTGTACCCTGGACCATTGATGAGCAGCTGTGCGGAAGCAGCCTCCATGATGCCGCCAACGCCTCCAGTGCCTCTTCCCGTTCCAGTGCCAGTGGCGGCCAAAGATTCGCCCAACAAGCGGAACAGTGCCAGTGGCGGGAACTCGATCAAGAAGCAGTCGCACAAGTCGCCCCAAGTGCCGCCTGGCAAGTCGCCAGGAAAGTCGCCACGGCAGCCCCTGCAGCCGCCGACGCCACCGACTCCCGCGCCTGTGGTGAACCTGCCCCAGGTCAAGTACGACCCGCAAACGCACACGCTGCAGGGTAAGCCTCGGCAGCGCGCTCCTCGCGGCAGCGGAGCCTCCGGGTCGCAGGGCAGGGGTCGCGGACGAGGACGAGGTCGGGGCCGGGGAGCCGGGGCTTCGAGCGGAATACCCATGACGTTGCCACCCCCCATGGCGGACTACGGAAGCAATACCCACATCGTGAACAACCTCGTTGGAACGCCGTTCGAGTTCAACAACTACGACGACGACATGGCTGGGCCGGGAGTGGAGAACCTGCAGTCTCTGAGGGACCGGCGAAGGAGCTTCGAGCTGAGAACGCCGCGCGGCCAAAACAAGGCAACGACCACGCCAAGCACAAATCCCCTCCTGCACCCGGTGCTACCGGGACCAGTGGACATGCGAACGTACAACCTCGGATTCGAGGCGCAGCTCAGCACGGCATCCCAGGAGGCCTACCAGAACAACCTGCTGGGCGCCTTCGACTCCGGCACGGCGGACCAAACGCTGAGCGAGTTCGACGAGGAGGACGAGCGCCAGTTCCAGTCAGCCCTGCGGGCCACGGGCACAGGCACCTCCCCGAGCAAGCAACCGGCCGTGCCGGTGGCTCCTGTCGTGCCTCCATCCGCGCCCAACCCGCAGCCCAACGCAGCGAATCTCTTGCTGCACTCCACGGAGGCGAACCAGATGGCGCCCAGCACCGTGACCACTTCGGCAGCCACGCACTTGGTGGAGGGCTCCCTGGTGGAGGCCTCAATGGAGGCGACTTCGGAGGAGGTGTCCATCGACTCGGACACGACGATACTCCAGAGCAAGGCGATGATCTCCGACGCGCGAAGCCAGCTGAAGCTGAAGATCAAGAGCCCGCTGGCCTACCCCGAGCACTACAACTCCATAACGAACAGCAGCACCCTCAGCCTGACCAGCACTCTGGTGCAGTCTTCCAACGCGGTCCAGGCTACCGTCTCCACCTCGACGGTGGTGAGCGCCTCCTCGGCGGTCAGCGGCAACTCACGGCGCATGCGAAAGAAGGAGCTCCTCAGCCTGTACGTGGTGCAGAAGGACAACCTGAACGACGACAGCTCCTGCGGCCTGCCAGCCGCCTCGGACAGTGTGCCGCTCGAGAACCTGCTGCGCAAATCGGAGGAGAAGGAGGAACTGGGCGGCATTGGAAATGCCTCAAAGCGGTCCAAGAAGAATTCGAGCAGCAGTCGGGAGCTGCGAGCCCTCGACGCCAACTCCCTGGCTGGACTAGGAGAGGACCAGCTGGGCACCATACCGGGAGCAGGAACATCTTCCGGCGACGGCCGGAGGCGCAGCGCTTGCAGCTCGGGCAGCAACAACGACAGCGGGAAGACGGGTGCGGCCAGCAGTGCAGGTAAGCGACGTGGACGGAGCAAGACACTCGAGAGCAGCGAGGACGACCACCAGCCGCAGAAGCTGAAGATCAAGATCCGGAACCTGGCAGCCAATGAACCTCCGGCTTCTTCCGGCACCGGCGAGGCTCAGGGCTACAGCTACGAGATGTCCCGGCTGACCTGTCCGCCCAAGAAGCGCCTTACAAGCAACTTCAGCACTCCGACGCTGGAGGAGATCAAGCGCGACTCGATGAACTATCGCAAGAAGGTGATGCAGGACTTCGACAAGGGAGAGGACACCAGCAAGAAGGAGGTCCTGGCCCTGGCCATCGGTGGGGATCCCCTGGTAATGCCCCAGCCGCCTACCAAACGTCCCAAGTCTTCCAAGCCCAAAAAGGACAAAAAGGAGAAGAAGCGCCACAAACAACTGATCCTGAGCAGCAGTTCCACCATCGCCACCACCATGACCAGCACGCTGATCGAGAACACGGCCAACACCTCGCCGGGCGACAAGCCGAAGCTGATTCTCCGTTTCGGAAAACGAAAAACGGAGACCACGACCACAACAAAGATAGCTTCGGTGGACCAACCGCCGGCGGTGGAGGCGCCGCTCCGTCTCAAGATAGCCAGGAACTCCTCTGGCGGCGGTTACATCATCGGCGCCAAGCGGGAGGAGCCTCCGCCACCGGAGAGCGAGTCCCCGATGACCGAGCTGCCGATGGTGGCGCCCCTCGGGGAGACCTCTCCCTCGGAGAGGCTTATGCTCAACAGCTTCACGCCGCACTCCCAGAACGCGAACGCCTCGCCCGCCCTGCTGGGCAAGGACACTGGCACCCCCTCCCCGCCCTGCCTGGTGATTGACTCCAGCAAAAGCGCCGATGTCCAGGACTCTACTTCCCTGCCGGAGAGCGGAATGGGCTTGTCGGGCGGGATGGGTGTGCCGGTGTCCCTCGTGGGAGCCACCACGCCGCTGTGCGTCAATGTGGGCAACTATGAGAACAGCAATAACTCGCTGCCCTCGGCCAGTGGCACCGGATCGGCCTCCAGCAATTCCTGCAATAGCAACTCGAACAACAACAATAACGGTAGCGGAGGAGGCGCCACCAGCGAAGGAGGCAGCTTACTTCCATTGAAAAAAGACTGTGAGGTTAGATGATAATCATAAGAAGTGCGAGGCAGCCATGTCCTTGAGCGCGTGTCCTTGTCCTTGTCCAGCGTCCTATATCCTTTATCCTATACCTATATCCTACATCCATTAAGTAACCAACTTGCGTTGTCATTGATCGAGCCCGACCCGGCAGTCTTAATTTGTACAGTTAGTTTGTAAGAAACGCCCAATCCTCCCAATCCATATATATCTGCCCCTGCCCCAAAAATTGATTTGTTGTAATCGCATGAGCGTAAACAAGATATTATCTATATATACTTATATTATATATATATATACCTTTGATTAGTATGCATATACATGTAGAGAGGGGATTATGATGATGTACAGTGAGGCCTCACTGCGGAAACAGGAAATGCTAAATTGTACAGTTTTAGTGAAGCGAATTCTAACATTAAGATTCTGTAAATTACTGTATTAAAGTTATAAAATGGATAACCCGAAACGCGGTCTAGCCTGAGAATCCAAAAACAAATGCTCTTGGTTTAGGTATAATCCCACAAATCCTTCCACGGCCCCCCTAAAAAACTGAAAAACTCACTGACGATAAAGTTAAAAAAAAAAAAGAAATGAATACCAAGTAAATACGCGTATATATATATATATATTCTAAACACTATTTATTAATAAATATTTAATAAAAATGCGTAAAGTAATCGTAAAATATTAGCAAAAAAGAAAAACTGTTAAATGCGTGCAAAAGTAACAACAATTTCAACAATTGTAGCTATATAGTCATTAATTGTAGTTCTTAGCGAAAATCAAAGTCGGTCGTCCTGGCCGCAATCTAAGTGCATATATATATTGAGAAAGGAAAACTCCCCCCTCTTCCCTCTTAGACGATGATGAGATGATGATGAACAAGAGATCAGCTGAATGTTTCCCCCCCACCACCCAACGGGGGGGGGGGAAATGTTTTGTATTTTAGGATATAAGATATTGCGACAAATTGGCGCGCGCCGAAAACTCCAAATGAAATACGTTCTGTTTTAGTATATTTTTTGTTTTTGCGTTTTTTTTTTTTTCGAAAGTTTGAAAGTGGGCGAAAGTACACTGGTTTTTCTAAGCAAAAGGTAGGTGCTTGATGCCTCGAGCCAAGTCCCGAACACAAAACACCCACGCCCCCAAGAAGCCCCCCATCTACCGGTGACATTCTATCGGTGTGATTGCATTCGCATTCCAGATTCTGCCTCCCCGACTAGGTATACTCTACACTAATTATCCCATTATCCGACTCGTCCTATTTTCAAGCTCCCACTGAGTTGAATCACAACACGGGTGCATCCCTAAAAAAAAAAAACAAAATAAAAGCACACATTTTCGGCAAAAAAAAAAATAAAAAGATTAAAAAATCACAGTCAAATATTTATTAAAAAAAAAAATAATGAGAAACCCCAAGGCGGCAAAATAGAAAATAATTCACATAAATCTGTAAAGAAACATAAAAAAAATGCAAAAAAGTAAATTTAAAAGTTAACGATAATTGTGTAATTGTAAATAATTGTGCGCGAAAATGTTTTTAAATAATACCATTACGTTAACTCTACTTATTAATTAATTATTATGATTATTAATTTTAATTCTAGTTTTTAGCGAAAATTTAATAAAAGCAAAAAGCCTTATTTAAAACAAAAAAAAATATTTTTTTTATAATGGTGGAGTGGTGGAACTCTATCTTCCAAGGACCCAAGGATAAATACCCTCCTCTTCGACTGATTTGGCAATAATTTTTATTTAATTTTTTTTAAATGTTTTTTGAGTAAAACAGTAACAGGAATCATGTCGCAAGCTATGCCGATTTAAAAGCTAGTCTGACTTAGAAAATTAACCAGTTCTATAGGATGCAGAAAATAAAGGTGGCGATTATATGGACTAGGCAACCACTAGGCCATTGCCGACTTCAACACAGGAGTGCATCTAAGTATATTGGGGTTAAAGAATTGTGACAGAAATGTGAAACAAATGCAGTTTTCTTGGGTCGGAGTGCAGTCCATGCCGCCTTCAATGCCTGAACGTGGTGGTCTAGTAGGTAATCTCCGGTCTACTGGTAACGCGCAAGCTTCGGCAAGGGCGCGAAAGAAGTGGGCACTATGGGAACGCTCAATGGTTGGGATCTGTACAAAGTAGATGGGTTAGGTCATGATTTCCATGGTGTTACTGTTGGGACTTACCGCCAGAAAAGGGAGCTGCCGCGCTTGATCTCGCCACGCACTTGCAAGTCGTTCCAGCAGTCCACCCAGTTGTTGTAGGCCGGCATTATTGGTGGCTGCCCGGCCATAAGGCGGGAGCCACTAACAACACAACAGGTAGAAACTACCTGCAGGGGATACAGGAGACTGGAGATGGCAAACTGCGTGAAGCCGGCGTTGTACTGCCTGCCCAGCTTGTCCTTGATCAGGTATTTGTTTAGAATGTAGACCGTGGAGCTGCTGAGCACGAGACAGGCCACATCACAAAGAAGCTTCGGAACGATGCCAGCGAAGAAGCCTGCGATGCCCTCGGTCTTCCAGATCTCAGCCACGGAGCCCAAGATGGAGGTGTATAGGGTTTCACGTCCCACAAACTGGGCCATCATGCGCACCGAGATTACGTGAAACGGCTGTGAGGCGACAATACCGCTCACCATCAGAACAATGTCTCGCTTCAGGGTCGTCTTGAACTGGACATACCTGCAAGATAGAAACAAAATAAATGAGACGGCATCCAACCATCGATTAGCGAAACCACTTGCATCTCCTCCTCACTCAGGTCTAAGTCGTCCTTGATTTCGTCCGGCTTGTCCAGTCCCAGCTTGTCGGCCACCCGCTCGCTCACCACCAAGGCCACCACGGATCCCACCAGTTTCGGGGCTAAGCCGCGGTAGCAACCGTAGAAGCCATCGATCTGCCTTATGTGTCCAGCTGTAAGCGGAAAGTCACGTATCAAATCCTGCTTGCCGGCATCCAAAAACCGGGAACTTTGCACCCACCATACTGAAAAATATTCGGCAGCTTCATGATCGGCTTCCCCAGCATCGACTTGCCAGGACGGGCTGCGATCGGCTCGTAGCCGAGCTGGATCAGTGTTTTGGAGTACTCAAAAGGATGCAGGGCGGCGCTGACGCCCAACCTCAGGCCGAACCTAATCCAAGCGTTCACCTCAGCATTCTCCTCGATTTGAGTATTGTAGTCGGGAAAGCCGGCCATTCTGTGTACGGTTATGTGCTGCTGTTGTCGTCGGAAGATTTGGCGCCTGCAATTTGGGTGGACTTGCTGAACAAGAGCCTGCAACTGTATCTGACCGGTGGGAGGAGCACGGCACGGCTGTCCAGTCTCTGGTCTTATTAATTTTATGATTACAAAACTTCTATATGACTGACACAAGCAGTGTTGTCACCTGATCAAATTTGTGGGTAGGACTTTTTCTATAACGGGCATTTTATCGATAGTGCGGCCTGTGCTGGGTAACGCATTTCTGCCGCCAAAGACATTTAAATTTGAAATCCCAAATATAATTTGGATTATGCATAATATTCAAAGTATTCCTAAAACATAATTTTTAATTGTAGCAGATATTTCAAGGGGTACCCCTTTAACGGGACTTGGGAGTTTTCCCAATTTGGAAACTTTTGCTCCTTGCGATGGCCATAGCTCTGACAATTTGTATCCGATCAGGAAATAAAGTACCATTCAGTAATCAGCGAACCCATGAGCAACTTTCTTCATTCAAAACATTGCCTGAATATCGTTTTCAAATTTTTCGATTTTTTTCCTAGGGGTTCCTCCATAAAATTGTGGGATTTCCCTTTTTGGACACTTTTGCTCCTTCCGATGGCCTTAGCTCTGCCAATTTGTATCCGATCAGGAAATAAAGTACCATTCAGTAATCAGCGAACCCTTGAGCAACTTTCCTCATTCAAAACTTTGCCTGAATATCGTTTTGAAATTTTTCGATTTTTTTCCTAGGGGTCCCCCCATAAAATTGTGGGATTTCCCATTTTGGACACTTTTGCTTCTTCCGATGGCCATAGCTCTGCCAATTTGTATCCGATCAGGAAATAGTGTACCATTCAGTAATCAGCGAACCCATGAGCAACTTTCCTTATTCAAAACATTGCCTGAATATCGTTTTCTAATTTCCCCATCACTAGAAATCTGTCGATATATCGATACATATCTAGAACAGCTGTTTTTCTCATCATCGTGGGGTGGTACTATGCACAGGTATTATGTTCATGTTTTTATATTGTTTGTTCTATTGATATATTATCGTAAACTCTTGCAGGTATTTGCTGAATATATCCTACATTGGCACGACCTTTCGGTAGGTAGTTTAAAAAAACCAATATATGCATCTGTCGGTCAACTTATTCCATTTCATAGTGGTATTCAGAAGACCGTAAACAAGTCGGAAGAGGCCCGCCTGGACACTAACACCATTCAGGGCTGCTTGGAGTTGGCTTTGCGCGTTTTTCGGCCCACTAACGATATTCAAACAGTTCTTTCCAGTCGGTGAGTTAAAAAATCAAACGTTTAAACATAAAATAACCTCAAATTCATACTAATTCTGCTCCAGCACTGACGCAGGTGTACACGCTCTCCACTCGACGGTTCACGTCGATCTGGAGCGGCATGATGGTCAGCCCTATGATACTACCACACTAACTGGTGTGCTTAACCGGACACTCGACAAACAGCGTCTTCCTATCCGCATCCTAAGCAGCCAGGTAGTGTCCGACACCTTCCATTGCCGCTACCACGCCACCGGTCGTACCTATCTTTACCGTTTCGCTGTCTCCCGAAATCCTGGCACTTTGGAGAGCGGAAAGCTCCGAAACAAGGGTTACGAGTCTTTTGTTCCAGTTGAGGAACTCGATCGTTGCTATTTTCTACAGTAAATATCACTCTTAGAAAAGTATAAGGCGCACGATGAATATATATATTATTCCCACAGATCTACAAACTTCGACATCGAACGAGTCCGGAATGCGGCTCGAATGTTCATCGGAATCCACGACTTTCGTACCTTCATGAGCGTAAGCCGTCAAAAAAGCCCCTCACGTGATCATCCCATGTTTACACTGCGCAAAATCGACGATATAGCCATCCGTCCAGGAAAAGCTCTTGCTGTGGCAAACAACGCCGCTCTGGCCGCGGATACGTACGACTACTGGGACATCGAGATTCGAGCTAAATCATTTTTATACAAGCAAGTAAGGCGCATTGTTGGCACTCTGCTCGCCTTAGGTTGTGGGCGGATCGACGAGAAAAGTATTTACCAGATGCTCACAATTCCCTCAAAAAACTCGTGGGATCACCGCGTTCTTCTGGCCCCTGCCTGCGGACTCTACCTGTGTCGTGTGCACTACCGGGAGGACCAAAAGTAAGATGATTTTGCTGTACGAGCTGCAGAAGCGTCTGGCTAATCTACGGCCAACCAACACAGTAGTAACTACGCCCACCGGTGCCCGTTTCATCGAGCGGCGCACTTCCCCCAGCGACGAAAAGGATGTCGATCTGTTTCCTGAGCAGCAGCAGCAGTTAGAGGCGCGTGCCTACGGTTTCGTGGTAGACACCAAGCCCGATACCGTGCCCGCCTGTATCCTAAGCGAGTTTCTGTACCTCGGCTCTCAGGACTCCGTAAGCACCGAAAACGTGCTCAAGTTTAAGGTTACGCACATCCTGAGTATTGGCATTGAAACTCCCAATGTCGAGCTACCCGCGACACTTAAATGCAAGCATCTACCCTGCTTGGACCTGCCAGAGACCGACTTAATGCCCTATGTGCTGCCCGTCTCAATCGAATTCATCGACGAGGCCAGAAGATCGCGGGGCTGCGTACTGGTTCACTGCAATGCGGGAGTTTCGCGTTCCGCCGCCGTTGTAATCGGCTACTTGATGCAACGGCGAGACATGGGCTACGAGGAGGCCTACAACTTGGTCAAGTCCTGGCGTCCGTGCATCCAGCCCAATGCTGGCTTCGTCCAGCAGCTGAAGAAGTCTATTAAGTAAATGTTGTTTGCGGTGTCTAGCTTTTTTTATAGTGTGATAAGGGCATTTTGTTAATAAAACTAACAAAAAATATTTAAAACATAAACAATGAATCAAATCTGTATTTGGTTAGGTGATAATTTGGTACAAAAACTTGAAAATCTCTTAAACGATATTCTAAACGAGAGTACCCAGATGTTGGATGTCCGTTCCGGCAGAGTAGAGAGCTGGAGCATAACACTTATCGAGCCTGGTGGGCCTGGTGTTGGTTGAGGTAGAAGGCTCCTCCATGAACAGTTGCTTGGACAAGCCTTTGTCGGGCACATGGCGATCGTTGAGGTTCTTCTCTGTCAACTCCTGCTGGCTCAGACATTGGATGCGGCTGGATTTGGGTAAATGGTCTTCTAATACTGGTTGCCCGACGGCTGAGACACGGAGATCGTTTTTGGTTTCTTTGTGCTGCGAGCAGGAGTCAATCAACTTGGTCAACCTATCCTCACTAGCTGTGAGTGGAGATGGAGCTTTGTCGTTGAAGGCTACCGAAGTTTCGAATTCGCGACCCAGACACTCGAGCACGCCCAGCTTGGCTTTCAGCTGCTCATTGGCCGTGAAGAGCTTCCGCTCCACCTGAAGAATATCCGCCACCTGCGCCGCCAGCTCCGAGTCGAGTCTATCGATGTGCTGGAGAACCTCGCTCTTCGATTGGTATGCCCGCTTCACGTGGTGCCTCCGAACTTTGGCGTGCAGGCTGAGGAGCCGTTCTTCTTCCCGCTGCAGCTGCTTGTTCACTGCGTGGATCTTCTCCAGCCAGAACAAACGCATTTCGTCAGTTACGGAGCCGTCGTCCTTACAAGCGGGTTCTTCAGCTGAAATAATAATTATTATTAATTAATTAATTAATTAATTAATTATTCCATTTAATTAAGAAACGGAATACCTATATCGCCATGGACATACCTATTTCAATGTTTCGATCTTGGTGCAACCTTATCACGCCCTCATCGAGATCTTGTACTTGAGGGGCGTTCTCCTCCTGCTCTTCCAGGTCCTTCAGGTACGTTTCCAGGAGGTAGTTCTTGCCCATCTCCCTTTCCCGCTTTAGATGCTTCTCCTCCTCTATTTTCCGGATCTGTCGATCCTTTTCGCTGTGAAGAGTAAAACGTTTTAAGTCGAACGTGATAGCACCAATACCACTTCACTTACTGCAACATGGACATCTGCTGGAGGATCGTCTCATCCTGAGCCAATATTGTGGTCAGCAGGGTCTCGTTTGGCGCCACCTGGCCGTTTCGTACTTGTAGTTTCCGGCTTCTCTTTGGTTGCTTTGGGGTGCCCCTAGTCGCATACTCCCCCCACTGCTCCCCTTCCAAAAGCTGGCCTACTCGGGCCAGGGGGAGCCCCTTGTGCCTGCCCCTACGCCGGAAGCGAACGCTGCGCGAACTCTCCACAGGACTGCCCATTCCACTATCCTTGTCGGTGATCGCAGGGTGCTTGACCGTCGATGAAGGTCCCAGGTGGCGTAGCTGGAGCTGGCTCTGGCAGAGGTAGGGAGAGAGAATTAATGGAAAGGGGATCACCCTCAATATTTGACTTACTTCCTCGCCATGAAGTGAAGCGTGTCGCTTCGAGATAACATCAACTAGTCGGGCACCCCCGTCCAGGTACTCCTCGTAGTGTTGCAGCTTCTGCACAATGGCGTACTCCTGGTTCCATGTCGGCTTCCTCAGACTCTGCGGATTATTCTGGTAGTTGAGCAGAGCCCACACCAGATCTGCGCAGGTCGTATTGTCGTCCACGCCGGATATCCAGTGCTCTTCGCCGTCGACCCAGATGGTCAGGTGGTCCGAGAGGGAGGAAAGCGAGTCCCCGTCTCCGTCGTCCCCCCGGCACAGCCCGGTGGGTTGTGGACTTTGGGGCTTCAAGCCTACTCCTGTTGTGTGGTCAGTGGTCATCGGTTCGGCTGCCATCCTACAAGAGATAGTTCCAAAAAGGGTTATATAGCTGAGCTGGGGGGTTAGAAAGCTCCGATGCTGTAAGAGTCGCGGCAGCCACTTAACGGTTTGGCTCGAAGCCATAAAGGCCTTTGGTATTGCCGTAATTTATGCAGCTCCGCTTAGCCCACTCTTGCCCAACTATTGTTTACTCGGGACAGTGAACTCGGCGGCCGCTTAGTGGCTGCTCGGTGAACGGAATGAAACCAGACGTTAACAGTTCTTGCCACTAAACGTTCTCCACTTTAAACAACGTGTCAAGATCGGTAATTAGCCAATTATGCAAATCCACCGACACTCCTGTGTTCCTGCGGTCAGATACGATCGCGGACCAACTGGAGTAGTTCCTGCTGCACATCTGCACCTCGTAAGGCAGGTGACTCATTGACTGCACCACCACTACACTACACCACACTCGGCTTGTTACAGTTTCAACTTTCTCGCACTACACCTGCTCCCCCGAAAAGAGAGTACGTGCTGGCGGGGATCGGGCTTACCAGCGCACTCGGCGTCATCGCTACAACTGAGCCACTTCGCGGTCGGGGCGGACTTAAAAAGAAACACCGAAGCGTCTCGGAGAGACGTGTCCAAGTGGCGCTCGGCTGACGAAAGAGCCAAGTGGCAAAAACAAACACACACCGACAAACACAGAAGCTTTGTGTGGCAAGGCAAGAGTTAAGGAACGAACACCTTTTGTTTTTTCTCTTCGAATGTACATGTAGCGGGTATCGTGGGTAAGTTTTATAACTTGGCCCAAACCACCAAAACAAATCCGTTTTCTGAGCCGAGCCACTCCCCTTGCGGCTGATGCTACGCCGAGATATTCTTGCCCGCCAGCCACAGTGGTGCGGCTTTCGCTGATGTTATGAAAGACGACGCACAGTGGAGTTTACTGTAATTACCCGAAGCCGAATGGAGAGACGTTTCTTAACAAAGCGCTAAACGGAGCCAAGATCCGAGCCTCGGATATGAGGTGGTGCATGGAGCAGCTACAAAGTGGTACTGACTGGAACGCCAGCACAGACTTAATTGTCTGCTGGCCAAAACTACGAGCCTAGCCACTCGATTATCATTTCGGTCTAAACGAGCATACCATACCAGCTGAGGGTAATCCTATTTTGGGCTAACACTAATGCCAGACGAATGGTCGACGAATGGTGGATGGTAGGGTCATTAGAGATCAACAGTTCCCAGCAATTAAGAAGAGAAAACATTGAAAAGGAAAACTCGGCTCATTACCACAAAGTGTGCTTAATGTGGATGGAAAAGAATCTGAGGAGAAACTTGGTGGTATTAGCTTTTCTAAATAAATGTCTAATCAGCGCGGTGGTTAGAGGTGATTGGTTAGTCTTAATGAATTACTGGAAAGCTGCTCTAAGACTACAGCTCTGGATTTGCCAATTTCGGCAACTGAACCATCAAGACTCTAAGTCTGTTATCCAAGTATCTGGACAAGATATTGGTGTCTGCAAAGCCAGTTATGTTTATGTTGTTTATTCCTTGGCAGGTTACTTGGCTTTTGGCCTTTCATTTTCATGAGTTACAGTTGAGGTTCTTCGATTTGGATACCTCGATTTGGAAAACTAAACGCTAAACCGGTATGAATTGCATGCATTATGCATAAATGTGTGCCACTTAGTGCATTTATGTGTCTGCACAGGTTTGGGGGTCCGGGGATATACTGTGTATACCAGCACCAGTTTATAGACCTCCTCCAGTCGGGCACTTGTAGGTGCGACCGATTTCCACTACGTCGCATAATAAGTAGTGGGCTCCAAGTGGCTTGAAGTCGAATGGTATCATTTGGTCGGAGTGCCCAGGGTGTGGAACCATTCCAGAGGTCTTTTGCTACATTCTAAGGGCTTCCCTTGTGGGGTTTCCATTGTTTTATTCAAATAAAACACCTGCAAAAGAAAGTCATTGAGCGTATCCTGTCCTTTCCCAAAAAAGGTAAACAAACACAGCCAAACACAAGGTGTGTGTATGCGCCAATAACAAAAACAAGAGAGAGGGGAAAC
The DNA here is from genome assembly GCF_030179905.1 of Drosophila bipectinata. Lineage (NCBI taxonomy): Eukaryota > Metazoa > Arthropoda > Insecta > Diptera > Drosophilidae > Drosophila > Drosophila bipectinata. Next base: position 14,609,437 of record NC_091738.1, on the reverse strand, counting down.
TCATTGGCATATTACGACATCCATCGCCGGCTCCAGCTGAATCTCTCTCGACAGATCGCTCACAAAAACCAGCTCCAAACAAGTTATTTTCAGCCCGAGACGATGCAAGGCTACCATTGTGAGCCATGGTGATCAGTCGCCGAACCAACGTCAGCGAGTGAGGTCGCGATCGAGCCAAGTTAGCGTGCTCCCAGTGCTTCAGCGAGTCGGATCGGATCGGGACGGACTGTGTCGGTGCTCCAGTCGGTCCACAAACTTGATTTGTATGTGCGCGAGTATTACTAACAGAAAAATAAGCGATTATATACGTACATTGCTTTTGTGGGCGCCCACAATGGAAACGGAATCGGAATGTAGTTGAAACCCGAAAAACGTTAAGAGGCCATATAGAGAGATTTACACTTTTTTGTCTGAAAATCAGAGGAATGCAGGTTCCTTGGCCTCTTCGGAATTACGTCAATTCCTATATATCCAATTTCCATTTTCCCAGTTTGTCAAATATTGCACCGAAGTGGCTCTCCGATTATGGTAGTTGCAGCCTACGATATTGGCAACGATGTACACACTTGGCTATGGCCGAGGCCAGCGATGAGGGCGTGACCCGTCCCGAGGCTGAGCCACGAGAGGCTCCCAATCCGGCTGCTGACCTTGCCCTGCGGAAGTTTGGACTGTCGTGTTGCAGCAGCAGCAACTGGGGCCACACCAAACTGGTTTTTGCTTCCTTTGCCGCCTAAATACTACCCACATAAATACGCGAAGAGTCATCCATTCGTACATATTTACATACGGGGGTGCAGGGGGAGAACAATCCAACTGTGACGGATAAGCTGTCATTAGCCGATCCTAACGTAACGCATGCACGAAGCTCGAAAAGTGGGTTCTTGAGTGATTTTTTGGCCATCTGGAGTATTTTAGTAGTCAGTGAAATTGTAGGGACTAGGGATCCTTTAAAGGTTTTCAACTGCCTGACAGGAGAAGTAATGTCCCTTTGTTTCCTCTCCATTTCAGGCAGTCTCCAATGAAAGTGTCCATCATCCCCTGCAAAGATGCCACGCAAACTCCTTAAATTCCTGATCATCTTCGACAACACATCATTGCTTTACTTCCCGGGACAGTTCCTGTCCGGCCGGGTACTCATCGAACTCCAGGACGAAACGCCGGCATTAGGTCTTCACTTTCATGTGGTGGGCGAGGGCGTCGTCCGCAATGGCCGGCGGCAGGAACGAACCTACGACAAAGAGAACTACATTGATTTTCGTATGAGACTGCTCGGGGACGTGGATCAAGGTGGGCCGGCCATCCTCTCCCCAGGCATTCACAGTTTTCCCTTCAAGCTCGGACTGCCGCATGGCCTGCCTTCCACCTTCCTAGGGCGCTATGGATGGATCCAGTTCTATTGCAAGGCAGCACTGCGGGAAAACAACGGCGTTATCCACAAAAACCATCAGGTCTTTATCGTAATGAACCCCATTGACCTGAACCTGGAGAAGCCCATTCTGGCGGTAAGTAGATGTGGGTAATCTTCTTTTCATTATATCACTAATATGACATCCTTGCAGCAACCATTCACCTGCGAGGTTGACCACAAGCTGGGCGTCGTTTGCGTAGGCGGAGGGCAGATCAAGTGCAGGGTTTCTCTGGACCGCGGAGGGTATGTGCCGGGCGAGAACATTCTGGTCACGGCATTCATTTCCAATCACAGCAACGTGACCGTCAAACGGACAAAGGCATCTCTCACAGAGGTATGTACTTCATCATGGGTTGTACGCGCCTCTTACAACGAATTCACCTTTTCCTTCAGACCATCGAGTACCTGGCTCGGGGCAAGGTTGTGCAGACCGAGAAGCGGGAGTTGGCCGTTCTAGTGCGCGGAAAGATCCGACCCGGTGGCAAGGACGAGTGGCACAACGAGCTGTATGTTCCACCGCTGCCGCCAACGAACCTGCAAGGCTGTCACTTGATTAAGACTTCCTACGATGTCTTCTTCGTCATTGAACCCAAGTCCCTGGAAAAGGAGATTAAGCTGCAACTGCCCATCGTACTTGCCACATATCCGTTCCGCAATTCCGGTGACTCTGCGAATCCGAATACATGGCCGGAGTCGGTGCTCAAGCCGGACACCCACACCCACTATCCCTCCACGCTTCCAATCTTCCGGCCCTGGCTGAATGAGAAGCCTAGCGAGGCATAGCACAGGAGCCTGAAATATTGGAGCCCCATAGCCACATGAATGCCCATAGTTCAGTTAACAACAATGCGCCATAAACAAACTTAAACTACTGTATTTAACTCGTACGTTTATAGCTCGGAAACTTTGTAAATGTAAAATGATTAAACTAAAATTTAACAATATAATCGCTAGATACTAGTCCATTAAGTTAAGAGGTCCTATGAGGATGTATTTTTTTGTTTAACATATTGGAAGACTTTAACAGTCTAACAGGAAGACGTTCTTCAATTGATAAAAGGTCTAAAGACTGCTGAAAAGGGCAACTTCTTATTTTCAAAAAAGCTATCTAACTTGTTAGTAACTTGTACATAATTTGAAAATGGCGGGCTTTTTTAGAGATGAGTTTTACGAAAGCTTGAATATAAACGTCTGTCTTGCAATAGATGTATCGATAGGCAATGTATCGAAATATTGTTTAGTATATTTAGTGTATTAAACCTGGTATATTTAACGGACATAAATTTGAATCTATATGCCCATTGAAAATATCTAAGCTCTTTTATTCTGAAAAAGTTCTATATCAGGTTTTGCTAATAACTTTCTAAAAATTCGTTTGAGAAGGAAATTAAAGCGCTGTTTGGGTCTAAAAACAAAATATAATATCCTTTTAATAATTTTTTATGCAATCTACTCATGAATGTCTGGCGTTTTGTCGGTAGAAGATTGAGTGAAGAATTCTACGTTCTGAAATGGTTCATTAGAGAATCGCGGAGTGTCAGATTGCGTTTCGCTCTTGTCTTGCTCCAGAGCCACAAGGTAGGTGGGAACATCACCCACGCCCTTTACTGGGGTCGGACCCCTATACTCGCAATGAATGTTGAACGCCCGCAAGACTTTGGCGGTCTTACGAGGCACTTGAATCCTGCCCTGTACTCCCGTGCTTGCCATTCGGGAGGCCATGTTCACAGCATGACCCCAGATGTCATAATGCGGCTTCGAGAGTCCCACCACACCGGCCATAACAGGGCCATGGGCGATCCCTACGGAAGGAGGGGTGGATTACAATCAAATAAGTTACAAAAATAGCTTACCAATTTTGAGTCGCAACGGGGAATAAGATGAGCCTTGTTCTACCGCCCCAATCTCTTCTATGATTCGAAACAGGTCGAAGGCGAATTCTGTCATAGTCAGGACTACGTTTTCGGCATTAATCTGACTACTCCAGGCTGGGTCCTGTTCCTCCAATATTGAAGCAAAGCGAACGTTTCTCTCACTAGGCTCTGGAACCGGGACTATGATAGAAACTGATTTGATTCATTATAAATGGAATACCTTCTGGCCTTTCCACATCCTCATTTTCTTCGATTAAGCCCTCTTGAATGCTCACAGAAAAATCTGTGTAGTCCTCCACGTCGAGACCACAGCACGCCATATAAGTCCAACCAATCACCTTGATCTTCTCCACTTTGTGGTTTCCCTGGTATTTGGCCAAAAGATCGTCGAAGAAGCCAATGATCTCATGCAGGACTCGAAGTCCCACGGTCTCCAGCGACGTATGATCGAGTACGGCGAACATCACAGCCACCTTGGAAATGTTCTCGTAGTAAAGCTGATCCTGGCGTCGCCGTTGCTTGAAAACCTCTGCCACATGGGAGGGCAAGATGTTGGCCATGATGACTTTGATGGTGCGGGTGGAGGCCTGGGTTTGCTCGTGTTTTATTAAGTACAAATGGCGAGTGCTGTAAAAGATGTGCTTTAGTAGATGGTTATTTTTTTGGGAGTATCTTTGGTGGACCACGTACTAGAACATGGCTTTAACTATGTAGGTGAAGTGCCGCTCTCTTATCAACACGATGGAAAAAAATGTAATCAGGTACCAGGTGTGAGCCCAGTCCGCTTTCAGACCAGCGTTCGTTGTCCGCGATCTTTCAAAGGCAAATCCGTAGTAGGCATGAACGGTGCCTAAATGACTGCCAAGGATAAAGATGCCCAGTGCCACCTTAATAACCAACGGAACGCCGGAAAAAACGAGCAACAAACTGAGTATGAGAGCCACAGCGTAAGTTACGGCCTACGAGAAAAGGTTCTTAGTAGGAGTAATCTAGGCAGCCTAGTCTCACCGATCCTACCCACGGAAGAAAGCATTTTAGGTCTGGCAGCACGTTGTGCAGGTCCGCGTCTATAACATCGATTTCCAGCTGCGCTATGTCGCAGAGAAACTGAAAAGGGCATCCACGTAGAAGCTAGGATGGGAGGATGGGTTTGTCTACGCACCACTCGCTGGGATGACATAAAGTACAGCATCAGGAGGGACACGACCGCCACACTGACCCGGAAGGGCAGCGACCCCTCGATGAGCTCAGATCCTTTCAGGAGCCAGCGGAAGAGGACGAGCTTGGGCTGGGTCATGGGCGTCAGCGGCCGCCTCTGCAACCAAAGCTTCTTGAAGAGCGCCAGCAGGCAGAGCAGCAACAGTGGTAGGACATACCCGAACGGTGTGGCGTTAAACGGGACGACCTCGTCGGTTGATTCGCTCCTTAAGTGCGGATCGGGGATTAATCAAGTGTATGTTTCTAGTATTTAGTTCCTCAAAGGGACTTACGGGTCAATCAGAACCATTTTTAAGATTACTATGGTAGCTATGGCCACAACAAACATGCTGTACTTCATCATGAGGTCTGGTTGCTTGACGAATCTCCACTCCATCTTAAGATCGCGGAAAGTGTGGAAAACTGGCTCGATCTGGGACTTGAACATGTGCTCCTCGTACAAGGTTTTCTTTCTTAGCTTTGGCGGGTGTAGACATGCAATCCGTCGACCCACCGGTATGTGGCTCATCTCTTCGATCATCTCACGGTGCGCCCGGGTCCGAATCTCATCATAAACGTCGCCAGTGACGAATGAGGCATAACTTTCCCTGGAGCTGTCGGAGGAGCTGTGTTCCTCCAAGTCAGAGAGTTCCACTGCATCGGAAGATCGACTACTGACTAGGTAGGTGCGGAAACTCTGCAATATCGGATCCAGCTTGGCTGCATCTGTGCCGTTTTCGATCACGTACTGGTCCCCCAGCATGCCCATAGTTCTTTCTGAAATATGCACCAAGCCCGGCTTTCCAGACGCCTCTAGCCGATTGGTGATATCAACGTCCTTAGACCAGATGTCGAACTGCCACTTGGAGTGCCCGATGATGCCCGCCAGCACTCCTCCTGTGTGCACCCCAATGCGCATATTGATGTTTAAATTTTTCCGGTGGCTCAGCTGCTGGGTTATGCTGATCATCTCCAGCGCCTGGTCAATGCAGCTGTGGGCGTGGGTGGGAAAATAGGTGGGGATCCCTGCCACGCAGTTGTAGGCATCGCCGAGGAATTTGATTCGCAGAACTTTGTTGTTCTTGGCCGCCAAGTCAAAGTTGACAAACAGCTCGTGCAGGATTTCCACCAGCTCGTGCGCCCGCATCTGGCTGGTAAGATAGGTGTAGTTCACCATGTCGGCCACCAAGATAGTCACTTCCTGGTACGGTTCAATATATAGTTTCCTATAAAGAAACGAAACAGTTGAAAGGAAAACTAAAATATTTAAGCCAGAGATCACAGACCGGTTCCTGTAAGTTCCTCGAAAGACATTCTTCGACTCGTACGCAAGTCTATTGGACATGTCCTCTCGCAGGAAGTTGGACATCCTCTGCGGCAGGATCGACTCGAGCAGGGCCCTCTCTTCGTTGAACACAACCTGAGGAGTTAAATTAAGTAACATCTTGTGATTATCCTACCCACCTTAAAGGTAATGCCCTGGAGAACCAGCTGGTACCGGGTGACGATCCAACGCCTTGTCTCATATAGTCGCTGGAGTTTGCAGAACACCATGACAGCGTTAAGGAGGAAGAGGTAGAGACCGTAGGTAACGATCTTGGTTTTAATAAAGCTTTTGCACCTATACGCTACCCAGACCGTGTGGGAGAAGTAAATTAGGGAGACGGACACTCCCAGGAGATATACCTTGAAGCCTTCTAATGAGCTGATGGGAAGGAATATATAAATCGACAAGATGAGTATGTGATCGTAGCTGGGAACTATTCCATACGCCCCACGTAACACGGTGGACTCGAACAAGTCGGCCATGATGATTAGAAGGGATATTGCAACGCTCACTATTGTGTGGATAACATGGGGGTGTTTGAGGTCTTTCTGGAAGCTGTACCATCCAATGACAGGCGTCAAAATGCCCACCAAAGCATATGGGACCAACGTGTAGACTTCAATTCTCTGAAGAAGAACTCTGACAATAAGGGGTCATACCAAAGGCATTGGAGTCAAACCCACATCTACCATTAATAACAGCATTATTACGTGCGATATTACGAGAGCTTCTATGTATAGTGTAAAGCGAGCCAAATTGGCAACAAGATTCAGGTTTATCAAGGAGTCCATGACGCTCTCCAGATGCAGCTCGTGACACTTTTGCTGGAAAGGAGGGATTCAATCCAATCGAGAACATAGGTCTCACCTTTAGATGTTGGACTCACCTTCAGATGCCGCCATTCGAACCCCTTGAGGTTCGTCAAGGAACGCAGGTTTACCACATCCTCGTTAAAAATTGTGTTCTCCATCTTTGGAGTGTGAATAATAGTTTCAGTACTAATCTAAATGTTTGATTAGATGCGCTAGGAACGAGGGAGTCGAGCTTCCATACAAGCTAGACGAGGTACAAACCAAGGCTTAACATTTATAAACTAAGGATTAGGATTTTATATCTGGGGTTTATCTTAAAAAAATGTATATACATGAATCTTATTTCTAATATCCTGGAATTCAGCTACTCCTCTTTGGATCCTTTGGACACACGGTGCGGCAGGAACTCGTATTCCTTGTCGATGCCAACAATATAGGTGGGGATGTTACCGCGACCCTTCACAAAGGTCATGCCGCGGTAGTTGCATTGGATGTTGAACTCCCGCAGCTTCATGGCCGTGTTCTCAGTGACCTGGATCTGGCCGGGCAGTCCCGTCGAGTCCATGCGCGAGGCCATGTTCACTGGATTGCCCCAGATGTCGTAGTGCGGCTTCGAGATGCCCACTACCCCTGCCATGGCTCTGCCGTGCGAAATGCCAATGCGCAGCATCCCGTAGTCGGTGCTTCCCTCGTACTCCGTCTGCATGTTCTCCGCGCTGAAGCGGCGCATTGTCCGCATCAGATCCAGGGCGAATTCGGCCATCACCCTCACGACTTCGTTGCTGCTGCTGCTGCTGTTCTGGAAGGCACTGGGTCGCGGGGCGCTAGCGACCACATTTCCCTCGTACTGACCCCTTTCCAGGTCGAGATCAAGGGCAATGTTGCTTCCGTTCCCGTACGGAACTCGCTGCACTCCGTCCGTGTTGGAGCTTCGGGCACCGTCGTACCGACTCCTTCTCCCGTTGGGCATCAGCGATACATTCCGGAACTTCATCTGGGGAGCGTTGACCTGCTCGGAGCGGGAGACGTCGAGGCCGCAGGCTGCCATGTACGTCCAGTTGGCCACCTTGATCTTCTCCACTCGCAGGGCCTGGCCGTACTTGTTAAGCTGGTTAAAAAATTATAGGATTAGAATTGCTTATACCGGGTCCGGCAGTCCCCGAAGGTTTCAAAAGGTTACTCACCACATCGTCAAAGTCACAGATGATCTCGTTCAGCACACTCAGTCCAATCTTATCCGTGTCGAAGTTCTTTATCGAGGCAAACATCACCGCCACATTGTCGTACTCCTCATAGTACAGCTCGTTCTGGAGTTGGTTGGACAGGTAGAAGTCGGCTGAGGGGTGAGGAGAAGATCAAAAAGGATTCACTTGCGCGTAAACGAGGTACATACCAACATGAGAGGGCAATATATTGGTCAAAAGCACTTTGATGGTGTCGTTGGTGATCAGGGCATCCTCCTGCTTCTTGATGAGTTGCCGCTTCCAGCTAAAGGATCAGGAAGAGATTAGAAGTGGAGGAGACTAAAATTCCATGAAGACATTACTTGTAATCCACTTTGGCTATGAACTCCGTCTGGCGTTCCATCACATGAAAGATTCCCATCGTGATGATCATCAGCAAAATGTGGGAGTACTTGGCGTTGAAGTTGACGTTGGTGGACGGGCTGCTGGAGTAGATGTAGTGGAACTCGAACACCACGAGAATCGCGTAGGCGATTGTGATTATGGTGGAAAAGCAGGCCTTGATGATGAAAGGTATGCGAGTGAAGAGGAAGGACATGCCGATGACCAAAGTCATGCAGTTGGTGAGGATCTGCAGGGAGAGCTCCAAGTGAAACCAAGGAAAGACAGTTCGTTAGAGGGGTTTCTCACCCAAGGATGGAAGCACTGCATCCGCTCATCCACGCTCGGGTCATCGTCGAAGTAGTCGTCACTGCTGCTGCAGCCCACCACCTGCATTATGGCCACCGCACAGTAGGAGAATATGGTCAGAAAGTAGATCACTATCCTGATGTAGACATTGCGCTGCATTTCGTCCGACATCCGGAAGAAGAAGCCACTGAGCCTGCTGTTGGGCGACGACACCTCTGCATCCGACATGTACATGATCCAGAGCTTCTTGTACCAGGACACGATCAGCAGTGAAGTGAGCAGGATAATGGTGGTTCCGTCGATGAACCAGTAGTGGTAGCGGGCACTGAAAGGGAGGTGGCTGATTACTAATTCTCGTGGGACGGTGGAAGTACTCACTCTTTGCTCAGCAGCTGGATGGTCAGCAGGCCCATGTAGATGGCCCAGGCCAGGGCTATGCTGTACTTTAGCATTACGTCCGGCTCCTGCATGTACTGGTACTCCCAGTTGCGGATGCGGAAGAACAGGCAGCAGGAGCTGATGTTGCGTCGAAAGGTCTCCTCTTCGATCTCGTCCTGAGTGAGGCGAGTGCTCCGCCGGAACACCTTGGTAAGTCTGTGGATGCAGTTTTGAAAGCTTAGCAAGACTGTCTCTAATGTCGATTGTAGTACACCTCAAAGTAGTACAAGACATTACTTTATCTTTTTCAAAATCACTATCAGGCCTCTTCAAGTATTATACTTGAATGCCAACTTGAGTATCTTCCTATTTATTGTCTTTCCAATGGTCGGCCATAGGCCTGGTTAGACTCCCCAGTTACTCACTGAATCCTGCCGATGGGCATCTTGTCCAGCTCCCGACACATCTCCAGCTTGGCCTGGTTCCGCACCTGGTTGTACTGGTGGAGCGTGGAGTTGTGCATGAAGTTTGCCTTGCTGGCCTCGCTCAGCTTCTTGGCCTGTCGCTCGCGCTGACGCCTCCGCGGGTCGTGCATGGGGGCCTACAACTTTCGGTTCCATATAATAGAGCTGTTCTGTGAATGATGCCCCAATCTCCGCCAGTAATACTCACGCGCAGCGACTTGATCAGGAAAGTGCGAATGCCGTGCTTCTGCAGCACCGGATCCTCGCGGGCCTTTTCGGTGCCGTCCTCGAAGAAGTACTCCCCGTCGAGCAGGGCCAGGGTCTTCTGGCTAACGTGCACCCGTCCAGTGGCGCCGGTGGCCTCCAGTCGGTTGGCAATGTCTACGTCCTTGGACCAAATGTCGAACTGCCACTTGGCCGCCCCTATGACGCCGGAGAGAACGTCGCCGGAGTGCACGCCGATCCGCATGTCGATGTTCAGGTGACGCTTTTCCCTGATGGGCGAAAAATGGTCAACAGATGTGCTGGCTACAGGTTTCAAATGTATTCTAATTTTATCATTTAAGTGCAGCTTTTGTTGGCGTTCGTTGTTCGTCCATTAAAAGTCGTACCGTATTTATGTGCAGGCTTATCTCTGTTTGTGAAGTGTTCGCCAAACTAAGCTAACAGGTCTGACATCATCCTCAAATAAACACACTTTCAATACAAACTTCGACTTTCATTCATGCTTTTTATGAATTTTCCCGATTGAGATTAGGAGATTAGTCGTCCTAATCCTTATCAGAAATGACTAGAGGATTGAGAGACCCACCTGACATCGCGAATGTCCTTGATCATCCGGAGACCCAGGTCCACGCAACACTTGGCATGATCGGCGTTGGGATTCGCCAGCCCGGCCACGCAGTAGTAGCAGTCGCCCAGGAACTTGATCCTTAGCACGTCGTACTCTTCGCTGGCGATGTCGAAGCGCACGAAGAGATCGTGGAGGGCCTCGACCAGTTTCTTGACGTCCAAGGTGGTCGTCAGGTGGGTATAGTTGACGACGTCAGCATACAGGACCGTCACGTCCTCGTGAGGCTCTATGAAGAGGGGTCTGCCAAATGGATGTGGGTGATTAGAGAGTACTCGAGATACGGTTTGGTCTTACCCGTGGTTAGGCTGACGCCACCTCCTCAGGGTCTGGCTGTCGGAACTGTGACGCAGATCCACGTGCGAGCGCTGCTGGTGCTGCTGCTTGGAGCGCTCGATGCGATTCTTGACATCCTCCTGCAGCCTGTCGGCGATCTGGGCCGGCAGGATGCTGAGGAGCAGGCTGCGTTCCTGGTCGCGGGCATACCGCAGCAGCAGGTTCTCCTCCACATACTGCCTCCGGTCGAGAAAGGTGGTGCGCAGCGCAATGTCCCGCATCAGGCGGAAGAAGATCCCCAGCAGGTTAACGCAGCTCAGGTAGATGGCCTCGTTGAGAATGCTGTGCATCTGGTTGTCCTCCTTCCCGGTGATCACGAAGCTATAGTTTATGATGTAGCACAGGGTCACCGCGGAGCCCAGGACGAACGGCTGCAGCAGATACGGCACCGGCATGAACATATAGATGGCATAGAGGGTGTAGGCATCGTAGATCGGATTCAGGATGTCGTTGTGGCTCGTGGCGTGGTAGACGTTCAGGCCGATGTCCATCAGAACCATCACGCAGACCGCCAGCCAGGAGGAGGCGTAGACCACCCAGCCGTGCTTGCTGACCAGCTCGCTGCGAAAGTTCACGGAGAGCACGAACCAAATAATAAATCCGGAGCACAGGTAGGCCACCATGTCCACGTAGACGTACGTGATCTCCGGCGTGGTCAGAAGCAGCAGCGTGTGGATGACCGTCACAGCCACATGAATGAAAATGAAGAGGGAAAGGTAGCCGACTCGCAGACGCCGCATGTACAGGTCGTACGACTCCTCCAGCTCCAGGTTGCGACATTTTCGCTGCGAAGGAATGAAGGAAGGAAGTGAAGGAAAGTGTATATGTCTATCCTGTAGCTCCTGACACTCACCACCAGGTAGGACCACTCCCAGTTCTTCTCATTCTGGATGGTCTGCGACTGCTCTTGGGGCCGGTTGAGGCTGAGCGGGTTGCTGCGATTGTACTCGATGGCCGAGTCGAAGTAGGAGTCCATGTTGTCACTCGTTGGGGGGGCTTGTTGGGGGAACTCAGTAGCCTTCCCGGGGGGTCATTTCGGTGGCAGCTATATGGCTTGGCCCAACCAGATGCAGTCTGAGCCGCTGGCTGGCAATAAATCGCGGGTATTATCAGATCGAACAATTAGCCACAATGGGGTATCAGCTTCGGAAATATCACACCCCCCAATAACCATTGAATTGGTAAATTGGCTTTAGCTTATCGTAGGCGGGAAATGGAGAGTTCCAATGTGAGTGAGCGAGAGGGCAGCCCTCCAGATTTTAGGGGCTCCAGTGGTTCGTATATATATACATATATATGTTTTTTATTCGTATTTGTATTTGCTGACAAATGACTGGGTAAGGGTAAGGGGCTAACGGCTGAGGCCTGATGGCTAATGGCTGATGGCTGGCTGCTAAAACAGCAGCTCATTTAGCAATTTGTCTAATGTGTTGTTGATAGTGCGCTAATGGTTTGTAAATCACACTATCACCACCCCCACTCACACGGCCAGCCAATAAAGTCCGTGTGCATTATCAGCTGCAATTGGTGGGAAGGATCACGGCTATATGGCTGTGTAATTTATTTATTGGCTTAGCACGTATGGCCGAGAGCACTTGAGTCGTTTTTCGCACTCCACTTTCGGTTGGCAATAAATACGATAATAATTAATAAAAAATTAATACCACTTAAGCGCGTAGCGCTCCAACAAGCCAATATTCAACGGACAGGTATCACAAATTACTCTTTTTTTTTTCTGGCGCGATAAGCACTCGCCCCGATTCGATTTCGTCGCCGTACCCCGCTACTGCCTGCCGGGTGATTTATGGAGAGCTCCGCGCACACGACCGATCAGAGCACACCGATCCAAACGAACTGCCGCGACCAACTGAGGCACCCACCTGTCCCACACCTTTGACGACCTGTTGAATGGCTTATCAGTGAGAACAGTTTTGACGGCGGTGGCGCCTAATTGATGACACAGCTGTGCGTACTTCAAATTGTTTGGAGTAATGGTGTGCACTAGAGAGGATTACGTCCCACGCTGACTTTTAGCTGATCAACTATATGGTATTCTCTTCCATCAACCTGGATACATTATTTGAATTTTACGCGCCATTCCCCGTGCGCCCTCTGTTGTCTGGTAGAAAGACTAAAGGCGATCGCTAGGCAACACTGTTTAATCTGGTATATTTTGAAATACTGTATCACTATTACAGAGACCGCACTGCATAAAAATATGCGATATCGATATATAAGAAAAAAATCGATAGCTCCATATATTATCAACAACCCTAAAAGCAACCAGCAGGTGAAAAGGTAAAATATATATTTTGGTTTTTTCGTATTCCGCGTCAACCGAGTAAAGCCCCTTACGAATCAATCTTACGGAGGCAAGAGCCAGTCAAGCCGGAGAAGCCATGTCGGCGTTTACGGAATCCGCGCTAATGAAAAAACTCGCGGAATTAAACAGCAGCCAACAGTCGATCCAAACTTTATCCTTGTGGCTGATTCACCACCGCAAACACAGTGCGGTGATAGTGAAGACCTGGCAGCGGGAGCTGGAGAATGGTAAGTACACAGAGGATACTCGCCGCTGTATCCTAATGGCTTGATTCCCATAACCCACAGTGCCGGAGCCCAAGAAGCTGACTTTCATGTACTTGGCCAACGATGTGATTCAGAACAGCAAAAAGAAGGGCCCGGAGTACGGAAAGGAGTTCAGTCATGTTCTGGCTAAGGTTTTCTCCCACATCGGCGAGAAGTGCAACTCGGATAAACTTTTAGGCAGCCTCGGACGCATCTTAAATATTTGGCTGGAGCGCGGAGTTTACGATCCGAAGGCTATCGGTGACTGGCGTGCGCGGTTGCACCGTGAAGCCAGCAATGGTGGGGCGGGCGGCAGCAGCACCAATGGCAGCAAGTCTGGCGGGGATCCGGAAAAATCCGAGAAAGAGCGGGAGCACAGATCGGAGAAGTCCGAGCGCCGGGAGAAGCGTAAACATGAGGAGCGGCACTCCAAGTCCAAGCGTTCCCGTCAACACCACCACCAAAGCAGCAACAGCAGTGCTAACGCTGGGCCATCTGCCGAGGAGCCTGCCGGCGCCGCCCAACCAGAAAACGGACATACGCCACCCTACCTACCGTTGGGCGAACCCCCTGAACCGGAGGAGCTGATCAAGGCGCTGACCAGCATCGAGAACTCGGCCTCTAGTGATGCTGTGGTGCGGGAGCGGATTGCTAAGCTTCCCCAGGAAATATCTGAAATCAGCTGCATCAGCAAGCTGGAGGATAAGGACAAGGCCAAAGCACTGGCGAGGCAGGTGGGAACTTATTCTCTTTCAAGAGAAATGGGAACTAGGATTACCTATCATAACTTTTGGATTTAAAACTCTGCCATTTTCAGGTCAACGAGGCTGTGGATCTGCTAAACGACTACAACGCCCGGCTGGCTGCAGAAATGGAGGAACGCACCAAGCTCGCTACCATGCTGCGCGATTTTCAAGCGGAACAGAAGGAGTTGCTGTCCCAGGCCGAACAACGCCTCGATGTACGTTTTCCGCCCTTGTTGGCATGTTACTTGCTAGGGGGGTTACTAGATAAGGTTCCAAAGTGGTTGTTCAAAAAAGATCTGATTAAAATAAGAAAAACACTTCCTAAAACACGCTTTCCATTACTGTTTCCCGATTATGACTACCACTAATGGGACTTTCCTAATACCCTTATGATCGTTAATAATCGATTCACAACCTGTATCATTGCAGGAACACAAGAAGAAGCTAGCCAAGATGCTGGGCCTGCAGAAGGAGATCCACGACCACCTTTCCAACCTGCCCGACTTGACTCAGCTGCCGGATGTGACTGGCGGACTGGCACCCCTGCCCTCTGCTGGCGATCTCTTCAACGCACTGCACTGATCCGTTGCCTGATCATCTTGCTCAAGAGGAGCTACCTAAAGTTACATATATACAATTATATATATTCAGTTTTCTTCATATTCCCCTCTGTCATCCTGTCCTCCCTGTCTTTAATTCAATTGCCCTTTATTGGCCGTTTAATAGATTATACAATTTCAAGCCATTCAAAAAAAATTGGTCTTTTCATTTAGTGCATTACGTAGTTGGCTGTTCCCTGCCACTTTTCGGTGAAGGTTATAATGTCGGCAATGCCAGTGCCGGGGGACATCTTTACGGCTACAGAGAACTTGCTCCAGACGTCACGATTGACTTGGTTGCTCGATCCCTGGAAGGTTACCGGCTGGCGGCCTCTGACTGGGAACCCGCTCAGCAGACAGGCCAGATCGCCCGACCCCAAGCTCGACTCGTACAAGCCGCGATCGTCGGTGGGCAGCTGCTGATCCACCTGCTGATCCATGCTCACGGCCAGCACCCACTCACGCACCTCCTCGTGCAGATTCGGGTCGTTCTTCAAGTGAATGTCCTCCGGCAATGGTACGGAGCTGGGAAAATCGGTGCTAGCCAGGTCGGAATGATCCACCAACTGCCCGGAGCCCTCTTCGATGGCTTCGCACACGTCCAGGTAGTGATTAAGCATTACAAAGGCCTCGGACTCGCGACCTGCCTGGCGAAGATCCATCCCAGCTTCGTAGAAGCCCTTATCCACCGGCAGAAGATCCGTGTGCCGGAGCAGAGCCAATGAAAGACGAAGTGCCACCGGCTGAAGGGCCTGGACCTCCCTGCAAGCGGCTCGGGTGGCGTAGTAATGGGCTACCAACAGGAACTGCTCCATGCTGCCAGTGAAACTGGACTGAGCTTGCTCGGGAGACTCCTTCAGAGAGTGTATCAAGCGAAAGAGGAACTCCCTCAGCTGGCGCCACAACGAGCCGCCCTCCGATTGCTCCTCCCTCAGTGCCAGGCAATCCAAGGCGATCCTGGTGTAGATATTGTAGTGAGCCTCGATGGGTGGAGCTCCGTACGTCAAGTAGAGCCCCAGGGCAGTGGTGCAGTTGCCTTCCCGGATGAGTTGTGCCGCATAAACCGCCACGTACTTTTGGAGGACCTGTGGATTCAGCTGCTTGGCCTTCTCCAGGCAACGTTGCCACTGGCCTTGCTCCGCCAGGAGATCCAAGGCGGATACCACGTCAATGTCCGCCAGCTGTTCGATGTTGCCCTCGTTCTTCAGGGAGAGCTTTTGCTGCTGCTCCACGTAGGCCAGGAGTTGCAGGTCTGCATCAATCTCCTTGGCCAGCCGCCGAGCCTTGCTCCACTGTTCGGTTTTGATGAAGACGTCCACCGCCTGCTTGGGCATGTCGGCTGCCAGGTAGAGCTGGGCAGCCGGTCCTATCTGCTTGATGGCCAGAAGTCGGGGGCCTAGAGTCTGCGCCAGCTCCTGGGCATCCTGACCCTCTAGGAACTGGTTGCATATCTCCGCGGCTCGAAGCAAGGCTCTTTCTAAGGTGACTGCGTTCTCGGCGTTGGACGAATCTATCTGCATGAGGCACTCGGCTGCCTTGCGGAACTGCTCCTTCTTCGCGAACTCTGCCGCCTTCTGGAGGTAAGACCTCGAAATGGAGGCGGCATCCTCGTTGGCCTGAGCCTGGGCTTGGCCCCTTTGAAGCTGAGCCTGCAGGCGCCTCAAATCATTCAACGCTGTCGGGTAGTGCTCTTCGGCGATCCGCAAAGCGTCCTCGTACAGCGACTCCTGCTTGTAGTGTTCCACAATCAAGTCCGGGCGTTGGGCTCTCAGAAGCAGAGCCTCGTAGTCCTTGTAGTTTCTGGTCTCCAGGGCCGCCGATGCTTGTCCGATCAGGACTTCCCCCACCGCCTCCGAAAGGTGCTGTTCAGCCACATTTAGGGCGGCCTGCCAGTCCCCAGCATGCTGGTACATCAGTATGGCTTCCCTGGGCTTGTGGGCCTTCAAGAATTCCTCCTCCGCGGCTTCAAACTTTCCCTCGTCTTCCAGCGACATGGCGATCTTCAAGTGAACCTCATCCGTAGGCTTTCCCGCAAATCTGCACAGTTCCATGGCGAACTCGAACTGTCCGGAGTCGCAGGCAAAGCCCACAGCGGTGTCCAGGAGCCCTAGCTTGCTCAGCAATCGGACAGCACTCTCTGTGGGCATGGACTTGGCCCACATGTAGGCCACCTGCTGGCTGGCTCCCTCTGTGCCCTTCTGCTTGGCCACGCGATAGCCATCCTCCCAGCGTCCCGACGAGCAGTACATATGGACTGCCGATTTCCAGTCTCCGGAGGCCACGAAGTGCAGTTCGGCGTTCTTCAGTTTTCCCCTCGACTCCAGCTGCCGGGCGAGGTGGAGGTGGGTGCTGTCGAGAAGATCCTTGTGATGCTTCTCCACCAAACGAATCATGGAGTCGTAGAGCTCCCGGCGCTTGTACATGGCTATTGCCAAATCCGGCTCATTGACGGCTATGAGGACTTTTTCCGCATCCCTGTACTTTCCCTGCTCCTCCAAGGTTGATGCCAGTTGCACGAAAAGCTCCCTGAGCTGCTCCGACGGCAGGTACTTCTCTCCAATTACATAGGCCCGCTCCCACTTTCCATGGCGGTTCAGCAGTTCAATAGCTTCCTTGTGGAGGTTGGCTCTCACCAGCATGTCCTCGGCGGCGTCCAGGTCTCCGGCAAAGGCCAAATGTTTGGCCAGATCTAGGGCGTACCGCTGGATGAGCTCCGGCTCGTCCAGAACCTTTGCTATTTGCACAGCTTTGCGCCACTGCTTGGCTCCAACGGCTGCCTCCAAAGCCTTCTGGGTGGCACCTGCCTCGATGTAGTGGTTTATGGAGGCATCCAGTTGCTTGCGGCTCACCAGCCAGTCGCCCCACTCCTCCTCTAGCGACGTAACCTCTTGAGGGGCCACTACCCGTCCCAGCTCCAGGGCTCTTGCGTAGGCCCCACCTTTGCGGTAGAGCGCCAGAGCTGCTTCCGGACGGGACAATCGGTGGGCAATGTCCCCGGCCAGCTCGTAGAGCTCCGAGCGCACCAGTCCCTCCGTGACCTGCAGCATCAGTTGCTCATCCTGCAGAAGATGTGGGGTTTTCAGGGCAAGCCGGGCAGCCCTGGCCGGCTTATTGGCCTTTAGGTACAACGACATGGCCTGCTGAACGTCACCCTGCTCCTCCAGCACGAGTCCAGCCTTCTCCTGCTGCTCGCTGCTCATCAGGTATTCCATGTGTTGCTGCTTCAGCTCCGCTATATTTCCGTAACCGCGTCTCTCTGCCAGCGCAACCGCCTCATCCCACATGCCCAGCTGCTTGTACATCTTCAGGGCGGCTTCAATGTTGCCCTGCTCCAGGTATATGCGCTCTGCCGTGCGCAGGTCCGATCCTAGAAGCGCCATCTTGGCACGAACCTCGGGGCACAGAAGCCCTGGCGAGCCAGTGGAAGCCTCGAACTCATCCGCCAGCTGAATCATCTCGGCCAGGTAGTAGGCCTTCGAAACGTTGCCCAAGGCGGCATAGCAGCGCTGGGCTACGCGCAGGTTTCCATCTTCCAGAGATATGATGGCTAGGTTGTGCCACATGGCCTTGGCAGCGGGTTTGTCGCCCAAGGATTCCAGGAAGTGAACCGCCCTTCCGAAATCGCTGTCATTCACTGCCGTGCCAAACTCCACGAGGCCCTCATCCAGCTGGTAGTTGTGCTCACTCGGCCCATCCTGGGAGCGGACAACAGTGCGTCCCTGTGGGATTAGATTTCGGATGAAAATAAGACACCATTGATCTTCCGATTTACTTACATTCTCCCGCAACACCTCGATGGCCTCTCCGCGAATGGACTGCATGGTGACGTGCTCGGGCAGGTCAATGTTGTACCAAATGGCCAGGTTCGTGTTGCTCTGGGCCACGACCACATCGCTCTGGGGCACCCACTGGACGAAGGATATGTTGCTGAGAAGGGTCTGCTTCTTGCCCGTGTAGGTGTCCACCAGGACGAGACGCAGCTTCTTGTCCCGAAAGAGCAGCTTGTGGGCCGTCTCACTTAGCTCCAGCCAGTCGATCTTGGTCTCGTGGCTGATCTGTCCGTAGGTCATCTGGCTCACTAGATCCACAACGCATATGGTCTTGGCGTCCAACAAGAAGGCCAGTTTCTTGTTCTCCCTAGCGTTTCCTCGCTCGTTGAGGCGAACGGATATCACGTGGGGATTAACGAACTCGGTCCGCACGGATCCCAGGATGCAGTTATCGCCGTACTCCACCAAACTCAACTCACCGACGTTGAAGACCAGGCACACGTTCGGATTCTCAAAGTAGAAACGCTCGTGGTGGCCAGACGCTGTCCATGGAACCTCGCTGCTTAGGTTGCGGGTCAGGTCGCACAGAATCAGCGACTCCTCAGTGCGGGCCACGAGGTAGTTATCCCTGCCCATGATCCTTACGTCGTCTATCTCGAGTCCCAGCTGCGACTCAATGGTCAGCTGCTGGGAGGGCTCTGTCAGGGTTCGCACCAAAAGCTGGCTGGGAGCCACGAAGATCAGCTCAAACTTGTCCTGCCAGACAGTGCGACGGAGGACGGACTCAAAGAGGAGCACCGCTCCACTCACGGACCCCAGGGCGAGCCGGGCGCCATCCCTCCGCCAGATGAGCGAGGTGATGGTGTACAGGCAGGATACCTCTTTGGTGGCACTCTCGCTCCAGGCGGCCTGTCGAGGACTCCAGGCAAAGATGCGGATACGGTCGAAGCTGCCGAAGGCCACCGCCTGTCCGTTGGGGCTGCAGGCGGCCACTGTGAACTCTCGTTCTCCTTCGGTTCGGGAGTAATCAAAGGTGCGTAGCTGGCGACCCTGTAATGGAGGAGGATGAACCCAAGGATTCGGTGGCTTTTGATTGGCCAACCCACCATGTTGTCATAGAAGACTATGCGCTGATCGCAGCCGCCCGCGCAGAATCCTCCTTGCGGCCAGGCAAGAGCGAATGGCGGCACCGGATGCTGAACCACTCTACCAAGTGGCTCCGTCGCCTCATCCGTCATAAAGTAGCGGATGATGGTGCCGTCGTTGTGGCCGCTGAGGAACCCAGTCCCCTTGGTGTTGGCCGCCAGCGAAATGCAGATGCTGTCGCCGCCGTAAAGGCTTTGCGACTTGTTGTTCTTGCTGTGAAGAGCACGGATTTTTCCATCCTCCAGTCCTGGGGACACATTGAAAGATTTCTCTTAAGGATATTAAGTCCACCACTTAGAATGGTAGCTATACCTGCGATTATGGCTCCTGAAGAAAGCCAGATAAGAGCCGTGACTGCACTCGCCTGGGGAAACTTGTTACAGATGACCTTCTTGTCGTTCCAGGACTCACCCAGCTTGTACACGTACACAATGCTGTCGCTCTGTCCCACCGCCAGTTTTGTGGAGTCCGGGCTGAAGGCTAATCCTCGGATGACATAGGAGTTCTTTCCGTTGGCGGGATTCGCGGGCTTAGTGCTGAACTTATCCCGTCTTTCACCGGCATCGTCGTAGAGGAGGATGTGCCGATCGGCAGAGGCTATAGCCAACTTTTGTTGGTTGGGAGACCAGGCCAGGCCAGCAATGCGTTGAATTTGCTCCTTCAGGATAACGATTCTGTTAGCTTGGTCCTCGTTTAAGACCTATTTCAATGGTACTAGTCTCACCTGACCCTCCAACAAGGTTCGCAGGTATTTTAGCTGCATCTTTAAGCCTTTGACGTTTTCCACAGAACAATATATTTTCCCGAACGGGATTTTATTAATTTTCCGTCGCACTTTTCTCTTGTTGTGGCTTGTGGCAGTTGTTGTGGCAACCGGGAACCCGGCAACCATACTCCCACTCCTCCTCCTCCGGCTGCCATTCCATCCCCCATCGACGTTTGCGGTGTCGTTGGAATGTTGTGTTGTCTATTTTCTTGGCGTTTCCGTTTTGCGCTGCCATTCTAAATAAATGGCCTTTGTTTCAAGATGCAGCAGGTGCCGGGGCTGCCAAAGGACGGGACAGGATGTGGATGTGCGGACGGGTGGCGTTGGGGGGAGGCGGTGGTTGGGACGAAGCACAAAGCTGTTGCTTTCTGTGCAGCCATCTCGGCCTGTTCTCAGTTGTCCTAGTCCTTTCAAAGGCGAAAACGGGAGTGCGCAGGTCACGGGGAAGGAGAGTTAGGCAGGACCAAGAGCGTGTACTATTCATACAGGTGTGCTAGCTATGGTGCTTTGGTGAGAGCGCATGACCTTGGGGTGGGGGCGATATCGTATTTGGTATAAAAGCCCTCTGTCGGTTATTGTATGAAATAAGGACATATAACACTTATGATGAATGCCAAACATCCCTTTTGGGTACCGCTTTAAATATGTCCTTTATAGGATAAATTATGGTGAACAAGCAGTAGAATGCAACTTGGGGAAGTGTCCTTATGTCCTTTCAAGCAGTTTTTCTCTCTTAATGTTTGTTATTCTTGTGTGTACTGCTTGAAAATTATATATCCTTGTTATCCTTTTAAAAAAAAATTCAAAAGTTACTCCTAGTTTGAAATGCTTTAAAGATTTAACCCTTTTAAACCCATTATTTTGTCTACCAAAAGCTAGTTATTCTTAAGTTTATTAATTCGTTTCTAGTAAGAGTCCTGCTTAATAAGCAGTTTTCAATAAAGTATCCTTGTTATCCTTCTTCAAAAAAGTCAAAAGTTACTCCTATCTTGAAATACTTTAAAGGTTAAGCATTAACCTTTAAAGGTTAAGCATTTTCTACCCATTATTAAATATTCCACAAGCTAGTTTTTTTTAAATTTATTAATTTGTTTCTATTAAGAGTCCTGCTTTCTAAGCAGTTTTCCATAAAGCATCCTTTTTTACCGTTATAGAAAGCAGTAGAATGTAACTGTTTTTTCTTACCCTTGACTCAAGCAGTATTTTCCGCTACTAGTTTTCACGCTAAACATATCCTGCTTGACTGTCATACTTTCACTTTGTCATTCCGATTTCGGAGTCTAGAAAACTTTCACCACCATTTCCCCAGCTTTTCCCCACTTTTACTCTCTCGCGGTGTTCGTGAATTTTCCGAGTGTCTAGTAAGCTCGGGTTTGAAGCCAACAGTCGAGTCGTGCGCCTTGGCCAACTGGAAACAGGAAGCAGGATAAGGTTACTACTGCTGCTGATTATTTTATTCAATGGCAGTGGACCAGGCCAAGTCGCTAGCAATGCTCCATCGTGGCTAATGTATGGCACAGCGCATTGTGGCAGGTCAAAGCAGGCAATTCAGTCTAGGCTGCTCCTTTGGTCCTTGGTCCTTTTGGCAGCGTTTGTGGCCTTTTGCCGAGCTACTGAGTGCTGTTGTGCTCTGTGAAGGAGGATGTGCCGGTGGCAGAGCCAGTGCCTGGCGTCCCTTTAATGAGTTTCATTAATTAAAGCTACTTTGTTGACGCTGCTTGTTCCTTCTGCTCTGTGATGTATGTATATGAATATATGGTGGTACATAGTACAAATGTTTGTGGAGGTGTGTGTGTGTGTGGGCGGAGTGTGCGAGTGTGCATGAGTAAACATGCAACATGAATTTTGTCCTTGACTTTTAATGGGTTTATGACAAAAGCCATCCCCTCCACAGCCAACTCCCAACTGCGAATCCTCGCTAATGTGCAGGGCGTTCTCGGCCATGTTCCTAGAAACAGTTGCGGCCGAAATGGTAGCTTTTCAAGCCACAGACTGAAAAAGGCCAGTCTTAAAGTCCAACCAGCGTAAGATATTATTTTGGCAGAACAATCTCCGTGGTCTTTTAAATTCCAAGTAAGTGAGCCAGAGTGTCCTTGTGGGGTGGAATCTGCCCTATTAGTCTGTACTCAGGTGTGCAGGATAAGCGCGTGTGGGTGCCTGCTTCCATATGTGAGGGTGCGTGGGTAAAAGAGTTGTTAAAGCGGACGTCTGCCGGAAGCTCTTGTGGGTGCCATTTTGGTTCATGTTCCATGCGACGCACGCCATTTTTATCTCAGTTCCTTTTGGCCTGCCTTAAACCATCGCCAGACTTTTGTCTCTAAAACTTGGCTGTATCTCCCAAGGCTTCCTTTGGCCGCCCCTCCTCACGGCTCCTCCACTCTGGTCTGTCATTGTTTCCACGGTAGTCCTTTTGATATTGGTCCTGTGGCGTTTGGCTAGCACTGCACTTTTTGGTCACATCCTCGGCCGTTTGACGGTAGCTGAGTGGCCTCTGGGCGCGGCTTAATTTGTCGACTTACAATTTATGTGACTCTGTGAGAAGAAGGCTTAGCAGGCTGGCAATGCTCAAGATGTTCTCAATTAGGAAGTTAAAAGATAAAGTCCATTTTCATATATTTGGTGGGAAAGACTTCAGTAGTTCGCAATCTTTAATGGGTTCAGCCATTCCTGCCCGCCGCAGAAGCTTTGCTAATTCGGCTTTAAGGCAACAATCTGGTTAAAACTCCGGCAGCCTCAGCTCAAATCCGGGCATTAGTGTTTCGCGCACTTTTTCGCAGAGCCCGGCGAAAGCGAAAACCAAAAGTTTTTCTTCAACTTTCGGTCACATACAGTAGCCCACCCAACTCCTGGCAAACGCCCCAAGTCTCTCTCCGGGATTTCCCAGACCGTGCGTAGAAACTGCAACAAACTCGGAAAAGTGAGGCAGGAAGTGCGCGAAAAATAACAGCAGAAGTGGGGCGTAATAGAGGGTGATTCGGAAACCAGCACTACGAGTGCTATGCATAATGAATAACATTTTCAAATTACTTTCCGGTCAGCGGAGATTTTTACGCAGTTTGTCAAGCGCATGAAAGAAGTCTAGGGGGTGATTTCACTAAAAACAAAGGAATGCAAAATGCAAAAAAAAAAACGAGAAACAAAAGGCTGCCGCAAAAAAGTGAAAACTACGATGAATTTTATGATGGATTTGTGCCACAAAATGTGCCACCAGCCATCGGCCAGGTGGACAATAAAATTTAACCGGGATTTGGTTCTTTAATGAGGGCTTTCGGGTGTGCCTCGAAAGCAATCGTCGAATTATGGACAATAAACTACACATTAATAGGCAAACTTTTATCCTCAAAATGAAATATAATTATACGCTGCTAACGTGCAATCAAAGCGATTGCCATAACAATAATAGCCGTGACAGGAGCTGGAGCAGGAGGAGGTGGAGGTGGAGTTGGAGGCAAATGAGGAGCCTAGGAGCCTAGGTCAATCATTTAACAAGCCCCCCAGAGGCAGGAGCTGGCACGGAATACGGCGACTGTGTAAGCAAGCATAACATAAAAATACAAAAAAAAGGAGGAGTGCCTGCCCACCGTCACGGCAAAGGAGAAATCATAATAATGTACATAAATGTCTACATCTGGCCATTATAACCGAGGGGGCTAGCAACTGAGCTCTGAACTGGAAACATTCCGCCTGCTGCCGGAATAATGAAATCAAAATATACCTCCCTCAGCCTCAGCCTTAGCAGAATGTGTATGGCATCAATTTGCGTTAAAAATTGGCACAACAACTGCAAAATAATCACCCTGGAGAACAGGAGGATTGTGTGCCAGGGACTACAAGATGGGCAGTTCCATTTTGCTGCCTTCGTCTTCGTCGGTCAAGAAAGTCAGTTGCCGTTGCAGTTACAGTTGCTGTCGGAATTCCCATTCGGTCAGTCAGTTAGAACTGCACCCACGACCGAAGGAGCGTCCTTCAATCTCAAAGATATCCATTAAATCCCAAAATAAAGAAATCGTTTTGATAGCTCACGGGCATTATTTGCGAGCACTTTTAGCCGAATGAAATGTGGCACAATGAACTCTGCCGGCCAAGTCCTTTAGCCTCCTTGGCTCCGGGCGCCAGTCATAATTTTCCAGCAGCGGAAGATAGATAGCTGGCAAAAAAAAAAAAGGAAAAGCGTTTGTACTCGTATTTTCCATGACCTCGACGGCTTATGCTGCGTTCCCCAAGCCAAAAGTTGTTGGCCAAAGTCAAAGTTTTGCCAATTATGTGATTAGAAACTGCCTTGTGGTTATCCTCCAGTCATTTTCGCTGGCAATTAAAGCTTAAATTAAAACTTGTTTCAAATTGTTTAGCCCAGCAATATTTTCAGTTCATTCGATTGTAGTCCAATAACGTTTCTCGATATTCATAACCGCAATGTGGCCCAGTCGGTTTTCTGGTTACAAACACTAACCGGAACAATTGGCCAAAAGAAACATAAAACCAAACCAATGTCTGGACACAATCGAAGTCCTTTTTAGATTGTTTCTGGCCTAAAAACCCAACCATTCTATGAGGGAAGGGTGGGCCCCAGTCCTGCCTGATGTTGGGAGAATGGTTTAAATGTTATCTCTGCTTCTCGCTGTGTACTTTTCTTGGCATGCCTGAATAGTGTTTGTGCGCTTTATTGTCGAACTGGCGTTTCCGCCTTGCTGCTTTCGGCAAACAGTCGGCCCTGTCCCGGGCCTGGGCCTGGTTCTGGCGACTGCTATTAGCCAAAAGGCCTGCCAAATAAAAGGGAAACATTTGTACCAACACAGTTATAGAACGAATGTGCGTCCGTGTGTCCGTGTGTGGGTGTTTGCTGTCGCGATGTCAGCAAGAACACTTTGCGCTTTATATTTGCCAGGCCAGTGGGCACACACACGCACTCACACACTCGTACAGTGGAAACACATATAGAGGGAAATATTCGTTCGAGTTTCGTTTGCCGTTTTCCTTATGCAAATTAGCCTTCAGTCAGCCTCAGTTGAATTTCTCCGCTGCCTCTGTTGCTTTTTGCATAAATTTTAAATTTCCTTCTTTATTCTTCACTGCTCCTCGTTGGCTGGCTTGGCTGGTTGGCTGGGTTGGCTGACTTGGCTGGATGTTGTTGCGTCGTATTTATTTTGAAGCATACTTTTACGGGCACTGGCTGTGACAAGTCCTGATACGTCGTTCGTCCCTGTGCCTGTCTGGAGCTTATTTATGCACTAACATTACGAATTATTAACTTTGATAACTTATTGCACTACGACCTCTTCGCCGGTCCCCGATTTCTTTTCATTTTGATTCCGTACATGTGCGGGAATTTTATGTGACACTTTGGAGATTTATGTTCGGGCCGCATCCCCAACGAAACGAAAGGAAACTCAATGTGGCAGCCACTTGTGGGCGTGGCGCATTGTTGAGTTTAAAAAAAAAGTGCCAACAAAAAATGCCAAACACGTGCCACGCCCGCCGGCCCTCGCTCAAATACAAAATCGGGAACAGAAGCGCTTGGCCATATTAATCATACGCACCGTTGGCCAAGCACCTTGCACTATGACTGCGAAAATGCTAATTAATTTCCCGCTTTGGCTGGCAAGTCGGCAATGACTGACATTGAACTCGAGTGACAGTTTAGCAAACAAATAAAACTCGGAGGAAATTAATTCCTAGATTTGTTTGCCTGTTTGTCACTCTACAGATCTGTCCGCTGTCCTTTGACTTTTGGTCCTTTGAATTCGGATGGGGAACACACTAATACACCGTGCAAACAAGCTGGAACAGGATGCCTGAAATTAATTTCGCGTGCCGGTTATTAATTAATCCCTCAAGCCCACATCCCCCCACACCACCACAAGCCAATCAATCTAAATCGCTTTTCAGCAGAGGTCATAAATTAAATGACCGACTATTTTGTGAATCTATATATAAGCCGCAGTTTCCTGTTTTAATTTCATGGCCGGAATGTCCGCTTTCCAATTAAATGGCAATTGACATGGAATGACTGACTGGCTGGCTTACTGGGGCCTGGCTGCATTGTCATGCCTTAATTAATAAATAATGGTGTTTATGAAAATGTAGCTACAACGGGTGATGATTGGGGCTGGGTTTCTATTCTTAGAGAAGGGATATTTAGGGATGGACATATATTTTGGACATATAAAATCAATGTTAATAACGCAAATAAAAAGTCACCGTTATTAAGAGACTATAATTAAAATGTAGTAACTATTCTTGGATCAAATCTTCGTAGCAGGCACGTCCCTATACCAAATCACGCATACGCCGCGTGGTCCCGCCTGGACAAAACAATTACTGTCGCCGGAGAGGGCGAACAATTTGCGGCACGCCCATTGTCAGTGGAGTAGTCCCATTTTGATTGATGGTTGGTTATGGCGGTTTGTCCGCTGACCCCCTTTTTCTATCCATCCATTTCCTTTCCGAATCCCACTCCCCCAGAGCCTTTCCCCCAAAAGGCAATTCCCAGCGGCTGCTGCATATTGTTTTTCCTTTTTTTCGGGGGCTGGAGGACTAGTGGTTTTGTTTCCCGGTTATTTGGTCGAGGGGTCATGAATTCGTGATGCGGTCGCCGGACCAACAAATTGAAGTAGCTCTGGGCCTTGGCTCACAATGTGCTCCGTTCATGGACAGCTTTCCAAACACAAAAAAAATCCTTGGGACTCGGTGCAGTTGCGGTTTTAGTGCCAGAAGGGAACACCCACTGTGCCCGCTCTGATTTGACGGATTCTATTAGGTTTTGAGGTGATTACGGCGCCTTTGTGCGGATCCAGCTGATTGATAAGGTCGGCCGTGTCAAAGGCGTCCCAAAAAGCACAAAAGTGCCCGCCTCGTTGTGCACATCAACAATAACACGAATCCCATTAATCATACATATGCATAATGGTTCGTGTCCTACAAGCGACCCATGAATGGGTCGGGGCTGGGCGCGGGACAAGATGAGCCACTGGCCAGGGAGCCAAGACTAATGTGATGTCGCAATATGCTGCCCACTGCTAGCTGGGGGAAGCAGAGATTTTCGCTGGGTCAAAAGTAGATGCGGTCTCATCCCCCATTTCCATCCACCTGCTGGCTAAACATAATCATGTGTCATTGTCATTGTCCGTGCCACCTGCTCACCATACACCCCTCATTACACTATACCCTATCTGGCTTTGACTTTATCTCTTTGGCAGTGTGGTCTCCACAACTCCTTTTGGAAACATGAAACCTAGTACATGCACTGCTCTTACGCGTACATTTTTAAGCTAAAGAGTTGTGTCTGTAACTTTCGTTTTGGGTAGCTGGCTAGCTGTTTACCGTTTACCTATGACCCTGCCGGGATGCCCACCAACCGTATCGTGTCCCCGCACCACACGTGTATCCGGATAATTAAAGGAGCATGTCACCTGTGGCCTTTCTGTCTCCTTCATCTGGATCATCCAGTGCCGTGCGTTTCGCAGCGAGCCACCAATTATTTTCGGGTTAGAAAATTTAATTACTCCCAAGCCACACCTTTTTGGGGCCATCAGTCAGTTTGGTGCGTTTCGTTTCGGTTTTGGGGGATTCATCGGACCATGAATTATGAGTTTTTAATTGCTGACCCCTCTGGAGCACGATCAACGCTCGGCCTGACTCGACAATTCATCTTCCAGGGCTTCATTAAAAACCACTCTTGGCTCTTACCAGTGGGTGCACTTTAAGCTCCTGGTAGCTCGGGAGATACATCGTACACCCTTCAAACTCTTTTTTTTCAGAGTCCTGCGTCATTTAGACATCTCTCAGATTGGAAAATTAAAGGAAAAGCTGGCTTGAAAAGTGAAAAAAGGGCAGGCAGTTGACCAAACATTGACATTGTATGTGCCACTCGATTTTTGTGTGGCAGCCACCACCCAGCAGGACTCCCTGCCGGACTCCCTGGCAGTGTCAGCCACGGAATGCAATGGAAATTTAAATGTTCAAATGCCAGGTTTCGACACTAGTTTTCTTTCTAGTCGATTTTGTGTGTTTGCGGTCTTTTGGGATTTGCAGTGCGATATTTGTATCCAATGCCATGCAAAGCAAAATAACGAACAGGCCGGCAGAGCTGGGCGAGTTAATCGAGCGGGAATCGAGAAGGAGAGTGTAGGGTATCACAGGCAATGGAATTATGTGGATTAGCCTCCGGCCAGTTGGCAATTTAAAATTTAAATTGCTTTGATTTATAGTTGGGACCGACTGTGTCCTAAGCCCGGTGTATAACAAAGAATTCTAACATAAATTGGAGTGTTATTGAATCTTACTTAAAATTCAATGTGGTATCCTGTGCAACGTTTTTCTCAATTATTCATCTCATAGTTTATCAATTTTCCAGCATCCAGCTTTATAAGACATAACTTCTCACATAACGGCTGATGAAGCAGAATACAATACGGATTTCTGTTGGGAAACACTAAGAATGTACTTGCTTTTAATAACTCCGGGGGGTAAGTATGTCGGTGCTTAGTGGCTATTCGGCTAGTGGCTTAGAGTCGTTTCGGACAGGGGGAGTGTGTGTGCTTCGAACTCTTTAGCGTCAATATTTTATGTATTTCGCCAGCAGATTATGATTTATGGTTCGGAGCGCCATTCTCCGCCATTTGCTCCCCGTGGAGTGCGAAGGCACATCGCATTGTCTTGGAGCGCGTAGAATTCCATATTTCATGGCCCGAGTCTGAAATTCGCATTCGGGGCTGCCGTGGGGTGCAGAATTACATTTAAAAGTGTTTAAGTGGCGCTCGCGTTAAGTAACAAGTTGAAAAATTGCAAAGCTCGCTCGTAAATTTGCTCAGCAAAGTGAAAAGTAATAATATACAGACATTATAAATGGCTGTTCGTCCTTGAAGCTCTTGTCGGCAGGTAGTCAGGTAACCGGGAGGCGGTGGCAGCTTCTATGGAGTCTTCACAGTCAATGGCCGCAGCCTCTACCATTTCTGGCTTTATTCAACATCATCAGAAAGTGCACAGTGGGAAAAGTGGCATTGTATTGCATTGATTGATTGAATTTTTGATGAGACTCTCAGCAGGAGACAAGCATTCTTAGAGCCACATTCTCAAATAACTTTATTAGAAAACCATTTGAAAGTATTTCCTGTTGCATTTAGCCAATATATGGCTTTTGATTAGGGTTCTTATGGCCTTCGATTTTATAGAAATATTTTAAAAAAATATTGAAAAAGAGACACAATCCTTTTTCCTCCGTGTATGCCCATGAGGACTATCAGAATCAGTGAAGCAAATGAAACGAAATACTAAGGACAACAGCAACAACTCCTCACAGATACATCGCCCCACACATATGCATATGTCCTGCCTGTGTGCACATAGTTCTGGGAATGTGTGTGTGCGCCAAGTATTTCAAAAGTAATTCAAGCAAGAAAAAAGTTGGGTAATTGAAAGTTTGCCCATAAAAATTTGTCGCTCTGCGTTTTCCCCGTTTGAGTGAAGGGCGTTTGGGCCAACCACGCCCACATCTGCACCCCCTCCGGCTGGGCAATTTTTCATTATCTTGGCCCACCCCTCGGCCCACGTTTTATGCCATTATCTGGAGCACTATCGAGGCGCCCGAAACTAGTTGAAGTGCCTGAATTGTTTACGTTGATAACTTTCCTTTTTTTTATTGAACTTATCCTGTAATTTTGCCAAAGTATATGAGACTGGGGGTTCCAAAGGGGAGATTATATCGCGAAAATGTGTGAAAAAGCCAATCTATGCTTTGATTTCTTATAATTTTATTCTCCAGATTTTGGAAGCCACTTTAATGAACTTGGATTGTGGGCCATTTTGTAGGGTAACTATCTTATTTTATATGCTACTTAATGGCTAGAAGAAATAATGTTTCTTATTCTTTTCAGAGCATTGCCATTTTTATGGGGCGCATAATGAAAACGCAAACGGGATTGCAGTTTAACTGCACTTTCTATGACATCCAAGCTGGGGCCTCTGCCTCAGCCCTTCTCCCACGAAACCCATCCATTTCAGGCTTCCTCAGACAGCCACTTGAACCAAAAACGAATTGCCTTCTTTGGATGAGATGTATCTGTATCAGCGTATTCGTGTTTCTCGCATCAAAGCCAGGGAACGACCACAAAATAAGCGAAAACGATACGATGACATAAAAGCAGAAAGTTGGGACCTGAAACTGAAAACCCCAACACAGTTGTTACACTGAACACTTTTTAGATTCTAAGGATTGCGAACCTTGAGACTCCACTTTTCAATTGTTTCAAGTGACGACCCGAAATTCCAGCAAGGACATGGGAGAATCTGTTTTCGGTGGAGATTAACACCCAAACCACACCCACAACGGCTGTAAAGTGGACCACACAATGTAATAAATTAGATTTAGCAAACTTGCGAGAGACGCCGCCAAATATTTAACACCAATCAACATAAGCACGAAGAAACTTTGCCACCGACCAGCAGCAGGAGCAACAAGGCAAAGTCAAGGGAAAATAAAGCGACGAAAAGGAAAAACTTTGCCTTTTCCCTGCCGAGGGGGACGCGGAGTTGTCGACTGTGGGTCGGTCTCATTGTCTCGAGTTTCCCTGGCTGAAGACGAAAGGTGTCAACAATGACAAACACTTTTAACTAACCAACTTTGGCCGGCTTGTTTCGCCGGCTGTCTTCTGGCTGCTCCTTCAGCTGATTGTGTGGCCTGATAGCGGCCGACAGTTTAACCCCAGAAAACAAACTTGCCAGGACATTTGACACAGGACTGTATTTCGCAGATTGTTGGGCAGGATTAGAATCTAGACGTATATAGTAAACAACATCTTTATATGTCACTAAAAGAGCGTTCTTATAATATGCTTTTAGAGGAATATCAAAGCTCAAGGGGGAGTTTCCTTCAAAAGTGTTTAAGAAACGGAAGGGTCCTCTATATGGCCCCCCGCGATAGCTTTATCTTTGCCAAAAATCATACGATTCTCAATCGGAAAGCCTTAAACAATTTATGGATCAATTCTTCACAATTCTGCATCAAAATCTAACAGCAAATTATTTTTGAGATTTTTTGTCCACTTTTCTGGAGGACCTCCTTTAAAATGGGGAAATCGCTTGGACAGGCAATATCTCCCACAGCCATCTTGGCCTTATCTTGACAATTTTTAAAAAATATCCCATTCACGGAAATCAAACGTCATTAAAGAATCGATGTAATTTTGTTCTTGTTATTTGAATATAAAACTTTCTCTTGAATCGTCTTTAATAAAATGTGTAATCTTTTAACCCAAAATTGTCATTTTCGACCTTGTTAAGGTTATAATATTATTTTGTCCATCCCAAATCTGAAGCCGGAGTAAAATACAACCTGGCCAGCGGCAAATTCGCTGCCTAATCATCGCAATGGAAAAACGACTTCAATTTCTTCGCCCGCTGCCAAATGGGACCCATCAATTTTAGAGCAGCTGGGTCGAGAGGTGGAAACAGGTAAATCAATCACACGCATTATGCGATGGCTTTGCCCCGTGAAATATGCCCAGGAATCTGAGACATCGGGATTTGGGCCTGGTTTTGGGTTGGGGTTTATTTGGGGTTTGGCTTACCATATACTTTTTATGGCTCACATGGTGCTGGGTCGTCGCCGCTGATTTTTATGCCGCTGCCGGTCTTATTACTTGTAAGTGGGCGCCGCTGCTCGACTCGGCGTTGCTCATACGCCCCGTGTATTGCAGCCATTTTACGGCCTGGTCTCCTGCCTCTTTATGTATATTTCAAGTCATTTGCTTCGGCTTTGTCATTCCGTTGAGTATGCGGATGCAAAGGAGGTGGGATGGGGTAGAGCTTCCTGGATGGGAGGGCGAGTGCTTAGGCATATTTATTAGGAGGACTCTTGAAGAGATTCTTGTTAGCCTGGATGAGATGCTGGTAATTGATAGTAACTTCCTCACAGGTTTAGTACGTATCTCTGCCAATGCCCTGCACCGTCTGATTGGATGCTAAAGCTTTTTTATGTTTTTCGTTGCTCTGATCTGGTGATTTATTAAAGGTTGAACAAATCAGACACAAAGTTATCCGGAGCATTTTCTATGTCATTGTGTCCGGAATCTGTCAACAATGTTGTTTAGTTAACCTTTTTCGACCTGCTGCACTTAAATTCCATTGTCAATGAAGCCGTGTGTGGGGCCGCGAGCAGAAATGCCGAAATTAAAATGAGTTTGAATATGGATATTTGGGGGAAATAGGTGTCCTGACAATACCCTTTGTTGTAGTACCTATTTATATAAGTTTTAGCTTACTATACAAAGAATAAGATGATTCTTTTAATAATTCATTTAGACGATAATTTATTAAAAATACTAAGGTTGGGAACCAATATCCCAACTCTACAGGGTATGCTTTCCACCTGTTCCCTCCGGTGCATGCTCTCCTCTAAACTTTCAACCTTCACCCTTCTCCCTTGTCGGATGCTACGCAGTCATAGCTCGTGGATTTGAATAATTGTGCAGCAGCGTGAAACGTTGCCAGAGAGAAAGGGAACCGGGGAGCCGACTGTAGTGCGTTGCATTTTCCCAACTGCTGCTGGAGCCCGGTGTTGCTGCCACGGTTGCTGACTCTGGGCTCTTGTTTTTATTGCTTTTGTGCCGCGGAAAATGTTGCTCTCGCACAATAACATTTTTTTCTCACTTTCCATTCATTTCCCCGTCCTCAGCAGCGAGTCCTGCCGCTTGGGCGTTCGAACGCCCGAATGTATGCTACATTTTGTTATTGTTAAATATGTTAGCGCCGGCTGTTGTTGCAGGTTACGCTGTGGGCCGCATTTTGTTGTGCAAATAAAACGTTTGCATTTTGTATTTTGTGTATTGTATTCTTTGTTTTGTTGTTGTTCAAATTAAAAATGATTTAGATGCCAGCAAATTGAGTTCACTTTGGATATAGTTTTGTGTGCAAGTTTTAGTTTTCGCATTCGCATTCGCTTTTGCCTTTGCTGCTAGCTCTACTGGCGTGTAATTTAATTGTTTGTTATTTGTTGCACATACACTTGCCGCACTTTTCCTTCCATCGTTGTGTTTCAATCAAGCCTTGCCTTTGTTTGATGTCCCGATACATAAAAGCAATTGTATGCAAACTGCTCTGTATTTTTGCTAAAATGCATAAATACATTTTTCGTTTATAAAGCTCAAGAGTGAACCGAAGTAGGAGAAAGGATATCCTAAATACAAAAACTAATCTATTACTCATAGGCACACAAGACAGGGATTAACTCATGTTTAATAAAACAAAACATTCTTTATACTATATGTTTTAAGCTTTATTGTATAGGTCCACCTATGTGAGAGTATCAGTTGGCTTTGCAATTTGCAATTAAACAAGCTATGGCCCACACTCACCCAAGCACATGCATCAAAATAGTTGTGGCTGAGGGAAAATGTACACATTTTTCAAGAATCTCTTTGTGGCATTCTACCAAAGTAGGACGGAAGGCTTTAATGGGCCACACTCCGGGAATGTTCGCATCCCTTACCCAACAGCCGGCACAAAGAACCACACTTAAGTACCGGAAGTGACATTCGGGAATGCCACACAAGAACACTCTAGCAGATAGAAAAACTTACTTGACGCGCAACAAAAGAAACACATATGCCACAAGTGTGTCCGAAAGCCCTTTTATTTCGTTTTCTACAGGTAAGAAAAGGGTCAAAGTCAATATTGTATATTTTTAAAATCTGCTCTTGAAGCATTCTTAAGGAATTGATTGTTGGCAGAAAATAATATCCCTTTCATTCGACATGCTTTCCCAGCTCTGGACACTTCAGTGGACACTTTCATTTAAAGCCAACTTTGGGTCATAAAATGCTTTCAGCCCCACCCCGGCTCCTTCTCAGAGGTCTCTTATTGTGTTCTCCCCTTTTTTATGATTTGTCTGTCCCAGCCATAAAGATTGCCAAGCAATTGAATCCATTGGCCGAGAGCCTATCCACCAGTTTCATAATCAAATACATAACTTTATTTATGCTCCGGGCTATCCCCCTTTTCTCGGGCTTCTGGCCCTCCGCGATTCTGGCCCAGACCAACAAAAAGTTTCCACCAAATTTGCTTACATTGGCGAAACAATAAAATTCCATTGTCAGAAAGGATGCTCGGCCCTGGCCGGATGCTATTTTGTTAAGTGCGCGAATGTTGGCGCATAAATAAAAATATAATTGAGCCGCCACCCAGCTCCCGACGGAGCAGGACCTCCACCAGGCCACCGAGATGAGATCTCTGACCACATGGCCTGAGGGCACTGACAATGATGAATCCATTCCACTAACAAAATTATAATCGTTTTTCAAAATCTCTCATCTCTTCAAACTCATGATTATGTTTTTAAGAATATTAGCTGGAATTTGAGTCCTTTTTGTTGAACATTTTCTCAGACCACTTATCAACTAAAACCTTAGGCCAATTTCTTCAAGTGTAGTCCTTTATCTGACCCACTCTGTATTGATTTTTGGCCCAGTTCAAATAAATTAGCTGCCATTAATTGGAATTGCGGAGGAGCAATTCACTCAAGCAGTGCACACTTTGGACCAAGACTCGATCCGTTGCCATGGCTTAATTGATTAGCCTCGACCTCGGAGAAGGCCACGCCCACCACCACCACCGCCTCAGAGCCACTGCCACTCGAGTTGCCATTGCATTTAATTGCATTGCCAAAAAAAAAGTTTGGGACGAACAACAATTAAAATTTGCCATTGCACCTGGACGAACTTTTCTTCCAGCCTGGCAATCGAGAGCCGGCCTTTGTCTCGGCTTACAACTGCTGTTGATGCCTCGTATAATTGAATTAAATTAAACTGCCTAGAACCACTTGCCCGCTGGGCTCGTATTAATTCTGTGAAAGTGCATCGCAGCTTGCCGGCTATTTAAAATTTTAATTGAATTTATTGCAAACTGTTCTGCAGTTTTGATTTCACAGCATTTGTAGCTGACGCCATGCGGGAGTTTAGTTCATAATTAGTTTACGAGAGATGATCCATTTAAAAGCGTATCTAATAAATGGGTTTTGGTGTGAATTTGAACTTAAAATTCGATTTATGTCTGCCACACAGCTTTTACAATTTAAATTTTCAGTTTGATAGAAACAAATTTTTTTGAATTTGAAAGAATTTAAAGGATTCTAGTGTGGCCGGTTCCAATCAACCAATCTTCGACCGAAAAACAAAGGTAACGAGTGCAAACACGACATCAATCACTTTGCCACACACCGATGCCAAAAATGCCATGGCACACAGATCGCAATTAATTTGCCCAAGCCAGTCAGTCAGTCAGTCAGCTAGCTGGTCCTCCATTTGGAGCCAGACTGTGTTTGTTTTTCTGCAGTCTTCCCAGTCGGCAGTTGGTAGTCGGCAGTCGGTAGTGCATCTGCAGATACAGTATCTGCATCTGAAAGCGATGCAGCCTCGGCTGGCTTTCCATTTCTACCGGGCTGGCTCCACCACCAGCCATCAGCAAGCTGTCTGCCGTGTTTGCTTGCATGTCAAATTCTCATTTCATTGAAATCGACAAATATTGACTAAGAACTTCGATGCAATCAACGCTGCCGGCGACAGCGACAAATGGGCGAGGAACGTCGACATATCTTGGCTTTCTGTTTGGCAATGAAAGTGAAACTCCCCCACCCCACAAGAAGAAAATACAAAAAGTGAAAGCCCGAATTAAAGCTTAAAGATTCGATCTTATCCGCCAGGACAACGTCTGGCAGTTGGTTATTAAAACATACCCGAAAATAGCTACACAACTTTAGCCTCAATAAACTAAAAGAGCAAATGGTGGAGCCCTGGCGGATAAGGATAATCAGGCAGGCGGGCTTTTCCCAGGCTCACAAATCCTTTGAACATCAACCGAAGAAAACACCTGGGGAGCGAGTCAAAAAACAATTTCGCCTCATTATCATTTCAACATTATTGTATGCCCAAGTGCTTCAAATTGTTCAAAGCTGAGAAACATGGAGCTTCCCAGATAAAGAAGTTTTCCCTTTACGTTCTTGTCGGGTTGTCGGGTTGTTGGGTTGTCGGGATGTCGGATGTGCTCCTGTAGGTTGTTGTAGGTGCTGCCTGAAATCACTATGCTCATAAATGCGCCATGAATAAATTAACTCGCTGAAAAGCGGCAGAACAGAACAGGAGAAACTAAAAGCTCCTGCGCAACACAGAGGGAGGCGAAAATGGCGCAAAGAGGGCTGGTTTTGGCAAAAGCCGTCCTTAGATTCGAAACGAATGATAATAATAATTGAGGCAGCGACCCAAGAACATCGGTTAGATAATAACACTGTACACATGTACACATGCCCGACAATGGGGCCCGGGTAGGGTCTGCACCTGGAGAAATTCAGGCATATTTGTTCATAAATAAATAAACGAATCTAATCATACTGAATTTATCTAATCGTTTCTATCGCTTCTCTGTCAATTTTGTATTTATTA
Source organism: Drosophila bipectinata (assembly GCF_030179905.1). Lineage (NCBI taxonomy): Eukaryota > Metazoa > Arthropoda > Insecta > Diptera > Drosophilidae > Drosophila > Drosophila bipectinata. Next base: position 14,572,895 of record NC_091738.1, on the reverse strand, counting down.
CACTAAGCCATTTCGATTGGAAAATTGATTTCCCTTTCTCCCCATCTCAAGAGTGACCCCGACCTGAACCTAAAACCTAAGCAACCGCCTTGTTGCTAGACAACATCGAAATTTCACAAAACAAACAGAGCCAGCAGCAACAGCTTTATCGATACGTCGTCCCAGTCCTGACCCCCGCGTTCAGTTTATCAGAGCAGCAAAATGGACAGCCGAATGTCCACGAACCGGATGAGTGTAAACCGAGCCTCGGTTGCGGCGCGGCAGCGGCAGACCCGCACCGGCCGGATGACCCGGCACACGATCTTCACCATGAAGCGCCCCATCACCTTCCAGGTGCGCCGGTCGCTGGTTGAATGCGTGGACATGGAGCTGGCGGACATGGAAACCTCGGTGTTTTACCAGCGCATCTTCATTCTGGCCAAGAACTGCCGCCTGACGCCTCCACAATCGGAGGCGGGACCAGCGCCGCCGGTCCCTGATGGTGGCGATCCGGGGGAGGTGGGAGTGGGCGAGATCTCCGCTCCGGGAGTGGAGTTCGGCGAGGACCCGGTATTGATTCCAAGCGACTCTCCATCCAAGACAACGACCGCTTCGAATTTGAATCGCAGCTCCGTGGAGGTACCCGCGGAGGAGAAGGATGCCACGTGAGTCAACTGACTGACTGCCCTCCGTAAATTTCAGCTATCCGGTTACGTTTCAGGGCCACAGAAAAAGAGGTGCTTACCCACTCATTCCGCTTTGGCGATGACGAGGAAGTGGTTGAGGCCGAGGAAGCCGTCGAGGAGGAGGAAGAACCGCCCACTGAAGCGCCTTCGCCGGGGAAGCCAAAGGACTTCTTCGCTGTCTTCACCGAGCGGCTCCAGCAAATCCACAAGCAGTGCAAAGCGACAGCCATAACCCCGGATCCCATGTGTGGCGTCTACATCTACATGGGAGAGTACAGCTTGCTGATGCTGGAGACCGCGGAGGACATGATGGGTTGTTTCTGCCGGGAACTGGCCAGCTGCTGCGAAGATTTCTGGCAGGCGAACCGGGTGTTTCTCATTGAGGATCACATACACGAACTGTACACAAAGGATCTGATATTCCGTCGCATTCCGGCCGTCTTCTTGAACGAAAAGTTTCCCACCTCAACGCCCACGGACGAGTATTTGATGGGCAAGCAGCACCTCATCATCAAGGAAAAGCTGCTCACCATCTGCCGGCTCCTCTCAGAGGCTGAGCGGATAGCCGACCCGTACATGAGCTCCTCCGATGAGGATGACTTGCTCGCTCCCAAGTCCAAGACGTCCTTGCCGAGCGATCAGTTGCCGGTCGATGTTTACCGGAAACACCTTCCTGAGATCCAGCGGATCGAGCTGGTGCTGGCCTCCACCAGGTTCTACTATGACCTCCTCGACTTCAACGGCCTCTACGGCCGCATGCCATTTGGACCCGACGAGGAGGGTCTCTACTGGCCCATCCAGAACAACTACACGCCGGGCAACATATTCTGGCGCTCTCCCTACGACATCAACCTCACGTTTGCAGACTACAGCTCGGTAACGGAACGGCGTGATACTGCCACCAGTCTCCTGGAGGAAGGCGCGGCTGAGGTAGAGGCACCAGCCAAGGAAGAATCGCCAGAGAAAGCGGACTAAAGGGACTCTAAATACTATACCCAATGTTCAGCGTTCTTCTTTTCAATGGAAAATAAAAATAAATTGTTCAAAGCATCAGATGATCGGGCTTACTCGAATATTTCTGGTAATTGAACCCTTTGAAGAAGGTTTCCATCCCGTTTCTGCGAGTGTATACCCCGTCATCAAGAAGTCGTTGTCTGTTATCTCCGCACTCGCGACTTTCGCTTACTCGGTTACAATGTTTTCGGGTTTGTGCACATGACTGCATCGCAGCTCATCCGAGGGCAGGTGGGATGGGGTCGGAGCCTGGTGGCTTATTCGGGCTGTCTTGTTTTGGCGTGCCACTTGAATGGCTCGACTCTGTTAACATAAACATAAATTCGCGGGTGGGGGCACACTCATGTGTGTGCGGGTGTGGCTTGCGTTTTGCCTTTTAACGTAAACCGCATCAGACGCCAGCTGTCAGTTGTAATGCCGCTGGAGCTTGCAGCTGTCAAAAGCCTTTGCTGCTATTTAAAGTCACTTGACAGTATGCCAAAGCATAACCAAGGGCTTAGAGAGGGTTTTTTTAGCTAAGAAGGCGCTGCTCAAAATAGGGTTAAATAAGAAGTTGTCGGGAAAAGTAGCTCTACTTGTCTAAAAGTCCTAAGTAAGGGCACTTTGTAAATGGGTTGGGTTTCTAATTACTCATAGAACTAAACACAAGATGGAAAGTATGTTTCGATGTTAGGCACCCTTTGCCAAGTCCTCAACAGTAAAAGAAACAACCACTTCTGGCTAGACAAAGAAAGCAAAAACATGTTCGGAAATCGAACTAACAAAGGAGTATGGCTTTGGGGCGACCCAGCCCACGAACATTCTACGGGAAGGACACAATTCAATCAAATGCTGCGGGAGCCGAGGTAGCACTAACTTCTGCTTCACAAAAACATCGACTACCAGCGCACGGACAGCAAATGTCAGCGCATAAACAAGGACATTGCACTCCTGGGTACTCGGTACCCGGGCTGCTAGAATGTCAGAATGCTAGGATGCCAGGACATCCGATGCCTGCAGACTGCTGGTTTTCACGACCGCCTCTGCGGAGGAAAACCAAATATTCGCCGCTGTAGTTTTCATAAACTGCCAGACAACAGACTACAGGGCAAGGTTGTCCGAGACAATGGCGATAAGCGCTCCGTGCTCTCGACCCGCAGCCAAAGCGCCCGATTTCCGACCCGGACAGGGATGTTTTGGTTACGTGCGGCCCGCAACTTGAGGCGCAAACTCATAAATTACCCCAGCGAGGGGCTATGAGGGGCACAAAAAGAATAAAATGACTTTTGGCTGGCCCTTCAAAAGTGAAACTGTTTGCTGCAGTCGCTTGATGGGCGTTTGGGCGTGGCTCGGTCTGGGGCGCCAAAAAACCAGGCATAATTTAAGCCAAACTCAATTTTGCGAGGTGCCATACCCTACCAGCGAGGTGCTATAAAAGTGCAGGCATGTCGAGCCATAGACTCTTTAGAAGTGAGGTTCTATCTCATTGAAGTTGGTAATCTTAGAGGGTTATGGTGTTCTCCCAACAATTCTTAAGAGATGGAAGTTCCTTCCGCTAAGATAGAGCATTTCCAGCTTCACTTGAAAAGTCCACAACTTCAAACGCTTTAAAGCGAACAATGGAGGCTGGGAAATGGAGAGTGCAAACTAACTAAAATATATATTATGTGCTATGTGTACAAAACGAAAACAATTTTGCGGCGCGATAAACGAATTTCCCGACTCTTGTTTTCCTTGCTCCCATTTGCTCTCTGCCTTCCCAGCCCACTGTTCCGAAAAGGATTTTGGCAGGAGACGGCAAAGGCGAGTCAAGGATAACATGGCAACATTTCGCAGATTCGCCGGCAACGGCAACGGCAACAGCAGAGAGGCTGGCCTAAAATGAAGCCGGAACAATATGGCCGGGCTGGCACGCGGAGGAGTGTCGGGGCTTCTGCTCTGACACAAGTCTAGATTGCATTTTGCCGACACGATTGCCAACTAACTGCCAGCCAAAGGAACGATTCAAAAGCCTTAAACCCTCCTCCATGCCAACGAAACAGTGGCAGACAGGGCAGTCAGTGGCGGAAAACTTACGCGCCAGGATAAGATCGGCTCGGGAGCTATCCTGGGAGAAGGGGAACACTCCAATTAGTCAAATGAGCAGGACGTGAACCATATTTCACTGGGATGACACACCACGTTGACTTACAAGGCCCGAGAGCCCACACACAAAAATTGAAAGAAAGAATACTCGCCCCCCTGGCGACCAAAAACTTTCCGCAATTTATGCCGACCAACTTATTGACTGGCTAAAAGCAATTGCGTGGGCCGCTGCTCTTTGCTTTCGCATTCATCATACGCCTAGTTGGCCGCCAGCCTGCTTTAAATCAAATTAAATGCCTAGGTCCTTGGAGTTGAATTCCCAAAACAATATCTGTGATATGACGCAAACTTTTTCCATAAAAAGGAACCCGATGTCCTTAAACCGCAGTGCTTATAAATTGCCTCGAACGAGGCTTGGAAAAATATGAAAGAAATTAAAAATAATAGCGGACATAAAACCACAAGCTGTGCTGTCGTAGAGGGCGGGAAATTAAGCGTAAAAAAATCAGTGAAAATGCCGGGAAAATAGAGCGTAACATATCCTTGTGATGGACTGGCGGACAGGGAGACAGTTACTGGATGACTGGCTGTCTGGTTGACAGATCCGTCTGGCCTTGCCCAAGTCGGCTGGGTGTATCCGAAACCTTGAAACGGGATTCTCTCGTTCCCATTTGGGTTCGTTTAATTTCAACCATTAAGGACATCGCCAAAGGAGGTCCTCCGCACGCGGGCTTGTTTGTGTGTGGAAGCTAATACACATATGCATATTTTTGTGGCGGCTGTTTGCTTTTCTCGCTTTTGTTTATCTTGAATTTGTCTGTCGCCATTTTATTTTTTACACTTTTCCCCATATTTATTATCATGTCGGTTTCGGTTTGTGTTTCCGCTTCCGCTACCGTTTTGCCGCTCTAATGAAAACCTCCAACTGTCCCTTTTCTGGGCTGGCATGTTGGAAAATGTTTATTATGTGATTATGCTCGAGTTTAGCGCCCGTAGCGCCAAGGTCTATCCCAGGAATTCCTGTCCTGTCCCAGCCATTCGGAAGACTTCTCCCTGCTGACCTGCGGCAGGATTTGTCCTTTCCTTGAATTTGGTTTGTTGTTTTTGTTGCGGCTTCTCCTTTTTCTGTTTTTGTTGCGATTTTTCCTGTTTTTCCTTTTTTTTTTTTGCTTTTAAGCTTTGTGATCCCTTACGGCTGTCTTTTGAGTCGGGACTGTGCGTGGGAGTCTCGTTGTTGTCGTTTTAAATTACATTGTTACAAGTGTCCCGATGCCCTCTGTCATCTTTTTAAAGTACCCTTTAGAGTCTTCTTTCGACTGCAGCCATGGCATTGTTAAAGTTCAGGCCGTAGATCAGGTTTCGGCCATTTTAATTGTGCGGCCACTTTCCCACTTTCGGCCCCGAGGACAAGGGAGTGCCGTCTTTTCGAGACTCTCGAGTCATAAGCGCAAACAGTAATCGGTAGAATAAATAAGTCTGCCACTTTGCAAAGAGTGAAGTTCATCGCTGTTCAAGCATTCCATAAATATTTTCAGCCCACCGAAAGTGTGGGATTTAATTATACATTTCGAGGAGTAATAGCAGGGCAAATACATTCAACCGAAAATTGGCAAAAGCAAACACAACCAGGGTGGAATCATTCAAAAGCATTTCCAACTCAAGAACCCAGAAGGCGCTCCGGGAACAAGCAAATTTCTGGGAGAAAAGTTGGGAGGGCGGCGTGGAACACAGTTTTCGGGACTGCCTTCTGCTGTAATTAACTGGTCTGTCACATAAGTCGCATTAACACAATGTTATAAATGTTCCTGCAGCTGCTCTCCTGTCTGCCAGCTCCACCCGCTCCTCTTCCCATCCTGGTGGCAAACATTGCATGTCGACTACATTAAGTATACGCCACATGCGACGCATTTACATAGATTTGCAATGTTCGTGGCATACGAAATGGCAGTCAAGCTTATTAATTCCACTTCCACGTGACATGAACCCCTTTCCTTGCCTTTTCTTTCTTTGGCCAACTTGCGTGCGAAAAAGTTTTTGTCTTTAACTTGGCCCGAGATTATCTTCAGACTGTGCTCAAGCCCTAATTAATTTCGCCCCGAATCCGTTATAGGTGTTCCTGGTCAGTTAATTAAATCGACATGTGAGCGACCATGAATTAAGTTAATTTCCACAAATCCAATGCACAATCAAAGCCGCAAATTATCTTCAATATTTTCCAGCTGGCCGTGTGCATTTTCCATTTTTTTCCATGCAGCTCCTGCCGTTTGTCCTTGTTCGTTTGCACTGCAAATGGAGCAAGCGAGTTTTCAGCAACCAGGACTATAAAAAAATATGCATTACCCGATGCCTTTTGATTTAATTTTGCGGTTCGGAACGAAAAACCGGAACGAATCCAACGAATCAGAAAAACATTAATTTACATTTAATGATGGCCGTTTCAGATCGATATGCGGAAAAAAGGATGCTGACTATATGCCACAAGTGGCAGGGTATCCCACGTATGAGAGTATCTATTCTGAGATTACTTCTAATAGAGTAGTATGGCTGGAACACGCACACAATTATCGCCTTAAAATATTGATTATTAAGCGCATTTCGAATGCCATTTAAGTAACTGTGCCAACTGCCACAACACCCGGTCGACCTTCGTGTATTCCTGGTTTCCTCTTTGTTTGTGTGACCTCGGTTGCGTTTGTTGTTTTGGCAAATTTTTTTTTCGCCCTGCTGCTTTGCATAAAAAGCGACAATCCTGCGACAGTGTGCGGTTCACCCGCATCACCCTTGTCACCCCTTCGAATGCCACCACAATGGGCACACTTGTTTAGAATGCAGAGCGCTATTTGCGGCTGCTAATGAAGTAATTTCCAGGCATATCACGCATAATCCAGGGCACGTGAGCTACTTACAATGTAATTCGTTGTCTATTTGTCTGATATTGAAAAACGTTCCCCACGACACTGTTCACGCCCTCACCACCAGAGCCCCGCCAATCAGTGATGCCGAAACAAGGCTAGGTGGAATAAAAATGCTTTATAGAACACCCCTTACTGACTTGAATGTGGCCCAGCCGACAGCGCTGATCCTAATGCCATGCGATGCTGCATACTCTCAGGCGCACATCCTCGACCACATCCCCATCAAGTCACGGTCGACTGGTTCGACTGTTCAAGTGCAATTCATTGTAATTATTACGTGCCATGGCATTGAAAATGCTTACTGCCATCGATTCAAACACGCCCTGAGCTGGAAGGCAGGCGAAGTGTCATTAATTGCTTACAGCATATTTCAATATGCGGTACAGAGTGAACAGTACTTGACCATCAACAGCCAAACAGCTTAATAACTTAATGCGGAAAAGTTTCACGCCAGCAGTTCGGAGAACCAATACGCACACAATAAGTAACGATTACAATCTCAATTACTTCGACCTTCTTCGACCTCCTGCTCCTGCCACGCCCCGGGCATAAACACCAGGCATCTTGGGAGGCGAAAATTAACTAGAGTGGAATGGATGCCCGGCTCAATATCGGAACCGCACTAATCTCTTGGGCCGAACTTGCTGTAATTATACGGCACATAAAACTCACTTCCAAACAAACTTGTTTCCGCCACGGGTTCAATATTTATTGACTTGCCCTGACTAGGGATTTAGCATGTGGTTTAACATCAATGGGATTTCCTTCAGCTTGGTTAATGTAACCGGAAAATAAAAGTCAAAGGAGTATGAAAACATAATAGTTTAAACAAATGTATAAAAGTACAGCAAGAACTTCTCTTAAAAATGAACATAAATCAGTGCTTACAAGAGTAAAGCTTATTACGTATACGCCATGGTAACTGCTTACTTTATATAGCCCTTTTGCTTATTTAAGCTGCAACTTTTGCAGCAAGAGCTGCCAAAACAACAGCTGCAAAGAAAAATGGGGAATAAAAAGCTTGAACCATCCTCTTCCGTTGTCTGATGAAGCGTGCCACATGGCGTATGCGCAATTTATGACGCGACCAGTCCCAGAAACTATGTGTTTATTGAGCCCTGACTGGGCTGGCCCGGTCGGTAGTGCTGGTACCGAAGCGTTAAAGTTTTGCGATAATAACGAGAGCTAATGCCGTACTCAGAACGCTTTCCGAACCGCTTACAGTTTAACAGTATTTGGCAAACCTCATAAACTGACCCAAGCATAATCTGGCAGCACTGCATGCTCATGACTTTATTTTTTGCCCCTGAAGCTTCACACACAGCTCTGTGAAGCATCCTTAAGTCCTTAAATTCTGGCAGCTCCCACAGAATCCGACTCCCGGAGGAGCCGAACTGTCGACAATGTCCTGGCAGGAGCGGGTATCTCTACTTTGTTGCCAAGACTGCCGGGATTAATCATATGCAGAGCGGCAACAATAACGTTCCGGAATGCTTCAGGTCGGACGACGTGCCACAAGTGCATTCAATCTTCGTCCTTCTGGGGAGCTGAGCTTGAGCTGGAAAGTGGTATTCGGATACGCCACAGATTGTTAGAGTGCGGTCTCATTTATTGCTCACTCTTGCCGGAAAAATGTCTGCAATGTGTGCCCGGCATTTGTCTTTCATTTTGATTGCACTCTGTGTGTGCTCTTTGCTTTGTTTTGAATTTTTATTTGACATTTAACGCCATTGCTGGCATGTTTTGAGCTCTGATGTATGCGATTTATTGCAGTTGCATACGTACGAGTTCACTGGACAAAATCCGGAGTATAATAGTACTTGAAATTCGTTTAAATAAAAAGGTATTTTTTCCCGTGCAACCGTCATTGAGAAATAACTTCGAGCCCGACTGCTGACGTCTGCTTTTCGGTCCCAGTCCATCACCAATGCAACAGTTGCGGCAGCATCCGAGTAATACTTCCTCGATTTAAATACATCTTTTGCCTTGAACTTGGGCAAGATGGGAGGGGCCGAGCGAGTACTGCCGCGAAATCGCATTAAAATGCATTTTAATTAAAATGAAAGCAAAGTTTAAGGCTTAAGGGAAATGCTCCGATGTTCGCTTTCGTCAGCGGTTAACATTTTTCAACGCGAGACTTAAGCTGGCCGCAAAAAATTAATTAAAATCGTATAAACAGTCCCCGGGCAAGGGCAGCGTTCGTTTCAAGGATTGCCAGATCGAGCGGAGCACAAAGTGAAACAAATATTATGATGAGGATGATGGCTCCTCGGACGCTCATCGGTGACGACTGGCGGCGATATCAGCAAATAATTCGCCATGCATTTCGAACGAAATTCATGCTGTTTGAATTGTGCAAATCGGATTTGTACGTGCCTACGTTCTGGCGGGGCACGGAACTGGGAGGGGCCACTGGACAAATGTTTGGCCAAGCGGTTCGCCTCGGCGTGTGCTCATATGTGCGGTTCTTTGAGCCAACATTTGTGCCCCTCCAGCCACTGCCGCAGCCTTTGCCCTGCATTCCCGGTGCTCGGTGTTTGCCTTTGGCTCCACGCAGTCGCACACACAAAGCCCGCTTTATTTACTTGCATTTTTTGTGTTTGAATTCGAATTTAGCGCACAATTTCGTTCTCTTCCCGGTCTTCGGATGGCCCAAGACCTGGCATACACAGAACTTAAATCTGGGTATTAGAAATGGTGGATCGATATAAGATAGTTGTTAAAGACAACATATATTTAATATTTTTCTAAACAATAATCCTCTTCAACTGGCAACAGAACTAGTGCTAGAATACTTGGTATTTCATAAAAATAGTTGAGACAGGTTCCAGTCTTCACTTTAAGAAAGCTAGTTCGTATAGGTTTATAAATATATTTATCTGCTTCCTATTCTGCCAGTGTAACTGAAGCTTGTGCATCTGCTAGCCCTGAGCTTGGCAAACGGTTTGGTCGCCTGGCTGACTGCCACTTTGACCCATTTGGCAGCAGGAGCCAAGCCAGGGCAGTAACAATGGATCCGGACGGTGGTCGAAGCAGTACGTATTTATTCCATTTGCATGCGGCGAAACGAGTCAAAGCTAGAGTGAGCCAGCCATTCGAGCGGATACAACAGGCACTCCCAAAAAATAAGGGATAACCTCTGTGACAGAAACATCATATTAGATGTTACAGAACTCGATTTCATACTTTCGGTAGGCACTGTCCGGTGTTATGTGTGATTATCTCATGGATACGCAAATTTATAGGCTTTCGATAGTTTATCGAGTGGCCCGTAATAAACATTTCTGGTTGCCCTTCGCCTCGGCCGACCACACGGCGTATGCGCATTGTCCGGGCACATGTTTATGGACTTGGCCCCGGAGTGAAGGCCGTGTGGCGCCAGAGCTGCGGTCTAAGGCCTGAATACCGGGGAAAATTGAAAATATCATCTCTCCAAGTATCTTGGACTAGCACAAAGTTAATTGACTTTTAATATTTAATGACTCCTGTGGAGTATTGGCTTTTGTGGACATATGGCTCCGGATGGCCGACATTTTTTTGCGGTTTATTCAATTTAATTATTTTATTCATACAAAGTGGGCTTTGGGGGGTCGGCTTTTGGTTTCTGTGGGTGTTGTTCTGTGGCCACACATTCGTCGACTTGGAAATCCGCTTAAAACCATATAAAACACACATATATTCCGCATGTGAGCACATTTTCAATTTATTTATCTTTATTGTATTTATTGGCATTGGTAATTTCATTTCATTCAGTTTAATATTTTTCATGCTGCTGCTTCAAACTGTTTTGCTCCGTTTTGGTTGATTTAAAATCGAATATTTATTTATTATGCGATCGGTGCTGCCTCCCATTCCACTCATTGTTTGGTTATTTGATTAAAATTTATTTTCTGCAGTTTTTGTGCTGCATATTGGATGGTTTTTTGAGCAGGGATATGCGATTGTTGGACAAAATGCAACAAACTGCAGTTGATCGAGCCCCATTCGGGTGGCACTCGCTTCATTAGCGCCGCTTAATTGCCTTATTCAGCGCTGAGCGGTTTCGAAATGGTTTCCTTTGTTTCCCCGGCAGTTGCCTCAAGCAACTGTCAAGGGAGGCAGTGGAAAAGTCGGAAGGAAGGCAATTTGCTGTCATTTCGTAAATCATTTACAAGTCAGCTCTGCAACTTCCGCTGTTTTGTTTATGGCAATTTCCAGCGCTAATTATCCTCGCCATGTTTGTGTGCTGATTTTAGCGGAATGGGATTTCCATTGCAATTGTTTCTACTGCGGCCGTGTGCAATCCCAGACAATCCCACAGCATCACAGCATCCCAGCATGCATGGCATCAATTAAAGACTCAATAAAATTCAATTGAACGCGCATTGCGCTCTTTCTTTTTCGACGATTGTGCCACTAATTGAGCGTCCATAAAAGTCGATGCGGTTTAAGTAGTCCTGCCATTTCGGCCAGTTCCCGTCAAACTGTTAAATTGGCAATTTGTGTGTGGTTGTGGACGGGATATTGGTTTGGATGTTCGATATTGGAAGCTGGGGAGGAGGCTATCGATTCTTGATCAGGACTCTTGATCATAAATAATCCATAGGAGATGAGATAGCTCCTCTGCGTTGCAAACTTCTCGAACAATAATATTATCCTCCGCCAGGATGGATAATTAGAGGAAACCCACAATAGAGTCCCCCGTTTTCGGTATCATTGCGCTGAGCAAAATGCTGGGCAATTAATACAAATGACGCTGATGAGCGGGATGATGATGCGGATGAGCCCGAGGAGCTGCAGCTTCCAGATCCGGCTTCCCAGCTGCCAGAAAGCCAGCTCCCCCCCAGGAATTCTGGCGAGGGGAGCAGCAGCTGCAATCTCAACTTCACATGCATGAAAAATGCAGCTCATCTTCTTAATGCGCGCGACGTGCCAGTGGAAGCAGTTAGCCGGAAGAAGGCAGGAGGAAGAGGTTGCTGGCTGGGAGGCAAGAAAAGAAAAGGAAGGAGGATAAAAGCAGCTTACCACCGAATGGATGCTGCTTACTCACACTCATACCACGTCCAATCCAATCCCAGGTCTCCCCCGACCCCCCGACTTGTTTGTTTGTCTGGATTTTGCTTTAGCTGTTGCTGAACATGCTCTTTTGGCTGCCATGGCTTTTCCAGAGCGGAGTGAAGTAGAGGGGCGTGTGTGGATTAACGCTTTATAAATTGTTAATTATAATGAGTCCGGCAGCGAACAAAACTATGAGCGCAACAATAGCGACATGATTTACATGAGGGATTAGGGTTTCATGCGACCAGTCGAACAAAACGAGAAACTGGAGCACCAGCGGGTGTAGTTGGACAGAAACAAGAGGTTCATTCATATTCCCAATTATGGTAAGTTAGTTGCATTTTCTGGATGCCACCTCATTATGGACAGGATGCCTGTTGGCGCGCTCTTCCGACTGACATTTCATGTCTCGCGTCAACAGCTATCGTCCACAGGGCGTATGGAATTGCAACTACATAGTTATGGAATTAGACTCACAGCCATAACAATCACGATTATAATGAGGCACAGGATTCGGGAGGGACCATTTATATGCAGCCGAAGGGCTGGTGCAGCTTACAACTAAAAATTCCCCATCATTTATAATGCAATGCAGAAAATGTTGCACACTCACACGTCGACATTGTCTCCGCCAGATTAGCACTGCCACAGACCTAGAGCCGGGAGGAAGGATAACGACGGATGGGGACGGAGCACACACGCATTACAGACACGTGCTTAAGGAGATGATGATGATAGATTTGCCAACAATTGCTGCGCTCAAGCTGAGCCAGTTCTGCCTCCTTATCTTGCCCAGAGCTGAACAATGGAAATGGCCTTCTCAGTAGTTGTTCGAAGTGGTGATACTCTTGCGGGGGCTTAGGGACTATGGTGTTGTCCTCGATCTATGAGGGTAAGGACATCCATAGATGCCACTACCTTATACATATATATCTTAAATATTTTAGAGTTATAATCGCTTGCATAGAAACAGTACCTTTTGCAGCGTATGCCACTTAGTTAAGAGTATTTACAAATTACTGGAGCATATTGTCTAACATTGTTGTTGCCGCAGCTTTGGCCCATCCTTATCCCTGCCATCCTGATCCCCATCTCCTCCTACCAGCTTCTGCCATGTGCGTTTGTGCTACTTTGTGATAAATTTGGAGCCATTTAATGTTGCTGCAACACCCACGCGATATGCGAGGCGGCCATTTCTTCCGTCGCAGATAATTTTTCAAGTTTCATGAAATCTGTGTCTTAGGAAAACTGAATTCGAGTGAAAATCCAACTACGAAAAAGGGCAATCAATCAAGTTTCATCTAAATAAATATTTTTATGCTCGTTTCTAACACAGAAGCTCTGTTAAACATAAGGTCACCTGATATATTTTTTTTATATATTTTTATTAATGGCCAAAAAAGCACTCTTGTCGGTTTTACAATTATAATATTATGGCATGCAAAAATTCGATTAAATTCTAATCAAGAAGACTTGGATGTGGAGGGGCTTTGGGGGATTGGAGGAGATATGGCTGGCTCGATTGGCTCATTGTCGGTGACATGCGGGGATGTCATGGTTTTCAGTCCCAGAATCTGCGGCGTCTAATTGGGATTCAGCTTGACTTCAGCGGTGGCCGCGTTGAGACGCGATTTGGTGGGTAAGTTTCGCTCCTTTTTCTCCACGAAGATCTGATAGTGTCCCTCGCCATAGCCAAATCCGTGCATGCTCTGGTGCATGGCATCAGGGATGATCTTGAACCCACCGCGGCGCACCATCAGTGGAGAGTCCTCCATCACTGGGGTGGCCTTGTCCTTGTCCTTGGAATCGGTGGTTCCGTTCTCGATAATGCAGAAGAGCTGCAGGCACTTGCGCATCACATAGATCATCAGCAGGATGACCAGGTTGGTGGCAAACAGGTGTTTGCGCGGCGCCAGGAACAACATCCTTCCTGAGCTGTGGGCACTGGGTCTAGCTATCACAGAAGACTCACAACACTGACTCGCACTCTCAACGGACTACTATGCAGGGCTGACTGTCGCTGTATGAGGACATCGACGGAATGAATGATGCAGGACCAGCGATCGGTATTTATAGGACTGATATGAGGATAAAGGAGGTGGTACCTGGTGGGTGGGTAGGTAGTCCCTATAACCCTAGCAGGTCAGTTCATACCCGAGGATCTAGAATGTACCTCAGGACTGTACCTTCTGTCCCTCAGGTCTAGTCTCTTAGATTAGGTAATCATCTATGGAGTCACCAACTGCTGTGCTCTGGCGGGCAAATGTGTTTATGATTTTGCGGAAAATCAGTCCCAGTCTAAATCGACCTCATCGACAGGCAGCGGCAGCAGCAGGGACAACGGCTGCGGCAGTAAATGCATCCAGTGGCCGTAAATACAGCATTAAGTTTCCTTCCACTGAAGAGCAAGTCGCAGCAAGAAAGCCAGCCATGTTTAGGCACTGAGAGAAAGATTTCTTGCCTTTATGGGTTTAACATAGACTCTTACAAGACAGATGTCTACCAAAATCTTGAGAACAAAACCCCAGTGCACTTTTCACACTGCATCCTTTCCATATCCTTTCCATAGATGGAAACTGCAACTGCAGTAAACTGAATTTTCCCGGCCTTTGTCGGAGCCTTCCCCCAGTAAAAAGTGGCATAAATTCACAAATTGAATATAAATAAATTTCCTGCCAGGCAATCGCCAAAAAAAACCCCAGGAGTGAATATGCCATAAGGATGCATCCATACGTATACTAGTAGATATATATATATTTGGAGGCCCTCTGGCACGTGCCACGCCCACTCCATAGAGCTACAGTCAATTGAATTTGAATGTGAGGAAGCAGTCGAGAAAAAACTTGCCATAAAAATGTCTAAAATATGTTGGCGAACGGTAGAGGATGGCCAGGATGGCAAAAAGCGAGAGCAGATAGTAGCCTGGATTCGATCTATGGCCCAAGTACGGTACTCATTAGTAAGCTGGAGAAGCTTTTTACGTTTCCACCTGCTTAAAATGCACCCTGATTCGTGTGCAAAAAGAGGAACGGAAAGTAAAGACATTTCTGGAGGGAAAAGTTGGGCAAAGTTTTGGAGAAAGACCTCGAAGGGAACAAGCTCGTTGCCGGTGGTGACTTTTTCTTATTTTTCTGTGGGTTTTTGGGTTTCAATTTTCCGCACCCAGTGCATTCCCAAAGTCCGGCACCAGCAAACAGCAGCATCGGACCGAACCGGACCGGACCGCTGATGCGGCCCCAGCAATTTGCCTTCATTTGTTGACTTAATCATTTGATTGCGTTTTTCTGCACGCTCTGATTGAATTTTCCCGCCAGAACCCCCAGGAAATCCCAGGCATGGCAAGGCAAAAGTTTTGGGCGTGTCCTCGCTGCAGTTCTGCTGGGAAATCAAGCTAATTAGTTTAATTGATAGTTGTGACTTGGATTGGGCGATTTGGTTTCGCAATTTCACTCAGTTGGGGCGAAACACGCAAACAAAGCTGCAACTTTTTCCAAAAATAGAGACAATAGTGTTGCTCACTTTTAGAGACAAATGACTGGGAATGAATTGGTTAATAAACTATTTCAACTAATTTGTGGCCAAGTGACTAGTTCTATCCATTATTCACAACAAGATTAAATGACTCTGGTATTGGGTTTATGGCTACCTTTAGAGATTATATTTTGGAAAGAGGCCTGTCGGGTACATTTTATTCATATTA